>NW_023601322.1:16157907-17530821 GCF_014898055.3 Talpa occidentalis
ACTATGCCGGGTTCCCTCCTCCAGACACACACCAAGAGAACTGATATAAAACAAAGCCAAAAACCCCTTGAGGAAAAAACTTACTACCACCATACACAATAGGAGTACCATTCTGACAGAAAGGGGTAGAAAATCTTTAAGTGAGCTCTGTTTAAAGTGGTAACAGAAGATCAAAACCCACAAGAGGGAGTAAAGGCAGCTGCAGTGATCCCCTTACAGCTAGTGACTTGGGCATACCCCAATATCAAGGCTTCTAAGACCCAACCCTACACTGGATTGGGATACATGAGCAGACAACCAGGATGGAGGATGCACTGCTGAACAGCTAAAGAATAGTGGTGCAAAGCGAGGACTACTGGCTGGAACATGAGGATCACATATAGAACAGCTATAGACTGACTCGGGTCACAGCACCTGAACTATCCTATAGAAGAGGCTGAAGCCCAGCCTGGGGTATACAAAACATCTTTCAACCTCAGCCTGAGATATCAAAAACAGTCACACCCCCTGAAAAGTAATGTTTCACAACAGAAAGTTCAAATTCCTAAGTCTATTGGAGGTGATATTTAGGTGCCGACGACCCTGGTCCTCTTTTATATACCTATTATCCCTTGCTGGTACTGGACTCCTGACTACTCCAACATGTATAAAAACAACAGTTAAAAAAAATCTATACTACTAAAAACCCACACAAAATAAAAAGTGAGAAAATAGAAGAACAAAGTGCAAATGCTAAAACCAAAAACAACAACAACAAAAACCTGAAAGGAGCACCAAATCAGGGGAGCTCTAGAGAATGACAGGAAGGAAATTCAGGGCAGTGGTCCTGCCAATACTGATTGAGCTTTACAATAAACAATGGAGGATTAAAAACAAAAAACAGAATAAAAATAATGAAAACATGAGACAGCTATTTTCAGAAATAATGGTGTAATGATACACTGTAGTTGATTTAAATAATACAATTGAGGGCCTTAATAGCAGAAAAACAGAATCAGTGGATAGAATTAATGAGCTAAAAAAAAATTGGCATTCATAAGAACAGAATAGGTAGAGAAAAAATAATTTTAAAAAATGAAAGCAACCTAAGAGCTCTCTGGGAAAACTTAAAGAGAAATAATATCCATATAATAGTGATCCCAGGAGGGGAAGAAAAAGAGAAAGACATAGAAAACCTATTTAAAGAAATAATCACTGAAAACCAACTCAGTCTAGGAAAGGAACCAGAAGTCGTTATCCAAAAGGCTCAAAGTGTTCCAAACAAAATAATAACAGACCAACATCAACAGCAAACACAATAATAGAACTTTCAATAACCAATGGCAAAGACAGAATATTGAAAATTTCAACAAGAACAAATAATAATAACCTATAAGGGAACACCAACTAGACTGTGATCACACTTTTCAGCAGAACCATTAGAAGCACAAAGAGACTGAAAGAGATTTTAAAATACTGAAAGAAAAGGACTTTCATCCCAGAATCCTTTACCCAAACTCCAACCTTCTGCTGTTTACAAAAAACTAACTTATCAACAAAAGCAAGCAAAGACTTAGAGTTAAAGGTACTAAGACAGTTATATAACCAAAAAGGTACTAAGACAGTATAGGATCCGCTATACTTACAGTAGAAAAAAATACTCTCAATAAAGAAAGGTAAAAAGAAGAACAATATTTGATTAAGGCACTAATACAAGAATAAACAACATTCATAAACATACATGTTCTAAATGATGCAGCACCAAGGATACATGAGACAGTAACAGAACAAAAGAAATACTGACAACAACATGATGATATTAGTGGACATGAATACCCCAATTATAATAATGGATCAACAAGATAAATAGGGAAACAAGAGCTTTAACTGAAGATCTAGACCAAATAGACATCAACAGAATACTTCAACCAAAACTGTTACATACACATATTTTCTAAGTGCACATGGTACATTTTCAAGAATAACCATATCTTGGAACACAAGCTGGCTGTCAATAAAACCACACAATAGAGGGTATATATAATACCTTCTCTCATTGCAATGCCATAAACTAGAAATCAACCAAAAGGAAAACAAAAAAAGGAAAATTAATACATGGAGAATAAACAACATACTGCTCAATAGCAATTTGATAAAAAAAATGAAGAAATCAAAGCAGAAATTAAAATATACCTTGAGATGAATGAAAATGATAATATAAATTACCAGGATGTACAGGATAAAGGAAAAGTGGCTTTAGGGAGGAAGATAATTAGAACTAAGGCCCATTACAAAAGGCAAGATATATCCCCAAATAAACAATCTAATATCACATTTAATGGAAATCAAAAAAGAGTAATAGGGCCTCCCCTGTGGCACAGAAGTTGAGTGCTGGGCTGCGCGAAGCTGCCCAGAGCCTCTGCAGCGCAGGTTCATTCCCTGGCTGCCAGTGAGAATCCCACATGGCATGCAACCTCTTCTGCTGTGACTGCTACTCCCCTCAGCAGTGTATTTCATCAGCCTGCCTCTTCTGTTCCCTGCTCTGGCTCAGGTGAATTCTCTCCCCCTCCAGTGCTTCTGACTGTATGCAGTGCTTGCATAAATAAATAAATAAATAAATAAATAAATAAATAAATAAATAAATAAATAAATAGATAAATCTTTAAAAAAAGAGTAATAAGTTCCAACTTTAGTAGAAGAAAATAATAAATATAATAGTGAAAATAAATGAAATAGAGATCAAAAGGACTATACAAAAAAAATAAACTAAGAGGTAACTTCAATAAGTTAAACAAAATAGAGAAATCTATAGCTAGGTTAGCAAATAGTATAGAGAAAACATTAACAAACGGCATCATAAAGAGGAGAAATCACTACAGATAGTAGAGATACAAAAGATCATAAGAGATTACTATAAATAACTATATGCCAATAAACTTCATAACCTTACAATTCCTACCACCTGTGAACCATCACCATACTTTCTTGTGCTCTTCCCACCCATTTTAATTACATTGTACAAAAATGAACAATGATGTAAAATATATTAAGAAAACCTTGAGGAAATGGATGAATTTCTATTAACAGATCAAAACATCTACATCTACCAGGACTAACCCAAATAGAATAGATAAACTGAACAAACCAATCACAAGCATGAAAAATGAAACAGTAATTAAAAATCCTCCAAAAAACAAAAGCTCAGGGCCATACAAATATTATACTATCAATACATACATAGAAAGCTAATAAGTATCAATGCATACAGGTGCTGATAAGATTCAGCACCCATTTATGATAAAAAATGATCAAAATGACAATAGAAGAGACCTAACTCAATATAATAAAGGACATACATCACAAAGCAACAGCCAAAATAATACTCAATGGTGAAAAATTGAAAGTTTTGCCATTAAGATCAATTCTATTCTTTCAATAGAAGCACTTTTTGTTCCTGTGGTTTCACTGCACTTTCCGTCATGACCTTGCTTATACATTTATCCCCTCCTCCAATACCTCACAGCGCCATTTTCCAGACTCCCTCCTTCACCAAGACTTTACTTATCTTCCCACTTTAGTTCTCCCAGTAGAAAGGCAGATCATTCCTCCAACTCTTTGTCATCTTTCAGCCTTGTATGTTAGCAAGGATGTGGGTATTCTGTCATCCCTTCCCTTGCCCTTAAAGTCAAACAATTAATGACAAGACCTCCTCTTTGTATTTCACACCACCTAATGGTTGGAACATGAGAGGTACTCATCAATCACTTGTTGAGTACTGTTGGGATGAAAAAATGAATGTACTTGCTTCATCATTTAGGGAATGGACATATAAGATATCTTATATAATATGACACAACGTTACACACTAGATAAAAGGAGTAAATAGACTTCAAACACAGAACTTGTGCATATGTATCTACATACACATGCACACACACACGCAAAAATAAAATTCAGTAAATGCATGTCTGGTGTCCAAGGGAGGGAAAGATGGAAGGTGATCCTCCACAAGGATTTTAGCTTTTTCTCTGTCTTAATTTTCATTAAAAAAATACAGAAAGCAAGAAACTTGTTAATTCAGAGTGTATGCTCTGGTCTAGCACCACTTCTATTAGTCTTAATAATAATTCTTGTATTTTTTTCAATTTAAATGATAAAATAGATTTCTCATCTCTTATGCTAGGAGAGCTTTTTCTATTTCATTAACAGGAAGCCAAGGAAAAGGATTATCATGTTGCTGTTCAATGACATTTTCAGTCTGGCATCATCACAAGTTCATGTGTGTTTGTTAATAATATGAAATTCCATTTACCTCCATATTCATTAACCTCCATATCCCAACATCAGCCATACCCTAAGCTCTCTAATAAATACCTGCTGAATAAATGAAACATCATAATATCATGTGGTCATCAAACTTTTAAATATATATCACTAATGCAATATTTGGAATGAATCACTAGCCAATGTTCCTTCACTAAATTCAAGCAGATTACTAATGCACTCCAGAAATTACATGCAATTTTTTTCATGCAAATAGAAATATGCATGTTTCTGCATTGAGAAGTAGAAGCAGTAGAAAGGGTACTCAAGAGTGGCATTTCAGAGGATATTGGTGGTGGCTAGAACAAAGGGTCATGGGCACAAAGGACTGTGGAAGTGAGACAGAGAGAGAGAGAGAGAGAGAGAAAGAGAGAGAGAGAGAGAGAGAGAGAGAGAGAGAGAGAGCATGTGAGCTTGAGCAAGGGCAAACAGGACTGAGAAAAGCAAGGGAGCTCTTGTTTACTCCCAGGGATGCAGTTGTTCTAGATGTCTAACAACTGCCACTTATTCAGTATTGGCTAAAAGCCAAGAACTGTGCTGGCTTCTTTACATATAAAAACTTCATTTTTAATTTCCCCACCTATTAATAACTCATACTGTCCATAAAGCTCAGAAGGCTCTTTTACTTAAGGTTATTCAATAGTGAGAGAAAGAACATAAAACCAAGGGTTGCAATTCTTAGACACTATATGCCTATTATTACATTTACTTGTCTTTTCTTTTTTCTCCCTGACCATCAGGGACATTTCAGAAGGCTTATTCCATCTGCTTTATTGGATTCTCACAGCCAAATGTATAGGGTTA
Source organism: Talpa occidentalis (assembly GCF_014898055.3). Classification (NCBI taxonomy): domain Eukaryota; kingdom Metazoa; phylum Chordata; class Mammalia; order Eulipotyphla; family Talpidae; genus Talpa; species Talpa occidentalis. The sequence continues at coordinate 16,163,014 of NW_023601322.1, forward strand.
AAGTCTCTGAGGGCCAGTGGGGTCTTAATAATCAATATTCTCTTGTTATGCTGTATGACCAGATATTAATTTGCATTTAACTGTTCACCCCAGACCAGCTAATGCATTCCAGAAGTTGCCAGGAAGACACCATTGCTTGGAGGTCTGTGCACTTTCCAAAGTGCTTAGCAGAGTTGTACCGCTACCAAGCAAGGACATTCTATTGTAAATTCAAATCCTAACCTTGTGATCATGAATCTCGCTGTGAGGGTACTATTAAGGATTTAATCACCCCCACCCACTCCACAATTTCTTAAGTTATTATCCAAATTCCAACATTGCTGGAAACAATAAATGCAGACATAAATGGTATACATTTCCAAGGAGATGGAATGGAGTTCCCCAAAACATTTTTATTTGAGGAACAAGCATCAAGAGAAATAAGTGGGTCGATTCTTCCCTTCCTAGCATCTCTGCTCATTAATATCTTGTTTTACCATATAAAAACAAATATTTGTAAAAAAGTAAATTATATACAAAATAAACAAAATGGAAAGAAGAGGAATGAAAAGAAAAACAAGAAACAATATCTCCATGAACTCCTACTTGTCAGCCGGAATTTCCATGAGAACACCCTGTAGCAACCTTTGTTACCTGGAAAAGAAGGTATCTGGGATAAAAGGAAAGTAGGCTGTTACTCCTGATTCAAAAAAGTCAACACCACATCCATCACTTTGTCCTCTTTGCAGTTTTCCTTTTTTAATTGAAAAGCCATTACCCACATATGAAACACTTAGGTTACTTGAAATTAGAGAGCTTCAGAAAAGGAGCAATAATTCAGGATACAAAAATCTAAGCAAACAGGTTAGCAAAATTGTATGTCAAAGATCTCCTGACTCCAAGGTGTTTCTTTTATTATGTCTTGAAATTAATCCTCATAGATTTTTTTCTTAAAATTTATTTACTTTTGTCTTTAAGGATGTTCATTTTCAAGTTTATTCAACTCCAGTAAAAGCCAGAAATAGACATCAAGATTGAGCACATAATCCAGTTTCAAGTATACGTTTATGAACTGACATATAGGACACTGTGATTTTGGCACAGTCACAATCTCAGGACCCAGGACATCTTCCTCAGGCACGGGTAGATAGTAGCATATATCTAGAATCACAAAGTTCACTGGTATTAACCTCCTAATGGAGAATATTATTTACTTGGGTTGTAGGTCTGGCTGTGTGATCCTGGACAACACTTTTAACCGAACTGACTCATACTGTTCTCACTTGACAAAAAACAGACACAACAGTCTTATCTGAGTTCATTGCGCCAAAGTGCTGATAAATGTTTAACAACTGGTGGTAGAGGGGAAGAAGTCATGATTTTCAGTGTTTGCCAATTGCTGTGATGTAAATACTCCATGAAATCTGTTTTCACACCATCAACATGATGTCACCAAACACCAAACCAAAAGAGATGTGAGTGAGTCTTGTGAGCCAATAGGAGCTGGTTCCAGCACATCACAAACTCCATCGATGAGTAACACCATTGAAATTCTTGTTTTTAAACTTTACTCACACATATCCCTTAAGCTGGTAAGGCTTCCCTCTTCTCTGCTCATCTCATTCCTACTCGTAATTCAAGATTTAGTCTTAATGTCAACTCTTCCATAAACATTTCCCAGATCTTTTATATTAGAATCGGTTCTCTCTTTATCAAATCTTTAGTTAACTCTTACTCCATTTTTGTTTTAGTTGCTTACAAGTCTATTTTTGCCATGTTTCTGCTATCTCAGGACATGCCACATTCACCATGCTCCCTGCCAGTACACAGCAAAATGCCTCCAACACAGTGAGCATTTTATCAGTATCCCATGAATAAATTAAGGATTAAAACTAATTTCAACAACATTAACAAGACTTAAGAAGAACCTTTCTCATTAAACTGAGAAATCTTTTAAGCTGTGACAGTGTTTAATACATTATATTTGTATCATTTAGTGTCAGGTCAAAGTTTAGGACTAGAGTGAATTGAACTAGACCTGCAGTGATTTCAAAGTGGCTGACACAGGTGTTAGTGGCAGAATGGGTGCGCAAGAGGCCTAGTGGGTAATGATGTTCCATAAATACATAGTAGACTTCAGTACAGCCTACTTTTCTGGCCTCAGGCTGCCTGTGAGACCTAAATTTTCCATAGAATAATAGATCAGCAACACCAATGAGTCTTAGTTATCGCAACATGGCAAGATATGACAAACAACACATCAGCAGAGAAGCACACCCATCTCCTGGCAGGGTAGCTTGACAGTGGGAACAAGGGACCTTTCTCAGTAGTCTAGTTATGTGATGAGAAGAATTAACTAGGTTCAAGGCAGAAGGAATAGCCATCACAGACATAGAAAGTCAGCCTAGAAGCAAAAAATCTGAAAAGGTACAACTGAAGCCCAGAAGAATCAGAACCATCAGAACCAGGGTCTGACATTCCAAGAAGCAGAGCAGTGAAGCTGAAGACAGTGCTGATTATTTTAAAGGTTTATTAATTTATGCATACGAGAGCTGGGGTGCACACCAGAGGTGCAGGTGGTGAGAGCATTCACCAGAGAGACAGTGGGGAGCAGAACAGGTGGACCTACTGAAATACATCGCTGAGGGGAACAGCAGTCAAGACAGGAGAGGTCTGCTGTGCCATGTGGGTCACCTCCCTGGCCGGAGATCGAACTCCTGCTGCAATGGCTATGGACAGCTTCAGAGTGCTGAGACTTAACCCCTTGTGCCAGCAGGGAGGCCCTAGAGCTGTCCTTTTTGTAGGCGACAAACTCTACTTTCTGTCAAATTCAGAAGAGAAGGTCAGTATTGGGAGCTTGGGAGCTGCTATCTTTGACTAAGTATGCTATAATAGTTTTTTTTGTTTGTTTGTTTGTTTGTTTTAATGAGGACATGTACAGTGAAGAAATTAAACTGTTAATTACATGTAAACTTCAAGACTCTTCAGGATAATTACAGACCACATTTATGATTGCCCTAAAGGGAAAACAATGCTTGCTGGGTTACTATGTTCCCAGCTGGGAAACCAATGCTTCTAAGAGTTAGTGGTTTGCCCAAGGCCAAACAGATTAGGGTATGTGACACCCAGGACTGTCTGAAAGCAAGCCTCTTGCTCCTTTCTACTACACAGTCATGCAAACTAAAGCAAAAGGATTAAAGTAACCCTTTGCTTTTATTTTAAGTAGCTTACTCACAATGTAAAACAATTCTTAAAGTGTAAGTACCTAGCTTCCAAAGGTAAATTGAGGACTAGAAGCATTCAAGTGGAAGTAGAAGTTCTTGACTAATAAACGATAAAAAAGGAAGGTTGGTTGAGTCAAGACTCTTATATTTTAAAATAGTTCTGCTGTTTTAGGTGAGTCCAAAATGATGAATGGAGGTAAGTTTTCCTTGATAGAGCTCATTCCCTGAACACTCTGAGCTACCTCCTGTACATATAATACAGGTCACATGGTACTCGTATTCTCTGGGAGAATGTAGATGACTACAAGCTTTGGTTTTCGTTCTTCGTAACACCCATGATTCACCTGGAATTTCCCTTCACCTTCATTGGAATGGGTGGGGCAAGGTAAAAATGTTCTCTGAGGACAATTTTTTACTTGACTTTCAATTTCTTCAGTGTGTATGCTTGCTGTTTTTAAATTTCCAAATCCTGTAATGATATCCAGCTACCACATACCATTTTTGAAAGATTACTAAGAAACTTCACAGTACCTTTCTTGGCAGAATACAAATATTGGGGAAGTAAAAATTTGTCCATGAAAGCAGAACTAGTTAGGCAGTTTATATAAGAGGGAGGATGCAAATTAATGACCCTAGGGCTTACACATTCTCTCTAGGCTAAACAATACTGTGATTTTTTTCACAAAATCTAGGCCATCTGCATTTCCCAATCTAACTGCCTGCAATGAACTACTCAGGTTTAAATCACTCTGTTTTTCATCACACTAGTGCCGACTTGAATCTAAGTCAAAATCGGATCAACCCAGATCTCATTTGTACACACTAGAAAGCAAAACTCAAATACAGTGTCTCAAGAAAACTCAGCGCAACTGCAAAATCAATAGGTAAATGGTCTCCTTATGAAAACAAATGAACAAGAGACAACAAAACACTTTTTTTTTTAACTAGATGATAAGAGTGATTGGCTTGTATTTGAAAGAGACTCTACCTTCTATGCAAATCTGCCATAAATAGGGTCAATGCCAATGAATATGATTTTCAGAGCAGTCTGTCAAGCAACCTTCTCAACTAAATGTTACTAATATTTATATTAATTTTCAAAGGACCTGATCACTTAACTAGTTCATTGCTTCTCACTACACACAGAAAATTGGGACTGATATTGATATAGACCAAGGAGGCAACAAGAAATGTCCACATGCTCCATGTATAACAGACAATTTCCATTAAGCAAAGCTTAAATAGACACAAATAATGGTCATAATCCACCACCCAGCAAATAACTTCCTGGAAAACACAAGTTATATGATGTCATATGATATATTTCCTCACACAGACTCCTCTCATTTTCTCTTCTCCTTTGATAAGCATATACTCCTTAAAAACAGCATATATTCCAAAACCAAATAAGGACAACACAAAAAAGGAAAAAAAGGAAAACTACAGGCCAATCTCCCTAATGAACACTGATGCAAAAATCCTCAACAAAATTTTAGCTATCAGAATCCAACAATGTATCCATAAGATAATTCACCACGACCAAGTAGGATTCATTCCAGAGACACAAGGATGGTTTAACATCCGAAAATCAATCAACGTCATCCAACACATCAACAAAAGGAAATATAAAAACCATATGACAATATCAATAGATGCTGAGAAAGCTTTTGACAAAGTGCAATACCCATTCATGATAAAAGCCCTTGAAATTCTTGGGATACAAGGAACATACCTCAACATCATAAAGGCCATCTATGAGAAGCCAACAGCCAGTATCATTCTCAATGGTGAAAAGCTGAAAGCAATTCCATTAAGATCTGGAACAAGACAAGGATGCCCACTCTCACCACTGCTTTTCAATATAATACTGGAAGTCCTAGCCAGAGCAATAAGACAAGAGAAAGACATCCAAGGAATCCAAATAGGAAAAGAAGAAGTCAACCTATCACTATTTGCAGATGATATGATAATATACATAGAGAACCCCCAAAACTCCACAGAAAAACTAATTCAACTCATCAATCAGTTCAGTAAAGTGGCAGGATACAAAATCAACACACAAAAGTCAGTAGCCTTCCTATACACAAACAATAAATCTGAAGAAGAAGAAATAAAAAAAAAAACATCCCTTTTATTATTGAAACAAAAAAAATCAAATATTTGGGAATAAATCTAACAATAGAGGTAAAGGACCTATACAAAGAAAACTATAAAACACTGTTAAAAGAAATAGAAGAAGACACAAAAAAATGGAAAGACATCCCCTGCTCATGGATTGGAAGAATAAACATTATTAAAATGGCCATCCTACCAAAAGCAATATACAGATTCAATGCTATTCCAATCAAAATTTCAATGTCATTCTTCAAAGAAATAGAACAATTATTGATGAAATACATATGGAATCACAAAAAACCCCGAATTGCCAAAGCTCTCCTGAAAAAGAAAGAAGGGAATGGAGGCATCACACGCCCAGACTTCAAACTATACTACAAAGCCATAATCATCAAAACTGCATGGTATTGGAACAAGAACAGACATACAGGCCAATGGAATCGAATAGAAAATCCAGAAATAAACCCACAGATTTATGGTCAACTAATCTTTGACAAAGGAGCAAAGACTATGCATTGGAGCAAAGAAAGTTTGTTCAATAAATGGTGCTGGGAAAATTGGGTTGCTACATGCAAAAGAATGAAGCTTGACCACTACCTCACACCATACACAAAAATCAACTCAAAATGGATTAAAGAACTAGACATAAGACCTGAAACCAAAAAATATATAGAAGGAAATATAGGCAAAACACTACGTGATTTGCACATCAAAGACATCTTTACAGATACATCACCCAAAGCAGTGATAGTGAAGGCAAAGATAAACAGCTGGGACTACATCAAATTAAAGAGCTTCTGCACAGCAAAAGAGACAATAACAAAAACAAAGAGAAACCCCACTGACTGGGAGAACATTTTTGCACACAACACTAATGATAAAGGACTGATCACAAAAATCTGCAAAGAGCTAATGAGATTCAACAACAACAAAGAAAATAACCCAGTCAAAAAATGGGCAGAAGAGCTAAAAAGAAACTTCTCTGAAGAGGAAATGCAAATGGCCAACAGACATATGAAAAAGTGTTCAACATCACTTGTAATCAGGGAAATGCAAATCAAAACTACCATGAGATACCATCTCACACCAGTGAGAATGGCACATATTAAAAAAAACTAGCAACAACAAATGTTGGCGAGGTTGTGGAGAAAAAGGAACTCTCCTGCACTGTTGGTGGGAGTGCAAACTGGTCCAACCACTATGGAGAGCTGTGTGGAGATTTCTGGACCTACTAAACATAGAGCTTCCATAGGATCCAGCAATTCCACTCCTAGGTATTTACCCAAAGGACACAGAAACATCAATTCCAAAGAGCACCTGCATACCTATGTTTATAGCAGCACTATTTACAATAGCTAAGCTTTGGAAACAACCCAAATGCCCAAAAATAGATGACTGGATCAAGAAGATGTGGTACATATATACCATGGAATATTACTCAGCATTCAAAAAAGATAAACACATGCAATTTGCAGCAACATGGATGGCACTGGAAGGGATCATGCTCAGTGAAATAAGCCAAAAAGAAAAAGAAAAATACCAGATGGTCTCACTCATAGCAGGAATGTAGAAAACTTAAATAAGGGACCAGGAAAATGAATAACTATAAGAAAGTGAAAATCAAAATCAACAAAAAACTATGAACCAGAGACACTTTGGGGAGTGGGGGGCGGGAGGGGAGGGATTGGGGTCAGAATGGGGGGGTTGCAATTGTATGGGGAATATAAAAATAAATTTATTATAAAAAAAAACAGCATATATTTTTAGGGAAAAAATAAGTAATATACTTTCTTCAATATAAATCTCCTCTGCTGTTTTCCCAGTTTTAGCACAGCAAGGAAAATAAGGTGGAAGATAATTACCCTTGTTGAGACCAATAAGATGAAACTGGCCATTCTAGAGTTGCCAGGGTCTAACAGAGCAACAGGACAGGGAGGGCTCCTTCCCCTCTTGGTCATATGTTCCTGGCACATATGGTCTCGTCTGTCTTTTCTGTGCTCTCCTGGGGGTGAAGGTAGATAAACAACTACTGTGATCCAATACTGTGATCCAGTTTCAACTTTACAGGAGAGAAGAGCTTAGAATAAGTGTCTTGGCCATGACCTGGTTCTTCTACTTCAACTTTCTTAAATCTCCAAACCATCAATTAGCTCCTAATTGCTGGACATCCCTGCATAGGAAGTTCAGAGGCCAGGGATTACAAGTAGTTGGCGATAAGGATTTTAGAAATGATAGTTTCAGGAATAAAAGATGTATTTTAGAACAAATATGATGTAGGCCGGACTTAATGTGTGTTGCTAAAAATGATGAATTACCCCACACTCCATAACTTCGTCCACATTTATCTCGCTTTTTAAGAATTAAAAAAAAAAAAGAGAATGTAAGTGTGGAATGTTTTCTGACTCAAAATTAAGCAATTCCTTGAGAAAGTCAGTTATTAAGCATCCCAGAGCACCTAAGGTAACTGATGAACAGCTTGAAAATTTGGCAGGTAGAAAATCTTCTTATCTACAGAACCTTCTTAAATTATACTCCAACAGTGAGACTGTGTCAAATGGTCTGGAGACATTGATTTCCCCCCTTTTATGAGGTTTTCAATCCAGCTATAAAACATTCCTCTTTTCTCTTTACATTGAACTTTCCTTTATACAAAACACATTAATTTGAGAGGTTTTCAATTTCTGACTGAATAATCTAACTTTTCTTTTCTCAAAGGAGAACAGTTTGAGGAAAATGCTCAAAAACTTTATTAAAATTCTTTTTTATCCATTTTAAATATAAAAATTGAGAATAAATGAGCAAGGAATATCTGCTAAATGCCACATTTGCACCTAATATATTACTTTGAGTTTTGGGTAAAGCAGAATAAGACAGCAAGATATGCCCAAGGGAATTTACTTCTAGTTAAGAATTAGCACATGAAACATGAGAGCAGCAAGGGTAAGGTCCCATTGACTTTTTTGTTGTTGTTGTTGTCACAACAGAATATGAGTCAGGAAGGAGGGTCTAAGTAGAAAAACTGGAGAGAAATTTACACAGGTTATGCAGCTGTGAATGGGTTGCAATGAAGTCTCAATTTTAATGGCCTGCAGAAATGTGGCTGACTCAGTTGTATTTTTTTTTTTTAATTACACTCACAAATAAATGTGTTATGTCTACTTCAAAAGAATTAATTTTTTCTCTAATTTAAGTCATGGAGTAATTGTGTACCATGTTGTAAAATGGGTGTGTTCTAACATTTTTATCTATTTAAGTATGATGCCCTTGTGTATATATCTCAAGGATAAATTGAACGTACTTTTACCTACGTCCTGCCTAACACAGTGCCGCATTAGGAGAAGATTGTTCATTCTTTTTAATAGCAGTGAGAACAAATTGCCCTACATCAAAGGGTGGTTGTGAAGCTATGGAAAGCGATACTTGCAGAGATTTTTTTGAGCTTTGGAGAGAGGTGTTATCTGAATCAAAACCTGTGAAAAGAAGAACAGCTATAACATTTTCTGGCAGTGAGAAACTATTGTGTTGTAAAATAGTTTCTAAAGGGAAGAGTGCTCTAGACATTATTTATCAAATTTAGAGGAACAAGACGAATCAGGTGGTAAGAACCACTGGAAAGAACACAATCTCCAGTAGGGTAGAGAAAATAATTTATGACTAATTTCCATGGTTCCATATTATAAGACTAGAAAAAGTGAAGCCAAGAGACATTTAATAGAGCTACATCCCACACTTCACTGGAGAACTGAATTACAAGAGTAGCTTCTAGTCAAGATAGATCATTTTTCCATGGTGGATCATTTTTCCATGGTGCATCATTTTCCTATTCTAAGCTTCCAGCAAGAAAAAGTGTTTAACAAGGTCCAGAGGTCTCATGACCTCTACACTGCAGCGAAGGATGGCAACAAGAAGGGGGAAGTGAAAAGGCATCACTTAGCCTATTAGGATATCAAAGAAATAAGACACAGAACAAGAAATAAATTGTCCAGGTCTCCAACAGTAAATTATGTTATTAAATAAAACTAATCCCTCACTATAATTTAATCTGTAATAATGACTGTCATTACAATTCTGAATTTGAGCATTTAGTCTTCAAAGATCCATCACAGTAAGTCAGGGTGGCTGTGTTGTTTTTTTTTTTTTTTCATGTTTGCTGTGTACTTCTATAACTTATTTTTCCATACACATGCTAATATTTTTTCTGAAATTCAAATGATAATTGATTATCCCCATCTCCCCATCATGATGTATATATCCTCTATGAATATTAATCTTTTTTCTAATACTTTTTTAGCCAGAGTCATTAATATGATAATACTTTCGTAATGAATTTACAAATATTCCATACAAATACTACATGTGCTAATACAATGAAATACTGTAAAAATAATATGCATAATGCATTAGGCTTTGTTACAGATGCCTGCCAAAAATAGTGTTTGGCAAACAGTAGCATGCTTGAAAAGTGCCTAACCGATTAAAATTTATTGCTGCTGATAGACCCAGGGCAAACACCGAACAATCTATGCTATTCATGCACTGGCAGACACATCAGTTCACTGACTGCTCAGATTATCTCTGAAAGCTTCTGGACATCACCAAAATTAAGGAAGACACTCACTGTGATGTTTAATGCCGGGGAGAGCGACTCCTCCAAACAAATGAATCCCCCATATATGGCAGTGTCATCTCCAAGGGTATCTTGCCTGGCAAAGGGTCGCTGCTCCATGCAGCTGGCTGGGCAGGAGAGCTCCGTGCACGATTTGGGGCTCAGTGGGTCCATTCGCAGACAGTTCCTTCTGAGGGTAAGGAGAGAAGTACTAACACCCCTTTCTCTCTAACCTCTTCCTGGCTTGATATCACCTAGTGCTTTGCTGTTTGTGATTGCACCTTCCAACGTATGTGGAACTCCTCCTGCTGTGAGTTAGTGTGGTGAGGGGAGTAGCTGGGGTTATCTGATGTGCTGGGTCATGTGGGAGAAGAGATGAACTCTCAGGTGGAGCTTTTAAAAGACAGATTTTTTTTTTCTTCAGAAACTATAATTTGACAGCCAAACCACTGAATATTATTGCAAATGAATCAAGATACATTCCATTGCTAAAAGATCACAAGTTCATCCATGTTTTTAGCTCTTTAGCACTGTGGGGTCTTTGAATTAATTTAATTTAGTACCGTCACTTTAGAGACGGGTAAATTAAGGTTCATAAAGGGGAAATGACTTGAAAAGGGGTACAAGCAATTAGTGATAAAATCATTACACCCCAGTCTAGGTTTTTTCACCAGTGGTGTTGATTTTTGCAGAAAGAAAAGAAAATCTTAAGTATCAGCCTACTTTCTATCGCTACAATCACCCCTCTTGTTCATTGCATCTGGTAGTTTCTACAAAGGACTGGAGAAGAACAGCCTCTAAATTGAAGATATCCAAAATGAATGTCTTCTACTGATGATCCCAGTGGAGTAACTTCTCAGATATGTGTTTAGAAAGAAAGAGATAGATGGATGGATGCATGGATAGATATAAGGATGGATGGATGGATGGATCAACAGCTATATACAATTTGAACCAACATGACATTTCAAATCTTAAATCCTAAGTTCTAAAGTTAAGTCCTAAAGTTTATTCATTCATTTATTTTTGCTGTCAGAAAGATTACTATTTCCCAGCTCTTTGAAAAATTGCAATTGTCTCTGAAGAAAATACTGGTCAGAAATAAAGAAAACACCACAGTTCAGAAACAGTTCCTAAACATGAAACTGAAATTCACCTCAGTTAAATTTTAGAAATGAAAAAGGCAACAGAGATCACTAAGTTTAGCTGGAATACAAGGAGAAGTACAATTAATCTGACACTTTTAAAAATACAACCTATTAAAGAAAACTGGGCAATCTATAAAAATAAGCAGACACCAGTTATAAGGATCATTAGCAGAAGAGAAGAACAAATAGCAGTGCGATGCCACAGACATGCTCACCACCAGGATGCAGGAATTAATGCCCTGAGAATGCAGGATGTATCCATTTAAGAGGAGAATAGTGAATGGCCAATTATAAAGTAACTAATGAGTTCAATTTTAGTTTACTTTAAATTTACTGAAAGTATCTGAGTAGAACAAGAATTTCAATTTTGAAGCTGTGACTGTCAAGATGCTCCTTAAATAGCAAAACAAAAAAAATTCACTGTCAGCTACTGAATAAACACACATGACACTGGGGTCCAGCTTCATTTTGGCTCTTTATTTCTGCTCTGGGCAAGTCGATTTTCAATTAAAATATCCAATACATGCCACATTTATAGAACTTCAGATTCATTCATTCAACATATTTGCTCATTGCTTACAAACTGCAATGTACTGTCTAACTCCAATAGCAGCCCTATTTTCTTGGAGTTTAGGCTCTTGAAGTTGGAAAATGAGGAACAAATTAAAACAATATCACCGTGATGAATTATAAATTTAAGTAATCTCTTCTCAGAGAGGAACACAGGCCTATGACAAAGTGTGATAAAGACCAGCAAGTAGACTATGGATTTGCAAAAGACTTCTCCAAAGAGAAGATGTTGATGTCAACATTGGAAAGACAAATGAGAGTTACTTGAAGGAATTGGCATGAGAGTCTCTTCCAGGGGAAAATGTAAAGGCAAAGAGATGGAATTGGAGAGAATGATTCCTGCAGGCAAAGAGGACCTGACTGGGGCTATTTCTTCTACATTAAAACTATTGTCACAAGACTCAGCCTTCTAAGAAAGGATGATTAAGGACAATATAAAAAGCATCTAAAATGTACTTGACCTCACTGAGTCATTTGGCCAATCAATATCAGCAGAAATTTTCCCAATTGAGGTGAGAGATCAACAAATGTCAAAGCATAAATTAATTTGCATTTGGTTGAAAAACAATTCACCCAACAAACCACTATTTCAAACCAATGGTGACAAAATTGGTACCATCTTGCCTGAGTCCAGAGCCTGGCACACCAAGTCCCTTCAAAGTCTTCCTGCTGTGAGGAAATTGTTCCAATGCCACATCACAAATTGGTCAGGGAGAGGCCCACAATAAAGCTAGCATTTTTTCCAACTTATGATGTCTTTAGTTTGTAAGGCAGAGGAAGAAAAGTTACCCTTCTAGAGTATAAATTAGTTGGTACCTAAGAAAGATACTGGTTGTGCAAGGTCATATCTTTCTCCCTGGAAACAATCCATTTTAGAGGCCTCTTGCTCAAATAACCAATTTTATTTCTATTTATTTGTGCATCCTCCCCTTAAGCTTTTTATTTTTTTTTCCCCTTTCTTTCTATCTTTATTAGTCAAGCCTGTGGCTATCACACTGGCATGAGGAATGTTTAATACAAACATAAAATTCAATAACAACCACACATTAGCAACGATAAATGACAGAAAATAGTGCCCCAAATGCATTTATTTTAAAAGCATTTTATTAGAAACAAATATAATGTTCATTCTCTTTCTCTCTTAACAGGCCAAAGCTTGTGTAGAAAAATACGCCTTCAAATAGGTGCTGAAGGTTAATGGCCTAAGATACCGCATCTATGTCTAAAGAAGGGAGGTGTTAGTGTCGGGGACCTCTTCCCCAGGAGCCAGTATAAAGATGAAAATGAACAGCTATAAATAATAAACAAAGGATTAGGACCCAAACCTGAAAAAGTTTCTAGATTTCAGGTACTTCTTCTAGGTATGTGCGTCTAGAAAAATGGGTAAGAAGTCTCCTCTGGAAGGTCCCACTTATGGAACACTAAGTGGCCTTTCCAAGTCAAGTGCTGACTTGCCATGGACTCAGTTGTCACCTCGTGGGGCGGAAACCTTGGGAGCAGTGAGGGATGGAAGAAAAACAACTCAAAGTCTAAGTAGAAATAGAGAGAGAGACCTAGAGGGGCTACATCTCTGGAGATACAGCACCTTCCCCCAAGATACAGCACCTTCCCCCAAGGTAAGTCTCACATTTATTTGGGGGTCAGATTCAGGGAATGTGGGCAAGTCCCTGGGGGTATGTGTGGAGGAATATGCTTGGTATGGATGTGGATTGGGGATACATATTAGTCTGGCACAAGATAGGGGAGAGTGGATAGGGGCTGTTGCAGCTGGGGGGGTCCATTGTTGATGCTGATCAAAACATCTATCTCTAGTCCTTATTAACACTTAACTTCCTGTCAAGGTGGTCTAACTCATTATGCTAATCTTGCCATAAAGTCTGCCTACTCTTTTCAGCAGATCTCCTCACACTAAGACTTTTGTCCTGGTGAGAGGCTCCCTGTCTCACTCTACATTTAACTTAAATAGCAGCAACTTTTGGCACCAAGCAAAATCCCAAAAACAAGGGGGGCTGGGGGACTCCCACACAATCATCACCTCACTAGAATCAGAGGCTAATCACTGAGCATCACTTCCTGCAATACTATAATCTTTTGGTCCAAGTTTTAGTTTCCCAAAACTGCTTCTTTCTAGAGATACAATTAAGAATGAACTAAGCAACTGTCCTGAGATTATACCAAAATTTTCCTCTCATAAAGGCCTGCTCAGAAACCAATAAACACCAGCTGTAGTTGACTTAAGAAAAGCAGCACTGCACTGATTCCTTTCATAGAGTGAGGTAAGGCACCTACCATGTGCCTTATTATGTGTCAGGCATGATCCTTCAATAGTTTTATAGCATAAACTTAATCAAACTTTATGTCAACACTATTGTTATTCCCATTTAAAAATGAGGAAATGGAGATTCAGTAAAAAGCTGCCTGAGACTGAAAGCCACTATCAGAATCTAAGTGCATAAACAGATTTTACAGGTTTATTATTCAAACTCTGAGGAATCTGATCCCTAGAAGTGACAGCCTTCCCCTATCTCAGTATATTAGCCTCCTGAAGAATTAATACTCATGCTGCCAAGATGCTCACTGTATCTCTGGTCAACTATAACTGACTAGGTTCCTAAAAGTAGATGTGGACAGGTAGCTTGTTTTTATTCCTATACAGGTTTCACTCATGCCCTCTCTCTTAGTTGTTAAATTACAAATGCTGGGCCTCCCTGGTGGCACAATTAAAGTCTCAATGCTTCAAGCTATCGCCAGCCACTTTCAAGCTATTGCCAGCAACATGAGTTCGATCCCCAGGCAGGGAGCTAATCCACATGGAGCAGCAGACCCCTCCTGTCTCGCCTGTTGCTCCCCTCAGCAGTGTATTTCAGTAGATCTGCCTGTTCTGCTCCCCACTCTGTCTCTGGTGAATCCTCTCAACCCCTGCACCTCTGGCCTATACCCCATATCTTGTATGCATAAATAAATAAAAATAAATCTTAAAATTATAAATGTTCCTTACATAGTCTCCTCTGACATCATTTGTTACTTGCCCCACCCCTCAAGAATCTGGGATAGAATTCTAACTGACAAATACTGATAATATTTAAATAAGGGACCAGGAAAATGAATAACTATAAGAAAGTGAAAATCAAAATCAGCCAAAAACTATGAACCAGAGACACTTTTAGGGGGGCGGGGGCGGGAGGGGAGGGATTGGGGTCAGAATGGGGGGGCTGCAATTGTATGGGGAATATAACAATAAAATTTATTATCTAATAAAAAAAAAAACTGATAATATTGCCTCGCTCACTGTTGGCACTAATGCAGGTAGGGCACCTGGCACCCAGTTCTCACATGCGCTCACCTTAAGTTAGTGTTTCTGATGCCCAAAGCTTCCAAGACACAATGTTATTGGGTGATGCTGAATCTGAGACAATGAGGCTATAGCTCAGGTGGGCCCATCAAAGAAAGAACAGACTCCTTAAATAATAGGGTTGCCAACCCCCTTATTTTTCTACCTGTAAAACTGCTAAGATATTTTCTTTCCCTGTAGGCTTCTGTTCTCCCAGGACGCTGAAGCTTCATTTTGGTAACAGCAGTGGTGGTCATCATTTTTAAGAAAGGCAAATTCGCTAGCTATCACTGACCTAAGAGGCCACATTATTAACAAAATATGTGGTACTGAATTGGATAAAGTGACTACACACAGATGCAGGTGATTTTATAACCAGTGCATATTTGCAGAGTGCTCCTAATTTATAGAAACAAGGAACACTACATACAAGAATATGACCAATAAGGCTATATATTACAGCATATTTAAAAGAACATCTTGCTTCTAATGTAACATATTTTGGGTGGTGGTTGTCATATTCATGACTAGTTTGCATAATACTTCCTTAATAATGATCATAATTGTGTTTGAAATTTTATAATAAAAGCAAATTTCCACACATGTTAATTTTTAATATTTTATATAATTCTTACATCATTTTTCATTTTTGCACAATGTACACATTTTCATTTTGGTTATATTCCTCATACAATTGCACCCCCCTTATTTTGACCCTAATCCTTCCTCTCCCCAATCCCCCCACCCCTACCGTGTGTCTCTGGTTTATAGTTGCTTGTTGATTTTTACTTTGCATTAATTAGTCTTTTTCCTGGTCCCTTATTTAGGTTTTCTAAATTCCTGCTATGAGTGTGACCATATGTTACTTTTTTATGAGCACAAAGAAAAGATTTCTGAAGATTTTGCTCTTTGGAAAGGAAAATAATCAGTCTCCAAGGTCACCCTAATTGAAATACTCCTATTTAATAAGAATTTACAGCAAAAGGAAAGATGTGCACCTTTTCAATAGTTGATGCAATCTCAAATGTGGAGATAGAGAATGAGAGTTGAAAAGATTAAAGGCAAATACTTTTTCTCAGAAAGTTATATAAGCATATCGAGTGTCTTAAAAGGCAGAGCCATCCAATTATCCAGAACACCAAAGTTTCCTGAAAGAGAAAGAGAGGGTCAGAGGAAACTGCTGTAGAGGGTGCCAAGGAGGCTGCTGGAATGCAGAGAAAAGCAGCAAGTGATGAAACCAGGACACTTGAGGGTCCCTGGTCATGGTGACTCCAGAAAAAGAATAGATCGTGACAATGGACAAATGAGCGGGCACATTCACTTCCAAACTCAGGCATAACAGCCAGAAAAGCATAAATCTGTATGAGAATCACCTCTGTTCACTCTAAGGCCAACATAGCTTTTCTTCCTTGCATCTCAAGAAGCAGCTAATGGAACGGCTTCTTTTCTTTACAGAAGGAAGGAGCTTGTTTACTTCAAAGTTATGTTGGGGAAGCTCAAGTGGACAGTGCTGTCTTTATATAAGAAAATAAATTTGGCCCCTCCCCCTCTTCATATACAACATATCATAATCCCCTAATATGCTCATTTTACATGAAAGAAATCTGAAACCCAAGAAGATTAGTAAGCCTGTCAGTTATGAGAAGGTAGTGATGATGTCTCAACCCAGACCCTGCACCCCCAATCTGCCACAGTCATCTATTCATCCCTGGTATTAACTGAACCCCTCACCATCCAGCTCACTGCAGATGCTGTTCTAGGTTAGCAATACAATAGTGACCATAACACACCATGTTCTTACTCTTATAGGCCTTCATTCTAGAAGGAGACAGCCAATCCTCCACATGATAATACAAAGGAATTGAAATTCTGAAAGTGCTATGAAGGGACACAATGGGTGGTATGCTAGAGACTAACAGGAGCTCTACTGAAGACAACTTAAGCTCTACTTAAGGGAGGTCAGGGAAGACCTCTGTGAGGGGGGGAGAATTAAAAAGGACATTAAAGATAGGAAGGCCTAAAAAGCTGTCCAATAAGGCAAGGAACCTGAAGTGCAGAAGAACTTGGGATGAGGTCAAGGTGAGAGGCCTGAACTGGAATAAATGCCTAGTGTGTATCTGGAGGGGCAAGGTGAGTACCAGAACCCCTAGATCTATAGGTCTTGGTAAAGAGTTTGGCTTTCAGATACAGTGGAGAGGGACAAAAGGATTTTAAAAGTGAGAAAATCTAGGGCCTCCACAGTGGCACAGCGGTTGAGCACTGGGTTGTGAAGCTGCCCGCAGCCTCTGCAGCGCCGGTTCGATCCCCGGCTGCTCCCCGGCCACCGGAGGAGGGTCCCACAGGGCGCGCAGACCTCTCCTGCCGCCCGCTGCTCCCCTCAGCAGTGTACTTCGTCAGTCTGCCTGCTCTGCTCCCCGCTCTGGTGAATCTCTCACCCTCCTGCGCTTCTGACTGTACCCAGTGCTTGTATAAATAAATAAATAAATCTTAAAAAAAAAGTGAGAATATCTAACTGAGGTTTATAAAGATCATTCTAATTGTTTTATTGAGAAAAAAATGAAAGTGACAAGGATGGGGTGGGAAATAAAAGAGACCAACTGGCACAGCTAATGTAACTTTCTAGGAGGAAGATTAATTAATAGCTTGAACCAGAGGAGGGGGGTATGAAAATGGAAAAGTTGGATCGATTGGAGGTTATGAACTGAATGTTGGGGCACAGAAAGCAAGAGAGAAGGAAAGTGGTCCAACTGTATGACCAGCACCAAGGCCACAGGTCTTGAATATATCCCAATGAGAA
Organism: Talpa occidentalis; assembly: GCF_014898055.3. Classification (NCBI taxonomy): domain Eukaryota; kingdom Metazoa; phylum Chordata; class Mammalia; order Eulipotyphla; family Talpidae; genus Talpa; species Talpa occidentalis. The sequence continues at coordinate 16,180,784 of NW_023601322.1, forward strand.
ATCAGAACTGTGTTCTGGACTGAGCTTGGGACATTTATTAGGCACCTTGTGGAGCTGTAGAGTGCAGAGTTGGGCAACTTTATATCTGAAAGGAAAGGGGGCAGACCTGGAGAGAAACACATTGTCTGTCACCAGCTTCTAAATGACATTAAACATCACAATACTGAGTAAATCACAAAGACAGAGTGGGTGTACTAAGCAGAAGGCCCAGCAGAAACTCTGTTTAGTGCAAATATTTAGGAATCAGGTGTAGAGAAAGGAACAGGTAACGAAGACAATGACTGATAAAATGAGAGGAAGGAAACAGTAAAGAAAGTTTTTCAAGGAGTATGTGCTCACCCGAGTTGAAAGATGTGAGGCAGAGTAGGGACTGAGAACTGACATTGGGATTTAGGATGCAGAGGTCAGAGGTCATTGATCACCCTGAGATGAGCCAAGTCCACACATTGGTGGAAGGGCTGAGAGTGAAATGGAAGCTGCCAGGAAATGAGACAGCCAGCGACAGCCTTCAAGATGCTTTGCTGTGGCCAGGAGAATATATTAGGGCATTGCTTGTGGCGGGGTGTGGAATCAAAAAGGTGGTTTGTCAGTTTGGTAACCTTAAGATGGAAGACATTAAGGTCTGTTAGTATACTGATGGAGTAGAGCAAAAGAATTAACGGATTAGGGAAGAGAGGGTAGGGAGTAAGGAAGTGAAGTAATTGGAGAAGGTGAGAGGTTTGAGGATAGCAGTTTCCAATCTGAGAACTGACCACAGTTAGTAGCAGGATGCATGTTCCACCGTAACAGAATTAAAGATAGACAATATGGAAGAACATGTACAGGGTACTCTATGGGTCTTGCATGAATCAATACATATTTTGGTAAAGCTGTGCTTCTTTGTCACAAGCTATATAATTTAGAAATCTCTAAAATTTTACCCAATCATTCAAAAAGGTACATACTTCACAATTCTCCCTTCTCTAGGTTCAAATAATACTTAATCTGTACCAGTCAACTGTCACTTTGCATGTAAGCATTTCTTTGTTCCACAAATGATATTTTTTTATTTAACTCCTTAGGAATCCCGTCTCCTTAATGAAATAGTAGAGGCCATCTCTACTCCTGTGCTTCCCAACACAAGTCACCATTGCAGAGAAGTCCAGCAGATACATGTTTGCTGACTCATTGGAATCAGTTTTCCAAAGTCCTGTCCTACAGTACTATCCATAATCTTAATATTGATTCTAGCTCTAATATTCTATAATTCTCAGCCAACTTCTTTGAACAGAAAACCAATAGACAGGATTGTACTACCACTGAAACCACCAGCTTTCCAGCCTTGAATCCATGCACAAGAATGTTCTAGGAAAAAATAAAAGGGGTAGGGGGTGACCTTAGCAAATATAGAATAACAAAATCCACTTCAGTTTTAGTGAGAAAAATAAAATCCCAACTAAACTTCCACAATGTTGATTATAAAACAACTGAAGCGCTAGACATTTCTCAGTACCATGTCTGAAAGATAATGAGTGTCTCCACCAAAAACAAAATCATTTAACAAAAAGACACTGTTTTCCTCATATTCCCATTGAAGGTAAGTGCAAAACCAGAAGAAAATAATTAATTTATATGCGAGTATTTTTATTTGAACTAATTTATATATGGATTTTTAATTACAGGATGCAAGTCTGTGATTAATTTAATTTTTGTATCAATTTATGAGGATGTACTTGGTTAGTGGAGTGCCTTAGGGGGGAAAATCTTTATTGCGGGATCTCATCTATGTGACTTACTATCTGAATATATGTTAAGTTCCTTTCATTATCAAGGAAATTGTTATTTTCCCTTGAAATCCACATGTGTGGGAAGAAGATGCCAATACTATGGTATAACCTAGTATTCCTGAGGAAAGTTGCATATTCAAAAGCAGCCTTGTTTAGCTTTCTTGTCATAAGTCTCTCTCCCTGTGTATTCAACACACACGTGCATTGATGATTAATGTGGAAATCCTTGCTGACATTATTATAAGCTTTGAAGCAATCCTGTGTAAGAGAGAGAGAGAAAGAGAGAGAAAGAGAGAGAGAGAGAGAGAGAGAGAGAGAGAGAGAGAGAGAAAGGGAGAAGAGAGGATCCACACTACCTTTCTTATAGAAAATCACTCAAACTGATAGTTTGAAGTAAAGGAAAGAAGAGGAAGAATTGAAAGAGGAGGACCTGAATATAGAAAAAGAAAACAGAACATAAGAAGAAATAATACTACCAAGGAAGTATCCTTGAATAACCTTGTTTAGAAAATTGGGGAAAATAAGCCAGTCTATGTAATCCCGTTATGAAGTGTTAGCTTAAGGCTTTAGTCACAGAGTAACTGTGTAATGAGATTAAACCACAGGAGAAAACATGGCTGTCTGCTGCTTGTTGGAAGAACAAAACAAAGAAAGCAATAAATGGACAATTATAATCCTATGCCTCTCTCCCCCATCCTTCAGAAACCAAACAATTAGGAAGGAAGATCTCCTGATAATACAAATACCAAACGCCATCCTCTCCAAGCTGCACATCTTTGAAGAACATGCATCTGCTTTCATTATTCACTTCCTAATGCTCTTTTTATTATGATGAAAGAATGATGTGATTTTGAGGAGGAAGATAAGTTTTGCTGATTGGTCCCTCTTAGTCAGAGTTCCCTCTCTTGGCACCTAAGAAAATGTGTGACAAAAATGTCCTATTGTCCTTCAATATTTCTTCCTCACCCCCAACTTAATATCATCTACAAAGTTTTCATTTTCTTTTTTTTTTTTTTTTTTATAAATTTATTGTTATATTCCCCATACAATTGCAGCCCCATTCTGACCCCAATCCCTCCTCCCGCCCCCGTCCCCCTAAAAGTGCTCTGGTTCATAGTTTTTTGTTGATTTTGATTTCACTTTCTATAGTTTTCATTTTCTGTCCATTATTTAGTTTCTAGATTCCTGCTATGAGTGAGACCATCCGGTATTTTTCTTTTTCTTTTTGGCTTATTTGCTGAGCATGATCCCTTCCAGCGCCATCCATGTTGCTGCAAATTGCATGTGTTTTCTTTTTTGAATGCTGAGTAATATTCCATGGTATATATGTACCAATCTTCTTGATCCAGTCATCTATTTTTGGGCATTTGGGTTGTTTCCAAAGCTTAGCTATTGTAAACAGTGCTGCTATAAACATAGGGTGCAGGTGTTCTTTGGAATTGATGTTTCTGTGTCCTTTGGTAAATACCTAGGAGTGGAATTGCTGGGTCATATGGAAGCTCTATGTTTAGTAGGTCCAGAAATCTCCACACAGCTTTCCACAGTGGTTGACCAGTTTCACCCCACCAACAGTGCAGAAGAGTTCTTTTTCTCCACACCCTCGCCAACATTTGTTGTTGCTAGTTTTTAATATGTGCCATTCTCACTGGTGTAAGATGGTATCTCATGGTAGTTTTGATTTGCATTTCCCTGATGACAGTGATGTTGAACATTTTTTCATATGCCTGTTGGCCATTTGCATTTCCTCTTCAGAGAAGTTTCTTTTAAGCTCTTCTGCCCATTTTTTGACTGGATTATTTTCTTTGTTGTTGTTGAGTCTCATCAGCTCTTTGCAGATTTTTGTGATCAGTCCTTTATCATTAGTGTTGGGTGCAAAATGTTCTCCCAGTTGGTGGGGTTCTCTTTGTTTTTGTTATTGTCTCTTTTGCTGTGCAAAAGCTCTTTAATTTGATATAGTCCCAGCTGTTATCTTTGCCTTCACTATCACTGCTTTGGTGATGTGTCTGTAAAGATGTCTTTGATGTGCAAATCACGTAGTGTTTCGCCTATATTTCCTTCTATATATTATGGTTTCAGGTCTTATGTCTAGTTCTTTAATCCATTTTGAGTTGATTTTTGTGTATGGTGTGAGGTGGTGGTCAAGCTTCATTCTTTTGCATGTAGCGACCCAGTTTTCCCAGCACCATTTATTGAACAAACTTCTTTGCTCAATGCATAGTCTTTGCTCCTTTGTCAAAGATTAGTTGACCATAAATCTGTGGGTTTATTTCTGGATTTTCTATTCGATTCCATTGGTCTGTATGTCTGTTCTTGTTCCAATACCATGCAGTTTTGATGATTATGGCTTTGTAGTATAGTTTGAAGTCTGGGAGTCTGATGCCTCCATTCCCTTCTTTTTTTTCAGGAGAGCTTGGCTATTCGGGGTTTTTTGTGATTCCATATGAATTTCATCAATAATTTTTCTATTTCTTGAAGAATGACATTGAAATTTTGATTGGAATAGCATTGAATCTGTATATTGCTTTTGGAAGATGGCCATTTTAATAATGTTTATTCTTCCAATCCATGAGCAGGGGATGTCTCTCCATTCTTTGTGTCTTCTTCTATTTTTTTAACAGTGTTTATAGTTTTCTTTGTATAGGTCCTTTACCTCTTTTGTTAGATTTATTCCCAAATATTTGATTTTTTTTGTTTCAATAACAAAAGGGATGGTCTTGATTTCTTCTTCTTCAGATTTATTGTTTGTATAGGAAGGCTACTGACTTTTGCGTGTTGATTTTGTATCCTGCCACTTTACTGAACTGATTGATGAGTTGAATTAGCTTTCTGTGGAGTTTTTGGGGTTCTCTATGTATAATATCATATCGTCTGCAAATAGTGATAGTTTGACTTCTTCTTTTCCTATTTGGATTCCTTGGATGTCTTTCTCTTGTCTATTGCCCTGGCTAGGACTTCCAGTATTATATTGAAAAGCAATGGTGAGAGTGGACATCCTTGTCTTGTTCCAGATCTTAATGGAATTGCTTCAGCTTTTTCACCATTGAGAATGATACTGGCTGTTGGCTTGTCATAGATGGCCTTTATGATGTTGAGGGTATGTTCCTTGTATCCAAGAACTTCAAGGCTTTTATCATGAATGGGTGTTGCACTTTGTCGAAAGCTTTCTCAGCATCTATGATATTATCATATGGTTTTATATTTCTTTTTGTTGATGTGTTGGATAACGTTGATTGATTTTCGGATGTTAAACCATCCTTGTGCCCCTGGAATGAATCCAACTTGGTCGTGGTGAATTATCTTATGGATACATTGTTGGATTCTGATAGCTAAAATTTATTGAGGATTTTTGCATCAGTGTTCATTAGGGAGATTGGCCTGTAGTTTTCCTTTTTTGTTTGTCCTTGTTCGGTTTTGGTATTAGTGTAATGTTGGCTTCATAGAACGTGTTTGGTATTGTCCCTTCCTTCTCAATTTTTTGGAAGAGTTTGTGAAGGATAGGCACTAATCGTCTCTGAATGTTTGGTAGAATTCATTTGTAAATCCATCAGGTCCTGGGCTTTTGTTTTTGGGGAGGTTTTTGATTACCATTTCAATTTCGCTAATTGTATTGGTCTGTTTAGGTGTTCTATTCTTCTTTATAGCTTTGGGTGATTGTAGAGTTGTAGGAATTTGTCCATCTCCTCTAGATTGTTAAACTTGTTTCCATATAACTGTTCATAGTAGTTACTGATTATTCTTTTGATTTCTGCTGTGTCCGTTGTGATTTCTCCTCTTTCATTGATGATCCTGTTTATTTGTGCTTTCTCCTTTTTTCCTTTGTGAGCCTGGCTAGGGGTTTGTCTATTTTATTGATTTTTTCAAAGAACCAGCTCTTGGTTTCATTGATCTTTTGGATTGTTTTTTTAGTTTCAATTTCATTTATTTCTGCTTTGGTTTTTATTATTTCTTTTCTTCTACTGGTTTTGGGGTTTTCTTGTTGTTCTTTTTTAGATCTTTGAGCTTCGAGATTAGGTTGTTTCTTTGCGTCTTTCTTGTTTCTTGATGTGAGCTTCTATTGCTATATATTTTCCTCTTATTACTGCTTTTGCTGCATCCCATACATTTAGGATATTGGTGTCCTCCTTGTCGTTCAATTCAAAAAATTTTTTAATTTCTTCTTTGATCTCCTCATTAGTCCAATGTCTTCCAGTAGTGTGGTTTTTAATCTCCATGAGGTAGGAAAGTTCCTTGCCTTCTTTTTATGGTTATTTCTAGTTTGATGCCTTCATGGTCAGAAAAGATGGTTGATATGATTTCAATCTTGGTGTATCTGTTGATGTTTGTCTTGTGCCCCAGTATGTGATCGATCCTGGAGAATGATCCGTGTGCGCTTGAGAAAAATGTGTACTCCGTTTTTTTGGGGTTTAGTGTTCTATAGATGTCTGTTAAGCCCAATTGCTCTAGGTCCTTATTTAGAGCTTTGGTTTCTTTACTTATTTTTTGTCTTGTTGATCTATCCATTGTTGATAGTGGTGTGTTGAAGTCTCCCACTACGTATGTGTTTTCTCTGATGTCTGTTTTCAGAGAGGACAACAGTTGTCTGATATATTTTGGTGCTCCTTCGTTTGGTGAGTATATGTTAATGAGTGTTATTTCTTCTTGAAGTATTGTCCCCTTGATCATAATGTAGTGACCATTGGGGTCTCTTTTTATCTTTTTGAGTTTGAAATCTGTTTTATCTGATATAAGTATAGCTGTTCCTGCTTTCTTTTTTGGTCCATTTGCTTGTAGGATTGTTTTCCATCCTTTAACTTTGAGCCTATTTTTATCTTTTGTAGCTAAATGTGTTTCCTGGAGACAGCAAAAGGTTGGTTTTGTTTCTTAATCCAGGCTGCAACTCTGTGTCTTTTTATTGAAGAGTTTAGTCCATTTACATTTAGAGTTAATATTGATATGTTAACATCTGTATTTGCCATTGTGTTTGTCTTTCCTTTGATTTTATTTATTTATTCTTTTAATAACTTTTTTTTTTTTTGGCCTTCTTTCATTGTTATTCGTCGCTCTGAGGTTCTGGCTTTAGAACTCCTTGTAGTATTTTTTGGAGTGGGGTTAGTTGCAATGAAATTCCGGAGTTTCTGTTTGTCTGGGAAGGTCCATATTCTTTCTTCAAAGAGGAAGGAGAGCTTTGCGGGATAGAGTATTCTTGGTTGGCATCTGTTTTCTTGGAGTCTGTTGACTATGTCCCTCCACTCTCTCCTTGCCCGTAGTGTTTCTTCGGAGAAGTCTGATGTCAGCCTGATTGGTTTCCTTTGAATGTTATCTGTTTCTTCCCTCTTGCCAGCTTCATTATTTTTTCCTTGTCCTGGATTCTTGGAGCTTTACTATTATGTGTCTTGCTGTATTTTTCCTTTCGTCGTGGAAGTTTGGTGTTCTTCTTGCTTCTTGTATATCAATTTTCAGCTCCTTCTTCACATTTGGGAAGTTCTCTTCAATTATCTCTTTGAATATTTTCTCTGTTCCTACATCTCTCTCCTCTCCTTCTGGTATTCCTATAACTCTTATATTTCCTTTCCTCATGGAGTCCGATAGTTCCCGAAGTCTTTCTTCGTTCTTTTTCCTTCGTACTTCTCTTTCCTTCTCTGTTTTGGTTCTTTTTATTTCTGTGTCTTCAAGATTACTTATTCGTTCTTCCATTTCATCTATTCTGCTTTCATTGCTTTTCCCAGAATTCTTTAGTTCTTCCATTAATTCTTTGATCTCTGCATTTCTTTTACTTCCCTCTTTAGGACTCATTTTCTTTCTTCTGACCATTGTTTTCCCTCTCTAGGGACTCAATTGCATTCTTCTGATCGTTGATTATTTTTCCCTTATCATTGTTTTCCTTTATGACTTCTGTCAGTTTTTTAATCACGGCAATTTTAAATTCTCTTTCTGGAAGGCTCAGAAATTCTTCCAAGTTATTGTCGTTGCAATCTGGGGGCTGGCTTTCTTTTTGTGGTGTGCTTTTTCTCTGGAGAGTTGCTAGGTTGCGTGTGGTTCTTCTCCTCCCTACTGTCTGTTTTCTAATTTGCCGTATGCGTTGGGACACTGTGTTGTTGGGACTTGCCGGCATCTTGGGTGGGCTTCTCTGTCCCCTCTGGTTCTTCCAGGAGTCATCTGTCAGTTTCAAGCAGCCTTTACTGGAGAAAGGTCCCTGTTCTAAAATGCCGATGTGGGGACACACTCCCCTGTGCGCCTGGTCTGCCCCGGCGGTGGGTTCCTGCTCCCCTCTGGGCTTGGACTGCAGGCCAGAGGGGGTCTGGCGTGGGCGAACTTCCCCCGCTCACCTCTGGCTCCTGAGGAAGCCTTCTGCAGGTAGTCTTTACTGAAGAAATGTCCCTGTTCTAAAATGGTGATGTGGGACACACTCCCTGCGCTTCTGGTCTCAGGCACACTATTCTGCGCGCCTGGTCTGCCCCGGCTGTGGGTGCTCGCTCTCCCTGTGGGCTCAGACTACTTGTTCAGAAGGGCCCGGTGTGGGCTAACTCCCCAGCTGGCCACTAGCTCCTTCAGTAGCCTGTGCTGGGGTCAAGTCGCTAGGTGGCACCAGAGATCTCTCCTAGAGCCCTTGGGGAGTTGATTTTCCACCCCGTGGGACAGGGAGCAGAGCGGGGATGGTAGGGTACACCTCAACGGCTTTGGGGTGCTGTGTCTGCCTTGTGCCCCACCGTCGTGGGGAACCCACGCCCCTAATTTCGTGCCCCGGGTCTCAGTTCCAAAGCCCTCAGTTCCAGGACGCGGGCTGTAGCCCAGATCAGTGGCGCGGGAATGGCGCCTTTTGAATCCCGCTCCCCTGCCTGGGCGCCTTGTTCCTGCTCACTCAGGGAGGGCCTCGCCGTCTCCCCGCAAGCCTAGGTCGCAGGCGCAGGGCCCTGGGCAGCTGCAATCGGAGCGCCGCTTTCGCGCAAGCTTACCGGGCGGCTGGGGCTGTGTGCTGGTGCTGGTCTCCTCCTGGGGGGCGGGGCTCTCTTTAATGGCGCCTGGAGCTCACCTCCGCGGCGGATCCTGCAGGGTTCGCCTCAGCTCCCGTTCACGGGTGTGGTGGCTGAAATAGTTCCTTTCCACTCACAGTCCCACTTGCTGCATCCGTTTTTCTTGTTGGCCGTTTTGGTTTGTTGTTTCCCTCTTCTCTGCCGGTCGGAGAGTGCTGCCTCTGTGGGCGGGGAGGGGAGCAGGGTTCTGCGCTTCCCTCCCTTCTCGTCCTCTTTTATGGCAACTTTCTTCTTTGGGCAGTTTGCTGGAGTCACCCGTTTATCTTCCGTGTCTCAGTTCTCACTGGGACCTGCCGCTTTTCCTCCCTATTAACTTTTTTTAATGGGAGATCTTACTCGCAGCGTCTCCTCGCCGCCATGTTGCTCCGCCCATCAAAGTTTTCATTTTCTTTTGAGTTGCATCTACTCATCACTGCCATTGTTTTTAGAGACAATAAATAATTAATGAAAATGGCTGTGTACAAATATAACTTTATTGACAAAAACAAATGGCCAGCTTTCAGGCCATTGATACTTTCCGGACTCCTGGACCAGAAGATGAATGAAAGGGAGGAAAAATGTTTGGGATACCCTGGATGAAATTGGACCTATATATTATATTCCTGAATTCATTTTCTTTATACATCGATTGCAAATTTAATCATGGATTTGTCACAAGGATACTAGATATATGGAAGTGAGGGTAATTATGAACAAATATTTCTGCTCTGATCAATTTTTGTCAACTAAAATCAAAGACACGGTAGTGGAGGAAGTGTGTACAACAAGGAGCAGTAATGCAAATGAAGAGAAGGCTTTCCATTCTCCAAATGGAGCGCTGGCCAGTCCCAGCAATATGGACAGACCTAGTGATAGCTGCTCTCACGGGTGGGCCCTAGCTAAGTAGCATGAGAACCACCTCAATGATGATGTTGATAGCATTGCAAATTCCTAGAACTCAGCTACTCATACTGAAAATTTGGGGGGTAGGGTAGGTCCAGAAATCTGTGTCTTAAGAGGCCCTCCAGATGATTATGAGTCATGCTTAAGTTTTAGAATCACCTGCTATTCTAGAGACTCCATAAAAACAAAGTATAGTTTACTCTTAATATCAGCACATTTGGAATTGGGTATCATTCTGGAGGAGCTATTCTACACCCTTGTGGCAATGCAGGTGACTCTGGACATATAATATGAAGTACCAGTACCTCTTCAAACCAAAGGTGTGAAAAAACCTCAGGTATCATAATTATCAGCTCAAAGACAATCCTGGTCAAAAGCAAAGAAACCTGTAAACATCCAAGTTCACATTTTGAATTGTGTTCAGATGGGAATAAATTGGCAAGGATTACCTAGCAACCTAGTAAACAGAAGTCTGCATGGCAGCAAGTGTCCTATCTCTCTCCAAGCTGATCAGATGGTCAGTGCGATTTCCTTCATGCAAAAATGCACTCTCTGCTATATTCAACTGCTCTGCCTGTGGCTAAGTCCCTGAAGCACAGAAAGCATATCAGAGTGAGGTTGTGAACTTGGGGTGTAAGGGAATGAGGCACAGTGAGTCAGTGGAAGATGGAGGATAGAAGGAGGGATTTCCTTACTTCATTTTCATCTAATGAGCCCCCCTGAGACCCAGACTCTGCCACAAACTTCCACCTTTGGCAGCCTTCAGAAACAGAGGTCTAATCCCCTACAAACTCAAGTTCATCACCAGTGCAGTTATTTCTGCTGTGTATATTAAGCATCTGACAGTGTGGTCACTGTTAAAGGAAAACTGATTAACTCAGTCTGCTGGATTATCAGCATGTGGGCCCCCACAACATCTAAACATAGTAACTAAACAAGGTTCAGCAAAAATTGCACTGGTAGTTCATGTCAACACTGTGAGAAAGTAGCTTCTCCAGACCCAAGCCAGGCTCTCTAAATATCCATGGAGACAGCAATCTCAAAAGTGGGCACTTCCTCCAGAAGGATTTCCTCCACCCCTTCACCCACCTTATTTTCACCTGTACTTGGGTCCACAGAGCCAAGAAAGAGAAGCATAAGTTCTGGGGCAAGGCACTTGTGCTGGAAAATTTTATTTGAAATTTAGAATAAGGAATTGGCCTTCAATGCAAATGCAGAAACCAGTGTAAATTCCATGCCTGTGTATAGTTCTTGACTGGAATATTTCCCACGTAGTGCCTCACAGTAGTGCAGATAATGATGGCTCACTCAATTTGTGCATACGAAGGTCACAGAATACAGCTATTTATTCTTCTTCCAAACTATCTACTTAAAGTGATGAAATTGCAATAAGGGGTCAGAAAAAGATGTACTATGACCCTCATCTAATTTAGGTTTACTATAGCTGAAGAATAATTGAAAGTTTCAAATAAAGAAAAAGCCCTAAAATGAAAATGAACATGAAAGACAAACTAACTCAGGAACAAAAATGTTGAGAAGGAAATTCTCTTCGTCAAAAAAAAAAATTCTCTTTACCATTATCTTAAATAGGCTTATGGTGAGATGTAACTAGGCAATAATTTTATTACTGAACCCCTTGAAGATGGGTTAATTTAAATATAGTCAAGACATTATCATCATTTTGAAGTTACTGAGCCAGAATTTCAGAACCACTAATTATAAGCTATTCTCTGCAGCAACACCAAGAATTTCAGCAAGTCGAACTTTCCAGTTATTGTAGATTCATTTTTCCTCCCCTCCCCCAAGTAACAGAAAATTGGACTTGGAAACTTTGTTCATTACTATCTCCTCACTTCACAAATGAGAATAAAACTGCTTAAGACATGAAGAATTTGTCTAAAATTAAACAAGAGCCACAAGTAAATTCAATCTCCAAATCCAGGCCTTTACCAAAAGGGCACAAGGAGACCAGGGATTGAGAGACTGTGATTTACCTGCTTTAAACATGGAACTTGCTGGCAAGTCAGAACCAACAGGGATTTCTATTTCCTTATATGTATTAAGGTGTGTTTTGGGGGGGAGGGTGCTGTGTGCTCCGTAGCTCTTCCAATTATGACTATAAAATAAAATTGTCAAATATCGGTCCAAGGAAAAATCTTGGAATTTAAAAATCTCCTGAATTTAAAAGAAGTTGAAAAACTACATCCAAAGAATATTGGCTAAAGGGTTCACTGATAAGGGGAAACATGTTAACCACTACAGGCTTGAATGTTACTACTGGGGGAACAAGTCCAGAAACAGTTGTCTTGTGGATTGGAACAGAGCTCTATCCTTGACACTGTTCGAATTCAATATTTTTATAAAGGACACAGTCAAATTAGCAGGTGGTTAAAAAAAAAAAATCTGAGCTGATGTGTAGCATGGTTAGCACAGGATGTTTTCTGGGGTATTCATCCCAATAAATTCATCCCAAGAGAGCTTGGGATCAACATAGTGAAGTTAGTTTTGTTGTTGTTGTTGTTGTTGTTTTTGTTTTGTTTTGGTTACATATAACAAAGATGTTACTCTAGATTAGAGCCTTCACCCAGCAAAGGGGTTAGAGAAAATAAGTTGTTCATTCTACACCATTTCACACATAGCCATGAAGACTGTGGCTATGATTTAAAAAAAAAATAAAGTTTTATTGATTTGCCAGGAGGTTAGACTTGGTAGTTTGCACACATTGCTTCATTTCAGTATTTATTTTATGATTCCAAGAATAACTTCTAAAGAATGGCAGCAGGAATGGGTAATTTTGTTTCTATCAGGAATCAGGTCAGCAATGATATTTGCTTGCAGATGTGTAATAATCCCAAGCCTACTACTTTAAGAAGGGATCACTAGTATAAAATAGTTGAACAATTTTTTATTTAACATAGATATTGGAGTCATTTCCCTAGAATTCCTTACCAAATAACCTACATGGATTTACTGTCATAAAATTAAATTTCTCATATTAGAAAGTTTGTCATACCTTTGAGTCAGGCCTTAGGCTACATACAAACTAATCAAATGATTGAGAATTTACTTGATCTGGCAGTCAGCTTTTCAAAATCAAGTCTATTAAATCCTAGGATCAGAAACTACCTCAAATAGTAAGAAAAAAATAAGCTTTTTTTCAGGCTTCCCTCACAAACAATAACACTACTTATGTTATTTTTTTAGAAAAATAATGAACTAATAGCTCATGGTCGCTTTTTTTTGTTTTTAAATCCAAACATGTTTAGAAAACTAAGACAAGACAAAAAAATAATAAGCACCCCCCTCCCAAGCTGGTGTAGGGAAAGGCACATACACATACATACATTAAAAGTGATCTCCAATGTATAATGCGGACGGTGAGCTACGGTGCCTCTTGGGAACAGAATCTCAAAAGATAGCTGAGAGTCGAAACTACTGGCTGGTGCCTTAAAATGCCATTTCTTTATTTGAAGGGATTGTCAGTGTGACTCAGTATTCTTCATATTTCACTGTGGATTGGCTAAGACGCTGTTCCATTCCTCACTGTCATTATTCCAAACATAAGTTACTCATTCAGTTCATCTCCTGAGTTAATGAGATAATAAGGACTCATAAATGAGAGCCCTCAATTGCACTTCTCTCTTCATGTCCTCACCTGCTTCGCTGCTGTTTCTCCACACACGACACCCTCCTGCCATGCTCCCCTTCCTAAGGCATCACTCTGACCATGATATTCATCCGATCTAATTCTGTTAAGGCCAACCCACTGTCTAATGAAAGAGCCATGAGTCCATTCTGGTACTTACAGACCTTAATTCAACCTCTCAGTCAATTTACGTTTCTGCTTTCTCACAAATCACCATCATGCATCTTATTTCGCAGCACGTGCCCCACCTCTAAATAAGCCCAAGGTTCTCCAGGCCCTGCTACATAAAATCCCATTACAATCCGTCCACCCACCCGCCCAGCTAACTTCAATCCAGAGGATGCCTTCATTTTCTTCCACTTCCCAATATTTTCCTCCCTTTCAGGCACAAATAACAATTCTTTCTAAACTGACTCAAAATTTATCTGTTGTATTTTAGTGTGTGTTTTATATCCCGTACTAGATTATAAATTCCTTGAGAGATGGGTTATTTCTGAATAACCTGTAGTATCTAGTTCTGACAGATATGAAATGGTAGTGTTTTTTTTTTTTTTATTTGTTTTTGTTTTTGGTAACTATTGTTTCTTTCCCCCTCTGAATAAAATGCAATTATTTTATCAAGTGGGCAAAATAAAAAGGTTTTATTTTTTCCAAACATTGCATTGCTTTCTGCCATACTCTGTCACTCTTCCTTCAATCTCCCCTTGATGACATCTCTGCCATTCATGGTCATTTTCAATTATAAAAGTAATCTCATTTAGGTAAGCAAGTATGATTCATTTTCAGGTTATTAAAATATGACAGTCTAAAGAAAACTGAGATCATATACTTGGCCAGTAGTGTTTGATGTCATAAAAAGAAAAGAATGAGAAGCTCATAAACCATTGGAGGTGGGAAGATGACATCTAAATGAAATGCATAACTGTAGTTTGAATTCTAAATAGAAAGAGGAAAAGATGGTGAAATCCAAACACAATCTGGAATTTTGTTACTGAAATGCACTAATGTCAGTTTCTTAATTTTAACAAATACATCACAATAATGCAAGGGGTTAACCACAGGGGACTCTGGTTGAGGAACACAGAGAAAGCCTCTATTCTACTTTTGCAAATGTATTTTTTTTTAATTTAAAAATGCAGTTAATCTTACATCCAGCTCTAAGTTTGTTTCTACCCATTCTACCCCATCTGCTCCAGGGGTTTAGGAGATTTTTCGTAAAATTTACAGGCTCCTAGAAGGATCCACTTAATAATTTTGGGGGACTTATCTCCAACTATTCTCAAACTTCCTTAATATGTAGTTTAAAAAGCCCTATTTACCATGCTGTTATGTAGAGAATATGAATTGGTGTACATTGCTTTTGGGGGGTCACTAGTAAGGAAAGACTGATAACAAACCAAACATATAATCCTGCTTTAGACACACAGATCAAGACACTGCACAAGGATCTTCATAGTCTGAGTAGCTATTGATTTGCATGGCCTGAGCTCAGTCATGCCAGAAGCCAGGGTACAGCTTCTCAAGGTGCCCCTATTCTTCCCTGTATTATCTGTGAAGGTCATTTTCAAAAGGGGGCATCCCCACCACTTTAAATCTTAAAAAGAGAATTATAAATACTTTAAATGGCAGAAGAGCTTAGGAATGAATGAGCTCTCAAAGGATGTGACCTGAGGGCAGGACAGAGAGAAAGTTACATAAATCTCTCAGTAACTGACATAAATCCATCAGATCCTAACGAGCCTTCATCAAATTTCAGTGGTTTCATTCTGAAATGCTTTTCCAAAGCCTCAGAGCCGCTCACATCCCTCAGAAATGATGCTCTTACACGAATTAATATTTTCCAATGTAGTTAATGTTTCCAATGATTTGCAGCTATCGACTTTTAAGAGAGATGTGATCACATAGAAAAAACGCTGACATTTCCATGACATTTTCTGCTGAAAGGAAAAAAAAAAAGATTTCCCTTTCTTTCTTTTTCATTCAATGCTGAGTTCGAGATGCAACAGAAAAAGGGAGGGAGAGCTTTTCACCCCAAAATAGTATTCTCTTTGTTGCACTATGGCTGACATGCCCCCATGGTCGTTTTCATGTTACTGTTTTCTCAAATGTCTTCTGATCCCCAGACACTATGAGCTGAGTATACATTATAGAGACACTTAAGTCATCATGCTGTTGAAATTTCAGACTTTTCAGATAGAACACGCTTTATATTCAAGACTTTTATTCACCATGAGACTGTCTTTCTGGCCTTGTTTTCATTATTGACAGGGAAAATGTTTGCCAATTTTCCTTTTTCATCCTTTTTTTTTCCCTGACATAGTTAAAGAAAAAAAAAAAGTGAGATACAACTTCAGACTGAGTTATTATCCTCAAGGTAAGGTATTATCCTCAAGGTAAATGTCAAAATGCATATCTTAGACAAATTGCTGGTATGGCTGTCAACATTTTCAAAAGGAACCTCTCAGTATTTTTAGTGCAACTAAAGAGACAGGGTTACGAGGTGGCCCTTTAGTCTCAGAAAACTGGATACTGAGGACATTATGCAATCTCCTAGATCTTTGGAGAATGATACTCACTTTTTCTGGAAAGTGTTCTTACTTCGGATTGAAGATCACACACTTATTAGGTTACCTTCAAGAGTTTTATACTGTTCTAACTCTATTTCAGCACAGTTATGTAGGGGACATCATTTAATAAAGTTAAAAATTAAGCCCTCATCCTTGCCTATAGGCAGCTTTGGGGGCTTGAATAGATAAAGGAATTGATAAAGTTGCCTTGGAATCAAGCCATAGGAGGAGGCCAACAAGATCACCATGACCAGCAAAACTAAATGAGCTCCAGGAATGCCGAGGCAGGACCAGGACACATTCAGTGTCTAAGGTCAGTGCTTGAGACGAGATGGCTCAGCAGATTACTGGTGTGAACTGATGCCCCAAGATAGAAAGCCTGTGAAAAGAGTATAAAAGACAGCCTCAAACCCTTCTTCGCCTGCAGACCTCTCTCATCTTGCCCTCTGCTTCCTTATAGGACATTTCATAAATCCACCTTTTCTATTCACTCTGTCTCTGGTAAATTATTCCATGCCCCCTATAAACCACCTTTGGCCACACTCCAATATTCCCTTGCCACAAGCTCATCCTCCTGACCCATTGAGATTCATCATTTTATTTTTAATAATAACATTAAATTATAATACTGAAAAATATAGAGAATTTATTCTACAAACAAGAACTTTTGCAGTGATAGGAGCAAATCTGATTGCAAAAGTCTGGCAGAGAAGTAAGGAAAGCCAATTTGGAAAGTGTTGGTCCTGGATAATCTCTTCTGGAACAGTCTGAGATCCATCTGCTCTGAGCTTAACCTCCTGGCACAAACACGAACACACTTCCCAACATTTCTGTTCTAATTAGGATGATGGTTTGTGCACTGGAAGCAACTTGACAATGAAGTAGCCTTCCTGGGGGTGGGGTGGAGGGGGGTATGGAGTCACTAGTCTAGAGTCAATGTGTGTCTTTTTGTTTTCTCTGTACTGATACTAAGTCTCTCTGCTTGTGTATGACCATACATTTCACTGATTTAATTAAGGAAATGTAGGATTCTTAGGGGGAATAGATAAGAAAGAATGAGGTTCAAGCAACATAAGTGGAAAAGCACTGGACCAGCATTCAGGGTACCTGTTTCCTTCCTATCTAGTGTCTACTAGATACATCAGGAGTGTCACCACATGTTTTTAAATGAAATCATTTCCTCATTATAAAAAACTCCTTTTCTTATCATGATTTTGTTGTAATTGCCCCATGGGATACATTACGTGAAAACAACAAAAAGCAATATAAGCATTCTTATTGACATTTCCCAAGAAAGCCTCCTGGAGAAATGAGGGCCAACATGAGCCCATCCTGGGTGTAATACTGTAAGTAGACAGGAAAGAGCACCTTCTGATCACTCAACACCAATGAACTCACTTGTTTTGTGAGTCAAATGTGCACTCACTTGTTTTGTTAGCATATGACCAAGGGGCACCGTAGGACCCCCAAACTTGCAGGCTCTAAAGGGATCCAGTTGGGCCACAAGAACAAATGCTATTCTTTCCCCTTCCCTGAGACACCCTGCCACCTGTATTATACAGCTTCACCCGCTCAGCCCTGCCCCTAGTTACGTGGTTTGGTGAACTGGTACCTACTCTGTAACAGTTCCATCATCAAAGGTAGTTGGTCACTGATTTGATCACCACTGCAGCTAGGAGTCAGGCAAGAGCCCACAATAGGCAAAATGATTAAGGTGCCAACATCTACTTGGGAGGAGGTGTATTTTCTAAGGAAAAGAAAATTTCTTAAGATCAAATTCATTTAAAGAAGCCCTGGGCATGCAAAAAAAAAAAGTAGCGAAATTGCCCATGCTCTAGAGACAGAAGCTGCATGGTTCATGCAAGATAGAATAGCAGACCAGTGTGCCTATAACCAAGAAAAGTGTGGGGAGCATGCGATGCGAAGAGGAGGGTGAGTGAGACAGCACAAACCCAATCACACCAGGCATCTTAGGCAAAAGTGAGAAATTTAGACTTTATGTTAAAAACCATTAAGCTTTAGTAGAGGGTTTGAGTAGAGGGTGACATGGTGAGATTTTCATGAAAAGTCAAAAATTAAAACCACTCTGGTCAGGGTGGTAATAATGAGTTGGCAGTTTGTAGGCAAGAGTTGGTATAATGACAACCAGTCAAAATGAGAAATAGACACTCCCTGGTGGTGCAGGGGCTAAAGACAGCACTATCAAGCTATCACCAGCCACAGCAGCATGAGTTTGATCCCCGGCAGGCCAGGGAGCAACCCACATGGTGCAGCAGACCTCTCCTGCCTTGCCTATTGTTCCCCTCAGCAGTGTAGTTCAATAGATCCACCTGTTCTGCTCCCCACTCTCCCTGGTGAATCCTCTCATCCCCCACACCTCTGGTGTACACTCCAGTTCTTGTATGCATAAATAAAAAAATCTTAAAAAAAAAAAAGAAAATGAGAAATATATTTAGGAGGTAAAATGGCTGGAAATTCATGATTAATCCATGGCTGGTACTCATGCAGTGGGTATTTGGGGGGAGGGGAGATGAAGAATTCGGAGGAGGCAAGAAAAATCCCCATGTTTTCAAATAGTACAGTTGAATGTCGAGTGGCACTATTAATGGGGCTAAAGACACAAGAGCAGGACAGTGGAAGAGGGGTGCACAAGTTACCAGATTAATTTTTGAGATGTTGTGGTTGGATCTGAAGCAAGACCAAGACATGAGCCCTGCCTTCACCTTTAACCTAGTTTTGTTTAATAAACTACATCACATCCCTCAGGCCATAGTCAAGGGGTGCTTAATGCTTAAAAATATAATTTAGTTCCTTTTGAGGATGCTGATAACATCAGTGCCTGACAGAAGTCCAAGGGTCATTCTAAAATTGGTAACACAGAAGGGAGCAACTATTCCAGGAAGGGCATCCATATCCCTGCGCTGATGACCCTGTGTCCCCCAGACCTGTAACTGAGAAAGAGGAAAGAAGCAGATGCACCAGGGAATGAGGGCACCAGACTGCTGATGCCAAGGAGATGAACAAGCACGCTGCTGCATCCAGCATCATCCCCACCTCCCTGTCCCCAGGCCCTATCCTATCTCCCCAAACCCACCCTGAGACAAGGTGATCTTGTGACATTGATCCACACTCTTCTCAGGCTGCCAGCCCTGGAATAAATCTGTTCCCCCCACCAAGACTTTTCTCTATTGTTTGGGCACATCAAGAGGGAAGAGGCTGGGCTGGAGATTCAGCAACACAATTCGAAAAGAAATCCAGTAAGAATTTGCATGGATTAGTCTGAATTGAAGATCTGATTAATCACATACATTTGAGAATCATCAGCACATGGAAGTATGGCTGAAAGTCCATGTAAGGATATAAAAGCATAAAGCTAATTTTAAAAATCCCCAAATGTCCTAACCATGTTTGATCCTCCACTCTAAATATGACACACTTAATTCCAAAGTTTTTTTTTCTCTAAATCACATATATGATCATTTCTATTCTTTATATTCATATACTAACACACACAACAATGTAAATTCAGATCAGCAAATCGCAGCCTATTAGCAAATCTAGCTCACTGCCCATTTTCACAAAGCCCATGAGCAATGGTTTTTGCAGTTTTAAATGGTTAGAACACAATCAAATGAACATGATTTTGTAACATGTAAAAACATATGAAATCCAAATTTGAGGGTCCATAAACAAGATTTTATTGAAACAAAGCCATATTCACTCCTTTGCATATTGTCTGGCTGACTTTAGGCTACAATAGCAGAGTAATCTCCACCAAGACTTTCTGGCCCACAAAACCTAAAATATTTACAATCTGGACTTTTAAGAAAAAGATTGTTAATCCCTAGTGTAGAAAAGTCCAAGTTAATTTCAGTGATTATCCAACTGTGCCTTTTTTTTTTTTTTTTTTTTTTTTTTTGTGAAAAGAAGTACTTCTATGTTTGGATTCAGGATATTTGATACCTAATTTTTTTTTAGTAAAATAAAGAATTTGAACTCAGTGATTTTTTTTAGCATATATGGAGTCTTCCCACAGGTTATATGATGAATTTTAAAAGTAAAGAACATGAACAGCCCTCCCTGGTGGTGCAAGGGATTAAGACGCAACCTAGGAAGCTATACACAGACACTGCATCACATGTTTGATCCCTGGCCAGGGAGCTACCCACATGGCACAGCAGACCTCTCCTGACTTGCCCACTGCCCCCTTCAGCAGTGTATTTCAGTAGATCCACCTATTCTGCTCCCCACTTTGTCTCTGGTGAATCCTCTCAGCCCCTGCACCTCTGGCCTGTACCCCAGTTCTTGTATGAATATAAACATTGGTGAACAACCCCTTTAGGGAAAAGCACAAAAAGCTTTGCCTTTTTATGACTAAAATTCCTTTAAAACCTAGACAATAATACTGTAGCTTTCACTTTATACAATGGTGAGACAACTCACACTCCGTGAATGTGACCCTTGTTTGATGGATTGTGTTTTTAAGAGAATTTACTTCACATCAAGCATCTACATCCTCTAACATTCTGTCCTTTGTTTTGCGAATCAATATCCAGCACTTTCAGATGTAAGAAATAATCAGAACACTATGGTATATATAATATATCAAACATCTTAGAGCAATGCTGTTTGGTGGAAGGAACAGTAAGTGCAATGTTTAAATTCAGGTTGTACAGAAAATAGAATATAGAATCAGCAAAAGTTGGTCCTTAAAGTTGCCAAGCAAAGCATTTTGGCCCAATGAATATCAGTTTTCAGCCAATGGGTCTTCCTGGCCCAGACCCAATTCAACATCATAGAGGAACTCAGGAATGCTTAAAAATGTTAATTATAAATGGAGAGAGTGGTTTACTTTAGCCACCCTGAAAATTGGATGCTACTCTGAAATAAGATCAACTCCTCTACAACTCAGTCTCCATTCTGACATTTACCCAAACCCCAAAACACACATACAATTATCAGCATAGCTAAAATCCCCCCCTTGGAGAAAATCTATTTAGTTTCTTTGCCTTTCACCTGCTGAACTGTAGTTCCTATTTCAAAGAAACTTGTTTTTGAAATTCCCCTCTATGATGAATTGTATTTCCTGAGTTTTTTCCCCTGCAAAAGAGGCAGAGCATATTAAACATATGAATCACATATTCCCTCCTGTCAAAAATCAGAAAAACACACCTTTATATTTATTTACATTTGCAAGTAATATGTCTCAATCTGTGTGTGCATTGATTCTTATTTTATTGAAATATGTTGCACTGACTCTCATTCTGAGATGCATGCTTCAAACATGGGCCTTGCTAGACCCATGGGAATTCACATTGGGGAAAACAGGGACAATCGCTTGGTGGCAGAATTTGATGTAATGAAGTTGTGTGAGTTGTAGATGCATTTCAGGGCACATGGTGACACAAAGCAGAGTTTGATTTTATATATCTGACTCTGCAAGTTTTATAAATTGCCTCCTCCTCAGACAAATTCAAGAATTTATGCTTTCCTCTGATGGTTCATATACAGAGAGTTTAAGAATAAAAGTGGCTGCTATCTACAAAAGCCAGGAAGCACATCTTTCTTCCAGACAAAAAGAAAATTCCTTAGGTGAGCACTTGGTGGCCCCTGGACAACATGTTCATCCCTGACTGCTATTTATCCACTAGTAACATCATGCAACTGGGGGGTAACACACCTCTATGTCTGTATTCACCCTCTGCACAAAGGACTCTTACTCTTCAAGCGGGAAATTGTCCTCTGTCTGTAGGATTCAGTCCAGACATAGTGTTCTCCAGGAGAGCTCACAGCTGCCTTTGGGAACATGAGCTTCTGTACAAAACTCACATCCTCTGTTTGCTTTGATCTCTACTGGAATCTCTTGTTTCTATGTGTGGATTCAGAGGTGACAATAAGGTGCTAAAAATGAGTTCTGTCCTGTATTTATTTCCAAGTCCCCTTATTTTGTCCATACACAATGGACCTACATCATGTTTGTGAGATGCGACTTCCACTATTATGATTTATTTGTATTCCCTGTGACACTACACACAATGCAAAGTACCTGTAAGCAATTTCATCAAAATCAAAAAAAACACCTATGTAAGGTAAGATGCTAGCAGCTTCCTTTAGAAAGGCTCTGAATGGACATCTCCTTGCTCTAAGAATTTGTCTGATTCAGATTTGAACTATAAACTACTGGATAAGTAGACAGTAAAGATTTTATTGTCCAAAAGCAAATTTGTATGTTTCCTTTAAGACTTCTCATCACATCCTTGCTATACCTAATTAGGTTTTGGAGATCCAGTTTGAAATGGTCCCCAGAGGTTGTCGGGACATTAGTACTCAATTTATTGGCTCTCCTACAGTTTCCTAGACACAAGGGAAAACAACCAAACCTTTTCAGGTAGGGATCAAATGTGAACTTCTGACCAATAGGCATTGAACAGAAGTGATGGGTCATTCTGAGTCTGGGTCATTCTGAGTGCTATGGTCTCTCCCTGCCACAGAGGCCCAGGGAATTCCCACCGAGATGGCAGCATCAAAGACTCTGCAGCCTCTCTTAGTCTGAATCTGTGAGTAATGACCCACAGAACAGAGTTCCTGTCCATCATTATGAAGATTATTGCCTGCGTTGTATTTTTTAAGAGTATTTTGGGCCTCCCTGGTGGCGCAAGGGGTTAAGACACAACCTGTGAAGCTGTCCGCAGCCACGGCAGCATGAGTTCAATCCCAGGCCAGAGAGCTGACCCACTTGGCACAGCAGACCTCTCCTGTCTTGACCGCCGCTCCCCTCAGCAGTATATTTCACTCAATCTGCCTTTTCTGTTCCCCACTCTCTCTCTGGTGAATCCTCTCACCCCCCCATACCTCTGGCCTGTACCCCAGTTCTTATATGCATAAATTAAAAAAAGGTATTTGAAAAAAAAGTTTGTTTTTTGTTATTGCAGAATAACCTATGTCATCCTGACTCACACAACAAAAATCAACCTTGAAATTTACAGATTCACACTATTTCTTCCTTTATTAACCCAATTTCCAGAAATTTCAAAACAGGTTGAAATGGAAGAAAGTCACAAACAATAGATTTATCACAACTCTGCTTTTCCAACATTTCCACTGACCTCTGCTAATTCAGTATGTTTAAAGGTCCCCACATCCTACTTCCATAAAATGTCCCCCAAATGCCACACCAGAGGCAAAAAAGATTCTTGACAGAGACAAATACACTGTCCTTTCTAGTAATCTATATGAAAGACGAATAATCTAAATTTCCCGTCTGAATCTTACCTTCCACCAGGGTCTAACTCAAGTCTTCATTCCTCTATAAATCCCTCCTTAATTGAATCTTAGTTAGCAGTGATCTTTATCTGCTGTGAAATATTTTGGCATCCATCAAATACACCAGCATGTTTCTTGCTGTCTTACAATGTGCTTCTTCTCAACTAGATTATTCAGTCTCTGAGCATAAGTGTGTATGTGTGTGTGTGTGTGCATGTTCCTCGTACAGTACTCAATAATAGCTATTGTTTTAAAACACCTACTTTGTGCCAGACACTGACTTGGCATTTCAAATGTATTATCCTCATATTATCCAACAGGGAAAGTATCAAGCTTTATCTTTTTACATACTAAACATGTGACCCACGAGTTTAAGTAATTTGCTCAATACTGGTTACCACTGGTTTCTTTTCACCAAAATCCATTTCCTCTTCTTGGTCACAGAGCTAGATCACATTTTACAGACTTGCATGAAGATAGAAGTGAAAATTTCATTGACATCTAGAAAATTTACAGTGAGTCCCATTCAGAACTTTGTTGTCCAAACTACCCACATGACACTCCGCTTTCTCTTTTCCCCTGTCTTTCTGGAGAGTGACAAGTAGGGTGACCCTGTAAGTTTTATGTTAAAGAGACAGACTATTTCAGAGGTTTGATACCAAAGGCATGAATGCATGGAAGAGAATCCTACCTTAGTCACTGCAAAATGGACTAGATGTTGGAGTTTCACGCATTCAAGAGTTCATTATGATGTCACTAAAACTATTTCGGTTGATACAGGGCCTCCCCAGTGGCACAGCGGTTGAGCACTGGGTTGCAAAGCTGCCCGCAGCCTCTGCAGCATCGGTTCAATCCACGGCTGCTCCCCGGCCACTGGAGGAGGGTCCCACATGGCACGCAGACCTCTCCTGCCGCCCGCTGCTCCCCTCAGCAAAGTATTTTGTCAGCCTGCCTGCTCTGCTCCCCGCTCTGGCTCTGGTGAATTCTCTTACCCTCCCCTGCTTCTGACTGTACCCAGTGCTTGTATAAATAAATAAAAATAAATCTTTAAAAAAATTGATACAGCATTTAGTCTATACTCAGTAAGCTTGTATCTATCTGTATGATACTAAATTCTTTACCACTACACACATCAAGATGTTTTTGATGTTGCATCACTAAAAATACATTGATCTGCTGATCAAAGAAATGTCTACCATCTTAGAAACAAGTTATTTATAAATTTAATACTTTAATTTCACAGATTTCAAGTTTTCATGATTTGAAACATTCCCCCTCTCATCTTCCACTAAAAAAAAAAAAAAAAAAAAAACAAAAAAACAACTTTGTTTCATTGATTTGCACACTTAGAGGTTTTTAATACTATTCTAGAAAATCCAATGATAAAAATAAATTTTCAGAAGGTGCCATGATAAGCAATTTTGCAATATTTCTTGGCATCCTTGAATTAGCCTGGCATCTCCTAATTAACTTAGGTGGAAGCTTCTGTTCTTTGTAGTATTAAGATAAGTGATCCAAATACTATAAACTATAACATTTTGTTCAATTTCTTTAGCTGACAATACCACCGAACACTTAGCCCCAACCACAGCTCGTGTCAGGTTACATAAGAATATTGATTGGATTTCAGAGGGAAGCAATGGTGGACTGAGTCTGAATTAAAATGTAACTATTTCCATTATCCTTAATCATAGTGATGTCCTTACTCAGGTAACAGTCACTCTCTGACATATTAAATCTAGTTCGGTCATTAAGTGCAGCACAGTGTAAGAACTTAAGAACTCTACAGAAAGGATAGCAGTGCCATCCACTGCAATGAGAAAATGTATGTTCTGTTCTCTATTAGTATCTAAATCAGAACACCAATATATTCCTGAATGCTATTGTCCACATATAAATGTAAATTTGCCACATTTGTGTTTCTCATTCCATATTGAGCAGACTTCTGATTAGACTATATTTTCTGGAGTTCTACATTTCTTTCAAAGTGCCACATCTTTTTCTGCTGCTTGGTGCTGCAATAATATCAGAACAAATGGCAAGTTAATCTTAGAGACTGTAGCAGCAGTTGTGAAAGCCTAACAAATCGAATGCAATAGCTTATTAGTCGTAATTGCTGTCTCTTTCCTAGTTTAGTTGTACCACTTTAAAAGAAACATCATATAACGGCAGGAGAATAAGTTTGACTGTCTCTTACAAACCTGTCACTTAACCTGATTCTCTTCCAGAATAGTAGAAATAATATATTAATAATGGTGGCCCCCTCCAAATTGCACTTAATTGTTTATATGTTTGGATGCATTTTCATGTGTGTATCTCTCAAACAAACAATAAAATATCTGAATGTCTCCCATTTTCCACATAAGTAAACAAGTCCTATATATTACATGACAAGCCAGTGGCCATGATACAGCAATTCATGTGGGAGATTAATGACTCAAATTCCATCTTTAATTGTGGAACCTCAGCTCCTTACAGTAAACTGTTCTGTCAAAAACAGACCATAGTGTGTATTACATATATGCCAAAAAACATTCATTTGAGCTCACTTTGGGCTAATACCTTTGATATACACAAAGAGGGAACACTAAGCTCTGCTCTTAAAAATTATACGACATACGGGGCCTCCCTGGTGGCACAGGGATTAAAGTCTCAGCACTATCAAGCTATCACCAGTCACTGCAGCATGAGTTCGATCCTCGGCCAGGGAGCTACTACCTACATGGTGCAGCAGACCTCTCTTGTCTCACCCGCTGCTGCCTTCAGCAGCATATTTCAGTCAATCTGCTTGTTCTGCTCCCCGCTCTGTCTCTGGTGAATCCTCTCAACCCCCACACCTGAGGCCTAAACCCCAGTTCTTGTATGCATAAATAAATCTTGAAAAAAAAAGTATACAACTTAATCAAAGAGACTGTACATACCAAGATCACATGGGGCAAATAGCAAGTATAAAAGGCCTGCAAAGGAGCAACAATCATAATAAAGCTGGCGATAGTGCTGAATGGCTACCCCACCCCATCCCCTCTTGCTTTCTCCTTTGCCTCCCACTATAAAAGCTGGAAAGCCAGTGCTTCCTTTTCAAGTTTCCCTTGCAGCTAGAAGTAGTCATAGGATACATGTTTCTAACCTATGAAATGAGAGGGCAAACACGGGAAGGGGATTCCTTCTCAACACAAAGGGGCAGATACAACGGTGAAGTCTTATCTCTTCTCGTTTCTTTTGCTTTGTACTCAGACATAATGGAAAGCTGCAGCTGCCACTTTTCAAACATGATGGAAAGGCCATTACTTCAATAATTATAGTATCTTCATTTCTTCCGACTTCTTGCTGGGTGTGAAAAAAAATAACCACTCATTGGTTAAGCCACTGCAGTCTCCTGCAGCTGAATTAAACAGCGACTGATACACATAAAAGATATCCGATGTTCAGCTCATTCCTGTTTCTGGAGAGACTTTCTGACTAGTGGATCTTCAGAGATGGGACTGATTAAGTTGGGATAATGAAATTGATGAGGGTGGATATATTTGGTCAAGTTGATGAGATGAAACAAGGTTATTTGATATCCTCAAATGCCAACAAGGGGATTTTAGTACTTGAACAGCAGAGTTAAGTGAAGAAAACACATTTTAAGAAAATGAATCTAGAAATGTTAAGAGGGGATGCTCAATTCATTAATTAAATAAGAACTTTTTTATGTGTCATCTTCAATGCCACCATTTTTTATCTGCTATGCATTCTAAACACTATTAAGCTCCAAAATTATTGACAATGAAAGATAAGCCCTGATATAAATTATTGCCTAAGTTAAAAGTTCAGAAAACACAGTTATAAATTTCTTAATGAACAAACAGAAAAGGAGAGGTAAAAATGAAGAGGGCAATCTGTGTAAATAAAAGAAAGGCAAGCTTATATTCTTTATTGTAAAGCACTCCAGGGAAAGCTGAGTGTCCATTTTCTTTCATGGTTTGCTCTTTATTGAATTAAAAACTTATCTGGTAAAGTCTAATATTTGTAGTATTACCTTCTACTGTATTTCCTACCTCCTCATTTATTTTTATTTTTTTTTTCAGTTTGACCTTGTGTTACACACTATGCTTACACCATGTTAATATTTTCATTCCAAGACTGAACTATGTGTTTGGTTGAGTCACCCATGCATAGTTAATGCATATAAAATGTGAAGATCTTACACCTCCAATATTTCACAAAAGTACAATGATAGAGACTGATCCAAAGTAAGGGAAATTCACCTACCAGTGTTTCAGTGAATGGCTGAAGTGTTAAAATCATCAAGCTATTGAAGTTACAGAGAAATATGTTCATTGAGTATTTCAGAATTTAAGTATTTATCTGACTGAACTATAGAGGTTGCAGAGTTAATTTTATATAATATGTAAGCAAGTTATGTACCAGAAGAATATAAACAATTCATGAAAATACAGAAATGCCAAAAAAAAATCTAAGAACACAGGCATTTATGCCATGATAATCCTGCAAGGGTAACATAACAATTGATAATACACAAGGATTTGGCAGTTTAGGAAAATTCTTATACTATATGAAACCTCAGAAGTCACTGGCTATCTAAAGAAGAAAAGTTCAGAAATATTGTGAGAAGCATTAAGAGGAAGGAACACAAATAAATTGAAAAACTCATTCATTTTGTCTTTATAAGTTTGAGAATTAAAAGAAGTCAAGATTAACAGAGAAAAACTAAATAAACTTGGATTATTGACAGCCTAAGGGAGAAAACTAAGAAAAGACCAGATATTTACAATGGCAGGTAAGCAAAGAAATATATTAACACTTCACACGAAAATGAAAAATGTAAACCATAAAGTTGTATCAAAATTTCAGATAGATGAGTGTTATAAATTGAATCCATTATAAGATGATAGATGATAAACACACATATATGGTGAGAGATGTATGCAGGTCTACAATAAGCATTCAATAAGCTATTAAACAGACTGTTTTTAAAAACTGCTAAATTAATACAACCAGATAGTATTTATCCCTCTAGAAAGAGAATCATCATCTAATATCACTGCCACTTATCAAGATGTTTCTGGGCTTCCTTTTTGAAATTCTGCTCAGAAGCAGTTCATTATCCTCATGAAAAGCTTCTTTATATGAATATCATATCACCTTCATTTTAACCAAAGTGGAATCTCCTCTTTCATATCCTTGGCACTACATGACTTTTGCTAATAACCAAAAACCAGATTTACCTATCAGTGGCAAAATGTTTCAACAAAATGAAATTCAAAGATTTTATAGTTATGAACATTATTTCCATTTAAGTGGCAATAGTCAAACATGAAACAGTGAAAGTAAATTTGGTATTTTTAAATTTTTTTTATTTATTTATGCATACAAGACCTGGGCTACTGGCAAGAGGGACAGGAAGGTGAGAGGATTCACCAGAGACAGAGTGGGGAGCAGAACAGATAGACTGACTGAAATACACAGCTGAGAGGAACAGTGGGCAAGACAGGAGAGGTCTGCTGTGCCGTGTGGGTATCTCCCTGGCTGGCTGGGAATTGAACCCGCACTGCAGAGGCTGTGGACAGCTTCACAGCACTGTGCTCAACCCACTGCGCCACTGGGGAGGCTATATTTGGTATTTTTTAAAATGTCAATTAGAATCTAAAAACAAGTTACCCAGTTGAAAAATTAACCATAACTAAAAAGATCCAAGATCTTTATGGAGAAAATTAGGAAGCTTTATTGAAAGTGATTAAAGAAGACCCAAGAAATGAAGTAAGACAAGGTTATCTATATGACGAGACCATACTGGAAGATGACATCAATTTCCAAAGTGACCTGTTAATTCAAAACAGTTCTGTTAAAATGTAAGACATTTTAGTAGCAGGTTGATGTACTGATTTCAATATGTATATGAAAAAAAGGGAAAAAAAAAAGATTCAGGATATTTACTTGCCCAGATATCAAGATTTCTAGTAAAGATACACATTTAGAAAATGTGGTACTGGCTAAGCAATATATAAATGACTAATGTTAAGAGAAACGCCTTCAAGCACAGACAAATTTGATACAGGACCAAAGGATGATCATGAGGCAATGGTGAAAAGGTAGACTTTTCTATAAATGGGGCTGGGAAAGTTGGTTATGTAGAGGGTGAAGGTGCCCAAATCATGCCACACCAATTCTCAAGCATTGATCTCCTCCAGACCCCTGCTCTGGCCTGCAGGTTATTTTAAGTTGAGACTGATGAAGGCCCCAGAGGCAAAGGAGAAGCTGTCTTTCTTATTCCTTTTTCCCCTTCCCTAATCAAAGAAGCAATCACTGCTCCTTTGCAATAACAAGAACATAGTGGGTGCTCAGGTGTACGCTTACCTGTGATTCTCCTATATGCCCTAAGAAACTCAACTTGACTCAGAGTAAAGATGAAGTCCTTTTCTTGTTGGCATGTGAAACTCCCCTTTCCTTTCCTGGGCGCCGTGGGACTCCTGACCTCATTCCTTAAAGGTTTAGGATTTAAATCTCTTTCTCCCCAACCTGGGACCTGAATAACCATGGTAGTTCCCCCGTGCACACATTATTAAATTGATCTTTCCTTTGCTAACCCAGCTGATACTTTGTGATTACTCAACCAGACCGATAAGGACCTGGGGGGAAGACAGTGCTGTCCCCTGCACCCTGATAAGGGGGAAAAATCAGATTCAAATTTCACATTGTCCTCAAACTGTAGTGCAGGCCTACTGAATGCCTAAGTGTGAAGAATAAAACTATGATCTTCCAGGAAAAAATAAGGTATAACAAATAATTTTAATGACTCTAAGGAAAGGAATTCATAAACAAAACAGAAAAAAACAAAAATCATAAAAATGATTGATAAATATAACTACTAAATTATTTCAAAACTAGACATTAAGCATCACACAAAGAGAAGAGCATGGTTATCAGAGAGAAGGAGAACAATTATTTAGGAAGCACAGCAACATCCAACACAAAGACTTGGTTCGGTCACTTCTATTTCCTTATGGCCTGATGTAAGAGTATTGTTTATATTTTAACTATCTGAGCTAAAAATAAAAATAAAAAGATTATTTCTTAACACGTGAAAATTTCTGAAATTCACATTTGGATTACTCCCTTTCCTATTGCCTCAGGATGATTTCACACTCTAATAGCAGAGCTGAGTAGTAGTGATAGAGACCATATGCCTTCAAAGCTCAGTGTTTTTTCTCTCTGCTCCTTCATGGAAAATGTTTGTTGACCTTTATTAGCAAGAGTCTACCTGCATCTATGCCCACTACCCACCATCCCTACAGTCACAACTATCTCTAACACCACTTGCTCTACACTGTCTTCTGGTGCATCAGCCATGCTGGCACCCAACAGATCCATCCAGAAGCAAATCTCCTAGTCAAATCTGCACTTAAGTAAGAATTTCCATATTTAAATTGCTGCAGGGATTATGCATCACTGGGGATTAGGGCCCAAGTGTCACAAGGCACTCAGGAGCCCTTAGCTGGTTTTCCAGGTTTATTTCTAACTCAAGCTCACTGTTCACCACAGGTTCTACCTGGCACCTGGCACATGATCAGCTACTTGTGTAGATCAGCCTCCTACATTATTAGACTCTATCTGTAGCAGGGAATGCCTTTCCTTACATACTCCACAAACTTCCTTTTTTGAGACTGAGCCAGTATCTTACTCCATCAGGAAGTGATACTGAAATTCTTGAATGAAACTACATGATCCTTCCCTGTGCTTCCTTAGTCCTTTCAAATGCCTCCTACTTAGACACTTATTTGTTTTAATCCTGAGTTTATAAGTATAAATAGGCTCAGCTGAGCTTAATATCTTACTTAAAGCCCACACATGAAAGTGACTGAGCTGAGATTTAAACTCAGCTATCACTGAATTCAAAATTTCATTGACTCCAAATATGTACAGTTTCAATAATGTTACACTGGTTATACATACATGCCAAAAAAACAGGGAAAGGAATTAAAAAAAAAAAGAGAGAGAATGAAAAGCTAGGTTAACGGGTATGCATACAAGAGGGACAGGGCTGTTAGAAATCAAACAAGTTCAGAAACTCTGAAATATCTCCATTATTCCTCAACCGTGCAGATAAGCTCACAAGCATGAATCCCGAGGAGACTCAGAGCATTTTGATCCCACTTTAAAATCATTAATGATAATATGCTTTGAGTTCCTGCAACTGTTTCTGAAGGATCAATTACTCTTTTTGCTGCCAACGTGCAGAGCAGGAGAGGGTGTGCAGGATTTCAAAGTTCCTGAGGGGTGATCTTCGCCCTCCTAAAGATTTTGGGGTTTCATCAGGCTAATCTTCTTAGTGCCCTAAGCCAAGGGTTTGGTCTATAATAATTCCTTTTCTTCCCCTTCAATTCTAGACCCATTTTGGCAGCTAAAAGGAGGGTTGAATAAGAAAAAAACAAATGCTTAAGCCACCTAATTGGTGTGATCACATATTTTCTACTTTGTGAAGAGTAGTAGAAGCAATATTGACCCATCACTGCCGGTTGACAGCGAAATGTCAAGACAGGGCTGCAACAATATTCTCTGTAATGAACCAACTCTGAATACCAACTCAAGCAGGCTAGTGGAAATCAAGTGAGAATGAAAAAGTATAAACACTTCTGATTAACAGCCAATAGCACCAGCTGGAGCAGACAGTGTAACACAAAGGGGTCAGCTCCAGCGCTGACAGGCTTGGCAAGGCAACCTCGTTAACAGCAAAATGAAACTTCATTTGCTCACAATTTCATAGGCTGTTTCCAAGACGCCTCCTGCAAATTGACTTTAGGGGATGGAATTGCATTTAGCTTGACTTTTCTGGCAAAAATAGAAAGAATTTCAACATGTCTTTTTTGGTGTTTGTAGAGGTTCTGATTCAAAAAGAGAGCATGTGGTGAAATACAACCAGAAAAAAAAAAATTCCCTAATGTCCTGTGCAAAGGAAACCCTGGCACTTCTTCATAAGTGGCTGAAAGTATTTGGTTAGATGCTCAACTAAATATATAAGCAAAAAAGGGAAGCTCAGGGAGAAAACAAGCAGGGAGACTCCTGAGTGTTCATATTTAAGTAGGGAAAGAGCATTAACTTCAACTTAAAAAATGGCCAGGTAGGAAGATTTTGGCCATCGCTGTTGAAAATTAAAGGCTATCAACCCTGAATATGTAGAGAAAAACCTCACTGGCAGTGCGGGTAGATGAAAGAGTGCTATGATTTGTTCTCATTTTGATGGTATCACTAGCTTGGTTCTATTCTATGTTCTTCAGCAGATTGTGTTATGACTCATGTTTCAGTCTTTCAAGTGTAAAAATAATAATAAAAAAGACAAAATCAGTTAGATCATTGATTTCAAGGGTAAATCAGAATTGTGTGAGGAAGAAATTAAAACACAACTGCCTGGTCCCACCTCCAAAGTTCCTGATTTAATAGATCTGGGGTGGCAACCAAAAATTTTCATTTCTACACTTTCCTAATGATGTCCATGGTTCAGGGATCACCCTTTGAGAATTACTGGGTTAAATGATCTCTAAATTCTCCACAGATTCAGTATGCTGTAAAAAGACTGTTGAACTCACTAGTGGGGTGATATAATCAAGAGCACCATTTGAAGTAGCAATATACAGACTGATTTACTGGAACACAGTCTATTTGAACTATGTTTTCAGTGTGAGTGTGTCTATAATCCAGGAGCAGAATGTAATCTCCATAACTAGCAAATTCTTATGGGTAGAAGGGTACCCTGAAAAGAAGGTTACTCTCAGGTGTACACTATAAATAAATGAAGTGAGTAAGACACTGGTTTCTTCTCGATTGATTCCAAAAAGAAGGTAAATGCTGAGTAATCTAAATTGGAGCCAGGAGTATTAAATCATACACCTTTCCATAAAAGCACTAGTCTGTAGAGGTTATAACCTTCCAAAGTGCCTGAATATGGACTAAAATTCTGGTATTAAATCTGCTCTCTTTAAGGGAAGTATCAAACAGACACACACAAAAAAGAATTAAATGGGAAAATATATTTTTTCTAAGCTTTTGTATGTCTGAGCTTTGGAACTCAGAAGAACTGGTACTACATCTACCCATGGGCCCCGCCCTTGCTCTTCTCATGTTTACAGCTTTATATTTATGTGAAGTTCAGTGTTTTCAGAGATCCACCCCAGAGAGCTATGCTTTGGTAAGTGTGTGGATAGAAAAATGATTGTATACCCTCTTGGAGAGAATCAGTAAAATGTGGTGGTAAGTAGTGATGATGCAAACACTCTGAAAAGCATCGCTAGGTAGTGATGAGAGGATAAAGTGAGGACTTCTTTTGTGTGTGTGTGTTGGGGGGTGCTGAATCCCTAAATGAAGGGTTATTATGTGGTAATAAATGGAAAAAATAGACATGTTTAGAAATGAGTGTGTGACCTTTTTTTTAGATTTACAAGAGCTGGGGTACAGGCCAGAGGTGTGGGAGGGTGAGAGAATTCACCAGAAACAGAGCCGGGAGCAGAACAGGCAGATGGACCAAAAGCACTGCTGAGGGGAGCAGCAAGTGAGACAGGAGAGGTCTGTCGCGCCATGTGAGTCTCTCCCTGGCCGGCTGGGAATTGAACCTGCACTGCAGAGGCTGCGGACAGCTTCACAGCGCTGTGCTCAACCTGCTACACCACCAGGAGGCCATGAGTGTGTGACTTTGGACAAAGAAGGAACATAAAGGATAATGTGCCTATAAACCAGTTAGGAAAGAAAAATTTAATTTCTGAAAAAGAGAAAATAATTTGGTTTGACAATTTTAACAGAGTTTAGAGAAGCTGTTCTAATAAGGCTAAGGGTGTTATCCATGTAAATCTAACACCAAGTGTGGCATCCACAAAAGAAATGACTGTCCATCTCCAGGGACAATCAGTTCCACTGAAAATGAAGTGGCATTACTGAGTTTCAGTTATGAAACTTAGTTTCTTTAGGATGGAATAAAGAAATCCTAGAATATGGTTCTCTTTAAAGGAAGATTTTTATGCAATCAATAACAAATAAACAATGTGCTTGTAAGTTTGTATATTTAACTTGCTCATCCTTGCAGGAGATGCTTTGCTGTGATTCAAGAAACATTGATGGTATAATTTGGCACAGGAACTGAAAGAGGAAGTGTTATATCCCACAGCTAAAGACCTGAGTAGAAATTCCTCTCTTCTTTGATCCTCCAGGTGATCCCAAGAGAAAGAAACTCATCAACATGCAGAAGACCTAGAACCCTGCCTAGTTTTATGTAGGGGGAGGACAGATAAAGTCCTCCTCAGCCCCCCACACAACAAACAATTATTCAGCCACAAATGTCTGTCATGTGGAGGTTGAGAAACTTAAAACATTGTGTTACAATTAACACATTAATCTAGGTTATACATGGACATATGCATTTTTAATTATTAATGTAATATTGACCCATGATTTTATAAAATAATACAAAGCAAAAACAATGTTAACAGTTAACAACAGGAACTAGACAAAATTGCACATTTCCATTTAAGAGGAAATGTCTTGATAAGAGACTTCAACACAAGTCTTGGTTTCAGTGATCTGGACCCAAGGTGGGAGCCTGCTGCTGAGGAGTGTCATGTTGGGAAAGAGGCAGCCATATCACATGTGCCCTCCATATATTCATTTCCCTATGTTCTGACTTGGGCCTTTTCAAAACCAAATCAGACAAGGGCTTCTGAAAAACTCACTACGTTGGACAAGTGATTTAGAGGTGATGTTTAAACCAATGTCTCAGCTACAAGACTGTTTTGGATAAGACATGAGAAGGAGTTAAACAAAAACCCACAATTTGGA
Source organism: Talpa occidentalis (assembly GCF_014898055.3). Taxonomy (NCBI): domain Eukaryota; kingdom Metazoa; phylum Chordata; class Mammalia; order Eulipotyphla; family Talpidae; genus Talpa; species Talpa occidentalis. The sequence continues at coordinate 16,215,741 of NW_023601322.1, forward strand.
ATGGTTTAAATACATGACTTAATCAAGGACCCAGTTGTGAAACCATGATTGAATAAGCAAGCCCCTTTGTCAGTAACTAGGGCCTGAGAATTCTCTGAAGAAATAAACACAGATATGACCAAATTTTCTCTCACCCTGCGTAATCAGAGCCTTAATAGTGGAAATCAAATTTGCCTTTTAATGTTTCATTAGGCAATTCAATCAATGGTCAAATATGCAAAGACAGAGCCTTTCCTCCCATTTCTATGTCCCTACTTATTGTCCTTATTTCTACCAAAGGAAAATCCAAAGATGAGGTTTTAATTGTGCACAGACCTAGTTCTTTGCTCTGTAAAAGTCACTGGCAAAGTCAGTTGGTCTGCAATTTGGCTGGGAGGAAGGTGCAATCAGAGTGAGTGCTTGTAGTATGGGCTCCACAAGGACCCTGATGGGCATGGCCACATCTATCTTCTCTCATAAAAGTCCGGGATCAGCTCACCCAGGTATTAACATTTCTGCCATCTGCAACTACTTTAGACATAGGATCCTGAAGAAAATAAGAGGAACTAGCCAAATAATTACATTAAATCAAACCCTAGAACTTCTGAAAGGGGCTTCCTACCTTCCATTGGAGCAAACGTTTCCCCAGTGCCCTATAGAAGTACTGATCTGGTCACTTTTGGGAACTAGTATCTCAATTCCAGATGGGAACTAAAAAGGGTCACTGAAAAATTGGGAGCTTACATTCTTATTGCAAGCATTTTCCTTTTGTCACTCCAGGCTAATGGCAAAAGCAACAGCAGAAAAATAAAATACCTGTTGTTTCTAAATTCAGCAGGAAAATGAAAATGTATTTTCTTTTCTTATGAGTAGTGGTCATGGCTAATTCTTCCAGGGACCACTGAGCTGCCTAGAAGATGCTTAAGAGTTGGAAAGGAGAAATTTGGCAATGTGGACTGGAGACCTCAGAGATGTATGTACATTTTGACCAATCAATTACCATTTTCATGAATTTATTTTAAGGAATAATAGTCATGTGCGCAAGCAGAAAGGCTTGAATAATGAGATCTTGTATTTAAAAGAGAAAATTTTGGAATTAGAAGTTATAACTGAATTGTATGCAGTCAGTAAGAATTATGTAATGAGAACAATGCTAATACATTAAGTGAAAAAAGCAGTTTGTAAAGCAACATTGATTTTCAATTTTTTTTTTTACTTTATATGAAAAGCATGTAAGGTTACATAGCAAATGTTAATAATATTTACATATGTATAGCATTTAAATGGGTAATTTTACTCTTTAAATTAAGTGCATTTTATTTTTCTATAATGAACATTTTTTTTATGAAAAACTATCTCAAAAGTCAAAATGATTGTTACGATCCTCTCAAGTCATAGAAGCTGAGCACTAGATGGGTTCAATTTCTTGATAAAATCAATGCCTTTTAATACATCCAACTGAAGCAATTGTAGACATTTTCTATAAATAAGATTAATTTTTCTTTTGGCAGTTTGGCTATAACTTCAATGTTTTGATAATATAACTGCAGAATATTTTTAATGCTGGCTGAATTGGGTTCGCTATTGATTTTTAAAGGAACAGTCTATTTGAAGACATTTATCTACTTGTAATCGACAGTGTATAATCCATTACTCTAATAGCTTAATGGTGTTTTAACTAGAGGGAGAAAAGCGCAACTCTCAGATTATAAACTCCTCTTTGGTCACCCAGAGAAGGTAAAAACTTATCAGTGTATCTTGCTTTGTAGATCTCAATTAAGCACACATATTTATCAAGTACTCCTCTGTGCTTCGCACAGGAATCTGGGCTTCTTCTGGGGACACTTAGACCAGGGCATAGGTGAGACCACATGGGCAGCCTTATGGCAGTGCCCAAGCTGCTTCACTGCTCAAGAACACCAGCTGCAAGACTTGATCTCTATACCCATACCCCCATTTTCACCCCACTTACAGAGACAACATTAGGACTTAGAAAACAAGGACAATTATGCCAATATCCCTAAGGCCCCAGATTTACATTACTGTGGTCACCATGTAAAAGAATTATCCCCTCACATAGACTGTCAACTTCTTGAGGACAAAAAAAAAAAAAAAATTGCTCATATACTTTCTTTACTCCCTACATATCTAGCTAATGACTGAGTATATACCCAGTACCCAAAAACATTTGGTAATTTGCTGATAGAAATGGAAATATAAACATCCACATTGCCTAATGCTTTTAAGGTGCTAAGATATTCTCTCATATGATAACATTAAAATATAGTTTGAATTTTAAAAAAAGGAACCACATTTACTTTTACACAAAGTAAAATATAATATTTAAGTCAAGGCAGATCAGTGGACATGAATCTGAGAATATGTCATTTTTTGCCTCTGAGTCACATACAACGTTGTAAATCAATGCTACCTGAATAAAATAAGTCAATCAAGCTACTGCCTATTATAATTTTAGTTTTTATGTTTAAGAAAAGTTTAATAAGCACACTGTAAGCCAAGGGATCAAATATATCATCAAGAAGAATTAGACAAGAATAGCTCTTTCCCTTATAAATTACTTTCAAATAACTTTACAAACTTTGTGCAATATCACAGAGTTTATCTATGTTGGCTCCACCAACAGTAGAATTATCAAAGACAACTTGCTTTCATTCCACATACAAGTCCATAATAAGTTCTGTTTTCTCTAAGATAACTATTAATTAGTCAATAATTGCTTGAAGGCTCCAACTGATTGGCACTGGAAAGAGAAGAAGGCTTTAGGGTCCTTTTATTTCTGAGCTGCATTTGAGATTAAGTAAAATGTTAGCAGCATGTCATTAGGCAGAGCAGAGAAAAGGACTGTATAAAACCCACTGGAGAGGTGTAACTAAACACTGGCTTGGCGAGTCCCTCTCTGCTTTGCAGGCTGATAAGAAATAAATGAGGATTAAAATATGCAGCTTGAGAACATATCCAAACATTGCAAATGGATGGGCTCACCAGAAATTATCCAAAGGCTTCAGGGAAATTCAACACAGCTCCAAAAGCTTAGGGCTTTTTCATTCTCAGAAAGATGTATGTTATTTGAGACATAGAACAAGGCAATCATTGTGCAACAGTGGAAATAAGTTTTTGTGTGCATTGTTTCCTGAAATCTCTTTAATCACTCATCTGTATCTAACAAGAATCCTTGTAGCCCATATTTTGTCTGGAATCATCATTCTACATGTATTTATTTTTTTTAAAGATTTATTTATTTATTTATTCATTCAAGCACTAGGTACAGTCAGAAGCGCGGGAGGGTGAGAGAATTCACCAGAGCCAGAGCGGAGAGTAGAACAGGCAGAGTGACGAAGTACACTGCTGAGGGGAGCAGTGGGCGGCAGGAGAGGTCTGCGCGCCATGTGGGACCCTCCTCCGGTGGCAGGGGATCGAACCGGCGCCGCAGAGGCTGTGGGCAGCTTCGCAACCCAGCGCTCAACCGCTGCGCCACCGGGGAGGCCCTCTACATGTATTTGTAAGAAATTTTCTCCTGTGTTTGATCCACATGTCCTCTTCCTCAAGCTGACTAAAGGCATGTGAACTTCAGAACAAGATGTTTCATCAGTGACAGATGTTGGGATTATTCAGAGTCAACATCCACAGTTTTTCCACAGTATTTTAAAGCTACATCATATTTTACTAAAACTGAAAGAGACATGTTATTTCCCTTCCACTTCACTTTTCAAAATTGCTTTTCTATTGGTTTAAGTTAAAAAAGGGATGAGCACAGAATTGTTTCACCTGGTATCACCTAGGTAACTTAGGAACATCAGTCTCTGGTCAAAAGGGTAAAAAGGATTCTATTTGAGTATCTTTGATATGGAACTTTTTTTTTTTAAGATTTATTTATTTATGCATACAAGAACTTGGGTACAGGCCAGAAGTGTGAAAGGTGAGAGGATTCAAGAGACACAGCAAGGAACAGAACAGGCAGACTGACTGAAATACACTGCTAAGGGGAGCAGCGGGCGAGTTAGGAAGGGTCTGCTGCACCAAGTGGGTAGCTCCCTGACGGGGGCTAGAACTCATGCTGCAGTGGCTGTAGATAGCTTTATAGGTTGTGTCTTAACCCCTTGCACCTCCAGGGAGGCCCCCATATGAAACTCCTTAATGGCTTCTCACTGCTTTGAAGATAAAGACTGAGTTTTGGGCATAGTGACATCATCAACATGGCAGAACATAATTTTCTGCCATTTTCCCCACAAAGACCAATTCTGTAGTCACAGAGGACTGGACATCCAAACCCTTGGTTCTGGTCTTTCTCACCTGTGTCTGCTCTCACCAGGTCTTCACAAAAGCACAATCTTTCTGTCTTCGCCTCCTACATGGCCATCTTTTGTCCTCTAAGCTCTCCATAAAGTCTCAGCTGAAACTTCACGCCCAGGCAGAATCTTTCCCTGGCCCCTCCCTGAAAAGTCAGTCCTCTTAAATGAATCTTTCCTTCCAGCAATTAGAACTATCTGTTAGTTCCCTAATGTAATTTTTTGTTTTATACCCATCTTCCATGCTAGACCAGAAGAAATAAGAACAAAAAATATTTTGGATTTTATTCACCAATACAAACACCAAATCTAGCATAGTTAGCACTCTGTTGTTACTCAGTAACTACAAAATGCACTACTGAATTATTGAATAAAAGAAACCCTCACTTAATTCATGGCCTCTTAGGGGCATCATTACCTGGAAAGGTGAGGTTAAGAGAACATAGATCTACAGCTGTCCTTCAGGCACAGACTGTGGAAAGGCCCACCAATCAATGGCCTTCATAAGGCTGAAGGAAGCCACATAGACCGATGTGGTGTGCTGTGAAGTTACAAACAGCTTTCTATCATTAGGGAGTTTACAGAATTGACAGGAGATAGCAAATTAAATTTTATTTGCCTTTCTTCCAAACTGCAATAAAAACACAGAGCAGAAACCCTTCAGTGTTGTCTAAACACAATGAACAACACAGAGTCGCCAGTAAATAACTTCATATTACGATGAAGACTATCAACAACTGCAGCTGGAATTGATGCTGGTGCCAGAAACTGAGGAGTGGTTACCGACAACTCTACCCCGAGGGGGAGCATGACCCATATCTATTGTTGGATGTACAGTGGAGTCTTCGACAGACATTGTTAAAGCCCCAAGAAAAATGTATCCTCTGAGATAAGGCCTTTAGGTGTTACCTTTACAACTCAAGAATCTCATAGACAAAATGGCATCATGAAAAGTCCCTTGTGTGACTTTTCAAAAAACAAAAGAAAATAAAGTCCCCAAGCTTTACAACAGCAGTCAAGAGTCCCGTTCACTTGCCTACCAGTTCCCCATTACAAGTTCAAGTTTACTGAGCAATTCCCTTACTGGCAGCTCTCTAAAGATCTCCTTTAAAGCAAGAGATGATTAGCCGTTACAATGGAATTATTTTAAGAATCATAATTTGTGTCATTATTAATTACATTTACTGCTTTGTTCAGAAATCCCGTCTGGTTTTTGTCTGCTCTGTTGTAAACCCCTCTTATTTACTGGGTTCTGTTTTCAAAAAGAATGTTGCAGGTGCCACTTTATATCGGAAAGTGACAAAAAGATTTATTCTTATCCTTTCTCTCTGGCTGTATAGAAATACTGGACTTTGGGACATTGCTATATACATGACTCAGAGTGCTTCAATGCTTTTACAATTTTGAGTCTTCATTCAACTGTCTGCTTGAGGCAACCACTCATTACCTGGCAGGTGTGTGTGTGTGTGTGTTATAGTAGTTTACAAGAAGCCCATGGTTATGGCACATTTTTAATGCTCAATTTCAAAGCATTCATTAAGCATTAGAAAGCAAAATGAGCACCTTCCCAAGTGCATGTGCTTTGGAAAATAATCCAAATTAGTGACAATTTAGTTAAGAAATTGTCTGGAAAAGGAACCTCTCTATTCTGAAATGCAATTCTGAGTGTTTAGTATTTTTTGTGTGCTGATGCAAAATGCAACTGAGACTGTTCCTAGAGGAATATAACTAGAGTCAAAAGTCCAGGGTTCATGCCAAAGCAGCTCCTGATGACTAAGGAGGGTTCTTGTCTAAAAGAATGATTTGGTTGAGCATTTTTAAATTAAGCTAATTCAGTTTGGATCTCCACTCTGCATGGATTAGTTGTACAACACTGAGTCACTTAACCTCTCTGAATCTCAATATTTGCATACAAAATGGGGTATATTATAATGCATATTTCAAGAGATTAAAGATAATGTCTGTAAAATATTTAATAAAAAGTTTAATGTATGACAAGGACTCTGCATAGTACAAGTGATGGCCACAGTAACCACAAGTTCCCTTTCTTTACATTCTCAAGGATGCCCTTAGACACACAGAGAGTATTATATGACCTTATGATGACCTGTGAGTGGTTCATTATTTTTTTGCTCTAATGCATTTGATATTACTGTTGGGGAAAAGCGTGCTGGGGTAGCCACATACAGACATGGTTCTTAAAACTAAGCACTGGGGGCTCCCCGGTGGCACAGCAGTTGAGCGCTGGGCTGCAAAGTGCCTGCAGCCTCTGCAGCACCAGTTCAATCCCTATCCACCGGCAAGAGTCCCACATGGCGCGCAGACCTTCCTGTAGTGCCCGCTGCTCCCCTCAGCAGTGTATTTCGTCAGTCTGCCTGTTTTGCTCCCTGCTCTGGCTCTGACAAATTCCCTCACCCTCTCATGCTTCTGACTGTACCCAGTGCTTGTATAAATAAATAAATCTTAAAAAAAAAAACAAAAAACAAAAAAAACTAAGCACTGGGAGGTCACTGACCTCATATGCTTTATAGGTGTGCCTATGGGGTTAAATATCCCCTTCGACATACCTTAACAACTAATTTAATTTTTATGTCTGATATTTTCTGATCTTTCTCCATCATACATTTACTTTTTATTTGGTTTCATGTCATTATTTGAACTGAAACCTTAGCAGAAGTAATCAACTTCTAACTAGTACAACTTTTACATAGATGGGACTATTTGTGTACATGTATATTTAAATACTAAAACAAAAAAGATTGCATGAAGATGCAAGATTCTAAATTAAGCATTTTTCAGTTAGCTGGTAAAAATTAGTGTTTTTATAAATACATGCTATATGCATACATATATGTTGTATACATACATATAGCAATAAATTATATTGGTAAATTTCTTAATCATATCTTAAACTGTTTAAGAAATTCTCAGAATTGCTTATATTCTTAGAATATTCTTGTTTCAGAGGTATTTAATGCCTATCTTTAAATAGTAGACATGGTAGCTAAAAATGCTCAGTAACTGATTTATTGATTTAATTGTTGACTCAATGGGTATATTCATTCAAACAATTCAGTCCAGAAAGAAAAAAATGACAACAGGAGCAGTGTTTGATTCGGAGGAAGATTACTTTGATGGATACAAAGACAACAACAGGGACAAGAGACAGGAAGTTGGAACTTCAGAACAAGTGATACTCTGTAGTGGACAGAAAAGACAAGTCCACGTTGTTTTTATTACTGAATCTCTGACAAGAATAAGTGGCATGAGACCTTTATAAAGAGGGTTAGAAAGTAGAAGATTCTTTGATCTCTTAATGCTAATACATTAAGTCTATCCACTCAAAGCAGACCAATCGGATATTTTTAATATGTGATTCATGGTTCAACTCTTGGCATGAGGTTGGTCTAGAAGACAGTGGAGTCATCTTTTGTCTCCTCCTTTTTCAGAAGACCTTATTGCTAATGAGCATCTTAAGTCTACAAAGAATATGCTTGTCTTCACATAAATGAGCATATTTTAAATGACTTCCCTATAGCCTCAAGAGATTTGGGAGGTGCAGGCTGACTTAATGGTGGAGTCCTTGAATATCACTGTGTGGGGTACTAAGGGAGGGTGATGACATGGAAACCAGTCCCTTAACCTAAGGGGATGGGGAGTTGAAGACAGTTTTGATTATTTTCCCTTTTCTTCTTGAAATACAAGCAGGCAGCAGTGAGAGTGAACTGCAGTCACAGGTTGGAATGCAGTGAGCTCAAAGAGACTGAGTGCAAGTCCTAGTCAGGGATACTGTCAACAGTATACTGTTAAAATAGCAACTAATTATGGGAGATGATGACCAGGGGCCAACCAGACTACCAATAGACTTATAACCATCTGGTTTACACCTATATGAGATCAATCCTGCGAGCACCAAACATTCTGGATCAGACCAAGGGAGGGCCTCCAACACTGGTCACCAGAACATACTGTATGGGAGGGTAGTGGTTGCACTCTAAGGTGAGGGAGAGAATGAGGATTTCCTAAGCTCATCTTTAGAAACCTTTGGTAAACTCTCTCTTTCTCTCTCTCTCTCTCTCTCTCTCTCTCTCATTTGGTTTTGTCTTGCCAACAAGGAAGAGCTGTCTACTCCCAGAGTAGAAGATAATAGCAATAGTGTGTATTTCATGAGCTTTTATCACATGCCAAGTTCTAGGCATTATGCATATGTCAATTCATTTATTAAGGATACGAAACACTACAAGATGAGGCATATTATTGTTCTAATTGCTAGAGAGAGAAAAACTGAGGGCAATAAATAGTCCAGGACTATGTGCATTAGGAAAGGTACTGGAATTTGAAGCAAGGTTGTCTAGTTCCAGTGCCTAAACTCAAGTCTGATGCTCAATACTGCCTGTTAGAAAGAGGTACTTAAGAGTCTGCAAACTAACAGTCATTCCTCTTTGCTTCAGGCAGCTCAGTCCTGCTTCTCAATTTTTTTTTTTGATCAAATGAATATCTTCATATATGATCTGGATCTAACACTCCTATTACCTAAACATCTCCCCAGTGAGCAGGACTCCCATTAGGCTGGTGAGTTGATGAGACTGTTCTCCCAGATAGAAACCAGACCAAATGCTGGATTTCTCATCCCCTCCTTGTGTTTGACTGATCTGACACATCTTCCACAATGGAGACTTCATCACAGAAAGGAAATGAGGCCTCCGAGCACAGCTGATGTTTAAGTTGGGCAAAGGAAGCTGGGTTTCTTGCTTATTGCAACCTTACAGACACTTCAGATTTTTTAAGTTACTGCAATCCAGCAAGAGAAAAATACTGTTTCAAGATACACAAATTTTGAGATATTCACTAGTTTCTAGGCTGTAACCATGGAATGTAGGCGGCCTTTGGTGGAAAAGAAAAAAAAAAAAAAACACTTTTAAAAAATAATACGAAGATGAGAGGGAGTGAAAGAAAAGGAAGAAAGAGAAAGCAATTAAGGTTATGGAAATGGGACATTTCTATGCAAGGTGAGTTATATTTAGAGGTACCTTGTCAAGCTAAAAATATTTTTTCAAAACTCTTTCTCACTTAAGTCACATATTATATGGTTAAACCTGAGGAGATCTGTAACAACCAGAAATAATGCTAACTCTTTTTCAGTTTACTTTCTGCTTTTCATTCAACTTTGTAATTTATAACTATGATCCTAAATTTTCACTCAAAGAATAAGGTGCAATATTCTTATTAAGTCAAACTGATAATAGAGATAAACTTTACCAAGGAAAGCTCATTATTCAGATAACATTTAGTAGCAGGTCACAATGCGATTTCCCCTTTGAAAAAGGTATTTTCGGGCCTCCCTGGTGGCGCAGCGGTTGAGCTCTGGGTTGCGAAGCTGCCCGCAGCCTCTGCAGCGCCGGTTTGATCCCCGGCTGCTCCCCGGCCACCGGAGGAGGGTCCCACATGGCGCGCAGACCTCTCCTGCCACCTGCTGCTCCCCTCAGCAGTGTACTTCGGTCCTGCCTGCTCTGCTCCCCGCTCTGGCTCTGGTGAATTCTCTCACCCTCCCGTGCTTCTGACTGTACCCAGTGCATGTATAAACAAATAAACAAATAAATCTTAAAAAAAAAAAGAAAAAGGTATTCTCTCTCTCCCCCCTCCCTCCTATTCCCCTCCCTCCCTCTCTCTCTCTTGCTCAGTCTCTCACCCTCGCTCTCTCAATGCACATAACACTTTAATTTTACAAGTAAAAAAATAAATTAAAAAATTGTAAAATGTCTATTAATTCATCCCTGGAATTTTATGGTAAATTCTCAAAGAACGTTTGATATGAAGGAGACATTTATTTCTGGGTATTTTGTTTCAAGTGTTTCAGAAGGAAGGAGCTGAAATGAGCTACTGCTCCTTTCCAGTGTTTTTATTGTAAATTGATCAACGTATATTTACAAAATGCCTATTTTATGTCCGCTATTGTAAGCACTAGGGTAGCAAAACGGAACAAAACAAACTTTAAAATATTCATGTTCTTAGGGAATTGACCAAAATTAGGTCTTATAATTGTCCATTTATGAGAGACATGGTTTCAGGACCATTTTGGGGAACATGAAAAACAGCCACTGGCAAAAGGCCCCTTCTGAATTTTCCATCCCTCAAATACTTGATGACGATGCCCATAAAGCTGATTATGTTCTCAAAGCTAGTGGTCTGGAAACAGATACACTGGTCTTAACTATGATCCTCGCAAGACTTCCTGGAACCATGCCACATACATCTCATGTGTCCCGCCATTAAAGACATTTTATGAAACCATAAAAGACATCAGCAAAACTTGTCAATTCCCTACATCCCCTTCACTCCCAGGGCCACCCCTAAAAAGTCCTCCTCTTCACTGACTTCCTGGACAGTCTCAATTTCACAGCTGGTGGTTAGCTATAAAAAAGAGTGTCCCCACTTGGGGAATGTTACATGAGAGCCTGCCCTGTTGTGATATATTGAAGCCGTCAAAGAAAGTAATGGTCCTGTCCTGAGTCATCCTTTATCTAGCTTCCGCAAAGTGGTAGAGAATTAGATAGTAAAAATGCAAAGAACACCAGCCTTATTCCAAACACAAGCCCTATTCTCTGACTTGAGGCTTTCGAGCTGAAGCCCAGCACTTCTAGGGCACAATCACATTAAACATAGGTACATTAGCTTATTGGTTTGCAGCTATAAATCAAGCATCTGCCTATTTCAACAAGAACTCCTCTGGCTAAACCACCAGTGTATTGGTGAGCAGGGAGATTATCGGTTCTAAATCCTATTAAGCCTCATGAGTCTCCACTTTCTGGATCAGCATGCAAGAACTCTTAAATGCCAAACTGAAAACCAGCTCCCTATTCAAGGGGGGAACCCCAGAGGGTCATTTTCTAATAACACATGGATGCTAATGTTGGGGTGATATTAAAAGCATTCTTCATTAACCAGCTACTTTTAGGAAATTCTGTGCAAATTAGGACATGGGAGAAATTGGGCTAGAGGTTGCTAATCAAACTTAAAATATTTTCAGAAATGCTACCTAGACTATGGACCCCATCACAGTGTGTCTTTAGGATGACTTGACAGAACTTTGTACATGTTGTCTTCTCCAGCAGATGATCTCCATGCATTATCCTGATGAACAGTAAAAGGAATCATAAAAAATATGCATGTTGAAGAATATAATGGGATGAGGTTCACTGGTTTGCACCGTGTTCTCTGCACTAATGACCATGAATTTACCACTTGAGTCTGGTGAGTAGTTTCTGATTACAGGAGCACATTCTCTGGGCAAAGCCACCTACTCTACACATCAGAAAGTTTTTAGGGCAAATTCTGCATTTTGTGATTGGTAAAGGAGTAATCTCTAATTTGTTGAAACAATAAAAGGAAGCAAACTCTAATATAGGATCACTAACACGTTAATCTAGGAAGTCACTGATGTAACTCTCACAGGTCGATAGGGCTTACTGGAAAATACAAGAGTGATGAAAAAAATACATAGGTATGAAATACAATAGAAAAGGGGAAGAATAGCAAGAAGGAAGGGGAAATGAAGAAAACCTGCCACGTATAGAGAAGTGGTATGCCATCTGAGCCAACAATAAATTCTTATCCCATTTCTTACTTATTTAAGCTATCACTCACTCTTAAATTGAATTCAGTTCCACAAATATTTATCGAACTCCAACTACATCTAGAGCATTAGTGCTGTGGCAAGTATATATATATATATATAATATATATATATATATATATATATATATATATATATACTTATCTCTTAGAGAGAAATTTGCAGATTGTAAAGCTATGTCTAGAATTATCTAGTCTTCACAGCAATATTGTGACTTGCATGTTATATTCATGATATTTCTGATGAGAGAGCTTAAGAAACTTGCCCAAGGTCATTCTACCAGAATAAGTACCACCAGTCTATATCTTCCAGCTCCAAGACTCACTCTTAAATCAAACATAAGAATACAAAAAATGTTTTAAGTCACAAGTGATGGCACTACTGATGAAGTCACAGAAGTGCTAACTGAGCCTTTCAGACAGGGAAGGATTCTTTTCCATTGGAAAGGTAAAGGAAAAGCAGAGCCATAGTGGAATTGATAGAATTTGGAATTCACCAATACTTGAAGGGTGATTATGAAGTGTTTGAAAAACCCCGAACTTGATTTAAGAGATTTATTACTAATAGTGACTCTTAGAAACATGTGTGTAACAGAGTGGTTAAGAGATAGGGTTCAGTCTTATCTGGAAAATAGGGACAGAAATTGTACCCACTTCAGGGTTTCTAAGAGAATGAAAAGGGAAAATCCATAGTCACTTAGAAGACCACAGAACTATGATGACAACAGTGAGAAAGGGAAAAACGCTGACACTGCTTTCTGTGGTCTGGGTTACCCAACACTAAGTGTTTTCAGCATCAGTAAGTAGTCTTACTACAATGTGCACTATAGTGACGCCTTTATTTCAAGCAGTAAAAAAAAAAAAAAAAAAAGGTGATAATTGCACACACGATAGTGTGTAAATCTACATAATTTAAAAACACTGTGGCAGAGAGGACTTTAGCTAAGGCTTACTTCAGGGCCAAAGGCAAAGTCCCTATGGTGCAGCTTCTCTCTTTGTCTCAGCCCCTGGGATGGTGCCATTCCGGGCTGGCTCTCTCTTCAGAGCCACAGATGTCAGGAGCATCTTCTCGGTATCAAGTTTATTTGACAGAGGCTTAAAAATAGTCTCATTGCATCTTTGGTTCTCATCAAATCACACAGTTTTTGCAAAATCCACCATTAACACCAGGAGAAGTTGCTGTGATTGGCTCTGGCTGGAGGGTTGAAATGGAGCTCCAACTAGAGTGGGGAGGCTGAGAATGCAGAGGCCTGGTTTCCGAAAGAAGCACAGTGACACACTCTCTCCAAAAGTGAATGGTGGGTGTGAGACTAGAACATATGCCCAATACACTGACCATGTGTGTGGTCAATCTGCTGTCCTCTTATAAGGTAATACAGAACATTTCCCTTATAAAATCCCCCCTCCTTTCTTGATCTGGTACAATCTTCCAGAATTATCTGTGTACTGAATTAGTGATATTGATACAATTAAACTACCTGTGCCCTTTTTTTTTGTCTTTTCAAAAATCAATAGTGCCTTTTTAATTTAATTGCTTCTGGGTTCTTTGTTTGTATTTTTGCTGCATAACAATCCCCAGTTAGGTCCAGCCCCAATTCCTCAGGACAGGTCATGTGGAATTTCATGTGGATCAAGGATTTGAGCTCAAATTATGCTTGTAATTGCAAATCTCAGTTTCTTTGTTTGTAAATTAGGGTTATTCTTTGTTTTGCCTAATTCGACAGGGTCCTGAGGATTATTTAGTACACAGACACATACATCATTTGTAATCTTCAAAACAAAAACCTAAAGCACTATTATCATTAAATGAGAAGGAAGAAAAGAGAAAGAAGACCAAGCTAATCCTTGATTTGTTGTATATTACGCTGAGGACAAGTCATGTTTGAAACGGCTGTTAGAAGGTAGACTTTCAGTATGGCCACTGCAGATCTTCGTGACTCTCTTGTTCCATATTCAAGAACACCTGCTTGATAATACTCCATATATTTTTATCCCAATAAAGAAATCACCCAAGCAAAAGTAATTACAAAAATAACAGGAAATCAACTACATACCCTCCTCTGCCAGAAACCTGCCTTGAATGTCAGGGAGTTACATTCAGAAAAGAGCGTCCCCTATAGGGTATAGTTTGGGGGCAGCAGGGAGGGGGTGTCAGGGCAAGCAGCTGGGGGAGGAGGGCTGTCATCTGTCTGCCTTCTTTTCTCAGAAATCTAAACTGAAAAATTTAGCAAAAAATTCATTAAAGATATACTTCTGTAAAGGAGCCCATGGAGTTGAAATAGTCATGGAAGCAAATGGAAAGATTTCCTTTCAGCTTATTAAATAATAATTGTGACCATCTTACCTAAAGAAAAAATTCAACTTATTCTCTTCTCAACAGTATGAGGAAGATTGCATGGAAAGGATAGCCTTAAGTATTTGAAATTACTTTTCTATCCATTATAAGATAATTTGTATGTTTATTAATGGCTGCATAAATTATCTAAAGTTCAGTTGCTTAATCACCTAATTTCTAATTTTGTTTTGCAACACACTTTTAATATAATTATGTTTTACTGTGTACTTTAAGAGGATAGTTTTATAAGGCACGTGCCATAGGACTCTTAATAACAGGAATTTAATTGAAAAAAAAAAGAGAAGAATAAAGACATAATAACACTAAAATAAAATGCAAAAGCCATAGGCATCAGGTATAGTAAGAATTATGAAGGACTAGAATTTCATACATGTACATAAAACAAAAAAACAGCTAAAAAAAAGAGAGAAAGAAGAAAAACTAAAAAAAAAAATCAGAGGATATTGGAATCTAAATCCATAAATTCATCGTTTATAATATGATCCTTGTGTGATCTTATGCAAGGTATGCTTGATTCTCTACTCTGTGTTACATGTGGATAGGGGAGGAAACAAGTAACACTTCATGGCTAAGGGCTCAGACTGAATTACTGGCTCCAGGTCTAGTGAATCTGGACTATATAGTCCCTGGCATATTTTTGCCATAATGATGTTCAACAAACATAAACCACTGTAATTGTTGCTTTCATCGGAGTTGTCTATGTAAGGTTACATTAGAATAGGTTTGAAGGGCAAGAGCATATCACATTTTGTCCCACCTAAGTATTTCTATCCATGTGTAAATAACCAGGTAGGTAGGAATAGCAAAATTGCTTAGGAAGATGGAGATAAAGCCTGAGGGATACGTGTGAAGAATCATCCTGTTGCCTTGGTGATCCTTGGTGATAGTTAGAGATGTAATGAGTTGATGGCATATAAATCATTCTAAAGACATTTTTAGCACTGGTAGGTGAAATCACCTCCTTTTCCCTTACCTGTCACTATGTTCTTTCAATCACTGCCCAACTACTTGTTTTTAATACTAAGTGTGGCATCTCATGAAGGTTTCCTTTCCCAACTCAAGAGGTGTCCTCAGAAGAAATTCAAACAATAGTAATCTCTGTCAAGAATTTGCCTATCTCCAATGCAACTGGGAAATTCTCTCCAGTTTAGGCTAGAGAACATTCCTGCTTTTCCCCTTCCCTTTGAGACTACACTAAACTCTGAATTGTAAGCCTTATATTGTTTCATCTGAGGGGGACTGGGGTAGAGGAATGAAAAAAGATGAGAAAAAGAACTGTCAAGACTTTATCTGGAAAATAAAAAGATATTTGAAAGGAATAAAGGTTTTCAATTATATGACAGTTAAAAATAACTATTGAACCATCAACTTAAGAATTCAACTTTGGAATTCTGCTTGAACTCCCTACTGCAAATGTTAGAAGAGAAAATCTTAAATGGCATTTTATTTTGTTTAAAATAATACCATTCATTCAAAATGAAAATAGCTATAATACTTGAAAAGGCACCCAAAAAGCAGAATCCCAGTTATTAATAAGCATATGAAAAGGTGTTCAAGCTCATTAGTGATTGGTAAAATGCAAATTAAAAATCACCTTGAGATATCATTACCCATCTACCAGATTGGCAAAAATTAAAATGCCTGACAATGCAAGTGATTGCAAGGATATTCAGCAATCGGGACTGTCATTCACTGCTAGTGAAAATATAAATAGGAAAAGTTGAAGATCATATATTCTACATACCAGCAATGATGCTCCTAAGTATATAATCTAAGCAAGCTCCCACCCATGTGCAACTTGACTTATGTTAGAAAATATTCACAGATGCACTGTTTATGATGGACCAAAAGTGGAAAAACACAAATCATAAATATGTAGATAAATAGTAGTATAATCAGAGTGAAATATTATGCAGCAAGAAAAATCAAAGACAACTCAAAAAATGAGGATGGCATTCACAAATAGTATACTGAGGAAAGGAAGAATACATAAAGTGTGGTTATAAAATCAGACAAAACTAAAATATTTACTTTAGGAATGGGACAGAAGTAATACATATCAGGGGGGAAGGGAAAGATGTCAAGATTCTGGAGAACTGGCCACCTTCCATTTCTTGACCTGGTTGGCATCTGCATAGGTCCTCTCTTTAAAATAATTGTTCACATATAATCTAGCTCACCAAGGAAGCTGTCCCTTATCTAGAGTCATTCCCAATTTCACACTTCATGTTTAGGTTAATATCATTTACCCTGTGTTCAGGGTAAAAAATTTACCATGTCTTCCCTTCACAGAGTTTGTCTACTATGTAGATGACTGACTGATGTTTTGAACCTCAAGCCCCCATAATCTTGAACAACCACACACACACACACAAAAAAAAAAAAAAAAAAAAAAAAAAAAAAACAAAAAACAGATCATTAAATCTGGACAACTATATTTATCTTTTCCCTCTAATGAAAAGCTTGAATACTTTATGTATGTTCAACATTCATTTATGGCTAAAAACATTCTCTCTGTCATTGTTACTACTGCCTTATCACATTATTTTCAGTGACATAATTAACTAAAGGCAAAGACTGTATCCAAACAGGAAAACAGAACACATATAACTTTGTTCTAACAGTGCTAAGATATACCTAAAACAATAACCCCACCCCAATTCTATTTTATACAGTAGTTGTGAAGATCATATAATACATGTGAATTACTATGGGGACCATAAATTGTTTTTTAAGTCATTTCCTATTATCTGTATCTAAAAATCATATCCTAAAAATCCTTGTGATTTATCTACACAGGTAGGAAAACAGTGACTAAGACACCAACTAAAATAGTCAAAGAACAACAGAAATCATAATTAATGATTTGCAGATCTGCAATTGATCTTAGGAAAGAGGAAGAAAATGTCTGTGCAGCTGCTACACAAACACATTAGGAATTGGTAATGAAATTGAACATTTTCCTTCCAAAGACTTTGTGACCTTTTGATGCATCAAGTAAAGTTGTTTGCATCCTTGTACTAGCTGTCCTATTTGAATGTGACACAATGCATCTCTAACCATGAACATCTTCCCTCTGTGTCACTTGTGTTTGTCTCTTAATTTGAGTAGGTATGTTTAGTAATTCAGCAATTTAAAATCCCCAAAGCTGTCCAATAAACTTACATTTCTCTACAGAATGGATAAAGATAGATATTTGAATGGCTCTGGTAAAATGGAATGAAATAGAATTGGTCCAGAAAGAACTCAGAAAAGCTTTGAGCCACTCACCTTCATGACATCAGCAACAACAAAAGGTGGTTATGTTTCACATGAATGGGCTGTTTAAAATGCCAGATGTCTTGATAAATTATTACCCTTATTTCTTATAAAATGCCTTGAGATAGGTACCATTCTTATCTCATTGTGAAGATGAGAAATCTGAATCTCGGAAAGTTTAAACAATTTGCTCAAGATCACACATAAAAGTAAGAGTACCTGGATTCAGAGGGTCTAAGAAGATGCTTCCAAAACTTTCAACACTTACTAAAACGTGCTCAGTTTTTTGAAAACATATTCAAATGTGAAAAGCTATTGGATAGTTCCCTCATAGTTAGTTTTTCTCTGTATTATTAGCTAATGCATTAAATAACAAAAACATTAATACACTCTACTGGGAGAGAGAAAACATGAGTGTCATTATACAGTGAACCATGATAAAAAAAAAAGAAAAAAAGCAACAAAATGGTTTGGGTGAATCCATTCCTTACTTTCATGGCTTAAAATTATAAAGGTTGTATAGTTTCAAACTACATTAAATCTATGATTGCATTGACTCAGAGGATTGGATTTATTTGAGTGCAATTTCTTATACTTAAATCAGTCCAGTTTTATAATTCACTTTCTAAATTCTGGACCCTTCTACATTTGATTCAAAAGAACTATTCCATAGCTCTGTCTAACAGCTTTATGAAGAAGGTTATAATATTATGCTTTAGTGGCCTTAAGGAAAAAGTGTGTTGCTGGAAAGAAATATTGCTAATATTGATGGCGGCATAGAATTCTCACAGCTGTTATGAATTCTCTCATATCAGATGCTGTTTTGTTACCAATGCCAAAGTATGCACTTTAATTTATAAACACTCACATTCATAAATGCAAGTTTTCACACACACATACTTCTTCTTATAATGGTTACCCAAAATAGTGATGGGAAAACTAAAAATGCCCAACATTTCACAGCAGATGAAAACCCAGGAAGTATGCAATCAATGTGTTTTTAATAATTAGATTAAATTATATTTAAATATTATATAAATATGGTAGATATTCAAATATTTGCTGAATGAACAAATGGACAAATGTTTGATATGATATGAAGAATGCAAAGAAGATGAAACAGAGCCAATTGGAGAGATGATTATCAGATGTAAGAACAAACTTTCTGGCTTTGCAAGTTGTTAAATTCTAGGATAAGATAGTTAAAAATTAGAAGAAGAAATTAGGTAAAAAAGAGAATATAGAAATCTGTGAGAAGTATGGTAGGGTAAACATCTGTCTTGGCTCACCTGGGATTGAAGGATTTCCTAGAATATGGGACTAACAAGTTTGAAACTGGCAAAACCTTAGGAAAATTGAGATAAAGGGGTCACCTTAGGAAAGAAAGATCTGAGGTTGGAAATCTGGAAACCTTTGATTTGAAATGCTGACAATAACTGAATCAGGTACAAATCACTTAATTGAGTTATTTTCTTCATTCATTTAAAAGGGAGAGCAGCGGGCAAGACAACTTGAAGAGCCCATCCAGATTTAGAAAATTCTCTGATGTGCAATAAAAGAGTTGCTGGCAAGGTGAAGAAGTTGGCTAGAAAGACACAGCAGATGATCCCATCAGAGATTAATTCAGTGGTTAGACATTAGACATGAAGAGAGAATAAACAAAAACAAAAGCAAAGCAAATACAAATCTAAGAAAATTAAGATTGAATTTTCTAATTTTAAAACACTCATCCAATATGGTGAAGGAACTTGCACTTTTAACTTGGTTGCTAGAACACAAAAAAAAAATGCATTTATTAAATAATTGTGAATTTTTTTTAAAGATTTATTTATTTTATTTATACAAGCACTGGGAACAGTCAGAAGTGTGGGAGGGTGAGAGGATTCACTAGAGTCAGAGCGGGGAACAGAACAGGCAGACTGATGAAGTACACTGCTGAGGGGAGCAGCAGGCGGCAGGAGAGGTCTGTGCGCCATGTGGAACCCTCGCTGGTTGGCCGGGATCAAACCAGCACTGCAGAGGCTGCCGGCAGTTTCACAGCCCAGCGCTCAACCTCTGCGCCACCAGGGGAGGCCCTATTGTTACTTATTTTAAATTGTGAAATCTGTCTGCCCAGTTTTACTTTGGAAGACATAACTTTGAAGATGATCAATTCAACAATTCAAAAGCTGGAGACAAAGATATAAGCTTTCTTCCTTCTTGCTATTTCACTGTAGCCATAGCATGCAGAAGAACATAGTATAGAAAAGATAATTGTACATTTATTATTTTAAAATGTACATTTAAATATAAGTGTAAATATTTATGGCTATTAATAAAGTATGCATTTCAAATAATAAATTTGTTTATTATGTTTACAAGCATTACCTTATTAATTAGAGACTAAGACATTATTTGGAAATTTTCCAAAAAGCAGCACAAAGATATATGTGAATTTTCTTATGTAAGACCATAGTAGAAAGGAGTTTCCATTGCAACACATACGGTTTCTGTTCAATTTTGCCCTTCATGGACCATAGTGCTTAATAGGTTTTCTGGCAGCAGATACTAAACACTTTTAAGAGGCATTTAATGTGAAGCATTTGTTTACCTGTGGATTCATTATTAATGAAAAGCCAAGCAATGCACAGTTCAAATCAAGCAGACATTAAGTGGATCAGTCACCTGCATTATTAAAATGTACCCCAGGGGACTAGGGATTGTTCTCCACATTCAATTATTCCTAATGTAAGGAGTCCCCTGTCCACCCCTCCCCCTACTCGTATCACTCCCAAGAAGGAAACTTGCTTTTTCCTTTGACCTTTCTAAATGTACACAAGGGTCTTCGTTGGCCATGCTGCAGTCACCAGGTGAGAATCTGAGACAGCACAGAGGCTGCGACTGCTGAGTGGGCCAGGATCCCTCCTCCTGCTCCCCCTTAGCATATCTCTAAAGTGAAGTCCCGTGGGTAATAGCACATCTCAAAGCTCTTGACTGCAGGTCCCCTAACTACCAGCCTCGAAGCTCCAACACGGCATTTCCCTGGAGTCAGTGCCTACGTTGCCAGGAGGCAGAAGTGTGTCAGGGAACACGCGGTTGCTGTCATCAGCTCAGACCTCAGAATTCAGGTAAAGACAGGTCCAAGCTGCCTTGAAATCATGATTACAGGTAGAGCTGGAAAAGCAGAGTGGCGAAAAATGACAAAGGGCCAGGAAAAACTTAAGACTAGCAATTCTTCCTTTCCCTCATTGATACTGAAACCCCCAGTCCCCACAGTGTATCCTTACACATGGGTGATGTCCATAGCCGGCTGTGCTCTTGCACTTGTGTTTAACATCCTTTACTAGCCAGTCAGCCTTGCATGTCTATGTACATCGTAAAGCCTGGAATGCCCAAATTATTTTCTATGGCAATTTCTCCACAGGACACACATGATCTAATGTTCAAACTTCACTTTTTACATGCTGCTAAGAGTAAGTCCTCCAAAATACTATTTTTGTTAATATTTTTAATGATAGTCTACTTTTATGTAACATATGTTAGATGAGTGTTTTGACCTTGCCATTGGATTAACCACTTGGCAAAACAAGTGATGCATATCACTAAATCATTTAGATGCCCCAAACTTGTGGAATCTGTGGATGCTGCTATGTATGGTGCAACTGTGGACAGATAAATGGAGTCATTCCTGCTTCCAATGACAGAAAACCCAGAAGTGGCCCAGAGTCTGAGAAACACCCAGCAAGGAATGCTTTCCCAGTCTTGAAGCAGAGTCCCTGCTATGGACCTACCCCAAGTTCAATACTTCACCATGTCCACCGCTTCAACACACATGACCCGTGTCATACATATGCTCACAAAGGTAAGATAATGGTGATGCAGGACTGCCTGTGGGACAGACGGGCTTGCCGAGTCATGGCACGCTCACTGGGGAGGAGGTCAGAGCCTCATGAAGGCTGAAGTGCCGCAGTAGAATTCAAGTGTGCAGTTACAGGTCATTCTCAGGAATAAGAGTGAATGAGGGGTTCAGAGGCTCTCAATCAATGCTCAGAAGCATGTCTGGAAAAGAACACTGGGGAATGAGTGGAGAACAGAGACACTTCTCTTCCTGTATGAGCAGGTAACCATTAACAATGTGGGCAGTGAGCCAGGCATGACCTTTTCTCTGGAAATTATCTGCACTATATAAGGTGACTCCTATGATAGAAGCTGCTCTCTGACACTACTCAGCACTCACCATTCCTCTCTCTATCAAATTCTTCCCACTGAACACTTTGAATTTTCAGCTGAGACGCCACACATTGGAGATGGGAGAGCTGAGGCATGTTCCTGGCAGAACTCGGTTTATAAGCTTCAGATATCCTAGAGTCCTTGAATAATGTCTTTCTTTGACTCAAGATAGATAAATATTTTTTCTGCAGCTTGTACAATAACTAATCGTGACTTATAAAAACAAAATAAAAAATCAACAGAAGAATTGAGGATCCTAGTACAAAATTATATATTTATGTACACACACACATGCATATATATATATATACACACACATTTCCATATCTTTTAGATCAAACCATAACCCCTAAAATGTGCTAAAACTGCCTAGCATAACAGTCAACCAGAAAATACTCAGTCTTAGTCACTCATCCAACTTAATAAAACAGACACCAGATCACACAAGTACTCAACCTACAGAGCTGCACAGTAAAAGCGTTCAGCAGAATGATAACAATTGTTACAAACACACACACACTCACTCACTCACATCTACAAATCATTAAAAATCAGTGTTTTATCATATTAAATGAGACCACAGCCACCTATTTCAGAGAATTAGTACTGTGAGAATAAACTGCTACTTGAGCTCAAATTTCTAATCCCATTCTTGACATCACAATATGAGAGCAAAGTGTTTCAGCAAATCTGAAAATCACGCTAACAGGTTTGTTTAACTCTGGGTGCTCCTACTATTTTTCTTGAGGTCTAATTATTAATTGAACCTAAGAACCATTTTCTGAAACAAATGAATACATTTAAAGTATTTTCCCTTGAAATACCAAGAGATGGTCTATTCACAATTTGTTTGACATTAAAGATTTATGAAAAACCAACAAAACACAGAAATGCTTCAAATCAATTTGGCATTTTCAACTATACATCTTCTTTGCTTTCAGTAGCTGAGTAATGGGAGAAATATCTGCTTCTATATAAAATCACCAATGGGAATTTTGATTTAAGTGCTACCTAATGCTTGTTTTTAAGCCATCCAGCAACCACAGAAGATAATCAACAGAGCAAATGTGTATAGTTATGGATGCTTCAAATAACTGCCAGGCCATTAGAGGTTTGGGAACTCCATAAATTTGCAGTTTCCTCTAAATAAAATATGATTAATAAATAGCATTAAATTAGTAATGGTCAACACATACAGCTTAGTTAAATTTATTAAGAAGCTACTTAAATGTGTTAACTGATAGAGATGAATGTACACAGAAGTCTGTGTGTGTGTATAGCTTTCCATACACGTCTATCTCCTTCTCTAGATCTACATCTTGATCTATATGTCTTTATGTATTATGCATAAAAATGAAAGTTCAATGCCTAAGAGATTAACTAGTTCACTGATAGAAGTATCCTAATATTTTGACTTCTAACTATTCCACTCTCTCCATTTAATTTGTCTTCTTTATATTCGGTTACAAACATAAGATTTTAGATACTAAAATTGTGATTTATAACAAGCTATTTTGAGAAAAATATATAAAATTACATTTAATCCTGTATATCTTTATATCAGGCAATATACAGAGCACTTAGAAGTGATACATGTCACTTCTATCGTTTTCATAGCCAACATTTCTTTCATAAACTGAATGGCTTTAACAGTTAATAGTAAATAGTCAGTCAATGTCAATCTGAATGAGTAGCCTAATCCACCAATTCCACTCCACTCTACACCTGTCTTCCTCTGTTGATCACATTTTTGCCCATATTGTTCTTCTTTAGCGCCCAACTAGTGGTCTAGGGGTTAAGTCTCAGTGCTATCACCATGATGACCTGGAATTGATCCCCTGCTAAAGAGTTAACCCACATGTGAGGAGCAGACCTTTCCTGTCTCGCCTGCTGCTACCCTCAGCAGTGCATTTCAGTGGATACACCTGTTCTGCTCCCCACTCTATCTCTAGTGAGTCCTTGTACCACTCCCCAACTCTGGCCTACACCCCAGTTCTTCAACACAAAAATAAATAAAATATTTTTAAAAATCCACAATACCAGGATTTTACTAGTCATTAAATAGATATCCTTTTTTTCCCACACTCTATCAAACAGAAGCTTGCACGTAGTTGACCTAGAGTAAGCTCCATATTGCAGTGCAATATAATGCAAGTACCTTAACATTTTGATATTTGATATTCCTCTTAAGTACAGATTGTGCAATTAATTTTACACCGTTTGTCATTTTGATTAAGTTGCTAAGTCAAGTTTCCCCAAATTATTATAATATACACAATAATAATGATGATAACTTACATCTATTCAGTACTTTTTATGTCCCTGGTTCCATAAGCCCTTTACCTTACTTGAATCCATGAGGTTGATAATTTGTACTGAGTTAATTTTATAGGTGAAGAAATAAAAGATTTAATAAATTGGAAATTTGTGCAAAGTCACAGACCTGGCAAGTTATTGAGTTAGGATTTGAACCCAGAGGTTGCTGATCCCAGAGCTTGAACTCAAATGCCTCCTATTCCTATTTTATCCAGTTCAGCACTTCATACACAGTACAGATTGATGAATAAGTACTGGCTGGCTGTGTAGGTGGCAATAAAAGTCCAGTAAATCCTGTTATGATATAGCTTGTTATTACACAGACTTATAAATGATTCAAAGCATGTTCTTCCAAATATAACAACTTAATCATAAAAGCCTGACTTAGCATAGTCAGCACATATGGTAAATGTTAGTACTGTATCTCTCCCTCTATTTTTTATCATAGTATTTATAATTCACAAGACAATCCCACAATAATTATAATTTCTTTCAACCCTAATTAAATCAGATTTTTACATTTATTTGGGTACTTGAAAAAATATTCTAGAATCAAAGCACGGTAAGTGCAGAGACCACATTTTACAAGTTCATGGTTGAATTCTAGCACATCACCATGCTTTGTGTGCAGGAGCACCTTAGTGAGAAGCAGGGGTGTGTGTGTCACACAAACAGGACAGCTAGCATACACATGCAACACAAAATTATAAACAGGAATTGTCCAAGTTAGGGGGAAAGGCAAATTTTTTTAAAAATATGGTATACAGAATATTGTTTGGAAGAAATAATAACAGTGGGCACTTACCAAGTACCCATGATGTGTTAGCTCCTATTCTAAACTTCATATGTGCATCTAATCTAGTTAAATCCTTGTAGCAAATCTGTGAACAGTCCACATTTTTCATCTTTTCAGTTTTTTGACAACTGTTTGTTTGTTTGTTTTTAACTACTGCTGCTCATATCCATAGCTTATTTCTTTTTGTTACTGAGGGACATTGCACTGTATGGACACACCACAGTTCATCCACTCATGGGAGGACACCTGGACTGTTTCTACTCTGGGGTGGTCATGATTGGAACAGCTAAACACATTTTTGTACCATCTTTTCATGTAAACATGATTTCTTCAGGGGGAAATATCTGAAAGTAGAATTGCTGGCTCATAAAGTGAATATTTTTTTTTTAAACTTTTTATTTTGAAATACAGACTCACGAGATGTGGCAAATGCTACAGAGAGGTCTTGCATGCCCATCACCCACTGGGCCCTGCCCATGTCAACAGCTTACAGAATCAGCATCAAAAAGGAGACATTAGCAAACATGAGAGACTGACAGCTGCACAAAATTCTGAGTTAAACTACAAATATGTAGATGTAGTTAATTCTGCCAGAATTTATCACATGTGGATTTTTTTTTTTAAGATTTATTTACTCATACATTCAAGAACTAAGGTACAGGCCAGAGATGAGGGTGTAAGAGGATTCACCAGAGACAGAGTGGGGAACAGAACAGGTGGATTGACTGAAATACACTGCTGAGGGGAGCAGTGGGTGAGACAGGAGAGGTCTGCTGCACCATGTGGGTAGCTCCCTGGCTTGGGATTGAACTCGTGCTGCAGAGGCTGCAGATAGCTTCACAGGTTGGGACTTAACCCCTTGTGGCACCAGGGAAGCCCACGTGTGGATTTGTATTATAAACATATCATCCACACACAGCACTGCAGTGCCCCTCATAGGGGACGCCCTCTCATCTACCACAAATGTGAGTAACCTGAGGCACAGAATGGAATGGGGTCAAAGCTTCCACCTCCATCCCTGCAGCTGCTAAGTGAGGCAGAGTGGGATGTGAGTCCCCACAGAGCCAGGCCCTTTTCTCAGCTGACCTGCTTCTCCATTTGACCATTTTCACTCTAGGCAGCATTTATAATAACAGTGAATAAAAGCTACTTGGCAGAATGGCTTAATTAACAAGTAAATTTATGTTTATTCATGTATCAAACACTTGACTGACTACATGTGTTTTTAAAAATATTTGTAGGCAGACACTTCTAAATTTTGAAAGGATGATTAAAACTTTCTCTGCTCTCGTTAGTAATACTAGGTTCACCCTCATGAAATTATGATTTTGAGTTAAAACCTTCAGCTGAATATTACCATTTCATAGAATCCAATCTAATTATAAAAACTGTGAGTACGTAGGTTCTGCTGTCCTGGGTAATTTGTAAAAGTTAATAATGTGCTAAGTTAACATCATTACAAAAGGCAGCTTCTAGATTTAAATTCATGAAAAGTTCATGCCCTTCCTGTTATGCTGGTACATGGATTTAGGCATCCTAGCAGTTTTATTTTATTCTTCCTATGTAACTTCATCCCTTTTTATGGCATGTGGTATAATTGACAAATATATCTGAGCCAGTTGTATTCCAACTTTACTCTGCCCTGCACAGGGAGGTCATGTCTGCAAATTCCCTTTGCTGCTGTTCCCTAGGACTGTGGACATATATTCTGTCCTTCTTCAGCCTTATGGATGTTGTGTATTCTCACCTTGGCCTTACAATAAACTGCTATAAGAACAATCATCATTTCTGACCATTCTCAAATGGACCAGAAATTTTTTTACAATAGGATTTCTTTTTCTGTTTTGAGAAAATATAAGTCTAATTCTGGGAGATGTTTAAAAGTGCCCAGATTCCAGTAAGACCTAGTATAAAAGTCTTACACTGCAGTCCTATATGAAGCTGGATAACTTGTTCAACTAAGTTCAGTTTCTTCCCAGACAAGAAATCCTTAGTTCATTATAAGCCTTGCATTTCCTTTTAATTCCAAAATGCTACCCTTCTCCAAGCAGTGTGAGAGTTCAACTGCTTAGCTGCAACTAGATTCCTTATCTTATTGAAATCACACCCTCTGCCACCCCTCTCGATATAAAGACTCCTAAGCAAATATGTCTTGTACAGGGAGATTATTATTCTCTCTGGACTGAAAAGGGCTTCTCCACCTGGGTTCCAGGAGCCTGAATAGATTTCATGGGTTTCATAAAACCCTTGACATTTTATGTGTGTATGCACATACCGTTTCCTTGAGTTTGTATATTTCACAGTTATAAAATATTAAAAGAAGTTATTTGCCAAAGAAATATTCTCCTAAAATACACCATATGCTAAGATCCCAGGATCAAGGAAAGGATTGTGTCAAACTGAAAGAGATTTTTCCTTGTTCAATTTTTTGAGGCAGCTCATTTAAAAATTTTTGCTTGAAGAAAACACATGTAATTTGTCAACATGTGCTCAAAAGTTATAGAACATAACAATGAGATTAGGTATAAATTACTTATCTTGCCACAATTAAAAACAAGGAAAAAGAGGATGACAATGCTTCTTTCAGAATTTTAAATCTCAACCAAAAGACATTTCATGAAGTTAAAGAAAAGTGAGGAATTCCCAGCCCAAGGATTTATCTCCCAATCACTTCTCTCTATGGAATGCTGTTAGAAAAATAACTATAAAACAAATATTATCAGGGAAATGTATGTGAGACACTGATTAGCTTATAAACCTTTTCTGCATTTCTTGTGATTTTCTTTCTACTACATTTGGTATCCTGATTTTTTTTTCAAAAAAAAAAAAAAATCCAAGGAGAAAACTTCAAAATGGTATATAATCAGAGCTTCCCCTGGTGGCACAGCAGTTGAGCTCTGGGCTGTGAAGCTGCCTGCAGCCTCTGCAGCACCGGTCTGATCCCTCTGTGAGCCGGTTCCATCCCTGGCCACCAGCGAGGGTCCCACATGATGCGCAGACCTCTCCTGCCACGCTTGCTGCTCCCCTCAGCAGTGTATTTTGTCAGGTCTGCCTGTTCTGTTCCCCACTCTAGCTCTGGTGAATTCTCTCACCTCCCGTGCTTCTGACTGTACCCAGTGCTTGTATAAATAAATAAATAAATCTTTAAAAAAAAAGGTACAGAATCTATACTACTGATAAACAGCTTTAATTTCAAGAAGGTCATAAGAAACTGAGAAAAGTACAATCATCCAAAATGGATGAAAAATGGCGTGAAATGATTAGTACCATGACAATATGTTATTTTATTTATTTCTTTGTTTGTTTGTTTTTCCCATCAGGAATAAATGGTACCAGACAAGTAATCTCTTCTCTCACCTCAATTCCAAAAACTTTGCTGTTGCAAGTGCATTGATCAACAAGTTGAGAGGCAGGGGAGAGATTTTGACTCAAAATCCTAGTACACCAGGTCAGCATACCAGGCTTTGGCAAAATGATAAGACAGCAGATCCAATTAGATTCGCTAAACAGAATCTTAAAGGAAATATTGGGAAACAGAAATTGTCAATGCAAGTTTGGGGGCAGATTATTTTAAAGACAGGAATGGGTTTAGTACAGAGAAAAATATAACTCAGTAATTTTTTACAACTGAGGGAGGTTGTTCATACACTGTTTAATGACAAGTAGCCCTTTTAATGACCAAATGCAGAAGCAGAGATAATATATCCAAGGCACATTTACTAGGGAACTGACATTAAACTCAGTATTTGTGAAAATTCCAAAACTTCACCTCAAAAGATTGGCTTTTCCATCCTTACTTCTGTATGCCAGCTTAAAAAAGAATACTTTAAACATATTAGTGGTGTTATAAGATACCACAGAGATTATTCTAATATTAAATACAACCCTCCTCCATAATTGAAAGAAATGCTTGAGCAGGAACTTGGCAAATTGTCTCCAGTGTCAATTATTTTTAAAGACAGGGCACATATTTTCATACTTATGGAGTCTGACAACATGAAAAGTTGAAGAGATTTGATTTTTTTCTGATACCTACACTCATGTAAGGGGGAACAATTGAATGAGTTGATGGTACTGATAGCAGTAATTAAAGTGAAGTTAATGTTTATTGTAAAGTAGAAGTTGGCATTAAAAACCTATACTTACATGTGGTTTTGATTATCCAAATAGATTCAGTTTAAGGTAACTAATACTTGACTCCATTGACATTTTACCTGTCTTCCTTTTCCCATCATGCATGATCTTTTTAATTACTGAGTATATAATGAAGATTGTTACTTCTTAAAACCAGAGGCAATGAGTTGCTGTTTTTTTTATATATAAATTGGTATATATTCAGATAGAGACCTTAGATCATTTTGCATAAACTTGACAATATGAATCTTTTCACTGTCTTCCAAGCATGGTTGATACATCATGTCAAGTGATCCTTGGTACTTGGAAATGGAAAATTAATCAAAGAATGGTGAAAAAAGAAACAGAAAATTAACATGATTGCTTGGACACTTGATACCTTTAAAATTTGATAACATTGGGGCTTCCCTGGTGGCGCAAGGGGTTAAGCAATGCACTATGAGGCAATCTACAGCCTCTGCAGCATGAATTCAATCCCTGGCCAGCCAGGGAGCAACCCAGATGGTGCAACAGACCTCTTCTGACTCGCCTGCTGCTCCACCCAGCAGTGTATTTTAGTCAGTCAGCCTGCTCTGTTTCCCACTGTCTCTGTTGAATCCTCTCACCCCCTGCATCTCTGGCCTGTACCCCAGCTCTTATATGCATAAATAAATAAATCTCTAAAAAATTGATACTATCATTTTCATTTGCTGTTTCCCATTCATTTAAATAAAAGACTATGTGGGAAAAGGAAGTACAAAGGCATTTTCTTTTTTTTTTAAGATTTATTTATGCATACAAGAGCTGGGGTACAGGCCAGAGGTGTGGGGGGCAGTGAGAGGATTCACTAGAGACAGAGTGGGGAGCAGAACAGGCAGACTGATGGAAGTACACTGCTGAGGGGAGCAGCGAGTGAGTCTAGAGAGGTCTGATGCTCCATGTGGGTTGCTCCCAGGAATCGAACTCATGCTGTAGTGGCTGCGAATTGCCTCACAGGTTGCATCTTAACCCTTGCACCACCAGGGAGGCCCAAAAGGCATTTTCAGTGTAAGTAAACTAATATATATATATAAGTGATCTGGGGCCCAGAAAATTTTGCCCCTACTGTTAGTTGTCAGCAAAGCTGACTTGGACTCAGAGCAATGAGCACATTTATCTCCACATACAGTTCATGTCTGTTACATCAATGAGAGAACATTCCAGGAGATTGTGTGAAATTACTAATTTTTAAAAATGATGTATTGAGAAGGTACATTCCAAAACCTCTCCCCTCCTTTAGGTACAGGGTGAAACACATCAGATTTTGCACACTTACTATCACTCCTGTGAAATATTAATAAACCATGAATGTCCCCAGACTCACACTTAACAGTGCATTGGTATTATTTCTTTAACTAGATGTCAAACTCTTGAGAGCCTCTACTTTGATGTGTATGTCCTCTGAACAATGGTTTTTTTTTTTAATATTTATTTTTCTTGTATCAAGGTATTCCTAGTTTACAACACTTACATGATTTAGGGGACGAGGTTCACACCTCTTCAAATTTATCTTACCATATTACACCCACAACAAGGTACCCAGAGCCCTCCACCACAGACCATTGGGTACCACCCTCCTTGTTTCCACTTACCTCTATTAGTCTTGCTTCTCTGCACACTGTTTTAATGGAGGGCAAGGCATAGAATTCACTTAATAACATAATCTTTATTAACATTTGCAAAATAATAGTGAAAAAAAACTATGTATCTGTGACTTACTAGGGGAAAACCAGTGATGGAAATATTTCTCCTCTGAAATAAGTGGAGAAAAATAAATCGAGTGGTTTAAAGGAAGTTGAGCAGATAACCACTGTTTGTACAGTACTTTTCAATTTACAAAGCACTAGTCACACACATTTGATCATTTAATGTAAAATCCATCACTTGGTAAACATCACCATAGATCTAAGAATGAGATTCTTTTTTCAAACAGAGTACTGGATTGACAGAGAAGTTAGTGTTAGAATATTCATATAGGCTACAGATTAAAAAGGAAAGTTCCATTTATTCAGTGTTTTCATATAGGTATTTTCAATATACTCATAATGGGTAATACAGATACAAATTAAAGTATGACTAAATGTGACCTACCTCGTGGTTCAAGGGGTTAAGACACAACCTAGCAAGTTATCCACAACCACTGAAGCATGATATTGATCCCGACCAGCCACGGAGCTACCTACATGGCACAGCAGACCTCTCCTGACTCACCCGCTACTCCCCTCAGCAGTGTATTTCAGTCAGTCTGCCTGTTCTGTTCCTCAGTCTGTCTCTGGTGAATCCTCTCACCCCATATATCTGTGGCCTGTAACTCAGTTCTCCTATGCATAAATAAATAATTCTTTAAATTACTTTAAAAAAATTAAGTATAACTAAACATAGGCAGATATCAATTCCAAAGGTGATGTATGCATGTGTAGGTAGTCTATAATTACAGATTATATTTTCTAAAATATCACTAGATCTTTTATTCTAAGCCCTACTTACCCATTCATGTATATGAAACAAATCTAACTAAATTTCTAGATTTGTGCAAGTTTATAAATCATCGCTTTGAATAAAGATGGCTCAGGCTATTTATTCCTCTATTCCTTAGGTTTGAATAACACCAAACTTCTGAAATGTTCAGCCTTTCTTGTTCCCAAATACCCAGATGTTTAAAATCATGCAGAGATGAAATTACATAGAAAAACTACCATAGATATATTTTTAACTAAAATACAATGTGTGAATCATTCTTACTATTCAATCATTTGATTTTTTTTAAATGCTAATATTAGGATATTTAAGAAAATAAGCAAATATTTCAGGTCAAAACCAGTAATTGCCTTATTGCACCCACAGCACTGAATTTTCATATGCAATCAAAAGACATGTGTGCAAACATCTCCAGGGCAGAAATGAGGAAAGAAATTTGATATGCAATAACAGTTTATTTTAAAAACATGACAGCATCAAGCACAAGGGTTCAGGTTTATAAGTGCAACTACAACTACTCAAGAAGGATCAAGGTCAAGGAATATTTCTATATCGAATATTTTGTCTTTCTTCCATTCTGTGACCTGTCCCAAGGTAAGGCCTGCAGGAAAGTGCAGGGACAGCAAGAACTGATTTAAGCAAAAGCAAGTGTGGATACGGTGGGAGGAATATGAGTGCTTTGGTGGTGGGAGAGCTACTGTGACTACACTTGATGGAGGGAATCCTATATTGTCAAAATAACAACACGCATGTAAAACAATGATACTTCAATAAAAATGAAAAAAATGAATAAGTGAGGAGTGTAGGAGTTGTAAATCCAACCAAATGTGGTGTGAGGCAGTTTATGAGAGGCGCACCAGTTCATACACAGGCCTATTTGTGAATTCAATGGCTCCTACTAGTAACTTCCAAAATCCCTGCAATGAGAATACTCAGTTTAACCAGGAATCAGCAAACCCACAGCAGCAGCTTCAAAGCAAATCTGGCTGACTCCATTGATACAGTAACAAATTCAGAACGTTTTTTACCTATTTTAATGGCTAAAAAAATCAAAAGAACAATATCTCATGACACTTAAAATTATACTGAATTCATATCCCAGTCCATAAATTAAATGATATTTGTTGCACAACCTCATTCATTTACTTATTTCAGCAGCTGCATTCTTGTGCCAGGACAGAGTTACCAAGTAGTTGCCTTTCACCCCATGTCCCACCCCACAAACCAGATATATATCCTATATACAATTTACTATCTGACCTTCATGAAAAAAGTTTGCTGATCCCTGGTTAAATCCAATAAATAAATACTGAGTTGAAGTTTTCCTTTATTATATAGATGCCCTTGCTAATAAAAAAAAAAGGGAGAAGAGGAATGAGACAGGCACTAACAAATTACAAATTTAAAATATAGAAAATTCTCAAACCATTTCTTCATAATTCCCCAAATATATCACTTACAGCTTTCTGTGAAATATTAACTCCTAAGAAACAATAAATGAAAAAGTTAAAAGCTGACTCCTCCTACACCCGTCTGATTAGCTTCATAAATAATCTGCTCTTTTCTCTCTTTTATTCTCTCTCCACAATATGGGGAGATATTTGAGATTTATGTGGAAAGCTTTGGCAGTCTTCTAAAATTTACATGGATGGAGAAATAAATCAAATATGGGACTTGTTTTATTTTCTAGGAATAAGTTATTTATGAGCTAAATAAGCAATGAGTTAGAGGATCAGGCAGAAATAGGTACTTCTATGATAGCCAGAATTGCTGTGTAACTTACATTATGTCTCATTACAATACTTGATTTTCATCTTTGATCACTTAATTTGATTTTGATCCTTCTGTGGATTTTGTCAGCATTGTTGCTAGGCTTTACAGGTATCTAAACCCTCACGGCATGGAGAAAGAGAGAAGGGGCATCTTTTTAAATAAGAATCCTATCTGCAATGAATTTATAGATTTCTTAAACTCCCTTGGTAATGAAGCAAATTAGTATATGGATTAAAGAGGAAAAAACATAGCGGAAGGCTGACAGTCGGGAAGCCAGACCATGGCTTCTATTCCTGTGCTCCTTCACTACTTGACCCTGAGCAGACCATGTCACCTCCGTCATCCTCAGTTACCTTGTCTAGCAAATGGGAAACTCAATCAGACGAGGTTCCTTTCAGCGCTAAGACCCTGTATTTTTGTTATGTTCACCAATTAATTTAAGAGAACATAATGAGCCTATTCATCACTGGAAGATGTCTTTTCCATGCCAGAAGTTTGCCAGAATTACAGATATGCTGACTAGTTTTCATTTTTCATTTAAAGTTTTGATAGCTCCAATTAAAACAGGAGTCAGAAGACATGGATTCTCCTCCCCACTGTCAGAGGCTAGACAACTGTTCTTGCAGAATAGGAGACACTCTGCCAAGTGGGTATGAGGAACCCAGCTCTACGGACACCCCAAGATCCTAGGAGCTTTACATTAAATCACACATAAAGTGGGTAAAAAGGAGAAAACAACATGCTACAACAATGAAATTTGGAGGGAAATGCTCTCTTGCTAACAATTTTGGAAAAGCTACTTAATCTATCTTTCACTCATAATTAAGAAAAAAGTATGTGTGTGTTTACACACTTACACACAGTAACATTTTCATGAAATAGGCATATGCACAGACTGCTTTAAGTAGAGAAATCATCTGAAACCCACTAGGTAAAATATGTAGAGAAATTCTTGAAATGCTCAAAGCCCTTTGACCCAATATTCTGGCTTCTGAGAATCTATACTATAAATAGAATTATTTATACTAGTCAAAGTAAAGTTTTTATAATAAATTTTGTTTTTTTAGTATTCTGCTACAAAGTCAAATGTCTAATAATAGTCAAATATGTGTGATAATTAGAATAATCACAAAATATTATAACATATTGTAACATGGTATAAGAAAGTTAGTAGTTAAAATTCTAAAAACATTAAAACATAAAGTTTATACATAATAGCCTCACAATTCTATATCAAAAAAGCAAAAACTGAATCCATAGATGCATCTGAAGTTGAATTCAGCAGAAAGTAAACAAAATTACTGTCCTTATGTGGAGGCATATGGGGAATTTATTTTTTAAAACTTTAAAAAATCTGTCATTACTACTGTTTTCTCTTGCAAAGAAATATATAAGCATTATTTTAAAAACCTATCAATATTATCATTTAATAATGATAACCACTGCAATCTTATTTTTATATTTTTCTATAGCTTTTAAGTTTTTAATTGTTGCTTTAACATTGCCAAGCTAATCATATACATTTAACAAATATTTGTTAAATAAATGTATTCATTTCACTTAAAAGTATTTCAAGAGTTTCTATGTAATTGAGGAATATGTACTAAAGTTTCTGTTTTTGGGGCCTCTCTGGTGGCACAAGGGGGTAAGGCTCAGAACTATGAAGCTATCTGCAGCCTCTGCAGCATGAGTCCAATCCCCAGCCAGGAAGGTAACCCACATGGTGCAACAGAACTCTTCTGTCTAGTCTGCTGCTCCCCTCAGCAGTGTATTTCAGTAGAGCTGCCTGTTCTGCTCCTCTGTCTCTGGTAAATCCTCTCACTGCCCACACCTCCAGCTTGTACCCAAGCTTTTGCATGCATAAAGAAATAAATCTTTCAAAAAAGTTTCTGTTTTGGGCCTCCCCAGTGGCGCAGCAGTTGAGCGCTGGGTTGCAAAGCTGCCGGCAGCCTCTGCAGCACCATTTCAATCCCCGATCAACGGGTGAGGGTTCCACATGGCATGCAGGCATGCAGACCTCTCCTGCCGCCCGCTGCTCCCCTCAGCAATGTATTTCATCAGTCTGCCTGCTCTGCTCTCCCCTCTGACTCTGGTGAATTCTCTAACCCTCCCACACTTCTGACTGTACCCAGTGCTTGCATAAATAAATAAACAAATATTTTAAAAAGTTTCTGTTTTTAAGCATTATATCAATATTAATATGACAAAGTAATTAGTTATAAGTACTCTTATGTAAACAGATGTAGTATTGTACAATAATATCAAGAATCAGAAATGAATGATTTTCACACTGCTGGCTTTCAGCCAGGCTTATGTCAATCACCTACTGGAAATTCACAAATAAGGTAATTTAAGTATATGTTACTTTACGCAATAGATTTATTCTTGAAGGTCTGGATAATCTAAATGGATGTTTTAGTGCATAATGTGGGCTCACATTAAAAAAAAACCCAAGTTTCACCCTTTTGTAAATAAACAACATTTTGTAATGCAAGATATCAGTACACGAACATAGCTTTATACACTGAAGGAAAGTTAATACCTGGTCTCTTCTAAGAAATAAGGGAGATAATTTATAAATGTTTGAAAGCACTTAGTTCATTATTAGACTGATATAACCTCTGAGGAAAGGATATTCAATGAAAATAACAATGGATTTTAAAGTTTATATTGATTCTAACTTCAAAAAGTTTATCCTTACCATGCTAAACATTTCACCCTATGATGGGCTGCCAATCTGCCTGTTTTAACAAATAGGCAGGATTCCATTATCAAAAGGAAATCATTTTCCTTTCTATCTCTAAGACTTTTCAATAGAAGCTATTGAGGCCATTCATAATGGAGTCGATGTGGTACAAACAACCGTTAAGTGGGTAAAATAACTGTGATGATGATTTTATGAAAAGTTGCTTTCTTGTACAATTTTAGACCCAAGGCAATATTAACATCTTTTCTAGCTCACTAGTCCAGCAACAAATATGAATTTCTACACTTAAGTTTGAGATTTCGAAGCAAGATGTCTAGGAGTTGACACTTAGAGGTTTTATCTGTATTCTTCCTGAACTCTGAAGTGGCTTCCAAAGTAACTCAAAAATATTTCAATGAAATTTAATTCAGAATAAATTGGATAGTCTTCACTTAAAGGATACACACCACAGGGTGTAATGACTCAAAAAGCTATAGATACAACAATATCATAGCAAACATTCACAGAACGATGCATAATGACTGTGGGTAATGGGATGACTCCAGAGACATCAAGAATTATTAATGATCAATTTGAAGAGGAATAAATGATTTCTAAAAATACTAGGAATAATACAAGCTATAAGACATTATTTAAATAATGACTTGTTCTTTTCCATTAAGGTTAAATGAATCAAAGCCAGATGCTACCCTTAAGTTTGAAATAATTAAATAACAGATTTTTCAAAAATCAAAGTATCCTTAGAGTCAAATTACCAAACTAAAGTCTCTACTTAAAAGCAACCTTAAATATGTCTGCTTCTTTAGTGCATCACTAATAACCAGTATCAAAAAATTATGTCAACAGCTTTCACTGTATTCTTTGTTACTATAGAAATATAGACAATGCACATGAGAAGAAAACAGATTATCTAGCTCATTCTTCCTTCAGTGTATAAGGTTCTGTGGGCATTACAAAAGAAATACATATGTCCATCACTTCCTAATCCACAGGATTAGAAATTTTCAGTTTTGGAAGACACTAACAAAGCCATCGAGCCCAACACATACCTGACAATAGTTTCTTCTCTAAAGTCTTTACTTGGTGCCACTAGACCACAAGTGGAAAGATTTATTGGTAGCAACTTACCACCTTCCATCTTTTGAATGCAACACTTTATACCTTTTATCTTTCATTTCTAGGTCAACCCTCAGATTCTACCTTAATTATTTAATTCCTATTCTTGATGACCCAATGTCTCCCTTACATCTCAGAATTTATCTACATTTCACAAATAAAATGACTCTGACAGTAATACTGATACTGTGGTTTCATTTGTCTATAAATTTTTCTTGGATCTTGGTGGAGGAGATCCGAGTTCTGATCTAAATAGAGATATGGGAGAGCACTACCTCTACCACTGTTGGCACACTTCACGCTATTTACAAGCATAAATCATATTAGCTCTGTTACTGTTGGCTGACATCCAGCGTGGCATCTACTAAGGCCCCCAATTATTTATTTTTTCACATATGATTCTGACAACATAGACATTTCTTTCATTCTGTCACTGACCCTTTTGTGATTGGTCACAAACGCTCATAGTCAGGACTTCTTATTTTATTCACATTAAACATTTAATTTTACATAGTCAAATTTAAACAATTGTTTCAGCTAGTCCATCAACATTAGTTCGAAACTGGAAAATATCACCCCAAGTCATAACAGTCTCTCTGGCTTCATGTCATCCACAAATTTCATGAGCATTCATCCAGGCTGATTAAATCGTTAATGAGGATAGATAGGAAACCTATATGTTATAGCACATCACTAAAACCAGCCCTCTCAAAATGGACATAATCTCATTAATCCAAATTCTTAGGGCATTCAGCTGGTTCCTGCAGTACTCAATCATCATCCTTGTTTTAGTTTATATCTTTGATATTTCCATTTACTTGAAGTCAGTTATACTTTGTGTATAATAAATGCCCAACTACTCCTGATAAAAGTAGCAGCTTACTTTAATAAGACTTACCGAACACCTCATGTACTACAACAATCTTTTGACCAGCCTCACTTATTACCTTGTTTTATAGGTTAAAAAAAAAAAAAACCCTGAAATTTAGAAAATAAGTGTCAGATGTAGCAGTGAGTGGGGAGAGGAAATTCAGCGGAGAATTATTTCTTCCAAGCCCCGTGTTCCTTACTGCTCTGCTAGCTGGCCCCAGGGATGTCAGGTGGCACTGTGTAACTCATATCCCCATGTCTTTGTTATATGTATGTGTTGCTGTGACATGCTTTTGCATATATTTTTTTCCTCTGAAATGGCTTTCTTATTCAGTCCATTTGAAAACTCCTATTCATCCTTACCCAGTGCAAAGAGTATCCTTTCTGTTAATCCTCCATTCCCCTTCTCTCAGACCCCCTCTGAGCTTCTATAATTGCCCTCCTTACACTGTCATTATTGTTTACCACTGCTGGCTTCTTTCCCAGAGTGTGTACTCACACCACGAAGCCATGGAGGCGGGTTCCTCACTCATTCATCGTTATGTTCGCAGAAATTAACATAGTGCCTGTCTCTTGGAGGTGCATAATACATATTAACTGAACAGAAACTCATGACTGACAGTTGTTCATTGACCCCATGGCCCATTCTCCTGTGTCAGTTGGTCAAACCAACTTGAACTCACCCAGGGGGCTTCAAAACCTAGGCTTTTTGTGCCCCCTTGTCACTGTGTCCCTTCTGCTTATGCCTTTACATAAATTCCTGACCACAGTCAGGTCAAGGACCTTATGGTCAGGACAGAGGAGGTGAAAGGTAGACAGAAGTGGGGTGCTCCGCCTTCTGTCCATCATTTCTCAGGATGACCTACCAGCTGTTTGCAGCAGGAAGACACTGATTCTGTGCTTACTTGAGCAGGAATGGTCAGAAAACTTTACAAAACCTCAACTCACATCTGTGACATTGAATTCTAGAAAATCCAATTATTTCCACCCTTTTAGAATAAACTTGCTGTGCCAAACTATTCTTAATGTTGATTTCCAAAAGATATTTCCTCTTGAATCATGACATGTAATAATGTTTTCAACTTCAGCTAGGATATTACAAATAACCTTCCTCTATTTAAACTCTCAAATGCAAATAAATATTATGTTCTTAAAATTTTGGTGAATATACCAACTTTTCCTTAAACATATCGTTGCTAGTGAAAACTATAAGTATACCTTTGCTTAGTTTTAGTTTTTTCTCTAATTCATTTCTTAGTTCCGTACACATAGCTTGCATCTATATATGAAGACTGAAAAATTAAATTTTACTCTATTTCAAGTCAAAAATTATATTAGTAGCTGAGCTAAATAAGGACGACATTTTTTTTGTTTCAAAGCTTAGGGCTGAAGCATGAAGACTGGGAGATAGTGGGACGTGATCTTAAAAGGAACTAAAACAGCTCAACACAAAAAGAAGATGGAATTTCCCAGGAGGAAGGTTCATTACATAAAAGTCCTGTTTGCCCTCATGTTGAGGCTTCTACAAGAAGATTCTTGGGTTGCTTACCCAAGATTATTCATTGCATTAGTAATATTTATAGAAAACTGCAGGCAATCAGGTAAGTATTTCTAGAGTAGCACTGAATCTTGCTCAATGCTTTTCCTTTTCTAAAGTTTTTAAAAAATTAACTGTGACTTGTGGTCTGAGAGTTAACCACATTTTCCTTTTTTAGCCCCTTACAGACAGCTTAACTATATGACTGAAATATATTTGCTTGTTCTTTATTACTCTATTTTTCTCTGACTAAGATCAATCTGTGGTATTTCTCCTACCCCTTCCTTTAAGGTATATCCCTGGGAGGTCTAGATCTGAGGAATTTTTTTTTTTTAAGATTATTTATTTATTTATACAAGCACTGGGTATAGTCAGAAGCGTGGGAGGTGAGAGAATTCACCAGAGCCAGAGTGGGGAACAGAAGAGGCAGACTGAAGAAATACACAGCTGAGGGGAGCAGCGGGCGTGGCAGGAGAGGTCTGCGCGCCATGTGGGACCTTTGCCCAGCAGCCGGGGATCGAACCGGTGCTGCAGATGCTGTGGACAGTTTCTCAGGCCAGCGCTCAACCGCTGCACCACTGGGGAGACCATCAGGAATGGTTTTGAGTGGTAGCAGCAATCATGTAGAAAGTTCTGTTTATATCCACTCTTTTTTTTTTTATTCCAGATTCTTCAGGTTGCCTCAAATGATATTTTATTCCACTTTGCTTTGCCCTCCTAATTTCTGTGGATCAACTTTGTTCTAACATTTAGAGTAGAGTCCACTGTTTTCAACCTTAAGCATATACATACACTTCTTTTCATGCATGTTTGAAGACCTTTTTATCTGCATTACTCCTTAAGCTAGCTTCTCATTTGGCATTATTTGTTACAAAGACATTTTTCTCTCTATCTCTGAACCTTGATATCTAAAAGACCATAAAAGATAATTTCCATTTTCTCTTTCCCCAACCTATATCAATAAATACCTCTCACATTAAATCCAAAGTTCCCACGTTTGCAATGCACATATGCTAATAAAATTAGAGGAAGATACAAATTTTAAAATTTTAAATGTAGCTTAAACATTTAGAATACAATATACCCATTGACACAGTTGGTCTCCATGGTAGGTCACCAGAGCCAACTCCTGGCCTCGTTCAACAGCTCTTCCATTATGAGTATTAATTAATGCTGAAAAGTATATGCTGATATGTGGAGGAAGGTGATAATAGAAGGGAAGACTGTTTGACCTTTCAAAAGCTCTTCTAATTTATCACTGTGTGAATCTGAATAGTCCATTCATTATTAAAAAACCTGCCTGTGAAAATGAGTAGCCTTACTACTAAAAAATTAGAGAACATCTTTCCCCTTCTGAACTGGATCAATGCCTTGTCAAAAGAAGAACTTTTGATTTGTTAAATCACATGTTTTTGGTAAAACAATGTTCTGACACAAAGGTTAGGTTTTGCTTCAAAGAGACTCATAACAATATTACAATGTACAGAACTTCACCAGGATTGCCTTTTATCTCCTGCATTTTCTGCAGCCTCTCCTAAATGCATTATTATATTTCATTATCAAGTTGAAGCTTATTGCCACTATTAATATTTCAGAAGTATGATGCCACCATGCCATCTTTTTTTCTGTCCTGAACTCTCCTACATAGATCGTACCCAACAGAACTGACATTTCAATTAAGAGAACATGCCTGCCAAGTCCTCGTTATGCCTGCACTGTCACAACCTCCATCATTGGCACACAGTCCGAGTATTTTTGCCACAAACCACACTCTCTCCTTGTCGGATAATTTCATAACCTTCTTTTCTTTGACCTTGCTTTATGCTTACATAGCAGATTGCTTCTGAATCTGTGAAGCAGAAACATTCTATTCACAAAGACAGAAAAGTTTTGTTCTTACCTTTTGCATGCATACCTGCCATTCCAGGTTATCTTTGCTATTTACTTTTTTTTTTTTTTTTTTTTTTGGTGGAATCCTCGCTGGTGGCCTGGGAATGAACAGGTGCTGCAGAGGCTGCGGGCTGCCTCACAGCCCAGTGCTCAACTGCTGCGCCACCAGGGGAGGCCCTGCTATTTACTTTTTTAAAAAAATAAACTTTTAACTTTAGAATAGTGTTAGATCTACACAAAAGTTGTAAGCTGAGTTCAGGTAGTTCCTCATATGCCCACGACTAGTTGCCCAACTA
The DNA here is from genome assembly GCF_014898055.3 of Talpa occidentalis. Classification (NCBI taxonomy): domain Eukaryota; kingdom Metazoa; phylum Chordata; class Mammalia; order Eulipotyphla; family Talpidae; genus Talpa; species Talpa occidentalis. The sequence goes on from NW_023601322.1 coordinate 16,257,413, forward strand.
GCATTTCACATTAGTATGTTTATCACCACTAAGGAACCAATAATAACACACTATTTTTAAATAAAGCACAAACATTATCCCAATTTCCTTATATTCTTTTTCTGATCCAGAATCCTTCCAGAATACCACTTTAAACCTCATGTCCTAGGCTCCTTATGGCTCTGAGATTCTCAGGTTTTCCTTGTTTTTGATGACCTTGACAGTTTAGGGAAATAGGTACTTTGTAGAATCTTCCTTAACTGACCTTGTCTGTCAAGCTCAGTCTGATAAGACTGGGTTTATGGGTTTGGGAAAGGAAGTCCACATTAGTAAGCTGTCTTCACCATACCCCATAAAGAATATACACTATCAGTATAACTTATCACAGCTGATGTTCAACTTGATCACTGGGCTGATACAGTATCTGTCATTTTTTCTCTAGTATAGACAGAGTATTTTTCTCCCTTATATACTTTAGTCTTTAGAAGTAAGCCACCATATGAAGCCCATATTTAAGGACTAGAGAGTTATGTTTCACCTGGTTAAGAGAGGGGAGGATCTATAAATATCATTTCAAATTGTGGAATATTTGTCTTTTCTTATTTATTCAATCATTAATTGATATCAGGATAGACTCATGAGTTACCATTCACTTTTAGAAACTCACATTAGGGTGACTGAGACAACTGTTTCCTCTACACTAAGTTCAGGATGAGACCTTTTTCATCATATTTTTATCTCATCTTAGATATTATGGTGAAAAGACATGCTCATAATAATTACTCTAGGGCTCTGAGGAATATGTTCAGGATCCAGAGTAATTTCATTTAGAATGGGAGACCACATACTATACAACCATGGACAGGCAAGTTTGGTTTTAAATTCTGACTTCACCTTTTTTGTGGTTTATAACCTTGGGTAGTTTATTGAAACAAAGTGTATCCCAATTACTCATCTATAAAGTGAGGATTATAACCAGATACAACACTTGCAATTGTTATGAAAATCAAATAAGATAATCTATGTAAAGAGGTAAGTGTGGATCCTGGAACACACAAAAGTAAAAAGTAGATGTCAAACATGAAAACCTCAGTTTCTATTTTATATATCAAAGTCCTGTGTGGTAAGAGACAGAACTTTAGTTAATAACAATGTTTGACAAAAGGGGGGCCTCCCTGGTGGCGCAAGGGATTAAGCAACACACTATGAATCAATCCACAGCCTCTGCAGCACAGTTCAATTCCCGGCCCACCAGGGAGCAATCCACATGGCAAAGCAGTTATCTCCTGTCCCGCCCGCTGCTCCCCTCAGCAGTGTATTTCAGTCAGTCTGCCTGTTCTGTTCCCCACTCTGTCTCTAGTGAATCCTCTCACCCCCACCCCACATCTCTGGCCTGTGCCCCAGCTCTTGTATGCATAAATAAATAAATCTTTAAAAAAATTCTTAAAAAAAGAATGATAAAATGGAAGATGCTATAGCGTAACGGTGAAATCAATACTAAAATGAATGTCCTGTGGTTATTTAACTTAATACTATAATATTTTGTTACCCACTGTTGTAGGAGAGAAGGGATGAAACAGAATAGATAAGAAGAAAAACATATGTTCACTGTCAGATGGACAAGAGATGAGGACTTCCTTTACTGGGTCTTCAGAAAAGAGTACAAAGCAAGGGTGTAGGAGAATAAAGATGCTCTGAGAAAAACTGTGCAATGCTGAAGAGCTGCTTGCCCAGGCAGGGGGGCAAATCAGGTGTACGAGGTGTAAACTTCTGCTTTGACAGAGGGAGCTGCTGAAAATGGGGAGAAAACAGTATTTAAATGGAATGCACTGGAGCAGAATTGCCTCTGACTCTAGTGCGCAGAGGTTTACTCTGCTTGTCACATTGGGAATGAAGCACTAGATGCGGGAGTTGACAGGCTAGGAGGTGGACTGAATTCATTTTCATCTATACCTTCTCTCTTAAATTCAATCTGGAGCATCAAACACGAGATCAGTTTCCATCACTGAAAATTAAGGTTTTTGAGGGCCATGGAAAAAGTGATTTCGGAGGCTCATATCAGAACCCTCTGAGTATTGTGCTTAGTGTCTCCACTTCCTCTAACCACATTCTTTTCCAAAATCTAATAGTGATTTCCACTATAAGGAAAAATAAATATGACAAGAAAGAACGCTGTGCAGGGAACTCCAGATCCAAATAAAGCTAAATCAGTAAAGAAGATTTTCTAAAACTTTCAAGCAGGTCAATATATAAACATGCATGTTTTTTCAGCAACCCAAATAAATGAACAATTATATAGAACAGAAGACTTCACTGGATACATGTTGATCAACCTATTTACATCTTATTGATACATGTGACGACCTAAAGAATTTAAGTCCTCACAAATATACTTGTTGAAATGCTATGCTAGTCTAAATCCTGGAATCTCCCAAGACTGGCAGGGCCAGGTTGGGGATTCTCAAAGATTTCAGTGATACATGCACTCAGCACGCACGGTGTCCCACTAACTCGATTTGGAAACTGAAAACCACTTTACAGAGCTCGTCTGTGTTCTCTTTACAGAAGTTACTTTGGTGAAACGATTGCTAGCTTGGCAAGGCCCTACTCTCCCTGGACATATAACCAGTCTAGAATTTCCTTCCCACTTGAGATGCCCATGTCACTAGTTAGTGTGAGCAACCACTCTGGTTTGGCCAACAGGTTCTTGTTTTTAACCCTCATCGCCTCAAATCCTGGAAAACCCCCCAGTCTTGGACAAACCAGGACAGTTGATTACCCTGACACCAAGATATCTGAGAGTGACACATATTAATTATATACATCAAAGTCCACAGCATAAGTCACCTTTCAAATGTTAGTGGGGATATTAGACACTACATATATTATGGACATCTTAAGAACTACTGCAATTCTTAAGTTGAAAAAAAAAGACAACAAATTGGAAATCTGAGAAATATACTCTAAAAAGGAAAATAAAAGGTGATGATAACAAAGAACAATGTCAAAATTAGCACTATGGATGCATTGGTGGCGGGTGCGGCGTGGTAAACATACATCATAAGGATGGGGCCCTATGATTCTCAATCACATAGGGTGTGGTGTTGTAAACCAAGGTTGCCTCAATAACATATATAAACATTCTTTCTAAATCATTTCCAAAAAATCACTAAAAAAATAAAATCACTAAATCAAATCACTAAACTCCACTATAAAAATCACTTCAATTCACTAAAAAAAAAAAATTAGGATAGCTCATGAAAAATATTAGATATTCTGACCAGTCTCTCTTTCCAGCCCTCTTCTTCTGTTCTCTGGCTTTAGCCCAGGGAATCAGCAAATTACAGCCATAGGGCCAAATGTAGACCGTTGCTCATTTTTATAAATAAGTTTTCATTGGAACATAACCACACTTATTTATGTATTGTCTGTGGCTACTTTTGGCACTATATAGCAGAGCTGAATAGTTGTATTTACTATCTGGCTCTTTAACAAAAAAGTTTACCAATTTATTGTCCTAATGAAACTAACTTATGGTCCTCTGCAACCTCTCAGCCTCTCTGTCTTTACTATGCTATACCTTCACCTTAAGATTCCCTTCCCTTTACTCTCTCATCTAAATCCTGTGATGTTCAAAGGATCTTGTAAACATCACTTACATTATCATAAACTCCACTTGCCTGAAGAAAGCCTTCTAAAGCTTTCAAATAAGTTTCCCATCACTCCTCTTCATTGGTCAGGTCTGAAGAATGGTGGATACAGTTATTTACGTAAGTGGCTTTGCTCACCATGACTATAAACATCCTGAAGGCAGAACTTTCCTTTGTATCTCCCCAAGTGCCTCATACATATTTATTAAGAAAACATATTTATTGAAAGTTCTCAAATGCAGACATGCATAAATAAACAAGGGAATGGAATAAGTTGGCAAAAAACTAATGTGGGTCCAGCACATATATTTAAGAAATAATATATTTATTAAGAAAACATATTTATTAAAAGATCTCGAATGCAGACATGCATAAATAAGTAAGGGAATGGAATAAGTTGGCAAAAAACTAATGTGGGTCCAGCAGCAATCTCTGAGCACCTTCTTTTCCTGCCTTTCCCAACTTGCAATAATTTTACAGGCAAATTACGGCAGTGACATCTTCACTTAAAAGATCAAGGATTTAAAAAGCCCCAACAAAATATAATGCTACATGGTTAAGCTCCAGTGCCAGTGCTAATGTAGCTCATCAATTCAGCCAAGAGAGGACTGAGAAAATCAGCTTGTGCCTGCAATTGGCTGTCTTGGGTAAGAATTCAAGATCGGAGCTGCTTCAGCATAAATTCAAAGCCATTTTATTATTATTACTATTTCATAGGGATTCCAAGTTTATCCAAATTATTTTACTGATGAGAAACTTTAGAGTAACTAAATGATTCACACAAGGCACCTTAATTAGGATCTCACACCAATCATTTGACCGCAGACTTAGTGTGCTTTTCCCTTCACTGACTTGGAAGGTCCAACTAAGCTATGAGTACATCTCTATTAGCTGCCTCTAAGCTGGCACACCTCGAAATTTGATCCATTGTGAGTAATTTGGTAGAAACAATTTTTCTTTGGTTTTCTTCCTCTAAGCTACATGCAGCTCCCATCTGCTTTATAGGCTCATAGAGCATGAGAATGGGCTAGGCAGCAGCCCAAGTGTCAGCTGGAAAACACAACTATAGCATGGATGGAAAATGCTCTGGAGATGGTCTCAAGATGCCTGGCTCCCAAACTTTGTCTGACAATCCCCAAGGTTGTTTTTGTTTTGCTTTTATTTTTTATAAAGTTTTTTTTAAAGATTTACTCATTTATGCATATAAGAGCTGGGGTACAGGCCAGAGATGTGGGGGGTAAGGATTCACCAGAGACAGAGTGGGGAACAGAACAGGCAGATTGATTGAAGTACACTGCTGAGGGGAGCAGTGGGTGAGACAGCAGAGGTCTGCTGCACCATGTGGGTTGCTCCCTAGCTGCCCAGGGATCAAACTTGTGCTGCAGAGGCTGCGGATTGCTTCATAGTGTGGTGCTTACCCCCTTGTACCACCAGGGAGGCCCCTGTTTTGCTTTTATTAATAAGAACAGGTCATGGATCATCTCTGGGTCTCAATTTCTCTTATCTGCAAAATGAGAGACTTGGCCCAGGTAACATCCACGCCCTGCCAGAGCTAACATCTTATCCTCTTACCAAGCTGGGTGGTGAGCACTGTTCTGAGTGGTTTCCCCAATGAAAGACTGCAGAGATATGTCTGAGCCAGGCAAGAACATCTACAGAATCCTCTCTGTACTACCCTGGTTGTGCTGCTCCCCACAAACAGTACTTGATCCCTAATTCTTTATACTGACTACTGCCATGGCTTGGATCTCTCTTCTTAATCAATTTAAGGTTCTCTTCTACAAATCCAGATGTAAAAAAGGCACACATGCTGGCCAACAACATTCCTACCTTCTGTTTTGTTTGAACTACAGATCACCTGTGTTGGTGTGGTCCCCACAACCCCGCCCCTCCCATGTAACACATCCCCAGGCAGTTCTTTTGCCTGCATTTAGTTTAGGAAGACCACACCATACACTCATGACACTAGTGAGGGTAGGAGTCAATTCTTCCTGCTTTCTTAGAAATTCTTCCTAAGACTGAATACAGTATTCACATACCAGACTTGTTGAATAGCAATACTCATTGACACTTAAAATGACAGTCATGGTGATATCTAATCCCTTTATTCCTGACTACATTTAGCACAATATAAAATTGGAAAAAGGTTTTTTATAAGTGCCCACTGAAGACAAAAACTAGCCAAATGATTAAAGACATTTAAGCAAAAGAGCTACTATATTTATTCCTGAATTCAACATTCATAAATGGCACATGAAATTTTACAGTTAAGAGGAGTTAGGGAATATGTTCCCTGGCCTCAAGATCTTAATCACTTTCCTATGGAGCTATTTAGCGGGGAAGGAATCAGGAAAATCACTTTCCCCAAATGTGATCTTTAATATAAAAACTTGTGGTAGTTTCCTGAATCTTCCATATATATAACGTTGTACTACTACCCTGGTAAACAGGGCACTATTTTCTTCAATGTTCATTGATCCATACTAAAATAGCACTGCTATAAGATTCTGGGTATTTATCTGAAGAAAAACATAAAAACACTAACATGAAGGTGATATAGATACCCCCATATTCACTGAAGTAGTATTCATTACAGTCAAGATATGTGGACAACTTAGGGGTCCATCAAGGGACATTTTCAATGGCATGGATCAACCTTGAGGGCATTATGCTAAGTGAAATGAGTTAGAGAAAGATAAATACTGTATGATCTCACCTATATGTGAAATCTAAACAAACCCCTGGAAACAGAACAGATTGGTGGGTGCAAGAAGTAAGTAAAAGGTAGGTAAAATGGGCAAAGATGGTCAAAAAATAGACACATTCAGATATAAAATAAGTAAGCCAAGGGGATATAATGTATAAAATGGTGGCTATATTTAATAATGCTCTGTTACATATCTGAAATGTGCTAAGAGAATAGATCTTAAAAGCTCTTATCACAGGGAAAAAAATCATAACTATGTGAGATACTCAACTAGACATGCTATGGTGAACAATTCTCAGTATATACATATGTCAAATCATTATATTGTACACCTATTGTTATAGGTCAATTACATATTTTAATGTAATGTTATAGGTCAATTATATATATTTTTAAAAAACACACTATCATTGATTTATAGATGTGGAAGTGAACAAGCAAAGGTATCCATTTACCTGCCTCTGAGTGGCTCTGCAGGGAAGAAGTAAGTGAGCAAAAAGCTTATTCCCTTCAGCAACTTCTCTTATCTCTACTGACTCTGGAAGACATCCTCAAATTTCCAAAGTCAATATCAGGATGTGACTTTCATGTCTTTAATGCCCTCCAACAGCTTCCAAGACTGACTCAATGCCTTATAGATGTTGATAAACTAAGTCCCCCAAAGCTGCTCCTCGTTAAGGTAAGAAAATGACTGAAAAAATGAGGCCCTAGCTTCCACAGCCTAATCAAGAGTCTCACCTTTCCTGCAGATTAGATGTGCTGTTGGTGGTTTGAAGTGTCTTTTTTTTCTTTCTCACTTATCACACACCTCTGAACTGCTAAGTGTTCTTAAAAGAGTCCTTAATTGTTCTGTCTCCAACCTGAGCTGCAGTGGCAATTGAAAAGGTACACTACAGCACAGTAGCACTCTCAATAACTGAACCTTCATTAGGTTTAATGGGTGATTATCACGGTTATAGCTCAGGTGGAAAAAGAAAACTGTCACCTGTTGCCCAGCTCTTAAATTTTACAGAAAATGTTCAGTCAATCCAAGGGGGGAAGTTCTTTTTCCAAAGAGCATGGATATATAGCTCCTATATTACATATACACACACAGATGACACAGTAGACTTATTATGGAGGGGACTAAAACCCCACACTCTTTCCTTCTCTGCACTGTTCTGAAACCTCGAAGCACAGAGGACAGTGAAGCCTGGAGAGTGAAGGGAAGACTCAGCATGCTGAGTCAATTGTTCTTGTTATGATATGTGACCTCTGTGATCATCAGCATTTATCACAGCAGGAAGCAGGCAGCAGGAGCAGAGGGTATTATGGAGCCACAAGAAAAAAATTGGAAGGAAATACCAATAGGGATGGCATTAAAATAGACCAAATGACCTGCTTGTTGCTTCACTGGCGTCAAAACATCGGTGCTTCAATTTAGTTACCACCAGGTACTCTTCCCGTAGCCAGACAAGGTGAGAATGTCGGGGAGAGACATTGACAGGAGAAAAATCCTCACACAGTTGGAAGAGAAAATAAACAAGGAATGTGGGTAATTTTCAGTTCACATCCATGAAGTCTATTGTACAGGGGAGAAAGAAGTACGGCCATGATACTCCTGCTTCTCTGTCCCTCCGGACCCCCAAACCAAGGAGGCAGGACTTCTAAGTCATATGGTCCACTACTGATATGGCCAGGTTTTTCCTCACAGGTCCACAGACTCAAGAGTGTTCATTCTTGGAAGAGTTATTCATGGACAACCAGCACTCTCTGAATCTTGAACAATTTTTCCTTGACAAGAAGTTCATGACTTACATTAAATGGTGAGAAGGACTATGACCTGTGGAAGCAGTGTATACAGATGTTGAAAGAGTGTATAACAGTGTACACCTGAAGCTTATATAATGTTATAAATCAATGTTACTTCAATCAATTAAAAAAATAATCACTCCTGAAGACTGTAGTTGAAGCCATGGCCAAAGCTGGCACACAAGCACCCACAGGTATCAGGAAGAGCCTCAGGGGTCTTCCAACCCAAAGGGCAAGGTGGGTTGACTTTCAGCTACTCAGGCCCTTGCCTCCCTGGTGGTGCAGGAGTTAAAGACACAACACTATCAAGCTATTGCCAGCCACTGCAACATAAGTTCAATCCCCAGCCAGGAAGCTAACCTATATGGCGCAGCAGACCTATCCTGTCTCGCCCTCTGCTCACCTCAGCAGTGTATTTCACAGTAGCTCTGCCTGTTCTGCTCCCCACTCTGTCTCTGGTGAATCATCTCAGCCCCCACACCTACTGCCAACACCCCAGTTCTTGTATGCATAAATAAATAACTCTTTAAAAAAAAACAGCAGGTCTCCCTGGTGGCGCAGGTGGTTGAGCACAGCACTGTGAAGCTGTCTGCAGCCTCTGCAGCACACGTTCGATCCTGGCTGGCCGGCGAGATATCCACACAGTGCAGCAGGCCTTTCCTGTCTCTCCTGCTGCTCCCCTCAGCAGTGTATTTCATCAGTCTGCTTGTTCTGTTCCCCGATCTGTCTGTGGTGAATCATTTCACCCTCCCACACATCTGGCCCGTAACCCGGTTCTTGTATAAAAATAAATCTTTAAAAAAATTAAAAATTAAAAAAAAGAGTGAGGGGCATTTTTTTTTGTTTGATATTTATCTACAGGGTCTCCATGTTCTAATGCACATAGGAGTGCTCTTTGATGCATTTCTACCCCTCACTCCTTAACCCTGCTCCCAAGGCTATGTAACTTACCCAGTCAACATAAATCCGTGCCATTTTCCTTGGGAAATGGTATCCATCTGCCCTCCTGCTATTTAAACAAAATACTTTCTTGATTAATTGCAAATCAAGGTCGGTTATTCTATTTGGTTACTCTGAAACTGCCCCTCTACTAGCTACAGATGGGTATTGAGGACTTGAAATGTAGCCAAGTCTAAACTGAAATGAGCGGTATGTATAAAGTTCACTCTGGATTTTGAAGACCTAGTAGGAAAAAATATTTCATCATTTTGTGCTGAAATTACATTTTTAATACATTGAACTGAATAGAAATAGTAATAATTATCACCAGTTTGTTTCACTTTCCTTAATATGGCTACTAGAAATTTTAAAATTACAAGCAATGTTCTGAAACATTCTGTCCAACTTCTATGAGACCTCATTTTTTTTTAATCTCATGATAATTTCTTGGTGGACCTGAAACTAGCACATCTCAGTCAAAGGATGAAATCAGAATCAGAAGTTTAAAACAATTCAATTTGTACAACTTACAGAGTTGGCAGAGTCCTAGGAGAGCTAGCTCAGAAGCCTCAACTTGCGTAACAGGAAACTGAGAGACAAAGTGTGTGAGACATTAATTTGCACCAAGGAGAAGGTAGCACTGTCTTCTCTTATCATACACATAACCACATATCATACACCACCATCTGGTTCTGCAATCCCATGATCTGTGCTGGGAAACACTGAGATCCAAACTCTTCCCTCTCAATGATAGATTCACCTCTACAATTCTTACCTAGGAGAAAAGTTTTCCAAATTTTACAACTATTTTTTCTTCTTTCCTACACCTTCACTTTTTTTCCCATTTACTCCCAAATCAAAAGCATTGGGAATTCATGAGAACATTCTTCTCCAAAATACTTGCAAGCTCTCTCTTCAAATCTCTATTTAGCTATTGCCTCAGTGTTATGCACGTGCTCATGCACGCGCATACACACACACACAACAAACCTGGGTGCTTTCTCATTTAAAAAGGTGTTTCATATGCCTATGGAGATGATTCTACTATGTCACATATGGTTTCCAAGGATAAGAGAAGTGAGAAATTTACCTCTAATCATACACATTTAAAGACTGTAGACCTAAGATCGATGATGGGCCACAGCAGAACTAGTCTAGCCATGGTAGGCATTCGAGCTTCCCACTTACAGGTAGGTTCTTCCACAGCACCTTACTTTTTACTACTTTCTAACTTGACCTTTCTATTCCCAGTCAGGATGGTGTTTTCTCTAAGCTGCCCTTGTAGCCATGCTGTCCCTTGTCTATGTAGCTTCATATACAGCTCTCTCTTTTCTGGGATAATTCCAATCTGCTCATTCAAATTCTACGTTCCCTTCAATTCTTAATAAAAGTTCTGTCTTAGCAATAAAGGTCTCTGCAAGTGTGATCGTCCACAATTTTCCCCAAGAATTTCATCATGCATTGTCTGGTAAATCTTCATAATTGCTAAATATAAATATATGTCTAGCTTCTCAGATGTTAAGTGAACAGAAATTATAGCTTCTAATTTGCTCATTTATAGCATGTGCATTAATTTTGTGGTTTGACTTTTTTTTTTTTTTTAGTTGAGGCAACATTGGTTTACAACCCTGTATGATTCACAGATACAGTGTCATACCCTTCAAATGGACTTTACCACACCACGCTCACCACCAAAAAACCCAAGTCCTGCACCCACAGTCCACTGGGTCCCTTTCACTCTCTTATCTCCATCCCATTCTGTACCCAAAGCCTCAATTCTACAGTCAAACTACTAAGGTTTGTTTCTGTCTGACCCTATGTTTTGTCTCTTTGTATTCCTCATATAAACATGTTAGTTGTTGTTTCCTCTTTCTCTTTAAACTTATTTTGCTTGACATAATCTCCTTCAATTCCATTCAAGTTGTCAAAAATGGCAAAATAACATCCTTTTTTTTATTATTCCTAAGTATTATTCCATTGTTATAGATACATCTTCCTAATTCACTCATCTGTCACTGGACACTTAGGTTGTTTCCATATTTGACTATTGTAAATAGTGCCACAGTGACCACAGGAGTGCATATACCCTTCAAATTAGTGTTTTTGAATTCTTCAAGTGGAATTGCTAGATTGTATGGTAGATGTATTGTTACTCATTTGAGAAAATGCCATACTGTTTTCCATAGGGGCCAGGCCTGACCACATCCCCACTAACAGTAGAGAAGGGTTCTTTTTAACCCACATCCTTGCCAACACTTGCTGTTTCTGGTCTTTTTGATACTGATCACTCTGACAGGTATGACATGGTATATCACAGTGGTTCTGATTTGCATTTCCTTTGGCTTTAAAAAAAATAATTATGTCATTAATTAATATGAACTCATTTCAAATGACAAGGTCCTGTGCTAGGTACTAAAAGAAGACAGGAATTAAATATGATAGCATCCCTGCCCTGGCAGAGGTTACATTACAGTGATGTAGTTTTCCATAAATAATTAACACTTAAACTTTCTTCTTAAAATAAAGGATTTTCTTTCCATAAAAGATTCTATAAATCTTTTATAACCAAATCATTGCAAAATAATTGCAAAATATTAGGTCTCAGTACACCTACTTCCCTCTTCTAACAGAACAGACTTGAATCTATCGACCTATGTAAATAACTAATTTTTTCAGAGAAAGAAAAGTAATCATACTTAAGATACAATATCTTGGATCACTATAATTGAAGGACCCTGAAAAAATCATGGAATAACAGATATAAAATCCAGAGAAACATTAGCTTGCTAGTCTGCACAATTAAAGATGAATAAGCATTTGGGACTGTGATATCTGAATATATCTTTCTACTGTATCAAGATAATGCTGCTGAAGCTCATGTGTCACAGAGAGAAAAGAGTGAAACCTGATTCAACTGAATTGACCAGGACTTCACCTTGACCTTTGCATAGATATTCCTGAACTTTGAATCAAGTTTAATTTAAATGGATTTACCCTGTATTTCCTCTTGGGCTTTTGTGAAGAATATTTCATTCAGGAACTCTGAGAACTTTTCCCAGGGATTCATTAATTCTTAAAATCCTTCTCTGTGGTTCCACATTTTACAGTATAAATTAAGCCTCACAAGATCTTGGATTAAAGAAGGAACTCAAAACATATTGAATCAGAGGCAAGACCTGGAGAAATTCTGACTCCATTTCACCTTCTAACACCCTTCTAACACCCTAATCCAAACTGCTGATTAATATATAATTGCTGGAATCAGACTCCCTTACATCTTGAAAGAACAAGTAGCTGAACTGATTTTAATTTTTACATCCTAGACCAGGCTCCAAGCTAAGGACTGAGGTCTGTTACCCACCCATGCATCATTCATTAATTCATTTAGCACATGGATTAAAAATCAACTTGCCTGTAATATATTTCAGGATAATTGAAGACCAAAGGAGAACAGATTATCATGGCTATGAATAAGTTTATAGTTAAGGTTAAAATAAAAGATACGCTTACAAGAAACTGTCAGATAAGCAGAACATGGCAGTAAGGAAAAGGGCCATCTGTAAGGTTGTTAGTCTTGCAAATCTTGACCTATGAGCTGGGCCTTCTGAAAGGGGTGCTGGAGACACAAAAGATAAGGAAGACTCGGTTGAGATCCAGAAGCTGCTTCCAGTCTTTAGTAAGGAAAATGGAAAGACACTGACAGAATCAACCTACACAACACAGGATTTACTAAGTAGTAAAAAATAATATCTACAAGTGGTAGTCAGAATAGGAAAGGGATGGGGCCTCCCCGGTGGCGCAGCGGTTGAGCGCTGGGTTGCGAAGCTGCCCGCGGCCTCTGCGGCGCCGGTTCGATCCCCGGCTGCTCCCCGGCCACCGGAGGAGGATCCCACATGGTGCGCAGACCTCTCCTGCCGCCCACTGCTCCCCTCAGCAGTGTACTTCAGCCCTTCTGCCTGCTCTGCTCCCCGCTCTGGCTCTGGTGAATTCTCTCACCCTCCCGCGCTTCTGACTGTACCCAGTGCATGTATAAACAAAACAAACAAATATAATAAATAAAATAAATAAAAACATGCCTCTATAAAAAAATAAAAAATAAAAAAAAAAAAAAAAAAAAAAAAAAGAATAGGAAAGGGATGAATTCAGTTTGAACAGCTTATATGAATAAAGATTCTGTAGGTGCTGGAGAAGGTGTACACACTGGTATGTGCATTTCTTTTTTTGTAAAGGTAACACATGTAATGAGGTTCCAGAAAGTTTTTAAAAAGCACTTTATGGAGAAGGGGTGGGTATCATAATAGATAGACCTGAAAAGTGTAGCAAATGGAAAGCATGGTCCAGGTTGACTCAGCAGTGTAAACAAGGCAGAAAGACTACAGAAAGTTAGAGAGACAGGATCCCCGAGTTGTGTGGCAGGGGCAGGAGGGATCAGGAGAGGCTGAGAGAACAGGCCCGTGACAAGAAAGGGTCCAGCTGTGGTGTCTGCTAGCAGGCTGGAGGTGGGGAAGGCACTGGCACACCCAACAGCTACTGGAATTCTGGAAGAAACTTTAATTCTGCTTTTGGAAAGTCAGCCTGGTGATGAAACACAGACAGACAGAATACAGGGTAGGTCGCTCAGTGAGGTGGTCATAGGCAGGGCCTGATGAAAAGTTGAAGGTTTGGATTTTGGGAAAGAAAGGAGATGAATAACACTGTAGGAACTGCAGAAGAGAAAAACAAAAAAATCTAGTCCTGAGGGATAAGAGCTGTACTTCAGCTGAGATGAGCAACTGGACCACAGGGAGGGTCTGGGGCACCAAGCCCTGGTTGACCAAAGACTGCCAGGACACCTACCAGGCTTGGAGTTTCTCAAGGGGGAAATGAAGCCTTCCATTCACAGACACTGAAGTGTCATACGCAATTGTCTCAAGGAATCTACATCTTTGTTCTCTGTTGTTTACTCCGCCCATCACCCAGCCCTAAAATAGCTAGGAGGGGAGGTGGTGAAAGGAATCCAAGAACATATGCATGCCTCGGACTACAGCTGCCCCCTCTGGACTGCAATTTTAAATCTCCAAGTTAGAAGACATTTCTGGGAGATACTTATATCCAGGAAGATTTCAGCTATGCATTTGCCTCCAGGCAGCAGCCTCAACAGTAGCTGTGTTTACTTTCCAACACTGAATGGAAAACATCATTTTGAAAAAAACTAATTTCCAAAATCCCACCCACAACAGGCTAATTTTAGAACCTATGAAAGCTAATAATTTCAAAATTCTACCCAACTGTTTCTTGTTTATGTTCTGCACCCGAGTCTAAATATATCCTAAGGAAGATTTAAAATATTACTTTCCCTATTTACTTATTACTGTATTTATTTATTTACTGTGCTCTGGAAACAACAGCACAGCAACTTATTGCCACCCATCCATGTCTGTCCTCTAGACTGGAGATGGTTTTCCCATGAAAAGATGAAGAGCTGGGGAGAAACTGAGGTGAAGAGAAATCAGTGTTCCTGATTAAACACGCTGGTATAAAAAAAAAAAATCAAATTCAATAATCCCATACTCAACAGCATAGGCTCCCTGCACCCTCTTATTGACAGCTTTTAGCTCCTTAAGGATGATTAAAATCAGAAAGGCTTTGCACTGAGTCTAAACCTAACATGAAGAAAATAATAATCAAGGCTGGTTCTCAGAGAGGGTCTGATTGTTGGCAATACAGAACATAAAAGACGAGAGCATTTGAAAAGCTCCAAACTTCTCTGTAAAACTGTCTAGGAAATTTCTTGGGGATTAAGTTTCTTTTACAAAACATTGAAGTGATCCTTCAGATAGAAGCAAAATCAGTGAAAAAAGGAAAACAAAGCCAGTCTAGCTTGAAAGAAAGGGGCCGCCTCCTAGGGGATGAATGAAATTTGGGGTTTTTCCAAACTCGTTTTTGAAGATTTAGGTATGTGAGTATATCAAGCATGACAACTTTAGCCTTGTCTGTCTTGAAGATGAGGAGCCCCGTCAGAGGCGTGGAACGAGGCCAACTCTTCTGGAACATTCAAGTGTTAGTATGATTGATGCACTGAGCTCTACTGAAAGTTCATGTATTGATAAAACAATGACTTGTTCCCAATTTAAAAATAAAATTCCCTTTAGATCTACAAGAGAAGACACTCTGGGGAGGCTCACGTGGCCAGGAAGTCCTTTTTCGGAGGAAGTTAAAAGTTATATTCAATAAAACACTCATGTTAGGGAGAGACAGCTTACTACTACTCAGTCCATCTAACCCCAGCATCTCATTTCTGTCTTTTTTCCACTTTAATGGTCAGAGAACTTCCTGAAGTTTCAAATAGGTCTATTACTCTAGAGCTTGAAAATCTAGTTCCAACATACCTCCCTGTCTCCATTCTACCCCTCTCCTGAATAGCATTCTTCTTCCACTACTTTCCAGGCACACAGACCTGATTCACACCATGGCTTAAAATGCCACGCTCTTTTGTTCTATGCTCCTATCTTATACCTGCCTGATCTTGTATCTGAAATGACTTTTTCCTACTTTTATTCCACTTCCAATTTAAAAGTTGCCTTTTCCTAGAGAACGTCAGATTCCCTTAAGCCCTTTTATCTCCTCCTTTTTGCTTTATGAATAAATTCTCATAGCCCTAAGCATGCACTCTGCACTTTATAATCAGAGATCTACTCCCTACTCCCCCACATCAGATATTTTGGTCCTGAAGCACAAGGACCCATGTTGTCCTGTGCCTAGTAGGTGCTCAGCAAAGGTCTGTGGAATGATTGAGCTTGAAAATGCCCCATATGCCAATTTCCAAGAATATGTTCTTCCCATTTCAAGACCAATACTTAAATATTTCTATTTTTATATTGTTTTCATTTGAAAGATTGTTTCAGTATTTTCAAAATGCATTCCCTTTCCAGTAAACCTCCCAGACAATTTTTCGAGATTAACTCTGGTTTTATAGAGACCGTGTCTTTTATTGCACAGTATATTTCACTGGACATGATTTCAACATCTAGTTATAAAATTTCTGCCAACAAGTTTCACAAAATGCATCAGCTTGATTAATGAGAGATGCAGAGCAATGATATACTGGACACAGCTACAGCTATATACAAAATGGTATACTGTGAGTAGTAAGGACCGAGACAGAGAATGGAACAATTAATATTTTCTTCTCTCATATTTGATTCTGCTCTACTATTACTAACCTTTCCAAAAGGGGAGAGCCCACCTAGGGGTGTTCCACAACTCTGGCTTGTTCCACCAGGAGTAGGTTCAGGACAATGGCAAAATTCCCAATATATCCAGAAATTAGGTCTTGCAATATTAAGCTTTGTGTGAAGCTTCCACAGTAGAGGTGATATATGATTACTGTCACTAGTTCTTTGATTGATTATTGATTGTAATCATCTGCTCTCCCCCATGATGAAGCTGGCTGTAACTCGTCCATGCAGTGACTGATAATGCCAAGTCCCTCCTTTTCAAAGGCAACTTATGCATATTGCTACTGGAGATAAATTACTCATCAGCAGTGGGGGATGGAGAAAAGTGGTAAAGGAGAAGCTGAAGTTTATTAGTGACTTAATGATATATTGTGCTCGATATCTGTATTCCAGCTATACATAATGAGGTTGGACAAAACTACAATGGGGAGCCAGAATGTCAGGTAGCCTGACTACTGGATTCTTACCCAGCAGAGTTAAATAATATGATGCATTTGACAAACTAATAAGAAATCATGTATTCAAAATAGTACTTAATAATTCATTTATGTAAAAAAAAACATTAAAGATGACTGATAAAGTACCTTGTGTTTACAATATTTCCCTCAATTGCTTTAATTAGGGTCCAGAGATGAAATCTTACCCTTGATATGCAATGCAGTATTTAATCATTGCTTTTACTAAATTTGCCATCTTGGCTAAGTTAATTAGCCTTTCTGAATCTAAGCATCTACTGCAGGCCCAATACATATTAGGCTTTCAACAAATATTTGTACAGTGAATGAATGAATCTTAATTTCTTTACCTATAAGAGGACTAAGAAAGTAAGTCAGGCCTGACAAACTCAAATTCCTCACGAGGCCAACAAGGCCAACGAGGCCAAGCGTGTGAATTAATTTGATGGAAGACAAGGAAGCATATGGTGGGGCCTGTTAGTGAATTGGAGGTATTAAATTTTTATTTTCAAAATTGCCTTAACCCAAGTTAAATGGGATAGAGTCCATAAGCTTGATTTATTATGTGAATTTTCAGTTTGTCTATCATGACATGGATCATATAGTTTTTATGAAACTTTGATGAGAAACATATATAAAGCATCTAATGCAGTGCCTGATACTTAAAAACAAATAGATGTTATACTTTAAATTGTATTTGAATGTGAAGAAATTCAGAAAGCATTTCTCTTACCTTTCAATATAGTCTACAATTATTTTGTTACAGGCCCCAGACACATGAGTGGATCCCTTACCCTGAAGGGAAAGAATTCACTGGAGAGCACTAGGTATAGTTGAACTAGGCAAGCCATTATTAGACACTCATGTATGCGGGAGCCAATGAAGGAAAGAAGAGCATAGTCTGGCTCCCTGAAGGAGTCAGGAGGAGACATAAAGGGCTCATCCACAAAGCAGGAGGACAACAGCACCACAGCTTGTTCTGGGCTGGGCTGGGCTACAGACATGTGCAGACAGCTTTCATTCTAACTATTCAACTTGCGTGTGCTCTCAGCTTTCTCCCTCCAGGAAACCTGAGATAATCAATAGTCAGAATCTAACACTGTTTATTTGTGATGGTGCCTCATGGTCAGTGTGGTTGGCCAAATTGTTTGGGCAGGACTAGTCAATCCATGACGTATTCCACCTGTTCAAATAGGACTTGGGGCAACTCATCTTACTGGCTTGCAAGTTCCTTTTACCTCGGCCATCTCAAGTTCATGAATGAATAAACAAAAGTGATCCATCCATATAATAGAGCATTATTTGGCAATAAGAAGCAATACAATACTGATACATGTTACAACATAGATGAATTCTGAAATGTACAATGTGGGAAAAAAAAAAAAACCAGTCCCACAAGGTCACATATTCACTACATCATAATGGCTAAAATAAAAAAGCAGTGACAGCACCACATGCTGGTGAGGATGCAGAGAAACTGGATTGCTCATACATTGCTGATGGGAATATAAAATAGGCTAGGCATGCTGAAAAAACAGTGGCAATTTTTTATAAAACTTACACACAATTACCATATGACCCAGAAATGTACTCCTTAGGCATTTATCCAAAGAAGTAAAAACTTATATTCATACAAAAACTTGTGCAAGAAATCCATGGCAGCCTCATTCATCATAGTTAAAAATTCAAAACAGTCCAGCTATACTTCAATGAGTTAAACTGTGGTATTTACATGGAATACAACTCAGCAATAAAAAGGAATAAACTATTGATAGAGGCAACAACTTGGATCATCTCCAGGTAATTATGCTAAGTAAGCAAACCTAACCCCAAAAGATTACTGTTTGATTTCAATTATATAACATTTTGAAATGACAATTTTTTAGAAATGGTGAACAAATTGGTGGTTGCAAAAGATTGGGATGGGGAAGGGGTTTAAAGGGCAATAGTTGAAGGCAAGGATCCTTGTGGTACTGGAAATGCTCTGTGTCTTGACTTTAATGTGAATACTCACACCTAAAAAAAATCATTTAGTATCAAATACATGCATGCACATGCGCACGCACACACACACACACACACACACACACACACACGATTACAACTAAACTGAGGAAATCCAAATAAGATTGGTGGCCAGTACCAACATTAGCATCCTGGTCCTGACTTCATACTACCCCAATGCAAGATGACACCATCCAGGAAACTGAATTAAGGATGCACAAGACCTCTGTGCATTATTTATTACAATGGCATTATCTCTGAATCTATAATGAGCTCAACAAAATATCGATTAATTATTTTAATTATCACATAGTGCATGGTTCTATTTATATGATATGCCTAGAAAGAGCAGATCCATAGAGACATAATGTACATTCGTGGAGAAGGGGAGAGGTCGAGGATGGATGTGATTGCAAATCCTCTTCACTTTCCTATCACCCCTCAGGCAAAAAACTTCTTCCCATAACTTTCACTGAATTACTCACTTGAAAAAAGGGCTTCCCACACGCACACCCTTCAATCAATGGTAAGGCATATTTCTCAGCTATTGTCTCTCCATTGAGCAGCAGCGAAAGAAAATTCAGCTCCCAGTATGCCTTAAAAATGCCTTTTGCCTTGTGCAGAAAGACCACTCAAATCCCAATTAATATTAATATTATTCTGTACTTTGAACACTTCAACCACTTGCAACAACAGGTCAGGTTCTAGAACTCATCATGATGAAGCTGATCTATGAAATATGATCTATGCAGGCCCCACAGATTAAAAGAATACTCAAGAGAACAAACAGATCTTTGGTGTGAAATCCCCTCAGACATATGTCTGAATATGCATTGGCCCAGCATACTTCTTTGACCATTTTTCCCCTTCAGTACCAGCACCAGTATTTTCTTCCTAGAATAGAAGAAACTAGAGCACAGGCATCATTTTTTAAATTTAGATTAAGTTTTGCACACATTTCCCCAAATATGTACATAATCACAGAGGCAACTGGGATTTAGCCATTTGTCTGAAGATGAGTGTGAGAATAATTTTGTCCCTGTGAGAAAAACTGCAGTGAAATCTCTACCCTCCACACTGTGCCAGGTGAGAGTGGAGGTGGTTATGGAAATGAGATTGGCTCCCAGAAAGGAATAATTGCATAAGATGGTGGGTTGGTTTGGGGGATTTAATTTCTCCTTCCTTTTTTAAAAAAATCAAGAATAAAATATAGATCATGCTGGATTATTCCAGAACACATTAGGAGGTATTAGTACAGACACTCAGTCTCAAAGAAAGTGATGACAGTGGGTAACAATGAAGCAGGAGAAATTCCAAAAGGGAGGTAGGAATGTGGGTGTTAAAGGAGGTGGCTGGAATATTCCAGACAGCAGTATCATTGAGTAATTTAAATAACCAAAGAAATGTTCAAGAAAAAAATACTCATTAAATTCTTAGGGTCACCAGGCCTATAGATCAGAGAGAGGGAGAGAGAGAGAGAAAGAAAGAAAGACGTCTTAATTGTGTGCTTTTAGGAGGGAAGAGAGCATGAAATATTAAACACCCCCTTAGGGAGGTTAGTTTGTGTTTTTTTTTTTTCAACGTAAACCAGATTATAATTAACATATTGTTTTAAATTTAAAATTATTTAAACTCATTTCTCTTTTGACTCATATTTCTATTATTTCAAGCTGGTATTGAATGATTTGGGGGGAAATGTGGAAAGAAACTACAGCATTTTCCAAGTAATTTTTAGGAATTTCTAGTAGTTTCTCTTTCTTCTGGAGACAAACAGGTAGTGCATCCTTAGAGAGAGAAGCCTCATATAATTGTTTCTATGTGTTACATCTCTCAGAGCAAATTTGTGGGGATTGATAACATGCTAGTAATCACTTGGCTCATCAGTTCAAAAGTAGCCCTGGAGAAAAGAAATCTCCCACAAAACAGCCCTGAAAATAGAAAGCTATTTATAAGCAATAGCTGCTTCCACATAAATGGTTGAATGTTTAGAGAGGCCCCCAAAGATAGTGAAATCAACAAAAACTACAGTAACTACTAGAAGATGTTTATAGGCTAAGTTGTGCTTATTTCTTTCTAATGTCTTCTTGTGCAATGTCAGTGTTCTTTGCTGCCAGAGCCTCCTATCTTACCTTTGTCTGCCTGTTTTGGGGTGTCACTGATATTTCCCGACCTACATCTGGTCTTGCTCTACTGTCAGGTCTCTGCATCCACTGTGAAAGGTAGTACATGGTCCCCACATGTCTCAAAGCTTTTGTAATATCTGCTAGTACATGCTCTGAATGTTTCTGAATACTTGGTAAACGTTGTGGGACAAAAATAGGGAAGATGAATATAATGTAGGCCATTAATAATATAGTATAGTTGTTTACATTTCAGTAGGTTATATATACAATGCTATATATTTTATGTTCCCATTTCATAGAAGTCTATCAGGCTCTAATTGCATTCAAAATTTGATTTAACTATAGCTTCCTATTAGAGCTTTTGTGTTATAGACATTTTCTGAAACTTTCCATGTGATTGGAGAACAGGATTGACCATAGTACTTTTCCAGAAAGGTAAGTGCATTAAAAGTACATGTGTTCCCGTCTCTGTATCTGTCTAGAGCAGATTTTATCAACTTTATATTCACAAGGTGACTTTGGCAGATAAGAAGGAATCCAGAGGTGGGTGCCTCTTCTTCAAGGCAGAACGGATATGATAAGGAATAACTCATATATCTGTAAGTCTTTGGCATGAGTGAGTATAACAGATGAGACACTAAGACTCCAAGGAACAGGTGATACCTGGAGGAGCTGAGGAAACAGCATGCGGCACTGCTCCAAACAGCTGCTTTAAATGCCAGAGGGAACAGGAACACGTTCGCTCTTTGTCTCACCTAAGGAGAACACACCCTGTCCTGATCAATGAAATTTTGTGGATATTTAACATTCACTGTTAGCAAGAATAACAACTAAGGAAAAATGTACCTTTTTCTTGGAAAATCAGGTACAAAGATGAGCACTAAAATATTGATCCAATTATAATCAACATGGTCAACTGAGAAAATTCATTGCACTTGACTCAAACTTGAGTCTTGTACACAGAATGACATGAGATAGGCTTGGTTTATCATTTCTATCAACTTGGTAACACGAGATTGATACATAGTAGTCATACAACCCAAGTAGTGATTAATTTGCTAAGCTAGTTGTCTAACTGGTGAAATCTTGCTCTAAGGAGGGTGCTGGTGACTAAGTGAACCAATCACATCGTCTATCACAGAACATTTTTGCAGTAACACAAAGTTGAGCAAATGACAATCGAAAGTAGTAAATGGAGTCCATGAGGTGCTAAAAGCTAAGCGTCAGCAGACAACACAAGTACACGAAGATCCAGGTAAAAGTTAATCACGTATGACCAGAGAAGCACAGGTGTGGAGAACTTCCCAACACCCCCCTACAGCATGATGGAACTCCTGCTCTCAAGGAGCAGCTTGCAAACTGGGTCACTAGGCTGATGGATCTTGAAAAACTGTGAGTCTGGTTACTGATTTCCAGCTCCCAAATCTCTTTGAGCCTGTTGTTATCAAATAAATGGCCCTCCTTCCTAAAATCTCATGCTGCTGCCCTGCCCCCAAATGTGATGCCTTTAGGAGAAGGGGCTTCGTAAGGATGAAGGGGAGGGTGGAAAACCCAAAAATAGGATTAGTGACACAAGAGGACTCCCGCTCCTCATCCACTACATAGAGAAGAGCACAACGACAGCTGTCACAGCTGAAAGAGAACTCTTCCCACAACTGGACTGTGTGGGTACCCTGACCTCAGACTTCCAGCCTCCAAACTGGAAGCAATAAACTTCTGTATTTGAAGCCATGCAAGCTTGCACCCCTATATTTATAGCAGCACGATTTACAATAGCTAAGCTATGGAAGCTACCCAAATGCCCAAAAATAGATGACTAGATCAAGAAGATGTGGTCCATATACACCATGGAATATTACTCAGCAATCAAAAAAGATAAACACATGCAATTTGCAGCAACATGAATGGAGCTGGAAGGGATCATGCTCAGCGAAATAAGCCAGAAAGAAAAAGAAAAACACTGGATGGTCTCACTCATAGCAGGAATCTAGAAAATCTAAATAAGGGACAATAAGGGACCAGGAAAAAGAGTAAATATAATAAAGTAAAAATCAAAATCAACATGCAACCATAAACTAGAGACACACTACTGGGGGGAGGAGGGAGTAGGATCACAACGAGGAGGGGGGATTGTATGGGGACTATAACCAAGATGAAAATACATATGTTGTGCAAAAATGAAAAATGTTGTAAAAATATATAAAATTTAAAAAATAATAATAAAATGATAATTTAAAAAATCTGGGGAAAAAAAAGATGGCAGTTTGGACAGCAGTGGGACCAGACTAAGACACTGGCAGTACAACTGCACCTGCTCCTTGAAACTTGATGGGGCAGAATTTTTAGACTCTTGTGTCAAAAACCCTGATAAATGGTCAAAATTTTGGCTTCCTTATTTCATGTGTATCTTTGTAAAAAAAAATCTCAATTATTAGGTACAACAGTGAATTTAAGTTGTTAGAAACAAAAAGCATCTGTTACACTGTATTTGGATTATGTATGTATGTATCAACCTTACTTCTGAAGAATTTTATTACTTGTGTAGTAAGAGTTTATCAGATGAGACAAGGGGAAAACAAGAGGAATAGCTTCTTTTTCTCCATACAAGAGGCCAGACTAACCCATGACCAGTGCATTATAACAATCTTCTGATCTGAGAATTTTAAACTACTTGTGCTGCCTACCATAAAGTCTTCAACATGATTCTACATCATCTTTTGCTGTAATAAGAAACAAGATTGCAGAGCTTTAGAGATTCAGTGGTTTTATTTTTACTTTGCAAAAGCAAGTAAATCTGCATTGCTGACCCGTCCTAGTCAAGGTATGCAGGCTTCCTAGAAAATCATTCTATAGAAATAAGGCAAAGCCCTTATGGGTTGAGACCAGTTGCCCGCCTCCCCCAGTACTGGCAGAGCCAGGATGCTTTTGACCTGATGCCCCACTGTATGCCAAGTAGGCATAGTAATTTCATTTTCTTGAAAATACTTTTACCAGCCACCGAAAGACCAAAATTAACCTCAGGAAGACCTAAACTTTGATTGAAATTGAATAGCTCTGTGTTTATCCAAAAGTAAAACAGCAATAGCTTGTGTGAGGTTTGCTGCAAAATGAGTAAGATGGTCAGTGTCTTCCAACATGTGCATATTAATAACCTAAATTGTTACATACATAAACATTAATAAGCTCATTTAGCAGCCACTGAACTCTGCATTTTTCTAACATGTTTGCTTTCATCCTTGCCCTGGAGATAAACAATTAGGGAAAATATCCATCATTTAAGTGCAATTAAGCTTAATAATTACTCAAATTTGTCATCCATAAATCAACCAATGCAACATTTCCAACCAATTGCTCATGAGTGGAATTACCAGCAAAGAACTTATTATATCAAAAGAACCATTGTTTCATATATTTACACATAAAACCTCTTTGTTTAAAGAAAGATCATGTTTGTTTTTGTCTCATTACTTCTCCAGCAAACTGAATACAGTACTGAGGCACCTTTTTACAGGAGAGTTGAAAAGAACAAATTGCTCTAAACCTAGTATTCCACTCAAGATACGGTATCACTGTTCAGTGATTGTTTCCTTCATCACAGAGAGAACAGAATCATTTGTAATGGGACTCCTTATTAATCCAGGTCAATGGAAGCTAGTAAAAGCCCTAGATTAAACACCTATAAAAATGATGTTATACACACTCAGCAATGTTATAAAAAGGGTTTCACTCTAGAAAGAGCTTTCTTTTGCTCACCATGTAAGAAGTTATTGATGTGTGATTTTGGATATTTAAACCTCAGCAGTTGACGGTAGCATTTTAAAGATTTTTGGTGATGTTTGCAATCTAATAAGTAGAATATAGTAGCCATGAGACTAGAACCCAGAGAACATTTTAAGTAGAGCATATATCCCTTCTTCCATATTACATAAAAAGATTGGTTTATGAAATAAGTGTGAGTGCATGTGTGTGTGCCTGAGCATACCTGCACATAAATCTATCACCTTGTGAAAATATACTAAAAGCCCAGGCTTTTCTGCAGTTATTCAGACATTACACCCAATAAAATTTAATACTGGCTTATATTTGAACATTAAAAAAAAAACACCAAGGTGATTTTTTCCATTAAACTGAATTATCTTGGGAAGAACAGGGAAGACGTCACAGGTCTGCAAATAACTAAGACTTGCATATAGTGACACAATATAGAACAGTCTGACCTCAAATCCAGGTGTTCTCCTTTCTAGGTCAATGCCCATTTCACTCAGCCTAAGGAACCCCTTGAAGATCAGACTGCTGGGAATTGTAGTTTACTAACTGCCAGATCTTCTACCCTATACTCACCCTCAGTGGTTGATCTCCCACACACCAGGGGGCACAATCATTGAATCTGCTGCAAACACTGGTCCAGTTAATTCACCATGCACAATACTCCCCACAACAAGGGCACTGGTCTCCTATGTTCTCCCCTTATTTCCACTCTCTTTCAGCTCTGTGCTTCCCCTTCACTGACCTTCATTTTTCTTTTTCTCTCTCCACTGGGTCCTATAGAAATTCTGTTCAATGCAAATAAGCTTTCCTACATCCTCAAACATAACTTCACATGTTTGTTGAACTCATACCTGACTTTTTTCCAAAGACACAACTTCCTCTAAAACCATAAAAAAAAAGTGCAGATAGAGAGTGTTAACTGAAGTCATCAGCACATAAACAAAGGTAATATAGTGTAAAAAAATATCATAAGTTTGTTCAAGGTAGATTGAGAAGAAATTATTTTCACTTGAGAGATAAAACTGAGGCTCACAGCACAACTCAATTAAGATTAATAGCAATTAATGGCAGAACCCGTTTCCTTTGGCACACATCTTTCTCTTATTTCTCCTCAATTATATTATTCCTTCGTTCTCAATGGCACCATTCTTAGTGGGGGACTTAAGAAATCTGCTTATTAAAACAACTATCATTTTTTATATCCTACTTTCATTCATCATTTGTTTATCAACATTGTTTAATTTCTTATTGACTAGTTTAAAAAGTATAGTTATCCTGTATTAGACAATAGAACAAACTTTTTCTTTAAATGATCAAATTGTAAATACTTTAGGTTTAGTGGGCCATAAAGTCTCGTAACTATTCAAATCTACCCTTTCTGTGCAAAAGCAGCCATAGAAACTCTGTAGAATGGATGTGGCTGTGTTTCAATAAAACTTTATTTACAAAAACAGGTATGGGGAGATTTGGCTTATAGTTCATAGATTTTGACCTTCTGCAACAGACTATTATAGATGGTAGGAGCAAGGAGACGGACTGTACAAAGAGCCCAATATGAGTTTAGAAGAGACTACAGCGTCTACTAGGCTAGGCTAGATGATCAAATACATTCATCAAACAGTGCAAGGCAACCTACCAACAGCTGCAGAACGACATGATATAGACTAGACACCCAAGTAAGCTAATGTCATAGGCAGTAAGTTAGGGCCTCAAATCAGAGTAGCAGCAATGTTTTCATTATATCAAAGCAGAAGCAAATACACATATAAATGTTGACCGAGTGTCCCCTAAAATGTGAGACACCATTTCAGGCACTTTTAAAAATAATTTTACTTTTCTTATTATAATTCATTAAAAAGAGCATTATAATCTTTATTTGAAAAATGAGAAGCAAAGGCTCAGAGAAGTTACATAACTTGACACAACTGAAAAAAAAAAAAAAAACAAAATTTAAAATCAATTCCCTTTGCTTAACAAAATATGGTCCTCAAAAAATTCTGAAAACCTAAGAAGTGCTCTCATAATCATGGGAATAATTTTTCTAGGCTGTTCATGCTAATGTGTTATCTGTTATAAAATACCTACCTCCAGAAAGTGCTCTTGTCTTATCACTTTCCCACCTCCACAATGGCTATTTGCAATGATGATGATATGAAAGGCTAACAGGCATAATCAAAGCTCATGAACTCTCTCTGGTTTCACCAATGGTCACCAGAGGGATGGCGTAGATATATAACTGATGCAGGTTTAGAAATTCTTTCTTCAACCATATCTGGAATACAACTGAAACTCTTCAAATTTGATAGCTCCCTACAAATTAATTAGAGTAACTGATGAAACATTTGCTATATATAGAAAAGCTGGGCCTCTACTTTCATAACTGTATTCTAAAAATATGCTGGGCATAGAACTTATTTGAGAAGAGTCATATTAAATATAATAGGGTAGAGGTTTGTTCATATTTTCAAAGCAGAATATCTGTCAATCATACAAATAATCACAACTTAATTTGATTATAATTTTCTGTACCAAGGCTTCTCAAAACAAGGTTTACTTATAAAACAGTGTGTTTACATAAAAGTACAATGGACAGATAGTATCATTTAGAATATTTACTTCTTTATATAACTGTTTTAACTTTGAAGACTATGCATAAAGCAATAATGTATATATTGCATTACTGGTTTCTCATTACCTGTTTCTCAGAAGTTCTCAGAAGAAACTAGTCAAAATGGTAATTTTTACTTTCATGACTCAACTAGATTAACCTATAATTATTTGAATATTAAAGAAAGTTAGTGTAATTTCCACATGATGACAAGACATTGACAGAAGATAATCAGGAGGGCTGTAAAACTATTAATTGAGAAGAGCAGGAGATATTTATCTTGTTGGTTTCAGACTCATTTGTTGATCCTTGGACAAATAAGCAGACATCTGAGAAATGCAAAAATGTTCCTTTTTTTATTGGGTTCAAATGACACACTGTTATTTAATGATAATCAAAATTCCTTCATGTTATTAATAAACAAACTTTAAAATATATAATTGTAAATTATTGATCCCATGCCAAAAATCTGTCACTGGTGTATAAATTAGCATGAGCATATGTTAATGCATAATTCACTATTTGCAACAGAGCTTTGTTGAAAGTTGATGAAAATTCATGAAAGAACCTTTCTAGATTAAGTTGCTCAATATACAGCTAACCAAAGACATTCACCATGCAGAAGTTTTGAAATTGGTCCTGTGCATTTCGTAGGACATGTATAAGACATTTAAACCTCTGGATAAACAACTGTATTCATTATTTTTAATCACAATTGTCTATATTCAAGAGCAAACTAAAACAGAAGAAATTCAGAGACATCTACTATTTCCCACAGTATGGTCATAGACTGCCTGTATGAGATTTACTTGTGTACTTAAGATGTTCTTCATCCTGGTCGACTGCCAAGCTTCCAGAATCAAGAAGTCTGATGGGAGACCTAGAAATCTACACTTTCCCCCATGCACTTTGGATACTTTTTAGGTATTGTTAGTTAGGAAACAAATGAGTAGAGACTGTAAACAAGAACCTGACACATGGTTCACAGGAAGTAACTAAAAACCAGCGGTAGATCCAAGTCTAAAGCTCCTTACAACTTATCTAGTGTTCTTCCTCCACATGTAGATAAGTACTATAAGTGAATCATATCGGAAACCAGAGATCAATCTGTGCCAATGCTACCAGAATAGCTGGCGGCCATGGCTAACGCATGTTTACAATGGGTCAGATCCTATCCTTACTACTGAAATACATTAATACATTAAATGCTCATATCAAGCTTCTAAAGTAGGTACTATTACCATCTCTCACAAATGAGGTAAGTGAGGTACCAAGAGATCAAATAATTTGCCCATGTGTTTGTAGGATGATAACTTTCACAGATGGGAATCAATAAGGAATGCAGCACCTAACTTAAACCTGGGTTTTCAAACAGGAGAAACAGGTGATGATGTTCTCATAAGGTAGAACACAATAAGCTATCACTGATCAAAAACTGCCTCTGGAAGACACACCCTTGGGATAAAAAAAATTCCTCTTTGCAATATATGAATATACTTAATCACTATACATTAATCTAGCTAGCAGGCATTTATACCTGTGTGTGATTTTTGATTTTTTTTTCTAGTTAGACTTCTGATTTCTGAAGGGTGGATGAAATAATTGCAAAGATAAAGTGGCAAGTAAAATGGACTTGTAGTCAGGTTTCCAGAATTAGCAAATAAAAATTTGAGATGTATGGGTAATTTGAATTTCACATAAAATAACAAATGTTTTTTTTTAATCATTGGTATGTACCAAATATTGCAACAGTACAATATTTCCTTCTACTAAATGTTGCTAATTGTTTTATCCAAAGTTCAATGGAGGACTCTTTCTTTTATTTAGTAACCCTAGCTTGAACAAAGAAAGAGAGGGCTTTTTGGGAGAGTATAATCAACTGAGAAATAAAAGAATATAAGAGGATACAGTTCTTTACTTGGCTGTTTTATCTAATGCTGGGCCCTTTGGCCCAGGCAAAATACCCATGGAAATTTATGAATATAATAGAAATGATGTTGTAGAAATGGCAGGACTATGTAAATGTTGATACTGCCACAGACCTATCCATAGGTAATCATCCCTTGACCTTGTCATTATTCCTGAGAAACTCAATGATATGTTTTAATCATGGCTATTGCTTGGTGAGTGTTTAGGCATTTTATACTATCTTATTTTCCCAACTAAGTCATCAGCTTCTTAAGATTGGGGAATTTCTCCTTTGCTGCTCTCTGTTTATAAAGCAGGCTTGCAGAGAACATGTATTGAATAAGATTCAGGATGGAGAATTTTTTTTTTAGGCTTGATAGATTTTGCCTAAATTATTCATTTATTCATTAATTCCTCTAACAAATATTTATTGAATGCCATCTTAACTCTGCAATTTGCTTTGCTTAGAGAAGCAGTATCAGGATGAGGGATTGGAGCTCAGCTACTAACCAATGCGATGTTTTATGGCCCCGTTAGCCATCACAGAAAAGAAAACTCTGGTTTATTAACAAATCCATGGGACAAAACATTCATCTCTTTCTATTTGGTTTTTAAATTACAATAACTTTTTCAAAATAATGTAACACAGATTCCTGTGTTCCTTCCCCAAACTAAGACACAGAGTTATAAATAGCACACAATCTATTTTATTAATTTACCACAAAAAGATTAACTTAGTTAAATCTCAAAGAAAAATATTTATAAATTAGGTATTTTTTTTCCCCAAAACCTGAGCATCACAGTCTGACTGTAGCTATGCAAAGTAAGGAAAAGAACAAGGGTGTTGTCTTCCAGACAAAAGCAAGTTCCTGAAGAAATTTTTTTGCTTGAAATATTTCATCAATTAAAACATAGGAAAAACACATTATTTTTCTTAAATAACCCCCTTCAGTTTGAATAATTAAACAGACCTTGAAATCCACTCCTTAGAAAAATGCATGGCAATTTTTAAAACTGCATGTAAAGCCAAACAGTTTGTTCACAAGTTTCAAACACAGCAGTGAAATACTCATGCTTGAAAACCAACTAAACAGGGAAATATGGACTGTAACTCTAAGACATTTTTTTGCATTGTGTTATAAAATGGAAACAAGATTGTGATTCTCTGACCTTGAAATTTATTAGGAAATTGCAAATAAAAAGAATAATCGCCTTTATTTTTTAAATGCTAAGTAATAAAACAAAATTATTTTGAATCTGACTTGCCAGACTACACTTTTTATAGGAGCAAAACCACACATCAAAAGTACCAGAACAGAGTCTCCCTGGTGGCGCAAGGGGATAAGCACAGCACTGTGGAGTTATCCCCAGTCTCTGCAGCATGAGTTCGATCCTACTACTGGCTAGGGAGCTACCCACATGGCACAGCAGACCTCTCCTGACTCACTCGCTGCTCCACTCAGCAGTGTATTTCAGTCAGTCTGCCTGTTCTGTTTCCCACTCTGTCTCTGTTGAATCCTCTCACTGGCCCCCCGCCCCGGCACCTTGGGCCTGTACCCAGTTCTTGTATGCATAAATAAATAAATCTTTTTTTAAAAAAGGGAACTAGAATAGCAAGTCAGCTATTCCCTAACCCAGAAGGGGTATGAGGAGTTGTGTGAAGTGTGACCTACCCAAACCTTCCTTTTCCAAGGGCATCATCCACCAAGTTGGAACTCTCCAGAAAACTATCCTATTCATATCATTCCACTTAGTCATTTATCCTGGTTTCCACAAAGCCACAATTAAAAAGCATATGTTACCTGATACACTTTCTGTTAAGTGGATGGGCACAGGAGAAGGAGGAAATATTCCTTCAGTAAGTCAACATAAATTTATTGACTAAGGTAGCACCCACACAATCCAAAGGGTACAGTAAGCCTCCCAGAAATGACCAGCTGAAGAAAATCTCTGAATGAGTCAGAAGTTATCACTGAGCCCCTAGTGTGTGTAGAAGGATAACAGAGCTAGAACTATGAAGGGTAGCACTGAGGAGTTATGATTGGAGGACCTGAGTCCTGACCAGCCTGGGGACTCTCGCCTTGGAAGGGACGCTTGGCTCATGGGTGCCTAGCTAGGCTTTGGTGAAGTCAAAATTAGGATAAATTAATGCAGCCCCAGCCTTGCAAACTCCTCTCTGACACTGGAATCATCCTGTCCCCTTTGTGGGACTGACATTGAATGAGTAGCCTTTGGTATTGAGATACAACTGGGGAACACAAGAGAGTGGAAGATGCAAGGGCATTTTCATCCCTGTCCTCCTGCCTGTCTCTCTTCTCTCTCTGTCTCTTTCCTCAGACACACCTGTCCATCACAGTCCATTGCAAGTGCTTAATCTCTAAGCAATTTCCACTCAACTGTCAGGCAACCCCCATTGGAATGGCAATTAGCCAGATGTCAGCCTTCCTATTACTTAATTTTCTACATTATTTAGTAGCACAAGATTTCAGCTGATGTGGATCCCACCAAGACACCAACTATAACCCTGAAGTAGGGCAAAAGAGTCATTATAAAAAGGCAAATGTAACTAATTCTCTCTCTTTTTACTCTTTTTTTATAACTTTATCTGTTCCTCCCAGTCTCACTGCAACTGACTTAGACATCTTGAGCTGTTAAATTAGTAGAGATGAGTAAGGCAGGTTTTGATACTCCTTCATCAGCAAAATCTGCACAAAAGTATCTACTCACTGGAATTCTTACCCCTCCCACGAGTTTCTTTCCTAAAAAAAAATAATAATAATAAAACCCTGCATAAATAAAAAACGATCCTTGTTATTCTGCAGCTCATATTTAATAAAGAAGTCTGCTCCTTGAAGCATGCCAGACCTCACTTGATGAGCAGAACCCAGAAACAGAAACAGAAACCTCAGGAAGCTGAAGGCAGCTTCAGAAATTCACTCCCTAATACAAGGTTGGCTCCCACTCCTGCAAATACATTCTCGAGTTCTCCCACACAAGAGCATTTTTCAAAGCCATGTAGAGCTAATAAACAGGAAGGTTGTCATTCAGAAAGATCTAATCATCCGAGGAGGAAACCTTTCCACGTATTTTCATGTGTTACCAAAAAATATAATTAGCAAGATGGGTTTTCATCCACCTATTGAACTGTTTCAACTCAGGGGGTATGGTTAGAATTCCCTGGCCTCCATTTAGGGTCACAAATTAATCAGTACCTCAAATGCTGAGACAGGTGATTAATCTCCCTGCAAGAAAGGTAAGGCAAGAAGGAACAGCAGGCAGGGGCAGGTAGAAAATCTTTTAAGAGCAACTAAAACTAAAATGCACTGTAAGGGTCCAGTTGCCTTTCTCTCTCTCAACTCTGTTGTCAAACATTCTCAGTGTATGAGTAAAGAATGGCTTTAATAACTGCCAACATTGCACACTTTGCAGCCACGCACATACATGCAAGAACAAGAGAAAAAAGAATGAGAACTAATTATACACAGACACGTATACACACACAGTATTAAACTGGGCTGCTCACCTGTTTGCAGTTACACCTCCTGCATTGCACTTTTTCTAAGACTAAACGGTTTTGTGTTATTTAAGACATATCTCGGTAGAAGTGTTATATTGATACTAAGTCTAGCCACCCCTCAACCGGACACTGCACGCAGAATAATCAAAAGCTCCTCTACAAATCTGCTTACACCAAGCCACTGATATTTTCATCCTGATTTTTTTGTGTGTCTGTGTATTTCTCTAGCCTGGAAAGCACTGCCTCTCTTATAAGTTATCTCACAACCTGCAAGGTCCAAACTCTGCCTCTTCCTGGGCCACTTCCTGAGCACTCCCAGCACATGGCGATGTTGAATCTGTGAAGTCACAGCCCATACACTACATCTTTTGTTTTTTGTCCCTACACACCTAGCCTGCAGACTCAAACCCTGTAGATGATCAACAATCATTTGTATTCTTGTACAGATTGCTTTCTATTTCCAGGAGTGTTACTTTTTCTTTTTTCAATGTGAAGAGTCAGGAATTTATTAGGGCAATTAGTGTCACACCGGAGGAAAAGCAGCACTACAGTCCAGAATGAAAACAAATGGAGGAGAACATGAGAATGTTCCTAGCAGCACAATTCATAATAGCCAAAAACCGAAGAGAAAGGGGTCTATGGACAATAAAATGAATGGCGGGAAGGTGATTCAATAGACAACTACGCAGCAATGAGACTCAATGGCCTATTACCACGGTTGGCAGCAAGGGTGAAGCCAGACACAAAAGAGCAGTACTGAACTATTCCACTGATGAAAACCCCCCAGCGGGCACACTACTCCACGGTGTCCAAAGTCAGCCCGAAGCTTTCCTAGAACAGGCGTTAGAAAAGTAGCCACGAAGGGGTCCTACCAGTATTAGTAACATCCTATGGCATTCACTGGGGCCTGGTTGAATCGATGTGTTTTCTTTTTTAAAATTTAAAAAAAAGTAATTTAAAAAAAATTATTTTATTTGTTTATGCATACAAGTGCTGGGGCACAGGGCAGAGGTGTGGCAGCGGGAAGGTGAGAGGATTCACCAGAGACAGAGTAGGGAGCAGAACAGGTGGACTGACTGAAATACACAGTTGAGGCGAGACCGGAGAGGTCTGCTGTGCCATATGGGTCAGCTCCCAGGCCAGGGATCACTCTCCTGATGCAGTGGTTGCCTATAGCTTCATAGTGCTGAGACTTAACCCCTTGCGCAACCAGGGAAGCCCTGAATGTGTTCTTTTTTAAACTTCATTAAGCTGTTTCTTTATGACACATGCATAGTTCTGATTGTGCTATACTTCAAAAGCACATTTACTTGAAGGAAAAATGGAGAGGGATACCCTTGACCTACAGAGCTACCACCTGGCACATATAGGATAGTTAGTAAATCATGAGGTCTTCATTTCTGGGGATTTCTTAGCTAACTGCTAAGTGGGTGCTCTAGTCATATGTTAAACGACTCTTGCTCTATTTAAAGATTTGTCTATAAGAAATAAAGTTGCTGTGAACATTTCTGCATAGGTTTTTCTGTGAACAAGAGTTTTCATTCCTATGGGGTAAATGTGTAGTATGCAGTTGTTGGGATGTGTGTTTACTTTATACAGAAATATTTTCCCAGAGTGGATGCTCTTTATCTCACCAGAGACTCATCTTATTTCCTTCTTACAAAGTATACCATAACATGGGCCTTCCCGGTGGTGCAGTGGGTTGAGCGCAGCATTGTGAAGCTGTCCGCAGCCTCTGCAGCTCGGGTTCGATCCCTGCCGGCCGGCGAGAATCCCACATGGTGCAGCAGACCTCTCCTGTCTCGCCCGCTGCTCCCCTCAGCAGTGTATTTCGGTCCTTCTGCCTGTTCTGCTCCCTGTTCTGTCTCTGGTGAATTATCTCACCCTCCCATGCCTCTGGCCTGTACCCCAGCTCTCGTATAAATAAATAATTTTTTTTAAAAAAAGAAATTAAAAAAAATTATTTCATAATAAACCAGGCTGTAATATCTGTTTTTAGATGTCCTTGTTAAAGACCTGGTCAACTGTTTTGGTCTTGGGAAAACTGGAGACAAATTACTTGCTTATAGTTTACCCTCCAGCTCGGAAAGTAAAGTGAATTCTGTCATTTTTGTGCCCATAACAGCCACCGAAGCCAAGGAAGCTTCTGCCCTCTTCCAACTTTGTCATCTGTAAACTTGACAAATAGGCATATCACACTGATAAATCTCTTTGGAGTCATCTGAGGTCAGAACAGAATTAACCACACAGAAAGATACAACAGGTGATTACCTCTGTGGGGCACCTTCAGAGATTCTGGGAAGATCCTCTCCTGCTTAAAAACAGGATTCTGGGGCAGACTGATGACATTTCTAGTAGATTATATTCACTTTGATAAGATCATGAAAGGATATTTCACCAAAAGAAAAGATCGTATTTGCACTCCCTGGCATTGACTCATCCAAGGAGAGGTTTCCTCAGTCTCAGTGCACTCTGCACAGCTCAAGAAGGAAGATAAAGTCAGTTAGGAGCTGGTGGGAATAAGGAGAGCATAATAACTATCTGGGGACTTGGACTGTAGAGGCATTTTCTAGGAGGTTACCTGGGCATTAAAGTAGCAGGGGCGGGCCTCCCTGGTGGTGCAAGGGGTTAAGCACAGCACTGTGAAGCTATCTGCAGCCTCTGCAGCACGAGTTCAATCCCAGGCCAGCCAGGGAGCAACCCACATGGCACAGCAGACCTCTCCTGCCTTGCCCGCTGCTGCGCTCAGCAGTGTATTTCAGTCAATTGGTCTGTTCTGGTCCCACCTCTGTCTCTGGTGAATCCTCTCACCCCCACAGCTCTGGCCTACACCCCAGTTCTTATAAGCACAAATAAATAAATTTAAAAAAATAAAAACAAAATAGCAGGGTCTAAGGGGCAGTGTTGGTCAAGACTGAAAAGCATTAGCATGAGCTAGGGCAGGCAAGGGAAGCAGAAGTGCGAGGAATCCACTATCTGTACTAGACAGAGGAGACTGGAAGGCTGTCCCTTACACAGACAGCTACAGTGGGGATGTATGAGCAAGGTCAAATCCCAGTCACTGGGCAAGGTGCAGCTAGTTGGTGACAGGAGCATATCCATTCTAGACATGAGGCCACACTGGCAGAGGGTTTTGGATTAGAAGAACCCTGGATTATAAAACAGATTAAGTTCATAGAACCAAGAACAGGGGCATAAATCAGCAGCCTCAGCCTCATCACACAGACTCAACCTGCCCAGAGGAGGGCAAATTGGCTCATCCCTACAGACACAGGATCTTGGCTTTAGTAACGTGGAGAAAACTAAAGCCACAAGATCCTAAATCAGACTAATTCCCTCAGATGAACATCTCAGGCTAGTGGCATTCAGTGAGGTGAGAAGTAGAAATGGGGTGAATAAACTGCTGCAGGGCATTTGCTTAGGAAGACACAAGATTCTGGATGAGATGGAAGAAGTGACTGACAGGTTATGGACTCACATGAAGCTGGAAGAGATAGGTGAAGACAGTTCCAAGCAGAGCTGACTGCTGTGAATAAACACAGTACTGTTTTATCTCAACACTTTGCTTTTTCCTAATCATTTAAATCAATTCACATGCCAGTTGTATTCAATACAAATATATTATTAAATATAAGCCATAAATGTAATTTTCAATTTTGAAGCTTCTACATTAGAGTGAAAGGTAATAAGAGAAATCATTTTTAATAACCTGGGTTATTTGACTCAATAGCTTAAACATATCATCAGTTCAATATGTATCAATATTTAAAAGTCATTAATGAGGTGTTTTATAAATATCTCCTCACTAATGTAATTTTATTTATACCAGTGCCTATTTTATACTTGCAGCATATCTCAATGCAAAAGCTAAATTTTCATTGGAAGCACTTGATCTGTATTTAGACTTTATAAATGTATAAATGTACAGTTGAAGAAGGAGATTCACATATTTAAGTCATTCCAATATATTTCAAATTTTTTCCCAGTAACTGAATTCTAGGCAGACAGCGCTGAGCGGCACTCTGCTTCCCGAACCATATTCTTACATATCTTTAAGCATCTCATGGCTCACTAGGTAGAGTAACATCTTATTTGTTTAAAAATTTCTCATTTCAAACTTCAAGATGAAATTCTGCATGCTAGTATTCTACAATTAATTTTCCTCCCTTATGAAAGCTCTCCAAGTTTTTGATTATATCACTACTAAATCTTAACATTTCCTGAATATAAATCTCTAATCTTTTAATTTCAATTTCCTTATGAATGACTTTATATTACCAATCAATTGACTTGTTATTCTCTGGATCATAGCCAAATTTGTCCACATCTGTTATTTGGTTCAGTGATCAAATTTGAAAATAATGTTGTACGTGTAGCCCACGTTTCTTTAACATAAGGCCTGCTATATAATCTAAAGTTGTAAATAGAGAAAGGACTTAATTTAATTTCAATAAGCTGACATTCTGAAACTTTATATGTGAATTAGGTGTATGGTGTTAATAATAAAGCATATAAAGGTGATTCCCTATTCTACCAAATAGGGAATTTGCAGCTACACTAAAACCAGAAAACTTTCCACTTTATACAAACTGATAGTAGGTGATTCATTATCTTAAGGAGAATAAATAACAACAACAACAACAAAGATGTCTTCTTCTTCTAACATATTTTAAAATACTGTTTCCTCTAAGATTATGAAAAAATATTTTTTTTCCAATAATGATAGCTGACCCCTCCCAAATATGTTGATACTGAAAGATGCTCTGATATTATTTACCACCTCTGGAAACAGAGCAAACTGTTGTCTACATGCAAGAGTAAAGGTCTATTTTGGGGCAAAGGAATAAATAAAAGGCATATTTCTTGTGCCCATTTCACTTTATGGTGAGATTATAGGATTATTATACTTTACCTCCTATTGCCTCTAGCTCAGCTGATAATTGAAAGATTAAGTATGGAAGTCAACAAAAGAAAGCACTGTCTCATTGGAGGGTTTTTTTTTTTTTTTCTTTTGGTTTTGTTTTTACAGAATTACCTCTGATCTAGCTTTGGCCATGATACTATTTAATCTCTTATCTATGATTTACACACTATGAATGTAAATGCTTACCTCATTCATGGTCAGAAGCTTTTTACAACAACCTTCAGGGCAATTATTCCTGAACTGATATGCTTAAAAGAATTGTGTTAATATTGTTGACTCTAAGGAATTTGAAATGATCAGGAAAATAACAAATCAGTGCTATTCACCAAACTTTAATTCATTTGACAGAAATTCATTAGTTCAACCTGATTGGCTCACTTTTCAAGAAGATGAAGCCAAATAAAGCCCAACAGAGAATAAGACTCTTGGGGAAGGATATGTGATTCCCATTAGGCTAGAAAGGATTAGCATCTTATCTCAAGTCAACAAACAGTCTTGGTGTATTAGCCTTTTTTAACTATTGGGTGTTCGTTTTTCATTTTGCAATTTATTA
Source organism: Talpa occidentalis (assembly GCF_014898055.3). Classification (NCBI taxonomy): domain Eukaryota; kingdom Metazoa; phylum Chordata; class Mammalia; order Eulipotyphla; family Talpidae; genus Talpa; species Talpa occidentalis. The sequence continues at coordinate 16,295,556 of NW_023601322.1, forward strand.
CTGTGGATTGATTCCAAAGCTCTCTTTCAAGAGTTCTTTTTATGTCCATCTCCTTCTCTTTAATCAATATAATCCATCACCAATTTGAACTTTAAATGCAATTATCTAAAATATTAATGATATACCTATAACAACTGTCACTTAAATTCTCCATATCCTTTATTATCATTAACTATTCTTCAAAAGTTCTACTGAAATGGAGAAATAATTATATATGGCCAACAGTGACAAAAAAGATAAAATGGTAATATCCAGTAATTGTAGCTTCATTAATATCAATGCAGAATGAGAGAAGAGTTATAGACCTACATGCATATTTTTTAAAGAAAAAATTAATCACAGTGACCAATATTAAAGTATTATGGTAAACACCTATAATCATATTTTAATATTAAAAATAATTATTTTCTTACTCATCCTCACAACTTACAGTGAGTATCTACAACAAAGACAATGATCATAATGTAACCTAAGCATTTATGTGGTCGTGTGTTGTGTCGTGCACCTTCTATTTATATAACACTCTGAAAAGCTAACCCTATCATAACGTGAATCATATTTATATGCATTTGTATGGTCCACAAGTTAACCTCAAATAGCTAAAAAAAAAAAAGAAAAACTAATAGAATTTAAGTCCTATGCATTAGATGAAGGTTTTAATAATGAATTATTGATATTAAAAAGTATCCCGTTAAACAGAGTATTTGTAAATTTTAGCTTTGTTGATTAGTACTGAAAATTATGTTGTATAATCTAGAATTATGCAAAATCATTCATCCATCAAATTATAGAGAATCAAAATATCTAGCTGCAAGACAAAGGGGAAAACAATTATTTTCCTAATGTTCTTCCTATGGGAATTTGGTATTGCACGGGCAATAAAGAAATGATGACTTTATGAACACATTAATAAATTCACACTTTTCTGAACCATGTCAAGCATCTCTGTTAACATGGAAACATGTGTAAATGTGTTTCCTCACCAACAATGATGTATTTCCATGAATTTTGCAGATTTTCATAAATGACCTTATTAGCACAACTGGTATGCATTAACAAGTATTTCAAAAATATCACAGCTGTTTCAGAGTTTCTTTGGGGAAAATCTGCTGACATTTTGGCAGGATCACATGTGCCTGAGAGGGGTGGTCATCTTCCAATTTTCATTTCATTATGTTTTTATGATTTTATTTTTCAAAACTAAATCCCTGCTAAGACAAATGTTTACACAATAGAATAGAAGTTAGTCCATCTTTATATTTGAGCTTGAACTCAATTGTGTGACAGATTAGGATGAGGCAAAGGGCACCCCCAGCCCATTTTCTTTAACATGATACCAGAAGTTCATTTTGGTCCCTTCAGAAAGTGATTACATCACCTAAATATTTACTAACATTCCCCCTAAAATACTTATTGCATCCCATTTGGCAAACATCCAGTCTTTATTTTATGTCTGACCTGTGACTCATATCTTTTTTTTTTTATGTTATATATATTTTTACATCATCCTTCATTTTTGTACAATGTATGCTTTCTCATCTTGGGTATAGTCCCCCTGAAACTCCCACCACCAATTCACACATGCACCCCATCACCATAGTGCCTTGTGCTCTACCCTTTTCCCCCTCTTGCGGAATGTTTCTGGTTTATAGTTGCCTGTTGCTTTTACAATGGATTATTATTACTAAGCAATCAAAAAAGATAAAATCATGCCATTCTCAGAAATATGGATGGAGTTGGAAGGGATCATGCTCATTGAAATAAGCCACAAAGAAAAAGAAAAATACCAGAAGGTTTCACTCATAGGAGGAATGTAGAGGATCTAAATAAGGGATCAGGGAATAAAAAGTAATTATAATAAAGTAAAAAGCAGTCTTTATATAAAGACACAATTTCTTTTTAAAAATTCTTGTATTGGAATTAAAGTATTTTGAATTAAAGTATTTTGAACATAGTGTCTGTTCAAAATACCAAGGTTTTTAGTTGTGTCTTCAAAATATTTAGGAGCGCTTTGTCCTGATTATTTCTGGGATCATTAAAATAGTTTTTTCAAGAATACAAAAAAAAAGTTAAGGCAAATATTCAATCGATATTTATAAGGTTCCCACTGCAAGTCATTGTAGCTATTCATGATTTTTCCAAAACTAGAGCTGTCAGATTGCTGTAGACAATGAGTTGGATTTAGGTGGACAGTTGGAGAAGCAGGCTATCCTTACCTGAAGCATCTCTGAGTAGGGATGGAGAAGGGACACAAATGGGGAGGAGTAAATGAGGTAGGGGTAAAGGAAGGAGAAAGAATGGTAAGAGCTACTGAATATAAGTCATGTTTTTGAGACATCCTTCACCTGGCTATTGCTTAGTTTACTTATTCCATATCTCCTAGTAGACTTTGAATCCACAATAGTGAGTCAGCCAGGGCTGGCAGAGCTAGGAAATCCAGGATGCCAGCATATATGAGGGAAGATTGCAGAGGCTTTGTGCTTTACATCTGATATAACTTATATGTTTACTAAGTGCACAAATCTTCATATGCTGGGGGTAAGAGGAGCTATAAATGGTCAACAGACTTGCTTGTTACTCTCTCTAGGAATTCAGAGCTGCAGTGTGTGGTGGGACACAACAATGAAATACCTGCTGCTGTAAACCAGTGTGTCCCTGCCCTAGTGGGCATCTCCACACTCTGACTTGTCGCTGTCCTCCTTCCTTTTGGCTGCTAGATTCACAGCATCCATTATAATAAATGCACAAACTATGAACCAAAGGGTGTCAAATTCTTGGCTTTTATTGGTGAAGGGAGGACTTGGTGCAGATACACCACAGAGTGTTAGAATAAGAAATGATCCAGTTAATCAGCTCCCACCCTGCCCTTGCATATTTAAGGCAAAGATCTAAACTGAAGGAGAGAAGGGGTTAGGGACAATGAACAGTCAGGAGAGACAAGTAAAATTAGACCCTAGTTATTACCTCTAAGACTGAAGGGGGTGGCAGGCGCATAGTGACGGAGTCCCTCCATTTACATGCAGAAATTTGAGAATTATTTTTCCCATCTGGAGCATGCATCATGACACATGTGTGAAAAGTTCCCCACTTCCCCATGTCAGATAAGGGCACAGTAGAATCACCTGTACCAGAAGACACAGATGTGTCTAGATAGCTTCCTCCAGTAACCTGGATACCCCTCAAGGTTCAGGAAGCAACCTTAAGGATTTTCCTTAAATGGTTGTGAGTATCATAAATTATACCAACACAGGTGAACTAAAAGGGGCTTCTTACTTAAAATGGGGGACCTTATAATCAAAATAGGCATGAACAGGGTGGCTAAGTTTTCAATGAGTGCACAGTCACCTCATATGCCCCCATGGAGGAGGAACAAAAGCCAGGAACAAATGAATGGACGGATGGTCATCCCAGCAGATGGGAATGCAGAGTTTTATTCTCTACAGTTAGATGAGGATGAGAAATAGGCCCCGGTTCTGGACTATATGCTTCAAGGACAATCACATGTTTTTCTACTGCATTTTTAATGTTATTCCTGCTCTCAGGGAAGTTTGAGGTCAAGAAGTGATTTAAATTTAGCTTAGCCTTCTATTTGAGAGTTGGACATGCATTTGTAGATCAACATTAAAAAACATAAAAAGGGTCACCGTGAGTCCCAGTTTGCTTAGGACATGTGCAATAAGGACATTTCACTCTCAAAGGAGTTTCAGTTAGGACAATGAATTATATAGTCATTCAACCTCAAACTCCTGTTTTTCTCACTGCTTTACTTAAGGAATGTTGCACTTTGGTATCAAACAGACTTCATTTTAAAATGGGACTATGGTTGTGAGGGAGAATTAAGTAAAATTATAATAAAAGAAATTCCTCCCCCAATTTGATTTGGCTGTTCAGTCACTTGAGGAGAAATGGCTCCTCAAAGATGTAAAGCAGCTAAAATGGAAATTTGTATTGCTGAGTCAAAATTCCAAAGGGCAAATAGATGACAAATATGCATAAAGGCAAACGTTAGCAGGACAGCATAAACTAAAGGATGCAAATAGGAAGAACTGCAGATAAAAAAATTGTTGTGGAATATTTGGCACTGAATTTGCAACAGGGTGATCCCCAGGAGAGGGGGAGGTTGCAGGCTTCCTGCCCCACCCAAAAGGATGGTAGAGCTGAGCAGGGAGGAGAAGAAGCTGCAGGGAGACTGAGGCAAGAAGGAAGCAGGATGGAGACCCAGAAGGAGACCTGGATGAGGCACATGGAACCAAGAGACACGTGAAGAAACTGTGCTTGCCTTTTGGTTGGGGACTGGGTGACACAGATGTGGGTGAGAGACTTGTGGGGAGGTGACAATGGCAGTTTTTGTCTTGATTTTGATTTTTCTCTTTTCCTTCCAGACTTGTCTGGTTGTTTCTGACCCTTTTCTGTGGGTCCCCACTGGAAGATGCTTTAGACTTGTGGCAGGCTTTGGGGCCTTGCTCTGGGCCAATCCTGTTTGGGTGGACTTTTACTCACAAGGAGAAGGGTAACTTTGGGTGCTTGATTTAGAAACTAGATTCTTTCCTTTCCTGTTTTGTTTACTAATTGTATTAAATTTCCATTTCATTAAAACCTCATATGTTTTGTGTTGGTGTGGTGGATGGCAGAACCTATTTAAAGCAGGCAGGTTTGTGGGATCTGGGGTGTCCCTCTCCCTGCCCTGTAACAGATTCACTTCCGTATCCAATTTTGAATGCCAAATATATACAGTATGAACTCCTGCCTAGGGGCTTTTAGAACATCCTGGAAGAGTTATGTAGGTTACTGACTTGTGCTGTGTCGGCAAAAAGACAGACTTTGCATGTGGCAGGGCCATAAAGCAAGTATTTGTCAGATTCCAAATTGGAACCAACAATGAATTGGCTACTTGCAACACTGCTATTTCTACAGGCATAATGGATGAGAGGGTCATTGTTGATGATATGCGCCAGCCCTGGGTATTCCATCAATACATTATCTTACAACAATAAGAAAATTTAAAATATAGAAACCTTCCTAATAGGCAAGGCTATCTGCCACACCCATTCCTCAAAGATTACATATTTAAAGAATGACAGATGCTTAAAATACCAATTGCAATCAAGGAAATTTCAGGATGTATTGGTCCATGGGAAAGGTCAGTGCTGATGAATACTTACCACAAGGAAATAAAAATAGTTGAGGTGTTCTTACCTATAACTCATAGACTCTGAGATATATTCAATACTCTTGTTCCTACAGAGGTGAATTGAACATTTCCTCCTTTACATTCCTATTCTTGATTACCATTTCTTTAATTCTAATTTGTCAAAACAAAGAGACATAGAACCAACCTATCCACTGGAATATCTGTAAGGCAAACTTTTACACAATATTAAGTATGGAAAGAAGTTGTGAGGTGCCGCATCTTCTAAACATAGATAAAATGCAGAGGTGTGAGTCAAGTTCAGAGGTCCTCATACTTAGAACTTCTGTTTAGTCATTCACTTTTACTTCGAGTATCAGCAGCTATTCATACAACATTTAAGAAGTTGGAATACTTTCCAAATATTCCCTTATTACAAATTGTAGATCTTGGGGAGATGACATTCACCTCTTTAATTTTAATTGTTCCACCATTATAATCAAGATAACATGAACTGTTGAAAGATAATGAGGGACTCTCCACAAAGCCACAGGCTCACCGGATATGAATGGAGGTGAGCCTATTTCTGCCACCTGCTCTATACGGTGATAAAACCACCACCATAAGCAACAATTAGTAGAAATACCAACTTGGAAATTTTGATAGCAACATATTATAGAGGGAAAAAAAGGGCCCTGATATAAAAGACCTTCAAATGGTAGATATAGGCTTAATTCTGACTCCTCCATTCTCAAGTGGCATTCTCAGGCAAGCCCACTCTGCTCTCTGCTACTTCGTGAAAAGTCAGCTGCCTTCAACAAGAACCCTCTTAACACTGATGCTCAATGATTCCATCTGTTCTTCCTTCCCCAAATAACAGTTCAGAAGACTGAAATTCGACTTGAGAGCTATTCTCTTTTTTTCCCATTACCTTTTGTGGCATAAACTTGAGACAACATAAAAGCATCCAGTTATGTGAGTGATACATGCATGCAAGTAGTGCTTAAAGGTTCACGCTTGAAACTGGTAAAGGGAAAGTGATTGCATTTAGGAGACTGCAGTAAATTGATTTGGGCATACCATTTGTCGCACAATTCACTATACTCCAATCTTTTGCCTGATACCTGCTCCATTTTTAATAAAAGTATTCAGAGACTTTTCAGGAATAAGAGTATTGTTGCTTATCATTTTGGCAATAATGTGTAAACCCATGCACTTGGCTGAAAAAGAACTGATGAACAAAATCTCTAACAGAAAATTTCCAATGTGCAAAGATTTCAAATACATACATGCTCACTAAGAAATTATTTTTCCTTCTTCTTAAAGTTACAGTTATTTGGTGAAATTTGTGACATATTTGAACCAGGTGATGTCACCATGTTTTTAATGCTCTTACTTTGTATAGTCAAAATAATCATCATCATCACAAACTCTTAATTGTATGTGTTTCTGTCAATTATTATAAATGTTGTGATACCTTGCCTAACACTTTCAAGTCCTGGGTAATATTTTATCCCCATTTTGCAGCTGAGAAAATCGAGGACAGACAGATTAATCAGATCACACAAATCAGAATTTACTTACTCTCTTGCATAGCAGTTGGATTAAAAAAATAAATCATCTTAAATTCATGAGACCAATACCTTTAAAAAGCCTTCCAGATCATTAGTATTAAAGAAATTTCATTTGAGCTAATATATAATAATTTGAAATGACACAAGTCAATTTTAAATAGAGAATAATAACCATCTAAAGATTTTGCATGGAAAAACAAGGTAGGAGCAATATAAAAAAAAAAAAAACAATATGGGGGTCCTCCCTGGTGGCGCAAGGGGATAAGACGAAACCTGTGAAGCTTTTTGCAATCACTGCAGCACGAGTTTGAACCCCAGCCAGGGAGCTACCCACATGGCACAGCAGACCTCTCCTGACTCACCCACTGCTCCCCTCAGCAGTGCGTTTCGGTCAATCTGCCTATTCTGTTCCCCACTCTGTCTCTGGTGAATCCTCTCACACCCTGTACCTTTGGCCTGTACCCCAGTTCTTGTATGCATAAATAAATAAATTAAAAAAAAAAACAGACAATCTGGAGGATAGCAAAGTATAGTTACTAGCACCAAATAATCACCCAGTAAAGGAAGCTTGTTTGGCCCTGCCTGCAACAAGTATTACAAGGGCTCAAATGTTTCTTTTATTTATTCCAAATTAAATCCTACAAGACTGCCTGCCTCCCCACATGATAAATCCGGAATGAATGGAATATCAAGAGGTGAATTCCTACTTAGAAGATCACTCCTTCTGGATGCTAATACAAGCCTGCTGCTCCAAGCACTTCATTTGCCATTCATGAATCCTTCACAGTCATCTTTGCACCCCTGGCTGGATGCTGTATTGTTTGCAGGCATTTAACAAGAACTCACCTCCAGGAGGAAATGCACTGTGCAGCCACTTGATGGTGAATGTTTGTAACATATCAAGAACACCTGTGACCTGTCACCTGCCATTCTCGTTGGTGTAAGATGAACACCTCATGACAGTTCTGTTGCCAGAATGGCACTGAATGCCTGGAGCCAAATGAAATCAGGGCCCTGAGTCCCATCTGAAAATATTCAGGGATTAAAGGAGTGAAGGCAGGGAAAGGTGTTAATTCATGCCAATTTCAGCCCACAGCCTGCAAAGCAGATGAGATAATAAATAGGGTTTATCCCTAAGTCATGCACTTTTTCCTCAGCTTTAAATTATGATTGTGACATAGATAACCCTTGAGAATGATTTATGGGAACTTTACCCAATTCCCCATCTGTTTGCACCATGAGCCACTAATGCAAACATTTCCAAAGCAAGTGAGGGAAACCCTATCTTGGGAGTCATTAAAAAGGGACTGGGTAAAACACTAGAAAATATACAGCAGGGAACAATGCAGAATGACTCCCTAGTGAATCAACTCACTGTGACCTGATATTTAAGATAGTCAACAATGCTGAATTTACTATATTAATAGTAAATAAAATGCACTGAAAGGTCTTTGTTAAACAAGGACTTTGTGTTCATGATGGTGCCAAACAGCTCTCTGATGGAGGAGGAGCAGGGAGGGAAAAAGATCATTTTAGCAGGAGACTGAAGAGTAGAACAGCAGGAGAAACAGTAAAGGTTGTACACTCCAGGCCTTCTGTAGAGTCCGAGTCCCCTCCATGTGCCAGATACTACAGAGTACTGGCTCTTCAAAATAAGGCTCTAAAAAATAACTATTAATCCCTGCATAGAGAAGACAGATGTATATTCACACCTCTTTCTCCAGGGTAGAGAGGAGGAAATAGACCAAAGAAATCCTTAGGTCTATCACTAGACAAACTGGGAGAGTTTACCTAGTGATTTCAGGTTTCTAAGAAATCACTAGGCAAACTGGGAGAGTCAAAAGCAGGAAATAATGTCCTGTGATTCCTAGTAGGCAATCATCAGCTACTAAGTTCAACCCAACCAGTAGAACTTATTACCTGAACCCATGGATATGCATTGCCTGTGTTCAAGGACCTTAAAATTTAGTACAAGGATTAGAACAGCTATCATAACTGGATCAGGAGTTGGTACAGGGCAGGGTAAGGATCTCTCTGGGGGACACAAATCTGCCCGCTCTAAATGGTTTCTGCCATCTGCCACATAAAGACAAACATACTCTGATGCATAAGAACTTCCATGGAAAAGAACATTTTATTTTGTGTAGAAGAACTGGGGTGTAGGCCAGAGGTGCAGGGATGAGAGGATTCGTCAGAGAGAGTGGGGAACAGAACAGGTGGATTTACCGAAATACACTGCTAAGGGGAGTAGCAGACGAGACAGGAGAGGTCTGCTATGCCACATGTAAGTTAGATGCCTGGCCAGGGATCAAATCAGGCCATAGTGGTGATAATGCAGAGACTTAACCCCTAGTCCACCAGGGAAGTGCCAGAAAAGAACTTCAATACTATTATTGTGCAATCTAGAGAAGAGAAAGAATATAATTAAAACAGTTTTCCCCTAAAGCATTCATTTATCCATCTCCTTGGGGGTAAATGCCCAGCCAAACTGGGTTGGCTCAAACCAGAACTGCTGAGACCCAAAACCTTGACACATGTCTAAGGCACCTTCTGGTGGAGACCCATAGGACCCATAGGAAAGGCAAGTCTGGGACAAAAGGAAAAAAATCAAAATACAAGCCAATGTAAAGGCTGCCATGGTCAACCTCACTGTTGATCTCTCACCCACATCTTTGTCTCTTTTAAGGGTCTCCTCCAATGTCCCCCAAGTCCCTGGTACAAGTCCAAGGCCAAGAAGAAAGTGCTGGTCCTTTACATGGCTCTCTGCTCCAGGTGCCCCCTCCAGATCTTCTTTTCTAATCTCCTTTGATCTTTCTCCCTGTCTTCTCTCACTTCCCCAACCTGCTGAGCTCCACCCTTCCAGGGTAGGCAATGGATCTGTAGGTCCCCATTCTAAGGCTATCACGCTATTACCAAGTGACACATTCACAAGGACAATCAACTCCCACAGATGCCAGCAACACCTGTTTCTTTTTGTGCTAGGTATGGCTCCTTTCACGCTGTGATCTGAAAAGCCAAAAATATTTATTAATCTGGTAATATTTATTATCTGGTCCTTTATAGGAAAAATCTGTCAATTGCTGGTCTAGATTGCTGCTTCTTAATGCGTGCATGTGTCACTGGGGGTCTTGTTTAATGTGAATTCTGATTTAGTGCATCTGGGTTGGGGGTTGAAAGTCTGCATTTATTATGAGCTCCAGGTGCTGCTTGCTGGGTGACTCTATATGCCACAACTTGACTAGGAAGATTCAAGGTCCATTTCATCTAAGATCCAGGTTTTCGTTTAGAAAAACAAATTCCTTCAGGAACTAGTTTGATTACGTAACGGGCAACCACTACTAACAAAATGAACTTGGGATTCATCCTAAAAGTTAAGCATCAGTTCTCAACAAGGGTGAATAGGTCAAAACCAGGAAGAAAACCTCTAGGTTATGTGTTGGGAAAAGAAAGGCAATGTCAGAAGGGAATTACGTCAAAACTGAGCATTTGTACCTTTTATGAAAGGAATTAGTCACTTGTTTCCATTATTATGTTGTTCTTTTAGACAATTATTTTTTTTCACTGTAGGTAAAATGGCTCTTGTTTCCTTTACATGTTATACTCAAACCTTGTTTTTGAAGGTATGAAGGCGGGCTCGGATATGGACAAGCACACATATTTTTTTGTTTGTTTGTTTTATTTTGTTTTGAGAGTAAAGCATCTAAAGGTAAATATTGAGATTTAAACTGATAAGAAACAGACTGGGTATGGCCTGTCAAAGCCCCAAAGGCCAGAAAATAAATGGTAAGGGAACAGCAGCCTCAGTTCATTGAAATGCAGGCTGTGCTCAGGGAGATTTCATATGCATGTCTGCCCTCCACTGTCTCCTTAACAGATGTCATCAAATCAGATCTACAGGGCCAGGGAAATGAAGTGCAAATACCACCCCAGGAGCTGCTGAGACCCAAGCTACAGGCGCCTCAACCTGTGAACCACACATGTGCAAGCTCCTAGACATAAAGTCACCAGCAGAAGCCCAACACACCACTCGACACAAAAAATAAAACCTGGCATTTCAAGGACTTAGTCCCAACAACTTTCTGATGTTTTAGTGTACAGTGACTATCCAGCCCACACATAGAGCTAGCTTTGCTCTCTTGGAAAACATATAAAAAAATATTCTGCATATTTCTTCATTGTCCTGAGTACCAAAGTGATGAACAATTCAGCTCTGTATTTTGTATTATTTTAGAATTTACACACTTTTGATGGCTAAATGAAGCATAAAATACAATGGGTGATATATGTTAAATAGTTATTGCCTGTTTTTTATATTATTATCCATATTTTTCAGTTAAAAGGAAAAGGAATGAGGAGCAAGGAGTGATTAGTGATTTCACTTGATATCAAAACAGGGGCTGAGCTATAATCAAGGTGAGTCACAGTAGTACTGTCCCTTATTGAAGTCTTAGTATTTATTATGGTATATAGCATATTAAAATGAGGTAACATATAAAAGGCATTTTGCATGATAAAGTAGATAATTAATAAATACATTGCTCTTACTATATTATGACAGAACAATGCATCACAAGACTCCAGAGTGCTGAGGAACCTAGTCAGCATCCAAAGCCTTTAAAACTTCCCAAGTCCTCACAATGGAAGGGCAAAACCCCTTGGCAGGATTTATTTTATGCAATGACAATGTTTTGAAATTTCTGTTTCTCTAGGTAGATGGAGTCACCTGTGACATACCCTATTTCCTGTCAAGACAAGCTGGGGTGGGAGGTATGTTTTAAATGTATCAGATTTTTGCTGCAGCAATGCAAACTAAAGGGGTCAAGATTTCAGAGAGAAAAAAAAAAAAACTTCAAAAAGTTGAGCTGATATTCAATTCTATAGAAGTCCCCCCCCCCCACCTTGGAGGCATTTGTCAATTCCTGTTGAGGGAAACACCCAAGGACCTAAGCTGTGCCTGGGTAAAGCCCCATCAGTAGGATAGGTAAGAACACAGAAACCAGTGGCACCCTTTTGTGTTCTTGCAAAGACAAAGAGACTTGAATAGTCAGGATCCTCATGAGAAGAGGGAAAGAAAAGAGACAATGTCAGTCCTCAAGACATACGCCAGATTCCAAAGCTACACGGGAGGAAAAAAGTTAATTACAAATCCTCTGAACAGCAGAATGAAGTTTTCTGACAGCCCTTGGCTGCTGAGGAGACAGGGATTAAAGTGTGAGACCCATTGGGGGAGGGTCCAAGTGATGACACCACCTGCTGGCTAAAAGCCTATACCCTAGCACAGAAGGGGATGGGAGAAACCACCCCAACTTTGACTCAGTGGGTTCTTTATTGAGTTAGTTTGATCCACTCCCACTCTTTTTAACAGAGAATAGGATGAACCTCTGTGAAAGTTGATAACAGGAGCAGAATACATTTTTAATGCACAATGTATCATTCAATAAAAAATCAAACATGACAAATACAGGACATTATGACTAATAAAAAAAGGACAATAGAAATAGACCCACCTGTGCTGGGCATTTTAATTAGAAGTATAAGATTAAACAAATTGAAGAAAACAAATGCAAAGAATGAGTGATTTCATCAGAGAATTGGAATTTATTAAAACGAGAACCCAACAAGAATGCTACAACTGTAAAACATAATATCAAGAAACTAACAGATGAGTTTATCAGCCAATTGGTTACTACATGAAACAAGATTAATAAAATTCTGAAAGCCAATAACAAAAGCTCAGCAATTTTTTTTAAATGGAAAGATAACACCAAGCTCCCCTCACAGCCACCCCCCCCCCACACACACACATGCACACGCTCAACACAATTCATCATATCAAAATCAAGTTGCCAGGAGCCCAAACCAAGAAAAACACATTAAAGCTGAAAAAATAGACATTTCTCTGAAAGGAGGAGCAATAAACTTATAACTGACTTCTCTGAAAAGATGGAGTTAGAAAATAATCACTAACCTAGAATTCTGCACACCACAAAAATATCCTTCAAAAGCAAGAGAAAATAAACACATTTCCCAAAAAAACAAAAATTGTTGTTTATTGTAGGCAAGGTTATACCAAAGGAAATTCTAAAGGGAGTTCTTTAAGCAGAAGAAAACAAGGAAATATCAGATGGAAAGATAAAGGGTACACATGTGGGTAACAATTTCAATGGGAAATGATATCTTATAGACTTTAAAATGTATTTAGAGTTAAAGTCCCCAGCAAAAATCAGAGGACAAGAAAAGATAAAGACAGTTAAAGTTGTCAAAGATTCTTCCAGACTGATAAAACCAGCTTGAATTTGAATGTATTAAGTCAATGGCACATGATCTCTCTAGAATATCCACTGAACAAAACTGTAAATACATAATGAATTCATAGAGTAAAAAAATGGAATAGTTATAAATGATTAATATTACAGCCATGAAAGGAGAGAAGGGGAAGAGGGGCATATTGAAATGATTGGGACTAAGAGAAGAAAATTGTAAGATAATGGATATAAACTGAAGTATGTCAATAAGTAAGTTCCAATGCAGTAATTATTACAATTTGAAAAATTAAGATTATCAGACTTGTTAAACATAAGGCCACAAAGAGCTCAAAACTGGAAGGAAAGGTAAATAATGATAGAAAACTCTATTTCATGTAAAAATTTAACAAACTAAGCTAGTCTGACTCTAATAATATCAAAACTTCCAGATGTCTTTTTGAAGAGCTTCAAGGAATATAAATAAAATCTAACTTCCTGCTGCCTGTTTCCTTGTGTGTTTGTTATTTTCCTTTGTTTTATATATTATGAGTTGTCCATTGGGGAAAAAAACAAGTGAGTTTATAAAAATCACCATTCTAAATATTTTTTTTTGGGGGGGGACTTTTTTTTTTTTTACTATGGTAAAGATTTTGATGATTCCAATCCTCTAAATTTCCTCTGAGCCCATTTGTATGTCAGAGTCTATGATTGAAATCTGGGAGAGGCTGTCCGTCTGGAATCCTCATTACCCCATCCCCCTCCAAAAAATAACCAGGATCTTTCTTCTTCATTCAGAAGTCAAACTTCCTCAGTCACCCTCTATGGTTTGGTTTATCTTTCCATTTCAATCTGCTAAGTTTATCTACCTTTCCCTCCTTCCTTCTTTGCCTTTCAAACATAACCTAAAATTGCCACCATGTGCCCAGCACATTAATCTGAGCCCTCATTGATTATGTCTACATTTCTTTCCACTTCCCTGAAACCTGGCTACCCACATGGGCTAGTCAAATACAACTGGGTGTCACAATGGCGACTTTGCCAAGGCCACTGATCACCTCGCTCCTGTCCTCTTTAGCAGGAGTGTGATTTCTGGCAAATAGTCAAACCTTAGATCTTGGTGCTTAACTGTATTCCTTCCACATATCTCACCTGAGTCACTAATATTTTTGGAGGATCTCACACACACAACCTGGCAACACTACCTTGTGGTGGCAGCCTGGGTTTCTCAGTCTCTTGGATAAAGTCTTATGTCCCTTTTCCACCCATTAAACTTGCCCCATAACCACCTTCCCATCACTCTATCTCCTCTCACACTTCAAAGAGTAAAAGGAAATCAAGCAACTTGAATGTCTCCATCTTCCCACAAACAAAATTCAAATCTACCTGCAAAGACATCTCACTTCCCTCCTACTTCAATGGAGAAAACTGTTCCTGCTTCTAAATTCACTCACTCCGTATAGAGTCTGGATCCATCGCTTCTTCCCAAGGATCTTGAGTAAATTCGCTTCCTCTCTCCTGCATCATCAGTGTTTCAATTACTCATTAACATTTCCCATCAATATATTTAAATGTTCTAGTTTGCATACTTATTTTGATTCTACAGCTACCTCCAGCTATTGCTACATGTCTCTGCTCTCTTGCAAGAGCTGTCTACTTGATATCTTCTCAAGTGCTTACCACTGCCCTAAGCTTCTCTGCTCCAGATAATCGAGATGCAGCATTGGTGAATCTAATGACCACTAATTTCATACTCACATTTTCAGAAATATTTGTATAATTCACCACTTTTTAATTTGTGAGACAATGTCCTCTTTTGGTTTCAACATCACTATTCTCTCCTCATTTTTATCCCATGTCACTGGCTGTTGCTCCTTTCACTTCTAGTCCTTTGTTCTCCCCAGCACATGCTCTTACACACTTATTTCTCTCTCAACATAACCTGTCAAGTGTCAAATTTACATCATTCCCATACTACTTCTCTGCATTCCAGATAATTCTGGTCACTTAAACGGCTTTAAAGTGACCCAAATATCCCAGCCTCCATGAACCTATTCTTTCCCAGGCATCCCAAAACTAATACACATAAACACTGCAAACCTAGACAGTGGCTCAAGTAAACATTCTCAGCCTCATACTTCTCTTTCCCCTATTCCCTACATGTAATGTTTCAGCAATTTGTGTGTGTGTGTGAGTGTGTGTGCACCTTTATAAGAGTTATTTCACTCTCCATAGGTAGAGAAACATTGAGGTAAACAGAGATATAAAATTTTGTGCTCATGCATTTCTCTTTGTCTCCATAATCAACACCATACTCCAGCCACCGCTCTGTCTCACCAGCACTATTAAAACAACTTCCTCATTGGTATTTGCATGCATGCATGCAACTATAATCCATTCTCTGCAAACATACTAAGAAACTATTTTTAAATAATAACAGATTATAGTAAATGGCAAAAACAGACAGAGTCCCTGTGCATCATTCACCCAATTTTTCCAGTGGTTACATCTTATGTAACTACAGTACCTATCAAAACAAGGACATTAACAATGGCACGTGAGTGTGCCAACATATGAGTGTTGGGCCATTTGATCACATGCAAAAATTCATGTAACCATTCTGCACGGGAGAAACCTAAAATTAAAATGATCACAGAACTTCTCTGCTGAAAATTCTTCAACCATTTCCCATTTTTAGTCAAATGAAAATTCACACTCTTTGCCCTGGCCTAGATGGTCTGTTCTGGCCCAGTTCTTCACCTCACTTGGTGCTTCTGGTTCTCTCTCTTTCATTTCCTCAAATAAGCTGACCTTGTCTTCTTCAACTCATCCCTTTCTCACAAGCTTCTCTCTCTATTTGTAGTACTCTTCCCCAAATCATATATTATCCCCCGATCATACAAAAACATCTAAGACTATTCTCTATCAGCACTTGAAATTCTTTTATGGGACACACTGCAGTTTTATTTTGCAGTTTTATTTTTTGTTGTTTTGTTTTTTTTTTATTTGCTTGTATATTTGTGCTTCTCTTCCACTAGACTATACATTCCACTGGGAAGATAAAATACAGATGACAATTTTCTTCTAGCCCTATTACCTGGCAGAGCACATGACAGGCAACAGACAGCGGGCACTCCAGTTAGTGGATAAATATATGGATAAGGAGGGATAAAAACAAGAGAGAAAAATAAGCTAGTAAAATAGGAAAAGAAAATTCATTGTATGGAAACATTCTGACGGTTTTTGAAGAAAGGCTCCAGGTGAGGTTGGAGACATATTAGGTAGAATTAAAATTGCTTATCTCTGCAGTACGCTCCCCCTCTGTTTGTCTATAATTCTAATTCATACTAATTGGATTTAAAGCTGCATCAGTGGAGGAATTGATTGCTGCTGCTGTTACAAAGAGTTTCTCAATATCAGGTATAAAAGGCAAACTCCTTATTTTAACACTCATCTCTTGGCACTTTAGTAACCACAAAGAAGCATTAGTGTTGGTCTTGGGATGGAATCTTATCCCTGTCCTTCAAAAGGGGGTGTGGTGTCTTCTTTGTCCCTTGTGCCCATATCAAATCTTATCTTGCTATGCA
Source organism: Talpa occidentalis (assembly GCF_014898055.3). Lineage (NCBI taxonomy): Eukaryota > Metazoa > Chordata > Mammalia > Eulipotyphla > Talpidae > Talpa > Talpa occidentalis. Next base: position 16,312,087 of record NW_023601322.1, read on the forward strand.
AAACCAATGCTTCCAACTCTAATAAGTCTCAAAAATAGATAAGCCAGCTATCATAACAGAAAGAAGAGAATTAATAAGATATAAAAAGAATGTTCATGATCTGAGAACCTCTGAGACTCTTTGGTGCAAGACCAGGCAGCGGAGGTGGCCAAGACCCACACTTGCAAGCAGGTTCCTGGTGTCCACTCCCATGTCTGCTCCCAACCAGTGGAGACCAGCAATCTCATCTATCTTCATACCATTTTCAGGTTATTAAAATAAAGGCATTAGGCTCCAAAGTAAAGACCCCTCTAGTTTTTACAATTTATAAGATTAGTTTGCAGCCTGAAGTTGTACTCATATGCTACCAAGTGACTAATAAAGAGGAGAAAGGGAAAAAGGACCTTGCTGCTATTGTCTAACTACTAAATTTTGAACAGGTAATCTCTTTTCTATAAAGAAAACCACCTATTTTCTTTGTTGCCTCACTGTAGCATGAGAGATGCCATTTTTTTCTACCTTGTTAAAAGCCCCTATTATAGAAACTGCCAGATCTATTAGTATATCTTAATTACCACATCTTGTGCTGCTTTTAGCCTCTAGTGGGACAAAATTGCCATGATTTATGCTTTACTAACAATGGTATTTTTACATTAGTAAGCAATTAAAGAGCCCAACAGCACTCCTGGGAACTTCAAAAAAACCAGAGAAGGCCTGCCATCATTTTGATTTATATCTACTCTAATTGTATTTACAGAAAACTTGTAAAAGAAGAAGACTGTGTCAAAATGTTTGTGGTGCTCACAATAAATATTTGTAAAGAGAGAAACATTCATGTTCCCATTAGTTGCAGAAGCAACACAGAGAATTAGAAAAAAATGTACCCAGACAAGGTTACATGAAGGTGAGGGGCAGTGTCAGGTCTTGGACTTGTCAACCCAGGGAGTCTAATGAAAGAAATTTCCATTCAAGGTGAAGCTTCTATCTTCTGAGTCCTAACAAGTGACAGGGAAACTTGATCTTTAAAGGGGTGGGGTTGAGGGGGGGAAAGGGGATGGGCGGGGAAGAGCAGCATCCCTTTACATGTGAAACAGTGTGAGGATTTATTAATAAAAGTACCCACTGTGAGTAAAATAGCTAAAGAGGTAAAGGTCTCCTGTCAGCCACGAGTTGAACAAGACCAAGAATTACTGCTTCTTTTCTTGAAACATACAATAATGAGAATTAATCCTTCTAGTTCAACAAAAAGATATAATTCCCACAGTTTTGAGGTCTCACCATATAAGATTAATGTTATCTCCCTCCATATGCTTAGTTTTACTTTGCCTTCAGTGATTTCTGTCATCTACATTTATTATCAAACTTTATTATGCAGAATAGTCTCTATAATGTATAAAAATAATTGTAGGTTAATGATATAGGGTTAGAATATGAATCCTTCCATTTAAATCCTGTTGACATACCCAGAAGAGCCCAAGTTGGTAGGAACCTAAACTTGATGCTGCCTCTGAAGCACCATGTCTTCCCTGAAGAGGCAGCACTGGCTTCCTAGGGAAACTTGACTCAAAGTAGAATCTCTTCCTGTTCCAGAACTACTCAGTCAGCATCAGCATTTTAACCTGGGAATTGACAGGTGCACTGACACAGGTGACACACTGTCCTGGAGGGCCAGCAGAGACTCTGAGGTCAGAGTGTCTATTGGGCATTTTAAACACCATGAGAGTCATAGCTCTAAAAAAAAAAAAAAGGACGAAGAAGAGGGACAGAGAAGAAGAGGAAGAGGTGGAGGGGTGGAAAGGAAGGAAAAAAATGAGGTGGGAAGTGTGTGGGAGAAGAGGAAGGAAGCAACAATTTTTTGAAGTTAGTTTGGAAAACTCCCTTTGCCAAATCTGTGCAAAAATAAACAAATCGGGCCTCCCTGGTGTTGCAAGGAGTTGAGATGCAACATATGAAGCAATCCACAGCCACTACAGCCAGGGATACCCGGCCAGGGAGCAACCCACATGGCACAGCAGACCTCTCCAGTCTCGTCTGCTGCTCCCCTCAGCAGTGTATTTCAGTCAATCTGCCTGTTCTGCTCCCCGCTCTGTCTCTGGTGAATCTTTTCACCCCCATACCACTGGCCTGTACCCCAGTTCTTGCATGCATAAATAAATCTTTATAAAAAAAATAAAATAGATTTTGAGTCAATGTCCATTCCACATCTGGGGCAAGCAGAGAGCGCAATGGACGGCTTTGACTCCACGTCTCCTGCTTTAATAAAGCAGACTTATAGATAGATACAGCCTGCTGAGACATAGCAACATGTGGGAGGTGGTTTTATCTTAGCTCAGACCTTGGCAATGATATAATCAAGTCTCATCGTCTATACAGTAAGATCATTCTGCACTTGAGAATGAACTTGGAGGGTCCACGATTAAAACACAGTCAATGTCAGTTTGACGTCATTTCACATGAAGATTGCTGTGGGAACAATGAAGCAACAGGCAATTCCAGTTTCATTTATGCATTTTCCTCTCTCCTTTCTAGATTGGTTCTTGAACACCAATGTCTGTGTTGGACACACTGAATATTCTCTTTTCTAGTTCCCATCATGCATTTCTGTATCGGGTGTGGTTTACAAGGGCACACCAATACAGGCATAAAAACCAACCCCCATCAACTTTGTTTTCTATTCTTCTAGGTGCTGCTGCTTCATGAAAGACTGAAGTTTAATTTAAAAGATCAATTGTATTTAATTGGCAAGTCAGGTTAAAATTTGTTAGGCACTTGCACATAGGAACATATGAAGAAATGCAACTGACCAAAGAAAAGTCTCAAGGAATGAGGAATCATTCTGGGGAAAGAGAGACTGATGAAATGGAGAATACATGTAAAACAATCTTTTCTTTCTTTTTAAAGTGTTTCCTTTTGTCCTCAAGCCCAGGAAGATAAACTGTTGATCAATAATTAAAGAACCATTTGGTTGACATGGACACCTGGTCAAATACACATGCGATTGAACCTTTGCCATCATTCTCTTGAGTGATTAAATACGTGGCTTCAATGAAGCTCTTTTCAGGCTCCTGAGATTGAGTATCTTACAGGAGACTCATATCCTGCCTAGACTGGCAATCACATAGTGAAGTTTTATGTAATTGTCTAAGAAGAGGAGCTATTTGAATGCTTCCTCTAATGTTTATTTGTCTAATTAATTTAATGCATTTTGTTATTTCAACATACTTTCCATTATTGCTGATCACAGCATCCTAGGGAGATAGAATGGGCAGACAGTATTTTCTGCATTTTATAGCTGTGCTAAGTGAAGGAATACCAGATACAGAGCATCTCAATGATAGTAAAAGGAGCAGAGCTCAGTTTAATTCTCCCAACTTCCTGTTTAATAATTAATACATACCACCAAACCAATGCATTCATATTTTACAACAAAGGGGTCCCTTTAAGATTTCTAGTCACTGGTTATGATACTATTAATTATTGCTACAGTTTGGCAGAGACAACTGGACACACCTCGTATTTGGAAAATCCAAATAAGGAGGTACTCATTCCGTTACTCACTAACCCTCCCAACCCAGAGCACAGTAGCCATAAGCATATCCAATAGTTATTTACTTCTTTCTACTTAAAGGTTTCTGTCTGTGAACAAGTAATGCCAAGCTTAGTGACAAATTTTCATTCTAAAATTTGAAATTACACCTTGCCTAAAAGAGTTTTTCTTATTCTCCATAATAAGAATAATAGCATGTGTCTCCACTGTCTGAGAGATAGTGAATAATTTACCAAATCAGAACATTCTGTAAAAGACACCGTTTTGCTTTGATGCTCTTATATAACTGCCACTGACTTTAATGAGAATTACACACATCTGTCAATTGGCAGAATCAACCCCATTATTTATAAAAGCAGAAACCCACCATTTGCCATAAAGCCTTCCTCTAGTCAATAATTAACAGATATAAGACTCTCGGATTTGTGGTTCATACGCTATATGATGTGTAAAATATGGTGATGAAGGAAATGAGCTAGGGAGAAATTTTCTAGTCCTGAATGTATTCTTTCTGGTTTCCATGACCACATGAGTAGATCTGATCTATGGTCATTAAAAGGGAAACAAATAGCTGTATTGGTGGTTTGTTTCTTTGCTATCATACAATCTATTATAGTAAGTAATATGAGTTAATTTAATTACTTGGTATAAATCAAATGCTTTCAATTTTGTAGAATCATCTGGAGGCCTTAATGAGAACATATCTATCTTTAGGCATCTGTACCCTTGATTTATAATCTTGCTACTCAAATACCTGGTCAGTGGATAGATTGTATTGGTATCATTTGGAACTTGTTACAAATGGGACACACACATAGGACTGTATCAGAAATATTGAGGGATCCCACTTGTGCTTTAACAAGTCTTTTCTATGCTCATTAAAATTTGAGACCACTGATCACAACTACTGTTGCTATAACTTTGCAAGATCACTTGTAAAATAATCACCAGACAGGGAAGGGTAGAAACAGCATTAGTATTTTTATTTTTTTTTTCTTTTTTGTATGCTTGTGCTTTGTATCATAAAATTACACTACTTTGGAGCCTCCCCTGGTGGTGCAGCGGTTGAACCCTGGGTTGCGAGGCTGCCCGCATCCTCTGCAGCAACATTTTGATCCCCAGCCACCGGCGAGGATCCCACAAAAAAAAAAAAAAATATACTACTTTGCAACATGTAATATGATTTTTTTCAAAAAAATGATCAGATCTATCTTTGATTTTCTAGAGCATATTCACTATTATATTATTCTTTTTGGTTTAGAAAAAAGGTTGCTATGCATATTTAGCTGTATTTTCTTGCTGGCATTGAAGCAACATTCTCTGTCCTTTGCACACTAGTTCTTTGTTATACCTTCATCTGTTCTGGAATTTTAATTGAAATATAATAAAATATACCCAATAAAATAATCATGTGTACAATTGTTTCTCTAATTTTGCTACTATCACCTGCTTCTGAGGGTGCTGAAATATCATTTTCTCTCTTTTGGTACAAATGCTTTATAAGAAGAAATTCTGCTCATTTTTTATTGTCCCCCAAATCTTCTGATACTCAAGAAGACTTGTCATTTGTTCTATGGTACTTTGCAATTGAGGGTGGAGATGGATGAAAGCTATTGGTGCCAGTCGACAGTCAAACAGCATGTGAAAACATCTAATGATACAATTTATCTGCTCACTGAAATATATTTCATAGGATGCATTCTTAGAGCATTCTGCATTTAAACCTCCTAAATTTTTTTCTGGCAACAAAGTCTATACTGCAATGATGGATAACTGATCTCCAACAGGGCTATAAGTGATTATTAATCTATAAGCATCTGCCTGCTGAGGTAGTCTATGGTTTTAAAAAAAGTTAAGAACCATTTCCACACTGTTGGAACTATTATAATCTTTTGGAATCCTTCCGTGTGGGACCTCCTGTCTGTTACCATATTTCTTTATTAATTTAAGCTGACTGCCAAGACATCTCAGCACCAGATAGTCTAGTTCCAGAACCACATGTCATGTTAAAGAGAGACTGTGACTGTGTTCATTAATGCAAAAGATTAGTAGTCACCATGTGGGACCTGCATGCTCCAAGTCTCAACAGTAAGAACAACAGAAGTATCCTGTCAAATCACAGGATATCAGAGATAAAATTTATTTCTGACATCACCAAGATCAGATAACTTTATGGGAAAAAAAAAATGGCAAAAAAATCTGGTCACTTAAAAAAAATCAAATTATATAAATCTTAAAAAAACTTAGGTGAAAATAAAGAAAAATGGTCTCCTTTTGTTGGATGGGAAAAGCAGGAATGGTCACTCTATTCCTTTCTGCTTTCATAACTCCACAGAACTAGAAACATCTGGTTTATTACAACTTCTTACGTCTTACAGATGAAGAAACTAAGATCCAAAGAAGCTCAATCACTTATCATTCAACCTGAAAAATAACTGATAACAGTATCTGGTCAATTTCTCTGTGTTCTGACTCTCAGATCATTGATTTTCTACTAAATTGTATACAAACAGAAGCTGACCAAGGAATGCTGAGTGGGACAGGGTCAGTATTGTAGAGAATCAGTTGGGATTCATCACAGGTTCTACCTCCCCTTGGAAGACAGACTATAATAAACAGGAAAATAATTACAGGAGTAGATATGACCAAGCAAAAGCAGCTACCACTCTGCTGAGACCTAAACAAGATCGGCAAAGACCTACCAATCCCCAAGAACAGGCATACTGAGCAGGAGCATCTTAGCAATTATTACTTTATGCTGGCAGAAAAAAATATAGTTCAAACAGAAAGAAGGTAAAAAATCACAAGGTTAAGGGTCTCCCAGTGGTGCAGAGTTAAGCGCTGGGTCGAAGCTGCCGGCAACATCTGCAGTGCCAGTTCCATCCCCGCCACTGGGTGAAGGTCCCACATGGCGCGCAGACCTCTCCTGCGCTAGCTGCCCATCAGCAGTGCTTCATCAGTCTGCCTGCTCTGCTCTCCACTCTGACTCTGATGAATTCTCTCACCCTCCCATACTTCTGACTGTACCCAGTGCTTGTATAAATAAATAAATCTTAAAAAAAAAAATCACAAGGTTATAAGGTCAATTACTTATTCATTTCTTAATCCCTTTTTAAGAAGAGTCACTAGTATAAAATACAAAATAAGCAAAACTGGAGGAAATAGATGTGACTCAGGAATAAAAATACTGAGAAAAACAATGAAGGAAAATAAATATCAACATTTCCAGAGGGATAAGGCAATAAACTGCCCCCATTAAGCAAGAATATAAAGCTGTAAAATGAAACATATTGATATTAAATATACATGATAGTCAAAACAACTAGGAAATAGAGAACTCCAAGAAAGTAAAGCACAAAGATCAGAAGATAAAAAGGGGGGTGGGAATACATAGGAATGAGAATATATACTATATTTCAATACATAGTATTGAAACAATATTAGAATTTCAACATCCATGTAATAGGAGCTCCAGAGAGACTAGAACAAGAGAGGTACTCATCAACAAAATCATTCAGGAAATTCAGACTCAAGGGCATGGTTTTCCAGATTGAAAAACTCACCAAATATTTAGTAGAATAGATTCTCAAATGCTTGCATGTTTATAAAAAGACAAATCAACTGAGGCACAAAGAAAAATCAAGTAGCTCCTAGAGAGAAAATAATTACATAAGGAGAAAATACCTTTAAATCATCTTTAGATTCCTTGGACAAGACTGCAATGTCTTCAAAATACTGAAGAACAGGATTTTCAAGCTAGAATCATATTTGACTAAATTTTAATAATAATTATAAGTAGAATAAAAACATTACAGATGCAAAGTCAGGGAAAATACCCAAACATCCCACATACTTTTTCTCAAAAAACTACTGGAGAAAACGTTCTGCCAAACTGAAGAAGTGGAATGAGAAAGGGAGACAAGTGGGCATTCGGTTGAGTGGTGGCTCCCTTGATACATGTCTGCCCAGATCCTGTGAGTGTGACCTAATTAATGTTTTGAGAGGAGAGTCAGAACATTCTCAGTTACTTTGGGTTGAGTCAGTTGCAACAGATAATTAAGCAAATGAAAGTCAAGAATGGAAAAGGAAATAAGATGCATGGAAAATATAATAGCACAAATATTAATGAACCTTGATCTAATCAAAACTACCCAATGGCAATACTGGAAGGGTTAACAATGGGAGTGAGTGTGTGGGCACAGTCTGATGGGATATGTGTGTGTGAATAAGTTGGAGGGTGTGTGTGTAGGTGGGTAGCTGAGTATGGTGGGGCAGAAGTGGAGCATGAGCAAAATCTTCAGATGCCACATAATTGAGTCCCTAAAATTGAAAATGAATACACAGCAATATAGACGAGCCAGTTAGTATCTGGTTGTAAATATCAAAGGAATAACTGATAAGTAACTTTGGGGAATAGCAATACTTTTTAAAATTATTTAATAAATTATATAGTAACATAAGTCTAATGACCCTAAAATACTCCTAATAACACCTATATATTATTGCAGGTCAGGTACTTTACTCACTTCTTTTTCTTCAAATAATCTTGTGGGGAAGGTTGCTACTCCATTTCTGGTAAGGACATCAAGGCAACATGGTCACACAACATTGGGAGAGTCCGATTTGGAACTTAAACCTTTGGAGTTATGCCATTAAGCTCACATTTCTTATAAAAAAAATGGAGGGAAGCTAGACATATTGTTTAATAATTCCTAAAGAATTGCTCAGAAGAAAGCTTAGTCCGACCTACTGTAGGTGACAAATGGTATAAGCTGGAAAGTGCCACCCATGACAGGACTGCCCATGACAGGCAGCAGGTAACCAAATGTGTGGACCCCAAAAGAACAGGAACTTGGAAAGTTCTTGAGAAAACAGTCTTTCAGTCAAATGCGCGACTGACACAAATATTTCTGTGATATTTGCATTCTTGTATCAACACTTCATTCCCATAGATTGAACCAACACCTGTTTAAGACTAAGAAAGCTAAAGAATTTGAAGAAATTAATCTGCATGAAGATGAAGCAAAATATTTAAGCCTCAGTAAGTATGTTTGCTTTCTTTAGTTGTGTCTAAGCTTACTTATGAAAATTACCTCCGTTCTATTCGAAATGAGTAGATGAGGTATTCAAGGACATTCTCATTAAAAGTAATAGATTTTTAATTTAACCTCTAAGATGATACAGTGTAGTAGAAATTTCCAAAAGAGGAATAAATTGCTCTCTTGGTAATTTTAGAGATATTTTCCTAAGTGATCTATTCAAAATAGGCACATGAAAAGAAGGTCTTGGGTCTAAAAATAAGAATTTTTTGAAACATATTTTGGGGTAGAATTAAATCTTTTATACCATAGTGTGTTGACTAATTTGGTTGACAAGGCAGAAATCCAAATATAATTAAGTTATCAAAGCTTCAAAAACTACAAAGTATTTGGATTTATGAACATCGAAGAGTAAACTCAGCAAAGACACACAAGAGACCATTCTTAAATTTCTAATAATTGGAATAGTTAATACTTTATGAGTGTTTACCAGGAACAAGGCACTGTTCTAATTGCTCTGCAAATATATTGACTCATTCATTTCCCACAACTAGCTCATGATACTGGTACCATTAACATCATCACTCTTAAAGAAAGTGGTATGGAGAGGTCAATTGGGATTATCAGCCAAAGCTGATAGCTCCAGAACCTGGGCTCTTCACCAGCACAATTCTGAGGAGTAGGTTTGCTTGTTCATGTAAAACTTGGACCTCATAAGATTGTCATGACTGAAGGCAATGCACAGTGGTGGGATACGTGCTGGTCATTCATGGCTATATTCTTGGTCTCACTTAAACTACTTCAAGATAAATTAGGAGAATCCTTATTTTAAGCCAAAGAATTAATATATTGGTTGACACTTGAAGCAGTCACATATCTCTGTTTAATAAAATAGTATTTTTTCTTGTGGAATATTAAGTTGCCATAGTCTTGAATAAGAATGGCAGAACTTAAATAACAATGCCTTTAGAGTTCAGCTATCCTGAGTCCAAATCTCAGTTCCTTTTTTTTTTTTTTTTTTTTTTTTTTGTATAGAAGAACTGGGGTGTAAGTCAGAGGTAAGAGGAATAAGATTCACCAGAGACAGTGAGAAGCAGAACAGGAAGATCGACTGATCTATACTGCTAAGGGAGCAGTGGGCAAGAGAGGTCTGCTGCGCCATATGTGGGTGTGCTCCCTGGATTGATCTGAGGTTATAGCAGTGACAGCGATGAGACTTAGCTTCTAGGCACTAGGGAGGTCCCAAATCTCAGTTCTTATACTCACTGGCAGTGTGACTTGTGGCAGGTTTCTTGAGCTTTAGGACTAGGAATAAAAATAAATTTGTCTACACTGCAAAGAGATCTAAACAGAACATACGAGCATAGAGCTGAAGCTCCATTTACGCAGCATCATTGTGCTGCTGGTGTCTATTATATGCATGAGGTTTGCTATCACTGAGGCAATAGCACAGATCTGAGAACAAAAAATACTCTAGAAATAATTTCCTTTAACACACGTAAAGCAGAGCTCAGAACCCAAAGACAGAAATAAAGAGATGTCTTTAGAGATTCAAGTGAGCATAGGAGGTCTTCATTTTCTTTATTGATCTTTTTTTATTCTAGCCAAGCTGATATAGAAATGATCAACTTTAACAGAAAATGTCTGCATTTGTCCTCAAATTACACATGAATGGATTTGCTAACAACTGTAATTTTGGAATTAGTGTGTAAGAATGAGAGCAGCATTTGAAATAAATCACTCAGAATGAGGAGGTGGAGGGTAGGGATGGCAGGGAGGGAGAATAGCGGAGGCCAGGAGAGCAGAGATACTGGTGAACAGCAAAGATTTAACAGATGTCCTAGTAGCTTTTCATTATCCAAGGATTCACAGAACAGGCCTAATCAATCTAGAGGCCACAGGTGGAAAATTCAGGTTAAAACTATGGGACGAAGAATGACATGACACCACAACACTTAGTTGATCCAAGATGAGGAAATGGGTTTTCGGTGGTGTGTGGCTTTTCCAATGTAAGGCAGTAACAGAAAAGTGTACCCTAGAAATAGTTTGATAGAACAAACTAAATGAGTCCTCTTAAGACAATTTATAAGGAATGGATCTTTGGACCTTTACAATGAGTCAGCTCAGTGATAAGCCCTGTATATACTTGTATATATCATTTCAATATCACAAACAATGTCAGGAGATAGTTACTCTTAGCCTGGTCATTTTTGATAGAAGAAAATGAGGTATGGAAGGGAAGCAACTTGTCCCTGACACCAATCAAGCATCACAACTGGAGCTTTTTGGCAACCTAAACCAGGGCCAGCAAGCTCCACCCCACACCAGCCGTGTCCTATCTCTGCTGACTTGGTGTTACATGTTTTCTAGCACAATGCCTTTCATGTAAGTAAACAGTACCCAGTGCACCAAATATCCCTTCCACTTTTAAAGACACTAAAGACTTCTGATAAAATGCATCAATGAGAAAATTAGATTCTTAAGTGATGATGAATCATAATCTCTTCAGGAAAGATTATCAGATTAACTGAACAAAACAGGGATCTGAAGATCTAGATCAAAAGAAAAGGCAAATTCAATATAAAAGAGGAGGAAAGTTAATATTCACAGTATAAGACACTTTCTGGTGGGACAAAATTATGGGTACTGGGTACCGCTGACATCCTCTCAGGAAGATGGTCATTTAAATAAGAAATAAGACTCTAACTCTCCTCCATCCTTCACATTTCATAGGGTGACTCTCCTTGGACAACAGGGTATGGTTGTGGTGTTCCTTGCACACACTATGCACAACCATATCATAATCCAACCCTTGTCAAAATTCAGGAAACAGAGGCTCCCACAATAAAATCAGTTCCTTCCCAGACTGAAAATAGAAGACACATAAATCAAGAGGCATCAGTCACTATATTATCATAAAACAGGGTAAACATGCCGATCACCATGAGAGTAAACGAACTCAAGAAGAATTGGAGAATGAAATGCTAGAGCCACACAAATGCCTACTCCTAGCTTCTGAGGCCAAAATGCTGCTGATTCTTCCCATGGGTTGCTGTTGCTAAGACAGCCTTGGATCTTGCTAGCTCATAAATCCACTATTAAATGAGTGAACAGGGGGTTTTAGTTATATACAACAAAAACAGAAGAGTAAATCCTCAAATATCACACTTCTTGTTTGCCCCCTATTGTTCCTCCCAAGACACTGGCAGGAGACCTTTTACGAGAGCCTCAAGCTTCTGTCACAGGCACCAAATGACTCCTCTTACCTCCTGAATATAACTCTTACTTCAGTGAAAAATGAAATTCTATCATACGATTTTTTGGGGTAGCTATTAGTCTACACTGACTATTACAGAAAGTGGCTTATCCAAAGTCACACAGTTAATTAGAAGCTGACCCAGGACTGTGTGGAAATCTTGCTCACTCAATGCAGTCTCCCCCAGACACTACATAATTTGTAATGTAAAGGTGAGAGGCAGTAATCAAACTTGTATTCCCACCTAAATGAATGCTTTTGACTAAGCCAGCATGATGAAAAGGCAATGGTATTACAAGACAGATTATACAAATGAAGAGCTTGCCATAATGTGTGCAACATTAAATGAGTAAAGGAAAAATCATTGCCTTCCGGCTCAGACGGTACTTCACATCAGTTTAATTAAACACTCACATGAGCATGAACACACACACACACACAATTGCAAATCTACATCTGAGGTTCATTACACCAACAAACCAGATGATTTGAAATAAAAATTCAAACGGTTTCTGTCAGAAATGAAAATGAACAAAAGGGAAAAGAAACAATGTGTCTACATTTATGGAATGTAAAATATGACTGAAACCCTCAGGTGCTGAAGCTACAAGTACCTTATTTTTAGCCTTGAAACTCATCGAGAGCAGATTTTGATGATCACTGAGTTCACGCTGTAGGTAAAGAAATAGATTTGAGGGCCTCCCTGGTGGTGGAGCGGTTGAGCACTGGGTTGCGAAGCTACCAGCAGCCTCTGCGGCACCGGTTCGATCCCCGGCTGCTCCCCGGCCACTGGAGGAGGGTCCCACATGGCGCGCAGACCTCTCCTGCCGCCCGCTGCTCCCCTCAGCAGTGTACTTCGGTCCTTCTGCCTGCTCTGCTCCCTGCTCTGGCTCTGGTGAATTCTCTCACTCTCCCGCGCTTCTGACTGTACCCAGTGCTTGTATAAATAAATAAATAAACACTTGAATAAATAAATAAATAAATCTTAAAAAAAAAAAGATTTGAGAGTGATCCTAGCATGCATCTCCCTCTAGAACTTTGCTTTGGTTGTTTTAGGATTTAAAACATTTCACAATGGCATCAAAGTTCTTTCCCAAAACAGTTCTTGTCATCACAACTTGGCAAAGAATCTTCATGGTGAAATTAATTCAGAGGCATTTCCTTCACACATAGAAGGTAACAGAGGTTGGAATATAGGGCAGGGGTGGGGATGTTGGGAACAGAATCCCTGACGGAAAAAAGATTTCAAGTCGTTGTAATAGTTGTTGCACCACAGCTCTGACTGCAGGAAAATATCTCAGTTTTGGAAGTTCAGAATCACTGCTTTAAAATAAATATGCACCCTTTTTTTTTTTTACATACCTTTCCTGAATCCTGACCCCTCCCGTTTCTCCTTTCCTTGCTTCTACAATCTTCACAATCACACAGTTCAGAAAGGCCAGAGACTCACCCCCAAGGGCTGGAATGGGAAGCCCTTTCTTTCTCAGGCAGTTGGTAGAGAGGAGATGCTACGAAGCGCTCCCTTCCCCTTTAAGAAACACGAAGCCTCTTCACACTCTTATCCCCACCCCACAGAGAAAACACTGGGCTCCTTCCTTCCTGTATCATCAACCCAATTTCTCCCTGTTTCAAGCATAAAAGTAATTATGGGCCCAGCAATAAATATCACATTTTTTACCTTGACAGAAAGCGGGAATGATACAAGGGTTTAATGGTATTATTTATTATCTGCTGTGTACACATTATTTTCTGCCACTATTGGAGCTCGGTGTTCATTTTCTCACAAGCAGTTATTTTCATATTATCTTTACCCTGATGGTGCCTATTGAATTTGAATGTTTTTGGAAATCCATTCTACTTTCCATTTGGACATTCAGTAGAAAGGTCATAAAAAATCCCCGAAAAGTTACTTAAGTATTATTACTCTCTAGATACTAAATATTGTCTACTACAGAAAAGCAGATAGATGAAGCATTTTTGTGGGTCCCACCCAGAATTTCTATGACTATACATCAGCTTCTTTACTTGTTAACGTGGGAATACAGGGTTGGAATCAGGTTAAATAAAATTATAATCAGTTACCTCAGAATGTTTCTACATTTTCATATTCAAATAGAAGAAAGCCTAAAGATTAATAACAGGATTGTGGTTTACCTTCCTAAATTTTAGATAAACATCAAATCAGGAAATGAGAAGAATGTGAAAGTCCAAACAGTGCAATCCATAAAGGATCAGATTACAGATAACTAGTATGGGGGCCCCATTTTGTTGTTCTCCATAAAATACTTCAAAAGTCACCCCCAGGGCTCTGAGACAGGATAAGTGTTGAGATGCAAAGGGGAGAAGCAGATGGAAGGGTAGACAGAGATCTCCGTTCTCCTCCTAGGTCTCTATCAAGATGTGGAATCTGGGAGAGTTTGCTTCATTTCTCTGGGCCTCCAGGTAGTCACTCACAAAATTCTGCAACTCAGTGTAGTGACTGTTCTCAGTGAGGCTGTGACCTCCTGTGGTCAGGTGGAGCCAGCTTCAGTGAGCTCCCTAGGGACAGGGGAAGTCAACTTCAGTGAGCTCAGTGGTGACAGGGTCTGCTTTCATCACCAGAAGCAGTAAAGCCCGGGTGGAGAGACCCTGAGGTCAGCTGCTGAAGTCCACACTGCCCTCAAACTGGAAATCACGCATTGATGCCTCTGGCAGGCTTGAAATCAGCAAATGAGGCTTGGAGAAGACAGAGAGCAAGCCTGAAAAGCTGATCACTTTTCCCTTTAATCCCTCTCTTAGCGAGTACTACAAGTCCCCTGACCTCTCTTCCACTGATGTCAGCCTCCCACCTGTCTCCCCTCTTTAAACTAGTGTGGCAATATTGTGTAAATTGTTTTATTGTTTTCTCTGAGAAGCTTACTAGTATTTCAGTAGGGGAAGTTGAGGTGATTTTTCTCCCGCTTAAGATGGCCCTGCAGCTTAAGGCTGGGCTGCAGCTGTCAGCTCTGCTAAGGTTCAATGAGATTCATTCTAAGGACCTCAGAGAAAAAGCAAAAGTTTTTAGAGACAGTGTATCATTTGATTAAAAATAGATCTGTAACTAATAAGCTGAGTTTCTGTCACTGCAGACCTGACAAATGCATCATAAGAAGGTGAGGGAGCTGGATCACCATTTCACAGGTACGGAGAAGAGGACTGAGTCTACTGTGGCCAGAATGACTCGGCTGAGGAGCAAACCAAGGCCCTGGAGGAAGGAGAGTGACGATATGAAGGGCTCACCTGGTCCACGCTGTACTCACTACATCACAGTTGGCATGTGGCCTCAGGCACACGGAGTCACACTGTAGTTCTCTCTGTGGTGCAACTTTACCCTCAACTCAGATTAAATGATTAAATGATAAAATAGGCCAGCTATTGTACCATTCAGATGCGGATCAAAACCCCAGTTCTACTACTTAAGAAAGGGATGAACCTGAGCCAGTAATCTAGGCTCTGGGTCTGTTTATTCATCTGCAAAATATAGATAATGAAAAATGAACCAGAATGGGGAGGATGGTGATGGGTTAAAAGTGATGCCAGCTTACGTGTTAAACTTACTGTCTTTTTCAGAGACCAGTGTTATCAGTCACCAGTTTAGAATCCTGTGCTGCTCTTGCTCTTAAAGATGAGCTATCTGAGGGCCATAAATGGATGCCTGGGGACATGTGACAGCCACATACCCTGAAGCAGGGGCCGTAAGTCACCGTGTCTCATGCCTGAGCATCTTTTCCACTAAACCATGAACCTTAACCTCAAAGCAGAAATCAGTTTCTAAAAACCACTGAATCATCAAGTGGATTTCAAATAGCAGGTAACTTTAAAAAACCTGTTTTTCCAAACCTTCCCTGCTCATCAATAACAAATTTTCCATAAGAAAACTTTCAAAGCACAGCTTTTATTTTTAGATTTGGAAGCCTTCCCTAATGTGGACAGGGATGGCTGACATCCTGTCACTTTGGAAGATGGGGCCTCAAGGTACGGCTGAGTAACTCATCCAGTCTAGGGGTTTTGCTATTCTCCCCTCCTAACAGATTCTAGCACACCTCTGTGGCCACCTCCTTTCTACAGCATCAAATACTATCCCTGACTAAGAGCTTTATAGAAAGTTGGCAGTGGGAGGCAAACCTGAAACTGGGCCAGGAATATTAAGGCCATTCACATGATTGTTGGTGTCAAATAACCCAGAGGACTTTCCTTTCTCTTAAAGAGTAAGAACAGTGATTTATAAAAATGACACATTTAGTTAGCATCAGGTCAACAGGAGCCAAAGCCAAAAGCAGGATTCCAGTTTGGGGCTTCTAATCTGCCTCTTTCAAGTCACTACCAAATTCAGTCACTGAATTAGCAACAATGAATCTGAATTTCACCAATCTCCAGAGATAGGACCGTGAGAGAAGGCCAAGTTTGGGATATCCCACACAGCCCTTTAGCAAGCCACCCATTGGCTGCTTCTGAGGTGAGAGCAGAATACATGTATTTTCTGGTCCTATATTTCCTACTGTTCCTAAATGATACTATGAATGAATAAGCAAAGTTTGAGTCTGTGCAGCCTGGGCTGGGAGCTATCACAGTCACATACAGCTATATTAACTCTATATTGGTATCTAAGATCTTCCCAAGCTCTTTTGTTCCTCTGCGCTCCAAATACAAAGATCACTGTCAGCTCTGCCTGAAATTTTAAATACCATTTGTCCCTTTGCCTTTAAAATCTTATACAGACCTTTAAAGTACACATGTTAATAGAGAAACAGCATATTAAATTCCAGAGGATTGTATTTTAGAAGTAAATCATAATTTATTCACTCCACTATCCCACAGAAACTAGCACAAAGTGGGTGTGCAATTAGTGTCAGTGAAATAAATGGAAGGAAGCCATCTACTCCAACAGCAATACTGTATAGTTGTTACGGAATTCACTTTGGTTAGCCAAGCAGATGGCTGAAAGGAAAGGAGCTCAGATGAATCATTTCTGATGATATTAAAGAGTGGCAGAAGGATGCCCCTCGAGGACATGCCAGGTGAGTGTAGATAGTAAACCTAGACAGAGGGACCCTGGAGTAGCCTGGAGACCTGAGCTTCCGAGATTAGGGGGCAGGGGTTGAAGGACAGCAAGGAGTGTATTCCATGAAAAGTGAAAAGAATTTCATGCAACCTTTACTTATTTCACCATCCTATGAAAGATATCCTGTAAAAGACTATTACAGCTCGCTGAAAAATCACTTAAGGTATTAGGATATTTGTTCAGACCCACTCAGAGCTCGCAGCCCCAGCCCAAGGACACAACCTGCAGAGAAGACCCTGCCCTCCCTAACTGCAGCCTCAGGAAGCAATGAGGTCATTCTGCAGTGAAAACTGACCTCATTATTGCAGACTTCTGCTCATTCTCTGCCCTTCATGTAAGACAGAATCGCAAACATTTCCATATGAGAGAAACAATAATGAAAATTCAAGGTTCAGCAAGGTCATACAAAGTATTCCGAAACCTTTGAGCATGCCAATTTTTCATTAGTCCTCTCCATGATTAAAAACAAGACTCTGCAGGGCTCATCTGATTTGCAGGGCTTAGATGCACCTGTGAGAAGTACACACGTTCTTGGCCATTATCTTGATATATGTTTACCACTGGTTCACTTCCATTTAACTGCATCTAATTTCTTCTTTTTCTGGCAGGACTCTGGGCATGGATACATATTTCAAGCTCTCACCATAAGCCAGAGCTAGACGTGCTGCTGAAGTGAATTTCCTCGCAAGAATAATATTTTGTTGAGACTTTTGTTTGTTTAGATTTACCTAGGTTGATAGAATTCCATCTTTCACAGATGATTTGCTCACTCTAACCCAAATGCTTAAGTATAAATGATAACCCTCAATAATGACACTCTGATGAAAAAGGTTTACATGTGTTCTCTTTACACACGAAAGCAGAAATCAGGCAGTAGAGGAAGCTGACATTCTTTTTCCCGTGTAAATAGTTATTAGAGTAGAACTCACATGACCCACTGCCCCAGAAAAAGACAAAGAATTACCTCAGCACATGGAGGTCAAGTCATTATTAGGTAGAGATTCTTCTTTATAAGTGTCTTGTGGCAGATTTTGCCTATTTGTTACTGTAAGTGGACAGTTATTTAACTTTTACTATGTTTGTGACACAAAACTAGATTTGAAGGTTAGAGCCCCTGCCTTCCAGGAGATCAGCATCTACTTTTGGAGACAATAAGTGTGATAAAAAGATCAAGAGACAATTCATAGCTTTATATTGTTTTAGAGCCACGAGGGAATATGGCATTTTGTCTCTCACTAAGCAGTGCTTAGGCTGCTGAGGCTTAGCAAACACAGTGGGACACTCGTATAGGAAATCACTGGGTACCCCACTAAAGCATCCTCAAGTCTCCCATTGGCCGAGTTCTTGGAAACCCCTCATGTGAATTGCTTTCTCTCCAGTAATTCTGGAATCCCGCTGCCTCTCTGTAGGCATGACTCCAGTGGGGCTGCCAC
The DNA here is from genome assembly GCF_014898055.3 of Talpa occidentalis. Taxonomy (NCBI): domain Eukaryota; kingdom Metazoa; phylum Chordata; class Mammalia; order Eulipotyphla; family Talpidae; genus Talpa; species Talpa occidentalis. The sequence continues at coordinate 16,330,421 of NW_023601322.1, forward strand.
GACTGCTTCCAGGACATTCTGTTTAGGTTAAAAGATCCTGATCCCATCCTTGATGTTTCCAGAGATTTAAAAGTCAGAGAGAAAATGTAGACTATTATAAGAAAAAGTTTGCTGCTATCAGTGACATTCAAGTTCCAGGAAAAATGTTCACCACGTATATCCATTCTTTAAATTCTTCAGAATTCAATTCCTGCCGAAGGGGAGGTTACCCGTAAGCCACTAAAAATCAACCTCTGAACAATCTGCATAGCCCTATGAAGACCTACATGCAACAGTCAGGGCATTGGGGGGGGGAGAGAGTCAGGTCTGTTCCTTAAGTGCCAGAGACCAGCAAATCCCTAATGATATTCTGCTTCACATAGACAATTTTGATTTTTTTCCAGTGTTTTATGTGTGTATATATTTCACATATGTACATAATATATTGCATGTGTGCATACAACATCGTGCATATATATAGTATATATTGTGTATATACATACATTTCTAAATCATTTCATACATACATTTCTAAATCATACATACATTTCTAAATCAGTTTCTGTTTCTTTATAATTACACATTTGATCAGCTGTGACAGGAAGAATGTCCTTTCCCTCCTCAGCACACACCTGCTACCTCATATTTGATTGCACCATGAACAATTAAAAACTTTAAACAATGATTAAGCCATCGGGATTTTGTTTTTGTAGCAGTTTAGCACATCTTGTTTAACACACCGATAAGGGTGAACATCCAATTAAAGTTAAAATTCGCCACTTTTGTTCTAAATATATATTTTTCTGAAGTTATCAAAGCTAAACATCAGAAAACCATGGGCTATTTGTACTCGCTCCATGTCTAGTTCTGAAATGAGAGGAACAAGAAGCAAACACATGAAAAATCCATTCTTAAAAAAAAAAAAACTAACAAAACTTTAATGCAACAACATCTTGAGTTTTAAAATAGATGTTTAGGCTGCAATCATGGGCGAGTAACACATTTGGAAGGACGTTATTGGTCCACTGAGGGTTAGTTCAATCCAACTCTACTGCTCTGTAAGTCTCTTGGCTCTTTACTATGGCAATGGTAGATTGGGGTGGTAATTTTGCATCTGCTTTATTAACACAAATGTTTACATTGCTAAACATATTAACTATTAATAAGCCTTCAAATTGGCCATTAAGAAAACCAAAGAAATTAATGAGAAACAAATGCCACCATTAACGTGAAGTTTTGCTTAAAGGCATGAGATAAGGTTGGCCAATAAAACTGATTTCAGAAACTAATAAAAATTAGCAATTAAATGTTTCCAAAGAGCCCAGCAAAATTATCCAGTGCACTGAGGACTCATTTGAGATCTATTCCGCCTTCATTCCTGTCTCTCCATGTCCTTCACACAATCATCAGCCCTTTTTGAGGAACAAATTTTATGGTCACTACATCACCTCAATTCCCTGTGTGAATTCAAAATCCATGTGGTAAAGTATTCATCAGCTGTGTTCTCTGTCCACTTCTTTTATAGCACATATTGTTTCATCTTGTCATTGATCGTTTCATATTTTATTTATAGACCTACACTGTGAGCTACTCCAATGAAGAGATCTTGCTTTTCTAGTATCTGCATCTATAGATCATGGCACAATATTAGGGCTCAAAAATCTATATAAATTATTATCAAAGCAATATAGCTCATGATTCAGAAACTGCTTTATAGGAGCTGCTTTTAAAATAGTCATACATTGGGCCTCCCCAGTGGTACAGCATTTGAGCGCTGGGTTGCGAAGCTGCCTGCAGCCTCTGCAGCACCAGTTTGATCCCCGGCCACTGGCGAGGGTCCCACATGGCCTGCAGACCTCTCCTGCCACCCGCTGCTCCCCTCAGCAGTGTACTTCGTCAGTCTGCCTGTTCTGCTCCCCGCTCTGGCTCTGGTGAATCCTCTCACCCTCCCGTGCTTCTGACTGTACCCAGTGCTTGTATAAATAAATAAATAATCTTTTTTTTTAGAAAAAGAATTAATTAAAAAAAATAGAATAGTCATACAGCAAGAAGAGCCCCATGAGAGTAAATATGGCCTGTGCTCAAGTGCAGGATACCCAGGTCTGAGATTCCAGCTCTGCCTTTCCCTGTGTAGTCTTGGGCAAGTTGATTACTGTCTCTGAGCCTGTATTTTCTCATCTTCAAAATGAGGGTGGCAGTTAATATAGGCATCTTATAGCAGTTGTAACAAATGTATGTAAAGTACTTAGCTAAACATCTGGTGCACAGTAAGCACTCAGTAAATACTAGATACATTTTTTTTCTTTTAATTTGGAAACTCCGATAACTTAGCATACCACATGTGCTAATTTGAAATTTACACAAGTCTCATTTCAACCTAAATTATGATGAAATGTCATCATTGAATTTTGTTATTTCCATGGAATAGCCAGTCTAGTTATTGCAAACAGAAAAATACTAAGAGCTCAGTCAAGATCAACAAATATTTTGAAAGGTACAGAGTGCAGCATCCTTCTGCCAGAAGCAGAACTGAGCAAGAACCCATGATTCTTAAACCATTCCCTTGAAAGCATCCCCTCAACAAATATTCACTGAGATAGTCCACTCCCCTCTCCAATGGGGAGGCAGAAGACCCCATAAGGGACCCCATAAGGCTAAATGTTCTCTGAAGTTTCCTGAGTTGAACTAGAATTTTATGAGAATAGTCATATTATGCCCACGGTTGATTTAACATAAAAATAATGTGGTTATTAGGAAAGTCTGTTATTTTTATATTGTTTATATTAGATCAGCCTTGGACATATTTTCCAGTGTCGTCTTGGCACTCTGCTGTAAATGCCTACTTCAGGCCCATGGTACTAGGCTACAGGGCAGGTCTGCAGAGCAGAGTGACTCTATGGAAGGCTCAGTCTTGAGGCTGGCCATGCATCTGGCTTCCTGGAAACTGTCCTTATTACGCTCAACTACTAAACTACTTTACTATCAAGCAGCAAAGAAAGATAAGTCAACAAGTCAATAATTATTTCTGGTGATGCAGTTTATCAGTCAGATTTGAACTATTTTTTTTTTTTATCACACACAGCTCACTGGGTTTGAAGAGGCAAGTGCATTTTGTCATTTATAATCACAGCTGTGCACAATCATAGCTGATCTCCCTGTGTCCACACAAGAACTGAGAGAAATACTGTTCTTTTTTTTTAAAGATTTATTTATTTTTATACAAGAACCAGGGTACAGGCCAGATGTGTGGGATGGTGAGAAGATTCACCAGAGACAGAGCGGGGAACAGAACAGGCAGACTAATGAAATACACTGCTGAGGAGAGCAGCAGGTGAGACAGGAGAGGTCTGCTTTGCCATGTGGGATTCTCGCTGGCTGGCCGAGCTCGAACCTGCACTGCAGAGCTGCAGACAGCTTCACAATGCTGCGCTCAACCACCTGTGCCACCAGGAAGGCCCTGGAGAAATACTGTTCTGACAAGCACAGTGAGAGCCAGGAAGAGCAGCATCAATTTAAGTTGGTGACACAGCTTATGGCTGTCACTGTAACCAGTCTAGTGTTGACAGACCCCAGGTGAGACATTTTCAGCATTAACTAAAGAAATAGAGTGAAAGGACATACACTGGCCTTCTTTTAAGTAATACCTTGAACAAAGAGAAGATTTAAAGGGCTAAGCTAGTGAACTAGGCCTGAATAGAACCACTTCAGGCAAAAGGACTTCAACAGATGCTCCTTTGTCAGGATAAGGGGCTGGAAGCCTCTTTTCAGAACAACTGTGATCCCCAAGGGCATCTCCACAAAACTTTAGGCATCAGAGAGACAGGAGGTGGCTATTGTGTCTCTAATGACTGTAAGACTTGGAAAATAAAGGGCCTTGGAGAAACTAGGGATTCCTGCTGTGAAAAATGTCTTTTTGGCTAGAAAATATGAAGGGGAACTTTACTGACCAAAGGAAACAGGGGGGAAAGGTCAGCAAGAGATGTGGTCCCCTTTGCTGGAGGTTGGAACACCCACCCCAGCATCAATTTTTAGAAAACATACAGTAGCTCAAAGGCAATGTTGAGCACTTACTGGGCAAGTAAGTGTCCTTGATAATAACTAGGCAGAGGTTATTGAAAAGCTTCATTAGAGTAGTTTGAAGGGGATGACCAACTTGTTCTGTGGTGCATCATTTTCCCCTAGTTTTAGCTCAAATAGGGAAACAGGGAAAATTGGTCACTATCATTCTAAGGAATAATTCCTTGCTGTCAAATTAATCCTCAGACCAAAGACAACCTTTTTGAAAAGGCTACAGTTGTCTATGTATAGATCTGAAATCATTAAAAAGAAGAGGCACCATCAAAGTCTCCTTCAATCATAGATGCCTCCAAAAAGGTCAACTACAGCACAGACAGGATTTCCATTGCTTCCTGAAGGAGCCATCTGACACAGCAAACTTAAGGATAAAGAAATTTCCACAGGGAAAAACAACAAAAGAAAACAGGCAGTTCCAACTTGTGCAGAAACTCTTACTCTGCTTCCTTGTTGCCTGTGCTTTACAACATACTGAAAGTAATGTTTTGTTTCCAAGATTTTAGAATTGCCAATGTACTTATGAGCTTCTGACACTAGGAGATATGCACATTTGCATGTTGAATGTGTAAAGTAGATAACTGCAAACTGACAATCACCACTTCATACCACTTTCCATGTTCAATGCAGATCTGATACACTGGTAATCCTTAGCTCCTAGTGAATATACTCACCTTATTCCTTAAAGCCCAGCTCTTCACACAGAGAATTCAGTTATACCTTTTCTATTAAAACTTATTTACTGCTGTCATTTTTTTGTTTTGAAAAAAACAATTTATTTATTTATATTTTATATCATTGTTCATATTTGTACAATGTTGCTTGTATGCTTTCTCTTTTCAGGTGTATTCCCATAAAATTCCCACCACCAATTCACCCATGAACAATCACCATAGTTCCTTGTACTGACATCTTTCTTAAGGATGCAAGGGATAAGAGAAGACTTTAGATCCTAAGCTCAGATGTTTGCAAGCTCTGATTCCATGCCAAGCAAAAGCCTTTCAATAAATTACTAAACCAACCAGTACTTTCATCTTCTCATTCAAAAGGGCTGTGTGCGTGTGTATGTGTGTATATGGGTGTTAAAGTATTCCAATACTTGTGGGGGGGAGGGGCGTTCAGTGAGCATATATGGAGAACATTCTGTTTAAAAAAGAGCAATAATCTTAGGGGAATAAGGTAATTTAGGTTGATAATATGTTATAAAATATATAAACAAGCCAAATACATGTGCATAACAACTCAGTGACAAATGGAATATTAATCATTATTAAAAGAATGTTAATAGCAGTAAAGTTATAAGTGCTGAAAAGGACCTAATATAAAAGCTTGATTGTCTTATTCCAAGAGAAGCTATAAAGACTAAATAGTAGTGCCTCCCCGGTGGTAAAAGGGTTAAAGACAGCGCTAGCAGGCCTTCTCGTTGGCACAGCAGTTGAGTGCTGGGCTGTGAAGCTGCCTGCAGCCTCTGCAGTGCCAGTTTGATCCCCAGCCACCAGCGAGGGTCCCACATGGCACGCAGACCTCTCCTGCCAAGCCTGCTGCTCCTCTCAGCAGTTTGCATCATCTGTCTGCCTGTTCTGCTCCCTGCTCTGTCTCTGGTGAATTCTCTCACCCTCCCATGATTCTGACTGTACCAGTGCTTGTATAAATAAATAAATAAATAAATAAATAAATAAATAAATAAATAAATAAATAAATAAATATTAAAAAAAAAAAAATAAAAGGCAGCGCTAGCAAGCTATCGCCAGCCATTGCAGCATGATTTCAATTCCTGGTCGGCTAGTGAGCAACCCACATGGTGCAGCAGACCTTTCCTGCCTTGCCTGCTGCTCCCCTTAGCAGTGTATTTCAGTCAATCTGCCTGTTCTGTTCTGCCTAAGCGTTCCCAGCTGATCTATACTAATGACTAATTCAGACAGAATCCTTCCTTCCTCTACTAGGATTACATCCTCAGCACTTCATACCAGTGCCTAGGACAGGGTGTGCAAGTGAAAATTACCAATCCAATCCTCCTCCTGCACATACTTCCAAACCGGGTTCTAATAATCAGTTCACATTACCAAGATTTAAACTCTAAAGCCAGTACACAGTTGTGATGACACAGTGGATCAGTTGTTTGAATTCTGAAAGCCTTAATTCCCACATTGGTCAAATGGAGACAGTAACAGCACCAAGATAATAAACTGATACAGTATTCTTAACACAGTGCCAAATTCATAGTAAGAACTCAATACATGCAACAGATTATCAACCATCCCACTACCCCAATTCTTTTGCTACTCTCCTTGTCTCTGGTCCTGTTCCTAATCATCTCTCCCAGGAAATGGCCAGTGCAGCAGAGAAGACTTCTACTAACTCAGAGAAGACTAAGGGACTAGCAGGCTGAGAAAGGAAGGACATCAGGTGATCAGTTCGGACAGGCTACAATCAATATGTTGACTAAAAGTTCAAGCAGGTGGTTGGTAAAAAAGAGTGTAGAGGTGTGGACTGGAGATAAAAATAAGGATATCTTAAGCACAACTTAGTCACACTGGGTGATCACCAACGGTGTAACTTTCTTCTAGAGAAGAGATCCAACACTGAATATTGAGGTACTCCGATGTCTAGGGACCACAAATGCAAAAAGACATCAGGAATAAGTTGAAGTGATTACTGAGGAAGGACAGAGAGAAGAGTTGTGTATCCTACAAACAAAGTTAAAAAAAGCTTTCAAGGAAAGGTGGGGGGTGACTGATCACATCAAATGTTGTGGAGGTTTAGCTGAGGGACAACTAAGAATTCACCACTGGGATCAGCCTTGTGAGGAGGTCACAGGAGACCTGACTACTAGCAGTGTCCAAGCAAAGAATGAGGCAAAACCTGATGGAAGTTTGAGAAAAGAAAAATGGAGAGAAGTTAGGGATAATTAACACAACAATAAAATTAACTTTTGTCCGGAAGTTCTGATGTACAAAGGAGCAGAGAAATGGAGTCCTCTCTTGAGAGAGAAGGGGGATCAAAGAGGATGATTTTTATTTTATTAGCATAAGAAGATACTAGTAGGTGGTAAGTTGATAAGAATGATCTAGCAGAAAGGGTAAATTGATGATGTGAGAAAAATGAAATAATTTGTGGTAGAGGCTAAATAAGGTTTTGCTATTTGAACCTTTGGTAACCACAAGGTGAGAAAAAATTAAGACTAAGTTATGGCATACTTCAAGTATAAGAGTAAAACTACATTTATCAGTAAGAAAATCATATGGACCAGTGAAACAGAAGCTGTTAGGTCTTCCCTTTTAATTTTTAAGGCTCAAATATCAAAGTATAGCCAAAAGCAAGAATAAAAAGAAAATTAAGTGTTTTTATATTGTAATACTCCATCTTCCATTTCAGAAATGGGAGTATTTTAAACAACGTACTAGTTTAACTTAACTCTAAAATAGCTTAAGTCCCTTAACATGGAATTAGAAAGAACAAACAAACAAACCAGTGTGTAACTTTGTGCCTATTACAGCAAAAGTTAACCATTGAGTAGAGATAATTTTAAAATGTTATGCCAGAGCTTTTGACATTAGGGAGTAGAATCAAGACTTTTTCTTTCCTCTGAATGAATCACTAGTGTTGCATCCTTATCTTAAGTAAATTTGGGTAAAGAGGGGACCAAGTTAGCTTTAGAAAAGCAATCAAGAAAGCAAACATGTAGGAGACAATCCCATAGGCCTTCACTGTTGTTTCAGATTGGTCACAATGGATAAAGAGGTTCGGTGCTGATAAGGAAGCCAAAGGATTCTAGGAAGAAGGAAACCAAGATCTTTTGCCTAAGATCTAATAACACAGCACAGCACACAGGACATCCTACCCAAGACTCCTGAGGATAAGACAAGGAGACTTCCTAAAATCATGTACTGGAAGGAAATTAGGTCAGTGGCCTTTGCTCAATAAACAGGCTTACAGTTCATGGAGAAAATGGTTCAGGAGACAATGATGGTGGGGGTGCCAGAGAGGCAGCTCTGTTGCAGGTGTGGAACAAAATGAAACCGAGAGGTTTCGGGGGGACAGTCCCATGCTTGGGCAAGATCTGCCCCATCAGGGACAGAAAGAATAGGTTCCTGTGCAACAGAACACTGATCAAAGGCTGTTAGCAAAAGTGAACAGAAGACTCAGATCTCTGGAAGGTGAACTTTTGAGGCAAGACAGAGCACTTTGACCTGAATTATTTATTTCTATTACCCCCTGAGTTGGGGTTTCTCTGTCTCGCGCGCCAGTTGAGATTGTGCTGTGGGCAAGTCTTCTTAGACAATGTGTTGGATTTGAGAACCTGAGTGATAATACAGTGTTTAAAAGTGAGTGTGATTATATTTACCAGTAAGTTGGCGAAATAGGTCATATTTAAATACTTGTTCACTTTATTTTCTGTCCCACTGTCTTAAATTTTAAATTCAGTCGTCTTTACTTGATGTTTTAGTGAGATGTACTCTGAAGATGTTATTAATAGGTATTGGCACATTTAAGATCCTGAAATAAAATTATTCTGTGATATGTCAGAATCAAAGACAAAAAATTGTAATATGTTCAAATATTTAAATGTTTGAATTCTCTGTTCTCTGTTGGTGACCCCAGGTCTAAATTTTGTACAGTAGATGTATTTAATATAGCTCAAATACTTAATATCTGGCAAAAAGCTATGTTTGTGTACCGATGCATCAAACACTGGATAAAAAAGTTCCGAAATATACTGAATGCAATATCTTTATTTTCCAGCAGCTTTATGAAAACCACTCCGGGTGAGATGTCTCTCCTTTGCAGTTTCTCTATAACAATTTTATTGCATTAAATCCCAATCTTTTTCTCTTCTGCCTTTCTTCTGGCACCTCATTTTTAAATCAAAGATTTCATTGATGAATTTTTTAAAAGCACAGTTCATAATTACAAATGATTTCAACTACAAAAGTGAAGAGCTTTTTGTGACAAAGGGAACCAGAAATGAAAAGCAAGCACAAAAAGGCATCCACGTGCAGCATTTCCATAAAGTGCAATATAAAAGGGGTTCTATTCACTCCAGGCAAACCAGAGAGGAAACCCTGTTTTTCAAAAAAGAAAAGTCTGAAAAATTAAAATGCTAGATAAATTCTGTCTGGGAATACATCAGAAAGTCCTCAGATTCAGATCAAAAAACAGGAATAGGGAAAGAGGATGAAATGGGTTAAAGAGCCAATTGCTTGGTGGTGGATGGAAACTCCCCTTTTGGCGGTGAGCACAATGTGGTATATTTTCAGCTGAACAGAAGAGCCTGCTACCTTCTTGAAACCTATACTATGTTATAAACTTGTTACCTCAACACAGATTTTTTAAAAAGAAAAAGCAAAGAATTGTACCTCCAGTTTTGTGGTGTTAGGTTGGTCACTTACACTTTCTGAGGCAGTTTACCAATAAATTAAGGGGCTAAACCTGGTACTTCTACAGTCAAATTAAGGTCTAAGATCTAAGAAATCTATCCACAGGGATTCTATCAATCACTCAAAATAGCACAATCAGCTATAAGCAACTTTTCAATAAATTCTGCCTTGCTCAATGGTTGATCTCTTCAAGTAATGGATAAGTTCAAAATCATGTCATGTCAAAATCATGGCCTACTAAGAAATCATATGAAAGTCTGAGCTACTCTTTAAACCCAAATAACATTCAAAATTTAAAACTGCCTTGTATAAACACATCACCTAATACATAATTAAGCTGACACACTAACAAAAGTTTTCATGAAAATATCTAGCATTTTGAATATTCTTTACCATTTCTTAAAAGTATGCTGGGGCCAAGTCTACTGTCCATTGCTTGCATCCTAGACAGCAATGTTCTCCCTATTTCACATGAAGAAAATTTGACAATGCTCATTAATAGACACCTGGATATCTACTTGAAATGAATAAGGAAAAGTGCACCATAGGGCCTCCCTGGTGGTGCAGGGGTTAAAATCTCAGCGTTGCTGAGCTATTGCCAGCCATTGCAGCATGAGTTCCATCAGGGAAGGAGCTAACCCACATGGCGCAGCAGACCTCTCCTGTCTCGCCCACTGCTTCCTTCAGCAGTGTATTTCAGTCAGTCTGCCAGTTCTGCTTGCCACTCTGTCTCTTATGAATCCTCTCACCACCTCTCCTGCACCTCTGGCCTACACCCCTGTTCTTGTCTGCATAAATAAATGAAAATAAATCTCTAAAAAGAAAGAAAAATGGCATATAATGTATATGTATAAATGGAAACAAATATCAATGATAATTATAATATTTTTTTTTGTTTTATCATGTTTTAAATAGGCAGGTTTATTAGGAAAAGAAAGAAAGATGCACCTGCATAGTCATAGGTGGGCAGGAGAGCTGTCAGTATTATAATAAAATTAATGAAACTTGTCACTAGTTTCCAGCTCTACCAGAATTTCATAGACTATCCATTTAAATCTGAAACCTGAGTCCTGAGAATAAATCCTCCAGGAATGTTTTACTTTTATCCTTAGATAAATATTTTTTAAAAAATAAACACTTGTGATATATTTTAAGTAAATATGAAATGGAAATTTGCTCTCAACAGGCAAGCGGTGTTGACAGGCAATTCTCTCTTAGACTAAACATAAAGACCCAGCAGACAAGTTTACCAAACCTCAGTCCAACCTAAATTGAGATTGTCATTACAACTACAAATCTGAATTATTTTGGGTAATTTTAAAGACAAGATTAGATATAAAAACAAAATGAGCATCTTAATACAGAAAATGGTGGTTCATGCAATATGTGTATGTATGTATGTGTGTGTGTGTGTGCATGCAAAGACAGCCTGTGTCAATGTGCATGTGTGGGGGGGGGGGTCATGTCACTGTCTCCATGTCACAGTATACCTGCTGCCTCTCCTCTAGCCACAAAACATATAACTGCCCCAAATATAAGAGAGCTGTTACAATTCTGTAGAACATGACATTTTATCAGCTCACTTTTCAGTATTTCGAATTGTTCCCTGGAATTAATTCACTAAATAACCCAGACAGTCAAAGCACAGATCCATTAGGCTCCGTAGAAGACATTCTTTAAATGTTAGTGCCATACAATGAATATTTGATAAGTACATCATTAATAAACCTTGGTTCAATGTAATTGATATGTGGATGTTTAATGACAATTCCAAATGATGTAGCACATAGCATCTACCCACCCCTCAATCATGCAGGTTGCCCCCTGTACCATATGATGGGCACAATTGGAAAAGCAAAGTCTGATCTTCATTAGATGCTATCCATAAAAGGTTTTCATTACAAGATAAATGATTACAGCTTGACTTTATTAATTAAGCATGCATTTCTGCAGACCAAAGTAATGGAATAAAATGGCCAGTAGCTTTTAAACTACACAAAATCTTAATGTCTCAGAAATAAAGTCCACCTTATTCCATCCCTTTAAATCCCTACTATTTTGAGAATGTACAGCAACTGAATTATAAGTATTGCTAAATACTGAATGAACTTCAGACACGAGCATACCAATGTTAATAATAAGCTAATGCATCCCTGCTCTCATCCAATCACCTCAAATTCAGCCTAAACATTTCCCCAACCTTAAAAGAGAATAACTCCAGAATATGGAAAGGTCAGCTACAGAACCAGAAATGAAATGGCTTGTTGCTGTAGGACAGGTCACTAGAAACCCTTTGTTCTCTTACCACAGAGTCACACATAAGAAATGAACTAATCACCCATGCTCAGAAATGTAAGTTTTTCTCCATTTTAGGGTCAGGAAGGATTCCTGCAACACTATTTGTCTATATAACAGTTCTTTTCTAGCTCTGACTGTTTCAGCAAGAAAAATAAAGCTTCTTAGAATGTCAGTTTTAAAGCTTTAAAAAAAAAAAACCACAGTAAAGAAGAAATCCCTGAAATATTTCTTGCTTAGATATTTTCACATGTACAGTATTTTGACACAAGAGAGCTCTAAGACAACAGCAGAACCTTCTGTAGTGATTTATAGGAAAAAAATATTTTCCAGATAGTTTGATACGTTAGAGCTCATGAATCCAAGAATAAAATCCACTCAATAAGAAGACAGATGTCTTAGCACTCACAAAATCATTTAAGGATGACTTCATCAAGTAAAGCAAATGTGTTTTTGTAGAGTATGATCCACAAAAGGGATTTAGGGTTAATTTTATATAAGAGAACATTCTGGCTATGAGTCACCTTTTTCTCCCTAATTCTGCCATGTACTGTATTTATTTTGCAATCACTAGCAGAACTAATCACATTGTTCAATTAATTCCACTTCTATTGACCATGGGCACTACATAGTTCATCAATTTACTGTATTAACATAAAATAAAAAGCCTGACCCTCACCTTGTGTAAAATGCTTTTATCCGTAATGTTGTTACTTGCATTTATTGGTAATTACTTTGATCCCATATGAGTGGGCTATTGATTCTTCACCATGCCTTACAGCTGAAACATTAACAAACATTTACCTTTGAAGGTGACGTTTTAATTTCATTGTAACATTTTTACAGGACCCCAATACTAACTCTGACCAACATATTTCCAATCCCCATAAAGAGAAAAGGCATTTCCATAGTTTATTGTTTGCACTCCCATTGTAATGGCAATGTTGCTGGTATTAGTCAGAGAACCATGGCTTACAATTCCTACATGAACTAAAAATACCGCTAGACTATTCAAATGATTCATTTTGCATTAGTGCAATTGTTTCCAAGTGTGTTTCATCCTATTTTATTCATCCTAGTTTCTTCTTGTTGTAGCATTAACCATTAAACTCTATATTATGAATTTAATGCATACAGTAAAGTTAAAATTCCTTTATGAATTAACAATCTCAGCTGTGATTTTATTGCTCATTGTGACTCATTTTTTTAAGACTCAGATTACTAATACAGATCTAGAGGTAATTCTAATTTAATTTAATTTACTTTTGATTTCCAAATAGGGAAAACTCCATTAATATGTTTCAACGCATCCCTTCTCTCTCTCTCTCAGAAGCAGTGGGTGACTATCTTCTTCAGTCATCGGGTCTGTACTCAAGATCTAATTTTCTTGAAGAATTATCTCTTTTTCTTCCCCAGTCCCAAGCAAATCAAACTCTGTCACTGTCTACAGGACCTGCAGCACACAGCTCTGTCTCAATGACGAATGGTTTCTGCATGTATAAAATGATGAAGTTTGACAAAAACTCCGGGATTCTAAATTAGTATGACCTGGCCTGTGGCCTTTAATTCCCTGTGCTATAGCAAAACCCAGGAATAGATCAAGACTTTCTGTGGAACAGTTAAGCATGGCTGGGTTGGAATCCCAAGGTCTCTACTTAGTAGCTCAGTGAACCTGGGCAACTTACTTAACCTTCATGTGCCAATACTTCCTCAACTGTAAAATGGGGTTATTAGTGACCCATCTCTTCAGATGTTAAAGTGTCTGTCACTGTTTAGCTGAGTCTGAGCAGGAAATGAGGAGCAGAGCAGGAACTTTTCTAAAATCTGTAGAGAGGAGGGGTTTATTTGAATAATATTAATGAAACATATTACATTTTGTTCCCACCCAAAGTTAATTTACCAGACAATTGAGCCTCACTGAGCCAAATCTCAAAACATCTGAACATTTACCTTTGTTTGGATTTAGGTATTTGTGATGCCTTTAGTTGAGTCCTTGGGAAACCAGCTTACCTGCAGATAACTAAATCCACTTGCTCCCTATATATGCAAACTGGGGCAGGAACAGGCATCTGATTCAGAGCTGGTAAACCTCACAAATCAAGATGGGCTGGAAAAATTGTACTCTTTCTTGAAAATTTACCAAAAAAAACCTAGAGGGAATACTTTGGGCCTAGAAGCAGAAATTCAAATTGAAAGGAAGTCTTAAGAGAAGAGACCAAAAGGAGACCACAATGATGAGGAACCAGAATCAGAAAGGACATCATATTTAAAAAATAAAAAAGATAACAGGGACCTATGAAGGAGAGAGACACAGTAGTCGGTCCACAGTTTCAACCACTTAACTTTCTAAATTTCTATTTATAAACCCCAGGATGCTTCAATGCTTGTGGACACGGACAGATGGACACACACACACACACACACACACACACACACACACACACACACTTTTCTCTTAGGATGTATTTAGGGACTCTTACTTGCAAACAAAAGAGGCCAAGTAAAACACCAGTTTCATTGAAATGGAATATAAACGATGTCCTCGTATTGAACAGAGCACAGTAAACCTACTTTAACCTTTTCTTGATGGCCTGGGACCATCATTACTGACAACTACCGAGCAGTGGTGTGACACAGGGGTGCTCTCTGGGCTGCTGTGCATGCAAGGTTTTTTATCTCTTCCCCGAATGGCCTCAGAAATGATGCTATTTGAATCCCTGGCCACCTTTTTATGGTTTTTCAATCTTTCCCATTATCATAAATCTGCTTGCTTCTCGTAGCTTCCATTCTAACTTCCTGCTTCTAACCTTCTGGAAGCTGGGGAACAAGATAACCAAGCTTGATGGATTTCTGAGTAAAATATGAATACAGCTAATATACCCTAGGTTACCACCTCAGAAAATGATATCTATATACTGTAAAATCCTGACAAACACAAAGAAGTGAGAAGAGACATACTTTGGGCCTAGTGTAACTGCTCACCAGTACCCACAGGCCCAGCCTCACAGCGTTCTCACTGTGAAATCCAAATGTTTTCCATGGTTATTTCAATAGTTGCTGCCACTCAAAACTCTAATTTCCAAGGAAAACATTTTAACATTTTATTTACTTAAAATTTGATTTCAAAAGCAAAATAAACACATTAAGACTGTGTTTCTAAAATAAAATCAAATAACTAAGTAAGTTCCTTGAACTATTAAAATAATTTTTGATTCTTTGTTCTTCTTTTTCAAATTATACCTACTCTGCCCTCATGGACACAGGTTGCACGTAACCCTCCAAGTAATTATAGTGGCAGTAATTTTCTCAAGTTGTGAGATAGTTTTTCATGATTCCTTCTTCATAGCACATATTTACCTGGGGCCTATTATGTACCCACACTAAGGTAGGCTTGGGGAGCTATTGGTGAACAGACTATTCAAGGTAAGTTTCCTGTCTTTATGAGGATTCTATAGGCAGTTGTAGCCTGGGCAGCTCAGTGAGGCATGTTTGGCCAGATCAAGTAAATTTTCTCTGAGGTGACATTCCCCTAAATAGTCTAATTCATCATTCAAACCAGGAGACATGTGAGGACAAGAATGGCATTATGTATAATTAACAGTGTCGCAAGCATAAGTTTGGACCTTCCAAGGCAAACCAGCTAGATGGTCTCCTCATGTGTAGGTCATGTATAGGCTGGCACTTAGTAGGTGCTCAAGAAGTATTGACTGAATAAGCTGAAAAACAACATAAATAAAAGGGGCCATGCAACTAAACTATTAATAAATATAGTATTTATTTCTTAACCAACCTTACATTCTCTTTGTCATCCATTTAAGCAAGTTCAGTCAAATCTTGGTTATTTTCTACCTGTCTGACCATAAAAATGATGAAATTATCTGGATTTCACTCCTGAAAGATCACTTAAAATTATGGACTGAAGTCAGTTCTATTCATTTTAAATCTTTGCTTTAGAGAAGTTTATTTATATAATTGTTCTGCCTTCTATATTTTCTTTCCCTGGCTGGGTATTAACCATTCAGTTCAATTCTTTCTTGCTATCCAATTTAATATATTTAAAAGAGTACAGCTGCACTTCAGGCTTTAGTTGGAATAAAAACCGCACTCCCAACTGTTCGTCCTTTAAAGCTTTGTCAGTCCAAGTATCATCAGCTCTTTGCTAACTTACTTCCCTCCCAATAAGGAGCAAATGTGATACAGTGGTAACATTTCTACCTGGGCTACGTAACTATAAAGCCTGTATAACTTGTATAAACTCAGAATTTACTTGCACTACATCATTATGGAAACATTGGTCTAAGGACTTTTAAATTAGTGACTCTTAAATTAGCATCCATGAATGTATTTCACAGCACCTACAAACCCCTAGAACTATATGGATCTTGCTCATAAGTGTATATATATTTTCCCCCTAGGGAAAATTGCATGACTTTGTCTAATTTTCAAAGGGGTCTGAGGGGAAGATTATCATTCTAATGAAAGAAACTAGCAAACATAAATTTTTCCATTTTACTTTCCATAAAACTATGCATTCCAAATGAATTCCAAATTCATTTCAATCCATTTGCCGAATCACGGAAGACAACTAGGGTGACAGGTGTGACATTAGTTGGAAAGGTAAACACAGAGTTGAAGTTTTCATAATGATTTGTCCCACTACACAGAATAGAAGCTACATGTAAGGACCTTGTCCACTCTCTTCCACTGCCAGCAATCTAATCTGAGCACTCAGGGACTCATTTATAAATCCCCACCGAAATGTTCCAATCTCATATGAGATGTGACCTTCCCTCCTTCACTCCTCCACAACACCACCATCACCACCCACCTGCCCACTTCAACCAGTTCTCAATAGATAAATCTAAGAAAACATCCATCTTCAAAGTCTTTGAAAAACTTCAATGGCCTCCATTTCAAATAAAATTGAAAATTTGTAGCTAGTTATTGGAAACGCTCCATAAGCTTATCTTACACTATTTCCTTTCACGAATCTTCTACCCTATATAAAAGAGTGCACTCTCTATCCATCTAAGCTTCAATCTACTTCCAAGCTTGGACTTAGCACTTCCTACCATTTCCCAGACTCAGATAGCCCCCCATATCAACAACAACAAACCAGTCCATGTGTGGGAGCCCAAGGGAGTAGCCCCTCCTTTGTGTAGGCTACTCTGACTTCCTAGTCTACACTGCTGGTCTGAGCTTCTGAATGTGGATCAGAAAAACCGCCTGCCCCAGAGGCACTGACACTTGACACATGCTATCTTGCACTTAGACAAATCTGAAAATATTTATGTCCAGTCTTCCCAAATATACTGAAGAATTTCTGAAGGAAAAGTCAGCTTGTATACCTTTGATTCCCTCTTTATCTTTAGCATTGGCTATTTGCTGATGATGTTGTTTGGTAACAGTATCAAAGCGTCAGAAGAGCGGTGGTGTTATGGGCCAATATGGAAGTAATCTTCATTATGAAGGAGTTGTTGGTGCTTCTTAGGCATGCTAAGGTGTCCCCTGAGTCTCTTGCCACTGTAAGAAATATTTTGTTTTCACACGAGGACCTAAGTCTTTGAGGTCCTTTTAAGAATATGGAAAAAAGAATTGCTTCAAAATTGTTCTGAGATTATTACTGTGGAACAGTGTCATTCTTTAAGAACTACTGAGACAGAACTGAGGATGCAAACTGGCAAACAGTGCTCCAGAGAATATAACACAAGAGTCAAGCAATTGAATTCAAATGTCTCCCTGGGATTACACTGAATGTAACATAGCCCCATAATTTAAAATTGAGCCAAATTTCTACTCAGTTCACCTCAAAACAAACTGAAGAGATAAGGAATCTCAGTGGGTCTGATGAGCTTACCCTAGCAAGCTTTTCCATCTTAATAGCCAGAGTAAGAAGGAAGATGATTCCCTTACACCCATGTGTGCACAGTCACAGCAGTATCAATATCAAAATATAGTGGGAAGGAAGAGGTAGCAGATGAGATTATGAATGACATGCAGACACAATTCAGGCATAAGCAGAGCAAAAGTATCCTATACCACATTACTATGTTCTACAGAAAGTGTTCTTTAGAATTGTCTGCAAAATAAGGAAAGAAACAGTTTGCATGCATTGTGTAGAAAGGCCAATAAAATGTAAGGTCAAAGCCAACACAGATTTCTGTGTGTTGAGGCTGTTGTCCAGGGGTGAAAAAGAGATTCTGAAATTACAAAAAGTGTTGAAGAGGTTTGAAGGTATGCTCTGTACACACTTGTCCTCGAGACGCAAGAGTTACCACCTCTTAGCCACTCTCTTTCCCAACACACCTGCAAAGCTAGATTCCCAAAACCAGGAACCAAGAGCCAGTTTACCAGAAAACCAGCAGCCCAGGATAAGTATCTCTAGGGCTACTTTGAATCTTAATTCCCTAGCAAAGCTTCTCTTTGCTGATCCTTTTTGTCCCTTCATTTAACAGAAATATTCCCCACTCACATATTCAAAATCCATTCCTGCGCTCAGAAACTGAACATCTGAACATATTATTACCTTAAGGAGAGAATACACACAGAGACACAAGCAGAAAAGTAACAGATAAACAACATTTAAAATTTGCATTTGAAGAGCACACAATATATGTGAATATATAAAGTGGGTGTATTTATAAAGAATTATGCAGTCTCCTAAATTTCGTTACAGTGTTTTTCCCCGTATCTCTGTCTGCATAATGATGCCATGAAGAGAGAGGTAAATAAGTGCAGCTGCAGAATTCTTTATGGGTAATCCTCCTGGAAAATCGAATATCATTGGGGTAATGCTCCTGCTGCTTCAAAACCTACATTTTATATCAGACGCTGGAGTAACCCTGCATTGATCGGGAATTATTATTATTAGTTGTTGTTGGTATTCCCTGTTGAAAGAAGAGCAGTGCCACCTGTTAGAATAGGAGCCATAAATTCTCCTGAAAGAAATTGTTACTTAGGGAATAAACTAAGAGGTATCAGGCTGCAGGGGGCAGGGAGAGATTGTTTGTTTTCTCTCTTTCCTCCTGTTATCCTTATTATCAATATTCAGTAACTCTTGCAGTCTGTTTTTAAAAGAAATATGTTGTAAATTATAAGAAATCAGTAGATTGTCTATGATGTACACACTGACCACAATGAGGCATATTATCTTTAATTTTACAGGGTGTGTTCATCACTGTACTGCTGACCAAAGAAATGTTTGATCTTAGCCATAATTAAGGTTTGGATTTATTCTAATTTGAAAATAATAGCTGATCACCAGTCTTCTCCTTCAACTCAATGCTACTGAGTCTAGTTGCCCAGCTGAAGAATTTGGATGAGTTTTTGACATGGTAACTCAAAAATCACCTATTTAGAGAAGGAAAGGGCTCGATTTTAAAACAATAGAACCAGGATAACATGGCTTAATGCTCTACTAAGTCAGAGTAAGAGAAAGAAATAGCTTTCAACCTTTCCCACCTACTATAAACTAAAGTCAGTTATTCCAAATGCAAATGCAAAAATAAGATACCAAACATGTAGCATTTGTATTCGTGGGGGGAAAAAAAAGACTCCAGTTTGCTTTTGACTCAACCTTCTAGCTCAGAGCTCATAAACCCAGCTGAGAAGTACTATTGGTCATGTTTGGCAGGAATTTTTGGCTTTGCTATTGTTTGTTTTTAGCACTAAAATGTATTAGGCTAAAAAAATAAGTCAATTGACTTTAAGCTCCTTGGCATAAAATTCTTACAATAACTGGGCTATTTCTAATAAGATTATTTTTTTTTAACTTATGATGTTTGGATTTTCAGAGTCATATATTAGTTTATATTTGGAAAATATGTTGGAAGATATTAAGAAAACATTTCATGTGAGCAGTGAATTGCTCAAGCTAGTGACAGGATACCAGGTCTGCTGAGTCTGCCAGCCCTGGCGCAGATGGCCCACAGCACAGGCCCTCTGAGCTGAGCCAGGGCCCCCAACATCTCCTCAACAAGGGCCATGGTCATTCCAGACGCCCCCAACCCTAAACCTGGGTGTCTCTCCTCAATGATTTCCTTTTCCTCAGTCATTGCCAAGCAGCAGCCCATGCCTTTCATTCTTCCAACCTCACCACCTTTGTGCCCTCCTCAGTTATTGCCCACAATACATCACTGCTGCTCCTATTTCTCCTGTCCCATCTCTCTCAGTTTGTACGTGCCATTTGAACCATCATACTAAAGGAAAAATGTGAGGCCTCCCCCCGTTAATGATCCTCAACTGTCAGCCCAGTCACTATATCATGATAAAGCCTCAACTCCTCAGCAAGGCTTGAACATCTACATGGACTAGCTTTTGTCCACATTTCCAGCCTAACCTCCCACTTGTGCTTCTGTCCAATTTCCCCACCCTCTCTCACACGGAAGCACCTGCAGCTCCTTGCTCAAGTTGTGATTCTCCCTGAGCACCCCCGCCCCTTGTCTGCATGCTGTTCTTTCTGCCTAGACTGCCCTTCCCGGGACTCCCTGGTGGGACAAGGGGTTAAGACGAAACCCTTGAAGCTGTCCACAGCCTCTGAAGTACGAGTTCGATCCCCTGGCCAGCCAGGGAACAACCCACATGGCACTGCAGACCTCTCCTGACTCGCCCGCTGCTCCCCTCAGCAGTGTATTTCAGTTATTCTGCCCGTTCTGTTCCCCACTCTGTCTCTGGTGAGAGACCTCTGGCCTGTACCCAGCTCTTGCATGAATAAATAAATCTTAAAAAAAGAAAAAAAAAAGAAAAAAAGCTACACTACCCTTCCTTCTTACCTATCTGGCAAACTCCTTGCATTCTTCACAACTGCCCTAGAAAACTGTTCTTTTTGCTGCTGTTGTTTTCTTTTCATGCTATAGAGGTATCTCTCTATTTTAGCTCTTTTCACTTTGCAACTGTCTCCTGTGTTGTTGGCTCTACCCAGTAGAACAGAAGCTGTTCAGGCTCAGGGAACAGGAGCTTTTGTGTGGACGTGGAGTGAGTGCACAGCAGATCCTTAACTAATATTTATTGAACACACTCATAGGGGTTCGTGAAGAAGTGCTCATACGGGTAATTACTGCTCACACCTCATGAATCTAATCACAAGAACGTTTTAATCTCTGGTGTTCTGATTACACATCATGATACTGAACACAGCAGCGTGCATCGTGACTAGCCTACTAGGTGAATTTGACTAGTGGGTTTTGTTTCATCTGGAGTTTTAAATGACTATTGTTACTAAGTTAAAATAATAGAATTATTTCTAAACTGCTGATTTTCCAAATTTTGCTTAAAAAAATGTCAAGGAAGCTTGGGCTACATTTTCCTTATAGCAAACATCACCTGAAGCTGTGCAGCAGCAGGTCACAGCCTCCTCACCTGCTGGCAACCTGGTCCCGGCAGGTGTGCGCTTCCTGACCCCAATGCAGAGCCTTGTGGCCAAAGAGGTTGCACCATGGGGAAAGTAGAGTATAGAGGAGGGGACTTCTGAGTCTTTGTGTCTCCTTTGTAATCTGAAAACCCTGCAGCTTTATTCAAACCTGCTCAGGTTTTTGGCCATTCACGTCTCAATCTGGAAAATTTCAAAAATTGGTCTAGATAGTTTTTTTCTATCTCAGCGATGCCCTCAAGAGCTAGGGAAGGAGTAAAGGAGAGCTCAGAAGATCTTATCTCTATCTAACTGAGAATTTCTGCACTATGTCTGTTTTTAAAACCTGGTGCCATATAATAAATACTGGGTTGGGAAATGGGATCAAACACTGAATAAGGAAGGGTCATAAAAACACTCAGTTAGACGGCATGGAAAGGACCCAGCCAATCAAAATCTTATTATAATTATGATCGTTAAGCATGGCCAAGGTCCACTAAAATTTATACATTTTTGTTTGTCTTCATTTAGTTAATAGAAATGCTCCGTTTACCCTTTTACTAAAAAGCAACAATTATGAGTTGTAATTTTCGCTGGAAAATCAACTCTTTATAATGTTAGCCATATCATGAAAATGCTACGCCGTTCTAATGGCTCTTGACAGATGAGAAATAGGAGGAAGTCTCTTTTATAACCAAGATTATGAATGTCACTCTGAGATGTTCACGTTAGAGTTTCGTCTTCCAAAAGGGACAGAATTATTGAAAGAAAGTCATATTCCATAACCACATTACATCCCTGTTCCATCACCTAAAGGACAGTGTAATACCGAGCTCTAATGATGTCCATTTGATTGACTCTGCCCAAACAGCCTTTTATCAGTCACAAGCTACTTCTCCATGATGGATGACTATGGTTTATGGTGCAGATCTCATTTGCAAACAGAGTTTGAAAATTCCCCTTCACTGGCAGAATTCTGAGGAAGCTTCTACCATCATTATTGCATGCTAAACTCATTAGAATAAAAAGAAGGGGAGAGTGGCTGAGTTTTGTGAAATGATTTGCTAATTTTGTTGTGTGAGAATAATACATTTAATTTTCCTGTGTGGCACCTGACCCCTCTTGAACTTTTGTTTTCTATTACCTGCCAGATTCCCCTAGGTGCTTGGAGTGCTTCCCTCTGTATCTTTAAGGTTAAAGCAGGGCAGTAATCAAATTAAACCCAGCTAAAAAAATATCTCTATGGATTCAAATTTCCCAAACTGACCATGTCAGGCTAAAGAAGATGAAAATGCTGGCGTTTAAAAATTCAACAGTAAGCTCCTTGAATAGGAGAGAAAAGGCAGAGGATGGTTCAAAGGGAAATAATTGTACTGGGAGTTTTTTTTTTTTCCCTTTGTTAATGGTGGTAGCATTAAAACAAGAATGTACTCCAGACTAAAATTAAGGTAAAAATAAAATAAATAAGATCAGAACCATAATAACATTTCTGAGACCTGGAGTAAAGAGTTCTTTGAGGATCAAGGAAGAATAAAACACAGACACACACGTATTCTTTCTCACACACAAATTGATACACATTATTTCTAATGCTGAATATCTCAACATCCATCCCATTTTCCTGAGCCTCCTTTTATTCTCCTTCCTGATTCAATATCACACTGTAAGGACTGCTGTTTCTTAAAAGAAATGGTCTCAGATAAATGAACACCTCTCATGACTTTGTAGCTACTTTAGAAGTCAGAGATAAAAATCAGTGACTTCAAATTCTCAGTAATTTTCATAGGAAATTAATCATAGGAAGATGTTATTGACTGTTTTCTTATGTCCACAGCCTCTAGGCAAACTTGAGAAAGATAAATGCGCCCATGGATTTGCCATTAAGTCCCTATCAAGTGATCCCCAGATGGCTGTGTCAGTATCCATGGTTTATAACAACAGCAGTCTATTCAAAGTGGATTTCCATTGTACTATGAAATTACTTGTGCCTTTATGTTTTATGAATTTACACAGGACACTTACAGGGGATGATTCTCATCTAGCTTCCCTATTTCCATGCCCTCCATGAACTTCCTTGAAAGAAAAGCCTTGGCATAATTATGGCCAATTCTGATTGGTACAAATCTGTACATGAATCATCAGAAAAATGACTGATTTCCCCATATAGCAATGGTGCTTAAAAGTCAGCAAGTGTGAAATGAAAAACTTAATGTTCTCCTAACACTGCAATTTAGAATAATGTCAATATACCTCACGCTATTTTTCCAAACCTTACGTTTAAAAAAATCAAATCAAATCAAAATGGCGAGTTTCCGTTGTATGAGACATTTACTATGCAATATCACTCTCTTCCAACTCATGTCTCAATTGTTGAGGGCAGTGAGCAAAAGAAGCTGCACCATTAAATGTCAGCCCTATAATTCACACTCAATGGGCAGGCAAACAGCCCTTTTCACAGGCCTGAAATGAATGTAAGTAGAAGCACTATAAATATCGAGCTCACTTATTAAAAACAAAAAGAAAAAAAGGTGATAAAAAGAAAGAAAATCCAAGAGAATCTCACCAAGCTTCTAAGAGCTAGCCTTGTAGACTATCACATGAAAGCAAGTTAACAAGAACGCTCTCAGGAGATATTTTTTTAAGTGAGAGGGTATATTAGTTTGAAGGGTATCTCTTGAAGATTCCATCCTTTGTAACGACATCTGATAAAGGCCAAGAGATGAGAAGGGCATGAGTTCAATTGGGTTCTTCTGAGAATTCCGCTCTAGGCAGGGCTAACAACAGCCACATAAATGAGCAAATGTCACATTCTCCTCTTTCAAACCTAGCCATGTTTATGCCTTAATCTCTAAACATGCCCCATTTTAAACTGTTTCCTGTCTCTTCTTTCTGAGGAAAAAAAAAAAAAAAACACCCATAGCTAACTGCTTTCCTTATACTTTTTCATTTATCCATTTGCTCATTTATTGACAAATTGAACAACTATTTATTTTAAAGGAAATATTTATTGAGAACTCTTAAATTCTGTGGCTACAGAGATGACAACAGTTCTCTGTTTAAGGACCCTATCCTAGGCCACATTCCCTTAGAGGTCTGCTATTTAATAGGCTCATTTTTCCTGTATTAAGTACTTCAATAGGTCTGGCTAGCTTTAAATGCCAGTATCCAAATTCCAACCCCAACCTAGATGCTGCATGTATCATTTAACAGGTAGTGAGTGTCTTCTAGGAGTTACTGATGTGGGGACTTTAAACATAGAAGATCAGCAATGGCCCATATGCCTCAACTCAAATAAGGTCAATTTTCATTCCAATACTATACATATACATATATATATATATACACACACATATACACACACACCACTATATATATATATATATATATATATACACACACACATAGTATATATACACACAAACACACACAGTATGCATGGTATATATAATATATATGGTATATATAGTGTATATGTATATGCACGCATCTGTGTGCATGTGTGTGTGCATTTCCATATAAGCTAGAGGCAAAAAAATATGGGAAATTAAGGGATTAGTGCCACACGCCAAACCAAATTAGTTGTAATGTAATACTAAATCCTGGGTGATATGCTCTCTTTTTAAGTTTTCTTATTGATATTATTTGCTCAGTGCAATAAGAGACTACCTACATGTTGTACTGTGATTAGAGAGATTATACAAATAAATACTGCACAACTCTTCCAAAACATTAAAAGAGCAGAGTGCTTACATGTACCCTGCCACACTTCCATAGCAAACCTGGAAGAAAATGTAGACTTTTTAAAATCTAATTTTCCTCTCCCATCTGGCTCCCATACTTTGTCACAGCAATAGGCACTCAATAAGTATAAAAGAAATTCATTATCCTTTGATTGGAAAGAAGAGGAAAAGTGTTTAGCCACTGTTCACACCTCTTCAATTGATCTTTCCAAGTCTTCTTAGTTTCTGAAGGGTGGGAATTATGGATCCCTTGGGTTCTCTACTCTTCAGTCAAAACCATGCGTAATTTACCTAAATGTAGCCCCATAACCCATTTACTGTGTGATACATTTTATGGCACTTTAGCAGTCGACTATCTGCTACACTTGAGACGTGGAATATATAATATGATAATGAAATAGTGGTGCCACTTGGAAATCTGAAGTGCTAAGTAAATACATAGCACCACTTTATTATTGTAGCCTCATTCTACTTAGGTGTGAAGAATATGTATTTTAATTTATATTTCAATCTACATTGGTTTCCTAAGAGTTCTTTGTTTATATCAATGCCCAAATATAACTTTTGAAAGGTTCCATTTCCACATAATTTTAAAACTTTTGTTTGCAGCGATGGGTGTACCGCATTTTGAGCCATATGACTACATCTTGCAGATTTTTCCAAAGGGAAGACAGCCTGTGAATTAAGAAGATTGTGTTAATGTGAAAAATTAATAAACTTCTACTTCATAGTTCCAGGTGGGCCATTAGAACTGAAACTATCTTTTTTACAATACTCTTAGTAACCCAAAATAACATCTGTTGCAACACCACTCAGAGAAATAGTGCTTTCAGATTCTCTTGATTAAAGCCAGCAGACCAAGTAGAGTGGCAGAAACCCACTCTGCTCGGTATCACTTTTGTCTGTTGAAAAGTTGCAATTGCCCAGACACAAACTCTGCACATGTCAACAACTCAGTGGAGCCATGAGAAGTAGGCAGGGGAGGGGAGGCAAGGAAGCCAAATCACAAATAAGCTGCAGCCCACAGGACCTGCTTTTTCAAACTACTGATGGCGAAGTATGTCCACAACATACCAGGGACATCTATTCAGCGAGTCTCTATCTGCCACCATTCTGTCTAAAAGCCCTCACCTTTTCATGGGTTTTTTACTATTAAATATTTGTGAAGAGGAGAGAGTCAAGAGCAGTCTAGCCTAGAATTCGGCATCTAACGTACTCATTGAAAAACTGATCTTCTATGTAGACCAGATGGAAATTCAAATAAATGAACTCAACTAAGTGAATTTTGGAGGTGCTGTAATGTTTTTTACTACTAGAAAGGGAAAGGGAAAAGAGGCTCTGAATTCAAGCATACTTCTTGAAGATAAGATTGACAGTTCTGTTTAAGATAGTCTGGACCAACGAGTTAAAATTTGCCTGAGAAGTAGTTTGGATAAGCATAAAGTGAAACATATAAATCAACCTTCTGTAATATGTCAACAAAAATGCAATTGAAAAATATATCCCACTGATTCATCCCTCAATTTTTTTTTATCACTATAACACTGCATGTTAGAGCAGTTAGAGCAAGGGTTAAAATCCCTTCTCCAACCTGTGTGCAGAACATGCGGCCATATCTTTCGCCACCCAGGGGCTCATACTGAAGTTGTTGCTTTGAGGACACTGTCTCTCCTCTGAGGCTGTCCCACAACTTTTCACTATTTCTGGCTCCATCTGTTCCAGCCTATTTCCAGCTGCCGTTCAGAGGAAAGGCCACGGCAATTATCTCCTTAACACATAATTTATCTCGCTGTGACCATCTTTGGGCTGCCAGTCTGCAGCGAGCCCCAGTGTGTTCTTTCTGCCACGTAGCAGTGAGTGAGCCAAGCCATCGCCCCAGGTAGGCAGCTATCTCTACATCTCTGCATGCCTCGCTCCATCAGGCATGGAGTTTTTAAGAGCCCTATCTCCCACTGAAATCCCTTTCCCAGTTGGCAATTTGACATCTCAAAGAGCCCAGAATATTTTCCTTCTGAATATTTAAAACTGGATTTAAAAGAAAAACAAGTAATGGTAACTGCATCATTAATACCCTACAGCAGTGGTACAGAATGAAAAGAATGTGGTCTTTAGTGTTTGCAGGAATAGGATTTGATTTACAAAGACAAAAGGCAAATCCCTTCACCACTCCAAGCCTCAATATCCCTGCCTGTAAAGTGGGACACTTTATAATCACCACAGAAAAATGTCCTGAGCATTAAATGCTGTAACAGAACAAGCAGAGCATCTCACCATTTAGCATGGGAAGGAGAGTTGCCCGGGTAAGTCCCAGTTAGAGCAGATGAGTCCCTGGTCTAACTGCAGTGTTATAGGGTAGGTACCAGACTGCATTTGTAACAAGCCTCTGGGTGATGCTGTTGAGGGAGTAGAGAACTAGCTGGTTAGGGAGCTGGCCTGCAAGAGCCTGCTGCAAGCTGGCTGGCAAGGGCTATTTGTAAGGTAGCAGCCTGAGGCTGGGTGCTTGAGGGAGCAAAAAGCTGACAGGCAAAGGCTGCTAGCCACTGAGCCAGCAGGCGTAGGCTGGTAACCACATAGGCATATGGAAGCACAAGTAGCTTGTAGTGGCTTCACACCTCTGGGTGGCAAAGTGGGCACTCAAGCAAAGGGGGTAGTAGAAAAGCACCAGAATGGGAAAAGTCCCCATGAGAAATTATAAAAGTAAACCTACCTCCAACAGTAACGGGCTCCTCCCTTGGACAGGGGTCCTTCTGTCAGGAGTCTCTCTTCCAATAAACCTGAGCTTGCTAATCTTCAGTACGGTGTGCCAGTGATTATTCCTCAATCACCTAAACACAAGAGCCCACCCAGTTGACAACACTATGGGTCATCTTTGTACACTGAATAGCAAAAATGGAAAGCACTGTGCAGACCTGCCCCGTTCACTAGAAGGATTCCTCCACTACCATGTCCAAGGCCAGTATCTGTCTTGGAAAGCACACTACCAGAATTATTTCTTTGAGTTAAATAGTAACTGGGGCTTTCCAGAAACCACTATAAAAGAAATTCACATATATTACTTAGAGATTTCCACTAGCCCTTTGCTCCTCCCATTAGTCTAGTTGAGCTTTGTGACCTTCCTGTCCAGGCATTAAGAAAACAGGCACTGCATCCTCCCTCTGGGGCCAGGCCCCCTGAATATGTAAGAGAGAAGCAGTGGTTACATAAAAACAAAGGAATGAGTGGGCAGTTAGTGTACAACGGACATCCAGAGTTTCCAAAGTGAACTCTGGGCTGAACAAGAGGAGGAAGGAAAGAAAGAAAATACTTTTGGGTGAGAGGATACTGCTGTCCATCCCCACTTTTCTAAGGCCTACCTGGTCCTGCTGTTAGAAATGAGTGGATTGTTTGGGAGGTAGGAAGGGGCACTCCTGAGCACTGGGTGGCTGCCCTCACTCACACGGGATGCCTGGAGGAGGCAGAAGAGTGATCAACCACGAGTCGATAATGGAGCTTCCTGCCCCACCGTGGACAGCAGGAGTGATGCTTCCTCCAGTGAACATGCCCACAGAGGCCAGAGCAAACCCTGCCTCAGAAATGGCGAGTATCAAATCTCGAATGCTGGCAGCCAAGCAGGTGGCCCGGGAGGGAAGGCCGGAAGGTGGAAGCTATCACTGCTGTGATGGATGTGCAAGGCAGCTCAACTCTACAAGAGGGCGATGAGAAACCAGTCAGAGCTGGGTAAGCATCTGAGCAGTTCTCAACAGTGACAAAGCTGCAGGGATTAGAGAGCATTAGTGTGTGTGGCCATCCACCGGAGCTGGATGAGGAGGTAAAGCACAGCCAGGGGGAGCAAAGACCCTGCATCTGTCACCCTGCCCAGCCCATGAAAATGACCACTCAGGAAATTGAAAAAAAAAAAAATACAAGGGGTAGGGGGAGCAAGAGAAACCTTTAAAGCAAAACAGAGCTATTTAACACACGCACACATACTCACAGACACAAGCACACACTCATAGAGGCAAACTGGGCTCACAGCTTCTTGGTGCAGAAAAGCAATCAGCAAGATCACAGGGAAAACTGCCCAAGGAGAAATATTAAAACTGGCAAAGGCCTGACAGGTTAGCCAGGCAAGAAGAGGAGCAGATTAGAGCAGGGGCTGAAAAGGCACCAGCATGAATGCTGGCCTTGTGGGGCCAGAATGTAAGTACACACATGGGAAGAAGTGAGTAATATCTAAAAGATAAACTCAAGTTTGGGGATAGGCTGAGAGGACCAGCTAGTCCTCAAAAGGGGTCTTATGATTCTCTGGTAAGAAAACTAAAACTAAAACCACAAATGATTCATCCAGGAGGACGGACACGCACATGCACATATGCACTGTCATCAGGAATGTGTGCTGAGGCCTGGGAGCCAGTGCTGGCAAAGCTCTGGGGAAGAAGCCAGACCTGCAGATTTAGGGAGGCCCCAGAAAAGAAGGGAGCTGGGTTATGGGAGGCAGTGACTACCTGGCTGACTAACAAGAAAAGTGGGTGCCACCTCACTCTTATTTTTTTCAATTAATTCTGCATTTAGGAGCTGGCAAAGAGTGATCCAAAGGTGATGAGACTCCAAATTTTTTTACTTGCCTTTCAAAAGGGTTTTCAGTTAGAAAAATTTCCAGAACTGCTGGTTTAATAACACTGACGCATATGCATATGAGCATAAAGTGAAATGAAGAAGCAATTTAATTATCTAAAATAGTTCATGGACCATATCACCACTATTTTATTGGTTTAATTCTTCAAAAGTGGTTTTGCAGGGAGTGAATTTTATGAGTAATTGTAGCACCTTAACATTTTGTATAATTCAGGATGTCTTAAACTGGGAACACTTGACATCTTGGACTGGATAATTCTTAGGTATGGGGGTTATCTTGTGCATTGTAGGAAGTATAGCAATATCTCTGACCTCTCCCCATGAGACGCCAGAAGCATCCCAAAGTTGTGACAACCAAAAATTTCCCTAAACTTTGCAAACTGTCCATGGGGAGCAAGATCATTTCTGCCAAAGAATCAGAACTCTAAAATATTTTGAATTCTAGTTCACTACCTAGCTATATAGGAAAATTCAAGCTGTAGAAAAATAAAGGAATTGCATGCATTGATCAGAAGATGGGTTTTATAACCACTCACTATCTGCTAAAGATTTTCTAAATCTCTAATTCTGCAAGAAATTCAGCTAACCAATAATCAAAATGGGCTTATATCGCACCTTTGACTTGCAGTTCCTGCTTTCCATCACCCTTATGTCCCATGAACCTGGTTAGATGCCGTTTTTCACTACCTTGCTCTTGTCTGATTGCCAAACTGAGGTTCAGTTGCTGTGGCCCATATCACAAGGGATATGAAGACACCCCAGTCTCATAACCATGACCAAAGACCACATTCTAAACTATAAAACAATTCTATTTGATTAACGATTGTGAAATGAACAAAAATTGGACTGGCCAGGTATGAAAGAAGTAATTATTGATGATGACAAAGCAAAATAATCAGATGTAGAAAAAGAAGTCCTGAGTTAAATTTGAAAGAAAGGTTATAACAATCTCTTGATTGTTTATAATTGTTCTACACTTTTTCATGAATTACCATAAAACACATTCCTAATGTATTATAATTGTAATGTATTATAATTCATGCAGAGGATTCTATTTTTTTGTGACAGATAAGAAATTTTAGCATATCCAAGAAACAATTGCCTTTTACCAAATTGTTCATTGCAAGAGATGAAATTAGACTTGGTATGCTAAAATAAAGATCACTGAATTAGGTCAAATTCCATCCCCAACATCCACTGATCTTTGAACCTTCATATTTTCTTCTTAAATATGGGACTGCTGTGTCTTGCTCTTTTCACTCAAATGAGAATCAAATGAATGAATGCATAGGGAATCAATGTGAGTACTATAAGCATACAAGAAAATATTATATTCTAATGCTGCTCTGAAATTAAAACTCCTCCCATCCAAAGCTTTCAAGGAAAGAAAAAGAGCTTTGTTAAAACACATTCCCAAGGGCAAAGTAATGCCAATT
Organism: Talpa occidentalis; assembly: GCF_014898055.3. Taxonomy (NCBI): domain Eukaryota; kingdom Metazoa; phylum Chordata; class Mammalia; order Eulipotyphla; family Talpidae; genus Talpa; species Talpa occidentalis. Next base: position 16,361,280 of record NW_023601322.1, read on the forward strand.
AATAGATTTTCTATTCTATATAATTTCTATGCAATTTTCTAAATATATCTCTCTAAATATCCGGTTAAATAAATATGTGGATATTCAAAATGAACAAAATCCTGGTACGGTACATAAACATAATTAACAAGAATAGGCTCAACTGATGTTCTTAATAGTGAAGGTGAGTAAAATAAACAAATCTATGACTCTGATTCACTTCAGATTCTTTTGTGATTTTATTTACTTGTTTCTGTCCAGATGAAATGTCTGAATGGCTGCTAGTGGCCAGAAGTCAGTGAGCAGAGTGAAACAGAAAGATAGATCAGGGTAGAAGTGGCCTTTGCCAATTTCCCTGTATCAAGTCTCCAGGGCAGTCAAATACAGGTGAGTATAGTTCACAGGTGCACTCAGGTGGCCCTCCCAAAACTTGCAGACTTCAGAACAAATCTACTCACAGTGCTTGGTTTTGACTATGTAGCTTAAAAGAATATATTAGTAAACTTAACCATGGTGTCCATTAGGGATTATCAAGTATGAAACCTCTTTCATAATTTGACTAGTTTTTACACTCAGTCAATTCTCCTTGCATTAAGGAACCAGCTATGCAAATACATGAGGCAAAGGGGAGAGATAAAAAGCTGCCTAAGACTTTATGAATGACTACATTTGGTCTTTCTGATATTACTTGTTTTTCTTTAGAGAAATTATATTACACTCTGTTGAAAAACCACTCCCTTACAGTAACAGCATCAGAGAGGTGCAAAGACAAAAAATTAGATGTGAAAGACAGGAGGGACATTTCTTTATTCGGTTCCTCTGAAACATACAAGTCACACAGAGCACACTGAATCAGAATAAGATGAGTACATCAAAGCAGCTAAAAATCTGCTGCTGAGCCCCCAAATGTCCTCATACATCAAAGGAGACCCAAGTCAGCAGGATAAACTTCCAGCTTGGGCTGCAAGACCCGGGTGTGTCTGCTCCTGACCCGAAGAGGGATGCGTTGTTAAAGAAACAACAGGACTCCTGCAACGCTTTGCAGCTAAGCAACGGTCAGTGCACCAAGGCAGCTCCTGACAAGGGCCACACAAGGAGCAGCAGTATTTTCAAAGCCTGGACAGAACAACAACAAAAATAAGTACTGTCAGGAAGAGAAGATGAAAGTGGTAAACAGTGCAACAAGGGGTGTGCTAGAGATAAAATAGGAGGAAAAGGAATCAGCAGAGGCAAACCTGACATTTCCGGAGCTTTACTGAAATACACTTGGGTTTCGAAGATGTCAGAGAATCTGAGGGATGATTTCTCTACCGAGCTCTGAGGGATCATGAAGTGAGACAGATGGAGGGACCAAAAGCCATCTCCCCTTCACTGAGAATGGGCAGTGCAAGATGAATCAAATGGAGCTTGATATTGCCGTCGCGCGGAGCTCACTAGTGAGACACTTCACGGGTGGTAATTCTGCCCAGGAAAGGAAGACAAGTGTCCCAGCCAGACTGTAGTGTCCCAGGAATTTATAATCCATGGCCAGGCTGAAGGGAGACCCACCCCCTCTCCATGCTTCCTGCAGAAGTGCTCAGCGTGTCAACTGGCATTGGAACCATAAACAGTCAAGTCTCTCCTACTCTCCAAAACCACAATACAGTAATTAGCTTTATGATGAACAACAATTGAGACCACAGGAAAACCACAAAGTCTTCTTCCCATTGCATATGTCACACCTTGCTCAGCCCCTGGAACTAATTGGATCATCAACAAATTTCTGCTGAGTATATACTGAAAGGGATATGGGAGTAGTAACTACCACAGCTCCAAAGAATGTTCATTTACTGGCTGACAGTGGATACTGACTTTCTTCAAAATGTTCTTCCTTTCTCCTTTTTGGTTCCTTTCATATATTCTTTTACATCAACTTTTACCTCTGAGTCCAGAGCAGTGGTTTTTAGCAAGTAACAAAGTCTTCTCATGGACTTGTAAAAATGCAGTTTTCAGGATTCAATTCTCAGCGTTTCTGATTCAGTTTGGGATAGTGACCTGCCATCAGCATTTCTAGCAAGTTAATTGGTGATCCCAGTCCACAGACCACATTGTGAGAACCACTGGTCTAGAGTGCTAATGGCAAGTCAAAGTCTCTTTCTAAGATAGATTTCAATACAGATGCAACGCTGGATTGGCTAATCTCCCTGGTTTTGTGGGATGACCCTACACTACTCATTCTGAGTAATTCATGAATTAGAAAGTGGTAAGTTCTAGAAAGAGTAGGGCATGAAAAGTTAACTGAGAAATTTTATAGAAAGTTCTTTGAAGTATCCAATGAAAACAGTGGTACTCTCAGCTACCGTCCAGGATTTTCTTAGTTAAAAGATTTATTGTTTGATGACTGTTGTTTCTTTTTTTTTTCCATGACTAAATATACTAAATGTGTTCTTTCAACATTGTTTTATTTCTTCCTGAATAACTGGGTTTCATTCTAACGAAAAATTCCCTATTGAAACACGGAATGAATTATTTCACAGTGGTTTTGGACAGTTCCTCTTTGTCACTTGCATTATGCTTTGGAGATGAAAATTAATAAAGGGCTTAATATGGTTCACATATTCCTACCTAAACCCAAAGCATCCACTCGTACTAGTCAGGTGCCAGGCTCACTCATTACCCAAAGCTTTCTCTTTTCCAGCAAATAGAATCATTAGCTATTTGTTTGCCTGAGGCAAAAACTTCTGCATCACATTTGACTCTTCCTACTCCCCACATCTCACATTCAATTGGTCAAATTGTTTTTTATTCTAGTTTTAAAGCATATCACAATCACAACTTTTTAATCTCTTTCATCACTATTGTTTTAGTCCAGAAATACATCTTCATTCACAGGGACAATCTAGCAATGCCTCTGAAACTAACTTCCCATCATCAGTTTTCTCTCCATCTTCATTTTTCTTTCACTCTGCTGTCAGCATTATGTTACTAAGATGTGTCCCCATTACTTTCATGCCTAAAAATCTCCCTAGGATTCCTGCTAAAAGACAATGGAGACTGGTCATCTCCTGGAGGCTCAAAGAATCCTCTGGCTAAGCCATGTCACAGCTTACATTTTCAGGTGCCACTTTTGTTCCACATACACTCTATAAATATGTACTGTTCTGCTGTATGCTCTGCACAGCTTGCACCTTTTCCTCTACTTGTCATCTACTTTAAATATTGTTGTACAACTTAGCCACTTCTCAAATCCCATAAATCCACTCTCAAAAGGCATTATTTCTTTATAGCTCCACCACCATAGGGATTGATTTGGTTGGGCAAAAGTTGCTTTTCCTTATACTGCATATGCTTCTTAAAAGCCAAATACAGGTTTGAAAATCTTTTAGATTGACAAAATAAATATATATTGTATATGTCTACCACAGTAACTGGTAATAAAGTAATGCTGGATTGAATCGGATAGAATTAAATCAAGATTTGTCATAACGGAGTTTTGTTTAGATGAATGACAACATTCTCAACTTAGAGATTTAAAAACACAGCTACCTTGTGATGTAGATTAGACTTAGTTGATTAAAACAGATCAAGGAGTCTATGTTGATAGTCATGTTTCAGGCACACATCTATTTAAAGGGGCCCATGATAAATTAATTTGATTATATGGAAAGTGTTCACATAGCCAAATAAAGTTAAAAAATATTACATATGTTCTTACCACTTTAATATCAAATTTTAAGCATCCTAAAAAGCGGCAGATGATTTTTTTAAGATCTATTTATTTATTTATACAAGAACCGGGGTACAGGCCAGATTCGTGGGAGGGTGAGAGGATTCACCAGAGACAGAGCAGAAAGCAGAACAGGCAGACGGACGAAATACATTGCTGAGGGGAGCAGTGGGCGAGACAGGAGAGGTCTGCCACGCCATGTGGGACCCTCGCCAGGCGGCCGGGATCGAACCGGCGCTGCAGGCTGTAGACAGTTTCACAGTATGGCGCTTAACCGCCTGTGCCACCAGGGGAGGCCCAGGCAGATGATTTTTAGAAAACTCAAGAAGTACTGGTACTACTAAAAAGAGCAATGGCTCCAAATTTACACATTCTTTGGTGTGAATTCAGCTTTGTGATTTACTAGTGTATATTTTTGAACCATTTATTTAACCTGCCTTAGCCTCAGTTTCCCCACTGTGAAACAGTAACACCTACACTACAGATTGATGACCATCCTAAATAAAATAATGTGTTTAAGAGCTTAGCACACTGCCTAGTACTTAAATGGCACTCAACAAATAATCTTCAAATTGGACAGTTAGGAGGACTGGGTGGAAATTAGTTGTGCTTTGTGTCGTATAAATGTGCTTACATTTTGGAATGGAGCTATTTAGACAGCAAATTAAGAAACCAAGGCAAGGATAGGAGTTAATGATGACAATAGGAAGATACAAAAGTATTCATCAATCTACCTAATTTTATAACATATCAACAGTTTGAACAAGAGATATTTTGAAGGCAGATGGCTGCTTCTACTGTGTTCACATGTGTAGTGTTATCAGCTACATTTTTAATCCCCCATTGTTCAATGATATGCTCTGCATCCCACACATTTCCAGGGGTTAATAGCATACCAACTGATTAAAGAGCCAGAGCTCTCTGTTAGTATGTTTGGGGCTCCATCTCAGAGAAATACAGATTTTTATATTATAATTAATTGCCATGGCTTCCTCGGTCTCCCACAAAATGCCCCAGTACCAAGTGTATACTCTGTAAGAGTTTGGTGACAATAAGGCTCATGATGACAATATTTTACATCAGTAAACGGTTCAATTTAAAGCACATTTGATTAAATGATCCATTAAACTCTAAAACAGGTGTATAGCATATTATTGGACTGAAGCCCTTTATAATAATAGTCAAATCTCTGAAATAAGCACATTTCCCTTTAACTTTGCCCAGAGCATCCTTTCCATGTATGCTGTACAATTTTAAATTCTCCTCCTAATTATGAAAAATCCCTTTGCTATCATTTCAGTTTTTCTTACAATGGCACAGAAATACATTTTTTCTACTTTTCCTGTACTAACATTGTTAGCATATTCTCTGAAAGTTTCAGGGGTTTTTTTGTGAAGATTATTTTCGCTAACTACAATTCTGCTCACCAATGTACCATGAAGCAGAGCAGCAAAGGATATTCTCAGAGAAAGAAATTAGGGAGCTGATAAATATGCAGACAGGCACCTCTGGTAGAACTAAGGGAGGAGGAAGGAGATGTGAAGAGAGAGAGAACAAACTAGAAATGCAGTAGATTTTCAGATGAAAGTGATAAGAACAATAGCATCCAAAACATCAGGCTAAGTAGAATGAAGACAGGAGTAAAGAAACCAAGACAACTGGGTGCTACGGACGTGATTTGGATGAAAAAGTGCTGATTTGGTGGAGTGCTGGCCTCTTAGTTCCACATCAGCTGTGTGGATAAATTTGAGTGCCTCACAAGTAGCTGATTTCTAAGGAGGGAGAAAAGGGGTTGATCTATGTGAAATGGAGAAAAGCAGAGCGAATGCAGGTAAGGTGAGCAGGTGACAGGCACGAAATGATGTACAAATCTGCTCCTACAGGAGGAGCCACGCCCAACAGCAGGAGGGCTCTTGGAAGAGGAGTGTATTTCTCCTCAATTCTTACAGCTGCACATACTAGGTCTCATCACAAAGCTGGGTCAAAGGACTCAAAGGTCCTATGCCAGGTAAACCAACATTTAGCCTGACATACCTGGCTTGGAGAAGAATTTCTGCTTTCTTCCGCCATCTCTTCATTCCTCTCTCCTCTCTCTCCTTCTCTGTTCTTTCTTCCTTGCTTCCATCCTTCCTTCCTTTCTTTCTTCACTCATCTGCTTCTCTCGCCCTCACTGCTTTCTTCTTCGTTTCCTTTCTTCATTTTCTTCTCCTCTTACCTCTCTTTCCCTTCATCCCTCTTTGCCTCCTTCCCTCTCTTTCATTTATTCCTCTTCCCGAAATATTTTTAAGAGTTCTCCAAAATGACAGAAAGTCAACAGGAAAAAATAACCCTGGGTGTGGTATAAAAGCAAAGGATATATTGATCTTAAGCAACATCAGTCAATCTGAGGTCTCACTCTGGATTTGTCACTAGGTAATGTGTGACTTCGGACAAATCACTTTAGCTTTCTGGACATGAATTCCCTCCTCATTACAATAAAGAGGTGCTGGGCCTCCCCGGTAGTGCAGCGGTTAAGGGCTGGGTTGCAAAGCTACCCGCAGCCTCTGTGGCACTGGTTCGATCCCCAGCTGCTCCCCGGCCACCGGAGGAGGGTCCCGCATGGTGCGCAGACCTCTCCTGCCCCCCGCTGCTCCCCTCAGCAGTGTACTTCGGTCCTTCTGCCTGCTCTGCTTCCCGCTCTGGCTCTGGTGAATTCTCTCACCCTCCCGCGCTTCTGACTGTACCCAGTGCATGTATAAACAAACAAACAAACAAATTAATTAATTAATTAATTTTTAAAAATAAAAAAAAAAACAATAAAGAGGTGCTATTGGGTCAACTCTACTTTCTCCTTTTGTTTTAAGTAGGAAAGGGTTAAGAACTTAGATTTAGGAACTAAATCTAGATGATGACATTGACTTCACTAATAACTTGTATGATCTGGAACATGTTGGTGATTTTCAAGTCTTGGTTTCGCTAGCTGTAAAATGTGAACAGAGGGCCTCCCTGTTGGTGCAGGCGGTTGAGTGCCGCACTGTGAAACTGTCCGCAGGCTCTGCAGTGCCGGTTCAATCCCCGCCGGCTGTGGAGATACCCACATGGCGGGGCAGACCTCTCCTGTCTTGCCCGCTGCTCCCCTCAGCAGTGTATTCCTTCAGTCTGCCTGTTCTGTTCCCCACTCTGTCTCCAGTGAATCCCCTCGCCCTCCCGTGCATCTGGCCTGTTCTTGTATAAAATAACCCTGGTTCTTGTATAAAAATAAGTAAATCATTAAAAAAAAAAAAGGTGTACAGAAACAGCGTCTTCATAATAGGATTATTATTACAATTAAGTGAGATAAAACATGTCAAGATTTAAAATGGCCTTTAACACATAATAACTGCTTAACAAATGTAATTATTAATTTTTACAATAATGGATTTTTGTTTATGGTCAGAGGTAGTTCCTCATCTAGAAATTTAATGTCTTTCATAGCAGAGATATAATGCTATATTCCAAAGGTTATTTGAAAATATAATATGAAGTCACCCAAAAATAAAGTCTTTCGCTGCTCTCCATTCACATGTCAGTAATATAGATCCTCTAAAAGGACTAAATAAAACAGAAAAAAAAATCCCTTTTTGATCCCTTGGTGGATGTTGGACACCATCAGGTCTATGAACCAGATATTTGCCTTGTGAAATTTCTGTTGATGCTTGCTGCTGTGGTTATTGATTTTTCGGAAAGATATCTACTTTCATTTTGGGATTTATTTCCTGGAAAACATAGACTCTTCTTGGTATAGATAAAACTGATCATGTTTGCTGTCATCGGGCCACATTGCAGTCTAAGCATTACCCTTGCGCCCACTGAGCCCTTCTGCTTTGACCTTTATGTTCACGATCACAAGGGGAAAGGAAGTGTCTTCAAGATGTCAAGTGCAGTATAGCTTAACTCAAGCTGTCAAGTTGGAGCAAGAGATACAAACAAAAAATCTGGCAGCAGAGCAAGCTTAAGCAAGAAGTTATATTACTTTCTTCTCTGTTCTTCTTTCAAGGGAAATGTGTCTGTTTTCCCAGGTGGGTAGGAGAACATGTTTTCACCAACACCAAAGGGTTGGTGCAGGCTGCGACACTGCTCATTGAAAACTATTCCAAAACTAGCCTAAGATAATATCTAAGTTGAATCTGAGAAAAAACAATTGTTGAGTCTTCAACGCAAGTATAAAAAAAGCAGAGGAACTCCAATGAGATAGCAGGTGTAAAATCTTTAACCAGTGTTAGGGTAATACCTGATATGCAGAAATAGGAAAAGACAATGGTGATGGAGAAAATTAAGTTTTATGGGTGATAATTTTGTATAGGCAATACATATTTATTAAGGATTAACTTCTAACAATCATGGAATTGTTTGTTCACCAAACATCTATTTCCCTTTGAGGTATATGGACTTAATGTATCACAAGCCACATAATTGTAACCCAATGGAGCTGGAATTCAAACTCAAGTCTACCCATCTCTAAAGACTGTTTCTCTTTCTGTGGTAGTCACAGCAGTCTCAATGTAGGAATGTACATGCAATGGAAAACCAAACCTGCTGACAGTACATGGTATAACTGTAACATGGTGTAACAAAAGTATTTGTATCATAGCTCCAAACTTGAAATCACAGCAGACAGTAAATGGAACTCTCCACAGTTCAACTACAGGTTGCACTTCAAACATTAGCCCTGATTTAGGAAAGAGACAATGCAAATGAAGGGAGACATAGCTCATTCAGGACTTTTGAGTTCTGTAACATTAAGAAAAATCATACAAGGACGATTATAGAACAAGCAGAAGAACAACTTAGCCACACTCAGCTACCAATTTCATGAATATCTCAACAGAAAAGTATTGACAAGTAACACTAGAACTGCATGTATTTTGCATTTAATAATACATTTTGTAATATAATTTAAGCTACTTTGGCTATTAACTTTCTGGTATAAGAAATATCTATATTGGGGCCCGCTGGTATCACAGTGGTTAAAGTCTCAGCACTATCAAGTTATCACCGGCCACTGTGGCATTAGTTTGACCCCCAACCAGGGAGCTAACCCACATGGTGCAGCAGACCTCTCCTTTCTCACCCGCTGCTCCCCTCAGCAGTGTATTTCAGTAGATTCACCTGTTCTGCTCCCCACTTTATTTCAGGTGAATCCTCTCACCCCCCGCACCTCTGGCCTACACCCCAGTTCTTGTAAGGATAAATAAATAAATCTTTTTTTAAAAGCAATATCTATATTATAAGTACCACTAACCAAGTGGAGGGGTAGTGGGGAATAAAAGGAAAACAGGAAATAAAAGAGCTAATAGGATACGTGAGGGGAAAAATAGAAATAACAATAAATACATGTGGGAAATTTGGTGTATCTGTAAATAAGAACAAATAGCACCTAACACAATAAGTAGTTATGAGAACTAAATTCTACAATGTCTAACACACTATCTGATACATAGTGAGTGCTTATTAAATGGTAGTCTTTTTTTTAAAGATTTATTTATTTAAGCATACAAGAATTAGGGTGCAGGCCAGAAGATTCACCAAAGACAGAATGGGGAACTGAAAAGACAGATTGATGGAAACACATTACTGAGGGGAGCAGCGGGCTAGGCAGGAGAGGTCTGCTGTGCCATGTGGGTCGCTCCCTGGCTGGGGATTGAACTTGTGCTATAGTAGCCACAGATAGTTTAACCCTTTGTGCCACCAGGGAGGCCCTTAAATGGTAGTCTTTAATAAAATAGTAAGGAAACCAATTTGCCTAAAATGTACTCCAATGCAAATCAAATCCAATTATAAAGTTAATAAATTTTGCTAACAAATTTACACACGTAAATTCTTAAGTTCATCAACCTACATGAGAATCTACCAAGATCTCACCACCCACTGAGCCACATCCTGGATCTTACAGAAAGGGTAAACAAGAAGTCTTAGAGGAAAGAGTCTTGGGAAAAAAATCTTTCCATTCACACAGCAGTACCAGAGGATTGTTGTTAACTCACAACAGACTTCTACCTTCAGAAGCTGTATTATTTTTGAAGATTAAAAATGAAGGTCTCAGTCTGAGCATGCTCAAGAAACATTTTAGCACCAAAATACATTTTGCTCAAACTTCCCTCTGTGCATACTTATTCCTTTTAAAAGCAGCTCTTACTCATCGTTGATCTGATGCACAACAGCTAAACAGATTTCAGAAGTTTGATCTGGACACAATCCACCGCAGAGGTATGAGTAGAAACTAATTGTCATTGTTCACCAGAATTTCTTCTTCCATCATCTCTATTGCCACTGACAGTTTTTTCCCCACCCCGAGACCATGTTGGGGAGGATCCATGCAGACTTCACCTCAGCCATGTCATCTGCATTCACACACTGGGGGTTAAAGGTCTTGCAGTCCAGAGGCCTCAGGTTGAGGGACTCACCACCCAAAGAGGAAGCAGGTACTCCAGATGCTTTATGGCCCAGGGGTCAGAGCCTCCCAGAATTCCTTCCCATCTGTCACAGTCAAGGTTAAAACCCACCCCACCACACCATGAAGATTTTCCAGATACCCCGATCACACCACTTATGTTCACGACCTACAGTACCCTGCAAAAAGTATTTCAATGTGTTTTAACCTGGTCTCATCAAGACACACAGGCAAGGCTCCATACTTTATTGCACATTTTCCCATAGGCTCCAGTACAGACCAAGTGCGGTAAGTACCTCACACATCATTCCCAATGGAATACAGCCATGTGCTCTAGGGAAGGGAGTTAGTGGAGCAAGATGAACTTTCATTTTTCTGACTCAGTTTGTTGAATAAGTTCATGTCACTAGGATGCTACTCCTTTTGGTTCAACTGTTTTATGTCACATAAATTTGCAAATGTGAGGTCCTGCTACCACCCGAGGAAGCTAGGACCAGCACTAGGAGGCAGGCTGCTATGTACAAACTTTCCATCTACACATTTTATACTTTACCAGATATCTTCAATGGTCTAGTTATTGTCTCATTCACTGCCTCGTTCTCTTTTCCACTTGGTCTGCAGTTACCCATCCCCCCCCATCTTTTTTTAAAGGTTTATTTATTTATGCACACAAGAGCTGGGGTACAGGCCAGAGATGTGGGGGGTGAGAGGATTTACCAGAGACAGAATGGGGTACATAAAATGCAGACTGACTGAAACACACTTCTGAGGGGAGCAGCGGGAAAGACAGGAGATGTCTGCCATGCCATGTGGGTAGCTCCCTGGCCAGCAGGGGAACAAACACGTGCTGCAGAGGCTGCGGACTGCTTCATTGTGCGGTGCTTAACCCCTTGCACCACCAGGGAGGTCCCCACCCCCCATCTTCACGTTGCACTTGTCTGGATTATGCATAAGAAATGTTCCCGTGTTCTTTGTGTTATGCCAGAACAATGAGCAATCTTACAAGGCACACTCAGTTCAGGTTCTACACTCTTATCTAATGCCTTCCCAACTAGCAACTTGTGGATGAAGTTTGAAGAGGAGACGAGAGGGGAGATGCTACAGTCACCATTCTGGGCTCTGTTCTGATGTGATTTTAATGGGAATAAGTTCCAATGACATGCACGATATCTCTATACATGATATTAGCACAAGGCTGGTAATTATGTCTTCATCTTTAACAGAAAAAAATATTAGGATATATCCAGCCATAAATGATGTGAATTTCTTCTCACATTATCCAAGTAATCACTTAGCACAACCTTAAGGAAAGAAATAAATTATTCATTTTCAAGGTGTGTGTTCCTACATTCAATTCTTTACTCTTACTTTTGTTTATCCTTTACTTCCCTTTAACATTACAAAGAACACTGAATGTTGAAATAGGAAATATACTGTATACATATTAATGAAGATTCTTCATTATTTCTGTTTTCCAGAATTTTCTGATGTTAAAAAAAAAACAGTAATAAGAAAAAAATTTTAGAACTTGATAGGGAGAAGATACTTCAGACTGGTCTGATGCACTTGGTGGACAGTAGGGTCTTGTTAGGACACCACTGGGTGGTAGGGTTTCCTGGGGACACCACTCTGAGGCCTTAGACAGCCAGGGGTTAAAGTAAGGGAATGACTGGAGGGCAGGGGCCATTAGACAAGTGAGACCTTAAAATAGAGAAGCTACAAGGTTAAACGAATAACTTTATTACTCTGATGATCTCCCTCTTCTGTTCCTGGCAAACACATAAGACCATCAATCCGGTGATTAATCAAGAATGCTTCTCATGCCAGGATCATTCAGGAACTCTTCAAAGCAAATTCAATAAAACCCTAAGTGCCAAGACCAGCTGATTCTCTTTCCTCTGTCAAGGTGGGCTCCAAGGAAATGCAGCAGATGTGATGCTCTGTGCCAAAAAGACACCAGGACTCAAGAGAAAGGCTGCCCTTGACAGGTGGAATGAGGGCAGCCTCAGTGAGGCTGGAGCAGGCATCACAACAAAAGTACTTCTGGTATCCGGGTTCTGGGAACTGACCCTCATCCCACCTTTGGGGAAAGGACCTTTAACAGAAGGGAGGCACAGAGCCATTTCTCATCATTAGCTGGGAACCACTGTCATTAGAAATGCAACCAGACCCCACCCCTAACATCGTGAAGGACAGCCACCCACCTTCAGCCCCTCTCCCCATTTACATGGTGTGTCCAGGTGTTTGGTAGACTCCACTGCACTGTTTCTGAAAGGACATCTGCTTTATGCCCTTCTCTCTTATGCAGGTAGCTGCTTCAGTATTTAAATTGAAAAGCTATGATAGCTCATGAGAACATGGAATTAACAAAAGAGAAACTACAGTTTCAATAACTATTGTGTTTCTTCCCCATTTCACGTCACAGCAAAAATGTTAGAGGTATATCCATTGTGCGTCACAGTCACTATTCTGTATGATGAAAATGTACTCAGCAAGCATAGTGACACCATGGGCCTGAATTTACTGACTTCTGGGTTTGCAAATCTATAGCACTGAACTTTTATGATCTGAAACAGAGGCTTTAAGATTTACTTAAACATCCTGTTCATTCTGTCCAAGCCAAAATCCCATGCTCTCCCTCCTAACCCCCTGCCTTAAATCTAATTTTTATCCACTTTGTCCTGGCACTCAGAGCCTGACTTAGAGGGAATCATATGTAGTTTGCTTGAATCCAACTCACATGGACAGTTAATTTACCAAAAGGAGCTAAGAACATTCAACAGAAATAGAAAAGTCTCTTCAACAAATGGTATTGAGAAAACTGGACAGTCACATGCAAAAGAGTGAAACTAGACCACGATCTCACACCACACCCAAAATTAACTCAAAATGGATTAAAGGGCAAGATAGGAGACCTGAAACCACAAAATGTGTAAAGAAAATATTCCAAGACATTAGTGTCACTGATGTCTTGGGTATTCAACTCCAATAGCAAGGAAAATAAATGAGAACATAAACAATTAAGATTACAGATAATACAAACCCTCTTCACAGTAGGAAAAAAACTCAATTAAAAAAATGGGAGGCAGATCAACTGCCCTTCTGTCACTGCACAGGTACCACTCTTTTTCTTTTTCCTAATAAGCCCGTTCTTCCACAATGCTAAAAAAAAATGTGGGAGAAAATATCTGTACATTGTACACCTGACAAGGGGCTAGTATCCAAGATCTTCAATGAACTCATACAGCTCAACAGCAGCTATTATCAGGGAAATACAATTCAAAACCACACTGAGATACCACTTCATACCTGCAAGAATGACCCATATCACAAAGACCAGAAACAGTTAAGTGTTCTCAAAATATTAAAAAATAGATATACCATATGATCCCAGCAATTAGAGATGACACTAACTCAAAATATATATATGCACTCCTATGTGGATTGCAGCACTATATACAATAGACAAGATTTGAAAACACCCGGTCCAATGGCAGACGAGCGGATTAGAAAAGATGTGGTATATAAACAATGGAATACTACTCAGTTATTAAAAAAAAAAAGATGCAATGTTGCTATTTGTGACAATATGGATGTGACCCAAGGGTAAAATACAAAGCAAAATAAGTCAGAAGGAAAAAGACAAATGCCAAATGATTTCACTCCTTTGTAGAATATAGACAAAACAAAAGAACAGGCCAAAACAAACCCTTGAAATGTGACTACAAAACTGAGTCTACCAGAGGGGTGGGGACAGGGAGGAAAGAGAGACAGGACCCAAAGGACAGTGATGGAGGATTATTGGGGCTTTGATGGTGGGGGTGGTATGGTAACAGACACCTGAAGAGATATGAACCTACACCTCTACATATATACAGAGGAGTTAACCAGTATTACCTTAAAAAAAAAAAATGGTACAGTTTTTAAGATGCAGGCAGGTATAACTAAAGTATGTTCAAATATATATTGATAGAATATTAGTCCTGGGTATAGGAAAATTGCAAATATTAAGCACTTACAAAGAACTAGATGCTTTCATGTTATATTTATTCCTTAGAGTAATGTTAGAAAATAGCTCTTATCAATCCCATCTTCCAAATGAGAAAATGGAAATTCCAAATTTAACTTGTCAAAGGTTATATAAATATGTAATGGCTTGAGTGGGACTCTAACTTCAAAGTTCATGGCCTTCTCCATTAAGCCATCCTAACTTCTCCCTAAGGGACTTCATTGTAAGCCTTTTCTCCAACCAAGAACACCCTCACTTCATCATTGAATAAAGTTCGTTACATCCCTTAAATGATCTCTGACCTCTTTAGCTCAAACTCATCTTCATTCCTCCTGAATTCCCACTAAAATACCATCTGATCAAATTATTTCTCAAGCAGTAATTCTCAGCTTTTCTATGTGGCTGATTCTCAAGTGTTCTTTCACAGGATGATCTAAGTGAGTGACTGGAACTTCAGTAGCCCTAAGATTCACCTAGGGAGATATTCCAATGTGCATAGTCAGATTAGGAAGTGGGCATTGTCAACAAGCTCTTGGCCTTCTAATGCAGAGAGACCACAATCACACTGTAAGAAATGTTTGTCTAAGAACACATCTGGCCTGCTGGGTTCTATGCCTCTAAGGAGGCCCCACATTCTGCCAACCAGAGCCAGGGCACACTAAACAGCAGCATTCAAGGGCTCACCTCCTGTCTGGAGACTGGGTTTCCTCAATTTCATTTCATCCGGGCCTTGCTCTCCACCCTCTTACTCCTGATTTGTCCACTAGACCATGCTTCCCAATCTCAGCAACAATTTCACTTTGGAATTTTCATTCAGCATCTGTTCCCATCATTCCTGACCAAAGCCTCGGCTGGTCTCCTGCTTCTTTGTGCAATTTGGAAATACCCTCTCAGAGAGGTCATCATAAGTGTCCTCCTGTTTGTTTGTTTTTTTTTTTTGATTTATTTAATTATGCATACAAGAACTGGGGTACAGGCCAGAAGTGTGGGGGGTAGGAGGATTCACCAGAGACAGAGTGGGGAGCAGAACAGTCAGACTGACTGAAATACACTGCTGAGGGGAGCAGTGAGGGAGTCAGGAGAGTTCTGCTGCACCATGTCGGCAGCTCTCAGACGGGGGATCGAACTCACGCTGCAGAAGCTACAAATACCTTCACAGGTTGTGCCTGAACCCCTTGCACCACTAGGGAGGCCCTCCTCTTGTTCTTCTCCTGTGTAACCATGGAGGAAAGCACCACACCAGCTGTTCCAGCCTCAAAGACATACCATGTACTGGTGTATTTATCTCTATTATACTGCCAGCAACAGATATTTCAGTACTTACTGTTTTATTCTTTTGTTTTATTTATGCGATTCAGTGACTTCTACTAGCTAAAGAGAGAGAATCACGTCCTCTGGAGACATCAATGGCATTCTTACCTTGTCAAGGCATTGATAGCGGATGAGTTTTGGAATAAAGGAAATGAACTTGGCTAAGTGTGCTCAGTCTCTGACAATCTTTCTGTTTGTCATTCATTTGTCTTTTAACAAATTTTAGATTCTAGAACAAGAGGACTAAAGAATAACATTTGACCTTTTGGTTTTGTTTATATTTCCTTAATCAGTGTGATGTGGTCCTATCATATCTAGAAGGGAAGAAACAGTTGAAGAAGATACAGACCAGGATGACCTCCCCAGCTCAGTCTTTCCATCTCAAGGATCCAGTCCATACTTATTTTCTTGTGTGGCAGGAGTACACAGTGTCCCTAATCACCTTCCTCTTGATGTGCTCACTCATCTCTGCCTCCAAGCTTCCTCAGTTTTCCACACAGAGCCATCTGTCTTACCTTTAGTTATCATTCCCAAGGCCATCCCTCCTCTAGACTACAAACTCCTTGAGAGCAAAGTGCTTGCCACCTTCATCTTGGCACACCCGCCATGCTGGCACAGCGCCTCACTTATGCTGCGTGCTGCATAATTGTGTGTCAAATAGAAATTAGCATTGGCTTTTAGTACTGTGCTTATCATTTTCTCCCTTGGAGCACAGAACACATCACAGGAGATGGATGCTTTCCAGAGATTCTCACCACTCCTGAAATCAGAGGCACCGTGCCACACTGAAATCCAACTTCCTCAAGCCATCACATATTGTAATTGGTAGCAGCCAGCCACCTTATGCTTTTTATGCCAGATGAGCTGACGTTTGAAGAACTGTATGAAAAGGTTATGAAGGGTCCAGATGGCTTGTAACAGGGCTGTAAACAACCTGACGTGTCCACAAAGGTATAAAGATATGACATTTTTAAACCTATACAATGATAATGGAAAAAGCTCAGCAGTTCTGGCAAAGCCAGACAAAGCATTCGGGGAAGCCCTTGTCAGTCTTTTAGCATATGTAGAACGTAGACTCACAGATTTTATTTCTCTCTCCACACTTCTGAAATTGCATTTGTAATTCACTGCTAGAACTAACAAAAAGACTAATTTCTTGGTGTATAATCCTCAGCAATCGCAGAAACATGCCAACTAGTTTTCCCTGTCTCGTGCAGTACAAGATTGTGTTAGAGAGGAGCATAAACCAATTAAATGTCAGGAGCAATTAACTTCTGCATTTTTCACGCAACACAGAATGAGAAAATTTTATAGTGCTCCTATAATTAAAGTTAATAAAAATGAATACAGAATTCCCCAAAGGCTTGTAAGTCATGTAGGTCCCTGTGACCACAACATACAAAGGCTCCACCTTGCAGGTGTCTCCCAGCTTCACTGGAAACATCACGAGGACTAGGCCTCTGCTTGGTTTTCACAGCTGCCTATGCAGTTCATCCAAGAGCCTATTCTCCCACTATAGATAAGAAGAGAATCCTGCTGGACTCATGAAAGAAAGGAGCTGGCCCGCCTGCTTTGGCCATTTGGGGCCTGGAAGGCAGAAGACATTCCATGTGCAGTGAAAGCAAGTCAGTGGGGTGGGAAGAGAAGGAGCTACAGTAGCTGAAAACTTTGAATCAAAGAAAAGGAAACTCACATTAAAGTCTCATGTCAAATCCATTTCAAAGTGGAGGAAAGGGTTTAAAATAAAAAAAGATATTATATATTTCAGGATGAAACAGATGAAAGGTGTGTAATAAACACAAATGGCTATTTTTAAACATAGAGATGCACGTGTATGTAATGACAAATTATTCTATTTGAGGAGCATCTTCTTACCAAACGGTATGTAAGCCTGTACATAAATATCCAGTGCTTTGCACATAATTGTAATGTAAAAAAGGATAGTTCTAAAGAGAAAAGATACTGAAACTCACAATTACTTCCCTCAGAATTTCATCAAAACCAGTTGTTACAAACACGCAAGTCCAAGAGTGTGCCTCTGATCCACCCCAGCATGTGTAAGGAGCATGCTTTTTTTCCACTGAGGTAGATTAAGTAAAAACCCAAGTAGAGCTAAACAGGCAACATTTTTTAGACTTAGTAACATGTTATACATAACATGCTAATTATATATATAATTATCACTTATCAGAACAACTACCAAAAAATATTTTTATTATCTTTGGATGAAAACATTTCTCTTTACACAGATTTAGTCAGAAAAAAATGAAAAATAAAGAAGAGAGGGAGGGAGGGATAGAAGGAGGGAGCAAGGAAGGAAATTCTATAAAATGAGATCATATCACATAAGCTAGTTATATTAAAGGTCTGAATCATTTAAACATGGATACAGAAAACATTTTAAAAATCCAATTTGCACTGAAATAATTATTGACTGTTGTATTTTTATTTCTAGTATAAAGAGTCAGGCTAGAAATAAGATCTTAAAGGCTATGAGGTTTGTATATTTCTTAGAATAAGCTATTTAATGGACACTTTTGGGCTCTCTGTCCGATTTCTTTACCGATTATCTGGGCAGTGTGGATATACCATTAGCAGAGAAACAAAACAATGAGCATTCAGAAAAAAAGAAATAAACCTCTGAATGAACTTGACTTTCCTGTCAACACCAGCTGAAATGGTAACTGTCAGACGATGCCGGGTGTGTAAAGTCAGTTTATTACAGAGCTTATGCAAAGGGAAATTTAGTGAGTTTAATTGTCTGTGCATAAATATATTGTAAAAACCCTATTTCATTTTGTTAAACCTGGATGGATCAGGTCTTCTAAAATTATTTGTGACAAACTGTACTCCTGGACACATTGTTCCAGGAAGGGGGCCATGAAGTTATGATCTCTTAAATGCAAAAGAATAAGAAAAAGATTCTGCTGAAGAAACTCAATGGTTAAAGTTAGGTGGGAGACTTTGAGTCAACAAAGTCAATCAGAAGAATGTGAAAAGTTACAGGGTGAAACAGAAAGTAAGAGATGTCATCAAAATGAAAAGGCTAACAAATTAAATTTAGAACCAAGTCACACTCAAGAGGTGTAAATCCAGGGGCACTGTTCTTGGCTCAGTTGGGGTATGAAAAAAGAGGTTATGATTTATTATTTAACACCTTCAGGGGCCTCCCTGGTGGTGCAAGGGGTTAACATGCAGCATTACGAAGCAATTGCAGCCACTGCAGCAAGAGTTCATTCCCCGGCCAGGGAGATGACCCACATGGTGCAGCAGACCTCTCCTGACTCGTCTACTGCTCCCCTCAGCAGTGTATTTCAGGCAGTCTGCCTTGTCTGTTCCCCACTCTGTCTCTGGTGAATCCTTTTACCTCCCCACACCTCTGGCCTGCACTCCAGTTCTTGTATGCATAAATAAATAAATCTTAAAAAAATTAATAATACCTACAGAAGCTACTCCTTCTGAAATGAAATTACTTTTTGGAAGTTATCTTAGAAATTGACTTTTCATCAAATTTCAGTTGTAAATTTGTAAATAAATGCCTAAACAAACATGTCTTTACATACGTATAGATGTAATATTAGATAATATTTGTATCTCATCCAAACATGTCAGCATTTATGATAGGATAGTCTACTTTAAAAGAAAACTTCCTTCTATAGCATTCAATTTTTGAGGCCAGGGAATATATCTTATTCACCTTTTATCTCCTATGTTACAGGATATACTACACATGAGAGGTGAGTAATAAATGATTACTAAATAAGTTTATAAATAAATGCACATACCCATATAAACTCACAAAGATACACACATATGCAACTGTACACTTATTTCAGTACATAAAGTATCATTATACATATTTATATAGCTATTTAAGTGGAAAGTGCCAAACACATTATAGTATAAGTGTTATTATAGTACAAGAGCTTGTAATGCACAAAAGAGGAAGTAGTCAAGGAAGAAGTGGTATTTGAGTTGGGTCTTGCAATATAAGTAAGTCTTTAACCCATGGAGATAGTGGGAGGAAATTCTAAGCTAGTAGGATACTCTGAACACAACTGTTTAGGTTCTGGGAAGCCTATAGATAAAAGTAAATTATGCATGAGTTGTCAGTGAGATTGGGCAGCTGAGCCCAATGTTCTCAGCAGTTTTTATCTATTCATTCTTCTGAAATTCCTACCAATCAGGTAGGCTATTTCAGGTACCCAGAAAGTTGCCTATAGTCTTATACCAAACAAGTGGAGGAACCTAGATTCAAAACTATGCCATTTCAAACTGTATCTACAGTGGTATTTTGCTACTCATCATGAATAAATGAAAGAAGGGAAGTTGCCATAGCTACTGAACTTAGCCACAGGGAGCCTCAGGCAAGGAGAAAGATTCCGCCTTGGATCTATGCCCATTAGAGAGAGTCCGGGTATCTGGGAGTATCTTCCCATGACCAAGAATGGAAAGCTAGTCAAGGCTCTACTTTTGGGGTCCAGAAGCTCTGGATACCCCAGGTCATGACAGTTTCAGACAAACTTGCTCTCACTTCATGCAGGATCTAAGGCCCCACATCTGCATCAGAGCATCTTTGCCCAGGACCAGCCACTCAGACCTGACGAAGGGGCAGCATTAGAGACGGGAGAGCGGCCATTTGCATCACTATCTTGATGCAGAGAGACAGTAAACTCTGAAGGCATCCAAGGGAATTCTTTTAAAGCGATCATTACATGAAATCCTTGAGTGTTGTATGCAAACCATAATCACTTCAAAATTTTATACAGGAAATGTAATGCTTGGACTTTAACAGGAAAATTATGACTGGGGTGAGGGGAAGCTGTTGAAGAAGAGTGTTGTTATAAATGCCAAAATTAGTTAGTTCTCTCTAGACCTCACTTTATCCTTCTAGAAAACAGTCCCCAGGATCAATAACAATGCAAGTTAAATAGTTGTAGAGTCCTTTAAACACAGTAAGATTAGATATCACCAATATGTGGAATGTAAGTAACTAAATTAATAATCAGGTAAAGACAAGCTGAATATGATGATGGTTCACAGGTGATAATGTGGTGGAAGAAATATGGGGACTACAATGATGCAAGAAAAAATTAAAAAATTAGGGCCTCCCCTGGTGGTGCAGCAGTTGTGTGCTGGACTGTGAAGCTGCCCGCAGCCTCTGCAGTGCTGGTTCGATCCCCGGCAGCCGGCGAGGGTCCCACATGGTGCGTGGACCTCTCCTGTAATGCCCGCTGCTCCCCTCAGCAATGTATTTCATCAGTCTGCCTGTTCTGTTCCCCGTTCTGGCTCTGGTGAATTCTCTCACCCTCCCATGCTTCTGGCTGTACCCAGTGCTTATATAAATAAATAAATCTTAAAAATAAATAAAAATTAATTAATTTTTAAAAAGAAACAAACAAAAAGACAAGCTGAAAAACTCATGCTTGATAGTTGACTGTGGAACTGCAGCCCCAGAAATCGCTCCTAGACTCATCGTGTTGTACATGTTATAGGTTTAAATATGTATAATGCCATTTTAATGTCATGTGATAATGTATCAAAATTATAATATATCTACCTCTGGAGTATAAAGACAGTTTCTTTGCCCTAAAATCCCCATGTTCTGGCTTCATGCCCCTACCCACCCCCCACCCCGGACACTGACAACCACTTTATCATTTTCCTGTTTCCATAGATTTGCCTTTTTCTGAATGCCATACAATTGGAATCATACTATACATAGACTCCTAAGACTGGCTTCTCTCATTTAGAATACATATTCCAATTTCTTCCATACTTTGTCATGCTTTGATAGGTCACTTCTTTTTATTGCTGAATAATATTCCACTGTCTGAATGTGGCACCATTTATGGAACCATTAATCTAATCAAGGGTATCTTGATTTCTTCCATGCTTTGACAATGAATGTATTTTTTGGCAGAAAAAAAGATTCTGAAAGGAGCAACTGTCAGGTATTCCACATCTTCATGACTTTATAAGATAATGATGTAGGTTTGCAGAGCTGAACCTACTGATTAATTGGGATGTTTTGGAAATGCTGTTATAATCAGCTGGAGAAGGATGTCTAGTCACCTGACACTGAAAACTATCAGGAGATATCTATAAAAGAGTTAATGTCTGTATTCTCACGCCCTACTTTTGAATCACTGGGTCCTTAGCCTCGTTTATTGAGTTTCCCTGCCTTTCAATTTCTCCAACTGCAAATAAGGCTAATGATACCTTCCTCTCCTACCTGACGATGCCCACTTGATGAACAATAATGGTACAAATAATATCTTGTATTTGAATTATTAGCCCCTTTTTGTATACATTACAGTATTGCACCTTCATATTTCTACTATGACAAAAGCAATCTAGAAATTATAAGTCAAAAAACTGATTACCTCACAAGTTAGATTCCTCTTTGTTCACACATGTCATTGTTCAATCCCTAATGAATTTGTAAAGGTCACCCAACAAGCAAGTGGCATTGGTGGGACATGGACCCAGACCACTGGCTCTAAATCCAAAGTGCTTTCATCCATGGCAGGTGGCCTTTCAAAGGAGAATAATAAATGTGGAAGTGCTAGATTGAATAACATGAAATTCCAGTTTTGTAAGTTAAGAAAAACAGTTGAATATCAACAGTTTCATAGGGTTCAATGCACTACTTTACAAACGTGGAAAGGTTTATACATCAAGAAGTTACTGAACAAAATGTTGCTGATTAGCATGGTCTAGAGATCAGTCTTACTCACACCAGAATTTAAACAGCATCTGCACTTAAAAACCACATTGCACCCTGTCGTTACTTGCCAATGTGCACGTTTGCTCTTAGGCAGTTATATTCGACATCTGAGGCAGGTGCAAGGCACATAAAATACACAATATATTCCAACAATCCAGGAAATGCTGATGTAAAAAGACTCCTCTTCTGTGCCACACTTTCCTGAGATAATGAACTGAAACATTTCTCTCTGAAACAAGAAGTGCTTTGTGCTGATGAGAACTCACAATTAATTTGGGGATCTGTCCCAAGGCATTCATTTGACCTTAATGAACAAAGGGAGGCTGCTTTCAGGTCCCTCTCAGAAAGATGACAGGAGCCTTCATTCAATCTAATCAAAACAAGAATCAGTTCCCAAACTTCCCCAAATCATTCTGTCTGTCCTTCAAAGAACTTACAAGTTTCAAATGAAAAGACTCCTTACATAATCTTTTACAAATCCATTACAAAATGCACAATCATTTCAAAAGGAAAAAAAGGGAAAGTTAATACTTGTTACAGCACTTAGGTTGGGGAATGCTTAGGGAATGAAATTATAATTTTTGCTAGATCATATGACATAGTAAACCCAGAGTTCTCTGGAAGCGTTAGATGCCTGAACTCTAGAGAAAATATTAAATCAGAACTACAAATCCAAACAACATCCATGTGCAGTCAACTTTTTCATCTGAACAGAGTATCTGAGAATGGGGGGTATAATTACATATAAATTAATTTGCAAGCCCTCGTTGTTTTATAGTCCACATCAGGAATTCTCAGTGCAGACAGGGACTCATAAAAATGTATCTCAGTTATAAAATGAAATTCAAAATTTTTAATTTCAGGTCATAATACTCCATGCATCCTGAATCCTCTGTATGTTATTGTAGATGCTCCCTAAGAAAATTCAATAAACAGGGCCTCCCTGGGGGCACAAGGGGTTAAGATGCAACCTACAGAGAAGCAGTCTGTAGCCTCTACAGCACGAATTCGAACCCCGGCCAGCCAGGGAGCAACCCACATGGCGCAGCAGACCTCTTCTGACTTGCCCACTGCTCCCGTCAGCAGTGTACTGCAGTCATCTGCCTGTTTTGTTCCCCACTCTGTCTCTGGTGAATCCTCTCACCACCTACACCTTTGGCCTGTACCCCAGCTCTTGTACACATAAATAAATAAATCTTTAAAAAAGAAAATTCAATAAACAATTTCTCTTTCAAAGACTCTCCTATCCACTAGGAAAAAAAAAAAAAAAAACAGAAAAAAATTAAATATCTTCTAACTACTTTCCTATCTAAACAATTGACACTGAATCCAATCTCATTCCAGATATTAAAAAAAAAATCTGAATTTCTGATACACAAATCTTCTAAGTGAAATGCATGGTATATTTGCGTACCATTTAGAATACTGTATACGGTACATGGCTATGTGACTTATCCTAAGGCCTAAGTGATTCATGCACTTTTATCAAGTTTACTGGGTGGATAATATACTTTTTATAAGAGACTTATTAGCACTTATTTCTCAGAAAATTACAACAAAGGTTTATAAGTCAATACAAAACTTGCCCAAAAAAGTCAGAATTAAATCTTAGCCATGTTAAATCAGGAGCACGTAAATCAAAAGGATAGAGTTGAATAGGAAAAAAGGCAAGAGTCAAAATAAACAACTAACATCATTTTCTTTCAATTTATCTTATTGCTTTTCAAATACAGCCTCCACAGAAAAGTAGACCCTGAGTAAATTTGCTGTAAAAGACATGAGAGAAGCTGTACACAGAACGCATTATGATATTTGAAATAAAGAACTTTCCTTTGTAGAAATGTATTATGTTTTGACTTTGGAGGAAATTTTGAAATGTCTGTTTCAAACCTAATCATTCATTCATTCATCCATTCCTTCAACAAACAGCATTTTGAATACATATTCTACAAATGAGAGAACACTACAAAAAAAGGAATTTCTGTACTGAAGGGTTTTTCTCCCCAAATGAAACAAACAGGAAGACAACATACAAACTTGAAAAAATTAAAGAACATTTTTACTTTAAGGTCTTACAAATAGGGCATGACTGTTTGAAGGTACTCAGAAAATCATTGTAGAAGTAAGTAGATTTTGACTATATAAATTTGAGTTGGGTCTTAAAGACAAAGATCCCTCTTTACCTGAACAGCTAAAAATAAATATAACACATATTCGTCTTACATGAGATTCATATTATTTCACTACATTTCCAGTAAAACTATCCCATATTTAAGTCAGAAAAGTTCTTTATCTTCATGATAAAGATCTAAAGCTTTTCTTGACTTTTGTCCATAAACACCACTGAGAACAGGACAGAATCAGGATTGGTTAGTCCAATTTCTGGGAATTTAGGTGACAGCAAAATTGCAGCAAAAATAATGACAACCTCTGGCTGCAAGAGTTGCAATTATGTTACCAAATGTTCCTACAGAACAAAAAAAAACCTGCAGAGTGATATTTGAAATAGACCATAGTAATCAAGCTTAGGAACCTAGTGGGACAATTCAAGGAAAAATGTTAAATATTTATTTTCAATGGTTGTGTGATTCCTAAAGAAAGTATCATGGGAAAATAAGAAG
Organism: Talpa occidentalis; assembly: GCF_014898055.3. Lineage (NCBI taxonomy): Eukaryota > Metazoa > Chordata > Mammalia > Eulipotyphla > Talpidae > Talpa > Talpa occidentalis. Next base: position 16,386,045 of record NW_023601322.1, read on the forward strand.
AAATGCTGACACAGAATTCAACTGCCCACAGAATCACACAAGGGGATCATTAAAAGAAAAAAAATAAAATAACAAGTTCACAGAGTTCTCAAAAGCATAGTGAATCTACCGAGGTGGATTGCTATCAAGGCCACTATTATTAATGGTTCTCAAGGACTTTGGGGAATAAACCTCTAAGGTGATTCCCCAAAGTAAAACACTTATTTCTGGTTTGGCATAATTTTACAAGATCCTTTATGATGTTGACATACACATAGGTTTTTATAGAAGAAAGTAAAAATGTGACAGAATTACGTAGCACCGTTATCACATTTGAGTATTTATTCAATCCAAATATTCCATCAGAAGAACAGAGAGAGGGTAGAGAATCAATGTGGACAATATAAGAATCTTCAGTCCTTCATTCAGAGTTCAAATAAGCAAGGTTACAAGTTTAAAGGGAAACTGACAGCTCCAATCTTGACTATAGGCTGTAAAGTAGAAATTATCCATTTTTACCAATCTAAGGATAAAGGACAGTCACTCTTTTCTTCTGATCTCTGCATTATGGTGAAAGTCATACAATAATACAGGTTTTCTGGATATACTCTCGGAAAGATAATTTCCTCTACCAATTTTAGTTATGCAAATATGATCTCTCAACATTTTTAGCACTACAAAAGTGCTCACTCTGTAGGTGGAGAAAGAGATGTAATCAAAATACATCACTTATACTCTTATGTTACCTATCAGGTTTAATGTCAGATGCACACCATTCCAGGGAGCTGATTCTTCTCCATAGCACTAACTCATCCTTTTCAACGAAAGCAGTCAGCCTGGCCTGTGGACAGCAGAGTTGCCTAGTGATGGTTGTGCATCTTCAATTTATTAAATGTTTATAAAAACATAATCACTGCCCCCTTAGTACATGAGCAATGACATCTTTAGATTTTAAGGAAATAAAGAACCGGCATCATACTTTTGCCTGATAGTATTAATTGTATGATGATGGCAAACCTCTTTTTAAGGATCCACCTCCTACCCCTCTAAGGCACAAATGATCTTTTGTCTATTCAGAGGATTTGCCAACTTGGGAAGTACTTTTGTTCTTCAAAAAAAAATGTATAGAAATAAATTAATTATACAAAATGGAACAGAATATTCCTTATATTAAAAAAAAATGGCTATTCTGGAGCCTGTGAAATAGTGTTAATCACTGCAAGGATCAATGCTTACTAATTACCCATGACAGAAGTTCCATGTAATGTCTAGTGACACAGAGAATCCCAAATAACACCTCATCTCTCAGTACACAGTGCAATAATCAAATTTACATTCAAGGAAGACTGTTTTTAAGAGCACAAGGGTTGGCATCATGTGCTGTCCAGGAGTCTTCTCAAGTCTTCTCTAATGTATTTGAGCAAGCAGCAAATGCATTACTTAGGGAAGGGGCATGCTTTGAACATTGGGAAAAACACAAAGGTATTGTGCTTCCTCTCTCCTTCCTCAGCTGGTCTTTCTTGAAGGATTTTCTGTATCATTTGCTTCTCATTAGACTTCCAAAGAGTCCAGTCAAAAATTGTAAAGACTGTTGGGGGAGACTGAGGAGAATCGGGAGAATAGATAGCATTTTTTTCTATTCCTCTGCCTCCTCTGAAAAACATGCCCATGTGTTCAGACCAAAAGTTCTTTAGAAAAAAATGTTAAAATATAATAAACCATGAATCAGAACACAATTGGGATGCTAATGGGCTTTTGTTTAATAGGATCTAGACCCTCAATATGCTTCAAGGTGGGCTATCTTCTGGATCCAAATTTTAACCAGCTAGGAACCAGCTAGGGTTACCTCCACCTTGTGAATGACAGGAATAGTGAAGTATTCACAACCTCTGAACAGAAGCAGAAGACAGGAAGAGCTGGTCAGCTTCCCGCTGGCTCTCCTCCTTCACGGGGAGACAATGTTCCAGGAGGAAAGGACAAAGTCAAACCTGGGATGTGCTACTCTGATTGGGCCCACCTGGAAGGCTTAGGCAGAACAGGGTTCTTAGGAGGTGGGGGAGAGGACTTATTTCTAGAGATACTGCTTTAAAAGTGTTAGAAAACATACACGGAACTTTAAGCAGTCTTTGCCTGAAACTTGCAAAATTAGGCAAGTGCTTCTTCTCCATCGTCAAAAATTTTCCCAATGTGTCATTCTTAGAATTGAATTTCTAATCCCTATACTATTAACTCTATCTTCTACTTTTACCACACCCCAAATTTTGAGCAGTGTCTCAAGTAGTGGCCACATACAATCATGTCTATTGCTTTAACCAAATGCTTTCCTTTTCCTTTGATAACACTCTGCACAGGAAACACATAATGCATACATCATCAGTTTAGTCTATAACTTGTTACCTAAATGTCTATTTGTTCCAGGCACACTTTGGCATTGACTAAACTGCTTTGTCATAATCCTACAGAATGATCATTGGTTCGTGCTTCTTTCAACCCTATGAAGACAAAAGGCACTATGTGCATATTCAAGATTAAAATTCATTAGGATTCCTCCTTCTGTCAGTGTCCAAGTTTTCTCTGTTCTCTCTATCATCACCAAATTCTTTCTTGTAAATTCTTTACAAACATTAACTAATTAATGATGATTCTAATCATAAGCACCGTATATAAGGAGCGCTAAAGAAAGGAGATAAGGAAATTGGTCTCATCAGCTATACATTTCAAAATTTAAAATACAAACAGGAAAAAAACGATCAGCTTATTTTATAAAAGAAAGGCAGAAGTAAAAAGAAGAACCTTTTAAGTAGGAAGATTTGGGACTGGAGCCAACTCTTAAAAGAGGAGGTGGAATAATAATTCCTTGAAATTTTTGAGTCCCAGCTTGATGTGTACTTTGCGTTGCTTAAATGATAAAGAGAATAGAAAGGGAGACAAAGAACCAACACAGTGGGGCAGATGAATTGGTAGAGTGGACTTCAGGGAGTTGAAAATGGGCCACAATGGTTCATACCTACTCTTCACTTAAATGCATTCTTGACTATAAAATGGAATATTCTGACAACCCGAAACAAAACAGGCCTGATACACAGTTCCAATCTACTTTAAATAGTTAGAGGGTGAATGATTACCATTTCCACCTTCAGGTAAAATGCTGCCATATATGCTGTATTTGTCATATTACTGAAATATAATTATTTTCAGTAGTATGTATGAACAAAACCCCAAAGATAAAAAGACTCATAAGGTATAATGCAGTGAGATATGGTCACGTGCACAGTACTACACACCCTTGGCAAATAATTCCCTTGCTCATTAGAAGACAACCAGAAGTCAACTATTTTAAGTCAATTTTATGTCATATAATTATGCTATAAATTGGAATTTCCTTCCTAAAAAGGTATCATTCCATAAATGTAACAAAATTGATCAGGAATGCAACTGAAAAGGAAACATAACTTGATATTTTTATAGACAGACAAAAGAATGTAAGAAAGAAAAGCTATGCCATAAATATTCACGTTTGGGAACTCTTCAGCATGAGCCAGTTTTGTTAAGTCTTCTTAAAATTAAATGAAGTGAAGTTGTAATGGAACAACCCTTGTTCTTTTCCTGATAAATCTCACTCTTGAGAGAACAGTCATAATTCACGGCTCTAGGACTCAGAGCAGCATTCAAAATCAGGGCTCCGAATTATCATTGCTGAGTCTAAATGCATGAACGTGTCTGAAGGGGAAAAAAAAAAAAACAAAAAAACTCTGGAAGACAAATGCGGAAGAGACCATTTTTACCCTTAGCTCTAAAGATTATCTGTAGACACAACCAGCTAAATCAGTGAATCCTAGAAAATTTTAAGGCACAACTTGATGTGTGGAATTCTTGAGGGCACTTGAGTGACTTATCCAAACTGTCAGCTGACTTGATGAAGGCCAACATTATCATTATTCAGAATAATGTAAAAGCAGGGGGTTCCAGGTCAGGTTGCAACTAGTAGAATGATGAAAATATTTAGTATTGATGGAGAGATAGAAAAGTTTGATTTTGCCAAGTCCTATACCCTGCAAATCCAGACAGCAATCATCAGATAAATTGTGTTCAGAATTATTCCCTCTGAGAAGGAATATGATTGATGACATACCGGAACTTTCTCAATCCCAATTAATAACCCTTTTGTAGAGCTCCAAGAGTTGGTCAACCAAAAGTTAATCACTCTTGGGTTGCATGTATTTTTTACATTGTCCAATAAGGTTATGCCTGTGTTTTTGTGACTTACCATATTCTATTTTTTCCTCTAAAAACTTACTTCATTCCTTTTTATGTAGCTTTTTAAAGGAATTGTTGGTTTACAAAACTGTATGGAACTCAGAAACTTAGGAACCCACCTCTTCAAATATAACTTCATAAGGAGTTTTAATAAATTTTAATATACTATAGAAGTCATGAACATTTCTTCATATCTGCCAACACTATTGATTTCAAGATTAGCATTTTGAGCACAAGGCAGTTCTATATTGTATATTGCTTTCTACCCTTATGAACTGGAACTAGGATTGATGTTCCTTGTTTTATATTCAAGGTGAAAAGTGCCCAAAAAATACAGACTGACTTAGCTTTGAAATTAACTTCACACATTGAGGTTGAACTCTGAACTGCTATTGATGGGACACATAACATTCACATACATTCCCATCATAACATGAAAATATGATTAAAAGAGTTCACAGCATGGTTTGTGGCACAATTGTATTTATTTATTTTCCACTCATTTGTCCAACAAATATTTACAATTTATTGCTTTTATTGAGGCTCTGTATCCATTCACTCATGCATTCAATAAATTCATTCATGCATTAATTCCACAAACATATAGTGAAACAATCAACTATGGATCAGAAGCACTGGCTTAGAAATGCTAAAGATATGACTGTAAGACAGGTAGGTTCCTTGACCTTGAAGAGTTCTGAACCAAACGAGCATAATAAACACATAAATATTGCCTTATAGTGAGAAAAACACTGTAACTGATATAAACATATAAACTTATTATGACAACACAGGAAAGTGAGGACAGGCATGTCTGTAACAAGAAGCTTAAGAAACATTCTCAGAGGGCTTGAGAACTGAGGAGAGTCTTGAAGATGAAGTAGAGGTTCAACACACAAGAATAGACCACATAGGGCCTCCCTGATGGTGCAAGGGGTTAAGATGCAACTTATGAAGCTGTCCGCAGCCACTGCAGCCTGAGTTTGAACCCTGGCCAGGGAGCTGCTCACATGGCTCAGCAGACCTCTCCTGACTCACCCACTGCTCCCCTCAGCAATGTATTTCAATCTGACTCTTCTGTTCCCCACTCTGTCTCTGGTGAATACTCTAGCCCCCCCACACCTCTGGCTGTACCCAGGCACTTGTATGAATAAAAAAAAATCTTTAAACAAAAAATGAATAGATGACATGACTCTCAAAAAGCAGTAACTATGGATGATATTGGATATGGTATGATGAAGACGTAGGCAAAGGCAATAGGAGATTACACTGGGCTTTCTGACATTAAGTTTTTCTCACTCTCCCAATAGAAAATCAGATAACATGTTTAAGTAAGAATAGGACATACCTTAAGTAGAGATAGAGGTAATAAATTTGTGGTCAGTGCCTACTGGTTATAAAAAAAAGTATGTAAGTTCAACGGAAAAACACGATTTAAATAGATCCTATCTATATCACATGTAACTGGTGTACTATTGTCAATAAAAGTTGTTTCATGGTGTGTGTGTGTGTGTGTATGAAAGCACAGCTTGGCTCTACTGCTAGAGCTAGAGCACATGTTTTTGAAAGAACTAAATATAAGACCATATATTCTACTTTTTAGCACTATTTATTGTGCCTTACCCATAGTAGATACTGAATAAATTATTCAATTATCTAAAAAAGGAACGACTACCTTACATCAGTGTTGTTGCTAAGAAGGGAAACCAGATAAGAAGTGGTTAATAGAAGCTGTGGCCCAGAGATTTACTGAGAGCAAAGAAATCAGCCATCCAAGAAACATGGCTGTTGGACTCCATCTTCTCATAATAAAAGTTGGAGTTTCCCCCCAAATTTTTACAGGAGATGGACAGAAGTTCCATCTCACAAATGAAAATTCTCAGGGCCTTATTCCAAATCAACACATAACCTCTAGGAGCAGGGCCAGGAATCCATGGGTTATAAATATGTCAGTTGATTCTGATGCAAGTTCAGGTTTTACAAACGCCCGCATGCACCTTGGAAAGAAGATTTTGCTTGCACACTCCCTGGGACCAGCAGCCATTCACTGGGAGGTGCCACAATCAGCAGAGGGTTACACACTTTTCTCTAAAGGAAAATACTTTTCTATGTATTGATTCAATTATTAATTTATGCAATCTGTCAAGCATTTATTTAGTACCCACCATATGCATGATATTGTTCTGGGCGTTGACTAAGGAAAACACAGACATAGCTGCCTTGCAGGACAATAAATTAGTCTCTTGCTCTGCCACCCCTCTACATCCCAGGGATTTGTTTAATATGTTTTCAGTTACTACTCATTAAATTGAGATGACCTAACAGTTATGAAATAACTGCTTAGCTCAATTTATTGATTTTTAAATCAAAATTCACCAGTGTTTGTGATTCTTTACAATAAAGTGCACTATTCTCTTTCATTGAAACTTTTCTATAACAAAATAAAAAAAAAACTGCTCTGTTGACTAAACAGTAACCCCAATGGAGCTCTAAGAGCTACAGAAATTAATATTGAACTACAGACCGTTTCCCAAATCTGATTATCATGAAAATTATGGTGAGCTCCAATTGTTGAATCTTTTCTGATTTGCTATACATTTGCTTCCATGTCTTTTCAGAGGCTTGCAGCAGATTTATCCAAGTTTGTTTTATTATTAAAGTTCACACATCAATGGCATTTCACTACCCAAAACAGAAGGACATGACCAAAGCAAGCAATATGCAGATTGTGGCAGCATTGTTCCTCTGGCTTTAAACGTGAATAAATATAGAACCACAAAATGGGTTTGCAGTTTGTATGAATCCACCACTTTCCATACTGCTTTTAAAAGGGTCTGATTCCTAGGCCCATTAATGAAACACTGTTCCTCCCTCTGAACACACAAGAAACTGGCTTCTTCCTACTAGGTAATTAGACATCGCTGGATGGCCCAGTGAGAGGTATATCCTGACTTCTGCAGCCTTTGAGAAAGGTTTAGGAATGTTACCTATGCAGTGTGAGAGACCAAAGAGCTCCAGATTGTAGGACAGATTTCATGAAAAGAGTAAAACAGATTCCCAAATAGGAAGGAATCAGTGTAGATGATGGAAAAAAAAAAAAACACTCGAGTTCAGAAGGAGCTAAATGACCCACAACAGAGGAGATGCCCAAAATCAGGGAGGATAACTTTGCTTTTGATTTGCTAGAATAACGGGAAGGATGATCCTAGGCTCAGAATGATCTGGACTTAGGTAGCTGGGTAGAAAACCCAGAAAAGTCTGTTTGGCTTCTCAACTAGACACTGATCTCCTCTATTTGCCCAAAGAGTTCATGGCCTTGTAACTGGGCCATGCCATTTGGCAAATCCTCTCCTGATTGCATTGCTGGCCTGTGAACCTGTGGTTTTTGTAAAGGCACTAAAGGACTCATGTTCTTAACCCTGAAGCAGCATAGAAGTCACTTCATTCTTCTGCTGATAGCAGCTAGAGCTCACAGCCCGCTAAACCATGCAGAACTGCAGCTGCCACAGAGAGCAATGCTGCAGGCACAGCCTTGGTCCTTTCGAGCTGAAACAGCCTGCTGCGCATCAGAGCAGCTCTGTGACCATAATTGTTGGGAGGAAAATAGTATTATTGTCTTCAGACACAATAAATACCCCTTTCCTAGCCAACAGTAAATTTCAATCTAAACATCAAAATACTCTGCTTTGCTCTGGATTTTACAGTGTTTCTCCAGAACTTGCCTGCCTCTAATTGTGGTGTTAGTCCTCTGAAGCTCCAGTTGGCAACCTCAGTGAAGAGAAAATAAACACAAAGGATTGCTGTCTATTTAACTGCATCACTAGCTCTGGCTCACACTGTTGATGGATGTTATAGGGTACTGTTTTTCCTCTTCTGTTTCCCTGTTTATTTTATTTCTGATGACTTAGCCGCAGGCTGTGTGTCTGGGAATTGGAAGGGAGGACAGTCTCTTCCTCAAAGTGAGTTGCCAATCTGTCAGACACCCCTGCAGCTCTCAAAGTTTCCCGTTAACTATTTTTCAGACAAATCTTCACTGCTATAGCTCATTTTGGCTGACTTCTGTTTGATGCCTCTGGGTCTGGCATAAACCTTAGGCTAAAAACCTGTATTATTAAGGCTCCTTGAGTTTCCCTGAAAACTGGGGTTCACCAGGAAACAGGCAGGAAAAGCTAGCCTAGCACAGGTGTTCATCATTAGCACAATGGTCTGGGACACTGCAGGAAAAATCCCTAAAGGCCTGGCCTCTAGAGTCTGATGCCAAAGGATGCTGGCTTTTTGGAAAAGTTGGACATGGTAAGAGAATAATTCCAAACATGTTGCAAACAATATGTAGGTAAATGAAGCCTGAAGGCTATGTTATCAAGACAGTGATAGGAAGGTGCACTCCATATATATTAGGAGTAGAATTCTATTATGACCAAGTCTTTCTGATGGCAAGGCTAGAAGATGAGCTTCTCAGGCTGAATTTGTTGTTTTTAACTGAGAGTCTTATAAAAGGTGGTGAATTTAGTCAGCGAGAATATATTAGATGACTTCCCTGAACTGAACAACAGGTTCAGGTCTCCATGGCCTACAACAAGTATAGTATGATGGGGAAATATGCTGTGGATTGGGAAACTACATAGGGAACCCACATAAGCACATGTGGCTTTCCCCACTATCTGAAAGTAAAACAATAAATCACAGCAGATTTGCTGTGATTTAGTAGGTTATTTGGTGGGGGAGAGGTGTTATCTGAAGTTAACACCATGATTTCATATGGAAAATTTTTTGAATATTCCCATTCTAACAAGTTTTCAGGTGGACCCACACCCTTGGAACCACTGATTTGAATCATTCATGGATGGAAATTTCAGAACCATCTGAAATGGTCTTCCCAACAACTTCTGCATTCATTTTTTTGTTCCACATGGTGCAGGTTAAGAATCATTGATAGAGTGCATCTCTGTTACAAATGAGGATGTCATCCCTCTCATTTAATAGATAAGAATTTTGAGGTTCAGAGTGGAAATGACTTAACCAGTACCCCACATCCCAACTTAGAGCAAATGTCCTGAGTGGAGTTCCACGGACAAGAAGAGAGAGAAGTAACTGGGAGGAACAGTAATTTAATCAATTTGTCTGTGACAGTCCCATGGAAAACTAAATGAAAGGCAAACAGCATCCACTGCAGAGAAACATCGAAACAGCAGTATGTGACTAGGAGATCCTAAAGAAAGACAGTATGATCTTCCTCCTAGACCTTCATGCTTATAATACATGCTATTATTTGCTTCTAATTCAGAAGTAGATTTAAAACGGAAGTCAACTTTATGGTCTTTCCACCTTACAATTTTATTTTTGGCTCTTTTTCTATTTCTATAAACAAAACAAGCAAAATTGGTATCAGAATAAATGGAACATGCCAATTAAATAATGTGCCACCATCAAGTGCAGTATGGAATTGCAAACAGAGATATCAGTAGCAGTACTGTAACAAGATGTTCCTGCCATACGCAAAATAATTAACAAACACCTATGATTACATCACTATTAGAACTAAGTTTTCCTTCTTCTCTCAACAATCTGCACTGTGTGTAGGTGAATGTGAACTGGTCTTATGCATATACTAACCATATATTACTCATAGTCACTACCTGCAACAATAAATCTTAGTCTTGCCTGTAATGTTTCCATCAGAACTCATGTGCAGCCACCCTGTTAATGCATCAACATGTGGAGCTGTATCATCCAAGCTTCCTAATTGGTTGAGTTATTATTTTTTAACATTATAATGACTCATGCAACTGCCCTCCTTATGGCACAGATGTAATAGTTTCTGTTACTAGGTTGAACAATACCATATGCCCATGTACTACCTCACATATCAAGAATCCCAAGACAATCACACTACTTCATTCTATTAAACATCTATCCACATTCTACCAACCACTTACCTAGAGCTTCAGGTTGATTCTGATGCATAATTAATAGACCAAGAGGGTCTTTATTCACACATAACTGAACAAGCATGTGTGCCTAACAGGCAGGCAATCTGCATGCCTCATAAAGCAGACTTGATTTTGACTTGCTGGTGTTTATGCCAAGAATTCTGGGACTTGAATAGTTGACACATAGCACCATATTGGCAGCTTTAAAGCTGATATACAGATTTGTGCCTGACATTAGCTGTCCCAGTGGAGCAGTCCCCAACATTTCCCCAGTCATGCATCTGTAAGTCACTTTCCAGAGAGATGGTAAAAAGACAGCACAGTCGTATGGCAGCACAGGCAGACTAAGTATATTTCCAGTTACCTACTCCCAAGAGATCCAGGAATAAGCCCAAAAGGAACAGAGCTGCTTAATCATGATACTGTGTTCAATTATAATATGGTACCTGTTTAAGTTTGACTGTAACTCTCTGTAAAGAATCTAAGTATTTTGCTCTCCTCTTGTCTTTTCAAACTGAATCTATAAGCTACACTCAATATGGCAAGGTGGGAACATTCATTGACCATCAATGATCAAAGCAACCAAGCCCCTAGTAGCTTATATTCACATCTCAGAAGGAAATGCAAGTCTGAATTCCTCAGATCTCCAAGTCTCTTATTCTCATGCTCAAACCTAGTCAAACAAATTCTCAATTTCTTTCAATATGTTCAAAGTATATGTTTAAGTTAGAGGATACAGTATCAGGAATGGAAAGGAAACAGATTTGGATGTGTCTTTACTGCCTATCTGTGTGCTTGAATAAATACAGTCTGATTTTAAAGAGTGAGAACTATACTAGTGAAGCAAAATTTTAGAGTCCTTGTAATTGTCCATTAGCTCTGTAGCAGGGAAGAAAAACCTCTGGAAAAGACAAGTTGACATGTTGACTACTATTTCCAAACCACAGAAACTTGAGGTTTCAGTTAATATCTCAAGCTTCCATTCTGTTATTGGCAAGATCAAGATATTACTTTCTAATATTGCTGTGAGAATTAAATAATATCATATATATATATATATACACACACACGGAAGACTCAGTGCAAATATATGTGTGTACGTGCACACACACACACACACAGTGAGCTACTCTTAGATTGAGCTAAAAAGCAAGAAGATGGTTAACTTCTGTGAGAGGGACAAACATCGACAAAATAGGCTATATTAACTGTAGTTGCTAAGACACTGAGGGTTCACTGCCATTGTGAGACACAGCTATGCTAGGGAAAGCATAGTAATGAATGTAACTTGACAATTCCTGACTTCAGCAAGTCAGGGAATAGAAGGATATACAGAATAACTAATATTTTGTCTAATGTGACAAGTGATGATGATTCTGGGCCACTAAGCAATTGCCAGGACTCAGGATGCTGCTTTTCTCTTCCCACCAGCCCAAGAGGCCATAAGCCTGCCTGGAGCTCCCTGCACTCCTAGTCCCTGTGCTGAGTAGCAGATGCCAACCTGGGGCTCTGCCAGACATGAAGATGCAATGGCATGAAGGGCAGAAACCATTTCACCCATCAACAAAAGCAACTGGTTAGTGTGAAATCTTATCCACAGATTTAAAATAAACTATTTGCGAATGTCTTTGTTTTAAAATACTTGGAGGGGAAAAGTCAGATGAATACTACTAAACTGGAGTGTCCTTATGCAGGGCCAGCCACTGCCAGGCTCCCTGGGGGCACAGCACTGTTACATCTGCTCCTCCCTTAACCACCCTGGTGTGCCCACCAGATGAGTGATAGAAGCAGCGAGAAAAGTTAGGGGGGTGTCTCCCAGCAGGTAGAGTTTTGGAAATAGATCCACCTACCTCCAAAATGATCTGCAGTCACTGTTCAGCTACTGAGAAACTGGAAGTGAACAGAAATAAATTCATGAAAGTCTGCTGCAGAGACTACTTGAAAATCTGACACAGGAGGCACAGAGAGAGGAGACTCTTTACCCTGTTAGAGATATTTTGCTGCCAGGGTTCTTGTTTCTGGTGAGAAAGGGGAAAAATGTTGGGAGTGAAACATCCTGGACCACAATTGTCCTGTCACTGACTAGGGCTATGCCTCAGGGCACATTTTAACTTGGGTCTCAGTCTCTCCATAGGAAAAATGGAGACAGTAATCTCCTCTATTGGGTTGGAAGCAATATGAATGATGTGCGAGCCCAGACTTTAGCACTTGATAGCCCCTCAATGCTTGCAAGTTTTTATTTTTATTCATTGACTCCATCAAAATTCAGCATTAATTAGACATGCATTTTGTTGAAGGGAAGTGACTCCCTGACTATGAACTTGATCAAATGGTAGAGGATCCAGGGATGTGCTCACACTTCTCAAGACTCAGTGATCCATCAAGAAAACTGAATGTTGAACTAGTATTTATGTTCTGCCAAATTACTCTGTGTCCTGGTTGCAAATTTAACACCCATGACAGGAGTTCCTTGATAAGTCTTCCATCCTTAGTGAAATTCATACTGCATTTTGTGTGACTATTGACTGTGTCATCATAGAAGGTATCACAACAGTTCAGGGCTTCCCAACCTCACCATTGTTGACAACGTGGGCCAAATATGTCTTCGATGCTAGTCTTCCTCGGGGTATTTATCGGGATCCCTAGCCAATCAGATTTCAACAGCATAGGGCTGTCAGATTTAGCAAATAAAAATACAGTCTGCCCCATTAAATGTAAATTTCAGATAAAAGAATAATCAGTATATGTATCTTATGCAAAATTTGGAGTGTGCATATATTAATAATGACTCATTATGTATCAAAAATTCAAATTTAACTGGGTGTCCCATATTTTACCTGGCACCCCTAAAGCAGAACTTTCCCCACTGTGATAACCCAAAATATCTCCTATTTCCAAAGGTCAAACTGCCCTCCAGTAATGAAATACTGCAAAATGGATTAATCAACAGATGAATGGGAAACTGAGAGACTCTTCAGGTCGGCTAACCCTGCATGGGCACAATCAGAGACCAGGCATTTCTGGAAGAACACAGGCATCAGGTTGGAGTTATGGTCTTCTGTGCAGAGTATTCATAATTAATAGCCAGGAAATAACAGTTTGCTGCAGATGCCTGTCCTCCCTCTTTCTCCCTCCATTTTCTTGTCCTCACTCTTAAATGACCTCTGACTGTTAATTATCAGCCTCACTAAAGTCCCATTATGGAGGGACATTCTTGCCCCAAGATGGCAAGGTTTGGTCTTCTATCCCAGACTGCTATTATTTCTTCCCTGCAGGTCACGTGTATACGAACACAAAGATGAGAGTGCTTGGGAATCTGTATCACTCATCCCCTACATATTTTTTGCATGTGCTGAGGGAGATTTCTGAATGTAGAACATGAGGTCCTTGAAGGAAAACAGCCAACAAGGCATCTCCTCCTTTCCTTCTTCAGTTCACCTGCTGGAAGCTGACAGAATTCTGACAGCCCTAGGAAGAGCGTCACTGAAATGCTCCTACCACGGGGCAGTTTTCACACATTCTGAAGGCACCGAGGACAGCTGTGCAAAATGCAGTATGGATTTCATCCTTCTGCAGTGAGAGTTTAATTTGCAACCCAGAAATGATAATTTGGCAGAACCTAAATAATAAGTCAAAAATCAATCCTCTTGTCAGATCAATGAATCTTGAGAAATGTGTGCCAGCACCCTGGTTTATGGATTGTCAGTGCAAAACAACCAGTTGCCAGGAAGATACACAGCACATTGATACAATTTTAGAACTGGAAGAGAAGCTGAAATCCTGTTTTCCAATGTCCATTTCTAACACATAGAAAGCTGCCTTCTCCATCTGCCTCTATTTTCTAAAATAATAGGGAATTGAAATGTCCCACCCAAAGTCACAGAACAAGCTGGTGAGAGAAATAAGATGGGGGTGTCCAAAGACCCTCCTTACTCTACAGATGTGGCAGTTATTCCACTTTCTTATGCCCAGCAACATGGGAGCTGCAGCACCCTGGAGAGCCTCTCACAGGAGACACTGCACCCTGGGGTGTGCCCACGCCAGGGTTGCCAAGAATCATCTCTGGACATGGAACATGATTAGCATGGGGATCAGATGCATGCATTCACTTTTTACCTAAGCTACATATCAGGTGAATCTGTACAAAATGTACTACTTTCACATGTAAAGCAAATGTAAAAGAATAAGAGTCCTGTTGGATGTAACCAGCTAGGGCCTAGTCTATGGCTGTGGAATATCTGGGAGAGGTGGAGATGCAAGTGGACTCAAACAATAAGGCCAGAACAAACAAAACAGCTCTGCTCTTCCCTGTACTGAAGAGGTCAGAAAGGGAATTCTGCTCCAGGGAGTTCTTACTGCTGGTGATGGCTGCATTCAAGTAGGTAGCTAGGCTTTGAGGAGACTTCAGCAGCTTTAATAGAAGTGGAAACTAAAATACACCACTCTTAGGCAGAAAAAAGGTTCAGAAATCTAGAACCTCTCTGCAGTCTCCTATAATTCCCCAGATGTGCCTGACCTTCTTCCCAACATAGTCATTCATCCCTTGCACTGCGATTCATCATGTAACTAACCCTCATTTATCCAACTTCAAGTCTCATCACAGAAAGCAGGCTGCTGGTGGGCAGCATGATGTCAACTATAAAACACTAAGTCATTGCTTAGTATATTAAACAGAGCTAAGAACATTATCAATCATTCTTGCAATTTAAGAATTTTCCTTAGGTACATCTATTTTAACTGATAGGCTGTTTAGAAAATATGGGGAAGACAGTTTCACTTGAATTTGGTATCATTTACCATACATCTGGCCCTAGTTACTCTTCATTTTCTGCTTAATTCTGTTTTTCAGTTGGAATTAACCTACTGACTTTTAATTAACTACAACTTATGGCATCAAAAACCAGAAGTTGTTCCCCAAATGGTAGTTGTGCTCTATATTAAACTGGAGAGCTAGTTTCGATGAGAGCACTGCATTTAGCATGAAAGTCTACCATGGCTATGTGGTACATGTTGGACAATGTGCAAAAATTATGTGTACATTTTGGACACATCAGAAATTGCACATGTGGAACAAAACTGGACAATGAGAATTTAATTCCCAACAATTCCCTTCCATAATTTCAAAAACCGAGAGATCTTCTCATGCTAAGTCTTGCTTGGTTGCCTTTCCCACTGCCTACACCAAGTCAACCAACATCTCCCAACACATATTTCCAGAAATAATGTATACGCTTTGGGGTTTGAAAAATCTAGGCTCTTCAAGCTAATTAGCTTGGTTAATTAATATATCACTCCATTTCTTTCAAAACTCATTATGCTCACAAAAGGCCTGTTGGACCAATGGAAGAGGAATGAAAATAAATGACTAGGGAAATATTACTCAAGAAAAAAAACATGACTTACTGATTGAAAAACTAATATGAGGATTACCAAAATTCCCTAATGACTTACCATCACAGGGTCTAAATTGAAATCCATTTTTGAAGGCAAAAATGAAGGCTGTCTCTGTTAAGGTGCTAGAATGGAACTGAATACTGATCTTTTGAGTATGGGAAACACTCTCTAAACTATCACCGTTGTTAAGTAATCTGTCACTTGGAAGGTAGTCTATAATAACGCCTTAGCCTCCCTTGGGTTTGCATCCTGTTCTGCTATCTGGAAAGAATTTCTCGCCCACAGCCTCTATTGTCTTATCTGTGAAATGGGAAGAAGACATTATTGAAATAAGCTAGTACCTAGTTCAGGCCATACTCCAGACATCTAGAAACACCACAAAGTTTGTGAGGAGGAAAAAAATGAATTATTTATAGACATGTATTAGTGTATACACACCAGGCTCACCCAGCATTCTCTCTGACACAATATTCCAAAGTTCTCTTCTATTAATAAAATAGTCAAACTGAACAGATCAGAACAATATTTAAATATAAAAATCTTATGCACTGAGTAGAATTACTTAGAAGAAAAATACATCAATTAATTTGGTAAGTAGCCAGGTTAGAATTTAGACTCAAGCTTCTAAGTTCAGGGAATTTACATCCCAGGAAAATACTACTATTAATAACAATGTAGGACTATACAGAATCACTTTATCCTCTGGGTATTTTTAAACACAGAATAGTTTTTCTGTGGTGGAGGCTACTTCAGAAGCTGAAAAAGCACAAGCTGCTCAACGTGTTCACAATTTCCAGATGAACACAGGCCGCTTATTCCATATTCTGCAACTGCTCTCTTGAGTCAAGAAAACAGAACACCCAGCCAAGGGCCTTCTCCTCTTGCTCCTACATGTGCTTTTTCAGGTAAATTTAAGCAACAGTTCTGAATCATTCTCATTTAATTTTCCTTTGTTCTATACACTATAACACTAGAAGGCATCTGAGCTTCTATAAAATTTCTCTGATTCTCACGGACTGTAAGCTACAGCTGTGTGTTCTAGCACTATGTAAGAACTGATCTGCACACATATTATTTGGAGGAACCATTAATTAAATGAGTTCTCTGCCCAAAGAGGAAATGCAAATGACCAACAGGTATATGAAAAAATGTTCAACATCTTATAATCAGAGAAATGCAAATCTAAACCACATGAAATATGACAGCAAGCCAGTGAAAATGGCCCAAATTAAAAAAAAAAAAAATGGGCAACAACAAATTCTAGTGAGGATGTGGAGAAAAAGGAACCTCTTACACTGCTGGTGGGAATGCATACTGGTCCAACACTATGGAAAGTTGTGTGGAGGACCCTCAGACTTCTAAAAATGGAGCTTCCATATGACCCTGCAATTCCATTCCTAGGAATCAACCCAAAGGATACAAAAACATTAATTTAAAAGGAAACCTGAACCCCTATGTTTACCGTAGCACTATTTACAAAACCTAAGAGATAGAAACAACCAAAATGCCCCAAAACAGATGACTGGATCAAGAAGATGTATATAGGGGCCTCCCTTGTGGTGCAAGGGGTTAAGACGCAGCACTATGAAGCTATCATCAGCCACTGAGGCACGAGTTCAATTCCGGGCCAGGTTGCTGACCCATATGGTGCAGCAGACCTCTCCTGACTCGCCATTGCTCCCCTTGGCAGTGTATTTCAATTAATCTGCCTGTTCTGTTTCCTACTCTGTCTCTGGTGACTCCTCTCAATGCCCCACGCCTCTTAAATCTTAAGAAAAGATGTATATATGCACAGTAAAATACTATTCAGCAATAAATGAAGATTAATGCATGCCATTTGAAGCAACATAGATGGAGCTGGAAGGGATTATGCTCAGTGAAATAATGCAGTCATGCGGAGTCCAGTCATAAGAAATGTATGTCTAACTGAGAAAAGAAATTGCTTGCCCGTAAACAGAATAATTTCTTAAAATGTTAACATTTTAAAATATAGCGATCTAAGTAAATTTGTAAGTAGGAAGAAATGATAAGGGGTGGGGAAACTTCAGTTGATCAGAAGAGAAATTCTTGTAGGAAATGCTGTGTGTCACAGACACGATTTGCCAAGATACATGTGGAAGAATGAGCTGGTGCCATTCCAAAGTGAAGGAAAACCCAGTCAAAAATTCCCTGGAAAGAAAAATTCTGAGTTAAATATATAGAACCCTGGAGAGACTGCCTGGATGATGTGGCATGTGATTAGAGGAAATTAGGCAATGAGGATGGAAATACTGATACACAATATAAACTCCAGATTAAAGAAAGAAGCAAGAAGAATCACAACAATCATGAGATACACAGAGTTATCAGTAAAACAAATGAAGATTTCAGAGAGAGGGAAAGTTCTTGAATAAAGTAATACTTTGTAAGCATAAGTTCAGTAAATGAAAGATTTTTTTGATTCACAGGAATATAAAATTTCATACCATAAAAAATAGCATAAAAAAATAAAAACTAGGGAGCCTCCCTGGTGGGGCAGGGTGTTGGGACTCAGCATTACAAAGTTGTCCGCAGCCACTGCAGCACAAGTTCAATCCCCAGCCAGCGAGCTAACCCACATGGAGCAGCAGAATTCCCCTGTCTCGCCTGATGTTTCCCCTGAGCAGTGTATTTCAGTGGATCTGCCTTTTCTGCTCCCCCACTCTGTCTCTGGTGAATCCTCTGACCCCCCACAACTCTGGTCTGCACCCCAGCTCTTATATGAATAAATTTTTAAAAATCTTTAAAAAAGAAAAACTAGAGAGAAAAGTTAAGTCTATTTGACACTAACATGACAAAAATAATCCTTAATGTCTGAAAATGTCATATAATAAACAGAAAATTTAATTAAACAATGATATAAATAGAAAAAAATTGACAAAATACTTCATAGTACAACTCTCTGAAATCATGAAAAAGATAATAGACATAAAATCATTACTTCCTCCAGCAATAAGTGACACAGAAGTTAAAACATGACAGCATTTCTCACCTGACTATTTTACCTACTACGGGACAGAATATGGTGATGGGTATGACTATGAGCTTAGAATAAGCAATCAACTGGTACATTTCTAGAGACTCATTCACTATACCTATCATAAGCATATAAAATATTCTTTTTTAAAATTCAAGAATTTTATCTTTGGGAATCTATTCTGAGGAATGAATCGGGTTGTAAAAAGAAGCTGGCACAAAGATATTCATCACAGTTTCATATCTAATAATGCAGAACTGAGAATAAACTAGGCAAAACTAGGGCAATGAGTAAATAAATGTTGATGCACTGATATAATGGCAGTATATTCTTAAAAAAATCTAAATTCTGTTTGTGTAACATTTTTAACACGTGAGAATGCAGTTTTGTTATCGTGATGAGTGACAAACATTATAAGAGTGAACAGCAGAAGTTTTAGAGTCCAGCTGATTTTCACCTCTGCTTTTGCCTCCTACTACATTACCTAAATATCATGCTATATGAAAATAGAATCTAGTCTATACTTCTCGCTCAATTCACCATCTCGTGTGCTCCCCTCCCCATTAAAATCACCATCAATCTACCCACAGACCCAGGACAGAAATCAGGTTATCACGCTCCATTTCTTCATTGCTACGCTCTGCAGGTAAAATTGGTCATTGTTGGCTATCTCTAAAATATGTCTCATATTTGTCACCATTACCACCCTAACACCAGAATATTGGTTCACTTCCAGAAACTTTCTGACCTGAATACTTGAAATAGTCCTCAAACTGTCTCTCTGACTCCAGTTTTATCTTAGTAAAATCTGTCCTATATATTTTACCAGAATGTTCTCTCTAAAATGGAAATCTGATTATGGCACTTTCCTGCTTAAGGCACTCTGAAGGTTCTCTGTCACTTATAAGATTAAGTTAAAAATGTTCAACATCGTAAACAAGGGCTTATGATATTTTGGCTCCCATCATCACACTAGAGCTTGATTCCTTCAAAGTCAGTACGCTTCTCTCATTTTTCTACAATGGTTGAGTAATTTATGTTATTAGATTTATTACTTTAAGAGGAAGTGAGAATTTACCTTCCTCATTGTACCTTTTCTACACTTTTTCCAGAAGTGTTCAAAAATCCAGCATCCTATATAGCTGCCAGGTCATCCAAACTGTAGATTGTGATCCATTAAAGGGTCTTTAAATCAATGTACTGGTTCCCAACATGCATTTAAGATATAAATGATAGAATGGAGCATAAATTATCAGTGATTGTATGCAGTTACTGCTTTTTAAAACTTTTTGTTTCAAATCTAAGTGGTCACAGTCAAAAGAAGTTTGAAAGTCATGGCTCTATTCTGACTTTCTCAGTGTTTTGCAAATAATTTTATTATAGCACATAGGTCATGTTGTATATTTATCTCTTTCATCTACTGACTTTTTAGCTTATGAGTCTCAAACACACAAAAAAATACATATATTTCCTACTCATTTTTTTCTATCTGAATATGAATAACTATGGAACAGAGTGAACGCAGCTGTCACTGGGTGTTAGATGGAGCGTGCATGAGTACAGAACAGCTCCTCGTCAGGCTGGCCTCTCAGTGAGTCCACTTAGACCCTCGCCCAAAAGCAGGTGGCCTGAACAGGACCCAAAAGAGCATGGACTGGAAAAACAGCTTTATTTACAAAACTTATGAATTGTATCACACCTTGTTTTTTAACTTTGCCCCCACATTCTTACTGCATATATGTAAGGTATAAGTCTGGCAATGTTCAACATTTTGTTTGGAAGTCTCCTCAATCTATCTTGTCCCCATGACATGAGAATTTCATTAACATAAAAAACAGAAAGCCCAAAGAATGATCTGGAAATAGCAGAAAGGACACAAGAAACATAAATCCCAGGTAAAGCCAAGGCAAATGAGGTTGAGAATCTGCAACTACCCCAACTTCCATGGACGCCTCCACCTGGGACTGAACCCTCAGTGCTGGGACAAAGGGTATGAAGCCAGTCCTGGAATTGCATCAAGGAAAGGACTAGAGTTTGATATTATTGAGCACATTAAAAAAAGGCATAGGAGGTCCAGATCCAGCCTAATCAAGTTCTTGAGTTTCATTTACGTAATCAGAGCTGCACTGATGCTGAATTTATACACTGTGCCCAGTGAAATATATATAACTCGGCTGCCCAAACACTTTATCCTTAGAAATAGTGCAGTACTTGATAAGGTTTGATTTCAGCATAACAAGTTTCTCCCTTAGATCCTGAAAATTCACCCTTTCTACAATGTTACACTGGCTTCAGTATCACCTGCTCCTTAAGTAAACCCAAATTGCCTAAAACAGAAATTTCTCAATTACCATAGGATCAAAGTACAATCTTCAAGAAGCATTTTATCATTTCACAGTGATATCACCACATTTCAAACATGATTTGATATTTTTCTCTTAATGAAGCCCTTAAACTTATGAATTCAGCAACACTAATTACTCCACTTAAAAAATAATTAGTGCCCCCCCTTCTTCCTTGTCTAATTAATACCTTGCATTCAAGCTGCTAGCAAAGGTTACAATGCCAAATTGGTCTTTGTGAATATCTTTTTTCAAAAAAAAAAATCTGAATATGTTCCCTAATGGCAGGTATTTTGCTTTAGAGCAGCTTCTTCACATTTGGCAAGCCCTGAGGTGGGTTCATCCAAACTGAAAGACGCTACAGCAAAGTCTTCTATTTGTCTTCTGCTGCAGGTACAATGGATCTGCTGTTCTAACCACATCTCTCAGGCAGGCAAACAAAACTCCAGAGAGGCAAAGTCACTTAGCCCAAGTTTAACACTCATAACCACATCAGACCTGTTCCCCAAAGCCTTGCTCCTCACTACGTCATGCCTCCTGCAAAGGTTCTCATCAGGAACTAAATCTACACCACCCAACTCCTACACATACAGCGAGTTTTAGTCATGGTAGATCTAAAAGCTAAAGGGACTCTTAAGAATTTTCACCTCACAGAACTCAGTATCTCCTCAGTCTAGCAGTCACATTTTATATTTAAAGAAACCAGCAGAAGTTGATAAGAATATCTGTCCCAAGATTATCCAGACACCTACTAACAGAAATGGGGCTAGAAACAAACTTTTCCAACTTGCATTAATAGCTCATTCCCTACACCACAAGGAGTAGAAGAAAGGTAATAAAATTACTAGAAAGACCTTTGCCACTAACTGATGCACAAAACATTAAATGAAATTTCTGCAGCTGGGAAAATGAATTACAGGGCCATTACCTTTAATAATTAGAGCTGAAAACAATCATAACAAGCATGGCAGCAGATCCAAATGAGAGTGTTAAGCAACAGAACAAATTAAATACTTGGTCATGAGGATCTCCCAATAGTGGATACTTCAATGAGTGAAAGTCCCCAGATTAAATAACTATACTGAGACCACAGAGAACATAATCTGTATAGACAGGATTTAAAACCAGATCTTTTGGATGTCAGAGCTTCAATTCTCTCCACAACACTTGACTTCCCACTAGGCAATGGACATTCTTTTAAAATGCTTTTGGGAAAAATGCACAAATAAGAAACATATAAAGAAACATCATAGCCCCCCTGGCATCTGAGAGAGGTTCGCTACGTGATACCTCGTGACAAAATTTAAGCAGTTTTATTCACTTTTTGACTCTAAGTAGACTGATTTATATATGCACACTTCAGCTAAGCTACAAGTGTATACAAACTCCAATGATAGAAAGAAAATTTGAAGTCTTCTCTGTGAAGAGGAAAAAGAAGGTATCAAAAAACCTGTGACATTTCTTGTTAAAGTGGTACACAGATATGTAGCCATGTCCTCCTCTTAGTCTCTACCTGTTTCATGGCTTAAATGGCTTATTATCTTGCCTCACCAACAAGATGAAATTTAAGTGCAGGGTCCATTGTATATATTTGCCATAGTGTATAGGTACTGTTGGTATATAGTAGGTATTCAATAGAAAGGCTCATTGAATTAAAATAAAAAGATGCTTAAGTCATAAGATAAGCTCAATCTTCTCCGTGAATTTTGGGAATGTTTTCTTTTCATAGGGTCTTCTGTGATATCTATGCTTGTGATGTTCTCCATTTCTAACCAAATTTACTTATTTCCAATGATATAATTATGAAACTAAGTAAGGACATTCACCTTTCTACATAAGCATGAGTAGCGTAGGTCTACTCATCTAAATTTGTCAGGAGTCCCCAGTTAAGCTATTATTTCTGCATATATGATGATACCTTGAAAGCTGCTTTTGAACAGTCTAATGCAATTCAGATGCCAGAAGTCTAGATTTCATTTTCTGTGGAATATCAGATAACAAGAAAAATTAAAAGAAATGCCTATACTGATTGTGAGGGTTTGGTCACACTTGGCAGTTTGGTCATATTTGGCTTTTGGAGTTGCTAGCAGAAAATGTTAGTGTCAAACATTCTGCTTTTACTCTTTATTTTTTTTTAAATAAATTTTATTTTTATATTCCCCCTACAATTGCAATCCCCGTATTTTGACCCCAATCCCTGTTGGTGGGAGTGCAAACTGGTCCAACCACTATGGAGAGCTGTGTGGAGATTTCTGGACCTACTAAACATAGAGCTTCCATATGATCCAGCAATTCCACTCCTAGGTATTTACCCAAAGGACACAGAAACATCAATTCCAAAGAGCACCTGCACCCCTATGTTTATAGCAGCACTGTTTACAATAGCTAAGCTTTGGAAACAACCCAAATGCCCAAAAGTAGATGACTGGATCAAGAAGATGTGGTACATATACACCATGGAATATTACTCAGCATTCAAAAAAGATAAACACATGCAATTTGCAGCAACATGGATGGCGCTGGAAGGGATCATGCTCTGCGAAATAAGCCAGAAAGAAATAGAAAAATACCGAATGGTCTCACTCATAGCAGGAATCTAGAAAACTTAAATAAGGGACCAGGAAAATGAATAACTATAAGAAAGTGAAAATCAAAATCAACAAACAACTATGAACCAGAGACACTCTAGGGGTGGTGGGGGGCAGGGAACTCTCTTGCTTTTACTCTTTAAAGGAAGTGAATATGCTTCAATCTAGTCTCCTGAGCTTAAGATAAAAGACAACCAGATCTAAATGGTTGAGGATGAATCACCTTTGAATCACCAGTGCTGCTCTGGCTTTTTCAAGAGCTTACCAATAATGATCAAAATAGCAATGTGGCAGCCCATGGTCATTCCTATAAAGTCACAAGAAAAATTACTTAAGGGCATCTTAACCTGCAGAAGCTTCATAAGTAAACATCTCTGATCACAAGTTGATGTGCATTTTACTTGTCACATTAAGAAAAGACAAACTGGGCATATCTCTAAGTGATCCATTAAAGTTTTGAATGGAAAATGCTCGGGATAGTAATGTATGCTGGTTCCTTTCTTCTAGAAAAATCATAATTTTAACAGCACAGGAACTATTCATCAGCAGCTAATTTAATTTCACATTTAGACCAATTAGCGGGGGAGGGGGGGAAGCAAAAGTTAAGCACTTGTTTATAAAATGTCCTTAAGTAAAATTGCTCACTCAAAGAACCCTGCAGTAACAGTCAGCTCTTTCTCAACAGGATTTTATGCCTAAAGAAAGAGATTGTCTTCTGTTAATGACACCTGCAAAGGGGAACAATAGGAGGTTGCCAGGGCCAGCTACCGTTGCTACCCTGCTCTGCTCTAAGCGCCTGAACACTCCAGGCATTGTCTGGTTGGCTTTACACTGTTTTTATGTGCACCATACTCTTCCTTCTCACTGCACTCCCTCAACTTTCATATATTTGCACCTTTGTATGCCGATGTGCACACTGCTTAATTTACTCTAATAAATGTTAACAGTGTGCATCTATTTAAGGTATGTGCTAAGTACTGAGAGGACAGCAAGACAGATAATTAACCATGATATATGTAATATGTCTGAATGGTAACCATAGTAGATAGTCACTGAACAGTTGCAGAGAAAGTCGATAAAACACTAGAGAAAAAGATGTGAAAGGGGCTCATTCCTTGGGGAACAAGCACACAGGCAAAAGCCCATCAGCAACTGTTGGGAATGTTAAGGTAAGGAAAATAATTTATATATATTTTTTAAAATTTTTTAAGATTTTTTTTTTTTATCTATGCAAGAACTGGGGCACAGGTCAGAGGCACGGGAGGGTGAGAGAATTCACCAGAGAGAGGTGGGAGCAGAATAGGTAGATAGACCGAAGATGAGTGGAGCAGCGGGTGAGACAAGAGAGGTCATCAAGCTATGTGGGTTGCTCCCTGGCAGGCCGGGAATCGAACCCGCGCTGCAGAGACTGCAGACAGCTACACAGTGCGGCACTCAACCCACTGCACCACCAGGGAGGACCAGGAAAATATTTTAGTTTGTTTTAAGCAGAGTTTTCTCTCTGCTAAGAGGGTCATCAGTGTACTTGCATGTGCAATGCACCCACACATAGAAACACCCTCCTAGTTTTGAGGAATTCAAGTCCCTCCAGTTTACACTTGACCACACAATGGAAATCTCGGGAGACAAATGGATGGATCCTGCTATCTCCTTCCCCGCTGAAACTTACCATGTAGCTCAAAGTCTTGATGAATTAGGATGGCTTCATTTATTCATATTTAGTGCCACAATGTGACTTCTGTACCTTTGAACTAGTATTTGTATGACATGCCATTTCACCGAATACTCCTCCAGTAGAGGGTCAGAATGTTCTTGCTGAAGAAAAGATAAAACTGAGATGATAGAGTATTCCAGTATAACTTACAATTCAGTTATTTTTTATATAGCACCTTGTAACAATTTCATCCATGCCCACTTCCTATGGATGCAGGAAAGGACATTCAAAGGGGAAAAGCCCAAAACCATAGCCAAAGGCATACTGGGCTTCAGAATCCAGGTCTTTTGGACCCAAATACAAAGCTGTTTCCACATTAATGCTTCTAAAGGACTAGGAAATCTCCATATTCCTCTAAAATTCTACAGCACTAACTGCCTTTACCATCAGTTTCAATGATTTAACACCCCAATTGTCACCTTGACCTCAAAAAGTGTTGTTTTTTTTTAAAGATTTCTTTATTTATTTATACAAGCACTGGGTACAGTCAGAAGCACGGGAGGGTGAGAGAATTCACCAGAGCCAGAGAGGGAAACAGAATAGGCAGACTGACGAAATACACTGCTGAGGGGAGCAGCGGGAGCAGCAGGAGAGGTCTGTCATGCCATGTGGGATCCTCGCCGGCGGCCAGGGATTGAACCGGCGCTGCAGAGGCTGCAGGCAGCTTCGCAGCCCAGCGCTCAACCACTGCGCCACCAGGGGAGGCCCTCAAAAAGTTTTTTTCCAGAGTGTTTGGATCTGACCTGGCATCCCCAGTAACATTTATGGTAACTCCCCAGAATGTCTTAGTTGCCTCATCAGTAAACTGGCTTTAGCAACTGGATCATTTTTGCACTGCCATCCAAAAATGGCTGGGGTACTAAACCAAGGACCACTATAATTCCATTTAAATTGGAAGACAAAATCTCTGCAAAACTTCTCAAAGTCACATTCCAAATCAAGAAGAGACTGTCAAGTGAACTTTTATGACTTCCCCATTGGTCCAGCATTATCTTAAACAAGCAAAAATTTGTTCTTACGATCTTGTTCTTTGAGAGTTCTTTGAAATTTCATCCTGAATGATAAAGATTAATTACATGATATGAATGGTATTGTCTCAAAAGAGCTAAGCCAGGGCTAGCATCTCATTATTTTCGTATATTATTCATTAAAAAAAAAATCTTAGAGCAGGTTTGGCTTGCTAATTCTGTTCATCTCAGCCAAATCCTTAACATGTGTATTGTAAATTTTCTTTAAGTTCCAAGTCTGCTCGCACTTTTGTCCTCCTCCTGACAGCCTTAAATGTCTCGCAGAGAACACCATCACCATTCAAAAGCCACTCACATGTGTTTCTTATGCACAGGCCTATGTAGGGCTAAAATCTGGATGTATTTTTAATCAAAATCCTAACATACACATCTGTCCAAGGGCAACCACAGACCACAAAAGAGACCAAGAAGAGCTAAAAGCTTGAAGGTCTCCTTTCAGCAACTTTCAGCTTTGTGTCAGGTTGCTCATTCCAGGGATGACCATGAATTTAGACAATGTGAGTATCCCATGTGGTAGATAAATCCATATGGAAGGAGAAAGGACCATGTTCAACCTATATGTCTCTGCCTCTCACCTTTCTTTCTCTCATAAAAACCTGCCCACAAGGGTCTGTCTGGTGGCACAAGAGGTTAAGACGAAACCTATGAAGCTATCCCCAGCCACTGCAGCATGAGTTCGATCCCTGTCAAGGAAGCTACCCACATGGCACAGCAGACCTCTCCTGACTCACCCGCTGCTCCCCTCAGCAGTGTATTTCAGTCATCTGCCTGTTCTGTCCCTGCTCTGTCTCTGGTGAATCCTCTCACCCCTCATACCTCTGGCCTGTACCTCAGTTCTTGTATGTATAAATAAATAAATCCTTAAAAAAAAAAAAAAAACCCTACCCACAGGCTGTGTGATATCCGTACCGTTGCTGGCAAGATATTTTGTGTACTCATCTTTCTAGAGCATATATACCAAGGAATGAGCAGTAAGAAGCGTGGGTCCAGGAAATCTTAAGCTGTTCAATCAAGGCAATTATTAAGGTTAGATCAAGGCTGATGTGACAAGTTTTCTATTTTATGATTGTTCTTTTTTTTTAAAGATTTATTTATTTATACAAGAACTGGGGTACAGGTCAGAGGCATGGGAGGATGAGGGAATTCACCAGAGACAGCGTGGGGAGCAGAATAGGCAGACGAACCAAAGATACTGCTGAGGGGAGCAGCGGGCGAGGTAGGAGACGTCTGCTGTGCCATGTGGGTTTCTCCCTGGCCAGCTGGGAATTGAACCCGCACTGCAGTGGCTGCAGACAGCTTCACAGTGCAGCACTCAACCTGCTGTGCCACCTGGGAGGCCCTGAATTTTTTTTTCTTATTTACACTATAGACAAATCATTTTCTTTCCTTGATTTCAAAGACCAATCCCAGCATTCTAATGCTGGCCCTATTCATAGTCTTGGATTTCTCTCTTGTGTGTTTCCTCTATCATTAGTAACATTTCATTAAGGTCTATGAATATACATAGCATTTATACTTACTCAACTCAAGTAAACATGTCACAAGTACCTAGTCTATTCCTAAAGAGAAAAGGAACTTCATATGTTATCTATACTTGAGACTTAAAGCAGAGTTCAACAATGTTTAACTTATAACATGAAGAAGCAAATTCCAATAATGAATATCTTCAC
Source organism: Talpa occidentalis (assembly GCF_014898055.3). NCBI lineage: Eukaryota > Metazoa > Chordata > Mammalia > Eulipotyphla > Talpidae > Talpa > Talpa occidentalis. The sequence goes on from NW_023601322.1 coordinate 16,413,942, forward strand.
TAGAAACTAAACATTCATTTGAAAACATTTCTTCATCCACTCTCCATAGGTTCTATCCAATAAACTCCACATGGTTTTTAAAGAATGATCTGCATCAGGATCAAATATGCCTCATTGAGTCTAAATGATTGGCTCCTCATTGCAAAGCCTGTCACCTGTTTGGAAAGCGATGGAATGAGTGACTAGGGTTTTAGCATCATTTCACCTGCAAAAGCTATAACTAAAGGAGAGAATTAATAGAGGGCATTATTCAGAAGATAAACCAACATGGTCCATTTCATTAAAACGCACAAAAGACTGGAAGTTTTGGGTTACTGAGCAAAACCTGACTGCTGATATGTATATGACAGAAGAAAGACACAGTTTCAAAATTATGGCCAAAGGTCTCAACTAAAGTTTACATGGAGTGACATATAGTTCTCTCAATTTTTCCACCACATTATTATTAGTAATACACAGCTGAGAATTGTTCACTTAAGCATTCTGTTTACTTGCAAAAACTCCTTCCAAAGTAGAACAGCACGGAACATAGAGTCCATGAGGCCCGTGTCACACCTCAAATTCCATTTACACCATCACAAAAGCACACTTCTGTTAAGGGTCAACCATTTCTTTGGGGGGAGGGAGGGTAGGGAGGTGACCTGTACATATTTTGGAAAAAAAAATTCTTGATCACTAAGCTGCTCGATCCACTTTCTGAATCAGATGCTAATGCTGAATTTATACATCTCCTCCCAAGAAACTCCTCCACTGACTTTACATTTTTAAAATTCTGTCTCTCTCTCTGAAAAGCAAACCACCACCACTGGAGAGCAGAGTCATTGATTATAAGCCACAGGTGTGTTGTCAACACAATCAAACATGATGTGGGAATAGAGTCTCCTACATCCCTAACATGATAATAGTGCTAAGTACAGATTTTTAGTAAAATGTACTGCATTTCCCATACAAACAAATTGTTTCCGATGGTTGCCTCTCCTTTTATCATCATTGCTTTCTGTCACTCCATCCTCTAAGTGATCCCACAGCTGCCCTCAGCTGAACAAATTGAATTCAAGGCATGTGCAGCAGCCCCACCGCTTCCTTGATTCTATCCTATAAAAACACTTTGATGTCTAAACCAGGAGGTAAGAACTGGGGATGGGGATAAAATGATGAAATTAGCACATTTGTATCTATACATATTTCTTCAAAACTAAATCAAACAAATGTATCATGTCTCAAATGTGTATAATGTCAGAAATGCCGGCTGCATGCATCCCTGTACATACATAAGTATATTGAGGCTCACAGACAAATAATGCTGGGTCTACCACTACATAACGTGCCACTGTAAGACAGCTCAAATGCCCACGTGCAATGGCTGTTATCAACCCCAAAGGTCCAAAGGAAACTCACCGACTCCTTGGCACGTAGGGAGAGGCCTGCGGAACAGGTCAGACAAGAGAACTGCCCTAGTAACAGCCAATGCCTAGACTCTCAAAGTGGGTCCCTCTCCTGTACCCCAAAATGGCACCTCCCACTATACCACCAATACTCAAAGGGTGTCCTCAGCACTAGAGAGAAACTGAGTGGAGTATTATAGCTTACTTTTATGGGTTAGTAAGAAGACTCAATCATAAATTTGTTCAGAGGCCTGATAGTGAGTCCTGTCAGTAGTTAAAGGCAAAATAAGTGATTATATCAATAATATTGCTCAGCCTACTATTTATTGACTGAGAGCATGGAAAACTCCCTGATATATTTCATAAGATTTCCATCCCTTTATGTAGAGTATAATAAAATGGAAACATTTCCCAAGTCAGTAGATTATCCGGAGAATGTGGGAGAGAATTAAGCTGTCCAGTTGAGGGCCTTCCAGGTAAGCACCTCCTATTCTGCAACTTGGTTTACTTTATCATCAAAGACTAGCCTCAGCTATCCCTAGATTGAGGTAAATTAGGCACCATGGGTGCAACATATAGGGAATCTTATTTCCTGGACACTGAAATTCCACCAGGTCCAGAATATAGACTGCTAGAAACGAGTACAAAGCAGAGAAATCTGTTAGATTCATTCAAATAATAATCTTCAGAACAATCCCACTTTCCCATGACTTCAAGATACAGGAACTCCATACATTCTATGCACATACAGAGAGAAAGGCAGGCAGGAAGGACTTTAAGTCAGGCAGCCATCTTCCTGGGGCTGCTAAACAATGTCAAGAATTTAAGAGTATGGAACAGGGAAAACAGGATTGAAATAGTTAGCAATTAAAGAACACTTTTCTTCTTCAAAGCTCTTAGCAACCATTAACTAATTAAGCTCATTTTTTTAAATTAGAATATATTTTCAGAGGTATCTAGGGTTTTTCCTCATTTAAATATACTTCACAAAATATAAATTGCTTCTGGAGTATTTAACAGAAGTCCCACAATTTAAGTAGCACTTCCATTACCTTTGGTCTAGCGGCAGAAACGCTATTTTTGTTTTGATATTGCTCTGATTCTCTTCACTCGTTCATTCATGTAAGCAAACACACACAAACTGTGTAGCACCTCGATCCTGTTCTAATTGTGGTAGCCATAGAGATAAATAAGTTAAATGCCAACTTCAACAGGGGAGAGTCTAGTAAAGATAAAAACACATCATCACTAGGGCCTCCCCTGGTAGCGCAGCGGTTGAGCGCTGGGCTGCGAAGCTGCCTGCAGCCTCTGTAGTGCCAGTTTGATCTCTGGCCACCAGCAAGGGTCCCACATGGCACAACAGACCTCTCCTGCCACACCTGCTGCTCCCCTCAGCAGTGTATTTCGTCAGTCTGCCTGTTCTGTTCCCCGCTCTGGCTCTGGTAAATCCTCTCACCCTCCCACGCTTCTGACTGTACCCAGTGCTTGTATAAATAAATAAATAAATCTTTAAAAAAAAAACCCAAACACATCATCACAAAGATGGTCCTTCCTACATGCCAATGTCTTTTCCAGAGCCCCGAGCAGGGGTCCTGCAGTGAGAAAACAGTCAGTCCTGTGGTAAAGAGTCCTCTTCATAATGGCGTTCAGCTTAGGGGACAACTATTCCATTAACGAGTGAACTCTGGTTTCCACCATCTCTGGAACATTCTATGTATTGTAATATCTCTTTTGGGTAGATAATCTTCATATAGCAGTCTGAGAATAAAAATATCAAAGGAGCACAAGCAATGGTTTCTTTGTCATCCTTTATTCTTCTCACCCTCATGAGTAATTTTTAAAATGTTTAACCAATTCAACCGATTTCCCATACTCTTCGGTGATTTCCATCAATTATTACCCATTTCATTATTGCTTTTTGAATTAATTTCTAGCTTGAATCTTAACTATAATGTTTTGAATTCTCATGTGTTAGAAGCATTTGCTTTGTTACATTAGCTCTATGTCTTGGGGTAAAACAAGGGGATTGACTTGAACAAAATCAGACTTTGATCAAGCCATAATCCTGTCACCCCATTATCCCAATTACACTCAGACTGTACATGTGTATTCATTCTGTACACATAAATATTCATTATAGCAATTGTATCTGGATTTCATCTGGAGTTCACTGGTACATATAGTCATAACAGGTCATGCTATAAAGCCTCATGCATGAAGATCAACTTTGAAATAGCGATTGCCTTGGGGTATCGATGCCATGTTGATATTTCACATCTAGTTTTCACCACATTTTTTTTCAACACATACAATTAAAGAAAACATAAATGGAGCAAGTACAGGAGACATGTCTGTGCCCCATGGTCTCTACTGGCAACATATTCGATGCCACTGTTGTCACATCTGGAAACAACACCCAGGATCAGCTACACCTTTGATGATGTATCCACTCTTCTCTGCCTGCACCTTCACATGTGCACACTCAATACAGTTGGAAAGTACACTCCTTTTTAAGCTCTAGTCCTCTATTCACCATTTCCCGATTACTAAAGGTCAGGTTTCTGAGAGGAAAATGCAACCACAGAATAATACTTAGGAGAATCTAAGTTAAGGAATAATAGTTCATTTGCAAAGCAAATGAAAACTAAGAAATGAGAGAAGTAATTTTTTTTAAAAGATTTATCTACTTATTTATTTATTTATACAAGCACTGGGTACAGTCAGAAGCGCGGGAGGGTGAGAGAATTCACCAGAGCCAGAGCGGGGAGCAGAGCAGGCAGAAGGACTGAAGCACACTGCTGAGGGGAGCAGCAGGCATCAGGAGAGGTCTGCGTGCCATGTGGGACCCTCCTCTGGTGGCCGGGGAGCAGCCGGGGATCGAACCAGTGCTGCAGAGGCTGTGGGCAGCTTTACAACACAGCACTCAACCGATGCGCCACCAGGGAGGCCCCCGAGAGAAGTAAATTTTAAGCAGATCTGGAATGTGACTGATAGATTCTTTTATTTGCACTGTCATGATTTTCTCTGAAGGAATTCTCCCTACTGGCACCAAGTCATCCTGGGAGGGACAAGGGATGTTCATCTTAGTTTCTCGGACAAAGAAACCGCAAGGACTAACTTTCAATCTTAAGACAAAGACTTGCCACTCTCAATGTCAACTATGGTCCAAGAGGCAGAAACCCACTCTGAATTTCCCGTGGATGAGCTGATGTGGTCCTTCCCTCATCAGGGAGCTACAACAACAACAACTTGTTATTTTCATGATGGTGTGTACTTTTCTGGGTATTTTACAGAAATTATCTCATTAACCCCTGTACCCATCTTTCAATGCAGGAAGGATCAACAATATTACCTTTATTTTTTCAAGTCAAATATCTGGTTAGTGCAGTGTGCAGTACGGGGAGGTGCCAGGATGCTGAAGCGAGGTTAGGGTTTTTTTTCTACTATTCTGCACTCTCTTCTACACTCTGCACATGTAAGAACCTGTGCAGAAAGACCGTCCTCACTTCGAATAATCGAATTCTTAAGTGAACCTATCACCATAGCCAAAACAATGGGAAGAAATCTCTTGCCAGCACTGGCCAGAGATCACCGGTCTCAAAGGCTGACTTGATAATAATGCCCCTTCTCAGTACTCACTCTGTGAGGCACTAAAGTGTGGCAGCACCACTTTTGCTGCTGGAAGACGCAGAGGGCACCAAGGATACAGACTGAGAACTGCCAGTTTCTCTCAGGGTAGAGAGAACAAGCATTCAGAGCAGAGAGAGATTGTGATTCTAAAAATTAATTTGTTTTTTTGCCCCCATCCATTTATTCCAAGTGGCCCAGACACCAAAATAACTACTAACCAATTCAAAAGGGATTAACAAGAAACGTGAACCCTACAGTATTAAGGGCATGCCCACAAAGAACAGAACAACAGGAATAAATAATTCAAGGTGCTCAAAACTAATTTTAGAAATAAATCATATTACACCCCACAACTACTACATCAAGGTACACACACGCATGCATTTCAGGGTGTGTGCATGTGCATAACCACAGCCACAGAATGCGTTGTTCCATAGCCATTATAAACTTTTCCTCTGCCGCCAGTTGAGAGGAGATTTAACCATTTCAAACAGCAGGGTCTTTCTGAGTAAAATGGTCTGGAAACTGCAAAGTTCCCATAACCACTACTGCCTGCTTGCTTGTTAGTGAGTTCACAGATGTCCACCATCTGGACTGGAATAACCCCTCCAAAGAAAAGGGAGGCAGGAACAAAGTCTGTCTGATCAATACTCCAGAGGCCAAGCAGCAGAGAGTGGCCTCCCTAACAGGAGCAGTGTCTGTAGTTACCACTGTCCACCATGGCAGCGTCAGGCTTATTCAGGTTTTATTCTTTTCCTTGGTGCAAACTTCCCTCCGGTTTGGATTCAAAGTTCTCCTCATGTTCTCTATGCCCAAGTGATGCTCATTATAAGAGAATTTTGTCAACTGGGAAAAGTAGCCAGATTTAGACACTGGGTTTGCTGATCCAAGCCAAGACAGAACATGCCACCATTGTCCATACTGAGCTGGGAAAGAGAGATTATTGGCTCTGCTCAAAGAGCCAAGCAAATGATGGTCCACACAGGGACAGAGGTCTGAAAGAGTCCTTACAGGGGATGAGACTGCCTCCTATCTCCCAAGTTCCTCCTGAGGAAGGGACCCAACTACTGCGCAAATAATATTACTGTTAATATTTCAAACACAGAATTTTAGTGGGAGGAAAACATGATTCCAAATAGTGCATTAATCACAGGTCCAAGTGTCTCCCTCCTGTTCTAGCCAATCACAAAAAAGACACCAGAGAGTGTGATAATGTAAAAAAAAAAAAATCAAGCAATGCATATAGCCTTGTAAAAAGTTATATCCTGAGCAGAACAATTAAAAAAAGTGGCATCTCAAATTCCATACACAGATTTATGTCCATAGACAGCCTAAAACAGGAGGTGGTAACCCATGTCCTCAGGTTAAATTTGGACTATTTTTAGCAGTAATGTTGTATTGGAACAAAGGCAGGCACCTCCCTTTCCACTCCCTGCGGTGATTGTTATGCTGCCATGGCAAAGTTGAGTCACTGCTACAGAGAATATGTGGCCTCAGAACCTAAACTTAAAGGGCCTAGCTTTCTGGCCCTTTACAGAAGGAACAAGATGACCCCTTGATCTTAAACGTTGCTTTACAAATTGAAAAATTAGCGCTTTCTCACCAAGTAAGTATCTGACTACAGAAGAGAAAGAGAACTTAGTTGTGCCCCAACTTAGAATCCCCTGCTACATCACCTTTCACCCTACATACTTTTTTATCAGTAATCTTTCCTTCACGTCATGCTCTCCCCTAATGCCCCAGGCTATAAATCCCTCCCAGCAGTTGGAATGCATAGAAGTATCCAAGGCTGTACTCTCACCAACCCTGAATACTCGTTAAATCCCCATTTCTGGATGTTTCAATATACAGAATGATATCTTTTCAAAGGTTCTGGCATGATTTTAATTAAATTTCACTTAATAAGTAATAATATATTACCAGTTTACTTCACTAAATGGTAATCAAGGATCTTGTCAGTTGCCTACTACTATACCGCCTGCCTCAATACTAGAGAAAGGAGTCAATCAGTTATTGTGACTCAATCAAGAAAACCACCTTATGGTCAATCACTGCTGCTCAGGACACTAATAGTTGACATCCACTTCCAAATACTCAAGCGCCAAACATCATTGTCTCATTAATCTTTTCAAGACCAGAGAGCAGGAGGTAATACGCAGGCAAATTTAAGCATGACTTATGATAGTGAATTAATCTCTATGTATTTCAAAGTCAATCTTTTTTCAAACACAACTTCCAATTTTTTTTTCTTAAGATGTAATGTATCCAGGCAAAAAAAAAAAAATAAAAAAAAAAGATGGAATTGGTAAATATGATTTCTACTGCCTTTCAATATCTCTAAGGTTTTCCAATTTGACATAAAAGGCTTAAGTCCCCTAATATAAGTTAGTAGGAAAAAAAGCAGGAAAAATAGGTTAAAAGGATCCCCCACAAAACTTGTGTACCAAGGATTCCTGCCAGTAAAGCTGGTGGTCTCAGCCTCCGCTCCACCAGCTCCTCACTGCCCTCCAAGCTTGCCCTTGTGTACCTCCCTTTTGTTAAGAAAGATGAAACTAGGATCAGTGGGTATAAGACAGAAAGATGTTAGATCAAGAGTAAAACAGAACTTTCTAGAATAATTAATGCTCTAAAAGTGAAAGGAGAGGTAGAAGACTATCGGCTCCTGTCACTGGAATTATCAAGGAGGAAGTTATAAGAACTTTGAGAGAAACATAAAGGACTTTTTTACTTGACCAGGAGCATGAACTAGTTGAAACTAGTTGACTTCCAAATTCTCATTCAACTTTTAGAAATCTTGAACCGTGTTCGCAATGTCCGTCAGTTTTTTAAAGTTATATTATTTACACAATGATATTAAGACATAAATATATGTATAGATAAAAGTTTTGGCAGTAATTTTGGCTGCCAACGTATCTAGTGAGCAACTTATCTATTTTTATGCTTATTTTAAATCTCCTTTAAATACAATTACTTTGGTAAATAAGACAAAAGCAATAAAAGTTATAAAAATCATTACAGAAATCATAGAACAAATTATTATATACTACGCAATTTATTCTATGAAGACCCTAAAGTCACCCTTAGTTTTATGTCCAGAGAAAATAACAACAAAGCGTGAATGATATTTAAAATTAACAATCAATATTACCGAGACTCAGTCTGGCCTCCAGCTGGCCTCAATTCCCAGAGATTTAGCTACCACTGGTATTGACATTCATGGGAGAGAGACTCAGGGAACATCAACCTGTTTAGGTGTCACATCTTCAGCAAGCCAGAAAAGTACAGAAAAAACCCAAGTCATTGGGGGCCAGTATATGTGGAAGCTATGCTGGGCAGACTATCTGGAGGGTGACAAGAATCTACAGAGGGTAAGGCGACCTTCCAACAACACTGGGGGAGAGGCGATGGGGATATCTTGAAAGCTCGACTCTTGGGAGCTGACTGGCGTAAGCACTGGCCAATCAGACTGTAGGATGCAGGGTACATAGGAAGGTTTTGGACAGTGAATATTTACTAACCAAAGAACAAATGTGCTTATGTTTTAATAAGCTGAGGAGCCACACTGGCATTTGGTTATACACCAGCAAAGGGTTTAAATAATTTGGTTAATGTGCCAGAGAACCTAAGTTTCCTGTTTTTGCCCTGTGCCCTTCAGGGCTATCATATCTCCTGGCTCTAGATCTTCCTGGAAATTGCATCTTTGCCTGACAAATATCACTTCTGAGTCAAAGAAGACAATGCCTGAAGAAATGGGCAAGGGAATTACTGTATCCAAAAGTGACTTCCAAGAATCTTTCAAAGAAAGTAAGTACACTGTGTTTTTTATTGGTTGTATAATAAGGAGAAATAAAGGTCTTTGAAGGGTGACCTGAACCTCATTGCCACTTCTGTGTTCTCATCTCAAAAATGAGTCCTAGAAATAGGAACAGAACCAATCGATTACTTAATTCCATTAATTAGTCTGAACTGAACCTGGTCTTCATGGTGAGCTCTTGAGTCTTTGATTAGACCATAACCAGCAAAATAAATCCCTAAAAGATCGTCTATTAAAGTAGTTTAAGCAAGTAAATGTTTTTAATGTAGGGACTAAAAAAACAACAAGCAGTTTGGTTTGACTCTGTGGCCACTTCCCAACCTGGATACATCAAGGGTCAAAAGGAAAGATTCAGCCTTTCTTCTGCAGCACTGCAGACAATATTTCAATACTTAATTTTCCTCTCAGATTCCTCTGATATTCTTGGTTTGAGGGGTTAACATAGCACTCAAAAAAAAAAAAAAACCTCAAACATGAATTTTAGATGCAAAGAGGAAAAAAATGAATTTGGGCTAAAATATAAAAACCATTACAGAAATCAAAGGTCCTCTCCCTGCCCTCCCCTCAGGAACTTATGTAAATTATGTAAATTATGGAACTTATGTAAATTGGGCACTTCATGTCCTTGACCCTGAACATGTTTTCAATCAGATAACCAACCGAAGCTTGGAGTTAGGGAATGAAGAGCTGTGATATGTGAGACTTTGGCATTACTTCAAGAAAGAAATCAACCATGTATCAAGGGCAATGATTTCCCAGCTCTTAGTAGGAAGCAACCATCAGATGCAGATCTGTGGGAAGCAGAAATGATTGGACAAATGGAGCTAACATAACTAATAACCATCATTCGCTAGGTCACGGGAGGGCCAGGCCTCTACAGATAGGGCTGCCATCCCTGCCGAGAGGAACACAGATGCTGGGTCCAACAGTCCCAGTTTTTTGAGATGTAACTTGACCTTTTCATCCTGAAACAGATTAGCTTTAGCTTGAAGAAGGCTTTCGATATCAAAATGCCATACACAGCCAAGAGCATGTTTCTCCATTCAATCAAGACTTTAATTAGATTGTTCCTGGTAAGAAAGCAATGCTGTCAGTGAGGAGTCAAGCTACACATCTTGAACTTAGAATTATCCAAGGTCTGAAACTTTTAACAGGTGAACAAGTCCATGAAAAACACTCTTAAATGCATTATGGATAGGAAATTCAGTCATGATTCATCAAAAAGAAAATTCTGTGCTTTCTAGTTTTACTTCTCCATATCTATCATTCTTACAAATTAAGTGAGTGATATGACTGAAGATGAGATATGATTTCCCTGCATCCCCAATATTTCTGCAATAAACCAATGGCAAAATTTTGCTAACCTGATATTTCCTATAGATTCCATCATAATTAAAAACCTTAAGACCATTTAAATAGATCCAAGTCCCACTTGAAAACCATATTTTGGGCCTCCCTGGTGGTGCAAGGGGTTAAGATGCAACCTATGGGGCAATCTGCAGCCAGTGCAGCATGAGTTCAATCCTCGGCCAGGGGGCTGACCTACATGGCACATCAGACCTCTCCTGACTCACCTGCTGCTCCCCTTAGCAGTGTACTTTGGTCAATCTGCCTGTTCTGTTCCCCACTCTGTCTCTTGTGAATCCTACCAATCCCCACACCTCTGGCCTGTACCCCAGTTCCTGTATGCATAAATAAATCTTAAAAAAAAAAAAGAAAACTACATTTCTCCAGCAGTGGATGCTTCATCAGTGAATACATATAAAATGTTCCAGGTAGCATTTGTACTCATCTAATCCTTTTAAAAGTAGGACTAGCAATGGCAATTAGTGAACCAAAAAGGAACAGTAGTTTGGATAAGGAGCGTATGGTGAAGTTTTAATAAATTCAGTCTACTAAGATATTTGTAACAGCTCTCCACATTTTTCCCATCACCTCTCAACCCTTTAATAATATGAAGATTTGATATTTTCAGTTAGATTCTGAATGGTTCCATGATGCTGGTTTCCAACAAGATAAAGTCAAGGTCTTAGATAACGTATGTGTTAACAGAATAAATCTCTTTGATATTTAAAAATCTGAGAAAAATTAGAGAATGAAGATTCAGTGATGCTATGGTCATATAGGAAATAAGAAGAAAACTAGGAAGATCTTTGCTTTCTGGCCTGTAATTGTATCACACAGTTAAAGGTTTCATATTGGGGAGAACCTTAAAATGCATTTGCAAGCTGTAGATGATTAGTAACAAATTATGGACTAGGAAGCACAATTCTTCAAACCAATGTGAATTTGAGTTTAAACCAATGTGAACACTAGGTGAGAAACACAGGAGGGATGTAGGTCAGCCCTTGGACAGTTATTCTGAACTTGATATTGTTTCATGAACATAACAGTCAGTCTTTAAAAAAAAAAAAAAAAAAGAGCAGATCAGGAAGCCACATGAAAGTTTGCAGTGACACTCATTTCTCTATCAGTATTGCTAATGCATGAGTGATCCAGCTCTTAGAAACTGGTGAGATTCCAGCAGGAAGCATGCTAGACTTAGGTTACTTCTCAAACTTTGACCTACATGCACATCATCTTGTTAAAGTGTAGATTCCAAATCAGCAGATCTGAGGTGAAGACTGAGTTTCTACATTTCTAACAATTTTCCATATGATATTGATGTTGCTGGTCCACAGACTAAACTTTGAGGATCAGGTACTAGAGGACAGCTGGGTATTTCTGAGGCCATGGAGCTGACGTTTTTCCTCCATGCAGCAAGAAGATAGCCATGCCTGGCACTCATGTTGTTTTGTGAAGATCATTTTTATCATAATCATATACTTTGTTTTTATTTGTTTAAAGATTTTATTTATTTATGCATACAAGAACTGGGGTACAGGCCAGAGGTACAGGGGGTGAGAGGATTCACCAAAGACTGAGTGCAGAACAGAACAGGCAGATTGACTGAAATACACTGATGAGGGCAACAGTGGGCGAGTCAGGAGAGGTCTACTGCACCATGTGGGTAGCTCCCTGGCTGGCTGGGGGATCAAACTCATGCTGCAGTGTCTGTGGATAGCATCATAGGTTGTGTCTTTACCCCTTGCACCACCAGGGAGGCCCCATATTCTTTGTTTTTAAATGCTAAAGCAAATGTTTGAGATTTCTGGTTGTTTGGTAAGTTGGTTTGGCTCTTGTTTTTAAAAAGATTAACCTATTCACCTATTGCTTGCTTTTTTAAAAGGCTCAATATTTTAAGGTGATGCAAAAATAAAAATAACTTTGTACAAGTTCACCAATAAATGTGTAGCAGGTAGAAAAGGAGACCAGAAAAAAAGACAGCAAAACCAACATTGGCTTACCCTGGAGAGATGGAATTATGGGGACGTTTCCTTCTCTATTGTATATACTTCCATGATATTTGAATGCTCACAATAAGCATACATTTTTTTTGGCAGAAATTACAGTAAAGATGTGGATAAAATTATATAAAGAAATTTGAGAGACCACATTTTCCTTTCTACATGGCTCTCAGCGCTATCTTAATAGCATCACATAGTGATCTGTGACCTCATATAAGACCAATTAGGTGACTGCACAGTCTTCAAAGTGTTTAAGAAATAGGACCATATCAATCAGTTTTAAACTTGAGTTTTACAATTAGTCAAGTTGCACTGTCCATTTCATAGATGAATCCATTTACCCATATCTAATCCTGAGTTAAAACAATACATTCTTACTAGCAATCCCAAATTGGTGCTTTCCTTTCTAGCAGATGCAAAATAATAAAATGGTTCAAGAACTGAACATTCATATCCAATTTCACTTTTGGCTTAGTTAAGCAAAATCATCAACCTCGAATAAAGGCTTTCAATGTTTCTCAAGCAAGTTTCCTTGCTGACATGGCTCTTTTCATAAAATCATACAATGGACACTGATTTTTTTTAAATGATGCACCATCTCTTTAACAGAAAATTGGGTTATTGATTAATTGATTATATGCTGCTCACAAATGCCAACTTAAGCACAAGTAGGGAGACACTATTGAATGTTCATAACTCAAATACTGCAAGACCACACTACATGGTTGCATTATTATTGTCTCCTATTTTAATGAAGACATAGCACAGCACTTTGTTGGCCTAATTTACACAATATATCAAAACTATGTGAAATTCCCTTGTACTACAATGGGAGAGAAATTACAACACACACGTGAATTACAGAGCTTAGCCTGGTGGTAAAGGAACGACATTAGCATTCCAAGGCTGTGGCTGGAATGTTAGTCTTTTATGTGGTGGCGGTGGATTTCTTCTCAGAGGAAATTAAAGTGCATGAAGCTGTCTTTTAACTTGTTAGTGAAAACTGTGACATTTGAAAACAATTAACAGAAAATTGAGTTTTTATTTAGATACTCAATAATCTAAAAGTGTCTAAATAATAAATGGCTCATAGGAAAATATCACACATTTGGAGAGAAGTGAATATCATCAAAATAACAGCAATGATATAATAACAATAACATCTATTATCTAGGAGTTACAGCACTGATTTGAGAACATCTGTTTTGAAAGCAGGATTTAAATGCCCTATCTATAATTCACAGTGGGGGACCTGGCTAACTTCTTGGGGGTCTCACTTGCACCACCTGGAAAAGGGCATGAGACTCGCCCCTCCCTTGTTGTTTTACTATTAGGAGTAAATAAGTTAACATGGGGAGACATAACAGTTAGGACTGAGCACAGTGGTTCCATACCAAAGAGAGCAGAATTCCTGACACCAACAAGAAGTCCAGACAGGAACAGAGCCAAGACAGCAAAGGGACTAGGAAGCTCATTCCAGACTCAAGTTTCATCTCATGCTAACAGGTTATGGAACACAAGATGATGATTCTAACTTCAGGTCTCACTTTTGTTTTCCATAAAGAGAGAAGGAAGCAACAAAAAGGAAGAGAATGGCTCTCAGGTCAGTACACTTTCTCTGAGATACCAAGGAGCCTACTGATTCAGAGTCATTTCCCAGAATCACATCACAGGGCCTCTCCGAGTTGTAAGGGAATCTAGGAAACAGTCTTCAGCTGACACGCTGCTGCTTATTATGAAAAATGTCCCTGTGATAAGAAAATAAGTAACAAAATTGCCATGAACAGTATCTGCCATATCACGTTACACCCCACAGTCCCATAAATATTGACATCATTCTACTTCTAGGTGTAGACATGTATGTGTGCATGTGCACATGCATATGCACATATCAAGCTCAAGGAGACTAACTATGGTGTGTGAGTCCAAAAATGTCGACACCTCTTGACAGTTCATTTATATGGAAGATTTAAACTACTTCTTAAAGAAGTTCCTTCAGCAAACTGGAGACAGAAAGGCTAAATCTACAGGGAAATAAGGCATGTGGCATCTGTCAGATATGCCCTTCAACTGAATCTGAGTCATACGGTGAGAAGAATTATTGGCCCTAGTTAAATGAGTTATTCTATTGAAGGGTTCTGGGAAACAAGGGACATGAGCCATATGATCAAGTTTGACAGCAAGGGAGAGAGTGTCAGGAGACCCTGCCACAGGACAGAGTGGTGCTGCAGCACTGGAGAGGCCCTGGAGCTTGGATAACCAGACAGGAACCTGGCAGAGGAGGTGCGGTGCCTGGCAGGAGATGGTGATGACCTGCAGACTCAGGAGAGGTGCAGTGGGCAGGCCTGTGGCACTACAGTGCTGTCAGCCAATTCATTTATGACCTGCCTTCTGGAACCCCTAAAAATATAGAAGACAGGCACTGGTTGAGATTGAAAAGCCTGTTCTGGAGGATGGGGAGCATGAGCAACAATGCAGTTTAATTTAGGTTGTATCCTCATTAATTTGTTTAATCCAGACTAATACCATTCTGGGATAGTCACGCTTTGCCTTAAATGTAGAGCATAGCGTATATAGGAGGCTATGTCAAATAATGACATGCATCTTATCAAGAAACCTTATAAACACTCTGAAGTGAGTATTCTTTTTCTATTTAGCAGATAAGGAAACTGAGGCACAGAGCAGTAGAGTATTTTGGCCTAATCCTTCCATCAATAAAGTTTTGGGGTTGGACTCTAAACTAATATGTACCTGACTCAAAACCACACCTTGAGTATAAAGACTAACTTGTTAACTACAGAGCTACTGCAATTAACTTTTAGAGGAAATGTATAACAGCCAAGCACCAAGGTTTTTAAAGTTCAGTGTGTACAAGAATCACCTACAAAACATCTTCAAAGTGCAGTTTCCCAGCACTTTGGTCCACCCTGGTATTCTGATTGAATAGGTGTGGGCTAAAACCTGAGAACCCACTTTTTATAACACCCCCAGTGCTGATATGACCACAGTAGGAGGAATGTGCATGGAAATTAAAGGATATTTAAAAATCTACAATTCTCAGAATAACCATAGAGTAAAATTATCATCTGTACCTTAAAGAAGAAAAGAGCTTAATAAGATTAAGCACTCAATTTGGTGTTCCATTCTATGGGGCATGATTGCACACTTTTTGATGTTTTTCCAAGTTATGTTTATTGGGGTAAAACAGGTTTACATCTGTATCTGCTACAGGTGTTACAGATTCAAACCTCTACACATGGATACCTTAGCACCCTGCCCACCTCCTGTGTTCTAACAATCCTCCGCCATGGTCCGCTGGGCCCCTTCCCTCCCGTCCCACCCCACTACACCCCGCTTTTGATTGCTTCAGTTCTGCAGTCAGATATTAACAATCAATTATTGCTTTGTTTTTATTTTTAATAAATATTTTAATTGAGAATAGCTTTATATTTGGAGAAATATACATACATATGCATCCCAACCAAGTGTGTCCTATTGCCAATAACTTATATTAACATGGTATATTTATTAAAATTAATAAACTCTATTGATGTGTTCCTATTAAAGAGCTCCTAATCTATCCAAATTCCTTTTTCTGTTCCAGGATGCCATGCAGGATGGCCTAATACATCATTGTGTCTCCTGAGACTTCTTTGGTTCTGACAGTTTCTCATGCTTTCCTTATTTTTGAGGACACTGGAGATCATTAATGAGTATTTATTCAATAATTAATATCCATGCAACATTATATTAGGCACAACATTATATTAGGCACAAAACAAAAGTAGGTAGCCATGACTTCTCCAATAAGTATACTATCCTGTCTCTAAAGGGCATTCTAATATAGAAGACAAGTTGTCATTTTAGCCAGGTAGTTGGCTAAAAAGCTTTTTAAGAATCCTTTAATTTTGAATGTCAAGTTTAACTTTAGCATAGGGTTAGACCCAGACATCAGGGTCAAGGTACAAGTTGTTTCTAAACTTCCAGTGGGGCACTCATCTCTGCGCTGTTGGAACAGCCCTGGCTCAACAGGCCGCCCAGCTGCTCCCTAATTACTCCTCCGTGCATCTGGCTAACAGTGTGTTGTCTCAGATACCCTACAGAGTTGAAAGCCTTCCCAAGGTTCTTCCTACTTCCATCTCCACCACAGGTACTTCATTTAAGGGGACCGACCATTCCAGTTTACACAGGTTCTCCTACTGTTAACACAGAAGTTCTGCTTCCTGAGAAACCTCTCAAGCCCAGACAACAGGAACAGCTGGTCATGCTATAAATGCACTGGCAGTAAGGACCAAAGCAATGCTGTGCTCTCACTCTCAGATTTCTTTTTGTATGCGCCCCTCTTCTGCCTAGGATTTTCTTCTCATGCTCTTTAATTCTCTTGAATATTGATGAAATTACCTCTCCTAAGTTATAGGGTATGAAATGCCATTTTTCAGTGATAAATGTAGTTATCACCTTTCTAGAAATAGGATTTTACTCTAGGGGGGAAAGAATCCTAGCAGCCTTACATAACCTTTCACAAAAGCCCTACTCATTTTCTACCAGACCCAAAAAGGGCCTCCAGTTCATAAGCTAAGTAGAAACTTCTCTCACTGGGAGGAACACTAGTGATTTTCATTCAGATTGATCCAATATGCACAGCTGAGCCCCCGCGTTCTCTTCTTGTAGAGTCTGACTCGGAGCAAGTCAGTGAAAGCACCTTTCTCTGCCAGGCTGTGCGGAATGAAAGCTTCAAAACCTGCACTGAGCTTTCTGTCTGCAAAGCTTTATTCTTCTTCAAAAACCTCAGCCCCATCCCTTCTCCACTGCCACAGAAGCCCAGGCAAATGAGCTCCTGGTCTTTTTCATACCCTGAAGACTGTTCCCAATCAAATGGCAAGTTTTGGTGCGGGATGCCCGCCAGGGCCTCACTTTGAGCATCGGCTTGCTGTTAGCATCAGACCCCAAAGGGAGAGCAGGGAGGGTGGAGAATGACCCATGGCCCCATGTTCCTTTCAAGTGCCTTTCTTTCTCCCTAGATCTTAGTTTTCTGAAGGAGGAAAGAAGGGGGAAGGAGGAGAAAATATAGGATGAAAACCAGCAGATGCTTTTCTAACATGTCTTCCTATCTTGAACACTGGTGAGAAAAGAAGTGGAGAGGCTGAGCGAACACCCAAAGAGCATATTCAGAGCATTTCCCAGAGCTTTCATTCTTAAGGAAAATGAAACGTGTTATGGCTTCCAAAACTGTACTAGCCACTAAACCACAAGACAGAAGACTCCACTGATGTTGGCCGGTTCCCACTGCAGGACCAGCTCCTGAAGCCAAAGGCCTCCAGAGAGGAAAACTCTAGAAAAGTCTAGTAAAGATGGAGCACTTTAACAACGACTAGATTCTTACAAAGAAACTGCGGCCAGGGTCACCTCCCTCAGTGTGTTTTCAGTCTTCTTGGTTAGTATTTCTGAATCACCTGGGGCTCCAATTCTAAGTCTAATGATAAGGGCTGAGATTCTGAGTGCTAAAAATCTCACTGGCCTGTGAACACACTTTGAATAGAAAGGCCCTAGGACCCAAGTTCTCAAACTTGAGAGGTTTAAGAAGAGCTTTTAAAAGAGGTTAAAAAAAACTTGGAGGTCCAAAAAATACTTGTGCTGACCTCATCTCAGATATTCTAAATTAATTGGTATGAGGCAGTACCCAGCTTGACACACAATCAAGGTAAGATCCCCTAGGCCAGAGAGAAGACCCTCAGGAAATGTTAGCTCCAACACTACACATGCTTCCAGATGCTTATGCTGAGTAGTTGCTGGAATCAATGAATCTGTAGGAAATGGATGTGTTTAACCAGAGAGAAGTTGATGGAGAGGTCAATTTGGATGAGCAATCCACAGGAGGAGTGTGATAGGTGCCAAGTTTGATCAGCACTGCACTGTGTCAGGTGAAACTTAGCCTAATCTATTGGCTTCTAAATCCAGCAAAGGTATGGGCCAGCATCACCAAACCACAGCCCACAAAACTAATCATGTGCTTGATTTCAGAAATGTTATTGGGGTCTGACAATCTTATGATATATCCAAGTCTTTAAGATCATCAACCACAATATATTTGAGAAGGCTTCTAGAATAGTCTACCTTTGCCTGTGAAAATTTTATTTGTAAAGACTATTCCAGTAGAAATGTAGCCCTATTAAGTTAATTCTACAAAGAACTAGCATTTATGGAACACTTACTAAGTGTCAGGCACTGGAACAGCTATTTTATATATCTAACTGTTGGAGTGAGTTCATCTTCAATCTAGACTTGGGAAAGAGATTGATTTTGTCTCCATTGTACAAATGGGGATGTTGAGGTTAAGATCCAGAACTTTTCCTTAGGAAAATCACTAGCTGTCCTGACCATGCAGCCAACTCCTTTGAAACTCACAAGAGTGGAGGAAAGTCTTCCAGCTCCATGACTTCTAAATGAGCTACAGCTTCCAGCTAAGAGAACATCTATATTTTTAAAAAGAGATCAGGCACACATTTCAGGGGATGCTACTGGAAAAGAAATTTCCCCACTGCCAATCAATCCTACTTCTCTAGAAAAGATACAGCACTGAATTCCCTCTGCTCCGTGATTGCTTTCCAATGGAGTATCTTTTTACACATATTTATTAATAATCGTTTGCATTTCTCTAGCTCTTTACACTTTTGAAAATCCCTTCCCCTTGTTTGTCCATTAGTTATGGACAAACCACCCTTTCAGGTATTTTCAGACACAGAGGATGGGTTCATAAATTCATATTCCATAGTTCATAAGAACACTGTGGTAAGAATTACCTAGGCAACTTGCTTAAGTTTTAAATGACTGTGCTGAAATTAGAAAGAATTTTTTTCAAGAACTCATTTCAATTCATTCAACCAATATTTATTGGGTACAAGCAGTTTGAGTAGTTACCTAGATCTCTAGGTAACTCTCTAGTAGTTCCCCTAGATCTCTCTCTTCAAGAGAGGAACTTAAGGTCTTTTCCTAACTTAGCTAAGCTATTATCCTGCTTCATTCTTCTGGCCTTGGATACACTGATCTTTGAATGTACTAATCCCTCCCACCCAGGGCCTTTGCACTTACTCCTCTTGAGTCGCCTTCTGTCCCCTGTGCCTCCCCACTTTTAAATTAACTCATTCCTCAGTCTGAACTGTGACTTTCTCAGGGAAAAAGTCTTCTTTGCTGTTTGTGTCACTCTCCTACAATACTTATTTTTTTTCTTTACTGCTTACCTTATTTGAAACTGTGGATTTATTAACATATTTATTTGATTGGCTTTTCCGTCCCATTAGACTCAAAGCTCCAACACCATCTTAGCCCACAGCCTGGCATACCCTCAATAAATAAAGGAAGAAAGGGTAACAGAGGGCTGGGGAATGTTGTCATAGCAACAGGCTGCCAGAACTGCCAGGACAACGCTGATATCTTCATTCTTACCATATTTACAGCATGGTTTAAACATGATTGACAACTCTTTGCACTGCCTTGCTTTTGTTGTTATTTTGTTTTGCTCCGATCAACCTAAGAATACAAGGATGAATGACTTGGCTCTGTCAGCCCATCTGGCTAATATTAATATATTTATGATCAAATGAATAAACACTGCAGTTGATATTTTTCAGAATCTGTCCACTTTGTGCTTCCTTTTTTAATAAGGACTTTGTTCTGCCTTGTATCCTATTTAGCAATGTCTGTGCCTATCACCTTCACTTGATGATAAATCCTTCCAGGGCAGAAACACATTTAAGCCTTTCATTTAATTCTTTGTAACTCATAGCAAACATTCTGCCACCATTATCTTGAATCAAATTCTTGATCTTATTTGATCCTGATAATAGCACAATGATTTTGTTAAATATTGATGAAAGTCTTACCTGAAAAAATGAGAACACAAATTATAAAGGTGACAAAATGTGTGGCCATGAATAAGGGAAAATGATGGACAATGCTCCATCTAGACTTTCTAATATATGACTTGGGAGAACTGACTTAGGAGGGCTTATTACTTTTGGGGCCCTTGATTATGAGAAAGATTTCAAGAAAGTAGAGGGAGTTGAGGTAAGAAAAACAAACATTATTAAGCTTCTGGAGGGTGGGAGGAGAGATTAAATGAAGTAAACACTTATAGTCTGGTTAAGTAAAGACTATGGGGAGGAGGCAAGCATGAATTATGGCTAGAATTATCTAAAACACTTTGGCACTGAAGAGGCAAGGTGTCATTGCAAAGGGAAAGCAGGAATCAGGAGTAGATGACAGGAGTGATGGGGAGAACATTTACAGCAGGACTGTCTGAGATGAAGTGCAAAATAAATTTTTAACAGCCAGAACTGATATGCTACTGAAAAGTTTCCCAAGGGAAACAGTGAACAAACTCTCTCTGGAGATGTTTCAAACCACAGGGGAAAAAAATAAAAAAATAATAATAATAATAAAAAAAACAGAAATTGTCCTGCAGGGAACAGTTCTGCCAAGACATTAGACATGAAAAGGAAAGCTTTGCAGATTTTCTAATTCATATTCTTCTGGGTTCTCATGAGGCTGAGAAAAGATGTGGGAACAATGGAATAAGGACTCAGGCGCAGGGGGTTTTGCTTGGATGCTTCAGCCTTGGCTCATATGTCCAATGACTCAGCACACAGTCAGGACACTAGGGAAGCCCCTGACAGTGCTAGAGCTTTATTTCATCCAGGGCCCTTAACTACTCTGTCCCATGAGAACAGGTGAAACAATCAGGAACACAAACGAAAACCTCGAGGTGAGAGCACACCTATGAACAAGCATGGGGTTTGTCTGAATCCCACCATCAGATGTGTTATGGCACAATACTGTCATCCTGGGCCTGTGCATTTTAGTATATTGGAAACATACCCCAATTCAAATGGTTAGATTCAGATTTTTAACTCAGACTTCTTATTTATCATTATAACTCTGTCACTTGGCCATATTTATAATGCTTGGGGATTTATAATGTTCCTCAAATTTAGCCTGGTGCCCCAGCCTCCTGCTTCCCTGCAGTTGACATTCTCCATGGAAGTAAGAAGCCAGGTAAGGCAGGGTACTGAAAAGGCAACTGTTGCTCTAGGTAAATGATCATCTTACAGTGGCTAAGGATTTCTTTACTGCTCAAATTAAGGGTATGTTCTGGAAGGGTATTTAGGAAACTTCTGGGCTAAAATGAACAGGATACATTAATATGCAACAACTTTTTAAAGTTAGACAGCTGATAAGATCTACGGATAAAAGAAAAAGCTGCTTAGTAGTAAAAACAATATAACTTCTGTTAATTTTAATGTATTACAGCAAATGGCTGCTGAGTTGGAGAAACAGAACCATGGAAATATCTTGCTGAAATCACCAATTGCCAAGAAATGGGGAGACAATGCTCAATCTTATTAGCAATCAGGGAAATGCAAATTTAAACCACAGAGAGATGCTAATTTATATCCACCAGATGAGGGCAAATTAAACATATGACAATACCAGTATTGGTGGAGATTAGAGCAAAGGGGATTTAAATATGTTCCTGGTAGGGAGTTTCAAGAAGGGAGTTTATCACTCACTCCTAAAAGTACAGGTTCTTTCAATGACTCAGCCATTCTAGCGGCTAGATAAGCATCCTAGAGATAATGGCTAATTTGTTGAGGGGGTATGCACAAGCACAAGAATGTTCACAGAGGCATTACTAGCAATAACTGTTTCCAAGAGCCCATTGATGGTAGGTGGTATAAAGTATACTTAACTAATATTATGGAATATTACACAACAGGAAAGTGATTTAAATAGAAAATATGCAACCTCATAGATGAATCTCAAATATTTAATGTTTAGAAAAAATGCAAATCACAGACTACACTATATTTGTTTAATAATGGTAAAGAAAAGACAAGCAAACTATTAAAGATGCACGCATATGTGGGGCAAGGATGTGCAAAGAAAGGACAAATTAACACAAAATTCAGAAAATTGATAGTGAAAACAGATTGTTTCACTATAAATATTGCTGCGATCATCAATGTTATTTTACCGATACAATAATATTAATTATAAATTACAACAAATTAATAAAATATTAAGTATAACAAACACTATATTTTAAACACAGCTCGTGATTTAAATAAAGCATCTAATGTTGAAATTAGTAACATAACTAGAAGTCATTCACTCCACATCTTCATTTTACAAAGAAAAAATAATTACAAAAAGAAAAATGGAGGGCCTCCCTGGTGGTGCAAAGGGTTAATCACAGCACTATGAAGCAATCCGCAGCCTCTGCAGCATGAGTTCGATCCCCGGCCTGCCAGGGAGCTACCCACATGGTGCAGCAGACCTCTCCTGACTCACCTGCTGCTCCCCTCAGCAGTGTATTTCAGTCAGTCTGCCTGTTCTGTTCTTCACTCTGTCTCTGGTGAATCCTCTCACCGCCCCCCAACCCTGGCCTGTACCCCAGCTCTTACATGCATAGATAAATAAATCTTTAAAAAAAAAAGAATAATGGAATCAAGTGAAATGTCAGATTTCAGAAATGATATAAACTCATTATTTAAACCCAATCAGTTTTTTTTTTTTTTTTTCCTTCTGGAAGGACTCAGGTCCCAATTTAATTTATTCCCTTTTACTTCAAACAATCTCAGCAAAACTGAACTTCCTATTTTTTTAGCAAATCAAAAGTAGGAAAGAGAAGAAGTGCTTTGAAGAAGTCTTACCACAGGGAAAAGTTACAGGGAAAAGTTACAACTAGACATAGGGGAGGTGATCAAATGCATTTTATAAGTCAGAAATAAAATTTCTGAGAAAACAAAAGAGGCAGCCCATGGTCATTTAATGGTGAAATAAATAGTTCTGTATTTACTTGGTAAACAATGTTTATATTAGCCATTTAACACCTTATTCTCTTGTAGAAATATAAAAAGCAAATTTAAGAACTTTTTTTTTAATTTTATTTTACTTTATATATTTTTTACATTATTCTTTCTTTTTTCACAATGCATGCTTTCTCCTCTCTTAGTGGTCCCCACTAAATTTCCACCAATTCACCTGTGCACCATCACCATAGAACCTTGTGTAAAAACACATACCATGCCCTATTTTAATCCCTCTCCTTCCCCTCCCCTGCAGAGTACCTCTTAGTAATAGTTGCCTGTTAATTTGTTTTTTAATTAATTATAATTATTTTCCTGATCCCTTATTTGGTTCCCCTACATTCCTCCCAGTAGTGAAATTTTGCAATATTTTTCTTTTTCCTTCTGACTTATTTCCCTGAGCATAATCCCTTCCAGCTCCATCTATGTTGCTGTGAATAGCATGAGTTTATCTTTTTTGATTGCTGAATCAAAAAGCTGACCAGTCATCTATTTTTGGGCATTTGGGTTGTTTCCATGTCTTATCCATTGTAAACAGTGCTGCAATAAACATAGGGGTGGTGGTATCCTTTTGAATTAATGTTTTTGTGTCCTTTGGGTAGATTCCTAGGAGTAGAATTGCTGAGTCACACAGCTTCCCATAGTGGTTGGACCAGTTTGCAGTCCTACCAGCAGTGTAGGGAGTTTAAGAACATTTTAGATGCCAAAAAAATATTGTATCTATAAGCCCCCTTATAAGGTTACCATACACTGAGTTGGTATTTTCATTAGGTGGCATAATAAAGATTCTGTTAAATCACTGGAATATTTTTGTCCTAGACACTCTTAAATGTAGCTGATAGTAAGAATAAATCTTTAAAGGATGTAGGCAAAAAAAAAAAAAAAAAAGAAAAAAAAAAGGAATAATTCCCAAATTGCAATAAAGACCCTGTAAATTTTCATGATAACAACCATAAAAGGTGGGGAGGCCTTAGAAACTGAAATGACTGAGTAAGCCAGAAGTCACAGAATTTGATGATATTCTTCATGAAGTAAGAAGTAATCACTAGTATCACTGACTTTAGCAGAGATGAGGAACATTCCCACCCAAGTCATGATAAAATAATAGATTTTAAAAATATGATCAATAAATAAAGAATGATGTGTGTGTTTCCCAGTTGAACTTTCCCCCAGGAAATGAAATTTATGAATAATATGGTTGTTTGGAAATATCTGTAGGAAAGCAATATGTGCTAGTATCACCACTGGTAAATTAGCATCAATAGTAAGAAAGAAAGAATATTCAATCATGCACTTTATTATGTATTCCTAAACCACACCAATGGACAGAATGCAGGCATTTGTAAACCACCAAAGAAAACACATTTAGTAAAAGGGACCTGTTTTATTTTTAACCCCAGGCTACAATTTGTCAAAGAACTTTAGAGCACTATAGCAATCTTGATCATCAATCAGCCAACCTATATTTCTCTAAGTACTGTGTTAAGCCTGAGAAATGTAAGATAAGAAAACAACACTCTGGTGTAGGAGAAAGCAAAAGTGTGGTACCAAATTGTGCTGTAATTTACCTGAGTGCTGCAATTATAAAGGTGTAAAATAATTTGCATTTTATTTTGCTATTACCCACTCGGCATATGTAACATGTAATTTTATCTAGCACAACCCCCCCACTTTAGTCTACAAAGAAAAAAATCAGGATTGTACATCCTTTTCTTATTGACAAACTTAACATTTGCTTTATTTGAGATCTTACCTCCAAAGAAAATGTCTTAAATGTTTTGGGTCAGTGCCATGCAGCTGACATTAGAGTACCATGAAGAAATGTTTGATATCATGAAAAGTAGTAACTGAAAAACAATTAAATTTCCATTGTTCCAACTCAGTAACACCCTTCTGAAAAACAGCACACCCAGCTTGGCATGGTCTACTTTCCTCTAGCTTAGAGCCCACTCCTCTCTGAGTTCTAGAATTCCAATAGTACTACCTAGGAGGCCCCTAGAGTCTCTGATGGTAAGAGTCCTACGTAGCTTGCTTTAGAGTATAGCTTTAGAGTATAGCTTTAACTTGCCGCTAAAAGAAACACTCATGAAAATTAAAATTTTGTTTTTAAGGCAAATCCTTGTGACCTTGCAAAGTCTAATCCAGCAAGTTAGACACACTGCCTGGGGATCAGTCTCGGATTCACAGTGAGAAAGCCTTTCCTGGATTTGTCTCCAGGGAGGCAGCATTGATGCTATGCAGTTTACAGACAAGAGCTGTGAATTCTGTAGAGACAGGTTAGAGAGAAGCAGGCAGCCCAAGAGCAGGCTGCAGAACCATTCATCGGGCATCGAGTTGATATTTAATTCAGTGTGTTTCAATCATGAGTTAGTGAGATCTCAGGCTACAATTCATTAAGGTACAACTGTTGTGACAATTCATGAAACTCTTCAATCCTCCTCTGGAACATCATCATGAAGTGACAGGGTAGGAGTGGGGGAGGGGGGGAGGTGGTTCCACTTTGACATTTTATGAATTGTAAATGTGCCTAGTATTTATCACTCCACTTTAGGGATTACAGTATGTTTCCTGAATCCAGTGACTTTTTAATCTTTAGTTAATTAATCAAGTAATCCTCAGTGGATTTATGTCATTATTCTTCTTACTCAGGCAAAACTAAGGCTTCTTGAAATTTATGAATAGAGTTCATCTAAGAGATTATCATTTGAGGCGTATTAATCCATCAAAATTTTATCATAAGCTGGTAGTCATGTAACAAATATCAAAGCAGGGCAATGTATTTCTGACTTGGTGCGAGATTCTAAGAACAAGACAGGCCAGAAGAACAGAAAGTGGAGAGATCTCTATCCAGGCATGAAGGGCTTACTCACTGGAGAAATCACAATGTTTTCCAGGAGAGTCTGCATGTAATTAGCACTATTCCAGTTCACCCCAATGTCATATATTTGGGGACATGGCACAGAGGGTGGAAAGCCTCTCTTCTTTGTGCTGATATGACTCTGCCTTAATTTAAGAAAATGCTCCAAAACTGTTGCATTCTTTTCTAATAGAGCTGTCCTGCCAGGTAGGTGCCTGAGGAAGAAGTCTCACGTGGAAAGTTAAGCATGGCAAATTCTCCAAGAAATAATAAGATTTGCTTTAAAATGTAATCTGAGAACACAGTGTTATACAGGAAAAAAAAATTCTCTCTAGAAACATCAGCCCTGACTGTAAACATGTGATACCATGTAAGATAAAAAGTATTTCAGTGGGGAAACCAAGATTTAAATCAGGGCTTGTTTCCAAAGAAGAGCCACAGGACTAGATGATTCCACAGCGGGCAGCAGAAAACAGAAACAAATCACACAAATTTGAAGAAACTCAGTCTACTGGCTGTGTGGAAGCAGCTCAGTCAGGAAGAGCCATTTCCCATTATAAAATATGCTTTTGAGGATAACTGGGGTTCTGGGATTCCCTTCAAAGATGCAGCGCCATCCCTGCCATTCCTTTGCTCTCCAGAAGCAAAATAACCATATCCTTTTTCTCAAGTCACTCCCCCAATTTTTCTTTCAGTCTCCCATTGGCTGGGAAAGCCATACCACAACCAGCAAATACTCCCTACAGCAGGAGAAACTTCAGCAGGGATTCATTCAGGAGTTTAGAGGGGATTAAAACCTTTCCTCTTCAATGAAAACAATAAGGAAGTTTGCTGAGAGGTTAACTTGCCAGAGGAAAAAAAAAAAAATAAGTCATACACAGTGAGAAGTTATAAATCTCTCCCCAGAATAAATGCCTATCAGCAGCTCAAGCCAGTCCAGCTTTTAAGAGCATTAAAGCAAATGCACTAAGCCTAATATATTCACATATAACACACATGTGGTTGTTTCACATGCGCCATAACTCAGAGGGCAACTGCTGCTCTGAGGAAATGGATGCTGTGACGGGTCACAGGTGATTTATGCTGCAGCACTCACAAAGGAGTGGACAGCAGGCTGCCCAGATGACCTCAGTCCTGCCATGCTCCACTCAACTGCAAACCCAGATAAGGGTATGGGACGGACTTTGCTTGGGGAGAGATGAGAAGTAGGTGGCTAGGGAAGGCAGCAAGCCTCATTTCACTCAACTGCATAAACTCGCATAGATATTTTTTTCAATAGAATGTAACCCATACATATTACATGGAGAGCTAATTAGTTAACAAGTATGTCTGCTATTTTATTCACTACCATCTAATATATTCATCTCATCTGAGAGTGCCTTTGCTTGTGGCTCAAGTAGGTGTAAGACAGCGTCTTACAGAAGTCAACTAAAAGGTTCCTATCTTCCTCCTCCAGCATTAAGTCCTCATCCTCTGCTGATAATACTGTTCAGGGATGCCTTTTGTCATGTCATACCATTTCATAAATATCTGCAGCAGCTTCAGGCTTTATCTAAAAAGTGGGAAAATATCCAGTGCTATTGTGCTAGTCTCCATAATCCTTTGTTACCAATCAACAGTCTTTAAAACATCCTGCTGAATGGGAATTTCGCTGCCAGTAAGCTAGATAGACACTTGGCCTTATTAAGGGCACCTCCTACTGGTCCTTTCACAGAGTGAACTGTTTTAGCAATTCCCTGCCATGGTCTGAAGAGGGGAAATTACTACAGGGGAAAAAAGAGGAAACAGATTAGTAAGACCACAGTCATTTGAATTAATTTGGATCTTAAAAGTGCACCATCCATTCTCTCGGACCTGTGCAAATGATATCACATTTGCAAGTAACACACATGCATCTAGAAGTATAGAAAATCTTAAAAAATTTAGATCCACAAGTCTGTGCAAAGGCATGTGCCTTCTATATGTACACTTTTGTTTACCTTTTCAAACACAGACTTATCCGATGAGGTGAAACGTTTTAAAATATATACTTCTAGCTCTCTAGACGAGAAACTTAAACAAGGGGTATATTTAATGCATTTAGACATTAGTAAAACATATAAATCCATCTCCATTTATCTACCCCTTCCTTCCTCCCCAGTCACTTTAAATTATTTTTGTGTAACTGACAAAACATGATTGTTCATTTTTGGCACACCTGCCTTAAAGCAATATTTTCAGCCAATGCATTTCAGGCTGGGACCTGCAGACTTTCTCCCATTGAAGGGTGTCCCCTCTGAACTTCCCTTCTCCCCTCCTTGGCGGTCTCCCAAACTGCCAAAGAGCACAAGTCAATCTTCAATGCAGAAGGAGGGGTCCTTCTCTCTGCAGTGCCTAGCATCTGCAGGTCTAGAGGAGAGAATTCAGAAAAGACACCTATTCATTACTGCAGGAGATGCCCCCCCCCACCCCGCCCACCTTCCAGGGGAGTAATTGCCGAGGACAAAGCTCCGGGAGAGGGGAGTCAAGGGAGGAGGAAATGGCCTGAGAGGGAGGGAGGGACGGGGGCTGCAGGGCGCGTGGATTCGGTTACGTGCGCGCGCAAACGCGCGCGTGCATTAACGCACACGCACACACAGATACACATCTCTGGCTTGCTAGCTCGCTGCCTCTGTCTGGCCAAAGGATGGTGTGGAGTCAGGTCCGAGTGGATGCTCAGATTCCTGCTTGCCTGTGGCCGCATCAGGATTTGGGGAGCCTCCAGCTGGCTGCAAGATTTGACTCTCCACAACCCTAGGGACTGGGAGAGGTGCATTCTGCGTTGGCAACCCTCGGTCAGGAGGCACTTTGCAGGAGTAAGAAAGCCCCAGCTTTAGGCTCCCAGTAGGTTGGGGTTGGGCCATCATTTACATTCCATTCCTTGTTAATTTCCCGGGTGTCGGTTGGGACGCTACTACCCAAAGCCTCCTCTCTGCCAGCGGCTCTTTTCTTTTGAATTTGAAAAAAGATCGTTTCTGACGGGATTTCAATGCTCAGCCTGCTGCTCTGCCCTCCGTCCCAGGCAAACCCACTCGCTGTACCCAAGTGCCCTTCCACTCTTGTAGGTAAGCCTGCCCAAGTGGACATTATAACGAGTCATTTTTTTTTTTTTTATTTCGGCTATGGAAGCCCCCAGCTCCGTATTCCAAAACTGCAGCAGTTCTAAGCATCCCCCAGATCCCTCTTCTGCCTGCTATAATCCAATCCAATTCCCAAGCACTTTTACTGGTTTTAATTAGAAAACTGCGCGTTCCAAGTGCCAGGTCCAGTGGGCCAGTCCCACGGAATATCAAGCATTGGAGTTTGAAAGTGTCCTGGAGGTATCTGGAGACGCGGCTTGCCAACTGCGCTCACCGATAACAAAATAAAATAAAATAAAACACGTCTCCTTCCTCCTGGCAACTCTGTGCCTCATTAGGCACCACCATCCACTCCTCCAAAGTACCCAAACGCATAGGCTGCCCCTGTCTCCATTCTAGATCAGCAAGTCTACAAACCCCAACCTCAGGCACATATAGCCACATACAACGACTCAGCCCCGCCGTGCACATTCATCAGACGCCCCTCAAAGTCCCTTCGATGCCCTCCTCCGCTTGGCCCTGCTGCCCCAATTCTGTCCTTTTTTAGGTTTCTGAACATTTAAGGATCAAATCCAGTTCCTCCCCACGACATCCCCATCATTTGCCTCCCCCCTGCCCTGCTGCTCCGCCAGCTCTCAGAACCAACCCAAGTATTTGCAAAAGCAAAGCTCCGAGAAGCATCAGATGCAAAGAGAGAAGCGGCGCCGCTCTCCTCAGCACCAGCATCCTAAGACCTTCCACCCCCAGGGAAAAAAAAAAAAAAAAAAAAAGTCTCCCCCGTCTCTTATCACCGGTGGGGAAATTGAGGGGAGGCGGGTAATATCTTGCTATGCCTCGTTTTTCCCCATTTCCACTACTTGCCAAATGAAACGAGAAGGCTAAGGAGGTGGGGGGGCAGCTATGTGAGGAGAAGAAAGGAGGAATCTCTTACCCGAGACTTGAAGATGTGCGCTGAGCAGGGTAGCTCCGAAGAGTACAAAAGCCAGCTTGGGTACCCAAACACATCCAAGACTATTCTCCATATTTCAGCCAACACCTTCGGGGCCGGGGGTCGTGGGCAGCGGCGGCGCTCACACACATGCACACACACGCGTGCACACATGCACACACACGCGTGCACACATGCACACACACGCGCTGAGCCCCTTCAGCTTCCTCCTCCTCGGCCCCTTCCTCCACCTCTTTATCCACCTCCCCTGCGCCTCCGAAGCCTCCGAAGCCTTTTTCTTCGTCCAGAATCAGCAGCAAAAGGAGGCAGGAAAAAGTTCCATTAGGTCCAAGAGAGCCCGAGTCCGGGTAAAATCTTGGGAAACTAACTCAAGGAACCAGAGGGAGCAAAACGAGGGAGGGCAGCTGTCCACGGGGCTGGCGAACCATCAATAAACAGAATATCCAGGAGGGACCAAGAGAAGGTGGAAAGCAATCCTGCGTCTGGGCTGTGCATTAAAAGGTGGAGGTTGGCTCCATGTCCTCGGCTGGGTAAAGTTGCAGAGAAAAAATCCGCGCGCGAGCTGGAGATGCTGTTGGTGTTTGCTCGGGGAGCGAGCGGTCGGAGGGAGGCTCGCGCGGAGGCGGGAGGGGTTTGCGGGGTGGAGCGCGCTCACTTGTTACTGGGGTGTCCGCCAGCGGCGTGTGAGCAGGGAGTTGGAGCCTTACTATCCATTGATCCGGAGAAGTGGATGGGCTGGAAGGGAAAATGTGGAGACCGGAGGGAAACGAACTGGATCAGGCAAAGATTCCACGCGAAGGGGGGCGGGCGCAGGGGGTGCAGAGAGATGCCGGCGAAGGGAAAAAAGAGCGGTCGGAGGAGGCTTCCAGCAGCTGCATTCGCCTGGTCTACATATCAATGAGCAGGGATGCCCTCTGTGGGCAAAGCGTGGGAAGTCACTTTTGTCAATGGAGCCTGTGAATTTCGTGTGCGTCAGGGGGGTTTGCAGCGATCTCTTTTGACACTCCGATTATTTTTATTTGGCTGTAAAACCTAGATGGGTGTTCACACTGGGTCAGGTGGTCGTAGATTCTTTTTTTTTCTTCCTTCTCTGCCCTTAGTGTTATTTAAAATGCAATTCTTCGTCTAGAAAGCATCACCTAATCGAACTCCCTTCTAGGACAGGTGAGAAACTGAGGTGCAGAAACACACAGTGCACACATGTCAGACCGCTATTTTCTGGCATAACAGACTTAACAACTAGGTTTCCCTTTTTTTCAGGACATTTTCATTTCATGTATGTTCTTTCATCTCCAGATAAGATGCAATTTTTTTTCCCCAACATTTGTAAAAGTATTTATCACGGTGCAGGTGCACTATTGGTTCCCAGGAAATACAGATATGAAGTTTAATGAGACTCGGCCTCTATCCCCAAGAGGTCTCTGATCTATTGGGAGAGAAGTTCAAATGAACAATCAAAAAATACCACCATAACTATGGTAAGTAAGTATGATTGATGTAATGAGGAGATGCTGTGGGAGAATAAGACAATTCTTCAGTGCCTGGGACATGAAATCAAGCAGATACAGACACACACACGGCAGGAAACTTAGGAAGGGTGAAATGAAGCCTTTTCAGAAAACCTCCTTTGCAGTTCGTGAAGCTCCTCTGAGAGCAGAGGTTGTCTGTCATTCATCTCTGCACTCTTCACAGATCACGCGGAGCACTTGCAATATTGCACGTGCCAATACATTTTTGCTGAATAAGTGAACTTGCAAACAAATGAATTTGGCCAGGAAGGATGATGAATAGAAATGCCATTCTGGTAAAAGTTCTGCTTTTTAAGGAACTGTTCAACTGCAGCTACATTCCTCAATGTACTGCACTGTCTATTCTATTCATTCTTTCCCTCTGTGCCCCATACTTTCTTGACACTCTCTCAAACTCTTAAGATTCCTCCTGGAGAAAATGTGACTATTTCAAAAGAAGGGGGGGGTAGGGCAGAGAAGGAAGCATGACACATACAGGATAAAATCATCATCAGTAAAAATCCCATGGACAACAGTGCTTCCAGAACCTCAACCATGCCTATCCTTTCCTGTCTTAAAGAAGTTAAAATAAGAAGTATCTGTGATCTACAAGGGTAGCTCAGATGGGTGGTTTCTTTAAAATGGAGTGACATGATGGTGGAGGACTATGGTGACTAAACCTTGGGGGTGGGCGATGTGGGGATCCTGTACTATCAAAACACTATCAAGGATGTAAAATAATGGCATTTTAATAACAAAAAGTAAATAAATTAGGAAAATATAAAGAATGCAAATGTAAAAAATAAACACAAAAAAAACATTTAGGAAAATAGAAGCAACAAAAATTTTAAAATAAAATAAAGTGGGATGAAACTCTGATGAACCCCAACTTTCTCAAAACACGCAAAACTTCTACTAGCTAAGGATGTGGTCTCTGGACAGGCAGGCTCAGGATCTAGAGCTCGTAGAAAGATGGAGGCAGCTCACAGAGAAAACTATTGTATTTTTAGAAGGAGAAGGAAATAAGGTAGTGAAAGATGACGTCTCAGAATAATCGGACTCCAATGGGACTACTAACCTGGCAAAGTGCTTGAGTGCTTGTGGATATGTAAAGTTCTGGAGGTTGAAATGTAATCAGGTTGATAGGGAGGATAATTTCTATAGGGGCAGTGTAGGAGGAAAATTCCCAATAATGAGTGAGTTCTAGAGGGTTTATGCTTTTAAAAATAGCCAACATTTCTTGTTTCAAATATTTTCTAAAGTGTAAAAATTACTTGCAAAAAATATAACTGAATCACTTTTTAAAAAACCTTTAAAGAAGAGACATTTATTAGTGAAAATAGGCAAGTTTCCTTGAATTACAGTAAAAATGGAAAGGCTAAAGTTATTTCTAACTATAGGCAAGTCAGCTAGAAATCAATTCCAGGCAGGAGATGAAAATCAATGATTGAATACAAGATTTATAAATACTTAGGAAGGGATGTGAGATTACCAGGAGCCAGCATGGGTTCACTTAGAGTAAATTATCACAGATTGAAGTAGCTAGATAATATCATAGATGAATCACATCTGGATTTCAGTGAGGCATTTTAGGAGGCACTAGTGATCTTGCTAAATTAAAATAGGATCTGAAAAATACAGTGGGTTAGTAACTCCTAGAGTATTGTATTAATTGGACAATGGCAATCAATGCCACTTCGAGGACAGTCCCCGCATGATTTGCCAAACAGCTCTGCTCCCAATTTTCCCAAAGCAAAGGCTTTTAATTGATATTTATGAGAAAGATATTAACATGCTTAACAATTTAGTTGGTGACATAAAACTAGAATAAATTGCTAGTATATGTGTAGAATAGTTTAAAATTCAAAAAGATTTCATCAGAATGGAATACTGAAATGAATATAGAAGTTTTAAGTGAAAAATAATACTTCTATAGGATTGTATTTAGTAACTCACCCCCACACAAAAAAATCTGTAAATATAGCATAAATGGAAAGAAGAAATTTGACTTCAATTGAGTGTGGGGGGAAAATTAGTACTTTAATTAACTTTCACCTTTAGAAGAGAAAATCGTGTGATACACTACTTAAAATTCCATTGTCAAGTTTTATCACATTAGACATGAGGGTGTATCCACACTAGAATGGTAAATATTTCTCTGCACTCAACAGTATAGTCTGAGATTCACTGTTGAGAGAAAGGTCTAGTTCCCAAAGTGTATGTGCTCCCCCTAAATTTTTTGAATTACCTTTTCTTCCTGTACCACTCATAAATATGGTTACCTCCTATTGAGTTTAGAATTAAAATTAGCATAAGTCCTAGTAAATACACATAACATCTACATTTAATATTATATTACTATTACTTATTAATTTTGTGCTAATATTATATAATAAATAAAATTCAATACATAGGTGATGACTTAGAAACACAAGTAGGCTCTATGAGAAAGAAAGTCTGAATAGGGAAAGCTAAGAAAAGGACTTGATAGTTCATGTGAGGGGGACAAGAAGAGCCATGCCTCTTCTCACACTCTGGGAATAGACTAGATTCCATGTGGAATGGAAGGAGAACATACAACCACTATTTATATGCCTATAATGTGGCAGGCTTTACGCCAGGCACTTTAAGTATATTATCTCGTTTAATACTCCTAACTACCTCGTAAAGTAATGTTCTTCCCATTCACAGATGAGGAGCTTGAAACAGAGTTAAAATTACCAGCTCAACTTCACTTAATTGAAAAAAGTAGAGGAGTTCTGACTTGAGTAACCCCTTCTCCAGGAGTGCCCAGGCTCCCTGCTCTGTGCTGCTCCAGCTTTCAATATGGAGTGAAGGCTCCACACAAGCAGCTCTTCAAAGCCACCATCCCTTGTCTGTGATGTGATGGGCAATGGCCTTAGTCTGGGCTGTATAATTAGTTATCTCACATACTTTTGTTAAATCTGAACTAACGAACTCAAGAGTGCCCAGAATGGGTTCTGGTAATGGTGTAATAATATAAGAAATGACGAGGACTGACCCTGGGCTTTGGAAGATGTTGGCTCTACTGAAAACTACTAGAAATATTTCTGATGTCTGAGCATTAGAAACCTGAATAACACTCTTCCATTCTTTAAGCCCGTGGTCCTCAGCCTCCAGATGGCTGCCCGCAGGGAGAGCAGCGCTGACTCCATCTCAACAGACATCTTCTACACATTATCTTCAGGAACAAGGGGAGTTTTTTCTATAATAACCCATGGCAATGAGGGAAAGAGCCTTATTGATTTCCAAAATGGGAAAAGCACTTTCCTTCTATCTCAGAAAATAGCAAAAGCAAGTTCTTTTGCAAGTAGAGGAGTATCATTTTTGCAGCTGAATACTCTTGAAAATTGGTACTTTGGTACAACTCTATTCCCTAGTACTGAGGGAATTCGCCTACTGAGGCTGGCAAAACTGCTACAGAAATAGCCCTATTTGTTGCAACACTGGTGAATCACTGAGGTTTAATTGAATAATTTCTAGTTCCACCATGTGAAGCATTGCAGAAGGCCCAACTACTGGCTGTAATACATGAGAAAATGTGTTATGTGTTGTCATGTGTAATGTGGACTCACTCAAGTCCACAGCACAGACGGCTCTTAATGAAAAGGAAACAGACAAGTTCCTTCTTTGAGGGTTTGATGGTGAAGGAGGTGACGAAAACCTGAAATGCCTAGAAAGGGAGGTCGAGTTCTGTTTTGGCCAGGAAAGGTAATGGGAAGACAACAGAGAGGGAAAATTACACTCTGAAGCTATATTAGATAAATGAGAACTGAAAAATTTATGAAATCTTCATCATCAAACCAATGAAAATATTAATATCTAATGTTCCAGAGGGTGATGCCAGAATGTTTTTCACTGACTTTTTCAACTAACGTTTGGACCTCAGGCACACCCACTCACTTCTGCACACATAGTGCCTTTCAGAGTGAACACACTGGCTACAGATCCCAACTGCATCATGAGTAGTCTGGGTTAGTTTCATGCTTAATTCATAAAATGTGATTTTTCTATACATTGTTTTAGTTCATTAAAAGCAGGATTAGACTTTAAATTGGTTTTGTTTTGTTTTTCATATATCAAAGTTAAGATATCCTCATCAGCAGGAAACATGATTTAAAATATGGTCTTCAGGATCTCTGGCCTTCTCTATGAAAGGGGCAGGGAAACTCCTGATATAAATACTTTCTTAGGTTTTTCAATTAAAAATATTAATGGTGGGAGATGGTTATCTGAAGACAGTACATCTGTATTATAAACTAAGGTGGAGGCTTAAAAATGATGCCACAGAAAAAATATCATGACAACTTCAGTGACAACAATCCAGTTATCAAATATTGTATGATACCACATTTCTAATTATAGTGCCCCTGCTGCACACACACTCACCAATACTGTGTGAGCACAATGGGGAGAACATGGACTGAAGGATCAGCTGAGCTGTTTCGAGTCAAGGCACTACATGACTCTAGTCAGTGAAATCCTATGTATCTCCATTTCCTCCTCCTATATTTATCAGAAATATAAATATGCTGAATGCCATTTGCTTCCAGTGATTACTCTATACAACCTCTTCTCAGCATAACCAGACTGTTTCTTTTAAAGCATTAAGTCAGATAAAGCCACGTTGCTCGAAACTTTTCTGTGGATCTGTATCTTATTCAAACCCAGTTTCATCTCAAATTCTTAGAAATGTTCTATAATGACTTATAAAGACCTACAGGACCTGTTATCCCTTCTTTCTTTGTTTTTCTTGCCTACAAGTGTCCCCTTTCTCGGTCTTCTTCAGACACTGGACTCCTGGTGCTCCTCACGCACGGCACTCTCCCACCTCAAGGTCTTTGCAGGCTGCCTCTCTCTGGAACAGTCCTCTGCAGAAGTTGAAGAACTGTCTTTGTAATTTCTCTAGGTCTTTGCTCAAATTTCACTTTCTCAAAGAAGCCTTCTCTGACCTACTTTCTTACCGAAGTTGACAGAGAAGTATTTAATTTTAAGTGAGAGTGAAGGAATTAAGAAGTTCTTTTGTATTCTCGAATTTTTCTTCCCCACCCCACCACTTTTGCTAGTTATTGCTCACTCATCTCTCATCTCACTTCATTACATCCTCAGAAAACCACATCACTGAGTAGATCAAATTCCCCCATTGTAGCCTCTCATACCCCATGCCCTTCTCCTTTGTTGCACTTGTCACAGTGGCAATTATATATTTAATATTGCTTAATGTCTGTCCTACTAGACTGTGAGCAAGATAAAATACAAGTTTTTCATTTGTTTTTTGGGTTTTTGTCTGTCTTTATAGTTCAGTGATGGCATAGTGGCTGGCACAGAACAGGTGTTCAGGATCTCCCTGGTGGTGCAAGGGGTTAAGACGCAGCACTATGAAGTTATCTGCAGCCACTGCAGCATGAGTTCGATCCCCAGACAGCCAGGGAGCTACCCATGGGGCTCCGCAGACCTCTCCTCTCTCGCCCGCTGCTGCTCCCCTCAGCAGTGTATTTCAGTCTGCCTGTTCTGCTCCCCACTCTGTCTCTGGTGAATCCTCTCACTCCCCACACCTCTGGCCTGTACCCCAGTTCTTGTATGCAAAAACAAATAAATCTTAAAAAAAGAGTGGAGGAGAGGCACAGAGGTTGTGCTGGAATGCTTAGAGAACGTGCTGGAATGCCCAGACAGAGCAGGAGAGTGCTCACTTTAGACTTTAGCTGAGGGATTTTAGGCCTGGAGCTGCTATCCTATTTTCACCATGAGGAAGAATCTGTCTGAGGACCAGCCACATGTGGATGGAGAACACATCTGAGGGATAGAGGGAAGAGAGTCCTGATAATACTTCAGAGCCCTGATAAGGTTGAGACAAAAAAGGTCATATAGCCCCAGTAACTTGAACATCACATCCATTTTCTTTATTCAATTTGGTCTGGGTCTTCTTGAAACCCCTGAAATCATCAACGACATGAGGGGATGTCTTTTATCCCACGTGTGTGGGTTATGGAAACGTGCGTGGGATGAGGCAGGCCTTTGCAACTGTGAGGGCTCTGACCACCGTACAGCCTGGGTCTTCTGTAAGACTGACAGACTGTAGACTGGTCAGTCTGAACTCCACAGTCAGAGGGCAAATATCCCTGCCCCAACTCGCATCAGTCATAATAGTGCTCCCTAAATCAACAAAAGCATACCTGTTTGTTTTCTCCAAATGTATGCTATTTCCTTTGATAATGTCATCTTTCATATTTATAAAAACAAAATCCCCATGACATTTTTTCCACTAATGTGAATGTAAAAATAACATTTAAGAAATTGTTCAATTGTAACAATATAATCTATTAATTTAGACTCACATGCACATTTTAAATGTCAAGGATAAATAATGTATCGCTTTAGAGACAGTCTTTTCACTCCCCTTTTGCAGCAATTGTGCTCAATTTTTCACATGCATTCCACGTTTCCATGGGTGTCGTTTCTCACTCTTGTCGCCTGTCATTCTTCAGAGCATGTTTATGTCCTCAGCCTGTCAAGCAGAGCTGCAGACATTGTGACTCTACATGTGGACAGCCCAGACACAAGTGACTAGCTCCACAGCATTGGAGCAATTTTGTTCCCCTACCCATCCCATAGTTACAGAACTTGTGCCCCTAAAACAGACTGTTTCAGCATTCTTTTTCTAAAATTATCATTAAAAGTTTTGATTATGGTACCTCAAACAATTGCAATGTTGAGGTCACATCTTCATGAATAATTAATTACTAACTTGAGCACTAATGTTTTTAGTTTTAGAAGAACTAATTATGGCAGGTCTGTTTAAACATACAAAACTCTCATTGCTTGAGATCAGCTGAGACCTAACATTTGTAGGTTTATTTTTTTCCCCAAAAAGGGTTTTATTATTCATAATACATATTAAGGGGTGGAAGTGTCCCTTAATATTTCTAAATACAAAATAAGAGAGAACTTTCTTAGGACAAAAAGGCAGCTTGGATGAATGTGATGTTTTGGGATAAGCATGAGCTGGGCCCTTGCAGACAAGTGCAATTCAGAGTGACAAGCACCGTCAGATGGCAAGGCCAGTGTGCTCATGAGGAACAAAAGAGGGACATTGTATTAGCACTCCAGATGGTTCGGGAAGACTACCCTAAGAAACAAACAGGTAGCCCCTACACAGTAAGTAACAATTAATAAAGGATGTATGTTTACGGGGGTAGGGGGGATTTCAAAAGGCAGAGAAGGAACAGTGTTCTATAGAGAGGAGACTAGCATTCTCAAAGGCACAAGTGAAGGAAGAAATGCATGGTATTTTGGGTTTGATTTCTGAAAAAGTGCTATCTTTCTACAGGGTCAGTTGATGGGTTGATTAGATGACTTATTTAAATGTTTCACTGTCCTGAGAGCTAGTGAGGACACTGTTGAGTAAACAGAATGCCAACTTTTCAAGGTACTAGGATTTTACAGGACATTGTGGCTTTTTCCCTATCAAATGGGGAAAAGCTAGAAATAAGCACCAGTATGAAGGATCCTATTTATGACCATTTTTAAAGCATGTGAAATTCCAAAGAGTGAAATTTATTTCAAAGGGGCATGACTGCCAAGATTGCCAGCTCTCCTGCAGGGAAAGTCTTTCAGCCAAGAGATACGCCTGCCCGGCTCTGCCAGCAGGTCTGTGCTGGTAATAGCTCAAGACACACCTGCTAATGGGAGCTGAGATGCACCTCCCACACTGGCACCATCAATGGAAATCATGTGAGCTTTTATGGAATGGTGGAAGTGGTATGCAGGACAAAAGAATGCATGCATCATCAATGACAGCCAGCAGAGGAAAGAAAAGACATTGTCCTACTGCCCATATCCTCATGATCACAAACACACATATAGCATATCACGTTGTGCTTTCTTGGATGATTTTCTAATTCTTTCTCATAGCCATACGATTGCTACTTTATTAAGATGTGTAAAATGAAAACATTTGAAATATGAGAAGAAACAGAAAATCCCACAACTACAGTGTGGTAACTGTTAAATTGTTTTTAGGGTTTGATTGCTTATATTGGTTTAAAAACATATAATGTGCAACAACGCAGAAGTTGAAATAATTAGATGCAGAGCCTGTGGCTTTGAGCTCTTCCTGTTTTCTCTGCCTTAGAAAAGAATTAGCCTCAGAGTCAGGGACAGACTAGATCTTGACTTTTTGCTAACTTATTGCCGCCCTTAGAGCTAGAGAAATATAGGCACCCAACACGACACAGAACTCACAAACCATGCTGGTAGGTGAATGATTTCTTTGAAGGAAATGCAGCCTGAGGAAGAAGAGGAGTTGGTTTGGGCATCTAGAGATCTGGGATTTGGCTCACTTCTGATCCCGAGCAGGGTCATTAATAAAGTGAGGGAGCTGCCCACATCACTGGTTCTAGGTGGGACTGCATATCAGGTCCTCAGGAATGTGTGTTCAAAATGTAGATCGTGGATGCTAGCCCAATAATGCATCATCTCTGCAGGGGTGACAGTTCAACAGCTAAACTTTTACCAAACTCCCTAGATGGTTTTATGTAGGAAGCCGAGTAATGGACCACTGACCTGTGTTTGCTAATTCTGATTAGATGATTTCTAAGGCTCATTTCAATTGTTAAATTTTCTGGTCTATAGCCATGCATACGTTGTATGTCTAAGAGAAGGCATAATAAGATTGGTTTACTGGTTCATCAAAAACACCCAAGTTAATAAATCTATCCTGTTATTTATGTAAAATTAAGTTATTTATGTAAAATTGACCTTGACTTTCCCATTTGATGAATACATGCCTTAGGGAGACAGGTGTGGTTCTTTGCCCTTGAGGTAGCCCTGGGAGTGGTATCTTGTTTATTGGATGCGTCAATTATCCTGCAAAGAGTCCATTTCCAGTTGGATAATTAAGGTGCTGTTCACCTGTTCAACAAAAAATGTCAGAATGTGGGCCTCCCCTGGTGGCGCAGCGGTTGAGCGCTGGGTTGCGAGGCTGCCCACAGCCTCTGCAGTGCCAGTTCGATCCCCAGCCACCGGTGAGGGTCCCACAAAAAAAAGTCAGAATGTGCCTTACTTCACTGGTACATGGAGTTTATCAGACCTTCCCTGAGGAATTTCAAAGCCATGTCTCAGAAGCCTTGAGCCTCCCTGAAGAAAAATGCCAAAGGAGGAAAGGTAAGGCTACAAGGTAATACGATGCCAAATAAGAAAACAAATACATTATAACATCACCCCTACAGTACATCTTCCTAAAATAACAATATTCAAACTATGGCACCTAGCAGTTCTATGAAGAATCTTCCGAAGAGTTTCTACAAATATGTGATTTTAAAAATGAGAAAAACACTGTGACTAATTTAAATACTGCACAACTCATATCCTAGAACATATTGGTTACCAAATGTTAATACTGAAAACCACGAACACATCCACTTAGCATTACCAAGCTTGTGTATCTTTTTGTAGACTTTGGGATAATGCTTCTTTTGCTTTCTATGTATTTGAGCTTCTAAATGTATTGGTGATTTTGAAAGCATCTGGCAAACTTACACAACCTAGGAAACAACTATGATGGAGGCTGCGTGTGGTCATGGAGATGTTATGCGCAGTTCAGGACATGCACACATCACAGTGTCGCTGTCATTCCTGCCAGTGAGAGTGAACACCCATT
This sequence comes from Talpa occidentalis, assembly GCF_014898055.3. Lineage (NCBI taxonomy): Eukaryota > Metazoa > Chordata > Mammalia > Eulipotyphla > Talpidae > Talpa > Talpa occidentalis. The sequence continues at coordinate 16,455,074 of NW_023601322.1, forward strand.
GCTTGGTCAAAAAAAAAGGCAAAACTTGTAGACAACTATAGCTGAGGCTGGAAGCAGGGGAGGGGAAGGAAAAGGCATCAAGACAGGGGTGGGAAGAGCACAAGGCACCATGGAGATGGTTCACAGGTGATGTGGGTCAGGGGAAAAACTACACATAAAGGGAGAAAACAAAATACTGTACAAAAAATGAACAGCATTGTAAAAAAAAATAAAATTAATAAAAGTAGAAGGAAAAAAAAAAAGTGAACACTCAAGTAGTATCGATTAACTAGATAATTCTCAGCGAGTCCACTGGTTGGCAAGTTCACACAAGGATCAGACAATATCCCAAGAACTATATAAAGAGATAGATAGTAGGTTTCTCTGATCTTGGATAACCCCAGGACAGGAAACCCCTTAGTCTTTCCCAATTTCATCTGGGTGAAAAAAGTGCTATACATAACTGCAGAAACATTTTGAAAAATATGGTTCTAAATTATTTTTAGATCTTATTACCCTTATTATTTGGCATTGCTTTCAGAGCCAAATTATAAACTACACAAGACAATTTCAGTATGTTCAAAACCATATTTAATGTAATAATTCTGGCTCTATTAAAGGGAGGGAAGAAGAAAGCTGTATCTCATCTATTCTGAAAGTGTGATGGATTGGGCCACTGAAGATAAATAGAAAGTTCCATGGGTTCTAAAAATAGTCTCTAAAATTGGCACCCAAAGAGCTTTGAACAATGACAATACAGCCAAACTAGAACCCTTAGCTGACTGGGTTCACTTCAGATGACCAAAATTGAAACAATGGTCTGTTTGTTACTGAGTAGGTCATCTCAAACAATTACTTAACCTCTTAGCATACTGCTGTTGGGGCTAAGTACAGTAATAGAGATGATGATAATTTATAAGCTAAAATGTGCTTCACAGGGGCCTTCTTTTTGGCGCATGGGATTAAGTATCAGCACTACGAAGCAACTCAGCACTATGAAGGGATAGGCAGCCACTGCAGCACAAGTTCAATCCCCAGACAGGGAGCTAACCCACATGGCTCAGCAGATGTCTCCTGTCTTGCCCACTGCTCCCCTCAATAGTGTATTTCAGTCAGTCTGCCTGTTCTGTTCCCCACTCTGTCTCTGGTGAATCCTCTCACCCTCCCTGAACCTCTGGCCTATACCCCAGATCCTGTATGCATAAATAAATAAATCTTTAGGGCCTCCCTGGTGGCACAGCGGTTGAGCGTTGGGTTGTGAAGCTGCCCGCAGCCTCTGCAGTGCCGGCTCGATCACCAGCTGCTCCCCGGCCACCGGAGGAGGGTCCCACATGGTGCTCAGACCTCTCCTGCCGCCCGCTGCTGCCCTCAGCAGTGTACTTCGGTCCTTCTGCCTGCTCTGCTCCCCGCTCTGGCTCTGGTGAATTCTCTCACCCTCCCGTGCTTCTGCCTATACCCAGTGCTTGTATAAATAAATAAATCTTTAAAAATAAATAAATAAATCTTTAAAAAAATAAAATAAGTTTCACAGATTATAGTGTTAATAAAATATTTTAAGTATTATAAATGGGAGTATATAAGCTATAGAAAATATGACAGGAAATAATCTAACACCTTTTTGGATAATTATAGGATATAATTGAGTTTGTGTTCTCACCAGATGTTCCTTTAAAGAATACAGCATGATCAACAAGCAACTATAAACCAGAGACACACTATGGGGGGTGAGGGGGGTGGGAGGCAGTAGGATCAAAACAAGGGTTGTGGGAATTGTATGGGGACTATAACCAAGATGAAAATGTATATATTGTGGAAAAATGAAAAATGATATAAAAAATATAAAATAAAATAATTAAAAAAAATAAAGAATACAAAATGAACATTAACCAAGAGGTTCCTACATACAATGAGGAAAGGGAAAGAGAAAAAGGGAGACATGGATGGATGAAGGTACAGACTGAGTTTTGATAACTCCCAGGATTGGGGTTAGTAATGCCCCCCCGATCCCCCTCCACACACTGCATTTTGAATCCATTCCAACCAATTTTATGATTTTCTAGCATCTTCAGAACGCTTGGGAAGCCGAGATTTCCTAAAGCTATAAAGGCTTTGGCTTCCTCATAGCTGACCTGTCCACAACAGACCCTGCCAGAGGCTTTAAAGAAACCTCCGCCACATCCCCCACCCTGGTGTGGGACATTACAATCTGGAGCGGGTCCACCCCAGTGCCATGGGACAATTCAGGAAGTTGGTATGGATGCTCTCCAGGGAAGAACCTTGACGGAAAGGAGGAAATGATGAAGGAAAAATCCAGTACTGGAGCCATTTCAGCAAAGATGGTGTCTCTTGGGACAATGTAAGATAATGGAGAAATACAAATTAAAATTGTTAAGGTGGAGAATGGAATGTCAATTAATGCCTGCTACTGAGGAACTTGAAATCCCAAAATCTGACAAAGGCTTCTGCAACACTGACTTGGAATGGAAAGAGAACAAAGGACTGTCACCAACCTTTGCAGAGCAAGACCCTGCAGGTGGATCCCACCTGTTTCCTTATAGCACAGTGATCACTTGCGACTGACATGTCACAATCCTTATCAAATGACCTCTGCAATACAAAATCTCTTTGTGATTTCTACACTTAAAGATCTTTTTTTTTATTAATGCTATTTTATTTTTTATTTATTTATTTTTTTAATCTTAAATTTTATTTTTATATTCCCCCATACAATTGCAAACGCCCCATTCTGACCCCAATCCTTCCCCTCCCGCCCCCCGCCCCCCAAAAAGTGTCTCTGGTTCATAGTTTTTTGTTGATTTTGATTTTCACTTTCTTATATTCATTTTCCTGGTCCCTTATTTAAGTTTTCTAGATTCCTGCTATGAGTGAGACCATCCGGTATTTTTCTTTTTCTTTTTGGCTTATTTCGCTGAGCATGATCCCTTCCAGCGCCATCCATGTTGCTGCAAATTGCATGTGTTTATCTTTTTTGAATGCTGAGTAATATTCCATGGTATATATGTACCATATCTTCTTGATCCAGTCATCTACTTTTGGGCATTTGGGTTGTTTCCAAAGCTTAGCTATTGTAAACAGTGCTGCTATAAACATAGGGGTGCAGGCGCTCTTTGGAATTGATGTTTCTGTGTCCTTTGGGTAAATACCTAGGAGTGGAATTGCTGGATCCTATGGAAGCTCTATGTTTAGTAGGTCCAGAAATCTCCACACAGCTCTCCATAGTGGTTGGACCAGTTTGCACTCCCACCAACAGTGCACACCCTCGCCAACATTTGTTGTTGCTAGTTATTTTAATATGTGCCATTCTCACTGGTGTGAGATGGTATCTCATGGTAGTTTTGATTTGCATTTCCCTGATTACAAGTGATGTTGAACATTTTTTCATATGTCTGTTGGCCATTTGCATTTCCTCTTCAGAGAAGTTTCTTTTTAGCTCTTCTGCCCATTTTTTGACTGGATTATTTTCTTTGTTGTTGCTGAGTCTCATCAGCTCTTTGCAGATTTTTGTGATCAGTCCTTTATCATTTACACTTAAAGATCTTTTCAGCAGCCTGAAATATGGAGTTCCTTCCAAGACTCTTAGTTACGAGACTTATGGCCTGTAGTACATAGTTCTGACCCCAAATTAAATTTTTTCCTTATTCCTAAAAAGTCTCACTTTTTCTTTGACTAACACAACAATGGATAGGATAGCCACACACAAAAAAACAATTATCAGGTTCAAAATATCAGTACTGTTCAGCTTAAGAAACTCTGCACTCAATGGAGCTTGTCCATGTCTTACCTTTTTGTCCCTAGAATAGCATCTATGACCTCTAGTTAAATCAGCTTAAGTTGGAAAACCTACTGAGTGGATCTCCAGAGTCTGAAGCTGTGTATCTTTCCTGCCACCACTCCCTGCCCTGATAACAGGAGACCCAATTCATCCTGCAGGGGCTCTGCTCACTCACCAGTAACGAGAGGGCTTGGGATTAAATTGGCAAATTTCAAAAGCTGTCTTCCCTGTCATCATATTTTGTGATAGTGACTCTATAAGGAATAGAATGTTGTATTTTAACCAACATTCCTGAGTGCCTGCTGCAGATCAGGTGCTGCTCCAAGTCCTTTACAGGGACTAACTCATTCCCCCTAACCCCCAATGGCATGATACAATGACCATTATTATCAACCATTTAGAATCTGACAAGAAAATTGCAAAATAGTGTGGATAGTTACCCAAGCTTGCATTGTAGGTAGCAAAGCCAAGATTTGAACCATGCAGTCTGATTCCAAAACCTGCACCGGGAAGTGAATCAAACATGCCCTCCCAGGAGATGGAAAATCCAGGAAGGGATCAACTTGGGTATCTACTGCCCCTCAGCTCTGCTTCATCCCTAGCAGCCCTACTTAGTTTTTTTTCCCCCGGGTTCCTGTGTGGGTGCACACATGCATGTGTGTATGTGTGTAGCACAAATCATTTCCTACACTATATATATTTTAAAAACCACTTAGATATGTGATTCCTGCATTTTTCTTCATGTTTGATATTTCATTATTTGAATCTTCCAAGATTATTTGCACTTGAAACTATCTATTATTTGAATCTAATCCAAAACAAAATGTATCTGAAAGCACAAATAATGAAAATAATGCTAATTCTAACATAGCAAAGAAAATAACTACATGTTATTATGTTCACAGAAATAAAGGCAATCTTGCATTCATAATGACTTTTCCTTGAAAAAGTGTAAAGCACCTAACCAATTTAAGAGTAGTCCTAGGGTCTCCCCGGTGGCGCAGCGGTTGAGCGCTGGGTTGTGAAGCTGCCCGCGGCCTCTGCAGTGCCGGTTCGATCCCCGGCTGCTCCCCGGCCACCAGAGGAGTGTCCCACATGGTGCGCAGACCTCTCCTGCCGCCCGCTGCTCCCCTCAGCAGTGTACTTTGGTCCTTCTGCCTGCTCTGCTCCCTGCTCTGGCTCTGGTGAATTCTCTCACCCTCCCGCGCTTCTGACTGTACCCAGTGCTTGTATAAATAAATAAAAAATAAATAAATCTTTAAAAAAAAAAAAAAGAGTAGTCCTAAATGAAAAAAATAATACAAGTTTATAAAATCATTGAATTTGGGAGTATCTACATTTCAAACAGAATACCTACCAACATATATTTACTACATTGTCCCTTTAAATACCAAGCCCCCTGCATGCATTTTAAATTGATTTAACTCACAAAAATTCAATGTACACTCAACTCTTCAAGAGCTCATCTACTGTATACAATGGAATATATACCTGCAAGAGCCCATTAATACTGCCAATTCTCCAAAAGAATCATTCTCTTCATTTTTGAGAGAAACAAAGGCAATACAGCATCCTGTGTAAGCAGAGAAATGAGTGAATGCTATTTGATGAGAATGATTCACACTAACAATGAGAATCACAAAAATGACAGTAGTAAATATGTGTTGTCCATTATCTAAGAATTAGAGGTTATAACATTTTATTTGAAGAACAGAAATCTTATCACACTCAAGTACCATCATTTTAACTGAGTATTATAAATGGTATATTTCTTACCAGTTTCTACCAGATAACAGGATGAAACCATCAATGAGAAATGATCATATTAATGCACTAATAATTTTATTATGATTTGTTTTGATAGACTCTGCTGGGTATTTACTCAATAGCCTTAATACGCACTACACCCCTTTATTCCTAGCTGGCAGGGTCTACTTTCATTGCAAGGGCTGATAAAGCAAGTTATTTGCTTCCCTATGTTTTCTTGAAGCTAGAAAACAGACAAAAAAACAAACAAACTTAAAAACCCCACAAAACAATATATCAAGAGACATCTGCCAGAGGTTTCGAAAGGAAATTCTCCCTACTTCTGAGAAAAGTACACTAGAGAGACATAAAATATTCAAGTGAAACAAACTTTGTGAGGGGTGTAGAAGTTTTGATACCCAAAATTATCCCAAATAGCTGATATTAAGTATTTATGTTGCAGTTAGATTCCTTTTTCATGCTGTTGCCTCAAAATATTGAATGCCAACAGGGAAAGAACTATGACTTTTACATCACTGTATCTCTAGAAACAAAACAGTACCTCAACACCATAAGTGCAAAATAAATGAGTGAGAGTTGACTTGAAAGTAGAGAAAAAACACTGAGCCAAGTCCTTCAAAAAAATTGTTCATAAAAATGACGTATTCAAAATACTCAAAGACAAAAGCTTGCAGCCAAGAATACTATATCCTGTAAGACTCACTTTTAGATACAAGGGAAAATAAAGGTCTTCCCAGACAAACAAAAGCTGAAGGAGTTTGCATACATTAGTCCTCCCCTACAAGATATATTGGAAGGAGCACCCCTACGTGGATCAAATCATACAAAAAATAAATAATAAATGGCTTGAACAAGAAAACTAAAGGTAAATGACAGTGGAAAAACCCCATATATCAATAATTACCCTAAATGTAAATGGAATGAACTCACCAATCAAAAAGTATAGATTGGTTGGCTCCCAAAACAAAACCCAACTTTCTGTTGTCTCTAGGCAACATATCTGAGCTACAAAGATAAATATATGCTCAAAGTAAATGGCTAGAAAACAATCCTACAGGAAAATACACTTACATCAAATGAAGGAGCACCAAATATATAAGACGATTATTAACAAACCTAAAATAAAGATATCAGTCACAACACAATAGTGATAGGTGACTTCCACAACCAACTTCATTCAATGGACAGATCAACCAGACAGAAAATCAGCAAGGAAACAATCGCCTTAAAAAAGGAATTAGAACAGATGGACCGATTAGAATTTTATAGGCCACTACACCCCCCAAAAGCTGAGTAAACATTCCTTTCAGGAGCACATAGAACATTCTCCAGGACTGACTACATACTGTGTCATAAAACAAGTGTCAATAAATTCATGAGGATTGAAATCATATTAAGGCTCTTCTCTGATCACAGTGTTATAAAGCTAGAAATGAACCACAAAAATAAAGCCAGAAAAAAACCCTAAATATGGAGTTTGAACAACACACTACTGAATTACTATTGGATTAATGAGAAATTCAAAAAAGAAATTAAAAACTACCTGGAGAGAAATGAAAACAGACACATGACCTACCAGCACTTGTAGGATACAGAAAAAGCAGTACAAAGAGGAAAATATATAGCAATACAGCTCGACATGAAGAAGAACTCAAAAAATAATCCAAAAAAGAAGCGCAAATGAAAACAAGGACAAGTAAAAGGAAATAAAAATTACAGCAGAAACAAATAAAAGTCAAAAAGAGTTTAAAAGATCAATGAAACAAAATCTAGTTCTCTGAAAAAATAAACAAAATAGACATGGACTTCTAGCTAGACTCACTACGGGAAAAAGGGAGAAAACTCTAATGGAATCAGGAATGAAAGAGAAAACAGACATCCCAGAAATACAGAGGAAAAATACAACAATTTTTCTCATTGCTATGACCTGTCCTCCAAGAAGCAGTTTAGATGCCTTCTCTTTTACAAGGAGAAGCAATTAGAACAGAAGAACCGGGTTTTGACACCAGGAACATAGGGTGGGGAAATAAGCTGGTGATGCTGAGGAGGAGGGGAGAAGGAAGAGTCCTCAAACAAAAGATGGTTTGGAAGTAGACCAGGACCTGGAATAGATGTGATAAATACAGATCTTGCCAGTTGACTTCCTGGGATCAGACACTGCTTATGGGCTGTGACAAAGATCTATGCCAACCCATGACTCTCCATGGGAAAGTATCTTTGCAATATGAGAGCCACGGTGTCCTCATTAGCTGCATTTGATTAGAAGAAATAACTAAATTTGACAGCCAACACTGAAGACACTGCCTTCAGGGGCCTATGACACACTGATAAACCACAGGGAATCCCAGTCAACTAGAAAACAGATTCAAAGGAAAAATCAACTCTGAATGTTTTGGACTGAATTGAGTGTAGCAGGGCTGAGTCAGGAGAATGCACACCACCATTACATTAATGTCACATTACCAATATTCAAGTCAATATATAACTATAGGTCAGTGACCTAAAAAAATGTAGTATTCTTTTGATTTCTTCATTTCCTGAAATTCTATCACACTTAAAATTAACATCAAGTAGTTAGTCCTTTAATTATAACTTACACAAATCTTTGCCATCCATCTTTTTGTTTTCCACAGGTAGCACTAAAAATCTTGCTTTAGCTCCAACATGACCAATCACTTACTGAATCTCCCCTTCTTGATTTTCAAGTGCCCTCCTTTTTAACAGACTTTATACAGGGAAGATAGATTAGTATTGAAAATATCCATCTATGCTGACGAATCCTCTCTTCAAACCTCAATATTTTGTCAACAGAATTGAATTCAATTGTCTTCTTGTATCACTTTTACCTCCCTTCATATCTTCTATTCGACAATCAAAATCCATTACTAGGTTGTCTGAACATAACCCCTGCATTAGCAACTCTGTCACTGCTCATACCTTCCTGCTGCACAGACTACTCTTGTCACTCATTTTCACTTGTTGAAATCCCACTCATATTTCACGACCCATGCAATTGTCACCTTGACCTTGAAGAATTTCACTGACATCCATTCTTTACTCATTTCTTTACCCATAATTAGAAATCATAATGCCTTATCATGAACTCTTTGTGACCTCTGGCAGAAGCTCAAAACATTTACTAAAGATGAGACATGCTAGGTATTTTCTAGACTCTATGTCCCCTGAGGGCAAGGACCATTTCTTTTTCATAATTCCAACCCACCCGTCCTCTTACCACCTAGCACAGATGCTTGCGCATAGTTAGAACGAAGCACATGTTTGAGAAATGTGGGTTTATTTCTTCATCCTTCCCCTAACATGTGTCACAGAGCTTGCCATGTGGAGGGTGTTCAGCATATACCAGGACTCTGTTTCAACCAGGATACTCATTGTCATTCAAACAATTTAATCAGCACCTCAAAAAAAAAAAAAAAAGAAGAAGAAGAAGAAGAAGCCATACTAAGACTTGATTGAGGGACGACAGAAGCATCAAAGCAATATAATGGCATTTTTCAACCAGATGTTTCCAGAGGTGCAACCACTGTCAGGAAGAATTTCTCCCTGGATGTGTCCTGTTACTAAGCTATCCACCCACCAAGTATTTGTAACATTCATTCCACAAAGGGCTGGTTCTGATGATTTGTCATATACGAGAGGATGAAACTCGTTTTAAAATCTGCTGTTTTCCCCAGCTTGTCACAGATTCTTTCGAAGCATCTGTTCTTTACAAAACAGTATGGGCTAATTCCAGGTACATACAATCTTTTCAGAAATTTAGATGATTCTGTTTGGCCCTCTCAACTGCTTTCCTCAGTTAGTTTCAGTATATCACTCCTTTGGCTACAGTTTCCTATTCTAAACTTATTTAGTCCCCACTTCCACCCCCATTGTTTACAAAAATCTTAATTTTACATATTTTCAGGACCACACAGTTTCAACATAAATTCTTTAACTGTGATAGCTGCAACAAAATTACAAACCAGTTCTTAAAAACTCTGGGATGCAAGCCATCAGGCCCCGATTTGCATACATGTGTCTTATTTGCTCCTGCCTCTGCGGCTTGCCTCTCCAGGGGTAGTGGCTATTTGCCTATAAATTCTGATGATTCTGATGAACCGAATGTAGTAGGCTTTAGAATCCCACTTCACTGCAAGAAAACACTCAAGAATAGAAAGTGTTTTAATATCTTTGCTTTGTAAAGTTTCAAATAAATTTGTTTGTATCTGGATATTTAACTCTTCTGTTTTCATTTTTGTTGCCCACTTAGTGAGACAATCAATAATCCTGAAAAGGTGACCTGCTAAACACATACAGATATCATTTTACACCTCATTTCCCTCCACAGCCCTTTGACACAAGGGAGACAGACTATGGTTAGTTTTGTTGTGTTGTTAACTCTTCAAGTGTCTGAATAGATCCAACCATGTACATAAAGCCTAATATAAAATAAATATTGTAATTATAACCTTATATGGGTATGCATGCACACACTGAGAGCTTTTTATAGCAGCTATTTTACAATCAATTTATCTTGACATAAATAGGATGATTTCAAAGATACTAATTTAGAAATTAGATGCTCTCATCTCATTACATTAACTTCATGAAACCCCAGAAAAGCTTGAAGGGATTATATTTTTCCTAAAAAATTTCAGAACAATTTTACTCTGTGGTCTGTTTTTATCTGCTCATGGAAGCTGATCACATGGTTTTGGTACAATTGGCCTATCTATTCTAAATCATTCAGTAATTTATTACATTTATTAAAAGCATTAATAATTAATAAATCATTCCATTGCAAAAGATATAGAGTGCTAATGGTGAAACAGAAGGATTTATGGAAAAATGTCCCGAGGAAAAGAAAAGGTAAAAAGGATTTGAGTCCAGGCAGAAATTAGGAATATAGGGAGACATTAAGTCTATTTTTGCTTTCATTTCTCTTGCCCCTATCATGCAATCCCCAAACACATACTGAAGACAATGTTGTAGAGTGTTTGCCTAGGATTTCTTCTACGTATTTTATGGTTACAAAGAACTCCTACAACTCAACAAAATGAAAACAAAGAACCCAATCCAAAAAACGGGCAGAAGAGCGAAAGAACACATACAGATGGCCAAAAACACATGAAAAAAATGCTTATCGTCACTTATCATCAGGGAAACACAAGTCAAAACCACAATGATATGCCACCTTCCACCTACGAGAATGCACAGAGGGCCAAATCTGCACCAAGTAATTTATCCAACCAGTGTCTGCTGCACCACAGTGTTCTACACACTCATCCAGGTGCTGGGACACTACAGTGATTGAGACCAATTCCTGCCCTCCTGGAGCAAGAGGGACACAAAGGAGGACAGTCTTCCTTCCTTACAGATGGTGATGCAGCTGGATCTGCACCTCAATAGATACATCTGTCCAGCTATCTTGAAACTTTGAAAATAGACAAAGGGCAAAAGGAGCACACCCATGTGGCAGTGAGAAAGCATAGACAGCACCTGAGTTTCACATGACATAATTAGTCCCCAAATTTACCATCCCCGAGGTCACACTTCTTCTGGAAAATATAGTGGTTATGTCAATATAGGGGTTAAGATATGTCAAAATGCTGAAATAGTTAAGTCTAAGTCCTAGTCATGCCCTTGTGACTGTGAGGTTACTTGGAAATAGGGTCTTTGCACATGTACTTAAGCGAAGAATCTTGAGATGAGGTCATTATAGACTTAGGGTATTACTAAATCCAATTTCTGTTGACCTTAAAAATAAAGGATAGGGGTTTCTGGAAGGTACAGAGGGGACAGCCATGAGCAGAACCAAAGAAGTCCATGTGACAATGAAAGCAGAGAGTGAAGAGAGGCCTCTACAAGCCCAGAATGACAAGGGTTGCAACCCCAAGGCCTGCAACCCCAAGAATCAAGATGCCTGATTCTGCCTTTGGCAGAGGCCCTCCTCGGTGGTGCAGGCACACTGTGAATCTGTCCTCAGCCTCGCAGCATGGGTTCGATCACAGCCGGCCAGCGAGAATCCCACATGGCAAGCAGACCTCTCCTGTCTCACCCGCTGCTCCCCTCAGCAGTGTATTTCGTCAGCCTGCCTGTTCTGTTCCCCGCTCTGTCTCTGGTGAATCCTCTCACCCTCCCGCACATCTGGCCTGTACCCCAGTTCTTGTATAAATAAATAAATCTTAAAAAAAAATTAATCAAACAAACCCCAAAGAGTGTACCTTTAAAAAAAAAAAAAAACTTAAAAAAAAAAAAGAGCCTTTGGCAGAAACCAACCCCAGGATAATGTGATTTCCCACCTCCAACCACTGAACTGTGGGAGAAAAAATTCCTGTTGTTTTAAGTCATCTAGTAAGTGGTGATTTGTTACCACTGCCCTAAGAAACAGGGACAGTAAAATAACATCACTTTGCCCCTCATGATCTATTCTCAACATACGGAAGCCAAACCAAACTGTGAAAGTCCTCGCTTAAAGCCCCTAAATAGTTCACTTCTCAGTTACGTTTAAAAGTCCAAGGTTCTTTCACTTGTTTCACAGGACCTATACTGATATAGTCCCAGGCAAACTCTATTCCTGCCTGGCTGTTCTTGTACTAGTTATTACCCCACCTGAAATCCAATTTTTCTAATACCTGCAGAGTTTTTTTACTCTTCTCCATTAAAGTCTTATCTCAAATTTCCCCCCCACTATCACCACTGTTAGCACCACTGCTAACTACTCCTGACTCTCTACTGACAGTCACCAGCCACCCAACCTACTGTGCCAGAGCGAATGGTGCTCTTTGCCCATCCTATATTTCTGTTTTGTCCAAAGAACTATAACCTTCCAATACATTCTATAATTTAGATGTTTATTGTAGGCACTATTTACTATTTGCCTCTCCCACTCGTGGAATATCAACACTGTGACAGCCAGAGTCTTGTCTAGAACACTACTTGGTTCTGAGAAGAGACTCCATAAATAATTGCTGAATTAAATAAGCAAATGACTTATTTTTCCACTTTTAGCCTAAACTATCCCCAAAATAATCATAACAGATCAGCAACAGCATTATACTCATTACAAACATGGATCTTCTCCTAAAAATTTTTACGACCAGGGCCTCCCCGGTGGCGCAGCGGTTGAGCGCTGGGTTGCGAAGCTGCCCGCGGCCTCTAAAGCGCCGGTTCGATCCCCAGCTGCTCCCCAGCCACCGGGCGAGGGTCCCACATGGCGCGCAGACCTCTCCTGCCACCCGCTGCTCCCCTCAACAGTGTACTTCGGTCCTTCTGCCTGCTCTGCTCCCCGCTCTGGCTCTGGTGAATTCTCTCACCCTCCCGCGCTTCTGACTGTACCCAATGCTTGTATAAATAAATAAAAAATAAATCTTTAAAAAAAAAATTTATGACCAATTTCCCTTAATCCTCAGAATGATTTTACATATATACATGAAGTTACATGTCTGTATAATGGATTAAAATAATGCAATTTTTTCTTTTACAATCTGTTGGGGCAAAAACAACCACTACACAATTTCCACTACAATTTGCTTTTCATTCTTCTTTCTACTTAACAGGATGACTCATCTCTGCCATCTCTCCATTCTTTATGTCTCCTCTAGCAATAGAAATATCTTAAAATTTGAAAATTGTTATCATAAGCCCATCTTAACAATTTTATTTATCTCAAACATCTGAAGATAGCTGAGTCTTCTAAAACAAGCACTGCTCAATTATTCTATTTTTGTGGATTCATGTGCCAAAGAAAGGTAATATTGTCCTGTTTTGGAAAGCCAAATTGACTTCTCCATGGATCTCAAATCCATTTATCACTATACATTGCAGATGGAGCTCTAACAGCTATCCACATCAAAAAAAAAAAAAAAAAATAGGTTTTAAGTAATTTCAGCAAGGCTGACAGTGTTCGCTTGTACCTTGAAGTGAATGTTCACATCAATCCTGAAAAACTGATCAGTAATCTGGATGTCCACGTGCATCAAACTTGGGAATATGTTTTGTAACACAGATTGCATTTTGTCTGTAAAACTTTTTGTACTTTAAGCTGTGTCCCTTCAAGACAGATGAAATTAGAACAGTCCAGAAGATAGTAATGAAAAATTGTTAAGAGATGGGTAACAGAGGAGAACGTCAAAACACATGAGGACCTTAGTAAAATAGGAACAAATACTAGAGGGAATAAATATAAATAAAAATATGCTTACAATATTCTGGTTTATAATGTTTTCTTCCATCCTAACTTCATCACTGAGAGATATTTTATAATTCACAGCCATAATTAACATGAGCTCTATGATTTCTTTCCCTAGGTCAAACATTCTAGGAGAGGTTTATCTTAAGACGCATAATCAAAATTTAATCCTGAAAGAACATCTTTGTTCCCAGTGCAAAGTTTCTCTATGCTATGGAATAACACTGATTAGCCTCTTATTATACATTTAATGATATCTCAAAGTATCTGGCTTTGAGGTTGGTTGTGAAAATGCATTCAAAAGATACATCTGATTACATATCTATGTGTGTGATTCTGTATATAGATATACATTTAGTTGGCCAGAGAAAATTAAACAAAATGATAGTCACACAAAGGTATGTTAAATGAGGATTTACAACTGACTGGTAACTATATAGCAAGGATTCTCAATGGGACATTAACCAAATGTACAAATCACATATAATACAGAAAAAGATAAACAGTGCACTGTGGTATTATCATCTATTCAAAAAGTGCATAATCAGATGACTTGAAAATAAATCCCTTAAAAGCTCAATGGGAGGCAATAAGGGGGAAAAAAGTGAAATTGGGGTGCAAAATCTGTAATACAATATATCAGACAAAATAGATTAAGAAATGTAAAATGTACATGATACATGAAGTGTACCAGAATCTACAAGAAAGAAAACTATTTTTTTCTAATTTTGCAAAAGAGAGGGGTTTTTATGTAGCAGAACTTTGGTGAATTAGTTTTACAGTAGATTTTCTTTGTGTCCTTCATTTAACACAATGCTTAAATTCTAACGTGGAGGTTGTGGCTGGGGAGATGAAAACAAAGCAAAATAAGCCAAGTACACAGCTCTGGCTGAATCCAGAGCTGACACCAAAACCTCAGAAGTGAATGGACTACATGTTTCATATAATTCCTAAAGGCTGTTTCTCTTGACTCACTTGAAATAATGGTAGTCCGTTTGAGTTCATACGCTTTGTTGAGAATCTCGAATGGAGTTACTTAGTACCGAATAGGTCTTGTCTTCATACTAAAAACTCCTATGTTTTTATTTCATTATATAAAAAAAACATGCGGTTATTATAAAACATTCTAACACAAAAACTACACAATATAGAGTATCAGCTGTTACCTTTATGATCATGTGGCTGGCTGACATCTGAACCTCGTCGCACTGTCCAGAATCACCAGAGTATCACACTGCACATCATCAGCCTGGAAAAAGATCAAAATTCAAAATCTGAAGTATAGTTTCTACTGAATACATATTATTATCATAAAGTCGAAAAAATCTTAAAGAAAAACCATAGTGAGTTAAGAAATGTATTAGTCAATACTATTAAATAAATAAAACATTGATCCCACTCCATATTTACACATGTTTACATTATGTATATATGCAGACAGGTATTAGAATGTATATATGCATATAAATATTAATGCAACTATGTTCATTTCATTTTTGAGTCATGAACTCTCTTTTGGTCCCATCCTATTTTTTTTTTTTAATTAACAAGTAGATAGTAGGGTTGAGACATTTTCAAAATTCTTCTTCAAGGCAAAAACTCTAATTTGAAGGGACACATGTACTTTCTGTTTATTGCAGCACTATTTACAACAGCCAAGTTGAAAGTGTCCGAGGGCAAATCAGTGGCTTAAGAAAATATGATATAGGGCCTCCCTGCTGGCACAAGGGGTTAAACATAGCATTGTGAAGCTAACCGCAGCCTCTACAGCACAAGTTCAATCCTGGACCAGCGAGAAAGCTACCCACAGGGCACAGCAGACCTCTCCTGTCTCACCCGCTGCTCCCCTCAGCAGTGTATTTAAGTAGATCCACCTGCTCTGCTCCCACTTTGTCTCTGGTGAATTCTCTCACCCCCCCACCGCAAGTCTGGCCTGTACCCCAGTTCTTGTATGCATAAATACATAAATCTCTAAAAAAAAGAAAATATGGTATTTTTACACAATACTCAGCTAAAAAAATTTATGAAAACTTGCCATTTGCAAGTTGGAATTGAAGGGCATTATTAAATGTGAAATAAGTCACAAGGAGAAAGACAAATACCAGATGATTTCATTCACATACAATATAAAGAAACAAAAGAACAGAGCAAAATAAAACAAACCCTAGAAACATGACTGTAGAATTGAGGGAGAGGGGGTATGTAGAAGGTCGAAAGGGGAGGAGGCACAATGGACTATGGTGGAGGAATATGGGTGTCTTGGTTGGGGCATGGGGGAAGGGTTGTGGTGCCATACATCTGAAGGGGTGTGAATCCATAACTCTGAATCATACAAGGTATATACTAATGCTATTTCAATTTAAAAAAATACAATTAAAATGCTTTTGTAAAAATACGGTGTTATAAAACAAAGTTACATAAATAACTTGACAAATATATAAAACATACTCAATAAACAAAAATAAATAAAAAAACTATCTTTTATTAGTTATATCCCTCCTACACAGGGTGGATCCACAGCTCATATTCTAAGAGGAACTGACAGGGAGGAATCCCTTTCTCCCTTGCTTCTTGCTGTGCAGAGCAACACTGTAAACCTAGTGGACAGAGCTGCTATTCTCACAGGAAGTCATAAAGGTCTCGGGCCTCCCTGGTGGCACAGTGGTTGAGCGCTGGGCTGCTAAGCTGTCTACAGCCTCTACAGCACCAGTTCAATCCCAGGCTGCTGGCGAGGGTCCCATGTGGTGCACAGACCTCTCCTGCCACTCCTGCTGCTCCCCTCAGCAGTGTACTTCGTGAGTCTGCCTGTTCTGCTCCCCGCTCTGGCTCTGGTGCATTCTCTCACCCTCCCGTGCTTCTGACTGTACCCAGTGCTTGTATAAATAAATCTTTAAAAATAAATCCACTTAAAAGGTCTCACTTTAAGTGGAACCCAAGTCTAATGTATCATCAAATACTACACACATGGCAGGTGATCAGGATAGCAAAGAGATTAGAAAGTTGAGCACACCCAGAAGCAGCTAATAGACTCACATTAATAAGCTAGAATGTTGATAATATTTTCAGGGGTACCAATGAAATTTCCTATTATTTATCAGGCTCTTGAAATCCAGAGAAGTGAGTCTATTAACATAGAGATGTTTCTCTATGCTCTGAAAGGGATTTTCTATCTGGTGATCTTCAAAGAAGTAGGAGGATTTGGGGATATATGAATTGGAACACTGCTATTAGGTTAATTTCAATCTAATAACAGCAAAATTTATATAATTCTGCCAATTAATACATCTTAGTTTTTATTTTAAATATGTTCTTTTACTTCAGCATGATTCTTGTTCAAGCCCTCTCAAAAAAAAAAAAAAAAAACGGTTAGATTTCAGTAATGATTTCTCAAGGCAGATAGGAGGCTCTACTTTTAAGCCTTCTTCCTGTGAAACAGAGATAACTGAATTCTGGGAAATTAGTGATTCAGTAGGTATTTTTTTGTTGTTTTCATTCCCAGTTGCCTTCTGAGAAGACCCTAAGAGAGTGAAAGAATATTTTTGTTATCTTTTACCATTTCTTTAAGGTATTAGCCAGTTCCCAGAAAACAAATAGTACCTCTGCTGGTACTATTAGGGAGAACTGATACTTCTTTGCAATTTTGTAGAACCTAACAAAAATGTTATGAGACCCGGGGAAATACTGTTCTATTTCCATATAAAATAGGCAATTTCTTCCTCTTCCCGCCCTTTCTAAATTTCAGTCAGCAAAGATCCTCTCTAGCCTTTCAAACATGGGACCCCACTTAACTCATGTTTGCCAAACCAAGTCCCCACCTCCACTTAAAAGCTCTGGTTAGTAAACTACCTGCTTTGGAAATAAAGATTTATGGCAACAGAGTCACACCTGCTTGTTTACATTTGCCCATGGCTGCTTTTATAGTGTGGAGCTGAGCATCAGGGGCGGGGCCACAGGGCACACTCACAGTCAGGAAGATTTACCGTGTGCCTCTCTGCAGAAAAGGTCACCTGCCCTGTCACTGGAAACACACAGATTTCCCCACAAGCCCACCTGGACATTTTCAGAAATTTAGTCAGCTAACTTTCCAGTGTATCAGAAGTATTTCCTTAAGGTGAGTGGCTGCAAGTTCCTACAGATAGAAAGATTAAAACTGATCTTTTTAATAAAGTTTATTTTTAGAGCATTTTTTTTTTTTGGTTCACGATAAAGTTTAGAGAAAGTACAGAGAGTTCCTCCCATATGCCCTGTGCCCTGACATATACAACCTCCCCATTACCAGCACTTGAGCAGTACATTTGCTACACTCACATCTACACTGACATGACACTCTTGCCCAGTCAGAGCGCACATTAGGGTTCACTTTTACACATTCTACTGGTTTCAATTAAGATACAGTGATGTGTATCCCCCACTGTAGTATCACACAGAACAATTTTACCATCTTGAAAATCCCCTGTGCTCTGCCTATTCATCTCTCCCTTCCAACTCCAGGAAAATACACATCATTTTATAGCTCCATTGTTATGCCCGTTCAAGGACTCCGTACTGGTGGAATGATACAATCTCTAAGATTTTCAGATTGACTTCTTTCACTTCTTGATATGCATTT
Source organism: Talpa occidentalis (assembly GCF_014898055.3). Taxonomy (NCBI): domain Eukaryota; kingdom Metazoa; phylum Chordata; class Mammalia; order Eulipotyphla; family Talpidae; genus Talpa; species Talpa occidentalis. Next base: position 16,473,410 of record NW_023601322.1, read on the forward strand.
CCTTCAGCTTTTTGACTTGACAGTGCATTTCTTTTTAGTGCTGAATAATTTTCCATTATCTTGGATGTACTACAGTGTATTTAGTTACTTTCCTACTGAAAGACTTTTGATGGCTTGCAAGTTTTGGCAATTATGCCTAGAGTGGCTATAAACATTTGTGTGGAAAGAAGTTTCAATTAACTTGGGTTAATACCAAATAATCTTCCAAAGGAACCAATCTATTCTGCATTCCCACAAGCAATAAATGAGAGTTCCTTTGCTCTGCATTCTCATCTGCCTTTGGTGTTGTCAATGCCTGGATTTTGGACAGCTGATAGGTGTGTAGTGGTATTGCATTGTTTTATTTTGCAATTTCCTAATAACATGTGGTGCTAAACATCTTTTTATATGCTTAGTGCTTTCTCTACATATATTTTGGTGAAGTATGTGTTCATGTCTTTTGCTCATTTTTAAATCAGTTTTTTATATTTTTTTAAGAATTCTTTGTATAATCTGGAGAACAATCCTTTATCAAATGTGTCTTTTGTAAAGACTGTATTTTTGAAAGGGTCTAGGTGGAATTTCCATTATTTAAATCAAGTGATTAAGCTGCAATAATTTATAAAGTATGAACACAGACTAAATCAAGCACTTTTAAAAGGTTTTAAAATATTCTCATTACAAAATACTATGTACTATAGAATATTTGGAGAAAAAACCACATTGTTACTTTCTTGGGTACATACAATTTGCATGTATATAATACACATATAGAGAGATTATATGCATCATAAAAATAAAGTATGCTATAATGTACTTTTAAAATAATTTATCAATATGTTGTGAATATTTATTGAAGCATTACATATTTTCCTACACCATTTTTTAAAATAAAAGCATAGCATTCTAAGAGTTGTATTGTAATTTAATTGACTAATTTGCCATATATGTTGATTCTTACATTTTAACTTTTAAATAATGCATTGACAAGTGTACTAGAAAAAAATCTTAGCATCCATCTTCAATTATTCCTATAGCATAGGTTTCAAGAAGTGCTGTTTTGAAGTCATAGAGCATTTCAGAACACCAGATACATCTTATCCTCCAAAAAGTTTCTTTTCTTTGAGCACCCTTAGGAAATCGTCATGACAATGTCACAAACACTCAAAATGAGGTGAACTGATTCATATTCATTTATTTACAATCAATTATTTATAGACACAAAATAACATTAAAATATCTCAAACTAGTCACTATGCTAAACTTGAATCCAAGTTAATTCGGCTTGTTATCAATCACCAAATGCATTCTTAGAGGATAAAAAGCTGAAGAAAGACAAACAAACAAGCAAGCAAACAAAAAGGAAAAAAAGTGTACTATAATGTACTTTAAAAAAATTATGCAGATTTGAAAGTTTTTTTTTGAATTTTATTTAATTTTTTTTATATAATAAATTTTATTTTTATATTCCCCATACAATTTCAACCCCCCCATTTTGACCCCAATCCCTCCCCTCCCTCCCCCCACCCCCCCAAAGTGTCTCTGGTTCATAGATTTTTGTTGATTTTGATTTTCACTTTCTTATAGTTATTCATTTTCCTGGTCTCTTATTTAAGTTTTCTAGATTCCTGCTATGAGTGAGACCATCCGGTATTTTTCTTTTTCTTTCTGGCTTATTTTGCTGAGCATGATCCCTTCCAGCGCCATCCATGTTGCTGCAAATTGCATGTGTTTATCTTTTTTGAATGCTGAGTAATATTCCATGGTATATATGGACCACATCTTCTTGATCCAGTCATCTATTTTTCGTCATTTGGGCTGTTTCGAAAGCTTAGCTATTGTAAATAGTGCTGCTATAAACATAGGGGTGCAGGTGTTCTTTGGAATTGATGTTTCTGTGTCCTTTGGGTAAATACCTAGGAGTGGAATTGCTGGATCATATGGAAGCTCTATGTTTAGTAGGTCCAGAAATCTCCACACAGCTCTCCATAGTGGTTGGACCAGTTTGCACTCCCACCAGCAGTGCAGAAGAGTTCCTTTTTCTCCACACCCTCGCCAACATTTGTTGTTGCTAGTTTTTTTAATATGTGCCATTCTCACAGATTTGAAAGTTTTAAGAGATGCTGGGAAAGATGCTTTCAATGTGGTCAATATCCTTCGGCAAAGTACGTTGTCTCCCTATATTCACAAGTAAAAAATTAGCTCTCATATGGAAACCCTGCTCTGGAAAAGTATTGGCTACATTACTTCAAAAGCAAACCTGAATACACACTAAATACAAATTAAATCCCTTTCTGTGCATCGGCCATACCTCTAGGAGTGTCCCCTGAGAAGTACTATGCTGGGATGGGCTTAGGGTCAGTGAGACCTGGGATCAAATTCTAACTCTTTGGTAAATCCCGGAACTGATATTAAGCTTCAACTTTGCAACAAAAGCAATCTACCTACCTCATTAAGATTCTTAAGAAATTTAAGCTAAGTATGCAGAGTCTCATCTCATCATCTTTGTAATTTCTAGCTCTTCGATGCAAAAATAACTTTGTCTTAAGGAATGTACAAGCTGTGAAGGGATATATTCCAAAAGAAAATTAGTGGCACTAAATGCAAGCCAGGTCTACTCCATGTACATCGTATAAAACTTCAGTGTTGCCCAGTGTTAATACCGGGCCAGAACAGACAGCTGGTGGTCAAAATCAAATTACTGAGGATGTAACACTGGAATGAGAATGGAATTCAAGCATTTCAAGAATAATAAAGAGAAAAGGAATACAGTAAATAAGCTCAAGTTAAGCCATGTATTATACTTTGCCCCTGAATGGATATTCTGATTTTTTGGGTTATTTTTGGATCCTCTGATTTTTGTCTAAAAGATTTTCCCCAGATTACATGGCATTGTAACACCATCAAATACATAATGCTTACATACTGGTTCCACATCTGAGTGATGGCTTCTGACTAAAAATTGAATGAACAGTTTAATGGTAGTTCAAATAGTAGCAAATAGTTGTTTGCCAGTTTACAATCACTTATTCGCATTCGCTCTCTGTCATTTTCTGAGCTATGTTGCAGTTAAGAAAGCTGTCATACAAAATGAAAGTGGCTTTTTCAAGCAGAAAACAAATGTACTCTGGCTGGTAGACTGGCATTTAATCATTCAGTCTCTTAGCATCATTACTCTGCTGCTAGCATAAACTATCCGCCTTGTTTTCGGAGGAAAAGAGACTGTAAACACCTGGCCTTGCCAACCTCCACAAGAAGGTGCCACCCAGGTCGTTGTTGACACTGTGGAAAGGGATCTTTCTTGTGTTGACATCTGGGGTTATCAGCAGTGGCAATGGAATGCCCGTGGGATGATGGCACCAGGATTCACACCTCCTGGTTTGGGGGTGAGGGTAATATAAGGCAGAGCTCACTCTTTGTCCTTGCTCCTGGTATCATCCTTTAGACCCTGTGATCTTCTCGTAAGACTGAAAATAATAAACATCATCTTCAGTGTTAGAAAACTCAGGCTTTCGTAGATGATTTATGTGCATCTAGAATTATGCCCCCCCCAACAATTTACCCCCAATTTTAGTAGGTTGGTACCTTTGGGGATAAGGGGGAAGTGTTGATTTTCACCCTTACAGGGCAGGGTCAAACCAAGTATCTCCACAGGTGGGTGCTGGGGTTTTTGTCACCAGTCCTAGGTGACACAGATTCAAGTCACCTTTAGCAATAGTACTAACCTTCAGCAACAGCTGGTTTTCCTCTGGTCTCCAGCTGGAAGGGTGAAATGGAGACACCCTGTTAATAAGGGAGTGCAGGGAAATTTGTCCTTCTCCTGGTTGCATATATAATATGCTGTGGGAGATGTTTTCTTCTGTATTCACAGTTCCAATTCTTTCAAGTTATGAGAATATTTGGGTGAGTATTGTCAGTAGAACTTTTCGAAGAAGAAAACTGAAATGTTGGCATTTTATGCAAGCATCATGCGTGTATATTCACTGTCACACTTTCCTTAGACGACTTTAAGAATAATTCCATAGACTATACCATTTTTATTGTTTTAATTGTTTCTTAGCAGAGGCCTTCAACGCCACACTAAATCCGGCTAATCCAATAAATTAAAAAAGATGGTCTTTTGTCATCTATCTATATGGTTCAAATTCCTCACTTTCCACTGGTGTGTTCAGGTGCTCTCTCGAGTACATTCCATAATGTCTATTCCATAATATCTATTGATCTTCTATTACAGAAGATAGATTAAAGGAGTTCTCATTCTTTTTTATTATTTGACATGTATGGATTTCTTCATGAGAAGCCCAAGGACTAATTATCAGAGGTCTGGATGTACATCCTCCATCCAACTCACCATGTGGTTCCTGATAACTATCAGATGTTTTGATTTTTGAAAAATATAAGTTGTTACTAAAAAGACCAGATACACTGGGAAGAAGGATTGCCAAACATGAAAAAGGTAGACATAGACTAATATTGCTCAATTTGGAAAAAACATAACTTCACTGAATTTATTGTTAGGAAAATTTATTGAGAATGTCTCAAAATTGTGATTTACAGTAATCCAGTCGCAATTCAAAACATAGATGTCTTAGAAGCTGGTTTAAGATAACTTTGAAGTGAAGTGTATCATAAGTTGATGGCAGATACTTTTAGGCTCCCATGCTCCTTTTATTCCTCTCAAATGAACCTCATACAATCTTCTAAAACCAATTAGATTACCCCACAGAGGTGCTGGAAGCCAAATTCTTTTGGAGAAGTCTGTGCTGAGAAAACTATTTCTATTTCCCCCTTTCAGGCAGTATCAGGATTAATCAATGCCAAGTTTACCAGTACATTTGTATCTCTACTGAAGTTCAGCACCTACTACACTCTCTAAAGCACAGGAAATGTGAAGAGAAATGTCTTATTTACCAGTTCCCAGAACTCAGCTTCAGGAGCTCAAGTTAAAAACGGTCACATATTATCAAGAGTTGATAATAGGTTATTTGCTTCCAGTAAGAAATAGAAACAGACAGGCCATGGGGAAACATAAGCTAAAACCAGTTAAAATGAGATATTTGTGTTATTAAAGTGTCAGGCAGAAACTTACACCCATGTAGGGTTTTGTGAATCGCCTGGCACCCCACACTTTAGGGCCATCCTTTCTGCAATGGTTGCGTCTTTCGTCTTCTTGTGCAGTCATGTAAGGGCTCTTGTTATTAGATCTGGTGTTATTTCCGCTCCTTGTGGGAAATTGTTTAATGCTATTGTCAGAGCCAGCAGTGCTCGGAACATTTTAATCTTGTAAAACATTCTCCCCAGTTACACAGGGGAGTCTACTTTTGAGTTTCCGCTGTTATCATGAATGATAAGGGGCCTGCATGCAAGTCTCCTTCCAATTTATTACAGCAGCATCCCTAAGACTTCAGATCATTTTAACTTATTGTCATATATCACATGCTTCTAACAGTTAGCGGGTGTATTCTCGAGTTGCTTCTGTAAACACAACCATTTTATTCTTGACATGAAACAGACTTTTGGGTTTTGGTGGTGAAAGGAGCTGGAATGAGCTATGAAAGATATGATGGTCATACTACCACCTAGAAAGCTAGGAGGGAGACACCCGTATGGAAAACACTGGTGGAGCAGAAGAGGGATCACATGAACGGGAGCAGAAGGTGCGGCAATGAATAATAAAATTATTCCCAAGTATTGGGCAAAAAGAAAGTTGTCTGTCCAGTGTCCTAGAAATCACTCAATGGGATTAACTCTCTGTACTTCTTACCCAGGTGGCAGTATTTGTACAGATGACAAAAGGCAAAATATTGTTCATTTCTTCACTCATTCATGCATTATCAGTTCATTTGTCCCTACCTATAGCGCATATAATGGGTTTCTCATCACACAGACAAGTAGAGACTAATCTCTATTGTCCAGATTCTCACATTCTGGGGGACGACAGATTCCCGGAATTCTCTAATGCAGAGAGAAGCATATGCCAGCAGGAGGATGGGGTGCATGTGATTACCCTGCCTGGGTGGAGGAAGAAAAGAAAGGGCAGAAGAGATAAAGTGAAGGAGAAAGAGGCAAAGCAGATGATGCTTCAAAAGAGAGAGTATTTAGGGCCTCCCCAGTGGTGCAGCGGTTGAATACTGGGCTGCGAAGCTGCCCGCAGCCTCTGCAGTGCCAGTTCAATCCCCAGCCACTGGCAAGGGTCCCACATGGCATACAGACCCCTCCTGTCATGCCTGCTGCTCCCCTCAGCAGTGTATTTCGTCAGTCTTCCTGTTCTGCTCCCCGCTCTGGCTCTGGTGAATTTCTCTCACCGTCCCGCGCTTCTGACTGTACCCAGTGCTTGTATAAATAAATAAATAAATCTTTAAAAAAAAGAAGAGAGAGTGTTTAAAGGGGGCCTTGAAGCATGTGTAAGAGTCAACCAGGTGGGGAAATACAAGGACCATTTAAGGCAGAGGAAATAAGGGAGAAAATCCCAAAGAGTGCTCTGGGAAAGAGGGTCTACTCACTCCCTCCTCACACCTTGATGTCACTGGACTCCACTGCCCTCATGTCATCATCTTTCACCATAATCTCTACAGATTTGCACCCCCTCTTAAGACCAAATCACCCTGGAAGCCCATGACTCCTGCTCACTGTCAAATGGCAAAGAGGTTAAAAATCTTCCATTAGAGTGGGTTCTACAGTAGAGTCACCGCCAGAGAGGCACAACTGTCCATACTGGAAATGCAGGACAACACCTGTTTGTGTTGAAGGTTTGCCTGGGATTTTGCTCATCTGAAGGAAGATACCCAAGTCTTACACTGTCGTCACACACCCAAAAAGAAAGAAATGTGTAATTTGTTTCATGTATTCGGGTAATTAAGAGAGATGAATGGACAGACCAGAGGGGAAAAGGTATACAATGGATGCTGTCCCAGGAAATATATGGCTTCCCAGGACATTACATTCTAAAAAAATATTAAATTACAAAAAGAGAGAATAACCTTAGTCAGCTTAAGAGGAATGACAGGCAACACAAAACGAAATTCGAGGATCCTTCTCAGTGGTCTTCCCAAGGCCCTGTATTCAGGGAGCAGAGGTCTGATACAGTGAAACTGAGCGAAGGCTTGTACATTGTACACAGAATTACATTGATTTTCCTACCCTGCTGATATTTCGATGAAATTCTTAACTATGTTTCTCCCTTTTTAGACCTCAGAATAAAAGAGTTCTGTCCATGCCCTGATTTGACTATCTAGCAATTTAAAAAAATCTTCTTTCAGAAGTGCTACTGAGAAAATACTACTTAAATGTTTTTGAAACAATTGGCATTCTATTTCTGTGGTGACTTCTTTTCACAGCAGGTATCACTTTACTTGTATTCATAATATCCTATAATATAACGTAAGCATTGAGCTGACTTAAAAAAAAAAAGAGAGATTCCGAAAGCTTCCTATTCTTCTCAAGCACGCCAAGTTATTGAGATCAGTGGCTGCAATTGGAAATATTGTATTTGTTTTTATAATAAAAAGGACATAATTGTTATTAGTCCCATGATTCCTTCTGTTGAATACAATGCCCCAAACTTCATTGCTTTTCATTCTGCGTCATGTGCTTTATTGATTTTCCTGTTACTATTATTTCCTTCAATAAGTCATTTTAAAAGAACATGGATTTTTATCTTTGATTTTTTTTTTTTTACTTCATTCCTATCCACAGCCTTCCCCAAAGCTGAATACAGGTCCATGCTACAGTTTTTGCTTTTTTTTTTTTTTTTTTTTCCTTCTGCCTTCTCCATTTATCTTCCCCATGATACTGTGTTAAGATTTCCTGGGGGGTGGGGAGGAAGGAGGGAATAAATCACCCCCTTTCTGCTCATCCTGAGTTTACAAATGAGTGGGAAAAAAACAGGCAACAACAAATGGAGATCAAAATACCAGTCTTACTGAACAGCGCAGCTCCCAGTAGGCAGCAGTCTCTCCTTGAGCGAGACAGGCACAGCTATGTAGTCAGACAACACAGCCATTCAATTGGCCCCGGAAAATCTCGGACAACCATAACACAGAGACCCCCCCTCAGCTTAGTAAAATAGGGTATCTGCATGTTCTCAGGACAGGGTGGCTCTGAAAGGGGTGGGAAGGGCAGAGCTGGGTATTCTGAAGTCCAGAGCATTCTGAGTTATGTTCCTGTTTCCTGACCCCTCCCTGGAGAACGTGTCTGCCTCTCCTAGTTTACAAGTATATGGAAGTACAGGGGCAGCCAGGATGGTCAGCTTAGGGAAAGAACCTGGGGTAGATATGAGTCTTAGGGATACATAAGGTCCAGAGGAACTTTATGAAATATATTAGAAGTTTTAGATCCAAGAAAATACTCATAAAATGTCCCCTGAGCCATAATTAGTGAATAAGTAATTAAAGCTCCAACCTTGTCTCCTTCCTCTCTCTATTCACACCTGTCACATTTAAGATCTAGCTCAATGTTGAAATTATTCTTCAAAACACATCAAATTTTGGGGCTCGGGTGTCTTCTATTCTCAGCTGCTGAATGTTTCCAAAGTTACCAGGTTAAAAAGCCAACTACCACTGCCACCAAAGGAAGCTCTGCTGGGATTGAAATGAACAATGTGGTCCCTGAAAATATAAAGTAAAATTAAGACTATTATTCAGATATTTGACCTTCATCTCTCTTACCAGAGGTAGAAACTGAAATTAACTGATACTGACTTGCTGATATTTTGTCTTCATTTCTGGAGAGGTGATATTCCTCAAAGGAATGGAATTAAGAGTTAAAGGTACAACTTCATTTCGAGAAGACTTAGAATTTTGTCATTTGGTCAATATTATGTTTTTGGCCTGATGTTTAGTATGTAATTCTTAAACTTTGTCTATTTTTCTGTTGTCATAATTTATTTTTGTCTACTTGGCTTGTAGATATTTTTAATCTCCTTTGATTATTGCAATTTTGTTACTTAAACATATTGCATGTGATTTTTATTTTTCTAGTAAATTATATTTCAAAAAAGTCAGTGTTTTTAATCCTCCCCTTATGATTTGTACTTTGGTGTTCAAAGATCCTCTCTGCCCTAACTCATAAAAAAATCCTCTTACCTTTTTTCTAAATACTTCAAATTTTGTTTTGTCATATTTAGGTCAAAACCACTGATAAATAAATTTTGTGTGCAATATAAGACAGGGATTTAATTTTTATTTTTCCTTTTTTGTAACCTACTGGTCTAGCACCATTTATTACATAGTCTCCGACAATAAAAAATGCACTGTGGGATATACCAAGTTAGAAAATATGCAGTAGGCAGTTTCTGATTATTTTCTTCTATTCTACTTTCTATTCTTGGACCAATATTCCTATCAGGCAGGGATATCTTTTTGGAAGGACAGAACCAGTGTCATCACAATAATCATCTTTGTCATCATCGCCATATACTTGTTTAATGCATACTACATGCAAAGAAAATCCTAAGCTACTAATTTAAAATTCTTTATTATATTCACTTTTTACACAGCCCAATGAATTAAGTATATCTTTATTTCAAAGATGAGGAAACTGGGGCTTAAAGTTAAAATTTTCCCAAGTTGAGTTAGTCTGGAAATGGGAGAGCTGGAATTCAAACCCAGCACAGTCTAAGGGCAATACTCATTCTCTTAAAGACCCATGATAACACTGCATCCCTGGACAAGAGTTGAGGCTCATCTTGCCCAGCACTTCTCAGCACTGGAAGAACATTAGAATTAGCTGAAGACTTTTTTTTTTAAGTACTGGTGACACAAAATTAAAGTACTCAGCAACCACTTAAATGGTATAAAGTCAAGAATCAGGCATTTCTTCTGATAAACTGAAGACAATTATGCTTAATCAAAATCCTTCCAAATGTTTGCTCCCTTGTTTGTTAACAATAGTCATTGAATATTTTCATTTGATAATCAGAAAAAAAAAACTTCAAAATTACCTTAGAGAAATAGCACACTAACTTGGGTTCAGCAAAAGTATCATTGGTGACCCATTCACAAGAGCACACACCCAAGACTCATCCCAAGAACAGATTATTGAGAAAGGAGATGAGGAAGTTCAAAATCACAAGGTGAAAAACATGAGAATCCAAATAGTACAAAGACAAATCTTATTGGAATCTAAATATAGCCAATGATCACAAAAAGGGAAGACCTGATTTAGAAGAATACATATACTTCATTGCCAGAAAGTAAGCAAGGCAATGAAAATGGGAGAAAGCTTCTTTTTAACCATTTTAAATGGAAAATTTAAAATATACCCCAAAGAGAAAATAATTAAATGAACATATCCATGTCAATATTATTGACATATAAAAATTACTATTGCTATTATTAAATTTGTATCATTTTGCCAATCTTGACATGGAGTTTTGACACTATTCATTCTAGATGTGCAGAAAGTTATATTAGATAAATTCTTGAAGGAGAGATTCATGGCAGCAAAAATACGAGCTCATGCTCTGTTTGTTTGTTTTTTTATTTATTTATGCATAGAAGAACTGGGGCATAGGACAGAGGTGCAGAGGGTGAGAGGATTCACCGGAGACAGTAATGGGGAGTAGAATAGGAGGAGCTACTGAAACACACTGCTGACCTGCCATGTGGGTTAGCTCCCTGGCCAGGGATCGAACTCATGCTGCAGTGGCTGGCAATAGCTTCATAGTGCTGAGACTAACTTCTGCTCCACCAGGGAGGCCAATCACTCTCTGTTTTATGAAGAAGTCAAAGAACACATTTCAGGAGACTAATCCTAATTGGAGGTTTTTCTTGGCATTTGTTAATTTTGTTTTCATACAACTCATTTGTTTGCAAGTTATACATCAACAGCCAAATTAGATAAATATTCTAAATTTGGCCTTCCACACATAGCTGGCTGATAAGCTGAAATTTCAGGTAACATTGAGTTTTTGATTGTCAAGCCATGGTACACTTTTGGCAGTTTATTTTACAGCAGTGTTTGTGTGTTTTGAATATTTTATTGCCTTCTGTCTTCATTATTTTATAAAAACAAATGGAAGATGAAAATGCTGATACAAGAAGTGTGGCTCTTGTAAACCTAATATAGTTGAGACAAAGATGGAAATCAATCTGAGAGCCAAAAACGGTAAATCAACAAAGCATTCGTCGGGCTTGTGCCAGTCAACTGTTTGTTCAGTTGAGAATTGAAGATAACAAACAAGAACACATTTGAAATTCCAGAAATAAATCACAGAGATTTGTGTAAAAGACAAACATAATTGAAGACACTTTTATCTCTCTATGTCTGGGTCCAATACCCCCTACTCTTATGTTTATCATTTGGACTTTAGAAATAATCAACTTTGATACACATTATTAAGAATGTGTTATATACAAAATGTAGAATATTTATAGCTCTTGTAAGTCAAGGGTAATCTATTCCATAATCATATATATATATGTATATTTCTTCTGAATGCTGGCATAAGAATCATACAACAGTTCTTGACCAGTAAAATCACACATAGGTAGTACATCACACAAATGACCCTTGGCCTACTTGATCCAACTTTATACCAGAAAAGTGTTATAAAGGCCTATGACTGACATGTACAATACTAGTATATTTACATTAACACTAATCACAGTTGCCAGGAAGACAAACAAATTAATAATCATAGAGAAAGCTACAACATATTGATGTGATTCCATACTAAGGAAGAAAAAAAATTGAAATTCCACTCAACTTATAAAACATCATGAAATGCATATAATGAAAATTGATATAACTATTAAAAGAAATTGTCGGGCCTTCCTGGTGGTACAGCAGGTGAACACTTGTGCTGTGAAGCTGTCTACAGCCTCTGCAGTGTGGGTTCAATTCCTGGCCAGCCAGGAAGAAACCCATGTGACATGGCAGACCTCTCCTGCCTCACCCGCTGCTCCACTTAGCAGTGTCTTCAGTCCATCTGCCTATTCTGCTCTCTGCTCTCTCTGGTGAATTCTTTCACCCTCCTGTACCTCTGACCTGTATCCCAGTTCTTGTATAAAAAAAAATCTTAAAAAAAAAAAGTTGTCAAAGTCAAAATTTTATTGGCAGATTTCAGTACCCCTCTCTCAAAAATGGATAGACAAGTAACATCAGTAAGGATACAGAAGATCTAACAACACAAATATACATGTGTATATGTCCAATTTTATCTCAGACATATATCATCACCACATCCACCAGAGATTACACATCATTACCATGTACCCAGGGAATGCTTACAAAATCAATTCTATACAACAAAACAATAGAAAAATCTTCTATAAATTTCAAAGGAAGAAGAGGCAAGGATAGTCTACACCATCTTGAGGACACGACAGGATAGAGGCAGGAAATGTAGTGCATGTTTTAGGTGATGAGACTAGTAGTCTCGAATGATTAATGTAAAGTGGCAAGGATGTTTTCCAAAATACCAAGCCAATTAAAAAGGAAAGTCTGAACACAAAAAAAGGGCTTGAACTTTTTAGTCTGGATCTTCTTAGGCATTAGTTGCTTGTATGTTCTGGCTATATGAAATATATCAGGCATTTGAATTAGGAACAAGAGATTCTATATTCTGTCTTAACTGTAAATTATTTCCATCAGAAGGAAAATTCAATGCACAAACCAACAAACATGACAGTCTGATAAAGGTGTCTTTTTCAGTATCTTTCACTTCATGACAATAAAATACAGTGGAACCAGATCTCAGATTCACAGACATGTGAAAACCGTCATGGCAGTCTTGAGGTTAGGAGACAGTTGCTCAACCACTGAAGGCTCCTTCTCTCTTGCAATGTAAATATGACTGATCTGAAAGGTCAAACATAACTCAGCTTCTCTCCCTAACTTGAAGCTCAGCACTGGCTTTGCCTTCACAAGTTCTCAATTCCTTCATGTAAAGGCAATACTGAAGTAACTATTTCCCAGCAACAGAGGGATCATTCTATCAAGATCTTTGACCAGAATGTAAATAATGCTGGTCAAGCCTTTGTGTCCTGTCAATCAAGTTGGGCAGATCTTATTCTGTCCAAAGGCTTTACACATAGTCTGTATGTGGAGAACTGCCACAATTTCTATGACTTAGCAATGATCTCCCCCTTGAACTTAATATATTTATTTGACAACCACTACATGGTGTTTACTTGGTTGTGTAATGGGCATCTCAAAATCAGCATGCCTAAAATATAACTCTTGATTCTGTTTTGTTCCCTCCCAATACTCTTGTTCCATCTGTTTTCCCATCTCACCAAGTGACTCTAATACACACTTGGTAGTTCAGTCCATTACAGTCTATCTTCCACTCTATATCTCCCAGAGATTAGAAAAACTGACCTGCCAATAAAGTGACAAAACCTTCAAAACAGGCTACCTGCCTGATAAATGGAGAGAAACCAGTGAAAGGAGCGCCAGAATCAGTATGGGACGGTATTCCAAAGCCTACAATAAACCAAACTTCACACAGGACAGTAGACTGGACATGAACCTGCTCTCCCTTAGGTTGATTCAGTCCAGTAATCTCTTCAGTAAATTCTGATTGAGAGTCTGTTATGTGTATGTCAATACACATCCCAGATAAAATGTATTTTGTCCGAATGTCAAATCACTTATCTGACCACATGACTGATTTTTACTTGTAAAATTATGGCAGCCAACACCACGTGCTTATGTAAATAGACTTAGACCTTCATAGAGGCTCATAGCCGAAGGCAAATCTTCTCAAAATGTACAGACTCAGATCAAGAATCATCTGGCAATACATGACTAAAAAATCTTGGACTGAATCAGAATTTCTTAGGATGTTCACTGGAAAATTTTCATGTTTAAAGAAGAAGGTTTGATGGGAAAAAAACAATGTGAACTCTGGAGAGGTCTTGCGTTCCACAGAGAAGTCAATGAAGAAGCACTCTTCATTGTAAAAATAAAAAAAAAAAATGGGCAGGTCATCTAACGGAATAAAGGAAAATCAGAACTTTAGAACTTTTCTTTATTTGATTTTTAGAATTATAACTACTGTCTCTTATGCTAAATCCTTTTGTTATTTTTTAGCAATTATCACAATTTTGAAATCTATATAGGCAAATATACACATAAATATGCAAAATATATGTATGTTGTCAAATCTAGAGGAAGCTGGTTGGGATCCAAGTTAGAATTTGGCCCCTTGAAACACATGCAGAGCATATTTCCTCTGTATGTCTCAGCTTCCTCATCTGGGAAATGAGGCAATTAGATCACACCACTACTCATATTCCATGAAGTGGAGGGGACATCATACATTTGTTAAAGACACAGGAGGTGGAAGCTGTTATGCCATTCAGGTGGCTTATTAAAGCCACCAGGTCATAATTAGAGCTGAGGGGATAGCTGCATTTCTCAGGAAGGCGGAATCTGTGAAAATCCTACCCTGACTCTGACACATGAAGGATATCCTTCTGACAATATCATAAAATGCCTTGTACACTGCATTCTTCAAGTCACCAACTAGATTATCTCAGCTATAGACCTCCTTGGCAGCCCCTCCATCTCTTACCCAGGGGAATAAAGATGGGCATCAATGCACAGACATATCTTTCAGTCATGAGGTTTTATAAAGTTCCTGGTAGGACAGTAAGCAGCAGGTCCAAAAGCATTAAATCGGGAGTTACAGCCATTGTTGACCCAAGGTATAGGGGTAAGATGAGGCTGCGGGCCAGCAGAGAATTATCAAGGGATTACATTATGTTTTGAGACAGAGACCCAGAAATATCCATATTTAATCATGGCTCAACCATTCTTCCTTTGTATAAGGAAAGAAAATCTGAGAAACAAGGATTTAAAAAGGCAAAAATGCATCTTGACTATTAGTTTGGGTCCCAAATATCAGGTCAGAACTGTGGACAGTTGGTCTGGAACCAATGGACACATTCATTGTTCAATGTGGCTTGCAGTCTTTGATGATACTGATACACACAGTTGTAATAAAGGAAAAGAATTAAACCAGAAATAACACATCCATGTCATCTGCCAAGATGCCACCCACAACCTTCTCCCCAGACCTCAGGGAAGGGCATGTGAAGGGCAAGCATGCCAGGCCTTCATAGAGGGGAAGTAAACCTCAGGCCTCACTGCCACTAGGATGAAAGGAGGATCTGAGGAGGGATAGAAATTGGAGAAGAAGGAGAAGAAAAAGAGGGGAGTGAGGTAGGCAAGTAAGAGAATAGGAGAGAGAGCATGAATATGAATACAAGAGCATCAAGCAAGAGAGAGCTGGACCTGCTGGGAAAACCCCAAACTACCCCAGTTGCATGAACAGAAAATGCACAGTAGAGTTCTAGTTAAAACTAGTATGCCTTTATCCCCCTGTGGTTGAAAGTTTTACTTTCTAATTTGTGATATGTTTATAGAATAACTCAGTTTATAAACAAATAAACAACACTTCCATTATTAGGACTCAAAATAATCAGGTTCTGTCTGACAGAACCTGATTCTCCTCCTCCATGGACACATTTCACGTTGCCTGACTCTTTCTCTCAAGTTTTATGACCTGAAGGATTTCTTCAACTCTGCCTGTGAAACATTCTATGGTTATTTTTAATTTGAGAAATACTTCTTTATGATTTGGGGGATCTCTTTAGCACTTCAAATGGATTTTTTGATAGTCATGCTGATATCACTGTGGATTCACAGTACATGGTAGAAAGTGCAGACACCCCCTGGACACCCTTCACAGAGCTTCCCCCCACAGCTACATCTTAGGAAATTGCAGGAGACCTAACAGTTCCTTTGTAAAAAGAGCAACTACTTGTTTTAAGATTACAACATTTTCTTGAATCTCTCAGAAGATAGTAATTAGGATTGCTTTATTACTTTTAATTTATTTTCTTTCATCCACCAATGTGTCTCCTTCCTGCTGAGTTTCTATGCTATCTTGGCCTTTCCCTTCCACTTATACAATTTTTTTTTCTCATATCTATGGAGAACCTTGATTGTTCACTTAATGAATTCCTTAGAGAAGTTGATGGTATCCACACACATCAACAGGGCCAACTGGTAGACGTTGTTTGGGGTCAATGATCTGTCCAGTAGCAATTATGTTGGGAAAGTGCTAATTACCAAGATAGAGAGGGCTTTATCCTAGAGCCCTGTTCCCTAGACCAGTTACTCAAGTACACTCTGACACCATTTTTTACAAAAAATGCCTGCCTCCCCAGAAACCCTAGGAACTACACCTACCTCTGGCTGATCTGCTTATGGAGTAAAGTGAGAAATGGAGGAAAAAGCAACATTCCCTTATACAAACCTCAAATTTATTCCCCAGTTATGAACTATATCTAATCTTCCCCCTTCTTCACATAATGTATCTTAGACACAAGAATTTCTTTAGGAATCTTCAATAGCCTTTTTGCACATCTGCACAAAAGCAGAATTATTAAAAAAAAAAAACCTCAAAGCAAATTATAAATGAGAACCTTATTTTTATACAATTCCTAGAGGTCACATTAAAAAGTTTAAAAGGCAAAATTAATTTCATAATATGTCATTTAACCAAAAATATTTAAAATGTAATCATTCAACATATGATCAGTATAAAATTGTTGAGTTATTTTATG
This sequence comes from Talpa occidentalis, assembly GCF_014898055.3. Taxonomy (NCBI): domain Eukaryota; kingdom Metazoa; phylum Chordata; class Mammalia; order Eulipotyphla; family Talpidae; genus Talpa; species Talpa occidentalis. Next base: position 16,489,969 of record NW_023601322.1, read on the forward strand.
TTCTTTTTCTCCTGCTAAAACCCTAAGATATGGTGTATGTCTTATACTTGGGGCACATATCAATTCTCACTAGGCACATTTGTGGGTGCAAAATAAACGGCAGTAACAATTACAAACAATAGCACTTGGCATGCTCTCTCACATCTCCTATATGGCCCAAGGATTATATACCTATTCAATTATTTCAGTTAATTAGGATTCAATTGTTCTGTATTATTTTTTTCTAATTAACAAAACTAATAATTACTACTAACTATGTATCAATATCTCTTCTTAAGCTTTACAGTAATAACTCAAATCTTCTCAACAACCATATAGCGGGGTGCTATTATCATTTATTTTCTACATATGAGAAAACTGAGCACACAGAGAGGTTGAGTTATTACAGGTATTCCAGAATTATTCCACAATTATTCCATTATTCCACATGTTCTAAATCACTATGCCCTATGTTTCTTCAAGATGTTATGTCTACAGTGAAGTTACTTGGATTTCACTCTTGGAACCTCCACTTACTCCATCTATAACCTTAAGATTGCTACACAGTTTCTCTGTGCTCGGCTTGCCATCAGGGTCATAAGGTAAGAGTGCTCATCCTGCTGCTTTTCACATGCATGACAGAACAGTCAGAAGGTAACTGTGGTCATCAATGGGCTGAATGGCACTTCTGGACATTCCCAGTGCTATCTACAAGTGGGCATTTCTGCTTGATGCTGCGTTCACCTCTGAATTGGGAATGACATTCAGTACTGGAGAACCACCTGGCTCCACCTTCTCTTTTTCTTTTGATCTAAATAAACTCCTTATCACCTATCTGGGTCCCCCTGGTGTTGCAAGGGGTTAGGATGCAACCTATGAGGCTATATGCAGCATGAGTTAGATCTCCAGCCAGGGAGCAACCCACATGGCACAGCAGACCTCTCCTGATTCACCCGCTGCTCCCCTCAGCAGTGTATTTAAGTCAATCTGCCTATTCTGTTCCCCGCTCTGTCTCTGGTGAACCCTCTCACCCCCCACAACTCTGGCCTGTACCCTAGTTCTTGTATGCATAAATAAATAAATCTTTACAAAAAAAAAAAAAAAAAACACCTTATCACCCACCTCTGGTTTGGAGCACCCTACTGGTAACCAAGTCAGTTCTGACACTGTAAGTCATGGATTCCTTGTGCCTAAGAATAAGGAGTTGGAAGACAGTCAATGTCCAACTGTATCCATATTCATTATTTCAAAATGAGGTAAAAAGAAATAATTCCATTTGAGAGAGAATTTTTAAACTACAATATTTTGTATCTTAGATATAAACTTGATCACTAAGCTAAAATACTTAATAAAAGCATTTAAAAACAAAGCAAAATCCTTACATAAGTGTTGTAAAGCACCCAATTTAAAGCCTGTCATTCCCAAGATCAATGTGGAATAGCCGGTATCTGCACACTGGTTGACATCTTGGGTAGCAGATACTCTGTCTAGTTTAGACAAAGGAGGAGCCACCATTCCTCTGGTAAATAATGGTCTATGACAGCGCTAAATGCACTCCTCCAATTGAAAGCTTCCAAAATGAAGGGGAGAAAACTGATTAGAAATGGTTTGGGAGTCTAATTCTGTTAGTGGGAATGAAAATTGACAAACAACATTGGGAGATCTGCTGGAACAAATAGATTCTTGATTCTGCAGGAATCCAGCTGCTATTATGTTCCAGGTGAACAGGCATTACTTAAATAAATAAATCCCTTCTTTTTCTGTACATGCTTTCCAGGTTTGCCACATTTATTAAGCTAGAAGCGAATCCAGGCTGAAGAGGCACAGAATACTCCTCTGGGAAACACCATGGAATTAGTGGGATAAATAGAAAGGTCACTGAGCTCCAAAGAGGGGAAGGGTTGTGTTTTGCAGCTTTCTCATAACTGAGCCTGCTATTAACATAGTGTTATTTTGAATTTATTAAGCATCTTGCAGCTTTGAGCTTCAATGTGTATACTGCAAACATTAATTAATCCTCACAACATCGCCCAGAATGTGAGGGTGTGCAGTCCACATTTAGAGCTGATGTAACCTCAAACCAGAGAAGTTAAGCCAGTGGCCAAAAAACATACAGGTCAGTCAGTTGTAAACCAGAAGTCATGACTTCAGGGATGGCAAATTCCCAGTTTAAGGGAAGAAAGTGCAATCATATGGACTTTAGCAAATAAGCAGAAGGAAAAGGAAAGCTTTTCCCCAGGCTGAGGAAAAGAATAGGAAAAGATCAATCATGGAGCAGTGGGTAAAAATCTGTTTGCACTGGGGAAGTAACTTTTGTTGCATGAGATTTTTTCCCAAGTAAAAAGAAATATCATCCATTTTATGGTATCCCATCCCAAGGTAAAAACATACAAGAAGTCTAAAGGTGACTAATTACGTTACACTGAAATAAGTGCTACTTAATAGCGCTAATATATGAGATTAATTCCTCATTCTTGTAAAATTAAGAACAGAAATATCTCTTATATTTAGATCTCTCTCTCTCTTTCTCTGACTCTCTCTCTCTCTCTCTCTGTTTCTCTAACAGAAAAAAAAAAAGAGTAAAAAGTTTCACCCAAAAGATGTGGGTGAAGTCAGTTATTGAAAAGGCAAATTTCAGGCATATTTGACAAATGACAGCAGTGACATTTTCAGAATCACAAAAGCCAGAACAGTATGCTCACTCGTCTTCTGAGGTGAAATCTCTCTGAGTTGCAAATAGGATTATAAATAAAGTGCTGTTCAAAGACCAATCACAAAACCATTTTCCATGAGAAACTTAAAATAGAACAAAAATATCACATTTACGTTTGCATGATACATTTTACTACCTGCCACTTTAATCTCCAGAAGAATCAACCTCAACAATAATATCAAAGACAGGTTTATTATCAGGGGCCACATGTGCCATTCTCCTCTTACTAACAACCTAACACAAATGCCAGACACAGAAATTATTCTTGGTGCAACATATCATTTAATTCCCTCTGACAGGTTTACTATTCTTTGAAACTGTGAATTCATTCATTAGATAGAAGAGTCTTGTTAAGTTCTGATATATTATTTTTTTTGTTTGTTTCAAGGATAGACACTATCTCTCTGATGTATAGTATATTGCTGAAAAGAAGTCCTGGGTTTATTAATGGGAAACATATTGATGGCAGCCAAAAAAAAAAAAAAAAAAAAAAAAAACAACAAAGTGTTTTGTCTTGTGAAGCAACTAAAATCAGTAATATAATCTGCAGAAACGATTTGGAATTCTGGTGTGGAATAGGGAATTAAAAGTTTAAGATACGTAGTTTACCATAATACAAATAAGGGATTTTGAACCTCATTCTCGCTTTCTTCAGGAATATAACTCAGGGCCTTCCTGGTGACACTAGGGTTAAGACGCCGCACTATGAAGCTATCTGCAACCACCACAACACAAGTTTGATCCCTAGCCAGGGAGGTGACCCACATGGCGCAGCAGACCTCTCCTGTCTTACCCGCTGCTCCCCTCAGCAGTGTATTTCAGTCAATCTGCCTGTTCTGTTCCCCATTCTGTCTCTAGTGAATCCTCTCATCCCCTGCACCTCTGGCCTGTACCCCAGTTCTTGTATGCATAAAGCTTTAAAAAAAAAAAAAGAATATAACTCTTAGCTATGTCTCCAGATCTTTTCTCATGTTGGCATTCATATCTAAGAGAAAATTATCCAAGTTTGTCTTAATTCGCTTTGCTCGCAGTATTAAGAAATGTGTGCTGAAAAGCACCGCATGGAGAGAAAAGCTAAAGGGAAGATGGCATTAGAACAAAGAGAACAGGATTAATCGGCAGTTATAACACCGCTGGAATAGACCACATCAAATTAAGAGACTTGCTGAAGGTCACAAAACTCTTAAGAAGCAGATTTAATAGTTGATCCAAACCTATGTAATTCCAAACCCGCGTTCTTTCCACAACACAGTGCGTCTAAAGCACAAATTCTTAATTATGATAACCAGCCTTGTTCCAAAAAGAATATGAGGTCAACCTACAAATATGCAAACCCTACGGGAGGATAAGAAAATTCATCTAAAAAAGCAAAATGAGATAGGAAAATAAGGATAAAAAAATTAGGCTATATAGTCAGTTTAGGGCACACCATGATGCAATTAAGTCTCTTTGCAGATGAGACTCAAACATGACAATACATTTTGCAGCAGTAAAAAAGAAAACATGCTCACAGAAGTCCGAACATTTGTATATAACAGTCAGAAAAATTGGACTGATTTTCCCCCTACTCTTGGTTCTCATACAAGTGTGCATTTTGATGAAAAAGATCCTCAACAACAGACTTTCAGAAAATATGTTGTTTAGCTAGGCTCCTTTCCCCTAAATTAAGATGAAAGGTGTCACATCAACACACAAGTCAATAAAAACAAATCTAAACTGAGTATTTTGGGGGCAGGGTGCAGGCACGGTATTCTACCCAAACACAAGGTTTCTAAAATACCTGCTAAATTCGGGACTAGATGTTGGGAGTATCTGCAGAAATACTATCCCTACCCCACTTCATCCCCAATCCTAAGTGAACATGACTTCTCTTAGTTGAGTTTTAAAATGTATTCAGCATGGTAACGTTAAAATGATAATCCCCAGTAAGTACTTGGAGCTCAGCAATGCTCTTGGCCATTTAATTGTGAATCTATAGGTTTCAGCAGGCATAGTCAGAGGTTAAAAATTTGTGTCAGGCATTTAAAAAAAAGATCTTGTTAAATAAAAGTGCATTATCTGGAATTAAGATATTATCAGGATTAACATCATAGTCTGAGTTAGTTCTGCCAATTAGTTACTAGACATCAGGGGCCTAACGAAATAGAAGTAGAATACATGTATTTTTTTGAAGTTCCAGAGAGATTTAGTTTATATTTCCAATGCCTACAACAGTAGCAAAACATAAGTTTGAATGAAGATTTGCAAAGTTCTGGGGGGAGTACTGGATGGGAGAGGATGACAAGGGTTAGCACGGGGGTGAGGCAGAGCCACTATGAGACTAGGCGAGTAGACAGCACTGCTCAGGGGCCTCCATCTCAGACGGCCCTGAATTCTGAAGAGAGTTTGTGAAACATGTCTCTTTCCTTCTGCTGGCTTAGAACCAGCTAGAGATAGCGGTGCCAGGCTCTCTAGCTGCCATTTTCCTCGTTCAGACATTTTTCTGATCTTTTTCTGCCAACTTTGCAGCCCACTGGGTCAACTAAAGATGTTCCAAGGCTGATTTGTGCTTGTGGGGCAGTCCCAGGGCCCTGTGGTTGAATCCTCATTCTAGGAGGGTGAATGAATGGATCATTCTACCCGGTTGTTAGGATGTTTCTTTGGGGGAACTGTGTGAGACTGTCAGTTGCTAGAATGGTGCTGACTCCCGATCACTTTGAACACTGGACAAGATCAGGACAGGATCCTCAGACTCCCCATATTCCAGCCACAGGGCTGCCTCTGAGCTGCACCACCAGCAGGGGCAGAATTCCCCTGTAGTATGTGGCAGTTTTAATGACTCAGGGAAGTCTTTTGCTTCCTCCAGACTTTGCCAGGCATGAAGAAGACTCTGGGAATGATGGCAATTATCTCCTCCAAGGGCTTCGGAAACTATGGCTTCCTGACGTCATCACCCTTTTAATCCATGATCGCTTTGTCTCTGATCAATACGGTGACAATGGTTTTCCTGGACAGTCCATAAGCCATGCTGAGTGAAGAACAGGCATTCCGGGTACAAATGGGAATGTCTTTTCCACTCTGGACAAAGGGCTGTTACCTCTTCTCTCCACTGGTGAGAGTACGTCGAAGGCAGATTTGCAGTCAACATCAAAAGAGATTATAAGCTAGGGGTGCAGTAATGAGCCTAGAGTCTAAGGCTAGGCCTTATACTATAAAACTATGAAGAGTAAAATTAGCAAGTCAAGAAACTATTGACATTTCCCTTAATATTCTAAGACTTTCATGTGAGGATATTATCAAGAGTGCATAGCAAGTATCTTTAAGAGTGCTAAGAAGCCAGTTTCCACAGGTAGCTGGATAGTTGTGCAGCACTATGAGTGAGTGTAACAGGGAAGAGCAAAGCCAAGAAGGTCGGCATGGGTTCAGGAAACAGGTGGTAATGAACCACAGCATGATGGGCTGTAGCACTGCTAACTCCATCTCATGTGGAAAGATGATGACCAGGAAATAGTATATATGATAGGATGAAACAGAAGAGATTATTCTTAGACCTGATGAAGAAATGGTGCCAGATACTAAGGAAAGTCTACATGTGTATGGATAAGGAAAAGCTGAAGTACTGCACTTTTCTGTGTGACATTTTTAAAAAGGGTTCTGCAACTATGGCCTTGACATGTAAGTTTCTTAGACTCCCCTTGTTTTTTGTGACCTTGACAGTTTTGAGGACTAGTCAGCTATTTTTTTTAACTTTTTTTTTAAAGATTTATTTATTTATACAAGAACTGGGGTACAGATCTGAGGCATGGGAGGGTGAGAGGATTCACCAGAGACAGAGCAGGGAGCAGAACAGGAAGACAACCAAAAACACTGCTGAGAAGAGCAGCGGGCAAGACAGGAGAGGTCTGCTGCACCATGCGGGTATCTCCCTGGCTGGCCGGGAATCAAACCCACGCTGCAGAGGCTGTGGACAGCTCCACAGTGTTGCGCTCAATCTGCTGCACCACCGGGGAGGCCCTAGTCAGGTATTTTATAAAATGCCCCTCAACTAGGATCTGCCTGCTGTTTTTCTCATGATCTGACTGGGGTTATGACTGAAGGAGAAGAAAACTACATGAGTGAAGGGCCATTCTCATCACACAGGAGAGAACGCTGCCAATATGGCAGCACTCCTCATGCTGGCCTGGACCACCTGGCTGAGCTCCACAGAAAGTTCCTCTATTTTTTCCTCACTACCACACTATACTCTTTGGATGGTGGTCACTACACCCAGTCCACCTGAGATTACGCTCCACTTACCTGAGGGTGGACTATTTGCATAAATTATTTGCAATTCTTCAGTATGGGGGATTTGTCCATTCTCCAGTTCTTTATTTTTTTTAATCCTTTATATAAATATGGACTCATGCATATCAATTTTACACTTTAGGTCATAATCATGTTTCATTTTGTTTTTCAAATTGCTGCATCCTTGGCCATTGGGACATTCAGTTGGCACGTGAATCCTACCAATATGTGTTCCCCTCCCCCACCCCATTAAAAAAACAACTTTATTTTCTCTTTTTGAGCAGTTCTTTACTTGCTGGCATGACAAGATTCTCCAAGCTCATCCTGACTGCATGTTACATTTTAAAATTAAATTGTTTAAACAGAGATCTTCAAAACAATCATATTTGTGTGCATCCCGCACACACTGAAGGGGCCAAAATGCCGAGGAGAGTGATGGGGAAGTCAGTGGCAAAGCAAAATTTTGAAGGGAGGAGCCAGCTATAACTTCTCCTTCTTCAAAATTTTACTGCAAACCAGCCCTGCTCTAGAGCCAGATTGAGCCATATCAGGAATCCTTTAAATTTTTGTTTTCCAGCTGTTTTTGACTTGCTGCTAACATGAGATATAAATATTACACAATCCTACTTCCCAATATTATTCATCCAATTTTGTGAGGTAACTTGCTGAAAGGTGGCTTTAGAATTTTAAATAAAGCTATTTTAAGAAGAGAAATTTTGCCTGTATCGAGGGAATAATACCACCATGCATCGTAACAAGCAGGGATGTTTGATAACATTGCCATATGGATATTTTACTTCCCATTCAAAGTGTAGCCTGGAATTTATTTATTTTTTTAAATTTTGAGCCTTTTATAAAAATGTTTCTATACTACGCCCACAATTTGTCATCTTGCTTTTTGGAATTAAAAAATTAGACTTTGGTTAAAAATTAAGCAGAACTGGAATTGAAAACCAGGTCTACTAAATAGCATTACAACATAGTCAGATGTTCTCGTATGATATGAGGGAGCCATATTTCATGACCCTCTGAGTAAGTGCTACTGTTACATTCAAGATTCACTTTATTAAGGTGTTTTCCTGAAGTTACAAGTATGCTTACATCACAAGGCTGAGTTCTAATAACATGCTGAGAATTTCTGTACCTAAACTTTCTGTATCAAGACATTAAATGAGTTTTAACCAGATCTAAAAAAAGGAAGTTAAAATGATGGAAAGATGTAGTGGTAAACAGCCTTAATGGCAAATTTTTAAAAGGAGTTTGACAATATTTGAAGGAAGAGTGACTCGTTGGGTAAATGCATGCATTTAGTACTTGAGTTACAGAAGCACAGACTGATGTATCAAAATACCGGCATCCTAGTGGCTCATCACAATAGGAGTTTACTAATCATGACACACCCCACCAGTGCAGGATCCCTGATCAGCAGCAGCTTTGCATGCAGTGATCCAGAATCCAGCTCTCTATCTTGTAGCACTAGCATCCATTAAGCCTCAACTTCCCCTCTATCCAGGTGACAGAGGATGAAACAGGAAGGGCACACTGACTAATCTTCAGCTTGTTCTAGAATTGACCACATTGTTTGCACCTGCATTCCATTTGTAGGAATCTGTCCCTTCCCTTTGCTTCACAGTGAAGGGGGGACTAGGAAATGTGAAGGGCAAAGTGAAGGGGTCATGCCCAAGCACTTGCTCTGAAATATGCAGAGAGGGAACAAGATCTGTCTGAGGCAGGTAAGGGGTCTCTGCCACCTTTCCAACCTAACAGTCCCAGGGGAGACAACCTGCACTGGGGTGGCCAACTTCAGTTCCAGTTATAATAAATTCTAGTCACACAATATTGGGTATGTTGCTATCTCGAGCACTCATTATAAATCACAAGTCAAAATAATACATCATCAGTAATGTAACACAGAAGCAGTACTCAATCATAAATGTAGATACTGCAGTTACAGGATGTTCTGGGGAAAAGGTGGAAGTCTTTCAGAATTCTTTGATTGGATGACTAATTATCACATATTTTCAGGTATTTCAATACCGCTTTCAGTTTGAACAGAATGCCATTCTTAGTAGGTCAACATTCTTCAAGGTAAACAAAGGTAGATGCTGAGAACAGTCAGAGAGTGGACAGCAATGTAAGTAGCAAAGTTGTCTATGGAGAGTTTGTTCGGAGGAACAGTTTAAGTGTTCAATATCTACCAGAAATGGAACTTAGCACTTTACATATATCTTCTTCTTTAATATTTGCCCTGGTTCTAAGAGACTCACCAATATATCCTTATTTGTAAGAAGGGTAAACCAAAGCTTAGAGGTGAACTCCCAGGGCACAGCACAACAGAGCCCAGCTATGGGGTGGCAGGGTGGCTCTAGCAGTCATAACCTAGAATCTAACAGGCAGAGTTATTGCCAAGATGGTCTCCCCATACAATGTGAACCTGACAGTTCCTCTTCTGAAAAACTCTAGTTTTTACTAAAACAACACTAACAACAACAACAAAAAAAACCTTATATATGATGAAATAATTTGTGATTTCATCAACTAGCTTTGCAAGGACTGTACAGAATCTAGATGTGACAGTCCCCAACAGAGTGACTAGGGAATATCCGGGTGCTGAGAGTCAGGTGTGCATGTGACAGTATCAACCTGTTAATTCTCTTTTTCAGACACTGAAGTGTCCCCATAGTGTTCTCAGTCAGATCCAGAGTGAAGGAAAATATGTCTTTGTCTCAATTTCACTAAGTTTTAAGGAACAACATACTTGCTCAAGAAAAAGACTAACCCCAGACCAATTTCATCCCCACCCTTGCCTGTTGAGTGTTCGCCTGCCTTAATCTCTACCCTTTATAACAACATGTCTCTGCACCACGTGTCCAAACCAGGAAAGCACCCATTTGTTTGAAGGAGGATAAAGGCAGGAATTTCCTACTCTCTCCCTAAATGGAAATCCACCAAGGGTTGAGTTGACTTTTGGAGGGTCTATCCCCTGGCATCAGGAAAAGGAGATAAGCAGAGGCTTTACATGAATGGAATTTTGAGTTGAAATTTGAATTGGGGGAAATGGAGCATACCATTTAGATAAAATACTGTCTGACTCTTGCAGAAGTTATTTAGTTCTGATTAACTAAAACAACGCTGATTCAAGGGCACTTTTACATAAAGCAAAATTAAACAAATAGAATTATTTTACTTTATTATTTTATTAGAGTTCATTCAAATGCATATGTGTTATATATTATATAAATATACAGTAGGTACATATACACAAAGGATCTGCAGACGTCTTTTATTTATTGAGAATGTGTCTGAAACTTTGAACTGAGAATGTTATTGCTAATGATTCATTGAATTGTTTTCAAGCTTTTTCTTTTTTTTCTTTTTTCTGATGCAAAACAATTTCCCTGAAAGGTTGAAAATCATCTCAATGAAGCTATAAAATAGGTGGTAAAATGGTTTTAGCTCAGCTGAGGTGGTGCTGTGCTGGTCTTAATGAGGTGCCCACTTACAAAAGAGTGTATCGTGCTTATACAAATCATTTGTTTCAGTAACATTTGAAACAGCTACTAATGCAAAAACTCTATACCTATAAACACCACTTTACCATTTTTACCACTTTTCCAAGAGTTTTGACAAGCCTGACTACCCACTATAAACTTCCCCTTCTTTATATAAAGCACCCATTTTATTTGAGCACAAGTGATTGCTGAGACTCAGAAGATTTTAAAGAACTCTGAGAATCTTCATTCTGCCTTATTGCTTAAAATAAATAATCTGAGCTTAGTTACATTTTAAAATTATTTTCCATGATCTTTCTACATGTTAGTACGATTAGGATATACGATTCCTCAAATTAACAAGCAAAATAATCAGTGCCTACTGCTTGGAGACTGATTCAGAGTTAGGTGGCCAATACCAAAGAAGATATGATTTCTCTCTCTCTCTCTTTTATTTTCTAATGATTTTTCTTACTGAGATAATGACACAAGACCTAAATACAGTGGTGGGAAGGAAACTGGTTTGTTACAAGAGAAAGCAACAACTCCCTTTTAGATAAATTGCCCTGAGCAGAGTATCATCTGAAGCTAGAGACGTCAAAAAGTAACTCAAGGTGAGGCAAGGTCATATCACAACTAGGAGCACAATACCTGGCACTGTAAGCCCTCAGAGTATGCTGCTAAGAATCCAGTCTGATATGTAGTTCCCTATGATCCCAATTACAGAGTATTTTATTTTTCTTCTGGGTATGTGTAATGGGATAGAAGCTTCAATTTGATCAATAAATAGGTAAGCACCCATTGTGCGGAATACGGGACCAACTGAGAGTCAGTCATGAAAATTCTGAATCTGCTCTAGTGTATAAGAAACAAATCAAATCACAGCACACCTCAGTGTTTTAGTATTAGCAGTAAACAACATGTCATTCACCTTATGGCACCCACCTTAAGTGGATTCCCCCTTAGCCATGCATATGGCTGAGATTCAAAGCCCCAATGACCTTCAAGTTCCCTTCAAGTGCAAAAATCCTATGATTATATGATTCTAATTACTTCAAATCTGCTATGACACAAAATATGACTCTACAAATTTTACATTAGTGTTAACATCCAAAACATCTGCTTCCCTTTCGCTTAAATCATCAACACAATAAAGGTAGATTCCAAATCAGAGAAAGGACCGACTGCTATCATCTCCCTCCTTGCTTACAGTAAAATAAAATTTCATTTTATTTCAGGAGGCTTTGGTCTAAACTACTTTTCTTTCATACAGACAGGAACAACAACAAGAAAACAAAAGCAATTCTTCACTGGCCATTCCTATGATTGAAATTCAGATATACTAGCTATATACATGAAATCCACAAAGTTACAGTAAAGCAGTTTCCCTTCATTGGATCATATTCCTCAGGGTAGCATGTCACCTGAAGTATGTCTAAAAAGATGCTGTTACTACCTCTTGCATGCTTTATCAGATGGCCTCATTCTTTCTAATCCACAGGCATTCTCCAGGTAACAGCAAGGATGGCTGCTGACATCTGTATGTAAATGTTCAAACACACACACACACACAGTTGCAAGAGGAGTTGAGAGTTATCTTTCACTCTCCAATGCAGGGGAGGATTCTAACTGGCTCAACTTGCATCAAACAGCTCTTTGTGGGTGACTCCATATAATGATTAGCCCAGCTTGTGTCACACACCCAAACCTATGAGTAGGAGGCTAGAACTCTGAGTTTAATAATCCACAACAATGTGAGGACAAGGGTAATATGTTTTAAGGAAAGCATATAACCATTTCCAGGAGCAAGAAGAAAAAGTATGCCAGGAAGATAAAAATCCCAGGATATATTCCACATTAATTAGGTGCCCCAGCATATCAGAATGGTAATTATTAGCTGATAAGGAGATATATTGGCTTTGTTTAGTGTTCTTTTCCAAATTAAAATCCATATTGAAAAATATCTCTAATTTTATAAACAAATAGCTGATTGCTGATGGCTATAATCTATGAAACACTTGACAAGCACGCAAATAGTCACAGCAAATATAACAGTGTAAATTGAATTCTCTTTTATTTAAGCTATACTGCTGCTTTTCATTTTTAAAGCAGTAATTAAGAGTTATATTTCCGTTAGCTTTTATTTTTAAGTCATAAATGTGTTTTTCTAGTCAAGCAACAGTAATATTACCTAGACGAACACATTACTTACTTTAATATAATCTGAACCAATCATAATCCAGATGATATTTGCTACTTACCATATTAAAAAAATAATAAACATAAGCCCCAAGGTTGTTCCCTAATTAGTCTTAGATTTTCCTTTATGAAAGCACCAGGGAAGCCTTTGCAAAGTCTGTGAAGGTGCTGAAAGTTACTTCCAGACTGGGCCACTCTCTCCATGCTATAATGTGACTAAGCTCAGTGAAGCCTCCATGCCTGGTGGTCACACACTCTGGGAGGACACTGAACCCTGTCTGTATAATACAATCACCTGGGAATTCAAAATATCCCGTGGGCCTGCCCTAGACCCATTTTCTGTAGACGAGTCTAGATGATAACTTTGATGATACCTGTGATTCCAAGGTGCACTGATATGAACCACTAGCTCAGTGTTAAGGAAATCAAACCTCCAGCTCAAAAGTGAAAGTATCATATGGGATGGTTAGCACAGGAAGCAAATGTGCTCTAATCTTGTTTTATAGTATAGTTTTTTTCACTTGGCGGAGAGAGACAATGCTACTTCCCTTCAGGACATGTGGCAAGCCAACACATTTTTGGTTGCTACAATGTGGGGCGTAATCTTGGCTTAAAAGCTAGTGATGCTGTTAAACATTCTAAAATGTACTGGATAGCCCAATGCAGCAAAGAATTATTCACCCAAAACTCCAACAGTGTTGAGGTTCAGAAATAATGCCTAAGCCAGAGATAATAGATTAGGGAGAGAAGACATTACAGGAAAAGTAAGAATTTCTTCTCTTGAACAGAGGGTCCAATAATGTGTTTAGTGTGCTTGCAAGCCAGCAGACAGCATCAACTGCTGCGGGTTTGTTATATAGCCCAGAGAGGTAAGGAAAGGGGACAAAATAGTTGAAAATGTTTATCTATGTTCATGGTTAGCAAAAGGCATCCAGAGTTATATAATGTTTGTCCTGTTTCTCAACCAAATTATCAATGCAATAGAGGCAAATGATTGCTCAATCATTCATAATACTTGTATTACACTTTTCCATTCTCAAATCCCAAAATGCTAATTTGATAAACAAAAGAAAATTGTGTCAAACTAATGGAAACTGCTTTGAAAAGTAAGAGGCTGTTCTGCTTTGAAAAGTAAGAGGCTGTTCTACTATTAGATTCTATTCGCTCTTGCCTTTGGAAGAAGACCTCTCTTTCCACTGACACACACAGCTGGCTGCTACAGAAACTCAAACCACGATTGGTGCAAGTACACCTATGGATTTACCATCATTTCTTTGGTCTAAATTTCCTTGTCTTTTTTATCAACTCAAGCAAAACTGAGAAAGTATTTTTGCTTTTCTAAGCTAGTAAACAAACCCACATAGCAAGCAGACCTCTCCTGTCTCGCCCACTGCTCCCCTCAGCAGTGTATTGCATCAGTCTGCCTATTCTGTTCCCCACTCTATCTCTGGTGAATCCTCTCACCCTCCTATACATCTGGCCTGTACCACTGCTCTTGTATAAATAAATTTAAAAAAGTACTACTTTTTATTACACTATGTTGAAAAAATGCAAAGCTTAGAATGCAAGATGACCAAAGCTAAATGGAGTTGAAAGTCACTGAATGTTTGTCAATGTCCTGACATCATTGAGGTCCAATTTGCCGCAATTATCCAGTCACTATAGGGAGAGGATCTCGAAGGCCTCATGGAGTGCCACCATCAGGAGAGTTGTATATTAAAAAAACAAACAAACAAAAAATACTAACATCTTGCCTTTCAAATATGGCCCAAAAGTATACAAAAAATGATTACTATTGAAATTCAAGTAAGTAGATTTCTTCTTTATTCTTTTCTGTGCTCCGTTAATTCATAACAATGAGTACATATTTTTTTTAATGTTTTTCTATGAAGAAACACCAAGGATGTCAATACTCTTTCATGAAATGAATTCTGTAGAAATAAGGATTAGTTATAGTAAAACCTGTGTTAAAACAAATCATGGCAGAGTAGAATCACAGTGTCCAAAATGATGGACAATTGGACTGCTCTCCTTCACAAGAAAACTACTGAAATATTTAGCAAACTTGCTTTAAATATAGACTTCTCAACTTGGTTTGGTTATAATGCTACAGATTGTAAGTCATGCCACAACGATAGCTTGGCACAATACTCATCAGAAAGACAGGAGCTGCTGAATTTACTATGAAAGTAGTGAGAAAAGGAATAATGGATGAATGCTTCAATAGAAAAAGGAAACTCTTGTCTATTCCAGATCTCCAGAACAAAAGAGGACTTAAAACCATTCTCTGAAAAGGATGCCCTGGCTTTTGGCTCTGTAATATGTGAAATTCTGGGTATTCTTGACTAGAGGTCCTTATTATAGGTCACAGATGCAGAAGAGCTTTGACTCCTGGGAGTCCTCTCTTTGGCAGTCATGCACTAAGCCCAACACAGCACATGGAAATGATCCAAAGCATCCTAACCCATGCTCTTTATCACCCTCCACTAAGCCTTGAGAAGACCCAAGTCTTCTCTCCTATGCCAGCATCATCCTAGGAGAACAGCACTTCAGGCTTAGGTTAAGAGCCAGGAAAGTACTGTCCTTGGGGATTTAACCATTTTGGCATTGGGGTTGCCTGCAAGGCCATGTCAGCTCATGACAACAGGAGGCAAGGCAAAAATTTAGTGGGGCTCCAGTCTGAACAAATGGCTGCACATCTCCAGCAACCCTGACTTCATGGAAGCAAGTGCCACCATGATGGGAAGATGGATCCTACAAGAGTAGAACAGTTAAGGGCCTCCCTGGTGGCTCAGAGATAAAGTTGCAGCGCTATCAAGCTATCGCCAGCCACTGCAGCACAAGTTCAATCCCTGGCCAGGGAGCTGAC
This sequence comes from Talpa occidentalis, assembly GCF_014898055.3. Lineage (NCBI taxonomy): Eukaryota > Metazoa > Chordata > Mammalia > Eulipotyphla > Talpidae > Talpa > Talpa occidentalis. Next base: position 16,505,483 of record NW_023601322.1, read on the forward strand.
CCACATGGTGCAGCAGACCTCTCCTGTCGTGCCTGCTGCTCCCCTCAGCAGTGTATTTCAGTCAGTCCACCTGTTCTGCTCCCCATTCTGTCTCTGGTGAATCCTCTCACCCCCTGAACCTCTGGCCTACACACCCATTCTTGTATGCATAAATAAATTAAAATCTTAGAAAAAACACAAAACTGTTGGACAGTTAAACTATAGTCACCTTTCTGAGTCCTGGTCCTGAATCCACCTACCCAAACTCACTACATGGTGGGTTATTAACACAAGTCATCCCTCTCCAGAGGCAACTCAGCATACATTTTCTTTTTTTTCTTTAGAATGAACAAAAACTCATAGAACCCTTCTTCTTACAAGATGTTATGACCCTGGAAATATAAGTAGATTATTTTTCAGGTTGATTGGCAACCCCCTCACTAACATTTCCAAATAGGAATAGTACTTTTGCTTTGTAGAGATTTCTCACAAAGAAAAGAATAAGCTGAAGACTGTATCTAGCAGGGAACAAGGTAAACATTTGAAGAAAATGAACTTTGCTGGTATGTGGGAAACATTTCCATCACAGCTGCACTTGTCCTAAAAGACTTTGATCATGAGCACTAAGACCCTTTAAGCATCTTCAAAGTTCAGGCTGGGAAAGGTGATTAAAGAAACAACATAAGGACAGAAAGATAGGATGGACCAAGTCCTACATTTAGCATGTGGCATGGCCACGTGAATGCTGTTCCAACTTCTTGTGACTTTGTGTCCCTAGATTTTTGCCCTGCAGAGGCCTTTCTGCCCCCGCTTCTTCCTCCCGCCCCATCCCGAGCTTGGAGACGGCCATCTTTCCCAGCGTCTGCTCTTGCTGCCACTGGTTGGGCTCTACTCTACTTTGTGTGTAAGATCTAAATAAACACAAAAATGTCAGTACTACTAGGTGCTTTTTCATCTTCTCCTCTCTATGCTCCATCCTCACCAGTCCCAAGTTTGGCACAACATTTCAAGCCACCTTGGACAGTTTCAATTTGGGTTAAAATTTGTTTTTAAAGATTAATCCTTCTCTCATGCTTCAGGGTTCTGGATTTTAGCCTCTGGACAGCTTATTATTAAGGCTTTTATTTAGCTTTTGACATTTATCTAGCATGATACACCTTTAACTGTCAGCTTACTGTGCATCAAAGCAAAGGTTATATTTGCCCTGATAAATTCCCTGTTCAAGCTTTTGCTTCCTTTCTCTCTTGCAGCAGACAAGAAAGGAAAAAAGATCATGGCCATGTCTGCCCATGAGCAACATGGATTTCAAGGGTAGTTTTCCCTGTGCAAAGAGTTTTCAATTTCTAATTGGCCTTTTCTCTTTGAAAGGAGGTTCCTTTTTACCATGGGCCCTCACACTGGTCTGATGCGAGAAGTCCATGGAATGTGTCAAATGGAAACATTAGTGCCACATGTAATAGTGCACCATATGCTCTGAGCTGGGGTTCTTAAAATAGTTTGATGCTGTTAACTTTGCAGCCCATAAATAAATATGCCTTAAAGAGAAAGCCTTGCAGATGAAGTCACTGCATTGTCTGGGAAGCATTTCCTAACACAGGCATCAACCTAATTCCTGAGACAGGAAAGAAATGAAGAGGATTTGTCAGACCATGAGGCACACCTGACAAAGAGCAACAGGGACCTCCAGGGTGAAGGTTTTTCTGTCAGAGGAGTCCTGTGCTGGGTAGGAAAGGTCTGGTCCTCGTGTTACCTCCGCTGCACTGCAATGAGGGCCTTCTGGGCCAGAGTGGCTCCAGCACCGCCAGCTTGCTCAGTGACTGCTGAGGACTTCTCAAAATACGAGTTAAACTCCAAAGGAGTCTAACAGCTAGAGTTGGCCAGTTAACCACATTCCTTACAGCTGGACAGCAAGTCCTTCCTCTAGGGGAATCTAAAGACAAGGCTCAGTGCCATTCCATGTCTGCCAGCCACTAAAAAAGGAACTTTGAAAACAGATCCACAATGATACCTTAACTATGTGCCTATGTTTACTTGTGCAAGTGGTGACCATATTAGTTATTGCCCAAAGGAGGGCCTTTTAAAAGTGAATGTAGTTACTAAAAATTAGCCAGGACTTTAAGTACATAAAATCATTCTACATGTACACATGCTACCTTTATTACTCACAGTGTCTATCTTCACTCCTAGGAAACTCATCCATGCATCCATCACAATTTCCTTCATGTTTCTGAACATTTACTATCTGTGGAAAAGTCAAGCCTGGAGGTATCATGCATGAAGGAGCACATATGAAAAATTAGAGGTGCTCCTGTGTCTCCTCCTCTCCTTTCCTCACTTCCATAACAATATTGGGGCTCAATATTGTGTCCCCCTGTTATTCTCCCCTGGGATTTAGACACTGGTTCTGTGAAGGTTTTCTTAAAGATTTATTTATTTATGCATACAAGAACTGGGGTACAGATCAGAGGTGGGAGTGGGGGCACTGAGAGGATTCAGCAGAGACAAAATTGGGAGCACAACAGGTAGATGTACTGAAATACACTGCTGAGGGGAGCAGCAGGTGAGACAGGCGAGGTCTTTTGCACCATGTGGGTAGCTCTCTGGTGGGCTGGGAAATGAACCTGCGCTGCAGAGGCTGCAGATAGTTTCACAGTGCTGTGCTTAATCCCTGGTGCCACCAGGGAGGCCCTATTTATACTTTTACTAACCATTATAAGATATAAAATATCTGTTTGGGTTACTGTAATGGTCAGTCAGAACCACCAGAAAATCTGACTACAGAGGTTTTCCAACACAGGAATTCATTTGTCTCACATGGACATGGGCCGGTTGAGCTTTAAGACTGTTCAGCATGTTATCTCTAAGCTGGCACTGGGTTTGCGGTTTGCTTTTATTGCCATGATATCAAGATGGTGTCTGACCTCAGGTACTGATTCATTATTCCAGTTAAAAAGGGAGAAACACAAATGTCAAATGGAAAATGAGGAAGGCACTTGCCTGCTGGGAACTCTAACTGAGCAACTGTTACTTCAGCACCACAATGGGACATCCAGCAACCAACCTCTGGCCTCAAAGGAGGCTAAGAAGGATGTTTCAATTGAGTACCTGGCTGCCTTGAGAAAACCAAAATTCTATCAATAAGGAAGAAAGGAAGAATGTGGATCTTGGAGTCAGTTATCCTGCATAAGGCACACACCGCAGTGCCTGCACACAACATGTTTGTTTACCCAGATCTGCCCTGGTATGGAAACTATAATCCTAAATCCCATCTCAGAACATTTTCTTACAATGTTTCACTCAAGCATTCTCCTTCTTAGCCTGTCTTTTTTCTCCAGACTACATATTCAGGCATCCTAAAATCTGATAGAATCATCGATCATGTGGCATAATTTTCACAAAACACCTGAGAACCAAATCCAACACGCAGTGAAGTGGTCCAACCTCCTGTTACCTGCTCACCCTTCTCAGTACAGGCCAACTGACTACCACAGCCATGGCCTGCTGTCCAGTTCACAAAATATACTTCCTTCTTCTGAAGGCTGCCTCGAAAGCTGATCCTGTATCATCTACTGTACACAAAATAGTATTCAAATCTTCTTGACCTTTTCATAGTGTGAGTCATGTACATATAAAAGCAGGAAGAGAGTTTTAATATTTTTATACTTATATCCAAATATTTGTTTTATTGGAACACCTGTACATTAATTTGGAACAAAAAAGGGAGTAAAGAGGCATGATCAACACAAGCAAGATATACATAACAGCAAATGCGCAGAGCATGAAACAGAACAAGATTTATAATCCCAAGAGGGAAAACAAATTTTTATTTCCTTGAATATATTTTTGAAGTCTAGAATCCCACAAACATATGTATATAATTATTATATAATTACCATATATATATATATATATATATATATGTCTACACACAGAGCAATTGTGACATCAGAAAACATTTCTTAACCTCTGTAATATCAAAGTAATTCAAATGTGTTGCAGTGATAAATTGTTTTTTTTTAAAGACTTATTTATTTATGCATACAAGAGCTGGGATATAGGCCAGAGATGTGGGGAGTGAGAGGATCCACCAGAGACAGAGCGGGGAACAGAACAGGCAGATTGACTGAAGTACACTGCTCAGAGGAGCAGTGGGCTAGACAGGAGAGGTCTGCTTTGCCCTGTGGGTTGCTCCCTGGCCGGCCGGGGATTGAACTCATGCTGCAGAGGCTGTGGATTGCTTCATAGTGTAGTCCTTAACCCCTTGCACCACCAGGGATGCCAATAAATTGTTTTTTAAGCTTATGAAACACTATCTGAATGCTAAAGGTAGAAAAGGAAGACGTATTTGTATTTTCAGTTTACTAATGTTTCTCCTCATGTTGTACATCTGTTGATATTTATAATACATATTAAAGCATGTTTAATTTAAAAATTTAGGAACTAAGATTGAGAGAAATAAGAGACTTGCCCAAAGTAATACACTTAAAAGTGAGAGACAGAACTTCTGTCTTCAAGACTGGCTCTCTTTCTCCAACTTCTCTAATTTTTGATCTACTTGTAAATACTTTATTGGGGGGGGCAATAAAAAATTGCTATAATATGCTATTTAAAATAAGGTAATTTTTGTCGTCTTATTTCCACATTATGAATATGATGTTTTTGGAGTAGAAAAAAGATATTCAGGCTCAGTGGTATGACTAGAGGGTAAAGGCAATAAATTTGCAACTAGACTAGAGCTTCGAATCTGTACTTTGCAGCTCACAGAATAGGTGAAATTCATCATGTCATTTATCCTCTATTAACTGCTTCAATTTCCTCAAGGAGTAAGCTAAGGAGACACAATCACATACTCGTGATTGATATATTGAATTCAGAGCTGATCACTTTCTTTTTATAACTCTCACCGAGCTTCACCCACTAGAGGAAAGGATCTTTGAGTACTATTGATCTCATTCTGGTACTTCAGCCCACAGACTAGTAACTGCTGGGATAAACAAAGGTCTTACATTCTGTAAGCTCCTTTATCAATTCATTCACTGAATTTTCCCTGAGCCATTAATATGGGCCCTGTACTATTCTAGGTGCTGGAAATCAGTGAAAACAGATAAAAATCCCACATTCCTATAAAAGAGGCAAGTGAAACCCACCACTTGCAACCACAGCTATAATAGTGCAATAACTAAGAGGAGGGGGGGACTTCTTTTGTCTGGGAACCTAGAGGACACTAAGATCCCATCCAAAGTGGGGTTCAAGAGGCACCATGAGGCTATACTAGAAGAAAAAAGCAAAACCAGGAGATGCTAATGAATTGGCAGAACTAGGAGAGGTTTCAAAAAGGTCTGAACAGTTGAAGCAGAAATAAAATATGGAAGATGCTAAAAAACAATCATTGATTAATACGTTGCATTCTTAGATGAGTCCAAGTGTGTTGAACTAGAAAACTTAAGATCCAAAGAGCAGTTACAGAGCTGAAGAATACAATGAGGGAACTGAACAATACAACAGAGGGGTTCAAGAGCAGACTGAATGAAGCAGAGGAACAGACAAGCAAGCTGGAAGATAAAACAACAGAATTCAGAATAACAAACAAAAAATAAATTAAAAAGTGAAAATACCTTAAGAGACATCTAGAACAACATCAAGTGAAATATTATTCATACTATAGGAGTCCCAGAAAGAGAAGGAAGAGAAAAGTGGCCAGCAAAATTATTTTCAGCTATTATTTCCTCAATCTGGGAAAGGAAACTGACATCCAGGTACAGAAAGCTCTTGTTTCAAATAAGGAACTCAAAGAGATCCACGCCAAGACACATTACAGTAAGATGACCAGAGGAAAAAAGAGGATCTTAAAAGCAGGGAGAGAAAAGCAGCCTGTCACATGCAAGGAAAATTCCATAAGGCTAACATTAGATTTTCAACAGAAACTTTGGAGGCCTGGAGAGAGGGATAAGACACTCAATATGCTGAAAAAAATTCGAAAAACTTGCTAACTAGTAAGGTTAACATTCAGAATTAGAGGAGAGCTTAAAAGTTTTCTAGGTAAGCAAATGCTAAAGGAGTTCAGTTTTACCAAATGGCCTTGCGATCAATTCTGAAGGGACTTTCTTAAAACTGAAAAGAAATAACACTAACAAAAAAAAATGACCAAAAAAATAATTAAAAAGGTAACTGTACAGTAAAAGGAATGAATCAATCACTTATAAAGCCTAAAGACTGAGACAAAAGTAGTAAAATTAATTAAAGTTACAATAATTAACCAAGGGATATATATATATATATATAAAGATATAAAAAGGGGGCCTCCCTGGTGGTGCAGCGGTTGAGCATAGTGCTACAAAGGAAGCTGCCCGCAGCCTCTGCAGCACCGGTTTAATCCCCGGCCGCCAGCAAGGGTCCCACATGGCGCGCAGACCTCTCCTGCCGCTCCCGCCGTTCCCCTCAGCAGTGTATTTCGTCAGTCTGCCTGTTCTGTTCTCCGCTCTGGCTCTGGTGAATTCTCTCACCCTCCCGCGCTTCTGACTGTACCCAGTGCTTGTATAAATAAATAAATAGTTAAAAATATATATATATATATATATAAATGGACAGCAAAAATATGAAAGGTGAGGGAAAGAGTAAAATATGCCAAGATTTAGAACGTGGTCCAAGTTAACAGAATATTATGCACAGAGGATGTACTAAGTAAAACAAAATAAAGAAAAAAGCTGTGCGATCTCACTTATATGTGGAATCTGAAAATAAACCCAAAATGGATAGAAACAGAATAGAGTAGCAGTTGCCAGTGGTAAGGATGGAGGAGGGAGAAATGGGTGCAAGTTAACAAAAGGTACAAACTTCAAGTTGACAAATCCTGGGACTGTTTTGTACAACATGTGACTAATGCTAACAATATAGTTTGTGTATCTGAAGTTGTTATGCCAGTAGATCTTAAGAGCTGTAGTCATGTGAGGTACTGAATGTTAATTATTGAGGTAATCACATGAGATACAGACATGTATCATATATCAAGTCACTATATTATAAATCTTTAACACAATGTTATATGTCAATTACCACTCACCAAACTGAAGGGAGTAAGAATTACCAAATGTAGTATTATCTATGTAACTCGATTTTCAAATGTGTAAAATGCTCACATTAAAATAAAAACAACTTAAAAAAAATAGTTCATTGCTTTTTGTTGCTGAGAAATAATTCATCACCTGGGTGCAATAGAATTTTTTACCCATTTGTACTGATTGATGCTGAGTTACAGATGTTCCTGTGGGATTTTCTGTGCATAGACGCTTTCATGCTCATTGAATAAATGCCTAGAAGTGGGATTGTGGGGTTACACAGTAAATGTAAGATTAAATTGGTAAGAAATTATCAAACACTTTTCTGAAGTGGACAAAGCACTTGGCAGAGTTTCATTAGTTCCGTGTGCCTTCTTCTATTCCCCCCACCCCACCTTATTTCACTGCGTAGCAACTGCAGCACAATGTTGAAGCAGACATGGGGGTAAGCAAGAACTCCTGTCTTGTTCCCAATATTAAAAGAAAAAGCATTCCAGCTTTCACCATGTAGTAAGATGTCAGCCGTAGGTGGATTTGAGGATAACATTTAAGAGAATGAAAAATTGGCCTTCAATCTATGTTGCTGAGAATTCTTACCATTAATTGCATTCAATTTTGATGCAATTATTGAGATGATCACACGTTTATGTGTATGTCAGTATGTATTTACTTGCTTAAGTGAGATCCACTTAATAATTCCTGAAGGTGGAGCTAATATTGTATTCCTGATACAAATATCATCTTGTCATGAAGCATTATGCTTTTTATATATTATCAGATTTTATGTTTTTTCTCAAATTTATTTAATTTTCCAATCATTTACATCATGATACAACTTTGGGAGGATGTTGAATATGCATGGGTCTCACTCACCTGCCGCAAAGCTCCAGTGCCAATACCCTATCACCTTCTCTCACCAACACCCCCCACCTCTCCTCTCACACCCTCTGGTAAACATCTTTTTCAGAATCTAAGCACTGTTCTTATTCCATTTTGCCAGGTTTTCTTATTGCTATTCTGCAAATGAGTAAGACCATCCAGTCACTGTCTTTCACTTTCTGACTTCCGTTACTTAGCATAATCATCTCAAGAGCCATTACCTTGTTCCAAAAAGGCACTATTTCATCTTTTCAAATATATTACTGGATTTTATTTGATAATATTTAGTAAAAGATTTTTACAACTCCTGAGGAATAATGTGTGAATTTCTCCTTTCAGTTATTTTTTTTCTTTACATACTTGAAAGTATTCTAAAGCAGTTTTGTTGGGTGCATACGTATTAAGGACTAATTATGAGTTATTGGGCCTTGGTACTGAATCTCTCATAACATTCCTTATCCTGACTACTTTAACTGATAATAATAGAAACCCACTTTCTTTACCATTGGCAAGACATACTGCTTTTCTAAAGATGATTTATATTTAAGTGTAAGTCATTGCTGATTTTTTAATCAATTGTATAAAATTGTCTTGCATTTCTATTTAATCTGACAGTCTTTCCTGCTATTTGGGGTCTTGGTTATTTACAGTCAATGTAAATTATAGATATTTCTTAAATCTTTGATCTTCTTGGTGTTTTCTCTTTATCCTTTACCTTAATATTTCTGAATTTATCTTTTTAATGATTTCATTCTTAAAATTTATAATTTTAGTATCTATTCTAGGGATTACAAAATTCATTTTTACCTTATCAAAATCTACCAATTAATAATATACCACTCCCCAAGAATTAAAATAGTCTAACAGTATACTTTTATGTTTTGTGCTATTGAATACATACATTTTATCTAGACATACATTATAAATGACACAAAACATTGTTATTTTTTTTTGCTTTATATACTCATGACTTTTTAAAAGATTGAAAATAAATTTATCCCCATAGCTACTGTTTTCTATACTCTTTATTTCTTTGTGTAGATTCAAATTTCTCTGTGGTATCATACTCATTCTCCCTGAAGGACTTCTTTTCTTTTAATATATTTTTAGTGCCTATATATACTGGCAATGAAAACTCTCAATATAAAGTCTGAATACTGCTGGGCTGACAGATTTTTTTTTTTTCTTTAGGCGCTTCAAAGATTTCACTCCACTGATTTCTGGCTAGCACAGTTTGGTTAAAAAAAAAAAAAGTCTGGTATAAGTCTTATATTATTTCTCCTTATTTAGTGATTCATTTTATCTGATCACCTTGATGATTTTTCTTTGATTTTCACCATTTTTAATATGATTTTAAATGTATGTTTATGTGGTGGGGGGAGTTTCTGTGTTTGAATGATGGTTTTCTCTTTTATTAATTTTAGAATGTTCTCAGCAATTACCTCTTGAAATATATCTTCTATTGCTTCACTACTATCTTTTTTATATACTTGAATTTTATATCAGATTATTTGATATGATCCTACCCATCTTGGATAATTTTTGTCTCTTTTTTATTTCCCTTCTTTAGTTACATTTTGGATCATTTATCTCACCTACTGTTCATATTCTGTTTTATGGTCTGTTCAATCTGCTGATAAGTTTATCAAAGACATTCTTCATCACCAATGCCAAGTATTTTTTTCTACTATACCTCTTTTACTGTTTATTTATTTTCTGATACCTTTGTTTATGCAAGTACATCATTGAGTTTTTCCTCGGAATATATCACAGAGTAATCATAATGTTAAAGTCTCTCTTTGATAGTTTCAATATTTGGGTCATTTCCATATCTGCCAACCTCTTGAAAACAGCTCATTTTCCCCCCTTGGTTTTGTGTGCTCATAATTTTGATTAAATGCTTGACATCTTGTGGAGAAGAGCAGTGCAGACAGAAGTAAATATTAGCTCTCCTGAAAATAAACACATCATCTTCTCTTCCCATTAGTTTAAGGGACTAACTCAGTCAAGTTAGTAACTGCGTCAAATTTAGGTTTTTCTATTACTAACTGTACTTTTAATTCACAAGAGTTTTCAAAATCTTCCTGCAGTGAACATGAGCTTAATGTGAGGTTTTGGGTGCCAGATGGTTATTACACAAGAGTTCCTATTCCATTATCAGCTTTTAGAAGTTAATCATGTGCAATTAAAGAAAGTCTCTCTCCACATTCCTGCCTTTTCCTCTGTTTTATACGCCTGGTGGCAGCTACTCAGTCTGAGGCTCACTGATGGGACAGAGTTCTCATGGCCAGCCTGTTTTAAGCAGGGTCTCTGTGCCTCGGTGGAAACATTTCACTGCTATTTATTTGCTGATTCTCTTCCACCAGCAGCAACCAAACTTTACTTAGCATTTCATGAAGATCTTGGCTGGAGTGTTTCCTGCCCCTCCTCTCTCTGTATGTAGAGGCCTGTATTTTATAAGAGGGCAGCACCTGGCTTCAAGCAATTGTCCTGCTCTCCCCAAGGCAGAGAGCGATTTTCTTTACCCTTTTCCTCAGAAATAGTGGATATCTGTCTGAGTCCAAAGTCGGAGTACTTGAAACCTCTCTCCTTGGTGAAGGTTTTTGCTTGCTAAGAGAGAAGTATTCAAGGGAGCAGGAGGCATCCACTCCCCAGCTCAGCCAGCCATATGGCATACCAGTGCTTCAAAGGGTGATGTCTCCATCTCCTTTCATGCACTGTATCTGTCTGATGAGCTCCTCACAGGAAGCCCTGGGTAGGAACTGGCAAAAGGTGCAAATTTTCCTAATGTCTGGGTCTCCCAGTACTTCTAAATTGATACACTGATCTTATTTCAAACTTTCAAGGTTCATTAAAATTTTAGTTGATGTCTTATCTACCTCTACAGCAACCACCTTTTGTTTTGCTCTTTGCTCTGCCAAAGGTGAAACAGTTCTTTTATATAATCTATCCTTATAGAAGCCGATCATTGTTTAGAATCTAAGCTTTTCAATCTTCAGGGTTTAAAAAAATTGTGATTTTTTTTTTTTTTTTTACATTGCAAAGCTTTCTTCTCTTTTTTCCCTCATCATTAGGATGGGAGTAATGTGCTCGTATCCTGTTTTGCATCCCAAACAGAGGTGGAATTTTTGATGTAGTAGATACACAGAGCATTATCAAAGTTAAGAGCTTTACCAGAAAGAAAAGTGAGACCGGATGGTCTCACTCATTACAGGAATCTAGAAAACCTAAATAAGGGACCAGGAAAAAGAATAATTATAAGAAAGAAAAAAATCAAAATCAACAAACAACTATGAACCAGAGACACACTTTGGGGGGGGAAGGAGGGATTGGGGTCAAAATCAGGGGGTTGCATTTGTATAGGGAATATAAAAATAAAGAAAATAAATTTTAAAAAAGTTAAGAACTTTATAGGGACCTTAAGAATCCTCTACAATTGTGGTTACCAAACATTTTATGTTGGAATTTTAGAATTTGTGAAAACATGAATGAAAGGATTAGGAAATAAAAAGAAATTTTAAAGCTCATGCTTGAAAAATAATAAAATGAAATAAATCTTTAAAAATTATTTTGCTTTTTATTGGTCACTATCACTGGTAGCTGTTTATATCAAACTGATGATCATGCTGAGTATTCAAATTTAAATACTGAAGAGGCAAAGTTGTCACATGATCTAGTAAACATAAATTCCACCTTGGGCTATGACTTCACACTGAACCATGTCTTTCACTCACAGGAAATTGCTCTCTGCTATGTGCTGTATCGCATGTCTGGTCCAGTTCAAATCTCTATCACTTGTATTAAAATAAAATTGCAAACTCATCAAAATCTTACAGCACAAGTCTGACATATGAGAGTATTTATCACTTTGGTCCAATGCCTACATTTTAAAGATATGCCAACGGAAGGGAGGTTATTATTATCACCTAATAGCAAAGTCAAGACTAAAATTCAGGACTTGTGATTTTAGTGCCACTGATTTATAATAGTTGCTCCCTATTTTTGTTTTTCAAATGTAACTTTATTTATAATCTGCTTTGAGGTTCAAGCAAAAAAATTGCTTTTGTTGTTATTCTATCTACAATTGATCTGCAAATTTAGTGAAAGCAGGAGAAATATGTTATCACCTCTTTTTTCCCCTTCAGGGCCCAAAGAACATAGCACGTAAGTCATATTAGAGTTGATCTATAATACTAGAGTAGATTATTCAACTAAATTAACAATGTTGGCCATCTGTACCCTAGACACATATCTGCAAACAGATAAATGTCCACATGTTTAATATCAATGCTTTGTTAGCAGCAGCCATAATTGGCAAATTCTATTCTATTTTGAGTTTATTGGGGGAATCAGGGTGTCTGGCTCTGATCTTAAGCAAGGAAAGAAAATGTGTGCTTTTGACGTATCTGCATGGGGCACACCTCAGGATTGACATATTTAATCATGTAACGCAGAGCATTTCTGATGATTTAGCTGACTGAATAATCAACTACTTAATAATTCAATCACAGACTAAAAAAATACTCTGGGCAAAAGTTACTTTTATTGGTTCAACGCCCACAGGAAAATGGCTCTGACTTACAGTGTAAAGAGCAGTGATGGCTGATACCTCATACAGGATCAATGACAGCAGGAGAGATACCTTCTACCTCCTCTACTGTTGTGTCACAAAGAAAAACCTTGTTCAAGATGGATACTGCCAGAGATTTTCTCACACTTCTGCCAAGTATGGATTATAAAGGCCTAACAAAGAAAGAAAGTAACAAAAATCACCTCCATTCCTCTTACTAAATACAACTACTGCAAATTACTGGAAATCTCTCCAATTATGGTCTAAAATTGAGCATTCAATTGGGAACTAACAAGGCCTACAACACTGCTAATCCTTAGATAATTACAAAAGTCCTAAATTGTCTGTCATGTGACTGAAGTAGACCCTTATGAGGCAACAGGGTGGTCTTGGACACTCAAGAGATGGAAAGTCAAATGAATAATGTGACACTGGGCATTAGCAAATGCTAAGAAAATAGACAGCAATCTTGTTCTAAGCATTGCTGACCTTTTAGCTCCAAATGCTATCTCTAGGGCTAAACGCATTTACAATTTTTGGCATCCTGTTTTGGATTTTGTCATGAGAAATCAATCTTCATTTTCTGCTCTCCTCTCAAGTCCCTAAATCCCCAATCATGATCCTAAAAATGGATATACCATGTTGGGTCAGTTCTCACCAGTCTAAAGTCATACAATCATTGGATAATCTTTCAAAATTTCCAAACATTTATCAAATATTCAATAGAGCACTACATACCATATGGGAAGATATTGTACAGATGAAAGAATTACAAAATGATAAACTCATAGGACATGTTATTTCATACACACACATACCACACACATATGGGGGTGGGGGGCATCATCAATTATTTATAAAAGCATTGCCAATCAAGTAGTTCAGATTTTTAGTTTAAAAGATACGAAACCAAGGTCAGAAATGTTTACCCTGTACAGCACCAAGAACACAGGCAGCAACAGGAATGTTTCTGTATATTTTTAAAAACAAGAATTTCTTATAGAGAATTGATTATGATGGTAATTTAAAAAAAAAAAAAAAAAAACCTGAAGTCAAATGGGGGGTGATTAAGCCAGTGATTAACCACAACAAGAGTTTGCTGTCATCCAAAGGCTAGAGAAGTGCTGTCGCCAAAACTCAGAAGCAAAGCTCTGTGACAGGATACAGAAATGCAGACTGCCTTTCCCATAGGAGAGAGTCTGAAGGCAAGAGTGAAAGTGGTGAAAAGACCAATAATCCCCTTCTCCAAGGAAGTGCATGGAGAAAGACCCTGGCTTCTCCTCCTCCCTTCCTCTCAGTGCTCTCCTGATGCCTGGTACTGGCTGAGCCTAGCAAGAAATTAGTCAGTGAGGGAGTCTGTTAAATGGGGTTGTAAGAAAACTGATCTCAGTGAAATCAGGCAGTGACTGACTTCCAAAGTGGGTGACTTAAGTAGCACTAATCATTATCACCACAGAACTTCTACTCTCCCTTCAGGTCACAATTATTTTCTGTCATTCTACCCTTGGAATTGACTAATCAACTTCAGGAGTCTGGTTCTATGGACCTACGTAATATTGTCGGGGGGAGGGCATATATTCTGAATTTACTTCCCATCCTATTAATCATACCCATAAAGACTTTCCAGAGAGTGGAAACAGGAGGAAACAGAGATGAAGTTCATTCCCTTTTCAATGATCTATATGTCCAATTTCATGAGATCTTTTCCTGGCTTACAAAGCTACCTTTAAGCTGTTCCCAGCCTGATAATGCAACATGACTTTCCACTGCTCTTCACTGGCCAATCTCTGATATGGTTGATTTTACCCAAGAAAATGTCCTTTTTCCACCCTTTCATTATTCCCATTCAAAGCTCCTATATTTCAGAAGGCCTGTATTTCTCTAAAAGCATCCATGATCTCCCTAGGCTTCTTGTTATCTCTCTCTCTCTCAGTAATTCATACAACACATTAGAATTAGCCACACTATTTAGCAGCTAATTACTTGTTACTATGTAAGAGTTTTCTAATTGTTTCATGTACATATTTCTTGGCACCCCAACAAAGTTGTACACTCTTGATGAAAATGTCTATACTTCATACCACTTACCTATGTCTTCTACCTTTGGAATTTGTGCTGATCACATAAAAGCCACTCAATACTACCTTATTTTCTTCCATCTACATGTTTTCACAGCATCTAATAGAAATAAGCTATTGTATCTCTTGTCCCATCAACTGTACTTGAATAAACTTCACCCCACTCTCCTTGTATCTCCCTTCTCTCATAAGGTTTAACTCAATCTCCTGGACTCCTAGGACTTTAAGAACTGCCAGCAGGTAGATAATGCATCCTTTTATTCCATTATGAATATATTCTATTTTTTTTCCTTATAATGTATATACCCTTCTGCCAGCAGGACCCATGTCTTTAGTCATAGTTATATCCTCACAGTGTTTAGCAGAGGGGAGTCCAACAGAGAATATGGAGTTTACCTATTTTGCTATGCATTCCACGGACTTAAAAAAATGCAGTGTTTGGCACACAGTAGGTAATAAACACATTTCTGTTGAATGAAACAATGATAAAATAAACACACTTAAAATCCAAAGCTAGACTGAGTTAGAATAATTTTAAAATATGATTTTTATGTAAAATATAGAATAACAAAACTCTCATTTTTAAGCAATTTGTGGAACTGAGAAACATCGACTGACAAGTTATCTATGCTAAAGTAACCTAATTTGGGCTGGTAATTTCAAATTCCTTCCCTATCCAAACTCTTACCAGAAGACTTAATATTAGGAAATGAGATCAATTTCCATTTTCTTTCCCCAACTTAATTTTGGAGACTCTCTAAGGATACTTCCTGAGGAAGTATGGGGAGAAATATTCAAAATGTAGGAAGAATAGCAGAAGCAGAAACAAGGGGCCTAGACAATGTATAAACTAGCTAGCCATGCTGCTGGTTTTACACTTTGAAACAAGAATAACACGAGATTTTAAAGGCCATGGTTTTAAGCAGAATCCTCCTACGCTTAGAAGAGGTACAATCTTTAGTACTGAAAGATCTGTCAGTTGCTGTTCTCTCAACTCGAACCTATCTGCCCAATCAGTCTTTCTAAGCTCAATGTTACTCCCAAGTGGTTAACCAGGAACATCTATGGCCACATAACAATTTGGGTTGGCTCTTTCTAAAGGAGAGGAAGACTATGGTAGAGAGAAGAGTAAGGGGAAAATATGCAGAAGATGAGAGATTATAGAGGTAGGAAATGAGGGGGCTGAAGCCAGGTGTTGTTTACCTCACATAGTGCCATGAATTGCTTTGTGTATATATTGACCTGGATCAAAATATCTTTATGACATTTTAAAGAAAGGGTATTTTACTATTTCTTCTTTCAATAAGAATACATCTGAGACAGAGACGAGATGCAAGGCTACAAAAGTTATTTATGCTTCTGGCTATCATTTCCATATAGAATACCCAGAAATATCTGCAGATCAGCTCATTCTTTGCAAGAAAGTCATGAAGCTATAAATACATAACAAAGTCAGAGAATCAAAGACCTGTTCCTCACCCCTACTCTGTAAGCACGGCATCCTGGAGGCATATCTCCAAATTTCCTACATTTCCCCAACTAGATTGTCAAGACTCTGACTGGTTTCATGTTAACCACTGATTTGCTGTGACATCACATCTTTAAATGACCATTTAATCCACATGTATTTCCCTTCACACCATATATGCATTCACATCTGGTTTACACTTTAATAAATACAAGTGTTTCCTTTTTCTTTACTCAAAATCAAATGATATTGACCTTCTGGGATCTCTGAACATAGGCCCTAAAAACAAATCACTAAGGAATCAGGAGAAAGATGGTCAGAAGAGAGGTCCTGCTTCACTCCTGAAAGTTAATATAAAACAGTCCAGGTGAGCATTGGAGTCACAGGATGCCATGAATTGGGCTGAAACTAGAGCACCTCTAGGAAATCAGAGACTGACACTGACGATAAAGACAGAAGAGACACTGAGGAAATTCAACTCTAAACAAGGGTAGATAGCCAGAGGCATGGCCAGGGCAGAAAGTAGAATTCATACCCTGTTCCAATGATAGGGCAGAGCTGCTTAGTGTGGAGCGAACCTTGGGAAGAGAGACCTGCAAAAGTGCCAGGGCAACCCAGGTAGACAGGATCACAAGAGAACAAGACAAAATGCAGACAAACTCAATCCCCCCCACCTACCTTGAGGTTTAAGTTAATACAGAGAAGCTGTGCTGAGAAGTGCAGCTGTTAGCACACTGTTAAGTTACATGGAAAGCAGAGCTGTTAAGCTACATGGAAAGCCTGCCTCTGACTACAGAGATATGGATCGGACACCTAGAATTGAGGGCTATCAGTGACACCACAGGCATGAGCTTCACCACCTCCACATGCAACATTCACTAGAGATGGACCTCTCCAGGCCGCTTTGTCCCTCAGAAGAGGTAGGTACGGTTATCCCGAACATGCAGTACCATCTACTGGAAAAGTTTGTACCCTCAAGACACTTGAACCTTAACGCCAATAATGAGGAGGCAAAAAAATTATAGCAAAAGGCACCTTGAATCCTCAGGGGAATACTTCACCGCAAAGGGAGAACAAATCTCCAGACATCAACCACAAAGACATGGAAGAACTTTCCTTTCTATCAGATACAGACTTCAAAATTTTATGACAAAAAAATTCAAAGAGATGGAAAAAAAACAATGAAAAGCTGATCAAAGTTATGCAAGAAAACTCAGAAAGAAATAAAAAAAGAATGTCCTGAGGAATAAAATTAACTAGCATAAAATGGAAATTGAGGCCTTAAATAAGAAAATAATGTATTGAAAGAATCATATAGCATGGCCAGATGAAGCATATTCCAGGGACACAAGCATGATTCAACACCTGAAAATCAATCAATGTACTTCACCACATCATAAAAGGAAAGGTAATAATTATATGATCTTATCAGTGAATGCCAAGAAAAGATTTGGTAAGATTCAACATTTGGCTATGATAAAAACAATGAAAAAACTGGGGCAGACTATTGTAGATAGTGCAATTAGGCAAGAGAAGGATACAAAAGGAACCCAATTTGAGAAACAACAAATAAAGCTATCATTATTTTAGATGACATGATAGTATACACAGAAAATCCTGAAGACTCCACTAAAAAAAACAAATTTAAACAATGAATCAGTTCAGTAATGTGGCAGGTTGCAAAATCAATACACAAAAACCAGTTACTATTTTCTATGCAAGCACAAGGTAGAAGAGGAAGAAAATGAACAAAAGAATCCCATTCACAACTGCAGCAAAAAGAATTAAATGCCTAGGGGTACACTTTACAAAGGAGATGAAGAATCTAAACAATGAAAATTATAAGACACTGTTAAAAGCAATAAAGACAAATAGAAATGGAAAGATACTCCCTGCTCTTGGATTAGAAAAATTACATTGTCAAAATGGTCATCTCTCTCAAAGCAATATGCAGATTCATTGTAATCTTATCAAAGTTTCAATAGTATCTTCAAAGATAAAGAACAAACACTTCTGAAATTCATATGGAACTACGAAAGACCCTGAAGAGCAAAGCAATCCTGACAAAAAAGAGGAAGCATGGTGGACTCACATGCTTACACTTCAAAATGATACTACAAAGTTATAATAATCAAGACAGTATGGTACTGGAACAAAAGCATACACACAGACCAATGGAATGGAATGGAATGGAATGGAGAGACATGAAATAAATCCACAGTTAACCTACGACAAAGGAGCCAAGAGTATGTTGGAGAAAGGAGAATCTCTTCAATAAACAGTGTCAGAAAAACTGGCCAGCCACATGAACAACAATGAAACTAGACCACTATCTCAAACCATCCACAAAAATTAAGTCAAAATGGATAAAAGACTTGGATGTAAGATGTGAATCCATAAAATACATAGAAGAAATACATGGAAAACATTCCATGACATTAAAGACTGTGGATTTGTCTTCAACAGCAAGGAAACAAAGAGAATATAAACAATTGGGAATGCATCAAACTAAAAAGCTTCTTCACAGCAAACGAAACTCTCACTAAAATGGAAAGACACTACTGAAGGAGGGAAAATATTTGCACATCATGCATACAACAAGGGGCTGATAGCCTAGTGAGGTCAATGTTGGAAACAGTTTAAATACTGCTACCCTGGAGAAGCATAGGTTTGTATGTGCCCTGAGCCTAGATCATTAAAACAGGATCATGGGGATCAGGAGCCCCATGTGTACAGAAAGCTGTTCAGGCTGTGATCACTGTGTCATCATTTCTGCTACTTATATTTCTCTCCTCAATGCTCAATATTATGCTATTACTGAAGTGCTAGCAAAATTTTGTAAGAACTCACTCCTGGATTTTCCCTAGTCATGCTACAAGAAGAAGCTTTTTGAACAGCTGCCAATGAATGGAGTTTAGACAACATCTTTACTCCAGGGATTTGGAACAGATAATAAATAGAGAAGGAGGAGAAAAGTGTTAGAGGATTAAAAATTTAACAGTACCCGGCAGTTTGGCTGTTCCCCCCGCCACACACACACCCTAACACTAGCCTTCCTCTAAATTTACTTTGGGAATATTGAAATGATAGAGACAAAACAGAATAATAAAGGTATGAAAAAGAAATTCCCCCACTCTTCAGTAATCAATCCCCATACCGTGTTTTCATTTGACATTAAAGAAATACCAGGGTGGAGAAAGCCAGTTTCTCCTCTGACTGGGATGATGAGCCTAAGGAGTGAGGTTTCTCTGCAGAAAGCCTAGTGATTCCATTTGTAATGAGGAGAGCAAAGCACCTGGCTTCCTGCATGGCTCTAATCCTTCTGAATTAGTACCATCTTACCGCTCCCTCTGCGCTTGTTGGGAGAGACTCAGGGGTTTTGTTGTTGCAGTTGTTTGTCTGGATCAATACTGCAAGCTTCTTTTAATCTTCCTTTCCACCTTCTTTTCCTCAATGCTGCAAACTGCTCAGGGATTTTCATGGTGCGAGCTGGACTTTGCCCACATGTACTGCATTGCACTGCATTAAATAAGGGCAAATGACATTTCTAGAACCCCAAAGGAATAAAAAAAAGAGAGAGAGAGGAAAGAGAGCTAATTATGGTCCTGTTAAATGTATTCTGCTTCTCTCCATCTAATCCCCAAAGCCTCCTAGGTATGCAAACCCCCAAAGAATGTGTTTTTGAAGTCACTTAAGAAGGTCAATGTGGGGGAAACAAGTTGGGGGCAGGGCTACATCATCAGAGAACACTCCTCTCTCTCTAATCATGCCTAGGCTGTTTGCCAGCGATTTTAGCTTATACTCTTTTGTTTTTACTTTTATTTTCTTCCTACTGGTTTTGGTGCCAGAATTCCCAGGCTTTGTAGTAACATCTTTTTGAAGAGAACATGTGAAGAGGACAGTGATTTATTTTTACAGTAGCGATCAGAAGATTCAGGTAACAGCCACGTCTCCCCCTCTCTTTCCCTCCTTTTCTCATGAGCTATTTTTTAACACTTCCATGCACCAAAAAGTCTCTACCATTCTGAAAGTTGATTAAAGTCAATGGAAAGATGAACGTGATTGCTTCCTATAGCTTAGGAACGAGCCAAGCAGCCCCACTTGGCTGTGATGAACACACATCCTTGTTCACATGGCTCGAGGAGGGCAGGTGTGGATGGTGCCAGCCCCAATGCCTAGGACATGCTTGGCAGAACCTGGGCTCCATGAGTGCTTGTTGAACAGAGTAAGTGACCAGATGGTTAGATGAGTTCTAGAGTACTCTCCACTCACATTTTTCCATCACCAGGTCTGTGTTCCTCCAAGTCAACTTTCAGATAACAGTCTTCATCATGAGCAATTCAGATATATGGCAAACAAACAACTCAACTCCACAAGCACCAAGCAGGATCTTTTCAGTTCTGGGAGTTTGGAGAGGACCCTCCAAATCATGGTAGAATAGAGGGAAATCACCAAAATACAAGCAGGTCCACTGATATGAAAGAAGCCCTGCAAGAATACAGCAGGGCGCTAACATTATTTTGTTCAACATTATTTTGTCACAGTGTTGATGAGAACAAATAATTCCAGGTGGTGCTGAGAACCTGGCTTCATTATGCATTGTTCTGCTTAATGTAGAGACTTCTAAGAACCTGTGAACTTTAAATGAGGACAAAGGATACAGAAGACAATGTTATATTTGCATACGAGTGTATAGGGTGTGCGTGGGGGGGGGGGGGAGGTGGGGTGTGGGTGTGTGTGTGTGGGTGTGTGTGTGTGTTTGCCTATCTGCAGGAACTGGTTGGAATTACATTTTGACCAGGAATGATAACATTTGAACTAGTTTGCATAAGTTGGGTATGACATGTCTAGACATAGCCACTGGTGAAGGAGTTTTGACAGGAGTCAAAAGCATAAAGATGTGACAAGGCCTGGAGTGTCTGGGGAATGTTCTGTGACAGAAGAGCCTGCCCAGACTGTATTATTTTGGTTGCTACACAGAAATGTGCTTTCCACTTTCTATAGTAAATAAAGAAGTGGATGGAAGAATATTAAGTGAATAAGAGAAATGCTCCAATCTGGATTCTTGAAATATAATTTCAAGGACAGTGTGCTACAGCACTTGGGTGAAAGAAACTTGGAGGAAGGTAGACTAGATATGCCGTGCAAAAGTCTAGAAATGCACCATGTGTGTGAGTGTGCACATGCATGTGTGTGTCTAGTGACGTGTGGGCTTTTAGAAGGACAGGCTCAAAAATGACTCATCCCAGCCCCACGACATACCTGAAAAATTTTTCTCCATTGATCTACACTTAGAAAAGAAGTCACAGCAAAAAAAAAAAAAAAAAAAAAAAAAAAAAAAACCTTACAATCTTCATAGATTTTACTTTTCAAATAAATATGACAGCAATATTATACAAATAGCTCCCAATGTCAGATATGTATGAGACATCTCTCTACTTGTACTGACTCCTCTCAGCAGTTTTTCCACTTGAATTCAGGTGACTCTTTCATTATACAAATTACCTTAACCTCCCAAACAATATGTTGCTATAACAATGTATTCAGGAATGTTGTTGTGGTTTTCATATCTCTCATTTGTGCAGAATAATAGCCCACTGTGTCATATTTCTTCTGGTGGAGGTAACTAAACATGGCAATGGAACCAAACAGAATATACAATATGACTCAACAAGGGGAAAATGTCACTATTTCTTGCAGAAAGGATTACCTATATCCTGTGTAGCTAAGTGACTTATCCACTGAAAAAAAAGTTTTAATACTGAAACATATTTTTGAGACTGGGCTTTAACTCAGTGGTTAACAACCTAGAGTGTGCATGCAGAAGCAGCTGGCTGTCAGTCCCAAGGGTCCTACTGCTCCCCCACACCTTGGATGCCTTAGCCCTCCCTACGCTAGGAGGCAATATTGCATATTGATTTGGGTGTAGGCTATCTATGTGTGAATTCCATCTCTACTACTTTTGCGGTCTTGGTGATCTAATTTTCTCCACCTCATTTTTTCTCCTAATATGCAAAAATAGTAGTACCTATCTCAAGTTTGTTTGTTGTTCATGGGATATACCACATTAAAAAAAAAAAAAAACAAACACAAAGATCCCTGTCCTTGTGTGTTTCTATTCTGGTAGGTGATAACATAAAAACAATGTGAATAATATATGGAGTCAGAGGAAGGTAAAAGGGTTAGGGAGCCCTGGATGGGTGGATTGGGAAATGAAGCATTAAGTAAAGTGGTCAAGGCAGTTTGATTGTAAAATTTGAGAAAATACTTGAAAGGAGGCAAGAAAATTCTTCAAGTAGATTCCTGGGGTTCCTAATTTGGTGTGTTCAAGCCTCAAGGAAATCAGTGGAGACTGAAGTGGTAGATGGACAGCGTCTGAGATGAGTGACAGGTAATGTGAGATCACGTTTTATGGCCTTTGGGTTCCTGGAATGAACTGAGTGTGAACAGAGGAATGACAAGACCTGATTCACATGTTAAAGTCCAGTTGTTGAAAACCACCATCACCAGGAACAAAGAAGAAGCAAGAGATCTGAGAAGGCTTCTGTTTGCATTCCAGGTGAAGGGAAATGGTGCAGGTATGAAATGCATAAGAATTGATCAAATTCTGCATATATTTTGACAGAATAGGATTTCTTAATAAGCAGGATAATCCTAATATGTTTGGAATGAACAATAAAAAAGATAAAATGCCACTAATTGAGACGTCTATAACAGACTAGACAAAATTTAGGAAACAAGACCCAGAGTTCAGTTATGACAAGCTGTTGAGTGGTTTCTTAGACATCTAAGTGTAGACAGTGAGAATTAGACACGTGACCACAGAGCTCCAGGAGGCAGAGAAAAAAAAATTGGGCATTGTCTGAATATACATTGTATTTAAAACCCAGTGACTTGTTGAGATCATCAAGGAAGGAAGAAATAAGACCAACAAAAGAGGATTACATCTGAGCCCTCTAGCACTGAGATGCTGAAAGATCTGGTACATTAAAACTTTGGCACCAGTAGCAGCTTAGTCATGTAGCTGATGAGGCATGAGCTTCAGGGTCCAGTAATATATTCACACTGATCTGTTTTTTGTTAAAACAGCTTGACTTGAAATTCTACAATCACATCCCAGTTAAGATCACTGTGTCTTTCAACTCTCTCTCCCTTGCATTAGGCTTTCCCTTGTGACAGAGGATCTGATTTTTGGAACTTCTAAAAGAGGTTCCAAACTCAGCTAGGGTACCAATTCAGCTAAGGTAATAACTCCCAAGGTATAGGGGCAGAGGTGAGGGTGTCTTACAGCTCCCAACACCAGATGCTACAGATAATGGAAGAGAAAAAATAATTCAAAATGCATACAATCAAAGGTTTTCTGGAATGTTCTTCCAATCACTAGCTGTATGATATTGTTCCTGAATGATGTAATTCTCTTGGATACCAAGTCAAAATAAAAGTTCTCTCTTATCAAAAACATTCTAGAAAATGCAAAGTGCTGTGAAAGAAGACATAAATTGAGGCATTTTAAAACAGGTTCAGAGTTGTCAAGGTGGAAAACCTATACTGTCTGTCTATACTGGGTCAAAAGACGTTTGGGCTGGGCTACCAGTAACTGTTTCATGAACAATTGTTTGAGAACTCAGAAGAAAGTCCAGTCTACAAAGACAAGTACAGACTTTTGCCAGAGGTTAGAATCTATAACTGATTATGTAGAGGCAAGAATAGTTTACAATTGTTAACACTAATTAGCTTTTTTCTTTAACCCCTTTACCCCATATCCTCTTTCTTCCCATAAAAACCAACAACTTGTCTTCCTTCCCAGGGCACATTTTATGCTTCTGCCTAAAACTGAATCACAAATTTCCATTCTTTAATCCCAAGTAAACACCTGGCTGCCTCTCATTTCGGTTTTAGGTTAACTGGGCATACAGCTATAAACAAGTCAGATATTTTGTATGGTATTGGGCTAAATAGAATTTATCAGAATTTCTGTGACTGTGCAAGTCTGTAGCAATATTACAAACACATCTGTAATGGCTCATTTCTAAAAGAAACGTGATAGATATATTACTGAGTTTGGCAACAACCCTAAATTCACAAAAGTTGTAGAAACTAAAATAAAAATCTAAACTATTAATGAGAAACAAATTTTAGAGGGGAAAAAAAAAACACGAAGAAAGACTAGATTTTCTTGGTATTCATTTTATAAAAAAATGATACTGCACAATCATTTCAAATGAAGAGGTGATGGAACATTAATGCAGAAAAAAAATGTTTTAAAGGATTATAAAGGTACATCTGGAAGTGAATAAGTTAATAAAATCTAAATTTTCATCTTTATGATACCAGTTGCTTTGAACATCTATATCAGGCATTCCTCACTTTCCTCAAACCTGTTTCACAGCCAGAGTCAAAAGCTACAGTCTTGGGCCTCCCTGGTGTCACAGGGGGTTAAGCACCACACTATGAAGCAATCTGCAGCCTCTGCAGCACAAGTTCTATCCCTGGCAGACCAGAGAGAAACCCACATGGCACAGCAGACCTCTCCTGTCTCACCCGCTGCTCCCCTCAGCAGTGTATTTCAGTCAGTCTGCCTGTTCTGTTCCCTGCTCTGTCTCGGGTGAATCCTCTCATCCCACCCCCCACCCCACATCTCTGGCCTGTACCCAGCTCTTGTATGCATAAATAAATAAATCTTTAACAACAACAAAAAAAAATCTACAGTCTACCCTCCCCCGCCCATCATGTCTGTTCTTAGTTACTGTTCAATCAGACTGAGAGGAACCTTGCAACCTCATCTTTCGGTGACTCCACCTCTTGCTCTTCCTGCTGGTTTTCCTTCTAATATAATCTGTTCTCCAAGGTAACAATGTTTTCTATGGCATTAAGCTAACAAGTTAGTAGCCACAGTATGGGTGTGGGGGAGGTGGAAGGAAAGGGTAGATGGGTCTTCTCTTAATTCAAGATGGCTTTTAGGAAGCTAAAAAGTCTAAGTTTTGTCTCACCATAGTAAAAAATGGCAAGTTTCCCTTTATTGACCCAAGATTACCTCAAGAAAAATTACCTCACCACATTTTTTGCATATTTATATTTGCATTATTTGTAAGCCAGTCTGCACTTAATTGTTGTATATTTATAGTTGCAGAAACCAAGATTTTGGAGAGCCTAGGGTTGTGCACATTGTAGGTGCACACAATAAACACTTCCTGAGTATGAAATAGGTCAAAATTCTCCAAAAATCAAATATCAAAGGGAAGAACAATATGTCCATTCGGTACTATCTATAAATAAGTTTAAACACAACCAGAATGACCACATAGTACTAAGGAAAGAAAAATTAGAACTTGCAAATAATGTGACACATTTACAAAAGTTGAATGTTTGCTACGTTTTCCAGACATTAAAGATATAATACATAAAAAGCAACACACCTGAATACGCAGTATCTAAAATCATTTAAGAACACGTTCTATGAAATATGTCACCAACTCAGTCCTTCTAATTTGGGAAACATTACAAACAAAATAAACAAATGTCTTGTTCTTAATTTTAAGCATCCAAGATGTGCTTGAGAACAATAAAAATACAAGCTGTGTGGCATGTTGGATTGTCAAACTTGGAAAACATAGTAATAAATTCCCAATTTTGAGGGTTACTGGACCCTAAAATGGGACAGCTAAAGCGACTTCCACAATCTTTGTCTCTGATGCTTTTGATAAAGAGATTAATTTCTGTAGAACCAACCTAAAATGGAATCATTTTTATCAGGGACAAAATGGTGATGGTCACTGCAGGCAGATCATGAAACAACCTCACCTTACGGGAATTTTCAGCTCTTCTCAAAGATCAGTGAGGACACCAGTTAAGCTCCCAATGCCAAGTCTGTTCACACTATCTGTCAGCTTGTTGCCCAGCCTCAGCTATCCTGATCTAAATGAGGCAGAAGACCACTAGCCAAACAATCAGCTGAAAAGAAGAATAATATGTGTATTTAACCCTAAAAATCCCTCAGTCTGCAGTAACTTGAAAACTTCCTGCTCTCCTAGTCCTGAGTTGTCCACTGTGCAAGTGTAAGCCCTAGCAATGGGCTTGCCTTTCTGCTTTGTTTGACTCAGTGTACAGTTTGGGGTTGACACGCCTTGTAAAAGTGATGGGTTGACAAGCTGGAATCCCACATAAGGGTACAATAATGAGAAAATTGAGTTTAAATTCATGCTCTGAGATAAAGAAATCCTGGGCTCTTCAAAGATAAGGGATCGTACTTTAAAATACCAGGAACTGGGTTTTCTCTTTTGTTTTTTATTTTGTACAAGCTCTGTCTTAGTGATGAGGAAGACTGTTATCTTTCCTCTGAAACAAATATAACCTTTAAATTAATAAGATGTTAAGCTCCACTGGAATTTATCAAGAACTTGGGATAACATGTCTTGAGCCCTGGGTTCTAATCTAGAACTTCCAAATACTTGTGGTCTTGGACTTAGGAGTTTAACTTGAGTCTCAGTTCCCTTTTCCTTAAAATAATGTGATCAGATTCCATCAAAAGCTCTTAACCTGGGATTCGTGTCTGCTAAATGCTTTATAAATGAGATTTAAAGAGTTTGTGATGTCCTGAAAACTATTTGTGGAATCATGTGTGTCTGGGATTTCCTAGTTAGATTTTCAGATTTTCTTTTCATTTGTTAAAAAATAATTAAAAGTTAAAAAAACACTGAATTACGTGATATACATTTAATTTACATCCAGAATTGTTTTTATAACATTATATTTTTCACCCTATGATCGAGCATTCTATCAGCAGAGTATCAGTTACTATGTTAATCTGTGATGCAACTGTTAAACTGCTTTAGTTTTTAGCCCTGGATTAGTGAAGCTAGTTGGAGTTACTGTGTTCTTCGTTATGTACTGAGAAAAAGAAAGTCAACTGAAAAGGAGAGGATGATAAAATGAAAGGAAGTCAGATCTGCTTCATTTTTGAGCTTTTGTGATCTTTCTCATGCATTTCCTTCACCTCCTGAAATGAAGCTCTCAATCCTGTCCCTTACCCCAACCATAGGTGCCACTTCCTCCTCAAATATACATTCAACAAATACTGTGAGTCTGCACCCTAAAGGCAGGGAGTAAAATTTGAAAACAACAGGAGCTAGTATTGATTTTAAACAGATTTATTCTTCTATCGACAAGGCCACTCTTACCCAGAAGCAGGCTGAGTGGCTTCTTGTGGGGTGCATGTAGAGGTCCCTGGGAAAAGGAAGCCTGTCCAGAGGCATCATGTTCTCTGGCCCTGCCAGACAGCTAATTCTCACATTAGTCATTAATTAAGGTACCGAATGTCTCCCTATTACAATGCAAAGACTACCTGAGAGGGGAAATAAATTATACCATTAGCATAGGCGATTTAAACACATTAGCTTTATCCTGCAGGTAACAAAACAAAGGATACAGAAGATTGATGGGATGGCTTGGGGAAAAATTCCAGAATTCAAAGGAGAGGCCTCTTTTGTATCTCCAAGAAGTATATAGATTTTAATGTTGAAAAAATGTGGATCCTTACATGATATAGTTCAACTTTTTAGAACAATAATAGTCCTCATTTACTATATTCTTACTGTAAACCAAAGAAACACACAATGTAAAATCTACTTTTCACTCAGAACATTTTTTAAAGAATTTGAATTGTATTGGTGACAACATAATCATACTTCTGGAAAACAGTTACATAACAACGTAATCTAAAAAGGAGAGGTTCAGGCCTCCTGGTGGTGTAGGGGTTAAGTCTCAGTGCTTTTATAGTGATGGCATAAGATCGATCCCCAGCCAGGGAGCTAATCCACATATGGCACAGCAGACCTCTCCTGTCTCGCCTGCTGCTCCCCTCAGCAGTGTATTTCAGTAGATCTGCCTGTTCTGCTTCCAGCTCTGCCTCTGGTGAATCCTCTCACCCCCCCCCCATACCTCTAGCCTAAACCCCAGTTCTTGTATGCATAAATAAATAAAAATAAATCCCAAAAAAAATAAATAAAAAGGGGAGGTTCCATGTTCCTTGCCCCGCCCAATGTAGAGTGGAGCCGGGCTGCACTGGGCAACTATAACTAACAAACAGAAGATTAGCAGGAAGCCCATGGATCAGAGACATGTGGATAAAAAGTCACACTTGCTTCTCAGCCTTGGACTTGCTCCAGGTACTTGGGGGACATGGAAGGAGACACTTGAAAGAGACACAGGTGATATAGCCATGGGGAGGCTGACAATGGCAGCCTTTTTTGACTTGTGTCCTCATTTTGCTCCTTTCTTTTCAGACTTACCTGGTCCCTTCTGCCCCTTACCTATGGTTCCCCACCAGAAGGTGACTTAGATTTGTGACAAGCTTTCAGGCCTCAGTGACACTGCTTTGGGCCAATCCTGGTTGGCTGGTCATTTACCCACAAGAGGATACTAACTTTGGGTGTTTGATGGGGAAACTACTATACTTTCTCTCTTCTCTCTCTATGCTATACATATTAATTCTATTAAAGTTATTTTCTTTTAAAGATCTTACGCACTAAGAATATACATTGTCTTTATGTGTCAGATGGAAGAAGCCATTCAGAGTATGTAAGTAAAATTTGGGGCCTTGCCATGTCTCTCCTTCTGTTTACTAACAGTACAATATAAATAACCTGTCATCAGATAGCTAAATGATCACTCCAAAGAATGGTACAATATTCGGAACTCATACTGATCTCTACTTCTGACAGACCATATGAAGCCAAGTCAACTTGAAGAGTAGAAGTCTAGGGGCCTCCCTGGTGGCACAAGAGGTTAAGATGCAAATCTATGAAGCTGTCTGCAGCCTCTGCAGCACGAGTTTGATCCCCAGCTGCAGAGCTACCCACATGGTGCAGCAGACATCTCCTGACTTGTCCGCTGCTCCCCACAACAGCATACTTCAGTCAATCTGCCTATTCTGTTCCCTGCTCTGTCTCTGGTGACTCATCTCAGCCCCTGCATCTCTGGCCTGTACCCCAGATCTTGTATGCATAAATAAATAAATCTAAAAAAAAAGTAGAAGTCCATATTGCTAAACCATGTATGGCCTCTATCTCTGCCCCTATGGCTACCCTCTGCATGAGCCCAGGAGGCTATGACAGGGATGACTTTAAAAAGCAACTCACTGATCCACAGAACAAAAAATATGGCAGCCAAACCTGGAAAAGTGGCTCTATAATCCTTACATTCTTAGGATAATTCATCTCATCATTCCATCATCCTCAGCACACGGCTTCAACTTTGTGGTCTAAGGGGGCTCTTAAGCTCCAGTCACATGCCCACATTCCCAACAGGGTAACTGAGGAAATGAGGAACAGGGGCAATCCCTGCTGGAAGAGGTACATCTGTGTGACATTCCCCTTAATCACATGGTCACATCCAACTGCAGGCAAATTGGGCAAGGCCTAGCTAATATGTGTGCATTGATTTTAAAGAGGATGGCCATTTGAGACCAGCAAACAGTCATTAACTCTCAACATATTTAAAAACAAAGCTACCCACCTTTGGACAACCAAATCTGTTACTGCTCTCTATTTCCCCTCTTGGTAAGTGGCATCATCCTCTACCAAATTGCCCAAATCAGAAACGTCCTTCTCCTTTACCTTCTACATTTAGTCTCACCAAACTCTATTGACACTCTCTCTTCAACACATCTAAAATCCATCTCCTCTTCTGAAAGTCAAATGTCACTTCCCTAGGTACTATTATTATGATCATGAGCCACTTTCATAAAATTTTGTCTCTAAATGATCTCCCTGATATCAGTGCAACTCTACTTCTATCCATTTTCCACATTAACTGCACAGCACCTTTCTAAGCAAATGTTGGATAATAGATGTGCCTGATAATGCTCCTATGATTTCTCCAAACCCATCCAATGAAGTTCATGACTTTTACTGCAGCCTTACTGATTAATATACACTTCAGCCCTGTTTTGCCCTCTATAACCAAATCATTCATAAGAGGTTTCTAGTCCCTCAAGTACTCTGAGCACTCTTCAGGGTTTTCACCTTTCCATTTACTGCTCATTATTTACCCTACCTCCCTTCATGCCTATCATGCAAGTTCTAACTCCTGCTCAATCCTCCCTTGAAGATTCGCTCAGGTGTCACCTCTTCCAAGATGCCTTCTAAAAAGCCCACAGACCATGAAATGTGTTTTCCAACAGCATTTCTACCATAGGATTTTCCACAATACATTGTAAGTATCCAACCCTACTCCCTAAGATTCTGGAAAAGGAACAAAACTACTGACCATAGGTCTTTAGTGCTTAACATAAAGCATGGCACTGTACTACTGCAATAAGTAAATGTGTTCCTTAAACAGGATTCCAGACCTTTTCCCCTCTACTTAGATTTCTTCTCTGTTCAACTCCTGGCTACTCCATAATCCCATTCCTAGTTTTTTATCCTGGCTCACATGAGCTTCTCCTGATACTACTGCTGATGTATGCACTGGAACAAAACGACCTATCAGGCAGTGACCTCAAGTCTGACTATTTTCCTCTGTATTCCCATCTTGTGCACACTGGACATAGCCATTCGCAACACATTTTCAGGAGGGAACTATTCCATCATGATGCTACATGCTCAATCCTTGTTCGGAAGACTTAATATTGAGTCTAGTAATCTAATAATCAAGGCCTTAATCACTGAAAGATAAATACTTGTTGAATGTTAATTAACTCAGAAGTATTTATTGCAGCCCTCCCATGTGTTAAATACTGTGTTAGATGCTGAGTGACCAAAAAAAGTCACTCCTCTTAAGGAATGTCTAGCTTAGTCAGGAGAATGTACTAACCTAATAACTGCATTAAGAAAGTTCAATTACAAATGTTGACAAGTAACTTCAGGGAAATGAAGATAATTTTCCAATTGCTGATATTAAAGAACTGTAACTTAGATGGCAGTGGAGGTGAGGACTGTTTGAAGAGGGGAGTTGTGGAGAGAGGCCAAGAAAGTATCTACAGGATAAGCATTAACTAAGTAGAAGGGGAAAAGAAAAACACTGAGACGAGGAAAATAGTATGTACAGAGGTCCTAGGGTAGAGGACTCACAGTACCTTCATGACAATGAAAGGAGGCTCATATCACTGGACACGCACTTAGTGAGAATGGAGAAGTGACTGTTGGCTACCCTGGTGGAATCAGATCCAGTACATGGGCCCTCAGAATAATGGTAATGGAGGGCTTTCATGAGATGGAAATTGAAGGGGAAATTGTGTTCTTTTCAGGTAAAGGTATAGGTAGACATAATAAGAGAAAATATATATAGTTTGGTCTGCTACTCCAATTAGCTTAAAATTAAAAATTGGGGGCCTCCCTGGTGGTGCAGCGGTTGAGCGCTGGGCTACGAATCTGCCCGCGGCCTCTGTGGTGCCGGTTCGATCCCCGGCTGCTCCCCAGCCACTGGAGGAGGGTCCCACATGGCGTGCAGACCTCTCCTGCCGCCCGCTGCTCCCCTCAGCAGTGTACTTTGGTCCTTCTGCCTGCTCTGCTCCCCGCTCTGGCTCTGGTGAATTCTCTCACCCTCCTGCGCTTCTGACTGTACCCAGTGCATGTATAATAAACCAACAAAACAAAGCAAATTAAATAAATAAATAAATAAATAAATAAAATTAAAAATTGGGTATCTTAACGTATGAACAATAAGAAAGCAAGTAATGAGTGAAGGATTTATAAATAAGTCAAGGAGCCACAGGACCTCGGATAGGCTGAATCCTCAGAAGTCTGTAGCCTGATGAGAACCAGAATAGATAAGGCTTCTAATAAGAAACTATTTTCTTTCAATGTATTTTCATCTGGCCATAGTTCATGGATATTTTTCATGAGTTAATAAAGCATTCTAAATGGGGAGTATGGATTTCTCAGAAAGGAACGATAAAATGGACCCTGCCCTATCCTAAAAATCCCAAATATGATTTTTTTCCCAGAAAGATTACATTTAATTAGCTCCCAATTTGCTCCTAGTAACAGAAGGGATTTAACAGTTTATGGTAATAACATGCAAAAGGTTGAAATGCTCTTGAAACATATGCCAAAATCTTCCACTGAACAGAGTGTGAGAAGCTACTGCATCACTGAAGCGTGGGGGAGAGCCTGCTCCGCTCACCATGAGGAAGACACCAGGCAGTGTCCTTCAGGGTGTTCTTCCAACTCAGGGGTATGACTGTCCAGTCAGGCTGCACTATTCTGATGGCAATATACTATAACCATAGTCAAGGCCTGCCAGCTAGAACATAATTTTTAATGCATAAATAATTGTAATAACAACTAATTCTTAATGAATGCTTATTATGTAGTGGCATCTGTTCTCTACAGTTTATATGTACTAACACAATTATTTCTTAGGAAAATTGTACAAAGTAGGGACTATTTGCTTCATTTTGCAAGTAAGGGATCAGAAACACTGATGATGTTCTGGAGGCCTCATAATTTGTTAACAGAGCAGCTAGGATTAGAACCCAGGCAACCAGACTCCAAAGCCCGCACTCTCTATAAATATGCTAGAGTAGTTTTCTCATTCATAGAGTGTGGACTTCAAATGGTTAGTGCAATGATTTTATGTATATGTGGAGATTAGGACAGTTCCGGGTACCTAACAGGATATTACGTGTTTGCTTTTAATTTTTGTTTCCTCCAGTTCACACAAAGTGCCCCAGTTCTGTTCATCTCTAGCTTTTCTTTCTCTCTAGTTCCCCTGAGGTCTCAATAACTGCCAGCAAACATAATATGACCAGTTAATGTATGTTAACTAGCTACTTCTTGCTCAAATTTTCCAGATAACTGTTAAGACAGGAAGGAGGAGGGTGAGAAATTCACAAGCACAGTAGTAATTCAAGAATGGTAGGCGTGAAGACTATGAGTAATTCTAAAACTCCACGTGGGACTGTGGTGTGTGCACATGAAGTTTACAGCAAAAAAGGAAGCCTGGAAGTGCCCATGTGCTTTGCACAACTTCCCAGGGAGGGATGATGGGACTAGGTATGAAATACAGACACAAAACATATGCAGTAGAGATTAATAGAAAGGACATTTGGGGAACTGGGAAGAGAGGCCAGCAGTGTCCCATCCTGACATCACAGGCACACAGTAGGAAGGTGGTATACAGGGGACAGTTGAGGTGTTGACCTGTTGACTTCAGTATCATGGCTTGAAGGAAGTACCAGGGTGAATGAAATGATAATCTCTCAGAATCAGATATCCACCTTTTACTGTTGTCTGATAAAGCAACAGATAAAACCATCAAAAGATACACTGTTTAGCCAAGGATTTCGCTGTGGGGCTAGTTACTTCAGAGTGATAAGTAGCAAGTAGAACCAAGAGAGCCAGACACCAAAGAAGGCCTTGGAAACTTCCAGAACAATGTCTTCCAAGCTGTTTGGCTA
This sequence comes from Talpa occidentalis, assembly GCF_014898055.3. Classification (NCBI taxonomy): domain Eukaryota; kingdom Metazoa; phylum Chordata; class Mammalia; order Eulipotyphla; family Talpidae; genus Talpa; species Talpa occidentalis. The sequence continues at coordinate 16,538,910 of NW_023601322.1, forward strand.
CTGAGGGTGGAGATCATTGGAAGCCTATGGTTCTGGGATATTTCACAAGACTGCGGCACTGCTTGGTGCCATGGGAAGCCAGATTGGTATTCCACAAGGAGGCCTGACGGACATGCAGCTGGAAGAGAAACAGCAGCAGAAACTAATAATAGAGCTGCCTGGAGCACAAGCACAATGGCTGTGGAAGTTGTGGAGGGGAGACACAAACCCACAGGGGAACGTGTGATTGCCACTACTCCCTGCTTGTCAGCGTCTGCAGCAAGGCTTATTTGCTTTTCATGTAACATTTCCTGAGAGTGCAAAACACTGAAGCTAGCATTTATTCAGTTCTTAACTACGCAGTTGGCACTTGACATCCTTTATCTCATTTCATCTTCACCACAACCCAATGTGTCAGTGAATTTTTCTAAACCTATTTCCTCTTTTACATATAAATACATGGAGTTCTTGAGACAAAAAGAAGCTTGTCACAGGTAACTGAAATTTAAATCCAGTTGAGTCTGATTCTAAAATGTGGGCTCTTGTCTTTTCAAGGCCACTCCTTGGACATCTGTTCTGAAGGTTGGCCTTCAGGCAGCAAGATTTCTGCTCTACCACCACAGCAGCTCATGACCCACGCCACCAAGAGTTTGTACCCCTGCTCTTTGTGCACCACGGTACGTGAAGGCTTGCAAACTTTGGACACTTACAATTATCTAGAAAATGAAATGTAAATCTAAGCTGGATTATTTTAACCAGATCTTATTCAAAAATGACTCACCTTTCCCTTGTAAGAATAATCTAGGATATTTCAATATACGCTAAAAGTATAATTTACTTGGCAATGCATTAGTAGCTGCAGATAAACAACTAACAAGACCCAGAACTTGGACATCATTGGAGGAATAACGCCCCTCAATTACACAACTTCTGTCCATACAAATATTTGCCTTCCCATAGCTTTACTCAACAAAGAGACTGCTGGAGCATTCTTAACCCTTCTTACTCTTGCTGGGGATATTCAGAATCTTCGTTCCTTAACCCTTGAAACAAAAGATGCCTAAGGCTTACGGATCAAGTCCTCCTAAACTGATTTGTGGTTGCCACACACACTATTTCTCCTCTACTCCCTAATTTGGTTGCTGCTACCCTTGGACCTCAGCTGGTCTTACAGTCAACTTCAACCTGGAGCAAGGGGGAAGGATCTTTCTGGAAACAGGAACACTCGTGGAATGTGGAACAGTTTTTTAAATGGGTTCCATAGAGAAATAGTATCACAAGTGAGAAGAAGGATTTAAGCTGATTTTAATATTCATCTACATTCTCTAAATAAATAAAACATGGTCATCTAAATTAATAACCCATCCATGCTTTATAACAATTTTCTATGGAAAAATAATTTTTAAATTCCTACCAACCAACTTCAAGACAAATGAATACAACTCCTTGATTAATTATGGGCTGGCTACACATGTTTATTTTTTTTCAACTTATCCTATGGTAGTGCACAAATGTCTGGAAGTGATAAAAACAATTAGGTAATCTAATAAAAAAATGGAAGAGAGTAATAAAAAAATGGAAGAGAGGTACCCCCCCTCTTTGACAAGGGATTCTTATTTTTTCCTTCACTCAATCTCTGGAGAGCAGAAGGTGGTAATAAATTTTGCTGTACACACCCATTTTCTGGTGTTGGGTTCCACTTAACCAGGGCGGGGGAAAAATCCTCCTTATAACTTTATTCTGGAAATGGATATTTGGTCCTTGATTAGACTAAAATGAGACCCCTTCAATTAATTAGATTCCTTGTGTTAGCTTGTTCTCTCCTAAACTTACAAACCAAGTAATTGCTTGAGATGTTAGTCTACGAACATTCTTAAAAGAGTGATGTGCTTTGGAGCCTCACCAATCAAGCCCTCTGGGACATTACCTGAAGGATGTGCTACTGATACATGTGTGCACACAGAGCCATAGGAAGAAATGATCTCCCACTGCTGCCTCCTTTAACAGGGGTGCATAACGAATCGTGAGATGAGAGCTCAGCTCAACCTGGAAGAACTATGAATGTGCCTACAAAATGGAAAGACATTTGCACTATATAAATTCCATCTCCGCTTCCTCGTATGAATGGTCTTCCAGATGTTGCATTGGCTACTCCAGGGAGGCTGATATCATGGGATCCGAAATGTCCTATTAACCTGTAAGTCAACTGTGTATCTCTTCCTTTACTGGACCCTAAGGTAGCCAGGCATACTGAAAGTGGAATTCTAATACCTACAAATCATGGGATTATGCTGCTGATTCCACATGTTAAGTAAGGAAAAAGGGGGAGTGAAGAAGGATCAATGTAGTTAGGAGTTATTTTCCTTGAGTCTGTTTTCAATATTTCCTCTCACTCTCATTCTCAAGCAGTGGATATTTACAAACATCAAGATCCTTGCTCAGATGATATCCATCTGCTCCAGCATCTTATTTCCCACCTGAAGCCCTCAGCTCCCGACAGTGACGTCACAGGCATTTCTGGGTGGAATCAGTAATAATTAGGGCTCCAGGTGAAAAAACAACAGCAGGAACAGATGGACCTTTTAGAGGCAGAGTCTGTTCACATACAGCATTCCAAAACTGAAGGCAACAGGACAACACAAGATAGTTCTAACCCAAATGAGATTTCTGCAAGCTATGGAGAGTTTGTGGGTGTCTCATGTCCTTCCTCAGGTCACACGGAACATTTCCCTTCCTTTTCACCAGGGAAACTGGGCAGGGGAAAAGCACAGCAATCAGGTCATTACAATATAAAGCTTTTGCCTTTCTCGGCACAGGGATCTGGGTGGAGGTAGCACTGCCTATGCATAAAGAAGTGGGTGTTAGCTTGTTTGCCTCTAAGAGAAGAGCTGCAGCCCAGGCGCTGTCAATCTCGATTAGCTCCTTTAAAGAACTTTTGTGTGTGACATAAAATAAAAATGATACAGTAGTGTGAAGTGGAAGGCAGTAATTGCAGATTCTTCTCAATGGGTGTTTTATATGTTATGGGGACCCTGTATTACTGAAATCACTGCATTACTAGGTAAGTGTAAAAAATATATGGTCCATTATTTGCTAATTTGCATGGCTTTGGGAGGATTGTGGGATTGGTTCAGGACATGTGGGAATGGAAACAAGAGGGGGCAAGCAGAGCATGAGGACTCTGCATTACCACAGTCTGTCTGCACTCAGCATCCTCATCCCACTGAAACTTCAATACAAAGTATCATGATTTTATCTTCCTCAAACACCTTTAGTAGATTCTATCAGCATACAATGAATCATGCCCATACCTTTTTCTTTATTCTTTTCAATATATTTTAATCTCTTACATGCTGTTCTAGTAGTTACACTAGTCTATCTGTTTCCCTGTCTTCCAATCTACTCTTACCAAGAACTTTCTGAACTATTTTCCTAAAAGACAGTTCTGCCCTTGGCTTCTCCCTGCACAGATCACTTATATGGGTTCCAACAGCATAGCCTCACAGCTAGGCTCACAATCACTTTAAAAAGTAGGTTAAAAGTATCTATTGAAGCTCAACCTTTGACTCAGCAAGTCCATCCAAGGTTAGGCACATACCTAATAGTTTACAGCAGTATGCCATAGTGTACTTGAGGTACAAGAGGTACTAGAATGTTTGTAGCATCATTATTCAAGTACACTCAACTGAGGTGTGCAAATTCTTATAATTAGCATGAACATGGCACAGCCACAAAGAAAGGAGGAGAACTATAACGACGTGCAGTAATTGTCTCTTTCGCTATGCAGAAGCTCTTTAATTTGATGTAGTCCCAGCTGTTGATCTTTGCCTTCACTATCACTGCTTTGGGTGATGTGTCTGTAAAGGTGTCTTTGATGTGCATATCCCGTAGTGTTTCGCCTATATTTCCTTCTATGTATTTTATGGTTTCAGGTCTTATGTCTAGTTCTTTAATCCATTATGAGTTGTTTTTTGTGCATGGTGTTAGGTAGTAGTCAAGCTTCATTCTTTTGCATGTAGCGACCCAGTTTTCCCAGCACCATTTATTGAACAAACTTTCTTTGCTCCAATGCATATTCTTTGCTCCTTTGTCAAAAAACTAGCAACAACAAATGTTAGTGAGGTTGTGGAGAAAAAGGAACTCTCCTGCACTGCTGGTGGGAGTGCAAACTGGTCCAACCACTATGGAGAGCTGTGTGGTGATTTCTTGACCTACTAAACATAGAGCTTCCATATGATCCAGCAATTCCACTCCTAGATATTTACCCAAAGGACACAGAAACATCAATTCCAAAGAGCACCTGCACCCCCATGTTTACAGCAGCACTATTTACAATAGCTAAGCTTTGGAAACAACCCAAATGCTCAAAAATAGATGACTGGATCAAGAAGATGTGGTACATATACACCATGGAATATTACTCAGCATTCAAAAAAGATAAACACATACAATTTGCAGCAACATGGATGGAGCTGGAAGGGATTATGCTCAGTGAAATAAGCCAGAAAGAAAAAGAAAAATAACGGATGGTCTCACTTATAGCAGGAATCTAGAAAACCTAAATAAGGGACCAGGAAAAAGAATAACTATAAGAAACAAAATATCAAAATTAACAAACAACTATGAACCAGAGATGCTCTTTGGGGGGTGTGGGGGGCAGGGAAAGGAGGGATTGGGGTCAAAATAAGGGGGTTGCAATTGTATGGGGGATATAAAAATAAAATGTAAATGAAAAAAATGAAAAAAAAAAAAAGACATGCACTAATAAGATGATCACAACAAGCACAATGTTGAGTAAAAGCAGACAGACCAGAAAAGTACATACTGCACCACTCATATAGAGAACCAAAATGAGCAGTGGCTACTCCTATGCTGTTCTAAGTGAGAGTAGCAAGGAAGGGGCCAGAAGCCGCCTGAGGCAGCACTGACAACAGTCTGCTCCTGACTGTCGGGAATGGGCACCTGTGTTTATTCAATCTTTAAGAATCACTGAGGTGTATACTCATGAAATGTGCACTTCTGTATCGCTATGTTATACTTTAAAAAGAATTTAAGTAAATTAAAGGGAAAATGTCACAGAATTGAAAGCTTTTAATCAATCTCACATTAGTTCTTCAACATCGAGGGGTCAGCATCTTATCCACTTATCAATCCCTGTCATTTACATATTGGTAGTTATTAAATAACTTTTTGGAATGAAAAAATAATAAGATGCAGAAATAATGATAAGACAAGAGTTACAGTAGCTGCACAGTCTTTGTTCTTGCAGAAACTCCGCATGAAAACAGAGAAACCACTAAAAACATATGTACAACATTTTAAACAAAGCTGGGTGAAAGGGTATCACACAAACATGTGTGGACACAAGCTGACAGCGCGAGACCAGCAGGTGGCTGGCATTTGTGTGAGAGAAAGCAGGGGGCACCGACAGGTTATGAGATAAAACTAAGAAAAGGAAAACTCCAAAATAGGAAACAGGTCTTCACTCCAAAGTGTGGTGGGTGAGTTTGAAGATTCCAACATGAGCAACTACATGAGCGATTCATGGGAAGAATGAGTGGGCTCGAGCTGTCTTAAACCTATGAACTCATGAAAATGACTTGCCCCCCACTGAGGATAAGCGGCTGCCAGAGAAGCGGAGACTGAGCACCTCCTTCCTCCTTATGAATGCGGGAAGGAGGTGAAGATAACAGGACTAGGAAACCAACAGAAGAAGCTTGTGAAGAAAAGCTATCTGGTTTGATTCTACTTCAAAAATTTTACAAAAACTGAAATTCATTAGTTTGAGCATCAGAAGAACTTGAGATCAAATTCCATAAAAGTTACTATGAAAACAAGAGTGGAAAGAAATAGAATGATATTCTTAAAACAACAAAATGAGGTCATCAAAAAGTGCTTAGAGGTGGGAGTAAAAACTGTAAAATAAATAAATAATTGGTCACAATAAGCTAAATACATAGAAAATGATTTTAAAAATAAACAACATGAATCAAGTTTAGAAAATTAAAACAAAAGCTACATTAAAAATAAAATTCAAAAAAAATGTTATAGAAGGGAAGGTCAAACAAGGAGGAAAACAAAAGAAAGATCACAAAAAATGTCTAAGAGTCACAAAATGTGAAAAGAAATGAAATTTCAGAAATCAAAAAGAGATTACCAAGATTAGAGAGAAATGGAAAACTATTAAAGATAAGCAAAGATGATCCAACATGTAAATAACAGCATTTTCTGAATAAAACAAAACTAAATGCTGCAAATATTAAAAACTTTAGTTCATGAACAGTTCTATGAAAAAAAGGCTTAACATATTGAAAGAGCATACCATACAACTAAGACTGTCATTATCACTAAAACATATCCTTAAAAAATTCTGGGACATTAAAGAAAAAAACTTTGCTGACCTAGACAAAGTGGTCTTAGATTTTACAAGGGAAAAAAATCAAATTATCATCAGATATTTTGACAGATGGTTTATGCCTGAATATTGAGTAATATATTTTACATATACAAGAAAAGAAAATATGAGACAAGCATTTTATAACAAACAAAAGTGACCTTCAAGCATGAAAGACACAGGCTTCTGCTAGCATGCAAGACTTCAAGTACTGCTGTCATATCGTCCCCAGAAGACCTTCCTAAGGAATCTACCAGAGAACAAATTTCAGATAGCCATGATTACTGGAGGACCAACATAAGGACTGGGGTGGGTAGGGGTAATAATACACACACACACACACACACACACATATATATATATATATATATATATATATATATATATATTACATATATAGTTACTTGTAAAACTAAGACTTAATGAGAGCTGAAAGGGGTAAGATAATGACTGTGTGATCTGACAGAGCAGATAATCTGACCTCAGTAAGAGAAGACTAGAAAAGACTTACAAATATATGTAATACACATATATGTACAAATTACTTTATATATAAATATCTACATACATACACAAAACTATTCTCTGTAACCATAATTACTGATGGTGTCATCAGTGTTGTTATTCTGAGATTATGATGTATGTATGGTGGGAAAAATCACTTGAGTAATGAGGTAATGGGCCATCTTATTCTATTATCCACCATGTTCTTTAAATGCCTCAGGATGAAAAGAAAAAAAACAGAGTAAGCTGTCAAGGTCCGACATTTTACCCTACTTTGAAACTAAAAAGTGAGCCTGCCAGTTTTGTGGATGCTGACAAGACACAAAAGGAACAAAGTAATGTATTACTTTATTATGCACAAGAAGCCAAGACATTATGTCAATTCTTTTTCCCCCCATTCCCAAAACCCACAATGGTGATGCAGAAAAGCCCAGGTTACTGTTGCATATACAATCAGCCTGTTCACAGTTGAGCAACCTGGAGATGAGGGAAACTGAATCTTTTATAACCGTTTGCAAGCAAACCTGCTTGTTACGGTGAATTTCTGGATCAGCTTGATTAGGTGAGGGTATCCACTGATTCAATCAACACTAATCTAGGTGTGTTGCTATGAGGGTATTTTGTAGATATGATTAACATCTATAATCAATTGTAAGGAGATTGTCCTTGATGGCATAGTGTAGGTCCCATTCAATCCATTGAAGGGCTAAAGAGTAAAAACTGGAGATATATTTCTGCCCCGAGACTGCAGCACCAACTCTTGCCTGAATTTTCTACCTGCCACTGGCATGTCCCAAGGATACAAAATTGCCCCCCCCCCACACACACACACGTGCGCTACACCCCTTACTGGTGCTGTTACTCTGGAGAAAGCTCATTGATACAAATTTAGTCTTTCTTTCACAGAAAGATATTATCTTTCAAGACCATTTGCTATACAAATGTCCTTCTAAATATAGTCTAGAAAAAAAATGATGGTCCTACCTCTGCTTTCAAGATTGTCAGATCCATGGTGAATTATTTCCCAACAGTACCACGAATTTAAGTAAAAGTCTTACTGCCCTGAATTTGAATAGGAAATATCACTACAAATTCACAATATTGCATACATACAGATATTTCCTTACTTCAGTCCATTGCAAGTTTTGAAAAATGTGCTCAAACAAGTATCGACAGCCAGCCCAGACTCCGATTTTAAAATCTATTTCCCATGAAAGGAAACTGAACCTTCTTTGAAAAATGGCAGATTTGAGTCTGGCATACCATGACATCACAGGTAGCATAGACTTGAAGAGTTTCCTACATGGGCATAGTGATGGTCCCATTCAAAGGCTCAAAGCATCGAGCCTTAATAACATAAGGCTGCAATAACATGAGAACTGCAATGGATTCCAACTCAAGACAATCGGTCACCTTCTGCAGATGATGGGAAGCCATTTCATTATCTTGAAAACTCATAAATAAAAGCAAAGACACGTTATCTGCCTTCCTTATATGAAGTGACAGCACCATTGGATAATCAAGAGATTAGTCAGGGTCGCACGAGTAACCAATGTCAGAAGGCATGGCCACATCCGATGTGAGTTCTGCTAAGTACATCTATACTTACAGGCTATGTTTTATACTTCTGGTCTGCCCCTGAAAGCTTCCCTTTCTGTCTCTTTTTTTAAACATTTATTTATTTATGCATACAAGAACTGGGGTGTAGGCCAGAGGTATGGGGGGTGAGAGGATTCACCAGATATAGAGTGGGAACAGAACAGACAGATTGACTGAGAAGCACTGCTGAGGAGAGCAGCGGGCGAGACAGGAGAGGTCTGCTGCACCATGTGGGTAGCTCCCTAGTTGGAGACAGAAATCATGCTGCAGTGGCTGTGGACAGCACCATAGGTTGCATCTTAACCACTTCAGCCACCAGGGAGGCTCTTCCCTTTTTCTTTACAGACTGAGGTAAAGACCCCAAATTCTTTCCAGGTCCGAAGAAGGCTTTACTATCAGAATAGCCTAAATTTTGGAACGTTATGTAAATATCCCCCAACCCTGAATGGTTTCATGATAAAGGTACACTTTTTACCAACCAGAATTTTGCCAGGGCAAAATTACTGTTCTTTGTAGCAACTCAAGCACTGACTAATAGGGCGGTGACTACTTTGAAACTTTGAACACTGGTAGCAGCTTGTGCCAAAGGAAAAGAAAGCTCTAAAGGTTCTCACACATATAACAGAATGCTTTAATATGGAGGTAAACTCATCACTTAGGCACAATGCTCTTTGAGAAAAGGCTAATTATATTGTTCCAACTAACCACAAAGAAGCCAAGAGTTAACATCCTCCTGTGTGCTCAAATGGAAGGAAAATTGAACATCATTGGAAAACTATAGTAATAATTCCTGAAATATCTGACTTTGCATTTCAAACAGGGAAAAGCCATAATGGTTTGTAAGCTACACACTCAAACCTGAAGTTTTCATTCTTTGTGTATGAGAGGTCCACACCCAGGAATTCATACAATATGGAACAAAGACTTGAGGTCTAGTTACTTTCGCTTGAGTCTTTTAGTGAAGAAACCACAAATATGCTCTCTGCTTGGATCCCATTGGCTTTTCTGTCTGGGATCCTGGTCTCAGATGGCCCACTGTTTGTCAGAGAGCCCTTTTTCTCTTGGGATGTACTTAAAGCATTTAATAAGCAATACTCCTTCTCAGGAAATACTGTGAAGCAGCATTTGTAAAAAAAAAAAAAAAAAAAAAAAAAAAAGCAATTGTTGACTCCAGAGGAAGAGAGTTCAGTGTGTGGAAGTTATTTCCTACAATAAGAGAGAAACAAGAGGGCCTCCCTGGTGGCGCAGCGGTTGAGCGCTGGGTTGCGAAGCTGCCTGCGGCCTCCACAGCGCCTGTTTGATCCCTGGCCACTGGCAAGGGTCCCACATGGTGCGCAGACCTCTCCTGCTGCCCGCTGCTCCCCTCAGCAGTGTACTTCGCTCCTTCTGCCTGCTCTGTTCCCCGCTCAGGTGAATTCTCTCACCCTCCCGCGCTTCTGACTATACTCAGTGCTTGTATAAATAAATAAATAAATCTTAAAAAAAAAAAAGAGAGAGAGAAACAAGAGCTGGGAGATAGTTGGATCCTAAGCACCTATTTCTGATTCCTGAAGAGAAACCGAAGGTCCAAGTACCCATGGCTCACCCCACTTTCTTAGGCCCCAACCCGTGTTGTCACACAAAGCACTTGGACACAATGGGGCAGGAGTCAAGTTTCTTATGAGAACACAGGGACTATCCTGCCCCTCTCTCCCCTTCTATGACAATTTCCCTCACTCATTCCTGCTGTCATCAGAGAAATATACCACTGTATTCAGAAACCCAGAGGGACATCAAATTTTCCTCCAAACTTTTTCTCTAACTCCTCCCCCAACGTGTACACAGAATATTAGAGGATGCTTTTCTGGGGGAGGACTTACATCGAAACCAGGTGTTGCTCTACACAGAAGTGTAGTGTTCCATACTGAATTCTTTCTCCCTATTCAGAGATTCACATATATCTGGATCTGAGATCATTTTTAGCACAAACTCTGCCTTTTACATATTGAGGAAGGTGCAGTGGACATGGTAGTTTGGCTAACCCAACATGTAGTGGAGTCACAATCCCTTTTTTCTGTCGGCCTCCTCAGAGACTGAACCAGCCAAATTTTATGTCTCAGCCTCCCTTACAGCTGGGGGGTATTCAAGTGATTCTGCCAAATGAATAAAAAGTTTTCTGGGAACTTCTGAGATGGTGCTTCCTCTTGCTGATGAAAGAGACAGAGGCCTATCCAAGTCCTAAATGCAGATCTAAGGCTTGCAACTACCATTTGCATATGGAGGCAATAAAGCAAGGCCAGAAGATGTAGAGAGTATGGCTTCAACACTGTTAAGCTGCTGCAATAACAGCAGAGCTGCCAATGGTCAGGTACCTTGTTACATACAGCACAGAATGACCGTGTATTTGACACCACCGCTAGTGTTCCTGTTTGCTGTTTCTTGCGGCCAAAGTATTCCTTCAGGAAATTGAATTCCAAATGGGTGAAATGATTTTACTGAAGTCATGCAGCTCAGTTACCTGCAGAGCTCGGGTTGGAATCCAAGAGACTCCCAGCTAAATGCTCTCTCCACTCTCCAGCTCCCGAGGAGAGAGCATTTTGCTGCAACTGCAGGTGAAAACTGGTTCAGCTGATTCATGAGTTCTCACCTATCTTGGGTCAGGAAAAAAAGGTGGAGAAACACTTGAGGAGGAAAAATCATAAGAACACTTACAGACATGCAGTTAACACAGGCCACCGTCTCACCATGGAGAACTAAGCTAAGGACTCTGTCTTCCCTCCATAAAAGTCATCGTCCATATTTATCAAAAAAGGTCAGAACACTGATTACATCTGAAGGCATTCTCTGCCTGTTTTTTAGGGATGAGAGAGTGAGAAGGGAAATGATGCTAGTTAAATTAACAGGTTCCCTCCCGAAGGCAGTGGTCTAGTTCCCCAATATTAGGCCGTCTGACTTATCACAATGGATTGATAAGGCTACTCTGGGAACAAAATCCAGGATGTGAGGAAACACAATCCCTCTCCCCAAACTCTCTAGGCTTAGAGTGGACTGACCAAGGGGGATGTTGCTGGGGAGCAGGGGAGAGGTTTGCATGTGGATAGGGTCTCAGTGACTTTAGTCAGCGTATATGGTGAAAAAACTGCTCTGTGTGAGCAAATGGGAGTTAAGGGCATCAGAAAGAAGCCAGGGACATGAAGTGATTTTTGGTTAAAAAAAAAAAAAAAGCAGGAGATAACTGAGCAATGTATCTGCAGATTGGGGCTAATTGAAAAAGGTAGTAAAAAAAAATTCTTCAAGGACAGAAGGACTAAGTGCTTTTGAGCAGCATGGAAGTCCACACTGTTCCATTTTTAAGTTATGTCATGCTGTGCTGAGGAAGCCGCTGCTTCTTTCTTTCCTGGGCATTTGAAGAGATGTGCACAAATACATCCTTAAAGACACTGTAAATAGTCAGGGCAGGGGTGGGGCAAGGGCCTGGGCATTTCTGAGAGCCACTCATTTCACAACGTAAGGCTGGAACAGAGCCATGAGGGCATGTGAGGAAATACAAACTTTCCCCAAAAATAGACTGGAGAAGGCAGGGAGAGGGAGGCTCAGCTCTGGGTAGAATTCAGATGCCTTCAGCCTATCAGGCAACATCTCTGGGCTTCACAGCATTCATCTTAAAATAGAAGGGTCATTGCTAATGGTTTCTAAGGCTCCCTTACGCTCGCTCTGCTGTTCTATAAACTTGCTGTTTGAACAACAGTCCTATTCCTTCTAATAGCCCAGCAAGGGCAAGTTTTAGGAATCCAAAGAATCGGGAGATCAAGTTCAGAGAATGGATGCAGAAACAGGCAGAAATCAGTAAACCAAACCATAGTGCAGAGTTCATAATCTCAGAGTGAAAAAAAAAAAATGCAAAAGTCAGTCAAGCATCAATCTAGGAAACTAGGATATGAAAGGGTCACATCCAGAAAATGACTTAATGCTGTAAATGGTCAGGAATCCAAGCCAGAGTCTTGGTGACAACAATGGGCACTGGATGCAAAATGAATATTAATTTAATCATGTCTGAAATATCTCCCCAGCTACTTAATAGCTTCTCAGGGAGAAGGTTCTGCATCACTTAAAACAGAACAAGAACAATGAAAGAAGAAAAATAATGTGGGGAAAAATAAATAGTACAAGTCCATCTCTTTCATTTCTAGGAAGGTGTCATTGAAAGAATCAAATAGCAATGCTTTCATATACACGGATATGCATTCCATACCTATAAAATATCCATGTGTCTCCAAGGGAAGGCGGGGGCTATCTTAGTACCTTGAATTATGGGGCGACAGAAACAGATGTACAGCAAGCTAATGGGTTGGTTTTGCTGTCTGCATTGTCCTCTCCCCCTGCAGTTGGATTCCAGGGAATATTTAGCATAATATATGGCAACAACTCTCTGCCCTCCAGTACATGAGCAGAAAGGGGATATTTACAATTGAATTGCAGTCAGTATGGGGCCTATGGAGCAAAACTACTGCAGTTGGTTCATTATTTACAGTTCCAACAACAGGGTTCATTGTTCCCCTTGCGGCTTCTCAGCTGTCCTGGCAAGTAAGCAGTCCCAGAATGGCTTCAGTGGAGACCTTAGAATGCTAATGATTCCCTCTGAGTAACCAGACTCATCTGACATATAGACAGGGCAAGCAACTTCCAACATGGCATAATTTGGGGGCCCTCCAAAGCCCCTTGGTTCAAAAATATCTCTACTACTGCCTGCTGCCTGACCCTGATACCTGAAAATCTTGTCAAATTGTGTCCCTCTGAGTTAAGATATTGTTCCTTGTTTATAGTAATATGTGACAAGCCAGTATAATCTGCTAATATCTCAGAAAAAAATTGAGAGCCTATCTAAATTTAAATTACAAATCTTCTGGGTCGGGCAGGTTCATAGTGATTCTGCACTAAAGGGGTCAACTAGCAAAATATGACCCATAGACCGAATCACCCCACCACCTGTTTATTTTATTTAAAGAAAGTCTGATTCAAACACAGTCACACTCTTTTGTTTACATAGTTTGATGCCAGAGCCGAATCATGGCAACAGAGTTTGCATGGTCCACACAGAATAAATCATTTATTATCTGGTCCTTCATAGAAAAAGTTTTCCAACCCTTGACATCCAACCACCCTCCTGAGGAATCTGAGACCTCAGGACAAGAGACAGGACCAAAACTACAGTCTTCATGGCTGCGCTAAACCTCAGCCACAGCTCCAGACCCCCACCTCACTGTTGTTTTCATCACCTCATGTTATCTCTTAACATTGTCTATTAAACAAGAACAAAGGCTTCTCCTATGAACAAAGGTCAAAAACATATAGTCCATGGGGTCTGCTTGCAGGCTTGCTTACCGAGTGGGGTTTTGAGCTATTTTGCTATTGAATGCTGTTAATAGATCAAGAGTTTTCACTTCAATTTAAATAAGGGTATGGAGATTAAGAACATACCCCCTATGTATCAGCTGAAAGGCTATGCAATGGGGAATCTTTGCTTTAGCATATGACCATGGTTCTTAGATCAGAGCAAGTAGAGCCAAAGAAAGTCTTTGGGTGTAGTGTGTGGGGTGGGTGCGTGTGTGTGTGTGTGTGTGTTTGCATATAACTGTGTTCCATACAGTTGAACTTATTTAAAACTTAAATATTATGCAGCTTTAATAGGTAAAATGTATAAAATCAGAGCTGTTTCAGCAGGTTTTCCTAGTATAGATAAGGGCCTAGCTAGAAGCAAAACACCCTATGAATCACTTTGAGAAAATCCTAACTTAGTGTAATTGATATCTGAGTCTACATTGTCCCCAACAATTGGACAGACCTATCTGATGGACTTCACAGAAAATGAACACCTTAGTGTATACACACACACTATGTTTATAATGATTTTCCTATTGAAAAATTTTTCTATTTGAACTCAAATATACCTCCCTATAACTTTGTCTACACTTTTCTTCCTCTTATTTCTCTCACTGATCACAACATGCTCCTTAGACAAGCAGCTTTGACATCAGCTTGGAACATGTTGGAAAGTCAAAATCTTCAGTCCCATCCCAGGCTTAGCAAATACGACTTTGTATGTTAACAGAATTTTTTAGTTTACTTACAGATATACGTAAACCAAATAAAAATATGTATAAATAGTTACATACAAAAATCATACTTTAAGAAAATGACATACAATGTAGAACATTTAGATATTTAACGGAATATTATGAAGCAATTTATAGAACTGTGATTTATCTTTGAAAAGGTAAAATATAACTTGTAGAAAAAGCTTCAAAAAATATTATCAATGAGGAATAGATGCCTAGCATTTAGATAACATTTTGCTAATTTAGAAATCTAATTTAATTTTAGGGAGATGCCTAGGTCATGTTGAATGAATTACCCAATTCGTTGACTTAATAGTTGATTTCAAGGACTTGATTTTTTATATGAAACAATAAAAGCACATATTGGCATATAGTCCCTTCCAATTTACAGCACTCATACAAAACCACAATTTCTCTTTCTTGTTCTGTGCACTGAAAATGAACCTTTTTTCCTGAATTGCCTTCTAATGGGAAGAAATGGGATCAACTGATGGAAATTTCAGTGAAGCAGATCTTGACTTATTTAGGAAAACTATTAATTACCAGAAATGCCTCAAATAGAATGCACTGGGAGGAATCAAGTATCAGATAAGTGGCTATGCTTGGAAAACGATATTGGAGGGAGACCCCAGTAGACTTGTATAGTCAAACTGGTGTATATTCAAGATTCTTCCCATTCTCAAACACATTATGATTATGATAATTATAAATATATTCCAATGTTTGGTAAATGTCAATAGAAATATAACACAGATTGCAGTCTCTCTCAACTACAAAGCATAGTGAAAGTTAAGAATGAGTCAAACATAGAAAATATAAACTCCATTTCAAATATTCACATGCCATTCCTAGAATTCTCCATATATATCCCCATCCACCTATATCACTTCCCAAATTCTAGGCAAATTATAATTGCAACTTTAAAAATTAATATTTTTTAAAAGGTGCTAACCAATACATGAAAACTACCTAACAGGAAGATCTTCATCTTAAACTGCCTTAAATATCAGACTATTAGTACCCCAGACTATTACAGTTCAAACACAATAAAAGAATAAAAGAATAAAATGAATGTATGCCTCCAGGAGACATTGACATTTTCACAGCAGAAAGAATGAGACTTCAGTGCCTTTTTTTGCTTACTAGCTTCCGCTAGTCGCCTTTTGATCCTGCAGTTAATGGAGATATTTCAATCTCCTAAATGACTGAGCTGAAATCTTCAAATCTAAGTAGACCAGATATGAAGAGAATTGTATCTGAAAGGAGTATGCAAATATGGGAGGTCCCAAATGGAGTTAAATGCAGGAGAGATCTTGAGGACACTGCCAAATGGGAGAAAACAAAAAACTTTTAGTAAACCATTAGTTTATCTGAAATTGCCATTTTTGCAGGTCTAAAAGGTTTTTTGAAAGTTACATTCATATGGTTCAAATTAGATTAATGGAAAAAGGGTTGGAGGACTTGTCTTTGATACTACATTTGCATCTAAATACATCTACACAAAATGTGTTCAGATATGTTTATTTGAGATGGCTGCTTATTTAAGTTGAGTTAACATTGGTTTATATCATTATTTGTATTTTAGAGGTATAGCATCTCCCCATTCAAGTGTTGTTACTACAACACACACAGAGTCCATCACACTCCTTTGTGCTGATTCCCCACTTTGTCCTCATCTTTTTTCCTCGCCCTGCCCTCTTGTAGCAGAGTTCTATAATCAGCTTACTAGATTTTTTGTTAGCTTGGTTTATCTGATCCTTTGGTATCCCTATATTCCACATATAAAAGCCACCATTTAGTATGTGTCTTTCTCCTTCTGACTTACTTTGCTTAGCTAATTCCCCTTCCTGTTCCATCCATGATGCCTCAAATAGCAAGAGTTTATATTTTTGATAGCTGAGCAATATTCCATGTGTATATATACCACATCTTCCTGATGCACTCATCTGTATTTGAACACTTAGGTTGTTTCATTAGTTTGGCTACTGTAAATAACACTGCTTTGAGGAGTCCTCTGGATGTCCAATATATAAATTAATTTTCTCTGCCTCTTAGTTCATGGTATACTACTATTTTTACCTAGGCCACTTTAAAATTTCTTAAAGTTTTATTTTATTTTATTATCCTATCTTATCCTGCCCTAGACCCCAAGGTGACCTGGAAAAAAGGTAAAGATTAACCCTAGAATTGGCATGAGATTGAATGAAAGTGAAGGTTATATGAAAACAGGCCGTGCATGTGTGTGAAAATTTATATAATTATGAACAGCATTTATAATCGAATAGTAATCTAATCTAATCTTTCCAAGTGAAAAAAATACATGGTCTCAAATTCCATTAACCTCCAAACACTAGACTTTTAAAGAAACAATTTTAGGGATTTAAAGCACATTTACTTTGTTACTTTTTTCTGGAACAAAACTGATGAAATAGCTTAAAAAAAAGGAAAAAAGACAAAGACTGGGATATTTTAAGCCTTAATGAGCAGTGTTATGAATTTTAACCATCAGGATCAACTTTATGACCACTACATTACACAGGTAACTACACACATAAAGAAAGGCTTTTCTCACCCAAAGGTACCAACCATTAAGTGCAAATCCTAGCAGTCTGAAATGAAAATAATTATTTGAGGGGGTACAGGAAGGAAGTCAAAGAGAATGGCAATTTTTTTAATGCTTTATAAATATTTACTGATTTTATATATTTATTTTAATTTTATATAATTCTTACATCATTTTTCATTTTTGCACAATGTATGCATGAAGGGCACAGAGAGACAATCCCAATTTGGAATAGAGCTCAAAAGAGAGACAATGGAGGGAATCTGGGGTTGGGAAATAAACTTCCAATTTCCTAATCCAACAAATGCCAGTGATGATCAAATTTCTGACATTAAGAGAAAAATAGTACATAGATCTGGGTGTTTTAGGCTACCTCTTTTACCCAAATCTAATTCTATCCAGCATCTTCACATATGATCTAGAGACCATCCATAGCATCCTCCCGATGTCATAATAGAATAATGCAGTTTGTGAAAACGTGCCTAATCCAATGCTGGGGAGGGAGAGAAACATTCTATCAAATGACAGGAAAACCAATCTCCAAACACCCCTTTGTGTTTGCATAACATTTTAATCTTTGGTAACTAGATGGTATCATCAGAATTTAGATTTAATTCTGCCGATGATCTTTCTGAAGAGTTGAAAATGACAAGATAGCTTTAGACATGGAATTAATGAAACAGAAGTTTAAAAGGGACTGTGACCAAAAGCAAAGCAGAGAAAAGAGGGGAAATATCTGTTCTGTTAATCTCACATAGTAAACCTAAGGGTAGATCGGGGTTCCCATAACTTCACTTAACATGCTGAAAATTAAGAGGACTGTGAGAGGTTACTAAGTGGCCCCAAGAATATAGAATAGTGTGTCCAAGATTCTAAATCCAGGGTGTGTATGTGAAACTACCTTTCATTCCAGTTGATCTGTTTCTCAATTAATAATTGATGATGAGCTGTAGACAGCACTGGTGAAGATACTTTCTCACTCTGAATCTCATCTTTTAAAATATGGCATGGAAAGATATGATCTATGAGGTTCCTTTAACACCAGCATTCTAAAATTCTATTATTTTTATAACATTGTATGGGACAAGCATACACATCTCCTAAGTTCGCATCCTGGGTTCATTTTCTACACAGCTCTTCCTTCGGCTCTATGGAATTCCCCAAGGCAGTGATGGATGACCAAGACAGGAAAACAGATGATTGCATCTTACTCTGCCTACCTCTGACGATGACTGATGGCAAAACACATATTGCTTAAGATCAGATGATGTGAAGGTGGGAAGAGCTTGGCCTCTATTAGTTAACGATAATAGTAGATGGTCTACAACCTGATCCAGCCTAAGAACTCTACAAAGTGAGTTATCTCTTGCTGTGAACAACTGTCTAAGCATGGTTGCTGCTCCTCTGTTGGAAAGTGCAAATGTAATTTTTTAATTTTTTTTAAATTAAACTTCAAACACTAAAATAAGACTTAGAATGTCATTGTCTTTTCAGCGAAACATCCTGGGTGCGCTAGCTTCATCTCCAGACTGATTAATAATAATCTTAGCTTGCTCAGAAGATCACTTGCAAAGTTTTCCTAGTTCTGCATAAATATTTTTTTTCCTCACAAAATAACTTTCATGTTATAGCTCTGGGTGATTCAAAAATTATTTCATGAGTTTTCCTGGGTTCTTAAATAAATTAAAATTTTGTTTCAATGTCCAATTTTGAAAGGATAAATGAAAGTGATTCTGTGGTATGGTGAATGAGATATGTCATGTCAGAAATATTCTTAAATGGGGCCTCCCCGGTGGCACAGCGGTTGAGCGCTGGGTTGCGAAGCTGCCCGCGGCCTCTGCGGCGCCAGTTCGATCCCCGGCTGCTCCCCGGCCACCGGAGGAGGGCCCCACATGGCGCGCAGACCTCTCCTGCCGCCCGCTGCTCCCCTCAGCAGTGTACTTCGGTCCTTCTGCCTGCTCTGCTCTCCGCTCTGGCTCTGGTGAATTCTCTCACCCTCCCGCGCTTCTGACTGTACCCAGTGCATGCATAAACAAAAACAAACAAATAAAGAAAGAAAGAAAACATGCCTCTATATATAAAAAAAAAAAAATTAAAAAGAAATATTCTTAAATGTTTTAACATTACAGCAAAGTTTATAGGTAGAATGGCTAGGTTTTTAAAAAGTAAAATATTAATATCTTACTGCAAAAAATTTTAAAGCAATAAAACATTTCTAATCAAATTGAAACCTTCTCAGGAGCTATTTATTATCATCCTTGCCCTCCTCAAAGGTAGCCACTCTTCTGAATTTGTTTTTTATCCATTAATAATATATGGTCCTGGTTTGCACTGTTATAAACTTAGGATCAATGATATATTTACATACTAACAGGCAGTACTGCTCAGCGTCCAGGATCACTACGTGACTTCAGATGTGCTGCGTAATGTCTTTGCACCAACATTTCCACATCATAAAATATGGATCTATCCCTGTTTCCTCTCATAAGATTGCAAGGAGAATAAAATTAGGAAATACACAGAAAACACTTAAACCAGTGCCGAGCATATGGAAAGCATTCAACAAGTTTTCTCTTTGTTAAGCAACATTACATAACATAGTTTTATCACTCATTTTTCCACATTTACTCACTTGAGTGCATTCATTTTATGAAATACATAGTATTCCATTACTTGACTGCATTTAAGTTTATCCTTCCTCTTACTGAAGGGAACTCACAATAATTTCCAAATTTGTACTATTACAAACAGGATAGCCATGAAGATTTTGGTTTGTGTTTCTGTGCATTTATGATTTTGATTTTCTCTAGGTTAATACCTAGAACTCCTTCCCCTTCATTTTCATAAGATAATATCAAACAGCTACTCAGTTTGTTCCTCTATGTCAGGAGCGTTTAGCATGCTTTAGACTCATCAGAGGCATGTCAAAAAAAAAAAAACAGATTTCTGGTCCTCAAGTCTAAAGTTTCTGTTCAGTATACATGTAGCCTGAGATTTCACCTTTCGATCAAGTTTCCAAGTGATTTGGCGGTTCTGGGGACCACACTCTGATAACCTTAGTTCCACATGATGTATAAATATACATCTCTCTATCAGCAACCTTATAATTTTCTATATCTTTATGAACACTTGGGACTGTCAGATTTTTCGATTTGATGTGAGCTAAAAGGCATCTCTTTAATAGTTTTAATTTTAATAACTGATTATTAGTGTGACAAAACACTCTTTTATTTGATCACTGGTCATTCATAGTCTATCTCCTATGAATTAACACTAGTACATTGTTGGCTAGAAGTGAAGACAGGGCGTATCCTTGTTATCACTAGTGATCCAAGCAACACAGCAAGAAAAAGAAATAAAAGATAATATTCAACAGGAATTAAAAAAATTGTCTATACAAACAACTAAAGAGTCAACCAAGTGAGATAATTCAAAAAGGCTACTGAGTAAGAGGTATACATATATTAGGACATGCCCATTTTTAAGAATTGTCATATCTTTTTATATTACGATGCTTGTAAGATTTTCTTCAGGAAACTCTTACTGCTAATATGCTGTTTCACATTTTCTGATGGTGAACCATTCTCACATCTCCAGCATGTTCTCTCCTTACTAATTAGGTAATATCTGTATATGTTATTTAATTCAATTTGTTTGTTTTGATTTAAAATATCTGCATCACTGCTCAAAAATGAAATTACCTGTGATTATCTTGATTGTGCTGTCCTGGGTAGTTCTGTTACCGGTCCTATCTGGACAATTTTCTGTGTCTGAAATCATTCTTGTTTTTCAAAGGGCTGGCAAAATTGTTTATAAAAATACCTACAACTGGTCCCTTTCAGAAAGGTCACTTGATTATCAAATCAATCCCTTTAACTGTTTTGTTATCTCTAGATTTTTTAAAGTATATTTTAGAAAATATCTGCTCTTAATAAATATGTAAACACACTTTCCAAATACAGTTAAACCATTCAAAAAATATGTATTTTACTTATAGTTGTGCCACTTCATTTCCAATGTTTTGTTTTGATTCATCATTCTTGCTAAATTTCTCTATTGCTAATATTCTCTTTTAGTATTGTTGATAATCTCTCTGATCTGTTTTGTGCATTTCTAAAATAATTTATTTTATTATTTTTCATTTTATCATGTTACTATGTTATTGTTTTATGTTAGAGGCAAAGTCTACAAGCCATTCTTAATATCCTGAATTGGTAGAATAATAACTTTCCACCAATCTAACAATCAGTCATACAAATGTGTACCAAATGTCCTTTTTCTACCATAATGAAATTAAATATATGTGTGTGTGTGTGTATACACACACACACACACACACACACACACATATATATATATGTGGCCATATATATATATGCATATATATATATATGGCCACATTTAAAGGAAACTCATAGTGACATACTCTGCTCATGGTATTTCATTACGTGAGTTTATAATCATTTGGTTAGCATTACCTGTCTTAACTGATGTTTACGTTGATTCTAGCTTTCTTCAGATAAGTAACTATCTCTGCTAGAAAAAATCTTAAAAGCAGAATGATTAAAAGCATGTATATGGTCATTTTTAATTTTGATGCAGTATTTATTGTTAAATTATGAAGGCAAATTTTTGCTTTGCTGAGTGACTTAGAAAGAGCAACACAATTTTAAAATGTGTTCCCTCCAAGTGAATTCAGAATAAATGATATCAATTTTTAGTACGTTACCACACTTTCTGTTTAAATGATCTGATCTAATCCCATGATTATCCTCTGTAGTAATTACTATCATTAGCACTGGCTAGATGTTGCTGCTGTGACTCAGAGTGGTTGAGGAAATTGGACATGATGGGACAAGCACGAATTCTAGAACCAGGACCCAGATCCAGGTGTCCCAAGCACATTCTACTTCCTGGACTACTTTCCAGGCAAGCTCTGTATAAAAGCACACACTCAGGGAAGTAAATTCCTCTTGCGGTTTGCCTGGATTCTTGTTCTTCTATGTTTCTAAATTTAGAAACAAGCTTCACTTAATCTCTTCTATCCATTGCCTGATCCAACTTCAGGCACTGGCCATTTTCTGTTCCTAAGAGAGGAAGTACAAAGAGCCACTGGTATATTAGTAAATGGGTATTAGCCTTTTCTCAAGGAGGTATCTTATGAAAAAGGCTTATTCAATTTCCTTTCCATATTGCAGTGTCACTCTGATATTCGTGCTTATTTCCCCAGTCACTGGACTCCTGACTTGCTCATCAGTCTACACATCCTTGCTTGCAGCCCCATTTTTTTTATTTTTTTAATTTAAATTTTATTTTTATATTCCCCATACAATTACAACCCCCTTATTTTGACCCCATCCCTCCTTTCCCCACCCCCCCATTCCCCATAGAGTGTCTCTGGTTCATAGTTGTCTGTTGATTTTGATATTTTCTTTCTTATAGTTATTCTTTTTCCTGGTCCCTTATTTAAGTTTTCTAGATTCCTGCTATGAGTGAGACCATCCGGTATTTTTCTTTTTCTTTCTGGCTTATTTCGCTGAGCATGATCCCTTCCAGCGCCATCCATGTTGCTGCTAATTGTATGTGTTTATCTTTTTTGAATGCAGAATAATATTCCATGGTGTATATGGAACACATCTTCTTGATCCAGTAATCTATTTTTGGGCATTTGGGCTGTTTCCAAAGCTTAGCTATTGTAAATAGTGCTGCTATAAACATAGGGGTGCAGGTGTTCTTTGGAATTGATGATTCTGTGTCCTTTGGGTAAATACCTAGGAGTGGAATTGCTGGATCATATGGACACTCTATGTTCAGTAGGTCAAGAAATCACCACACAGCTTTCCATAGTGGTTGGACCAGTTTGCACTCCCACCAACAGTGCAGGAGAGTTCATTTTTCTCCACACCCTCGCCAGCATTTGTTGTTGCTAGTTATTTTAATATGTGCCATTCTCACTGGTGTAAGATGGTATCTCATGGTAGTTTTGATTTGCATTTCCCTGATTACAAGTAATGTTGAACATTTTTTCATATGCCTGGTGGCCATTTGCATTTCCTCTTCAGAGAAGTTTCTTTTTAGCTCTCCTGCCCATTTTTTTGATGGGATTATTTTCTTTTTTTTTGTTGTTGAGTCTCATCAGCTCTTTGTAGATTTTTGTGATCAGTCCTTTATCATTAGTATTGTGTGCAAAAATGTTCTCCCAGTCGGTGGGGTTTCTTTTCATTTTTGTTATTATTTCTTTTGCTGTGCGGAAGCTCTTTAATTTGATGTAGTCCCAGCTGTTGATCTTTGCCTTCACTATCACTGCTTTGGGTGATGTGTCTGTAAAGATGTCTTTGATGTGCATATCATGGAGTGTTTCGCCTATATTTCCTTCTATGCATTTTATGGTTTCAGGTCTTATGTCTAGTTCTTTAATCGATTTTGAGTTGGTTTTTGTGCATGGTGTTAGGTAGTAGTCAAGCTTCATTCTTTTGCATGTAGCGACCAAGTTTTCCCAGCACCATTTATTGAACAAACTTTCTTTGCTCCAGTGCATATTCTTTGCTCCTTTGTCAAAGATTAGTTGACCATAAATCTGTGGTCTGTGTGTCTGTTCTTGTTCCAATACCATGCAGTTTTGATGATTATGACTTTGTAGTATAGTTTGAAGTCTGAGAGTTTGATGCCTCCATTCCCCTCTTTTTTTTTCAGGAGAGCTTTGGCTATTCAGGGTTTTTGGTGATTCCATATGAATTTCATCAATAATAGTTCTATTTCTTTGAAGAATGACATTGAAATTTTTATTGGAATAGCACTGAATCTGTATAATGCTTTTGGTAGGATGGCCATTTTAATAATGTTTATTCTTCCAACCCATGAGCAGGGGATGTCTTTCCATTTCTTTGTGTCTTCTTCTATTTCTTTTAACAGTGTTTTATAGTTTCCTTTGTATAGGTCCTTTATCTCTTTTGTTAGATTTATTCCCAATTATTTGATTTTTTTTGTTTCAATAATAAAAGGGATTTTTTTTTTATTTCTTCTTCTTCAGATTTTTTTTTTGTGTATAGGAAGGCTACTGACTTTTGCGTGTTTTTTATCCTGCCACTTTACTGAACTGATTTATTAGTTGAATTAGTTTTTCTGTGGAGCTTTTGGGGTTCTCCATGTATATTATCATATCATCTACAAATAGTGATAGTTTGACTACTTCTTTTCCTATTTGGATTCCTTGAAAATATTCAAGGAAATAATTGAAGAGAACTTCCCAAACATGAAGAAGGAGCTGAAAATTGATATACAAGGAACAAGAAGAACACCAAACTTCCATGATGAAAGGAAAAATACAGCAAGACACATAATAGTAAAGCTCCCAAGAACCAAGACAAGGAAAAAATAATGAAGCTGACAAGAGAGAAGAAACAGATAACATACAAAGGAAAACCAATCAGAATGACATCAGACTTCTCCGAAAAAACACTATGGACAAGGAGAGAGTCGAGGGACCTAGTCAACAGACTTCAAGACAACAGATGCCAACCAAGAATACTCTATCCTGCAAAGCTTTCCTTCCTCTATGAAAAAAGAATAAGGACCTTCCCAGACAAACAGAAACTCTGGAATTTCATTACGATTAAACCCCCACTCCAAAAAATACTACAAGGAGTCCTAAAGCCAGAACCTCAGAGGGATGAATAACAACGAAAGAAGGCCGAAAAAAAAAAAAAGTTATTAAAAGAATAAATAAAATCAAAGGAAAGACAAACACAATGGCAAATAGAGATGCTAACATATCAATATTAGCTCAAAATGCAGCCCCATTTTTAAGAATAAGATTTCTAACCAACAAAGGTTGGCTTCGATCCTTAGGTAGCTCTACATCCATACTTGGTCCAGCCTGACTCCCCTGAAATGTGGCGTTGGTCACTATCAATAACCTTGAATTCATATTTCCCCTTTTACTAATTTAATAAAACAAATATTTTAAGCACATTCTATCCATTTATGGCCTTGATGTTCAGAGAAAGATCCAAATCTCAATCCTGGCAATTCTATTTCCTCCAGACTGCACTGCTTCTTGTTTTCTCTTAGGGTTTGTTAAAAATAACATGAATGATGCCAACCCCTTGTCTTCAAGACAACTAGGTATTTATAACTCTGAGCTAAAGGTTATGTGTACAGCAGGAATATTAGACATATGAGTGAAAATGTGTACTGGTTTCTGGAAGGTTTCAGCAGACTCTTAACTTTCTCTTCTTACAAATCATTACAATCATCATTCCTCAATGGGTCCAGTCAGCAGGCAGCTTCAAATTGTTTATATAGAGGGGGCTAAGAGATGGAAGGGATTAGGAGAGACTTATCTTGAAACTTTTTATTCATAGTCATCATATTGTTTGCATACATTTTATATTAAAGATAAAAATAATAAACTTCTCTAAATATGCCTCTAATAACACATTGTGCATGATTAAGACAATATAGCCATTTATGTCAAACAGTACTATTGCATTATCACTACCATTATAAACATATTTTTAGGATGTATATGATTTTTTTTCAGTAAAACTGCTTTAAAAAAATAAGAGTTCATGGGGCCCAGACCACTCCAGCTCCATGAAACTTAGAACAGCCCGTTTGCTCCAGGTTCTCCCCACTCATCACCACAGATCCTTACAGATACTTCCACCTATCTATTTAGATTCACGTGTGTATATGTAACACAAACACACACGTTTGGAAGAATTCCAAATATGAACAGCCAAGAAAAGAGTCTCAAATATGAAGATTCTAATTGGTGGTTGGACTGTCAGAAATATATATGCAGGGCCTCCCCAGTGGTTCAGCAGTTGAGAGCACTGGGCTGCGAAGCTGCCCACAGTCTCTGCAGTGCCAGTTCAATTCCCGGCCAGCCAGTGAAGATCCCACATGGCACGCGGATCTCTCCTGCCGTGCCCGCTGCTCCCCTCAGCAGTGTATTTCATCAGTCTGCCTGTTCTGTTCCCTGCTCTGGCTCTGATGAATTCTCTCACCCTCCTGCGCTTCTGACTATACCCAGTGCTTGTATAAATCTTAAAAAAAAAGTTAAAAAAGAGAAATATATATGCAAATATTCATAGCACTATTATGCTTAAAAAGCAAAAGGTAGAAAAAAATGAAATTTCTATCAGTGGGTGAATGATAAACAAAATTTATATATCCATTCAATGGAATACTATGCACTTATTAAAAGGAATGAGCTACCGATACATGCTATATATCATGGGTGGCCCTCAAAAGTATTTTGCTAAATAAAAGAAGCAACAGAAAAATAAATAACATGATTCCAGTTACATGAAATATCCAGAAAAGCCGAACCCACAAAGACAGCAGCTCAGTGGCTGTCAGAGTCTACAGCTGGAGTGGGCACTGGGCAAGGGAAAATGGGAGAGCTGATAGGGATAATGACAATGCCATAAGCTGGTTTGACAGTTGACCGAGACTGTAAATTGACTAAGAATAACTGAATCGTACACTTGCAAAGTAAATTTTTATGGCATGGAAATTATTCTTCCATAAAGCTCATGAGAGAGAATGAGAGAGCAAGAGAGTGAGAAACTGACAGTTGACAATGAAGTGCCCTATAATGGCCCAGGAATCCAGCCAGCTGAGGTCATGCGGCAACACTAGCCACCCCACTTTTTAATTTGGGCCCTGATCCACTTCCCCTTTATGCGGCCACATCAGATCCATAGTATTTCACTAACAGACATAGTTTTCTCAACTGCTGAAAAGTGGTAGATGACAAGATCCTGACTCATTCTCTCTCTCCTTCAACAGACTAATCAACATTGATGATGATTAGCAATTATACCGCATTAGGCTTCCAACTTTGTTTTTCAAAGCTGTGGTAGCTCTAATCTCATTTGCAGCTGTGAGGTAGGGCTCTATTATAGGCATCACTCTTGACTTTCAGAGAAGATCTGTCAGTGTCACCTGAACTTCAATGACAGAACAAGGTCACTAGAAAAGGCTATCAGACCAAGTCAGTTTTCAGAGAGAAGTCACACCCCTAATGGAAATGAGATAACTGTACGTGATCCAGCGAATGGAGGCGATTCTGTCTTCTTCAGGCTCTTCCTGATGTTGATAACCACATGTAGGGCCATCAGAATTTATGTCTAAAGAAAACAAATGCAAAGTAGGTCTTCATACTATGTTAACTGCCTAACTTTAAAAAAATAAAAAAAGCTATTTCATGAGTCTTGTGGGGGGAAAAAAGTTCCTTCCAGAGAATAAAAGAGATGGAGGAATATTTTTTATACTAAGATTTTCCCATTTTATTTTTCAATAAAATGGAACTTTTAAGGAGTGTGTTTAAGACTAAGAAGGAAGGGACTTTGCCTATATTCCAAGAATTGTCTCAAGGGATCTTAAAAAACAGACATAATTTTCATGATGCCTGTTACCACTTACAGGCATCAGGACTTCATCAAGTTCACAGCTGTTCTCTCAGGAATTAAAGTACCAAATCCATAGTGATACTCAATAATATTTTTATATTATTTATTCATTCATTTATTTTTTTTACATTTTAAAAGGCCAGGTTTATTAGGAAAAGGAGAAAAATAAAGACACCTGAATAGTCACAGGCAGGCAGGAGAGCCACCAATAATAACTCTGATTAAATAAATAAGTAAAAATTGGAGAAACTAGAAATGATCTTAAAGGCATGTAAAGAGTTGAGAGAGAGTTCCTAAGTGAAAGGCGATCTCAGAGTTAAGGAAATCTCAGAGAGAAGGGCCAGGCCATTAGGCCAAGAACAGGAAGAGGAAGAGCCAGAACATCTTGCTAGGGACAATGCAGGACTGAGAATGGTACTCAGGAAAAGGTTTCCAGAAATGACATGAATATATCAGTGCATGAAGTTTCTATTCTTTTGAGTATTTCCTGAGACATTCTGTAGTATGCAATGCTGTGCACAGGGCTAGAGTATCCAGAGTTGTGCAAGGCAACAAAGCATAATTTGAAGTTCTCTCCTAAAAGGAAACATGTGTTCTGCATGATCTGGAAATCTCTATGCAGAAATAACAACTTAGAATATTTATAGCTTGCAAATAACTTTCAAGTACAAATCTCACTAGCTCGTTTTAAAAACCCTAACTGGTAAGAGAGAAGGAATTCCTATTTTCACTTTACAATTCAGTAAAGAAAAACCTAAAGAGAATAGAAGACTCTCCCAGGAAATAGTAAAGTGAGGGGTTGAATCCACAGCTCTTGATTTCAAGTTGAGTATAAATTATTCCTATTATATACAGCACCTGGCTTACCACCCTGGGCCACGTCTCTCTAAAGGAACTTGTTTGCAAAGAGCTTTGTTTTGCTTTGTTTCACTTGAAGTGTTTTTTTGTTTTTTGGTTTTTTATCAGTTAAAGAGGCTGAGTCACAAGGTGATTGGAACTCTTTAGGCAATAGCCAGCTGATCACATAATGGTCAAGACTCTGCACTGCAAAGCAAGAAGGAACTAATGTTCTCATAGGGACTTCATTTATAGGTGAGGAAATGGTGGCCAAGGAACCCAAACAGACAAGGATAAAACTAGCACCAACCTCAATGGCCGCCTCACATGGCAAAGCAAAGAAAATCTGGTGTTCCTGCCATAGCCCTGAGTATTCTAATCTAGAAGCAAACAGCACTGCTCTCAGGAGGGAAATAAGACAGAACATTTCACTGTAGTCTCTTTCTTATTTTCCTTTCTTATTTTTCCATTACTGTCAGTCTAACTTGTCATGACCACATCACAAGCTCTTTTAAGACAGAGCCTAAGGGGCCTGGCTCATTCAATTACCCTGGGAATGACTAGTGTGAATGCAAATTCTTAGTGAAAACCTCAGGAGGAAATCAAAACCTTCACCCAGCACAGCTAGAGTTAAGGGGAATCCTAAGAAAATATGAACGCATTAAAAATTTAAAAACAGAGAAGCAAAATTAATTTTGAAAATTATTTGTGGAAATGCTGCCAAAAGCAATATTGAAAATAAAGGCATTTTTAACATAGTAAGAGCTTGTACAACCATTTTCTAAACTTGAGAATTTAAAATTTGAACCCCGGAGAACTGTAATGCAGCAAAGTTTAGCTGAACTTTCACTCACAGGAGCTGCACTGTGCCCCCAGAATGGCTGCCTTTAGTTCTCTCCCACCCCCACCCCCCGACAGTCATGAATGGGCAGTGTTGCTGTTTAATTTTCTGTGACTCTTCTTCTTCCTTTTGAGCCAGAATTTTACTCTTAGAAAGCCACTTCTGCATATCCAGGCACAACTAATTGGCAACTTTAAAAATGGAATGGAAAAAAAAATGGAATGGATATGAATTTTTGAGGAAGGGCTGGTCAGGAAAGAAAGGAAGCATTTCATGTATCAGAGCCCATTACAAACCAAGCAGATAAATATTTCCTCAATGCTAAGATGAAGGGATGGTCACTCACACTCTAGAGAACCCTCCAAGAGTTATGATTTTTCTAAGAAATCCAAGAGTTATGATTGCAAGTAAACAGTGATTTAATGACATGGTATCACTCTCTGAATTACAGAGAGGCTCACTCCTGGTCAGGGAATGAAAACAGGAACTGAAACCAAAGGGTAGCCGGGGATGCTAAACTGTTAAGTGGGAAAATCCACAATATAGCGCTTCTAAGGGACACCATGACACCTCCATGCACAAAGTAAAATATTCAGACTCAAGTCTGCTCAAAGATTTTTATATAGAGAGAAAAGGGGTAGAAAGAGAGAATTTCAAATAGCAGACTCATGATCAAATTCCACGATCACCCACCCCCTCCATGGGCAAACACCCAGCCACACAGGCCAGGCCCAGAGCAAGGCAGCTGAGACCTGAAAGCAAAGTTGCCAGGAGTCCAAGGTGCCTCCTGCCAGGAAGGTTACGGAAGGCCCAGTGGGCTGGGCGAGAAGAATCAATGTGTTCCAAAGTTTCCATAAAAGCTGAACCCATCAGAGGGCCCAGCTGATGGCTGCCATTATCTCTGAAGAGCCTGCATGCCAAAGAGCTAAAGGTACAAGGAGTGAAGCCCAGGAGCGGCCAGCTAGAGTGTCTCCCTGCTCCCCACATATGGGCCCCTTACTCATCCCACCACACTATCTAGAAGTCCAGCCCATTGCATCCTGGGAGTTGTGGTCAGATGTTGCGGGCACAGAGAAGAGAGGTCGGGGACACAGAGCCCAACATCACTCAGTGACAGAGCTTACCAAGCCCAGCCTGCCTCTAGCAATCAGACTAACCAAGAAATACTAAACAGAATCAGTTATTGACTATAAGCTTTATTTTTAAAACATAAACCTCTACACTGTTGGGTAATCTCGCTTTAGTTTGCCTTAGGGCCGATGGCTAGAAGCCCAAAAGTGAATCTCATTCACTGACAGCAGTGGATGCAATTGTCTGAATTTACTTATTTGCTGTTTGAGTCTGATAACTTATCGTGCTTGGGCGTCCATGAAAGTTCCTTCTGACATATTGCACGTATCTCATTAGATGTAAAATCTTGACAGAGAAAAGTTAATAAACTAAAAAAGGAAAAGGAAACATTCTCTCCAAAAGGTATAGAATGAATGAAATCCAGTATTTTTTATGTCACTATATAAAGAATCACTTGACTATTGATCAACCTCTGTTGTAGCACTGATTAGGATCAAAGCTTGCCTTGCTCTAATGAAACCAAGTTCCGAAGGCACCAGTTTTAGTCATAAGCTCTATCAATTTACAGAAAAATACAAGGGCTTGGGGGAAATGCATACACTTATTATTAACAGGTCTAATGTCTAAACATAATTCTTGATCCTATCAAGTTTCAAGCAGAAGCTAGTCATGCAATTATTTTTTTTTAAAGATTTATTTATTTATACAAGCACTGGGTACAGTCAGAAGCGTGGGAGGGTGAGAGAATTCACTGGAGCCAGAGTGGGGAGCAGAGCAGGCAGAAGGACCGAAGTACACTGCTGAGGGGAGCAGCGGGCGGCAGGAGAGGTCTGCGCGCCATGTGGGACCCTCCTCTGTGGCCGGGGAGCAGCCAGGGATTGAACCAGTGCTGCAGAGGCTGCGGGCAGCTTCGCAACCCAGCACTCAAGCACTGCGCCACCAGGGAGGCCCTAGTCATGTACTTAAAACAGTTACACCTGAATAACACTTGGTCTACACTAAGCTCTATTCTTAATTTTCTTTGTGTATACTAAGTCTCAACAACTCTATGGCATAGGTGTAATTTTTATCCCCACTTTACTCAAGAAAACACTCATGACAAGGGGACTATACTGGGTTAAATGATATAACTCCTCACCCCCCAATTCAAGTCTACCTGAACGTGAATGTGGGAATGTGAACCTGGGAATGTGAATAAATAAGGTCTTTATAGAAGCAATCAACTAAAGATGAGGTCATACTTGGCTAGTGTAGGCCCTAAACCAGTATGACCAGTCCCCTTATTAGAAGAAGAAAATGTGGGAACAGAGAAGTACATAGAGAATGTCAAGAAGACAGAAGTAGAAATTGGAGTGATGTGTCCACAAGCCAAGGAATGTCAAAGATTGTCAAAAGACACCATAGTCTAGAAGCAAGGTATGGAATACATCCTTCCCTAGTTCTCCAGAGAAGTGTAGTCCTTGATTTCAGACTTCTGGTTTTCCAAACTGTGAGACAATACATTTCTGTTGTTTTAAACCACCTAGTTTGTATAATTTGTTACGGCATCTCTGGAAAACATATTAATATAGGTACATTCCCCAACATCTACTTAAATGATTAGAATTCAGTCTGGCTCCAGAGTTCATATGCATAACCACTATTTCACAACATCCTATGGTTATTAGAATTGGCAATAGAATGCAAAGAGAAAAAATGTGTAAATAGAATTACAGTTCTCTAAATTTGCCTCATGCTATGTCCTATGCAGGTAGCTACGATTAATAAAGTTGGCCCAGGTTATCTTTTTAACTACTATTACTATTACTTTAAACCCTCTTAGTCTCTCACCAATTTCTTCATCTAAGAAATAGTACATAAGAAATCACTTCACTGAAATTTTTGAGGATGAATAAGCAAATATATCTATAGTACTAAAGGAAAATGCTGGTATGTAGCAAATTCTCAGTAACTGTAACCTATCATTATTCTGTAACCTATTCTCATTATTTTTCTTGTCATCATCATCATCATCATTATCATCACTATTAAAAGGAATAAATTCTACCCACTTCAACAAACAGTTAAAGTTTTCCCAGACCTGAGTTTACATATTGTTTCTGCTACTCTTTTATATAACCTTTGACAAATTATTTAACCTTTCTGCATATTTTTATTGGACACTGGGATATTAATGTATGTCCACATAATGAGGTCACTGTGAAGATTAGAAATGTACATAAATTCAACACATCAACAAAAAGAAATATAAAAACCATATGATAATATCAATAGATGCTGAGAAAGCTTTCGACAAAGTGCAACACCCATTCATGATAAAAGCCCTTGAAATTCTGGGGATACAAGGAACATACCTCAACATCATAAAGGCCATCTATGACAAGCCAACAGCCAGTATCATTCTCAATGGTGAAAAGCTGAAAGCAATTCCATTAAGATCTGGAACAAGACAAGGATGTCCACCCTCACCATTGCTTTTCAATATAATACTGGAAGTCCTAGCCAGGGCAGTAAGACAAGAGAAAGACATCCAAGGAATCCAAATAGGAAAAGAAGAAGTCAAACTATCACTATTTGCAGATGATATGATATTATACATAGAGAACCCCAAAAACTCCACAGAAAAGCTAATTCAACTCATCAATCAGTTCAGTAAAGTGGCAGGATACAAAATCAACACGCAAAAGTCAGTAGCCTTCCTATACACAAACAATAAATCTGAAGAAGAAGAAATCAAAAAGACCATCCCTTTTGTTATTGAAACAAAAAAAATCAAATATTTGGGAATAAATCTAACAAAAGAGGTAAAGGACCTATACAAAGAAAACTATAAAACACTGTTA
The DNA here is from genome assembly GCF_014898055.3 of Talpa occidentalis. Classification (NCBI taxonomy): domain Eukaryota; kingdom Metazoa; phylum Chordata; class Mammalia; order Eulipotyphla; family Talpidae; genus Talpa; species Talpa occidentalis. The sequence goes on from NW_023601322.1 coordinate 16,572,057, forward strand.
AAAGAAATAGAAGAAGACACAAAGAAATGGAGAGACGTCCCCTGCTCATGGATTGGAAGAATAAACATTATTAAAATGGCCATCCTACCAAAAGCAATATACAGATTCAATGCTATTCCAATCAAAATTTCAATGTCATTCTTCAAAGAAATAGAACAATTATTGATGAAATTCATATGGAATCACCAAAAACCCCGAATAGCCAAAGCTCTCCTGAAAAAAAAAGAAGGGAATGGAGGCATCAGACTCCCAGACTTCAAACTCTACTACAAAGCCATAATCATCAAAACTGCATGGTATTGGAACAAGAACAGACATACAGACCAATGGAATCGAATAGAAAATCCAGAAATAAACCCACAGATTTATGGTCAACTAATCTTTGACAAAGGAGCAAAGAATATGCATTGGAGCAAAGAAAGTTTGTTCAATAAATGGTGCTGGGAAAACTGGGTCGCTACATGCAAAAGAATGAAGCTTGACCACCACCTCACACCATACACAAAAATCAACTCAATATGGATTAAAGAACTAGACATAAGACCTGAAACCATAAAATATATAGAAGGAAATATAGGCGAAACACTACGTGATTTGCACATCAAAGACATCTTTACAGACACATCACCCAAAGCAGTGATAGTGAAGGCAAAGATAAACAGCTGGGACTACATCAAATTAAAGAGCTTTTGCACAGCAAAAGAGACAATAACAAAAACAAAGAGAAACCCCACCAACTGGGAGAACATTTTTGCACCCAACACTAATGATAAAGGACTGATCACAAAAATCTGCAAAGAGCTGATGAGACTCAACAACAACAAAGAAAATAATCCAGTCAAAAAATGGGCAGAAGAGCTTAAAAGAAACTTCTCTGAAGAGGAAATGCAAATGGCCAACAGGCATATGAAAAAATGTTCAACATCACTTGTCATCAGGGGAATGCAAATCAAAACTACCATGAGATACCATCTTACACCAGTGAGAATGGCACATATTAAAAAAACTAGCAACAACAAATGTTGGCGAGGGTGTGGAGAAAAAGGAACTCTTCTGCACTGTTGGTGGGAGTGCAAACTGGTCCAACCACTGTGGAAAGCTGTATGGAGATTTCTGGACCTACTAAACATAGAGCTTCCATATGATCCAGCAATTCCACTCCTAGGTATTTACCCAAAGGACACAGAAACATCAATTCCAAAGAACACCTGCACCCCTATGTTTATAGCAGCACTGTTTACAATAGCTAAGCTTTGGAAACAACCCAAATGCCCAAAAATAGATGACTGGATCAAGAAGATGTGGTACATATACACCATGGAATATTACTCAGCATTCAAAAAAGATAAACACATGCAATTTGCAGCAACATGGATGGCGCTGGAAGGGATCATGCTCAGCGAAATAAGCCAGAAAGAAAAAGAAAAATACCGGATGGTCTCACTCATAGCAGGAATCTAGAAAACTTAAATAAGGGACCAGGAAAATGAATAACTATAAGAAAGTGAAAATCAAAATCAACAAAAAACTATGAACCAGAGACACTTTTAGGGGGGCGGGGGTGGGAGGGGAGGGATTGGGGTCAGAATGGGGGGGCTGCAATTGTATGGGGAATATAACAATAAAATTTATTAAAAAAAAAAAAAAGAAATGTACATAAATTCTAAGCCCAGAATTAGGAATACAGCAAGCAGAGGCTCATAATACATAACTCCTACTGTTATCATAAACTGCTCCCCTGCACAATAATCTTTTTGGCCAAGAAAAGCCTTCATTTCTCTAGTCTGAATCAACCTACTTGCAATTCAAGCCTTTTGTCTATTGTTCTACCTTCAGAAATGCAGACACTCAAATCATCAGTTTTTAGTGAATAAACTTTCCTAATTCCTATCCTGAGTCAACATAATATGTAAAAGTGAACGTTTCTAGAAACATGCATTTTTCTCTATATAATTGAACCTACATTTACACAAGACAAAATTAGTCCATTAAAAACTGTCTTTTTGGAAGTGAATATTGAAATGTCTTCCGGGAAGATAATGAGATTGATGAACTAATGAGAAATCTCTTTCTCAAGCCTTGTGAAATATGGATTTAATATTATTTTTCATTTTTTCCTAGCATTTCCACCCTCCCATTCCCTTACCTGCCTATGCTAGTGGCCCTTATGGATTAGTTCTTTTATTTATTTTTAATTTTACACATACATTTGGATTAATGGCTGTGTAAGTGGTGAGATGAACGTTAATGAGAGGAGTTGTTGCTGATAACCAAGAGGAGTAAAACCTTTAATCTTTGTCAGGGATACAAGGCAATTTTGCTGTAGGAGTGACATTATAATGAACACCAAAATGGGATTTCCATTATATCTTTTCCTCCCAGCCCAACTCTCTTCCTGCCCCACCCTCACCATTTCGCATTGCTATGCAAATGTCTAACTTAATTCTACAAGTACATAGTCTTCTTTAACCCCACTTTGCACTGTAAAGAATATCACACACGTACAAAACCCTACTTTAGGCAAAGGCGGAAGTCTCCGCCAAAGATCCTCAATCCCTGGAAATTCTTAGAAGACCCTCGGCAGCGTCTACGGATGTGCTGGAATATTTAAAGTTCAGATTGCCAAGTGGAGAATAATAAAAGTAGGACATTAGAAACAGGGGAAGAAAGATGAAAATGTCATAATTATTTGTGGTCTTCACCAAGTAATTCCAGGCCCCTCCTCTTCTGGGCTCATGATAGGACTCAAGTGTCTATGCAGTTGCATGAGTACATGCCACTCCTTCTGGCTGAGTGTGAGAGGTAGGCACACATACCATTTCCAGACTAAACAATTAATTGGATGTGAGACCTTCCAGAATTTTCCTTTTCCCCTTGCCATGGCCACCAGCATGGTGTATAGTAAAGAGAATAATTAGGTAATTATTCCAAGGAGGTCTATATTATACAAATTTACCCAAAAAGATCCAGGGTCCCAGAACAAGAGCAAAACAAGAGCAAAACGTGGGGACAGCTGCCATGAACATGTGTGATGTGAGAGAACTGTGTCTCCATGGATTTCAGTGACTGAGATTTGGGAGTTGATAGAGAGCATAATAATCCAGTCCATCCTTATTCTACAGGGAACAAGAAAAGTAGTTGCCATCATTTACAGGAATGGGAAAAAAGTACTTGGCGTTAGCAAGAGGCAGCTTGGGGATTGGAGAAGTCTTTAATACACACCCCAGTTTGCTCAGATTCATAAACCCTACCTATAAGCCACTACTGCTTCCCTGATGTGGAAATTATTATTTCATTAATTCAATATAAGTGCTATGCAAAAGCAGATTTAAACAATCTCTCAACATACTTTTCAGTCAGATCATTAACTGTAACTGCGTCCCATGTAGCAAGGAAGAAATTGTCACCGGCATCTGCTTCAACATTCCACACAGCTATGGCTGCCTCTGCTCTCTGTCCTTGCCTCCCTCCCATCCTGGTATCTCTGCAAACAGATGCATGATGGAGTTTTGTAGCAAGATACATGTTAGGGATCAACAGATACATGTTAGGGTAGGGGTAAAAGCAGAATTGAGGTGAGAGAAAAGTTGAGTTTCAATGTCAGTCCCACAAAGCCAAAATTCACCCAGTAGGGAGCCCTGGAGAAAGTAAGTGCTTAACATTAGGATGATCAGGGAGACAGTGGCCATGTGGACAGGTGAAGGCCACCTGAGCCCTAACTGTCTACAGTCAAGTCCCTTCTAGAATAGGAATCAAGGCAGAGTATCACCATATCTAAGGGGCCCCACCCCCATAAAAAGACCTCTTTCTATATAACAGGAAAATGCTTGGAACAAAAATTAAGTCTCATTTCTGAGTCATAAGATCATCACTGATTTCATTATAACGTGTAGGAACTCTGAGGTAATCAGGCTCTAAAGCATCTCAAGTTGCCTCTAAATTGGTCGTCCTACTTCTAGCTTCTCTCCACTCAAGTTCAACGTGCAAACCACAATTAGATAAATTTCGCAAAACACCTCTATCACATTACCCTCATGCCCAAAAACTTTCATGACTTCCATTTTGCAAATGCCTTCACCTTGTTCTCTACATGCATAAGTCCCTGACAGATTTTCTTCCCATAATTCCAAGCAGTTCTCCTGTCCACCAAACATTCTCATAGCTTCCGAGCCTGGCTTTCACTTTGCCAGTCTGGAGTCCCTTTCCAGGTTTTTCTCTCATCAAAATCTTTCACAATCCTTAGTTCCCAACTCTGTCATGTCTTCCTCTGAGAAGTTTCTCCTGACATTGAATGTTCTCTATCTTCACTGAACTCTTAAAAGAATGCTAACTCTTACCTTGCTTTGATGACACTTCATTTGCATGGACTCTAGATCAGGAGTCACTCAGTATCCTTCATGGTTTTTGCAGTGGCTCCATAAAGGTACAGAGGAAGAAGCCAGGGCTCAATATTGAGAATCATGGTGCCTGCTGAGGCCAACAAGCCCCCCTATCTACAAAAGGAGAGTGAATTGGATTTGCCTCTGTCATTCTGACTGCAAATATTCTATGACTGATTATAGAGCAATGAACAGATTGTCAAAGATCAGCTTCCTGGCAGACTGAAACTCTCTTAAATCGTTTCCATAAGAAAGGGATAAAGGAACAGGCATTATCTAGTCCTGCCATTAAGTCACTAAGAGAAAGCACTGGCTTGTTAGGTTTGGGCAAATCACACACTCATCTCTGTTAGTGAAGAAACTGCCTCAAGATACTCTCAAGTACAAGGAGACAGGGAAACAATAAACAAGATGTTTCAGTGCTCTCTCTCCCTTGGGACACTAAAAGAGGAAATAATCTTAGACCATAGTGTCAAACCATCAGCAACTATTTACTGAAGTCCACTTGTTGATCATCAGTATCATTAAGCAGTGTATAGAAGAAATATAGGACAGTTCTGCCTTAAAAGACTTTACAATTTAGTTTGTCAAGCAAAAGTAACTGTGAGACAGAGGGAATTCTAAGGCATCATGAAATTAAGTTCTGTGTAGTTGAAATTCTCTGGACTTGACTACAAATATTACTTCTACCCAGCAAATGGTCTCAGGCATTAAATAATCCTTCTAATATGAAAGTAATGGTAATATCTACCCCTCACAGGATATTGGAAGGATTAAATGAGACAATATAAATAAACAGATGTTCTGGCACATTGTAAGAGCTCAAAATTTTTATCAAACATATCATTACCACCATGGCCACAATTTTACCTTATGTGTCAATGAGCATTCAGGCCAATAAGCTGCAGGAGCTAGGCAGGGCTTCCCAACAGAGGCAGGACTAAAGATGGCACCCAAGTGATGAGGCCAGGTTCTCTCCTCTAGACACAATCAAACTGCTGTAGAACAAAGCCAAACAATGGAGAAAACTGAAGATCACAGTATATAATAGGAACACCTGTCTAGCAGAAAGAGGCAGGGAAAACTCGAAGTGAACATTGTTTAGAGTTATAATGGGGTAGTACAACTCCCAAGAGGGAGGAGCAACTGTGGTAAAAAGCCCCCTGCAGTGATGGACCCAGGCCCACAGCAACATCATGGGTCCTAAGACCTGGTACAGCACTGCATGGGTGCCTTGCACAGAAGGCACTCAGGACTGAGGGCGCTTTGCTCTGGAGAGCTGCAGAAGTGGGGGTATAGAGCAAGAACTACTGGCTTGAGTCTGAATCTCTTAACACGGAACAGCTGTAGCATGAATCAGGCCAGAGGGCCTGGACTTCCCTACAGAAGAGGTTACTACTTGAAATCCAGGCTAAGACATCTAAAACACCTGCCACCCACACAAACACTTGAACAAACTGCAGCTTAAGCACCTACCATAGAGCAACTATGGGCATGGACAGCCCCAGGATGACAACAAAGTTGGTCAGAATGACCAAAACAACACTGGACATTTATAGAGCAGACAACTCATTAACAGAAAGTACTTGAAAAAACTAATGGATGTTAATAAACATCCCAAGGGTTCCGAGGTTAAGAAGGAGCAGACCCAGAAAAGGACAAGGAGTTGCGACGGAGGGTGGTTGGAGGGGAACAGAAGAGTGAAAAAGAACTGAGCCGGGCCTCAAAGATGAAGGGTGGGTTGGAGACTGTCAGGTGGGTTGAAGATTAAGAAGGAAATGTGGGATGAGGAAAGCCATTGAGAAGTATGAAGAAAAACATAAGGAATTTGGGGAGCTATGACTCAGTGAGTAAACGAAAAAATGATGTGAAGTAGCCTTTGCAATGGGCGCCTAAGATGCTGGTGACCCTGTGGTCCAAATATTTACCTCGCCTTGATGCCACAATAAGACATGGACTCAAGATGTGCAGGGCGTGGAATATTCTGGGAGGGCTTGTCCTACTGAATTTTAGAATTCAGCTATTTCTAGAAAAACAAAAATTTTGCCTTTTCTACCGAAGGCTTAAAAAATTATTTCATAAAGGCTGATGGCTCTGGAAAACAGTATATAAGGAGCCTGAGTGGTAACATTAGCAATATTTAAGAGTTATTAAGCAAATCCCACCTGTCTTAATGACCTTCCCTGAAAGGTTTTCTGTATCATTGTGACTACTGGTTAAATTAAGCTTTAAAGAAAAATAAGAGAATAATTATTAACTTTCAGTTCTGCAGATTTCCAGTAACAAACATTACTAATGCTTCATTTTGGGGCCACTGGTAACTAATTTAAACTTTTTTCTCATCATGTAGTTAATTTACTTAATTTGAAGAACCACATTTTTTTTCTCTTACTTTTATTAGCTTTTGGCCTTTCTCCAACTTGTCTTAATCAAAATGTTTAATATTTGTGTCTTTCCATTAAGGATAATCTGATTATTCTATAGATAGCAAATTTCATGTTGTGTGTGTGTGCTTTAAGAGAAAAAATGTAGCTGCTATCACATAGTTTCATTGCTTCTTCCAAGTAAAAGCAGAAATATTTGCAATTCAACAGCATGGAGTCATTCCAGGACAAGGGCTAATGGTGGTTAAATGAAATATTCTTTGCCAACAACATTGTGCAAATTAGAATTCTTTACTTTGAATGTTGAATGATATTAACTACACTTCCCCCCTTGCCATTGAAACAAGAAGAAACCTTGTAAATATTTAACTTCATCAAATATTCACTGAGCCCTACTATGTGCCAGGCACTGTTCTAGGCTCTCAAAAAGGAAACATGGATAAGAAAAGGCCCTTGCTGTCTTTGAGCTTACATTCTAAGAGAGGGAGTCAGACACCTAGCACATAAGCAGGTGTTAGTGGTGATTTTCTATCAGGTTACAAAAAGCAAGCAGGAGGGAAGCAAGAGGGTAGAAGCGGGTTGGGGGGGGGTCTTATTTATAAAGCATAGTCAGAAAACACCTGTCTGATAAGGACCACTTCACCAGAGACCTGTTTGAAGTGGGAGAGCCAGGCGGATACCAGGGAGATCAGACTAGCAACACTCTCTGCAACACTCATGTATGCACCATGCTCATAAATGAAGGGGTGAAGATATTTTGAAGGGCTTTTCACTCATCAAAATTCTCTAAACTTGCAGTGCTAACCAGAACATGCATCTATGTCTTTGAAATGTTAATAAATAGTTGCCTGCTTAATTTTGACTCCAAGGAGAGACTGTAAATCTGAGAGGTTGCGGTTGTGATATGCATCATGCATACTGCAGAAATTAGCAGGCGCAAACTGCCCAGAAGGCTGAACAAAAGTGGGATTTATACTCCTCCCTCCCTGATCTTTCACACATGAATCAAATGATATATTCCCAAAGAAGAATTAGAAACTGACACATCTGTGCCAGCATGTAGATAAGGTTGGGACCTGTGTGTGTCGATGGCTACACTCCATCTCGTGTGTCTCTCTGCCATATGGAGATTAATCTGGCTCAGGCCCTGCTGATAGCTGGAATTAATAACCGTCCTTACACAATACCAGCCGGTCACCACAGAAACGTGTTCCCGAATGGAGCGGGAGTCATCAAGCGCAGCCCGTCATCACCTGCTCCCATTCTCCCCTTTGTTAACCTTAAAATTAAACACAGTCACAAGCCACTTATGGAGAGGACGGATTTCTACAGCCCTTAGGAATCCCACAAGCAGCTTTCACAAGGCCCCGGTGCAAAATCCAGGCCCTACTCTTTCATTCAGTACTACCCATTGCTTTTTAAAGCAAAAAACTCCAAAAATTCATATATTGGGATTTTCAGTTCCCAGAGAATTTTAATTTGCTCACTAGTAGAAGCAGGAAAAGGAGACCCATAAAAGAAGAAAATAATGGAAATCGACCACTTGATAGAGACAGAATATGGGGGGAAATTAAAGATACAGCAGAGGCCGGCTGTGAATTACAGCACAGAGCAGGACTGCATGCTGACTCTGAACCAGATCTGCATTTCCCATCTCTGTGACCCTGAGCAAGTTCTGTCTCAACGGGCCTCCAGTTCTTCAGCCGTAAAATGGAATTAACAGAACCCCTTATTACAAGGCCTATGACTTACACCGTGTGCTCCATAGACAGGGAACACGCAAGCCCAGTGGGTGAGCTTGGCAATCTAAGGGCAGTATGTTGTTTTCCCAAACCACAAATACACTTTCCAGCACTTAATACGAGAAGACCAATCTTTAAAGCATTTTGCACAATTCTGATTCACACGAGATGTTGTTATTTAGGACACCAAATGTTAGAAATGTGTTTCCATTGGTGAAATTCGGTTTTACTTATGACTGTTAACAAAGGGCTTTCATTAAGATTAGTGATATATAAGACATAGACCTGGTTTGTAAAGACATTCTCTGCCACTGTATACAGAGCATGGAATTCCTTTACTTTCAGAAGTAGTGCCCTGGGTTCAATTCCTAAACTACTGTCTCTAGTAACTGCTGGTTCTGAGAACTGAATCTACTGAGTCCAATTAGATGGTGAGCCGATTCCTATTTGAAAGTGATTTTATAGTTGCTTTGGGGGAGCTTTTTACACCAGCACCAGTCAAATCTCCCCAATTATCCCCAGTGACTCTACAGAACAGATTCTGACTATTATTTGGTGCCTGCACACCAACAAATATCTGTAATGTTGCTACCATCTGTTTAACATGTCACAAGGATTTACTCTATATTTTGGCATGCTTCCACCACAAGCATTTATGCTTTCAAATATTGGCACCTCACTTCAGTAGTATTAAAATGTCCCGGACAGGAAGCACTCCATTCCCAGCGTCCCTATTGCTTTTTGACTAGGTCGTTATTGTAAAAATTGTGAACCTACATGACACGCACTGTAGGGAGACAGTTATCCATGGGGCTCTTAAAATAATGTGTATGTTACCTGCAAAGCACTACTGACTAACTTTGTTCTGGGCTATCCTTTCAAGAATGTCTGTACAGCCATCAACCCTGGAAGATAAAGCCAATGCCTCCCTCTAGACCAAAAGGCAAGTTGATTTACTGTCCAGTATAAAATCAACGATGTCTCTCTCTGCTACAGAGTTCAGGCAGGATTACTTTCCATAGAGAAGTCTGGGTGTTCTAAAAATTTGGGACTCCTCTCCTATAATGCAATCTACTGTTTATCTGTGTCCTCATGGTGTTTCTCTGTGGGAGGTGGTGTTCAGGAACCAGAGAAAAATGATGACATGGCTATTGCTACTACCGTGAGCAATAAATTGTTCTTTCTCAGTCACCTAAAGCCTGTGCACTCTCCCAGCATCCACGGCACTATGGCATCCTAACTAATTAACTTGTACATAGAACAAAGTATCAGATTGTTCACAATTTTTGACACAGGTCAATTCTGAATTAAATTTACTTCAATTAAACAATCATGATGAACACCATGAAGTTGAAAGATGAACAGGAATATTATAGGGCTTCAAGAATTACCAGCCTAGAAATAATCAAGAGGACGATTAGCACTCTACATACAAGCATGACTGAAAGTTGCACAGTCCTGGTGGAAGGATTAATGTACAAAAGGAAGATTAGAAATGTGAAATAATCAACTGGGTTTTTTTTTGGTGCTTTCAAGACTTGTTTATACGAAAACAACTGGAATTGCTGATATGGCATAATACACCTGAAAGGGTATGATACCATACCTCTGAATCAATTACAGTATTGTAAACCAATGTAAAATATTAAACCAATATAAAATTATATCAATTTTATATATAAATATATTGAATTCTATATTAAATTTAATATATAAAACGTTAAAATATGTAAGTTTGAAAATATATAAAATAGTCTATTAAAGGATATTTAAAAGCCCATTAGTCTATTAAAATAGACAAAAATAAACATAAAAACAAAAATTGGAATACTAAATGTAAATGACTTTTTTTAGCCATTGAAGATATGTGCACTGAAAATATACTAAACAATACTATGCCCAATTTTTTGAAAACTGCAACATTTTCTTTAAATTTTTGACTTGCTTTTCTTCATTGTACATAACAATGAAAATAATATGTAATTATGTTAGAAATCTGTATAAAATTATGAAGTAGGAAAAATGGAGCCACTGGATTTCCACTTCTAAAATGAACGGCAGTGTGAGGAGATCCATGACAACATTCCCTAATGAAAGAAACATAACTGGTGAACATTAGTTTAAAAGCATTTAAAGTATTTTGAAATTGTCCCTTGGTTCATTTCAAAGAACAGGGTTCTAGTTTAAGCATCCCACTTGAGCATTCCCCAACTGCATTTTGAAAAAGACCTCCCCCACCAACATTTTTTTCTGACATGGAAATATTATCCATAACTGACAGTAAAATATTAATTTAAAAGGAATTCTAGGAAAAATGAGCCAAGCTCTAAATATTCAACTCGTTCTTCTCTGCATTTTGCATATAACATTAGTTCCTACAAATAAGGGAACTAATTTGAACTCTTACTTGGATGATTATATCTAAGGTCAAATGATGAGACCTATGTTATCCTCTCCTGTAGATAGTGTATGTGTTTAATGCAGAACTTCAAACATATGTCCTCCCTGGCGGCTGAAGAAGAGAGGTAGACAAAAAGCTGATGAATCAGAGAAGAAAGTTAAAGTGGGTTTTGCTAATAAGATTGGCTTGGTTGTACTCACGAGCACTCTAAGGCACAATACAAACTCATTTTTCCCCTGGCATTACTTCCTGCCATCTTTGACCTCAAATTCTGCTCCTCTTGACTCACAAAACGGTGGTCAAAAAAAACACCATTATTAAAAACTTGAAAGATGCCCAATAAATCTCTGTAAAATCCTAGATGATCTAATTTATACTTTATATTTAGTTCAGATTCTTAATAGAGCCTCATATTCATCTTCAACTATTTTATTTTACTACTATTAGATTGTTAGCTCTTTATCCAAAAAAAGAAAAAAGATCGGTTCATATTTTTCCTCTGAACAGTATTTGACTCCTTAATATATTACTAACTAAATGCATAGTAGACACTCAATAAATGCTTACTCCTTTGAGCCAAATTGAACATATGGTCCTTTAGGAACTAAAATAGTGATTCTAGTTTTCCCTGGAGGTTAACTTCCATTTTGCTTAGTAAATGGAGCAGGAAAAAAAGAAAATTATATATATGCAAAGCCAACACACTCACAGAACAATAGATAATAAAACGCCAGAGTGTCAGTTCCTTAGCTATCATCTGGCATTCTCATTTTACAGAGGAAGACACTGAGAACTAGTGGGGTGAGGCTACATGGTCAGGTCATACAGCTAATCATATCTCAGGCCCTTCTCTGTTCTTATCATCCCAAATGCTACATAATTATTTTTAAAAATTCAGAGAGTGAATTCTCTGTCGTCATTCTCTACCAGTCTGCCCAGCTCCTCCAGCATTGATGAATAATAATGTCTTCTAAGAGTACACTTGCAGCTGGCCTTCAGAAAGATGAACATCTTCACATACTTGTCTCACTTTTCCTTTTTGCATTTGACTAACCATTCTCAGAATTTTCCCATCACAACTCTACCCTCTCTTATATTTGAAGCAGAGCAGTTCTTACTGCTGATCTCTACCAATGTGAGCCTGAGAGTTAGGACATTCCCATTACTAACGTTCGCTATGCTGGATAGTCAGGGGGAAGTAAAAAGATGAGGAAGCCGAAACAGTGGCTGCTTTAAAGTTTCTCTCACAAGGAAGAAAGGATCGATCTAGCATCCGATAACAACAGTCATGGAGACCTCAAAACACATCAACCAAACAAATACTAAGAGACAAGAGCAAAAGATTTTCCATCAGTAAGGAAATGCACTTCAAGAGCAATATGGAAAGCTGGAAATGACCAACATATTAGATAGAAACTTGGCAACCTTAGTTACTCAGATCAGGGACATTTACAAATGCTCATTTTCTATCACAGATTTTATGCAATATTATGAAAAGGAAAATAAAAATCTCCAGACATAGAATTTTGGAGATTTTTTTTTAAAGATTTATTTATTTATTTACTTATTTATTTATAAAAGCATTGGGTACAGTCAGAAGCGTGGGAGGGTGACAGAATTCATCAGAGCCAGAGCGGGGAACAGAACAGGCAGACCGACGAAAAACACTGTTAAAGGGAGCAGTGGGCGCGGCAGGAGAGGTCTGCGCACAATGTGGGACCCTCGCTGGCAGCCGGGGATCAAACCAGCACTGCAGAGGCTGTGGGCAGCTTTGCAACCCAGCGCTCAACCACTGCTCCACCAGGGGAGGCCCAGAGAAGTTTGTTTTTGTTTTTTTTTAAATGGCAATTCATCCTTCCTCACCTCTCTGATGTGCCATGGAATACTCACACCATGTAACATCATTTGCTGCCCAGTCTTGATATTGTGGTCTGATGAAGCAGTCATATCATTCTGCTCTCGCGTTTCAATGAGTGAATCATGATACTGACTCATCAGAGAACTACCTGTCTTTACTGAGCATTAAACATAGTGGAAGTCCAAACACACATCTTGATTACACTTTGGGGATCCCAGTTATCCATTCTGTCATTAAGAGACCCCACTACCAAATAAAGAAAAATGAAATGTAAAGTTCAGGAGCAAATAGTTCAGAATTACAATACTAATTTCAGAATTACAGACATCAAATGGAACAGAAGCTACAAAACCAGATTTTCACAGATTTCTGCTGATGTGAAAACAAGAGAAAAGATTTTTTTCTTTTGATGATATATGACTTAAATTGGTCTCACAATATAGGCATTCTTCCCTCAAACTCAAGCAACAGTAGAATTTTTATTTAAAATGTTTTAAATGGTGACTTTTACAACCATCTCTTAAAGTGGAATACTATGACTGCAGAGGATAATTGTCCTAAATGATGATGACAATTTAGCACGATGACAATTTAGCACAAGGTCTTCATGGTGGGGTACTCTGAATCCATGCTGAGGCCCCCTTATGGCAGAGTTGTTTGACAGTCTGTATGAAGGCCCACTGACCTGACTCACTAAATCTGAAACTGACTCACTAATTTTAGCTATTACTGGCATGTGATTCTGAAAAGGCAGGGCCACAAGAACCTTTACAAATGAAACTGATTTAATTTTCAGCCTTAGGGTAAATATAAACACAAGTTATCCCAGATCAAGGGCATGTCCCAGGGAAAGCCTTATCAGAATTCCATTTGCAACAGCATCTGAAAGGTCTCTGGTCCTCTAAGTATTTCTGCTCCTGCTCATAGATTCACAACAACTCTTCTCCCAGGATGGTCCAGACATTTGTGTTGAGTCCTGCCCCTACTCAGCAAACACCTTGGAATGCAGACTGTGCAATGGATTTCTCTCTTTGTCTTTCCTTTTTCTTTTTCTGAAAAAAACTTCCCTGGAACTATGCCTTCCCTTCTTGTGAGTTCTGAATTACTGTTAGTAGTGCTTCCTTTCCAGCTATCTGTTTCCCATATCTAGACTCCTTTGGGTCAAACACCATTGCAGCTCTTCTCCCCTAGGTCCTTTTGAAAACTATATTCCTCAACCTTCTCTCTGGTGCTTGGAAACTTAAGAAGTCAGAGTAGTACAACATTTAATAGATACTTGTGAAGGAATAAACAAAAGGTTGAATGAAGAATGAATGAATGAATACCAGCAGCACTGGGCTTGAGGTCAATCAGGAGACCTAGATTCAAGCCCTGGCTTACCTATACTCTTGCCATATGATCTTGGAATATGCCTAATTATCTGAACCTCAGTGCCCTAGTCTATTCAGGATGCTATAACAAAATAACATAGGGTGTTTAAGCAACAAACTGTTAGTTCTCACAGGTCTGGAGGTTGAAATGTCCAATATCAAGGAGTCAGCAGATTCCATTGCTGGTTAGGGCTCTCTCTTCCCAGCTTGCAAAAGACCACCTTCTTCATGGTGTTCTCCCAACTTAGAGAGAAAATGATCTGATGGCTCTTCCTATTTTTATAAGGGCACTAATTTTAAACAGGGTCTCCACCCTTGTGACCTCATCCAAATCTAATTACATCACAAAGGACCCACCTGTTGATACTACACATTGAGGGGTAGGGCTTCAAAATACGAATTTTGAAGGGAGACAAACATTAGTCCATTACAATCATGTTTTTCATAACTGGTAAAATGGTGATGAATAACTCCTCTACCTATCTTGTGTTTTTTAGGAATCTAACCATGGGTTTTTCAAATAGTAAAGGTGTTACCAAATAGTTTGCTGCTATTATTAGAGAACCTCAGTTAAGAACTTTTATTTAATTAATATTCATTGAATGCATTGCTGAGCAAGATTCTACAGTACAAAGAGGAAAATCAGAGGTGATCTAAGGCCCATAACAGGTTTTTAGTCCACTGAGGAGACTAATAGAAAATAAGAAATTACACTAAATTACTTGTCTTAACTGTGTCCTGGAAAAGTGAAAACACTTCCAGCCGCAGAGAACAATTTGCCAAGAGGAACCTGCAGCTATGCCTGCTCTGTGTGATACACTCTCCCCATGCTGGGCATTTCCCTTGTCCTCCGAATTCCAAGCGTGGACATGGTCATTATTTGACTTAGGTCTTAACTCCCAGTCCAGACATCTTCTTAGAGGGTTTTGTGTCACAGTAGCACATAGTATGTGGGGATAATGATGACAGAAAATGCTGTAAATGTGATTACACGGTGCCAGATGTGCCACCATCACAGGATGTAATATAACCAAGACACTGTCATTGTGCAGATGGCACAGCAGCGGAACATTCGTTCATTCCACATAAAAGTTCAGACACTCGTCACGTGCCAGGTGCTACACTAGACACAGAAAGACCTGCATTTTGTTGGAAAGTCTCAGAAAACAGATACATGTACAAACTAGGAAATAAATATTTGAAAAATACAGTGTTAGAACTACACCAAATGGGATATGAGAGTGTTACATTTTAAATATGCAACATATAAACATGGTGTTTAGGAACTTCTTGTCAGCTTGTAATGCACTACCTGAGAAAGTGTTCAAAGGGATTAAATACCAGTCTAGTTCACAGATACAAACAACCCACAACTCAGGTGAATTATCATAGTCAAGGAATCAACACATCTTATATGGAATCTTTTACCTACTGGCCTCAGTATCGGGCACAGGGTTGTGGGTTTGGGGGGTAAAGAGAAAGGTGTACCCCCTGCCATCATGGAGCTACATGCAGCCTAAGGCAGCCAAGCCCGTATTCCGAATTTTGAGGACCTGAAAATCTTTAAAGATTTATTGTAATCATCTTTCATTATCATGCTATAAAGTAAATAATAAATTCTCATAAAAATTGAGAAGTCATATAAAAATGTCTAAAATTAGTAAAGCAGCTTATGAGAAACTGTCTACGCTTTTCTTACTTTTCTCACTTCCCTGCAAAGCTGAACAATGCTGCCCTGTTTAACCTTAGCGCCTGGACTTTGGGATAGAAAATACTGTTCCAACTAATAAGAGGTTTTCTGGATTTCTGCTCCCAAGGCACAGAATCAAGGCAGTCAGGAAGGCTAAAAAAGTAAAATTAGTGCCAGAAAAAGTGCTTGAAATATGAACATTCATTCTGGACCGATTCCTCCCATCTCCCTTTCTGCATCTCTGCCCTAACTCTCATCAGACCTCTAGTGTTCTCCACTGCTGTAAGACCCACCTCAAAATAAATCCTACTTCTCCAACAACCTATCAACCCTTCCCCCAATGCAACTTAACTCAATTGTTTCAAGAAAAGCAGTAAGGTTGAAACAACCCTCCCAGATGTGTTTGCATTTGCAAAATAACTTTTACTGCTTTTTTCTAATTATAAAAGTAATTCACACTTATTGTAGAAAACATGCAAAATATAAAACAGTATGAAGAAAAAAATCACAAAAATTCTCAAAGCCCGTAGGATATTTGCATTTCTAAGAGAGAATGTTTGTTGACAGATGTATTCAGTCACTGTAGATATACTGAGTGTCTGCAATGTTAGTAAGGGATTATGAGGAACTTTGAGGGAGAACTAGCTTTTATCTTTCAAAACACTTAAAATACAGTATCCAAATTATTTGATTATTAATGAATTAAAGGTCAACAAATGCTATCCATTTCAAGAGGAGAGTTTAACTCTAGTTCTCATGAATCCTAAATTAAAGTTGCAGAATGAAGGTTTAATTTTGAAGCTGAGCTTATTACAGAAAACGTCAAACATGAACAGACAATTCTCACACAGGATCTGTCCTCTTGGAAGGAAAGAAGGGATTATGACAAATTGTTGTTTCCTTTAAAAAAAAAAAGCCTATTTTCCTCTTCTATTCACTTTCTGTCTCTGAAAAGTCTGGAACTTTTATAAGAAAGTGAAGTCAACTAATACGATCTCTTAACTCTCCCTCCTTCCAATTCTATTTTGTTGTTTTCATTTAGACACAGCAAATTGGACCCTTCATGCTATTAAGATCTATGAGTTTTGACAAATTCAGAGTTGTATGAACCCCTAAAACATTCAAGATGCAGAACCTTTCCAGCACCATCACCCCCACATTCCCATGTGCTACCTTTTTCTGCAGGTGGGAGGAAATTTTCTCCTGCCCAGCAAACTTCAGCACCCACTGATCTGTTCTCCATCCCTCTAGTTTTGTCTTTTTCACACTATCATATGAATGAATCTGGCTTCTTTCGCTTATCATAACGCATGTGAGATCCACTCATGCTACTGAATGTCTACATAGGAAAACTTGTCACTCACAGATCTCCTGAGCCAACTCAGCAGAAGTCACAATGGAAATGGGATTGTCCAAGGTATGTCTCCTAGTGGAGGGAATCATCGTGACATACATGAGAGACCTACAAGGTCCTTGAGAATTTATACCAACAGAAATATACCAGCTTGGATCAAGAGGGAAAGAGAACAAAATGAGAGCTCATTAAGGCCCGGCTGGAATTCATAAATGCTGAAAACCCCAGCTGAAAATATGCGCTTCCCTTCATGTGAAAGGAAGATTGACACTAAGGGTGGGGCCCTGAGTGCAGCAGTCAGAGCCTTAAGCTACAGAAAATTTACTCCTAGGCCTTCAAGTCTAATGGAGTTTGCCCAGATGGATTGCAAACTTTCTTAGGTCTATGATCCTTTTTTCCTTTTATTTTCTCCTTTTTGAAAGCCAAAATCTAAAAATGCTATCGTGGGCCTCCCCGGTGGTACAGCAGTTGAGCGCTGGGTTGCAAAGTTGCCCGCGGCCTCTGCAGCGCCAGTTCGATCCTCGGCCGCCAGGCGAGGGTCCCACATGGCACGGCAGACTTCTCCTGCCGCCCGCTGCTCCCCTCAACAGTGTACTTCGTCAGTCTGCCTGCTCTGCTCTCCCCTCTGGCTCTGGTGAATTCTCTCACCCTCTCACGCTTCTGACTGTACCCAGTGCTTGTATAAATAAATAAATCTTTAAAAAAAATTTAAAAAAATAAAAATGCTATCCTGAATCTGTCTCATCATTACATTTTGAATGCAGATGACCTATTTGCAAGTGTTATGAGTTCACAAAGAGAGAGGAATTTTTCATTGATATGGATCAGACCCAAAGGCCACCCAGTCCTGATTTAGATGATTCTGATGATGAAATTTGGGACTTTGAGGTGACAATTTTTAGAAGAATATGTGGACCTTGAGTTAGAGCTATAATCAGTTGTAACCATCAGTGACTTTGAAATAGGTTGAGTGTATCTGGCATATGGGATGCATATGAATCTTTAGGGAAAAGACAAAGGACTGTGGTGAGCAGAATAATAGCATTCAATGATGCCCATATCCTCATTCTCAGAATCTGTGAAAATGTATCTTACATGGCAATAAGGACTTTGCAGATATGATTAACAATTTTGCTATGGGAAAATTATCCAAGTAGACCCAATTTAATCACAAGGGTTCTAATAAGAGGGAGAGTCAAGGTCAGGTGGAAGTAAAGATCAAAGTGACACACCCTGAGTTTTTAGAAATTTTGTTTACGTTTGTAACATATGAATATCATCTCTCCCCAAAGATGAAAGAAGAAAAAGAAAAATATTTTTTCTGTAACTTGGTGAGCCTGCCAGAACAGGCCAAAGGAGGAAAATGTTTTTTGCTTCATAACTGGGTTATTAGCCTTGTAGGTAGTGGTACTATCTCAACATTCATAGATGTTTTCAATAAGTATAAACTGACACATGAGGATGATTGAAACATGAATAAAAATATCATCACTATAGGTGAATAAACATCATGGTATATAGTATCAGTTATCTCAAAGTTCATAGAAAATGTTCACACTATCCCATTAAAAACAGCACTAGTTTTTCAATAGTTAGAAACAAATCATTTATAAAGGCTAAAAAAAAATGACATTCAAGAATAGTCATAGAAACTCTGGAAAAGTAAAACAACAGGAATTGTTATAGATGGACTGTTTGTTTTCCTCCAAATTCATATACTGAAATCCTAACCCCCAATGCATACTGGAGATGTATGAGGGATGGAGTCTTTGAAAGGTGGTTAAGCTCTAAGGGTAGAATTTTATGAACAGAATTAGTGTTCTTTATCCTAAAAGACTCCAGAGAGCTTCTTTCCCCCATCTGTCTTATGAGCACTGAGAATACAGTCACCTGTGAGTCAGGAGTGAGTTCTCACCCAACACTGAAACTGACAGCACCTTGATCTTAGACTCTGCAGCATCCAGAACTGTGAGAGATAAATTTCTAATATTCATAAACTACATAATCTGTGATATTTTGCTATAGTAGCCTAAACAGGGTAAGACAGGGAAATTCAAATATTGTAACATTGTAAAACCTGTGCAGTTAAAATGGTATAATTTTGATTCATGAACAATAAAAAATCAAAGACACAGACTCAAAATTGTAGAAATAGACAAAATGCATTTTGAATTTTTGTGTATAATAATGTGCATCTCAAATCAATTTGGAAAATGTAAACATGTTTACACAAGGTATTGGGACAATTTACCATTCAAAAAAAATCTGTTTCCCAAATCCTACATTTAAATAAGTTCTAAATGACACAGTTATGTAAATGTTTAAAAAATCATGCAGGTTAACAAAAAGAGACATAAGCAAATGTTGTATAATTTGGGAGCAGGGAGATCTAGAAAAGCTTTTTTAAATGTGACTGGCAGCTCTGCATTCCCTCTCGAGGACCTAGGTGGGAATCTGTTCCATATGTTTTCTAGCTTTCAGAAACTACCTGCAGTCCTTGTCCATTATCATTTTGCTTATGGCTTTAATGGCAATGGAAGTATCTATTCACAGAATGACACTGACATAGTTGGGGGTTTGTTTGTTTGTTTTTGTTTGTTTTTTTCAGTTACTATTTATAACTCCTCTACTTCACTGATAGCTCAGAATTCAGGGGCTGACACATCCATCCAAGCAAACAAATTTCCCTTCTTAAACTCCCCCAAAATTCTTTCTTCATAATGATAAGACTATTTTAGTATTTCATAGCATCCCTTCTTTCCTGGTTGCACGGGTGCCAACAGGAACACTGAGCTCGTAACAATTTCTGCTCTGCCTCATTCTGTATGATTACCCACTGCTCTCTTTCCACATTCAAGTCTAATGGCTTATAGTCTGACCCATTGTAACTGGCAACTTTCTTGATTCAGATTGAGTTTCACATACCCACTGCAATCTAGCTTTGCTGTCCACAACATCTTCAGGTCCACCAAATGTATCCATTAATGTCTAACTCCAATCATCAACAGGTTTACGTTACCTTTCAATGAGATTTCTAGGACTTTAAAAATAAGTGAAGGAGATTAGATTCAGTTCAGGGTTGGATTTGACTAACAGCACATGTAAGCATACATTCAAGCTTCAGTTCCTACCCATGTGAAATCTATGCTTCATAATCATTCGTTGTGAAACATTTTTATTATATTTATGTTGTAATTTCTGTGACTCAATTGTTATTACAATTGAGATCTGTACCAAGTACAAATGATATGAGATCAAATTATCTTACTAAAAATGGGAAAGGTGCCTGTCATTTCTACAAATTATTATTGAAAAACAAAAGAGCTTAAGACTAGAGAGTTTTTCATCATTTTTTCATTTAAAGGTCATGGCTTTAGAATAAACTAAGGGTTTGAGATGTGAACTGCTAGCAACAGAGATGGTGCCAAAGAAACGGCTATGATTGTGTGGGAGGTGGGGGGGAGAGTGGTATAATAACAACAACAACAACAATAGTAATAATATTAACCAGATCATGACTCATGACACCAAAATGAAATGCTCTCAACAAGGATGCTCTCATGGCATCTGAGAAGAAGACATTTTCTAGGAGACTTGCTAACATGATAAAGATTTCAACTGAAATTTGAGAAAAGAGCGAAGACATGTCCAGCTTGCACTATAAACTGCTGCCCTTGGAGGTTAAAAGGTATTAAGTAGGAAAGAGAAAAAAAAACAACTGTAGATATGCCAAGTAATCCATAAAAGGAAGTAACAGGAAAGAAAAAGGGTAAATCTGAGAAGTTGAAAGTTTCTACAGTAATGAACGTACTGTAGGTAATAAAATGAACTTGAGACATTTCACCAATGAAATCCATACACATTCATGAATGTTACTGGGACTTGACAGAATTATTGGCAAATGATGGTTGAAAGAGAACATATTCTATTTGAAGGGGAGAAAGCATAGAGGAAGAAAAGACAATTCTTCATTTCAAGAACGTCTAACCTAAATGGAAGCCCAGGGTAATAGACATGGTATTGATATGGTGCCAGTCAGAGACCAAAATCAGATACAGCTGGCAAGAGGAGGGTGACCGTGGGATTCAGGAGGCACAACCATCGCTAACCAGCACCTCATTCTTCTAGGATATTGAAGGGGTTACAAGATTTTCCAATTAAGGTGAGCAGAGGCATCAACAGCAGGATATACCATGATATAAAAAATTTGCAAAATTCTGTCATGAAACTTTATCAATTGTCACTTGGACTATATGTAAACAATGGATCAGAGACAAGTTGTAATGGGATTGGGGCGGGGTGTGTTCAGAGACCAAAATCCTGAAGGCAGGTGGTGGAATGAAAAGGAAAAATAAGGGAAAAATAAGCGTTTGCCTTGCTTCTCACTGTTGCTAGAATTGATCCTGGGTCCCATAAAAAGCCAGTCTAGCCTGACGTTGGTCCTCTGCTGGGATTAAGATTACCAACAGTTCTTGTGTACCAGACCAAAAAGTAGGGAAAAATTAGTACCTTAAAACTAGAGCTGTTTCGGCCATCAGAATAAACCAAACTTACCAACAGTCTGATCTTCTACTCTAGTCCCCAGAACTGTGGGACAATAAAGGCCCTGGTTTTTAAACAAAAAAACAAAACTACAGCTATTTCCCCTTCCTCAGTATGTGTGTGCACATGTGAGGTGGGGAGTCGGTGCTAAAGAGAGAGGACACAGCAGACTGTCGTTTCCAGGGAGAAGGTACCACAGTGTGCCTGATCCAGGCTCCTGGTGCAGACTGGCCACTGAGCAAAGTTTGAGAGCTGGAGAATGAGAAAGGAGGATTTTAAATGTTCCACAAAATAACAGGAAAACTGTATCTTCATTTCAAAAATTGCATCTTTAGAGACTACTTTTGATTATAAAGTGATATTATGCACTAAGATGTCACAGTGGACAAGCTTCCCGCTATGAGCTTTAACTGTGTGACTGAACACGCCATAGTGCAGTCATACTGGAACAAGTGGACCATGCACTTGAGGTCAATGGAGGGGTCATCTCGCCAGAGTTAAAAAGCCCTTGTGACCAGGTGCCCAGTTCAGCCAAACCCATTCACTCTGACTTCAGTGTGGCATCTGAGTGATGCCCTGGAGCTGCACAAGAGGTAACTGTCTGCAGAAGCAGGTGGAACAGAGACTCACTCTGCATTTTTTTAAAGATTTATTTATTTATTTATACAAGCACTGGCTATAGTCAGAAGCGCGGGAGGATGAGAGAATTCACCAGAGCCAGAGCGGGGAGCAGAGCAGGCAGAAGGACCGAAGTACACTGCTGAGGGGAGCAGCAGGTGGCAGGAGAGGTCTGCGCGCCATGTGGGACCCTCCTTCAGTGGCCGGGGAGCAGCCGGGGATCGAACCAGTGCTGCAGAGGCTGCGGGCAGCTTCGTAACCCAGCGCTCAACTGCTGCGCCACCGGGGAGGCCCTCACACTGCATTTTACCTTGGCAAACCTACCTTGAGAAAACAAGTATTTTTTTTTTTCCCTTTGACTTTGACAACAGTCTCACATATCACAACTCCTCTTCAATTTTCCACCACACTTTATTTGCTCACCACACCTCTGGTGAAATGCATTGCACACAGCAGGTGTTTATAAGTTAAGGATGAAAGGATGGGCATAAGAGCCCCTTGAATGATGAAGCAGGAGAGGGAGAGGCAGTGCTCATGGCACCTTCTTCTGCTGAAGTCGCTTGCTCTGAGGCTGGTAGTGACCACACTCCATTGAGAGGCCTGCAGAAGTGCAATCAGAACTCGGCCAATCTCAAGCCCTGCTGAAGATCAGACAGTGTCAAAGAAGCGCAAGAGTGACTCAACAGGAAGTAAATTCTAGACCTTGTTATTGTGTAGCCAAATCACCAAGCTGCAGACAACCTAGTAAAATCCATTGTTTTAATTAATAATTAGCCCCTTTTCCAACTACTCCCTGAAAAATCTTTTCATCTGCTGTACATGTTACTGAGAAAGTCTTCTTTCCATCTAATGAAAAGTTTTCTCTAGCTGGATGTTACTGACAGGTGCTGCATTAATACAGCAGCTTCTAGCCCAATATAATTAGCGAGTGCTTGAAAAGCAGCTAGTTAGATGGTGTTATAAGTGGAGTCCTAAGACTGCATGATAAAAAGAATGTGAGATAACTTATTAATAATTTTTGATTACAGAAATTACAACAGTTGGTATTTTTGACAACCAATATTCGTTTGTTAAAATTATTTCTTTTTCTTAACATGAATATTAATTTTTTAAATTGTATTTGTGGTTCACAAAATGTCTTTCTATAGGACAGTGCTGTCAGACATGCTACCCTTAGGTGGTGAGAGCAGGGAATGGCCTAATATGTGACCTAACAGAGCTGCACAATTTAGCTGGTGAGAAAAGGGAAGCCAGAAAGGAAAAGCAGCCCAAACCAGCCAGCTAGTTAATGAGACAGGACTAGAGCCCAAGCAGTGGCAAGCTGATGTGCTCCAATTCCCCACACTGCTTCTCTGGCGCTAACTATCTCATCTTCATATGACCGTGATACATTTTCAAAAAAGAATCCAAAGTTTGGAAGAACCTTTAAATGATCAAGGCAATTGCCTTGTGTCACCAAGAAGCTTTCCTTCATTTTCCTGGCCAAACTGGAAGAGGTATCAGCCATAAATAATTGCTTTTATTAAAAAAAAATTAAAAGTATTTATATGGGTTAATGTATTGTAACTACTTTACAATAAAATATTAAAATATCACAAGCAGTGCCTTGAACTATATGCTAGAACATTTTCTATGTCACCTCATATTAAAGGTAAGTACGAGCTGACTCATACAAAATCTGGTAAAATTTGACAGCATTTCTCCTTAACTCATACTCCACCCTGTAATGACAACCATTTAAAGACTCCAAAACTTTCCACACTCTCTGTGCTTCTCCCCACCTTTGATATACTATAAGATACTTATATACTATAAGATACTTGTTTGCTGGACAATTGAAAATCATTCAGGTAATACGCAATAGCAGCACGCATGTCCTAAATATTTTCTAACTGTAGAACTTTGTGGAACGATCCACTGATTTCATTACACCACAGCCCTTCTTCCTGAGCTAGACCCCTACGCCTTTTGTATCAGGCAATGTGACATCCGAGAAAAAACAATATAATCAGAATATATCATCTTTGATAACAAAGGTATTACCCTATTACAAACTCAGGGCTTTTAGAGGTTTCATTTCAAAAGAGTATCTGCTCCTTAATTAAAATGATCCCATAAGCATTTTCCCATTTAAAAGAGTAACATGAAATATTAATTACTTATATTGGAAGTAAACAACTCAAAGCTAGTAAATTTACAAATTCAATTACTACAAAAACCATCAAATGTCCTTTTGTTTAATTGCTATGGATTTACCTTTAGATATCATAATGGAATTAATAGAACATTCTGGTATTCAATGGAAATTGATTAATTGATCAATCAGCAGAACATAGATTCTTTAACCTCCAGACACTATTATTTATGCCCAAGCAGTGCTGGAGCAAGCACCTAGCAAACAGAAATGAGAGGCATACTCTCAGGATGGAGGGAGGACATTTGGACAATATCCAAAGTTCAGTGTGGGGTGATGTGGCTTTTGCATATATATGGAGCATGTCACCCTTGAAGGGTAAGCATTATGCTGCTCATTAATATATTATCAAGGTCTCTTCATAAGTGAAACACAGTCATCCTTCATGGATGAGCTATTGCATTTATTCCTGAGCATTTATTAAAAATTAACACTCTATCACTTTACATTTTTGGTACCTTCCAGCATCTAAAAACAGAGTGATAGATCCTGGCACTAAACTATTTTAAAAATGCTCCAAATACGTGAAGATCTCTTAAAATAAACATGACCCTCCCTCCCCCCTAAAAGTCACCCCCTTTACTGCCTTCTCCTGGGTGTTCTGCTGCTTTCTGCTTACTATCAGGACATTATTTATATCACACGTGGGACTTACAAGCTCGTAGAAAGGATCTATTTTTGAGGCAGGAAAGTATTAATGTCACCATTACAAATCATCTACATTGCAAGTTTACAAAGCAAAGGGGCTGTTGTGTCCTGTTAAGTGATCACATCCTTCCGGAGACTGGGAATGTGAGGCTGAAAGCCAGAAACCCAAGGCAAGGAAGTAGCAGCAGGACTGGCAGGTTTCTGTCTAACCTGCTGTCCATCTGGCACAGAACTAGGGCTCTGGCAGTGGCCCTGAACATGTCACATTTAGGATGTCATGTGCATTAAAGAGCAGCAGTGTTCCTTCCCAGTCAGCTCTTTCGTAATGATCTACAATGAATGTTACATTCTTTAATCATCTAAACCTCTTAAAAGCAATTTTCAATTTTATCCTGTAATTCTTAGTAAAGTAATTCCTCTCATGTTGTATTAATAGTATTAGCTACTATTACTGAACTCACACTAAGTGCCAATTACTTAATAGACCCTTTGCATATCTAGGAGGCATACTCCTCCTCGATCACTTGGTTCTATCCAGGGCTGATTCTCTTCCTCCTCTAATCTTCCTGGATTCCATGAATCCACTTTGTCTCTACCCCGAATACCCTAAAGCCTTCAGAGTCAACATTTTCTCTTCTTGAGATCTTACATAAAATTGCACAACTGTAGGGAAATCTTCCCGGACAAATGCACTAAATTAGTTATTATTTATATTCTTGCATTTTTCCTTCTACTCTTTCTCCAGGAACTTATATATTATTGAAAAATAATTATGTGAGTTATTATTTAAATACTGTTACTTTTTTTTTCTTGGGAAAATCTGGATAAGGGCAGGGAAATATCTTATTTACCACTGCATCTCCACTGTCCAGTACTGCTCCTTTTCACACTGGTGACAAGTAGATAATTATTAAAAGAATGTCTTTTTATCAAATTCTCACAAGAACCCTTTGACATAGGTCAAGTAGAAGCTCTAACAACCAATCTCACCCAACCAACTGTATCAGCTGATGCTTTCTGCTTCAAGACATAGACAATCACAATTCCAAACATTGTAAACTTTACTCATATATTAGCAGGCCAAAAGCATGGGGGCATCTGGGGCTGGCTCGTGTCAGTGCAGGGTGTCATCAAGGATGAGCATTCATCATGGCACCATTCTCTCTGGGTGACGGCTGTGCTACTGGGCTGGCTGCAATCAGGACTAAATAACGGCTGCCCCCGAAGAGGTGTCACATCGTGACAGGACAGCTTAGGAGACAATTATCCAGACAGAAAGGGAAAGATGAACTGAAAGTATCAAGGGCTTCGTTACCAAACATTCAGCCCATATCACAAACCAAAGAGGGGCACCCACCACCATTAAAACCCCCAAGTAAAACTGAATCCAGTGTGTGACCTTCTATGCTAATGAGATTGCAGGAAACCTCAAAAGCATCACTTCTCAGAAAGGGTGAGCTATGAGTTACCCCTGATGTGGGAGAGGAATGCAAGCTGCTAACAGGTCCAGCCAGCCTTATGAGAACAGGGACAGGAAGGACAATGACCCCTCCAGGGAAAAACAGCACTGAAAGTGGGCAGATGATTACAGGGATCCCAGAAGCCCCAATCGCAGGGTTGCTGGACAAGGAGGCAGAGTGAGAAGATCAAGGCTGTTCATGAGAGTTGTGCTTGTCAGGGGCCTGGTAAAGGGACCCTGGGATGTCCGTTTGTCACCAGTATACTCTCAGTTCCAACGTCTCCACTCTCCTCATTGTGCTGGGAGAGTGAATGCTGGTCAGCTGAGGCAAGCAGCTGCTGGATATATTGATTCTGTGCAAGAGCTGAAATTATTGGATCTTTCACAGTTGCTTATATTCCCATTAAAACTAAGCAAAGCCAATAAGGTCGGTGGAAGCACAATATTTCAAGGAGTCAAAAGTGACAGTTATGCTCTATTTAAGACAACTGTGAAAATGCTGTAGGTCAAAAGGATAGCACCTTGGGTCAAGCTAGAGAAAGTGTATTTCTTTTCTGACTGGCAAGAAATTACCGTTTTGAGTATCTTCTACATTCTGTTCTCATGCCAATGCTGGAGAAACAGACGAGCCCGTTCCCGAGCCCGTTCCTTTGGGAAACAAGCAGTGTGTTTCCCAGGCACCCACTGAGTGCTCTCACTAGAGCATGGGCCCTGAGCGACACCGGAAAGAGTAGTGTGCATCCAGAGCCAAGAAAAACAAGGTTAAGAAAACAATTCTAAAATGGGCACTATAAAACCATACAAGACAACAGTAGGCTCCGGGTACCGGTCTTCATGTGCAAGCTGGTGTCACAAGAAGGCTGCGGTGAGGGGTGGGAATGGAAGAGTGTGTGGTTAGGGTCAGAGGAGCCCCCACTGTTCTGCTCACTTCTCACCATTACTCTTTCTTGAATCTAACGGGAGCCTTGGTAAGCTCAGAACTATCTGCATCTTTCTTCTCTCCCAGTCATGATACATTAAAATACCCTAAATAATTTATTCCTGATGCAAAAAAAAAAAAAACAATAAAAACAGCTAATAGTGCTTGAAGTTCATGGAGTCTGCTCACCCCAGCTTATGAACGCATAGAACTTTGTACGCTGAGTCTTGAAAGAGCCTGGCCCCCAGGTGGGCAGGAGAGAAGGCGCAGTGCCCTCGGCTTCCTTCAGCTTGCACAGACTCCGCTGACTTAGTTGCAAATTATTTGCTGTGTTTAATAAGCCTGCCACGTGCAAATGTGCTATATACATAAATACAGCAAAGTCATAATCACCAGGTTCAATGTCAAGCACCATTTAAATCTACTGATTAAATCAATTTGACGATAGTAAACCTTTTTTTATTAGAAGCACTGTCTGAAGGAGAAAGCAAAACTTGGGGAAAACTGTACTTCTACCCTCACTGGAAATGAACTCTATTAATTTCATTAATGTTCTAACAAGTTTTTTTGTTTTTGTTGTTTTTTCTTGCAAGGGGCCCAGCACAATCTAACTTTTTTTTTCCACTTCGAGTAAAACAACTTCTCTCCCTTTCATTTCTTTCGGTAGTGCTGGGGTAATAGCTTTGTTTGCAAATGGGCTCATGGATGAATTGCTGTGCAAAGTCTGGATGATAATTCTAGTTTAACACGGGGCCACCTCTACATTACCGCCTTACATAGCCAACCCTCACCAACAGCAAAATGTGTCAACTTGGCAGTGTGGTCGAGAAGCCCCTCGTAGTGTCAGTTCTGATATGACATTCAGGTGTATTAGGTGAATGTAGGCACGATAAAGGGTTCAGAAAAGAACATGATGCCATATTTAATTAGGTTCTTATTGTGGTTTTCAATGACTGTAGAGGAAGAAGATATGTCTATGGTACAGAGAACACCCAACAAAGGGCATCAGAACGCAATTTATCAGCATTCAAGCAAACAAACAAAAAAATCAAAGTGGGCAAAAGTGGGCAGAGAACCCCCAGAGAGCTTTCCAAAGAGACAAAATCTGAACTTTAAGCAATGAGTAGACTTTTGACTAAAAGAAGAGAAGAAGAATAGAAAGTGAAAGGTGGGAGACTGGAGGAGCTGCAGTTTCGGGGAGCAGCGGAGCTGAGCAGGTCCTGCGTGGCCTATGCCACAGCCTTGATCCTTCGCTCCCACCGCTGACAGGTCTGTGCTCACAGTCATTGATGGATGGCAGGTGACACATGCATTAGGGGCCTGTCAGCTTCCAAGCTCCATGCTAGTTACCACAGGCCTGGCACAGCAGACACGGCCATTCCTATCTGAAGTTCAGAACACATGGACTTTTATTCTTCAATAAAAACTCATTTTCATACCCACACATTTGGTTTTACCTTGAAGTGTTGTCACTGTAATCATCTTTTCTTTACAAAATAACTTGTATAGTGGAATTTTCTTATTGCAAGAGAAATAAAGACCTGTCTTAACGCCACATAATGGACAGTCCTGATCTCCTGCACTACAACAATCACAAGCATGCTAGATAAAATATATTTTTAAATTTTCATCCTTTGGATGTACAGTTCTCTGAATACATTCATGTAACTACTGTCACAATGAGAATCCAGAAAAGTTCAGTGACCCACAAATAGTGCTCATGTTGCTCCTTCGTAGTCAAACATTTCCCCATTTGGAACTCTGGCACCACTGATCTGCATCTGTCCTGGAGCGTTTGTCTTTTCAAGAATATCGTATAAATGGAACCATAAGTTGTTCCACTTGGCATAATGCCTTTGGAATTATCCCCATTATGTGTATCCATAGCCCATTTCTTTGCATTACAGATGAACATTCCACTTAAATGAGCCCTAGTTTGTTTCTCCCTTCAATCCTTAAAGGTATCTGGGTCATCTTGGATGCTTGCAGTTAGAGTGATAATGAACAAGCTGCTCAAGGATGTCAGGAATGTTTTCTGCTCAAACCTAGATTTTCATTTCTCTAGTCCCTATACCCATTTCTCTAGTTTATATATTCAAGAAGGGGGTTGTAGGATTAAATGGTGTTTGTTTAACTTTATAAGAAATTACCAAGCTATTTTCCAGAATTGCTGTGCAATTTGGCATTCTCTTTAGCAGTAATGTATGCAAGTTCCAGGTGCTCCTCATCCTTGCGAGCACTTGATAAGGTCTTATTTGTTAATCCATTCTCACAGGTACATTGTATTGTGGTTTTAACATATTGCTATGATGATGATGCAGAGCATATTCTCCTATGCTTATTTGCCATATGAATAGGCTCCTTGGTAAAATGTCTGTATTTTTTGCCCAAAATTTTCTTGTGTTATTTGATATCTTATTGTTGTCTTGAAAGTTCTTGAAATATAATAAGTCTTTGTCAGATATAATTGTAAATATTTATCCCACTCTACAGCTTGTTTTTTTATCCTCTTAAGAGTGGCTTTCACAGAACAATAGTTTTTAATTCTGATGAGATCCAATTTATCAATTTTTTTTCTTTGATAGTTAATGCTTTTATTTTTTCTGGGAACTTTGTGCTTAGCTGAAGTTCACAAGATTTTCTCAGTCTTATTGTTTTGAATTTTGCATTTCAATCTTTGAGTCAAGTTAACTTCTGTAAAAGGTATGAGGTCAATTTTTACTTTACAAAGTTTTCATCATCATTTTCAGAAAGACAACTTTTCTCCAGTGAATTTTCTACCCTTATCCAAAATCAATTAACTATATGCATAAGTTTAATTCTGTGATTTCTGTTTCAGTGATTTATCTTTCACAACTGCCACACTATTTTGATTACTGAAACCATAACAATTCTTAATATTTGAGAATGTATGTACTTCAACATCATTAATTTCAAAAATTATTTGAGCTAATCTAGTTCATTAAGATTTCCATATAAATTTTAGAATCACCTTTCCATGCCTAAAAATTCTTATTGTGATTTTGACACTCATTTGTCATACTTATGGTAAAATGGCATCTTTATTATACTGAGATTACCAATGAATAAAAATTTCTTTCCATTTAATTTGTCATCAGATATTTTAATCAGGACTCAACTATTGTCACTATGTAAGCCCTACTCTTATTTTGTGAAATCAGCACTAATATTTCCTTTTTTTGTAGCTGTTCTAAGTGGGATGGTGTTTTAATATCACCATTTTCAGGTTGTTTATTGCTAAAATATAGAAATACAGTTGATTGGGGTATCGTTCTTGTATCCTAAAATACTGCTAAAATTATGTATTTCATAATATTTTTGTGGATTCTATAATTTTATAGAGATAATTATATTGCCTGTGAATAGTTTTACTTCTTCCATTTCTATTTGTATGCCTTTTTTTCCCTTGCTTTATTGCATTACTTAGTACTTCAAACATGATGGGTAATGGAAGGGCGAGAGCTAAAAGCCTCCCCTGCTTCCTAGATGATGTGTATATTGGAGGGGTTTGCAGGAGTGAGTTTCTGTGACTCATTCTTTTGCTCTTGATGATGATGGTGTGGACTGTGGTCTCAGTCCCAGTGAACTGAATCAACCTGGACTCCCTGCCTGGAAAGAGCAAACACACACATACTCTTTTCTCTGCTTCCTGGGTCTTTTCTACTAGTCATCTCCAAGTATTTTTTAAATAATATTGAAGTCCTACTGGAAGCTAGTAGCATCCCTGATAAAAAATCTCTACCTTCTCTTTCCCAACATTTCCCATCAACACATATACACAACTCAACCAAAATGTGCATGCTAGTCATTTCATTACCTCTAGCTGACAAATTAAATTAGTAGTGGTGTTAACTACTACTCATAGGTTATTACGTTAAAACTACTATAGAGTAATGAATATGAACAAAGGATTTCAATTTTTTAAAGAATCATTACCATTGGGATTTCAGACACGGAGTCAGAACTGTTACATTTTTTAAATCATACTACCTAGGTGACCAATTCTATTCAGAAAGAACTCTCAAAAAGATACAAATCTTTATTAACATAGTTGCTTCCTCTTGGCTCAAGGACTCTGGAAATATAAATCCTAGAAGACTTTGAGATAAACACTGAGAAAAGTTTTATCTCCTACATCACTCTCTGCCTGGCCTATTTAACTATTTGCACTGTTAGAAGCTGTCACATGATTTGACAGGAGAATCCTCTTGGCCATCTTGGTTTGAATGCACTGCATGATTTATTTCCTTTCTTGACAACACACTATTCTATCCATTTCCTCAACACCTTCCCTTCCCTCGATTCACCAGCAGGGTCAGATGTCTCCTCTCTGTGCTCCCAAGGCACCCAGAACATTTATTGCACTACTTTCTTCTTCTTTTACTTAGCACTTTCCATAACTTTATTGTCATTCTTTTTTTTAATATATATTTTTTTTATTTTTATATTCCCCATACAATTGCAACTCCCTTGTTTTGACCCCAATCCCTCCCCTCCCCACCCCCCACCCCCCATAGAGTGTCTCTGGCTCATAGTTGTTTGTTGATTTTGATTTTTACTTTCTTATAGTTATTCATTTTCCTGGTCCCTTATTTAAGTTTTCTAGATTCCTGCTATGAGTGAGACCATCCGGTATTTTTCTTTTTCTTTCTGGCTTATTTCGCTGAGCATGATCCCTTCCAGCGCCATCCATGTTGCTGCAAATGGCATGTGTTTATCTTTTTTGAATGCTGAGTAATATTCCATGGTGTATATGGACCACATCTTCTTGATCCAGTCATCTATTTTTGGGCATTTGGGTTGTTTCCAAAGCTTAGCTATTGTAAACAGTGCTGCTTTTATTGTCATTCTTGCTTCACTTGTGTCCTACCCAATAGATCCCGAACACCACAAGGACGAAGGCATGCCATCTTTCCATGAGGAGATTTGCAACAGTGCCTGGCACATAAGGACTTGCTGACTTAGTGAGTGACTGGAAAAGCAAATGAGTGGGTGAGTCACTTTAGCTCTCACATAAGGTTCATGGAGCTCAAACATCGATGCCCTTTTACTATGAATGGCTCAGAACTACTGCAGTTTTGATTTACTTTGTGGTTTCCTTTTTTTTTTCCCCTCATATCATCTTCTGTCACACAATCAACTCTGGCCACTCACTGACCATCCTGCCTGCTTCTACCTGTGCTTCCTAGAGCTTCCATATCCTATTTAATTCTACTCTTCCATATCCTATTTAATTCTATTTAATTCTACTCCATATCCTATTTAATTGATTAGTGGAAACCCCACTAATCAAGGCTGTGATAAAGTCAGTAAAGCTAAGAGGGGTCAGATAGGTTCTGAGTTAGGACTTGAAAAACACTTCATGTAAAAAGTATGTGACCTTCAAATCATGTAATTTTTGTTAATCTGGTCTCTCAGAAAACGTCTGTCTCTTGTGTGGTGCTCCTCTGTGCTCTCCACAATTGAGGTCATGAGAAAAAGGAACCATCATCACATTCACACTTGTGTTGGTTATAGATTGAAATGTTATAGCCTGTTCTAGTGACATTACCTCAAGGGTAGGAATGCTGTGTAAACTTTGAGATGTAGTCTTAAGTGCTTCATAATTCTCTTCACAATTTATAAGTGTTCAATAAAAATCCTTGCCTGCAAGTAGTTTACAGCACTGCTTCTGCTTAGTCACAACTTAATGAACAGTGAAAGGTCCTTAAATGTCCTATCTCTTGCTTTCCTCTCTTGTCTTTGTTCTTATGTTCTTTTACCATAAGGAAAAACACATGGCTACAACACAACTTTTAAGAGACAGAATCAAGTTCCATCTACAGTTCTACTACTTAAAAAGGTCAACAGTTAATTTAGGGGGGTGGGGTAGGGGAAGGAGTTTCTGATTTTTTGTCAATCAACTTCCCCATCTATAAAAGTGGGGATAACTATAATACTTAATTTCTAGGATTCTGATGAGAACCAGATGTTCTAATCTAGTAAGAAAATGCTGTAAGCTATAAAGTACTCTAAACATTAGATTGTTAGAACTGAGGAAGAGGACAGGGGACTAGGGAGATCCGGGGCACAGAGAAAGGAAAGAGCTGTGCATGCAGGGGCTATGAGGATGCAGAAGGCACGTCTCTGAAACTGGAGGAATACGCAACCTATTTACAGAAATAAGATTTTTATATAACAAGCAATTAGTGAACACTACCAAACAATGTATGTAATCAACTGAGAAACTGCTGTAGGACTTTAGAAAATGGAAACATACATAAATTGAAAAAAACAAAAACAAAAACAGCATCTTAGAAATACACTTGATCTTTTAAATCTTAAAGAGATCCTAAGTAATCTCCAGGTTCAATTCTATCAAGTCAGATGAAAAACTGAGATTTAAATGATTTGACCTAACAGTTAGGTACGCACCCCATAATGTAGGACTCCTGCCACCAAACTGTGCTTAGAGAAGGCAAGAAAGAAAGTTACTGAAATAAGCCAGTGCTTTGCCAGGAAGTTAACATAGGGGCCAAGATGAACAGGAAGCTACACTTTGAACCCTGATGAGCCAAAGTTTTTTATCATTTTTAAAAAATTTATTTATTTTATGTATTTTACATTATTGTTCATTTTTAAACAACGTTTGCTTATTTTTTCCCCTCAGGTATAGTCCCCATAGAATTTCCTCCACCAATTCACCCGTGCACCATCACCACAGTCCCCTGTGCTCCTCCCTCCCTCTCCCCTGCAGGATGGTTTATAATTGTCCGTTTTGTTGTTGTTGTTTTTTGTAGTATTATTTTTAGTGCTAGAGACCAGGGTCTCTTTCCAGTTAAAAGGAACAGCTGATGATTCTCACAGAGATGTCGCAAGACATAAAATACCACTTCACCTTTTCTCCTAATCAAGAGTAAGACTTGAAAAATAATCTACAATTGTCTGGGATGGTGAGCACACCACTCTATTACTATGAAATATTAGCCATATGCAATCTACATATGTCAAATAGAATACTCAGATTTTAGATAAATTCAAGAGAGAAAACTCTCTGAAAGCCGAGGACCTCAAAGTTACGCCAGTAGCTGAAGAAAGAAATATGGTAAATTATCTCTGTCCAGAAGTCTCTCATTACCTAGCAATGGGGATAACGAGGAAAAGTACAGTTTAATATATACGACGCAAGTAAGATCTTTGATGGAGAAAAGCACAAGCAGCAGACCCCTTTTGAGTTTCTAACTCAATCTAGATCTTAATCCTTTATCCCAATCTGGTAAGGGATGGGGCCCAGGGAACATGGTACCTGAACTCTGGAGTAATGGGATGATCTAAAATTTAAACTATGAGAGGCACACTCATGTGAGGTGGAAACTGTTGTTATATTTCCAGTCCTTGGTGTTGGAAACTTAGTTTAGAATCTGGAAAGGTCAGTCAGAGGAGACTGGCAGGGCACAGTCAAAATGCCGTCTGTTACTGATAAGCCTGATTCAACACTGTGGCTGTGGCCTGGGTCGGCTTGCGACGGGAAGCCTGCTCGCCTCCTACAGGAAGAGGTGAATCACGGCGTAGAGGAGTGACCCCTCCATATTTTTCCTTCCTAGAGCACAAATCCACAGGGCAGACTCCAAAAGTGTTCGAGTAAATGGACTATGTGCAAACATGGCTGCTATTCTTCCGAAGAAGGAAATATGGCCATGTTTCCTAATGATAAGATGCCCAGGCAGTGCATGGATTGCTGCCATACCTTGCTGTGAGGAGTCAAAGGTAAGATGTTGTTTCATGGGGACTGGCTACTAGTGGGTATTTTTAAAATAACTCATGATCTTGGTCTTCTGTCTGGCAGAGCCAGTGCCTTGTGGCTCAGTCTATCTCTCAGTTCTCTTGAGCTGTCACTCTGAAGGTGTTCTGATTCCCTTCCTCCTTCCTTCGCTATGTATCCTACAGGCCACTGTTTTTTTTTTTTAATTTATTTATTTATACAAGCAGTGGGGTAGAGGCCAGAGGTGTGGGAGGGTGAGAGAATCCACCAGAGACAGAGCAGGGAGCAGAACAGGTAGAAGGACCGAAATACACTGCTGAGGGGAGCAGCAGTCGAGACAGGAGAAGTCTGTCGTGCCATGTGGGAATCTCCCGGGCTGGGTGGGAAGCGAACCGGCGCTGCAGAGGCTACAGACAGCTTCACAGCACTGTGCTCAACCCGCTGCACCACCGGGGAGGCCCTAACCACTGTTTTCTTTGCCTGCTCAGCAGAGAGCTGACACTCTTGTGACCACAGGCCTGACATGACCCTGTCTACAGTGCTCCTTAACATGGAAGCTGCAGAGAAATGATAACTGTTAATGCAGCACCAATGCCATTATTTTATCCAACAAGATGTTTTTTGACACAAAAATCCCTCAAGCCTCAGGAAAAGGTGATCTTTCTTTAGCTCCCTCTACCTGAATATTCAAATGTACAGTAGAATGCTCTATATGGGGCAAGACATTTCCCCCTGACTTCTTCATGGCAATCACTTTGTGCTCTGAAGCATGAGATTCAATTACCCATATCATTGTCTTGGCCTGCAAAGCTACAACCATTATTAATGATCATAAAATTACCTACTTCTTTGATATAAATTCAGTCACAATCATGCATCAACCAAGTACATTAAAATATATTTTTTTAATCTTCGAAGGAATAAATGTCCCCTAACAAAATTTGCATTCTATTTAAAACAAATTTCAAAAACACATTTGTGAGGTTTAAGTGACTCTGAATAGCTTAGCAATTACCTAAATTAGGAAAATGCTTCAGAGAGGAAATAAGGTGACTCTAAATAAATAATAAGTTTATATTCTCAACTCTGTATTGGATCTGTCTCTATTGGGAATAATATGTGGGTATTATTTCTTAAATTCATTTCTGAACTAGCAATGGACCTTTCCAATAACCTGGGTGCAGTGACTTGAGGGCAGAAGTCATAAGATACATCCAAATTGAGCCAGCCCAGCAACAACTACACTGTGGCAACTGGTGTGACAGTGAAATTACAGCTTATTGTCAGGAACCCTGTGAAGCCTTTTAAGTTCCAGAAAAAGGACCTTCCTCCTTAAATCTTTATACAGATCAATGCCACTTTGCACACCCATTTTCCAAGACATTCCAGAACTGCAAAACATACTTTCAATACACACTCTTTAAAATCTGGAGATAAAACTTTATTTCCATTTCATTTTTCAGTATATAGCTCTAAAAGAACTGTGTTCTTTTTTTAAATAATTCCCACAAAAGTAAAAATTTAAATAACTTGTTAATTTCAAATACTTTGTAAAACTTTGAATATCTATGTCTTAAATATCAAAGTTCAGTAACTGATTGAAACAGGTTCCAAATAAAATCTAATTCTTCATATGATTTTTAAATCCTTATTTTAAAAATAACTTTAGAAAATACAATTTATATACCATACCATTTATTCATTTTTATTATACAAGTCAATGATTTAAGTAACTTGTATTGCCTCTTTCAAGCTGGAGGCTTCCTCTATGTCTATCTGTGTTTTCTTTTTTCTCGAAGAAATTCAATCATTTGGTCTATAGTCTCCCAGATTTTTAATATTACTGTATTACTAAGTTCATTCTTTCATTTTCATGTTTCTTGATTTTTTTCTGTTCATTTGTTTATAAATTTACTATTGATAAATTTTTATAAAATTACTTTTCCACAATTATTACAATGATTTTTAGCTTTAGTGATTTATTTATTTATACATTATTGGTACAGGCCAGATGCGCGGGAGGGTGAAAGGATTCACCAGACACAGAGCGGGGAACAGAACAGGCAGACTGACGAAATACACTGCTGCGGGGGCAGCAGGCGAGACAAGAGAGGTCTGCACTCCATGTGGGACCCTCGCCAGCTGGCGGGGATCGAACGGCGCTTCAGAGGCTGCGGACAGCTTCACAGAGCGGCGCTCAACTGCCTGCGCCACCAGGGGAGGCCCGGTTTTTAGCTTTATACATGAATAATTTATAAATTTACTATTATTTACTGTAAAATGATAGTTGATAAGTTGATATGAATTACCTTTAGTTAGAAAATTCATATGCGGGAATGTGTATTTCATCAGGATAGATCCTCATTTTTGTAATGTCATCTGTTAATGATGAATGCCTAGCTCTATTAATTCTTTAGGGGCTGCAAAATGGTAACATTCCATCATTTCTTCTTCATTTACTACTTGTCATGAAATATTCTATTATTTTTTATTCTTCCATTATTCAATCAACCAATGGTAGAGTTTATATAGGAAAGTAAGGATTAAATTTTTGAGTTTATTTACCAGCTCTCAAAGTAATGGGTTGTTTTCCCAGCATCATCCAATATTGAACAATGTGAATTTTATCTATTAACTTGTAGATGTAAAATATTTGAAGTGCTTTAATCTATTGAAGTTATCATCATTTTTCAGATCTACCCATTTCTCATCAGCAACATCCTCTTCAGACTGACTTCTGAGGCCTTCACCCCAACATGAAATGAAGAGCGATTCCATAGCCAGACCTGGAATTGGCTCTGAGCATGCAGACCTCAATTTCACCTGCACATTTTGCACACAAGTTGGTAGAGACATCTGTGAATGGCTTTCACTTCTGAGCCTGGTTTTGGGTGAAGTCACTACCAGCTAACTGGGTCAGGAGTCAGGAAGGCAGTGGAGAAACAAACACAAAGCAGAATTCATGTGGACAAACAGGAAACCACAGAATCAAGTGCAATCTATGAAGACCAGCTAGAACCTGCATCCATATTTCACAGCCCCTTACTCCAGTGATATAGAAGACTTTCAGGAGATCTTGCCCTCCACAGAGGATCTGCACACATACCTAGGCAGGGCAAGGAGAAGCTGGAGGCAGACACATGCCAGGAGCTAGATGTGGCAAGCCTGGGTGACACCCACCTGGGTGGCTCATAAGTTGAGCCAGGAGATCAGCAACACAATGTGTGAGCCACAGAGTTCTTAGGATCTTTCACCAACCTCTTGAGCACAAAAACGTGACTGTTGCTTTATTTCCACTTTGTAAAATACTGTACAATTTCTCGTGTGACTGACTAACATAGCAGTGTGTAGGAAAGGGAATTGTGAAAAAGATCATTTCAGCTTAACTAATTTGAAAGAATGCATAATCATTAGAATTTACTCCTTATCAACTCAGCATTCCACATACTTCTCTTTTAATCACACTTAACATCCAAATATAAAAATTCTGCTTTGGGGCCTCCCCAGTGGCGCAGTGGGTTGAGCACAGAGCTCTGTGAAACTGTCCATAGCCTCTCTGCAGCACAGGTTCGATTTCCAGCCGACCAGGGAGATTCCCACGTAGCGTGGCAGACCTCTCCTGTCGTGCCCACTGCTCCCCTCAGCAGCACTTTCAGTCTCTGCCTGTTCTGCTCCCCACTCTGTCTCTGGTGAATCCTCTCACCCTCCCGTGCCTCTGGCCTATAACCCAGCTATCATATAAATAGAAAATAAATCTTTAAAAAAAAAGTAATGAATTAAAAAAAGATTAAATGCTGCTTTATGTAACTTTTTGCAACTATCCCTCATAAAACTTAAAACACGCTTCCCCCCCAAAGGGGATCCAAAGCTTTCTATTCATCCTTATGACTCTTTAAGACTCCTGTGTTGTGAATATCCCTTACTTAGCTTTGATAAGCTGTAACCAGAGAGATATGAGGTTCAATATTAAGTTATATGGTTGAGAAATGGGAGAGGCGATGAAAACATATATAGAAAATATATTCTTATCCTGTGGGCTAGGTAGGTAATCAGGATCATTGTAGGCTAAATTATGACATAGGACTAGAGAGTTGGTATAGCCCTTAGTTAAAATAGTAAAGGTTTCACTGACCCTTCCAGCTGAGA
Source organism: Talpa occidentalis (assembly GCF_014898055.3). Lineage (NCBI taxonomy): Eukaryota > Metazoa > Chordata > Mammalia > Eulipotyphla > Talpidae > Talpa > Talpa occidentalis. The sequence continues at coordinate 16,611,523 of NW_023601322.1, forward strand.
GAAAATTACTTCTGGTGGCCTTTACTAATACAGGCGGGAAAGTATTTGCCAGGTAAATAACTGCATGCCAGATGACAGGGGACACGTCGATTTGCCATAGTAATGAAATCACATCTGGACCAACAGGTGCAATTGGAGTCATCATCCAATTAAATTTACAATAATCCACAGTTATTCTTCAAGATCCATCTGTTTTCTTCACAGGCCAAAAGGTTAGCTGAAAGGAGTGGTGGTAGAGTCCCCACACATCTTTCAAGTCCTGGATGGATAATAATTCTGTAATCCCCTTAGGAACATGGTGGTACTATGATAATTTCTTAACTCTTTGGGTAGGAAGAGGAAATTTTAGTGGTCCCTCCTTGGTCTTTGATACTTGTATTAGTTTTCTATTGTTGCAGAACAAAGTATCACACATTTACTGGCTTAAAACAAAATCCATTTCTTAACTGGCAGTTTTGTGGGTCAGATCTGGCCCAAGGTGGCCGGCTTCTCTGCAGAGGCTCAATCAAGTTGTTGATCAGCTGCATTCTCATTCCGCATTCAGGTTCTCTTCCAGGTTCATTCCTGTTACTGGCAGGAATTCAGAGTAGCCATGAAAGAATTCTTAAAAGATAGTCTCCTCATGAATTGTTTGTATCACAGTGTTGATGAAGGAAATGTCTTCAGGACCTGCTTGGGGAGCATAGTTAAGGGGGTAGATAAGCGGATCTAAGAAATGTATTCCAGCATTCCCATCTCCAGACTTTTTTAATATCATCCTCTACAACAAATAATGAAGTTGTGGCATTTCTAACTCATTCAGTTTTTAGTTTGGCATTTCAACTTCTGGGAAGACTTTAAGGTACAGACTTCAATCAAACAACCAAACTTTCACAGACTCCAAGTTGTTAAGACAGTGAATACCAGAATTACTATTTAATAAGATATAGCAACAAATTCACCCAAAGCTAATATTTCATTCCTTCTACTTTCCTACATCATGCTTAAGGATCCACTTCTATATTTTACTCCAAATTACTATAACAGCATAAACTGATAAAACCTAACATTTATTTTACATTATACCTATTCTGTGGTTATACTTTGTGCCTTATCCTGTCAAAAGAATTGCCTGGACTTGAGTTTGTCTATACATCTAGAAGCAATGGAAGTTGAGGGGGGACAGTATTCCCCTGGAAGGAAAATAGTTTTGGGGTCCATTTCTGGCTTCTTAGACAAAGGGATGCAAACTCTATTCAGACAGGGAAAGAAGAAAGAAAAGGCTGCTTCTACTGGTAAAAGAGGCTCAATAATCTTTAGGAGTCCAATATCCCCAGTTGCATTGGATTCTTCCTCTACAAACCCAGTTTTCAAGATAATATTTCTTCCAAATATCTTAACTTTAATGCTAGAGACACTAAGATCTGAAATTCAATATGTGTTGTAATTTAGTCACGTGCAGGTTTATATTCTAGATTTATTATTGAGAAGTCTCAGGCCTGAGACTACAGGTGATAAGGTTTCATTTTGGCAGTCTTGGTTTCTGCACAGACATTGAGCTGAGAATTAAAGCACTGAGTTCAAAATTTTTTTTCTCTAAGTTCTCCGTCCCATTTAAAAGCAACCAATTAACCCCCCATACTCCTTAATTTTACTTTACTCTATGCTATATTCTTAGTCACTTAAAGGCTTGGTTATATAGATACATGATTACCATATGCTACCCAACACCAGCAAGGTGATCTACAGATCAGCAATAATACATGCAAGCTGTCACAGTTCTGTACCAAACTTTAGAGCATAAATTAAAAATGTCTGCTGCTTCTACCTTCTGAATCGCATACAAACTTCCCCAGTTTCTAAGCTGGAGTGATACAGAAAATTCATGGAAACACAATTCCATCTTAGCTAAGGTGAGAAAGTTACCACTTAATGCACGTCCCATGTCAGCCAGCTCTAGCCTATGAGCAAACTCCATTGGCTCTGGAGGTGATGATTCTGAAAAAATGCAGTTTGCAGACTTTAAAAAGGAAAGAAAAGAAACATTCTAGCATGTGTTCCATGGAAGAACAAAGAAGAAAGACAAGCACTTTCTCCCTTACCCAATCTACAAAGCAAACAGGAACAGTCACTGAATCCAAACAACCCTATGCCACATCATGTGTTCTGAGGATTCTTCTTTGCAGTATTTCTTCCACCTGTTTATCCTGCATTCACATTGCTGTCACCTCAGAAATAACATCTAAGACTTTATGGGCAATTATGTGTCCACCTAGCTGGTTTCCTTATCCTCAGAGTCCATTGAAATTTAAATATCCCAGCAGATCTATTTTACTTTCATCTTGTCATTTTTCTGCTGAAAATCCATTAATAACCCCTCTTCAACCCCTGCCCCCACCAACAGGAAAATGTCCTCACTCAATGCAGGACATTTTCAACTTTTGTTCCATAACTACACTAGATGAAAAAAGCATCACTTCGATAGGTGGTAAAGAGCCATAGCTAGCTAATAGTAGCTAAAACTACACAAAAGACAGAATTTTGCCTTTGCAGGAAGAGTCTGACAAGTTCCATAATTCAAACAGTGAGTGGGGCAGATGCCACAGTTGTTGACTTTCCCCAAATGACCATGTTTATTGCATAAACTCAAGTAGGTCAGAGTCCGCATCTACAGAAGTTCATTAATGCAAGAAGAGTGAGGGAAGACAAACAGCTCCGAGATGGCAAAGACCAAAGTCTAGGAGGTCAGATTGTCAAAGATAATTATGCTGGAGTACAGATTCTGAGCCAAACCCTGAGGGTAGAGCTAACGCTTATTTTTCTCTTATACATTTTGTACAGACAGCTGGATATGGAGCTCCCAGCCCTGATCACACAATTATCACCACCAGAACCAATTTAAGGATCTGAAGGCCCCTCTACTGATTGAATGAGAGGCACAACTTCGGATGACCATGAGTCCTGGGTTGCACGGGGCAATCATAGCATGTGCTGTACACCCAAGAACACATCCAGTTAGCAATCGCTTTCACTCTCAAAAGTAGCCAGTTTGGAAAATGTTACACCCATTTTATGCTTAGATAATAGCTCAGCTCTTGCAAGACTAAAGGTATCTTCAATTTTGCACATCTTACTTTCAAATGCTGACCTTGTCATACTAATTACTTTTCTTTATCTTCCTAGTAATTAACATCCTTCATGTTCCAATTAACATTACTGCCCCTCCATGATGTTTTATAAAGTTGATAACCTGAGTTCAATTCTAGGCTTTGTTGTAAGTTGTGTGACCTTAAATTACTTACCCTCTCTATATATCAGTTTTTTCATCTTTTGAGTGGACATAATAGGCCCCCACAACATGGATTTATTGCAACATACTGAGAAGAGTGTCCCACGTATAACCGATGCTACACAAATGCCTGCTAAATGCTAGTAACAGTACCTATGAGCTCTCTCTATCTGAATTTACACAGTATCTTCACTTGGCAACGGAACTGTTAGTTAAGTCTTTATTGTGGCTACTTTGTTACTCAATTAAATTCTAATCCTTAACGACAAGGACTATGTCTTATTTTTGAATCCCCCAAACAACTAAAGACAAAAAGCTCAGTCAATATTTACATTAAGATAATCTTTCAAATATAGTTTGTCACATTAAGAACTCAGTAAATGATTTACCAAATAAGTTTTTGTAAATAATTTCATGTTTAATTAGAGTCCATGAGCAAAATAAGAACGTTACTTCACATGTGGGATTTCACCTCAAGACCTCCTTCTTAAATATTATCTTTTTTTTTAATGAAGTGATATTGATTTACAACACTGTGTAAGTCTTAGGAGTACAACTTGATACCTCAACTGACATAGATACAACATGCCTCCCACATCAAAGATCTGCTTTCCACCCATCACCATCTAATAAGCTCCTCTAGTTGTAATTCCCACCCTCAAACCCTGTTCATCTGGTAACTGTCATTCTGTTGTCAGAATCTAGGTTTTTTTTGTTTCCTTTCACTCTTTTTTAAATATTACACAGTGAAATCACACAGTGCATTTGTCTTTCTCTTTCTGACTTATTTTATTTAGCATAATCCTTACAAACTCCATCCATGCTATCCCAAATGGTTAGACTTCATCTTTGTCATAGCTAAGTAGTATTCCATTGTCTACATATAGCTTATCTTTAGCCATTCATTCATCATTGAGCATTGAAGTTGTTTCTATAACTTGAATATTAAGAATAATGCTGCAGGGGCCTCCCTTGTGGCACAAGGAGTTAAGTCTCAGTACTATGTAGGAATCCACAACCACTGCAGCACAAGTTCAATCCCCAGCCAGGGAGCTGATCCACATGGTGCAACAGACCTCTCCTATCTCACCACTGCTCCCCTCAGCAATGTATTTCAGGGGATCTGCCTGTTCTGCTCCCCCATTCTCACCCCCCACACACACCTCTGGTCACCCCCAACTCCAGTTCTTGTATGCATAAATAAATCTAAAATAAAAAAAGACATGCACACAACCCTATGAACACAGGCTTTGATGCCAAAGTTCAGTGAAAAAACTAAAAGAGTTGGGGTAAGTTACCATGAAGGGAAAAAATCATGTGAAAATTAGGTTAAAATACTAGAATACATAAAAGATTTGCTAAACTTTTACAATTCAGTAAGGGAAATTTTCATAAATGAATAAAGGACTAGAAAAGATAATACTCACAAGCAAAAAACATCAATTTATAATAGACAGTGAAAAGCTCAACCTCACTAGTAATGAAAGACTAATATTCATATTAAAATTAAAGCTACCACTTTATAAACAATACATTGTGTCAGGCATTATACTTACAACTTAAACACATTACCCAGGGATTCTTAAAGCTTGCTACACAAAACCGTTTATTAATCCCACTTTAGAGATGAAGCTTACAGACGTGAAATAAACCACCTGAGTTCACACAGCTTCAAATCACGGATCTGGGTTTCAAATCCATGAGTGTCTGACTCTAAGACATGTACTAACATCTAAGCCATATTTCTAAAACATGAATAAAAATTATAATTTTCACCCATACATTTTTTTAAGTTATAACACCAATAGTTATTAAGAGAAATGAAATGTGGTAGAGGTACAAAATTCTGAAAATCTTTCTAGAAGGTATTTAAATTGTATTCAAACAAATATAATTTGGATACTCTGATTCATAGACCTACTTGGAGTAGTCTATTTCAGGCAAAAAACATCAAAGTTGGAAGCAATAACACTCTTTGAGCTGATTCCAGAAGAAGGAGCAACAGTTTCCTGTTCTCAAGATCTTGCAATCTGGCAGTAATAATGACTATATGAAAGCTACTCTCCCCATTCAGAAAAGCTCAGTGGGGAAAGCATCCAGTAAAGCACATCCACTGCTATCCTCTGACCTCAAACTGTATCCCTACACTAAAATTTTAATATACTCATTAACTTTTCTTGCATGATCTGTTGTCACTTTTCTTACTACATGAACATTTCATTACTTCCCTGATTTCATTATCATTTACTGAGCATGTGTAAAGTACTGGGGCCAAAAATGGACAAAACATAGTTTCTCTTTTCAAGGCGCTTAGCTTCATGGAGATCATTTACACAGAATATATCAAGTCTCTGATACAATTAAGTCGAGTCACTACGAGAAAGAGAAGGAACCTACCCATCTTCAAGCAGTCAAGGGAGACTTCCTGGAGGAAGAAGTGAATAATTAATTTGATAATTGCACTAAGATAAATATAAATCGTAATTAGCCAACTAAGAATGGACAATAGGAATCCCGGGGGAAGGAAGCAGCATAAACCAAGTCATAGAAGTCTGAAATGGCATTGAAGGGGACACACTTTGCCAAATAATTCTTCTCTTACCATTGGGACTGACTTTGAAATTCATGGTGCTCAACTTTAGAGGAGAAAACAATAAGGGAAATGTATACCATGTTATCACTAGCCTGTCATTCAGTGGAAAAATTATAATATCGTGTCTCATGACTATTCCTATTGCTGTTCACCTCAAATTCAGCACAACACCATGCATATTGATTTGGGATTTGAACTTGCTATAGATTTAAAGAAAAGGAAGTCTGAAATTTGAGGTGATATATCAAAAGCTACCAGGATCTCTTGTGTGCACTTAATGGGGAAAAACACGAGGCCCCTTTTAAATGTGAATGCTGTTTACTGATATGATGAATGGGCCTTAAGTAACATTTCTCTGAACTTTCTATTTATTATTACTATTAAACTATGCTCTCAAATCAACCTCATTACTTCCCACGGGGACTCAGTCCAGTGGACTGGTGTGAAGCTTGCCCCCTGTGAGCACTTTGCTATTTTTTTTCCCTCTCTACTACATGGGGTGCTATGAAATCACCATTGGGCTCATCAAGAACACATCTTTTTTACCAAATACAGCACCAACCTATCCAAGGAACCACAAGAAACAGAGCTTAAAAATTTACCAAAGACAACTACCAATGGCTCATGAAAACGCTATACCTGGGGACTAAACGACGCAATGGAGACCACCCTGAAGCATTACAGGCTTAGTAAAATCACATAGTGACTTGTTGAAAATTACAGGTCAAACTGGGGAGACATAAGCCAGATTCTTTTTTTTTTTAAGATTTATTTTTATGCATACAAGAGTTGGGGTACAGGCCAGAGGTGCAGGGGGTGAGAGGATTCACCAGAGACAGAGTGGGGAACAGAACAGGCAGACTGACTGAAATACACTGCTGAGGGGAGCAGCAGGAGAGACAGGAGAGGTCTGCTGCACCGTGTGGGTTGCTCCCTGGCCGGGGATCGAACTCATGCTGCAGTGGCTGCAGATAACTTCATAGGTTGCGTCTTAACCCCTTGCACCACCAGGGAGGCCCAAGCCAGATTCTTGTAATTATTTTAAAACTCTTTCTGAGATAATTGTATATTCCTACAATTGGAAAATTTCTACAGTTGGAAAAAGAAGAGCACCTAGGGACCCCTTTACCCCGCTGCTCCTGATGATGACATCTTCCAAATCTATAGTACAATAACACAACCAGCACCTCAACAATGATACAATCAAGAGTCAGAATATTTCCACCACAATAAAGATTGTTCATACTGCCCGGGTAGCCACACCCACTCCCTCTACCTCCCCTACACACCACACTCCTCTGCCTCCATCCCATCTTCTTATCCCTGCAACTACTCACCTATCCTCCATTTCTATAATTTTATCCTTTCAAGAAAATTATATGAATGGAATCATACCTTGATTCCATTTGGGGATTGAGTTTTTTGTTCAGTAAGAGTCTCTGAGTATCCATCAAAGTTGCTTTCTGTATCTATAACGTGTTTCTTTTTATTGCTGAGTAATATTTTAGGATATGAATGCATCACAGATTGCAGTTTTAAGAATTTGCCCATGGAAGGATATCTTGGTTGTTCAAAATTCTGGTTATAACCAAAAAGAAGATACGAATGTTTTTATCAGATTTTTTTTCTGTAAACATATAATTTTTTCATTTTCCTGAAATAAACTGCCAGAAGTACAATTACTGCGTCACATGGTAATTCCATGTCATTTTTTAATGAACTTTCAAAATATCCTCCAAAGTAGCCACACCATTTTACCTTCCTGCCAGTAAAGTATGAGTGACAGTTCCTCTAAATAGTCACTAGTATTTGATGTTGTCACTACTTTATAATGATTCTGATAGATAGGTATATCTTACATGTTGTTATGGTTTCAATTTGCCTTTCGCTGTTTCATAATTTTCTTGTGCTTGTCATGTGGACATCTTAAGTGAAATGTTTCTTTGAATTTATTGCCCATTTTCTAGCTGAGTATTTGACTTTATACTTGTTCTTTATTAGATAGTGGTTTGCAAATAATTTTTTCCTGCCTGTAGCTTTTCCTCATTCTTTCAACAGCATAAGTAACAGAGAAAAAGTTAATCTGATTAAAATCAGTTAAGTATGTTCATTTTTCTTTTGATGGATGGTGACTTTGAATTTAAATCCTCCTGGGGGAGGAAGATACTGCATGCCACATGGGATCACTGGGAGTTGCACTTGGAAACAGAGTTTGGAACTACTATGGGAGGCAAGCTTTATAGTAGTCATTGGGGTGATGCCTGCTTCCCACGGGAACATGTGATTGGCTCGATTCAAAAGCTGGCAGGGAAGTGAAATCCATTAGGTTGGAGAACCAGGTGGAGAGCAGCTGGTCTGGCTGATAGGGAACAAGCCAGGTGGGGAGACATTCCTGCTGGATGGAGCATGTGTCTGATGAAAGTAAGGGAACTCACTGTTAAGTGATGCCCTCCTGGTTTCAAATGTTATGGCAATGATATTGAATCTTACTTTCAGGTCTTACACCACAACAACACCCAAGTGTTTCACATATAGTTCACATGAGGATAGGGAAAATGAACATCTATTTTATCTTCATAGAAGTATAAATGATCTCTATAATGTAAACAGACTTTTACAGAAGTTTTATCCTCCAGACAAGTAGGATGCTGTCTCTTAATATAACCCCACTGCTTTTTTCCTTTAATCAAATATTTTTGACTACATTCAACACTTAACGTATAATTCATTCCTTTGTTCCAGGGCCAAGACATCACCTACTTGCACTGCTATTATTACCCCTTTCAATTGTTTCCCCAAATTATTGGCAACTTTACCAAAGTGGCTCGCCTGTCTTTGCAATCGACCCTCTGCATAACTAGAATACTTGGGGGACTAGAAGCTTATTAAAGATCAATCTTAAAGTAAGTCTGGAATCTCAATGGGGAAAATCACAATTCAATTTACCAACAAACCAATAAGAAAGGAAATCTAGGTACAACTTTACAGAATTCCTCATTTTTCATTAAGTAAGGTCATGTTAATGCCGTATGGGGGGTAAAGATTAATAGTTAAAAAAATAATAAAGAAAAACTTTTGGTTTCAGATACACAGTAATGCCTAATTTCTTTTAGGTGATATTTAAGAGTCGTTTAACCATCTGCTAGAATTTATGGATTTTTTCCACTTATCTATTAGTTTACTTAGAAATTTGCTATTAATAACAGAACAACTTCATTTTAGCTTGCAGAGTAATATATTCCTTCTTTTAGTGGATGATGATACGAAGAAAAAAAATAAAGAGTTCAAGCCTAAAATCCATTAACAAAAGCATTATTATTCTTGAAACTTATAAAATCTGGATCTTCAAAAAACAAGTAGTCAAATTTAATATAGCTTCATAAATGTTATACTGTTCCCTGAGGGGGAAAAAATGGGAAAAGTGTGGGTAAAAATGAAAGGGAGGAAAAGAGAGACAAAAGAGGACACATGGGGTAGAGGGAGCAGAACTGACGTCTGGTAAGGAAAGCACTGGGCCCTTCTCACAGATAACCCCCTGCTAAACCACACAGAAAGAGAAGGGGCAGACAGAGGGAAAGATGCATAGCTCTTCTCTCAAAAAGGGTCTAAAAGGAGTCCTACTCATGTGCATGTATTCTGCATACTGAGCCTTAGAATATGTTGGTGAATTAAGTAACTTTTTATTTACAAAACATGTTTCACAGACACTGAAATGAGTAGGTTGCAAACTACACCCTTCAATAACAGAAAATCAGCAAAAAGAGATTTTCAAAAATAACAATCATGCTATATTTATGCCCTTAAACTCAAGGAAACTCAAGGACAGCTCTAAGGACCCATTCATATTTTTCACACTACCAAGTAGCACATTTCTCCTATGTTTAAAATAGACTTGAATATTAACAATGATCGCTGCGTCTTAAATTTAGTGGTACCATTTAATTTTAGGTGTGGGCATCAGCAGAGGATTCAAGCAACACAATCTCAAGTGAATTACCAAAAAAAAAAAAGAAAAAAAAAGGGGGTTCCTGCCTGGGCTTTGTGTTCACAGCAATTAGTTTTAACGGACTGGAAGCTGACTTTAAATGATTTTATAGCTTGTCTAGATCTCTGCTATTTACCATGTGTGCCCTTCCTATTTTTATGGAAACCAGGACCTCAATCTGGAGGTTCCTGCCTGTCAGGGTTGCAGGTGAAGGCCAGCTGGGGCCAGAGACACTTTGTATGAATATTAGCATCTGAAGAGGGTCTGGGAGGCCAAGAGTCTTTGGGGACTTACTGCAATAGTCGGATGCAATAGCCTTGCCTCTAAGTTTCTTGTAAATCCAAATCTTTAGGAAATGAGCAGTCTAGACCTGTGGCTATAGTGTGAAGATGGAAGTATCCTGTCAGGATTTTAGATTAAGTGGAAGGAAAAGTGAAGATATGGGCTAGGCAGAATGTCAGAGGCTGTGTGCTCTGGCAAAGCAACTGAAGTTCATTAAACAATTATTTCCAGCTCCCCAAGGCTGCGTGTACATGATTTCATATGCCACACATGCTGCCCTTGATTAAAGGGTGTAGCTGTGTCTCCAAGAGGGGAAAGGCAGGCTTGTAGAAAAATCACAGAAAGAGTGCCAAAAAGATACTTGCAAAAATCTTTCCTGTGTCAAATGTTAATGTTAACTACATAGATACAGATCGAAAACTAATTAATTCCCACATTAAAAGGGACAGGAGAGTTAATCCAGTTTCCAGTATGCTGAAGCCTGTAATCCTTACCAAGGCAAATCTTCCATAAAAAACATCAAAAATTATACACATGAAAATCTTCCAATTCAAAGAAAGGTTTTTACAGGAAGAAAAGGTTAGCATTTTCCTATTTCACCACCAACTAAAACACACAGGTTCTTCTTAAACTTTATTTCTAATATCTACCAGAAAATCATTTCAAATCTATTTAAGATTCTACCTAATGGAAGTCTTAGTATCACAAATAAGAAATTAGAACATAACAATTAATTGAAACCAAAAAGCAGTCTACATTTGGCAGGTTCAGATATAGTTATAAAATCAAGGCATTTTATTTGTTACAAACTTTAGGGATCATAAAAAAGGCTCTCCTCACTTTGCAGAGATAAAACTGAAGACTACAGTGTGGAAGCAAGTTGAAAATTCCCCAATTTACTTTTGATGGGATGCCAGGTGACACTTGACTAGAAAAGAGTGACAGTATTTTGAGTACTATATAAATTTAGCATTTCTGCCTTCTTCCTACTTAAAAAAAAAGCATAAAGTTCATAAACTGAAGAACCAGGAATAGCCCCCTCACCTTAACAAAGGGGTGTGAACTGAAGCTCTCTTCAATTCTGTTATCACATCCTTCTTTTATCTTGTGGAAGGGTCAAGGAACTAACTTATCTTCATCATTCCAGGTTTTATTTGCAGTTTTTCTACTTACATGTTCTTGTTTACACAAATGAGTTCATACTGTATATATTCAGTACCTTGCCTTGTTCACCATTTTGAGACTTGTAACTTTCATGTTCATTCATACAGTTACATTAATTTCCACTGCTCTATATTATCCAGGAGTCACATCTAAACCACATCTGATTTGCCTTTGGAATATGTACCAAGTAAGACTACTTTCAGCTATAAAAATCCCAGGCTGCAAATCTGTGGATAAACTACATCTTGCTCTTTGGGCTGACAGCTGAAATGACCTAAGTCAACATAACTTTCTGCTCCAGGACAGCCTTGCGTAGGAAGGTACGATTGTAAACTATTAAACCATCTTCAGAAAATTCTTGTCATTCTCTTTACCCAGGCAAAGAGCTTGCACACTTGCAGAATAACCGTTCTAAGAACAAGACTTGGCTCATCTGGACACATTGCTATGAGAAAAATGGCATGTGAAAAACAAAACAACTCTAGTAACCCAAAGGAGGCAGGAAAAGAAGGGAAAGACGGGATAGTAGCAGAAAGGATCCATGAACCATGGGACAAATAGAAAATAAGCAACAAAATGGCAGATTTAAATCCAACTGTATCAGTCATAGCATTAAACATAAATTGTTTAAATGCTACAAATAAGAGATATTGTCAAACAAGATAAAATGCCCACAAAATATTAATACTTTTGATATAAAGAATAGTTTAACAGTAAAAGACTGGGAAAATATCTAACACAAAAACACCAATCAAAAGAAAACTGGCTAAACTAGTATGAGGCAACATTCTTAGGTTCCATTCCAATGCAGGGGCCCTGCTGAAGAAGAAAGAATTCGAGTCCTTGGTGAGGACAGTGGGCAAAGCAGGAATAGTTTCTACACTTACCAGGAGAAGGACATGGGTGTTTCAGGCTACGGGTTCCAGGGTTCCAGAAAATTCCACTGGGTGGGGATGCCGTCAAGGACTATGAGCGCTGCTGTGTTTATTGGCATCTTGCCATGACCCTGTCGTCGACTCAGATACTCACAACAGTGCGTGGGATTGCCCATCAGGTGAAGGTTTATGAGAAGCAGCCAGGAGCCAGGCCTGGGGTGCAGACAGCATTACAGCTCGATTGCGCAGGGCCTGGTGCAGGGCTTTCTGGAGGCGGAGGCCATGGCGAGCAGATGTTCAACCCGTGTGTAGTGGCAAGAATGGGCACAGTGCAGGTTTTCTATGATTCGAGCAGACGGGTGAAGGAGGAGAGAGTCCTGGAGCCCCTCGGTGGCTTTTCAGGCTTCTCTTGGGATTTACCAGGTACACAGCAGGCAGGGGTGCTGGGGGGCTGGGAGGCTGGCAGGCCTCTCAGCCCCCAGCAAGTCTTCACTCTGTCTGGGCTCTCCAGTGATCTCTGCTTCTGCTTCTTTGCCTCTCTTTCGGCTTCTACTCGGCTTCTGCTGGCGTCCCCGTGACTCCTACCTTAAAAGCCCAGTCTTAGCCCAGGTGAATCCCATCTACCTATGGCCACACCCACTTCAGGTGCCCGCCATCAGGCATGCATTCAGGACCACAGGGTTCCGTCATCTATCCTAATGGCAGGAGGGCAGAAAAGCCTGATACTTTTTATTTACCCTACACCATGTTGCCCAGGTTGGGCGCCGCAAAGAATGTCAAGGACCAAGCGCTGCCTGGCTTCTGGCTCCATCGCTAACCCCCAAGGCCAGGGCAATGTGCTGGAGAAGCCACAGTGTACGGGAGGTCAGCTCCTTGCCAGGGAGACCTCTGTATGGGGCCGACCCAAATGCAAGTGATTTCAGCTGCTGGCGGTGTGTGCCCACCCCCCTCCACGAAGGTCTCCTCACGTGCCCCCAGCACCATGTGTGCAGGTGATCCGCACAGCCTGAGCAAAAGCTGAGGTTTGGTGCTGCTGCTCTCAGTGCTGTGTTTGCCAGGTGTGTGCACGAGCTACGTGGCACGGGGGTGGGGGTTGAGGATCCCCAAGGAGTTTCTGGGCGGTGATGCTGCCGACCTTCGTGTTCGGTAGACAAACTACCTTGGACCCTAAAAGGAAATTCCAGATTGCCTAGTACAAATCCACCCCTCTACTAAGTAAATAAGTAAATTGCCTTATCTTCTTTCTACCTCATTCTCTCTATTCAACAGGTATATTAATAGTCTCTTCTTCACAGGGCCAATGTGAAGATTAAATTAGTAAATATGTGAAGCAATTAGTGCAGTTCATGGCTCATGCTGTATTACTAGTAGACATGATAGTGGGAGCCTGTGCATTATCTCAGCATATAAAAGGCATTCAATATTTCACTCTTAAATATGACACAGGATGTTGATTTGCCTTTGGAATATGTACCAAGTAAGACTACTTTCAGCTATAAAAATCCCAAATGTATGGTTTAAGAGAACAGTTGGCTGCTACCTGCAAAACTGGACAGGAATTGATCACCTTAATAAATTGATGCTTGCCTTTAGATTAACCCCTGATATCATCCTGGGCTCAATGATCTACCTGCCAGTTTAGGGAGGAGAGTGAGGACAGTACAGGAGGGGCTGAAACTGAGAACTTTCAATGCAACTGCTGAAATGGCTCAGTAGAATTTACAGTTCACCTGCTCACTGCTAGTTTCAGGAACATTTTTTTAATTTTTTAATATTTTATTTTATATAATTCTTATATCATTTTTTTTCTTTTTTGCACAATGTATGCATTGTCATTTTGGTTATGTTCCCCATACAATTGCACCCCCCCTTATTTTGACCCTAGTCTTTCCTCTCCCCACACTTCCCTCTACCTGGTGTGTCTCTGGTTTACATTTGCTGGTTGATTTTGATTTTTACTTTGCCCCTATGTTTATAGCAGCACTATTTACAATAGCTAAGCTATGGAAACAACCCAAATGCCCAAAAATAGATGACTGGATCAAGAAGATGTGGTACATATACACAATGAAATATTACTCAGCAATCAAAAAAGATAAACACATGCAATTTGCAGCAACATGGATGGAGCTAGAAAGGATCATGCTCAGCGAAATAAGTCAGAAAGAAAAAGAAAAAATACTGGATGGTCTCACTCATAGCAGGAATTTAGAAAACCTAAATAAGGGGCCAGGAAAAAGACTAATCATGACCTTTTAATTTGTGATATTTCCATTCATTCTTTAGGGAGCGTAGTTTCCTTATCTGTAAAATAGGGGTCATATCTCATCCACCTCGTACACTGTTCTTGTTGTGAGGGGTCAAATGAGATCTTGAAAGAGTTATTGTATTCATGCCTGCATTTTAACCAGCCCTCCAGGAGGTGATGGTAATGCCCTTCTCTATAAAAGTAGAAATAACTGAAATAAATATTTTTTGAAACAAGTCAGAGTCTGCCCCAGTGAATGAAAACATGATAATATATCAAGCAGTTTGACTGAGAGATATGGTTTTGGAAGAAAGATCTTGGGTTATACCTTAAATAAAGAATATTGTATTTGCAAGAATATTGCATTTGCAAGATTATCTCACTAACCTCACACCCCATTATATACACCTATGCTGGAAAATCTTTAGTGTTTCTGATTTGTAGCAATAGTTTTCTGGCACCTTCTTGATGGTCCAGGAGCAGACCATTCAACTTTCAGCCAATTGTTGGCACTCTAAGTCTAATTTCTTGGACATGCTAGACCAATCTCCTTCCTATTGTACCCTCTAGTTCTTCAGATATCTTTATCTCTTTTCCCCTTAAACTTTTGTCTTGGCTGAACATCGTTAATACCTTCTCTGGTTATGTGAAACCATCCTTCCTACTGCTTTTGAAGCTATTTGCTATCCTCACATCCCCCCAATTTTTTTTTCAAAATTTTAATAACTTTATAGACAGAGAGAACCTTGTCTGGGCCATTGGGATACTACTTTCATTTAGCAATTACCTCCTAAAGTATACTTTTCACATAGGAAGGTGATACTGACTTACCTGTCTATATAGAAGGATTGAAAAAAAGAAATCTAAGCATTTGAAGCCTCTGTGACACATATAGTGGAATTATACACATATAGTGGAAACTTCCCAAGGCCTGTCTATTTTCAAATGATGAATTGATAGCAGCAGAAAGATGGAGCATCTTGATAATTAAGCTAAATACCCTATACTATAAACACAGAAATCCATATAGATCACTGCTGACAGAGGGGAAATCAGGAGTACGGTCCTGTTAACAACTTGGAAAAACCAAGAAAGAAGCAGAAGGCAACTTAATCCCACACATTCTACCATTTGATCATTTTCCAATAATTGTGCTTGGGTAGCCTTCAGCTCACTTTAGCATTTTCCTAATGTGTAGGCATTGTTCAAGGGTGAGTAATTAGAAACCAGAAATTTGATTTAATGCAGACTTTTATAAAATCTCTTTCAGCCAGATGACTCAGTGATTTTTGTGGTAAACTCTTATATATAGCAAATTTCCAAATTCTCTGCACTTCCCACTCTTTCTCCCTGATTTTCTCTTTTAGGATTTTGGAAAGCAAAACCTTCTTTTCAATCCCAGGATACACTGACATTGCTTTACAGTATTGTGTTGTAATCGTTGATTCACTAGCCAGCATTTTCCGTCAGACAAAAGCTCTCAAAACCTGGGACTTTATTTATTCAGTCTTGCATCCACGACACCTAGCACACTGTTTAATACCTATTGGACCTAAAATAAATTTCATAAATAACTGCTAAATGATTGTAAAAAATGAAGAAACTTAGTAAACCCCTTGATTTCTTGCTTTTTTAAATGGATCTTATTTCACGATATCCATATTTACAGTCACTCAACACATATTGAACGTCACATCAAAGCATTGAGAATCTTTGAACATGCTAATGTCTATTAGATTGCATAGGACATGGTGATCTTAATGGCCTATAGGTAAATTCCTTTGGTGGAACTGACAATAAGTGGTCTACTTTTCATGAATCACTGTGGCAGGCATTATATACTATACATTACTGCTTTGGTCATTATTGTTTATATAGGAGTCAGTGCCAGATACCATTATGACTAGCTATAGGCTGCCCAGTAATATCTTAGTAATCCCTTGTATATGAATGATAGTCAAAAATAGCTCACCGTTCTGGGTGATGACTAATGTAAATCTCTTGGGACATTTGCATAACAGATGTTCATAAAAATAAATAAAAATATATATATAATCATTACGTTCTATACCTAAACTAATACAATATGTTGTGTTATTATATCTCAATAAAATAAATTTTAACAACATTGAATATTGTCAAAACTTATAAAATATTAGCAAATATATAGCAAATATAAATACAGCAAATATCAAAATACATATCAAATATTATAAACATATCAAGTACTATCAAGGCCAAATCTTATGGGTAAAAACATAACCTAATTCACTTTGTACATTTCTACTTCAGATTCTTTGTGTTTTCTTTACACTTTTTTCTCAATTCTTTAGTTGATGATGTCATTGAAATTGATCCCTTAGTTTAACTTTAAACTTTCTTGTGTCTAATGTAAAGACATGATTAAAAATTTTCCTGAGAATCTCTTCCCTCATTCTACATGTAGTATTTTCTTCTGCAAAGTTTCAAATAGAAGAAAAGGTAAAGGCATGCCTGAGATTTTGATAAAAATATCTGTTTTTTATGAGTTCCTATTTTAATGAGCTACTAGTTAAAACCATAGTTTTTAAACAGTTTTGTCTTGAAGAATTTACTTGCAACAAGTCATTTAGAAGGTACTGTAGTAGGTGTTATGTCTGCTTACTATATGCTTTCTGGTCACTGCCCTTTGAAATTAAGCTTGACCATATATATGCCTTGTTAGGCCAAATATGTAAGTTATCTATGTCACTAGTGTACAAACTTTAAGAGTCAGTTGATGATCCACCTGCCTTCTAGCATGGTGATTATATAGAAGCAGGAATCAACATGTAGCATCCATCAGCTTGGGCCCACAGTAACTAAACTGAGTAGAATCACCTCTTGCTTTACATGAACATGTAACATGGGCAGAAATAACTTTCATCCTCAGGCCCCGAGACTTTGGGATTTTGCTATTTCATGACAGCCAATCCATTCATAATCCAACCATGTGCCCCACTAAGTCCTTCTCAAAGTCAGACATCTTGAGTCCCTCTTCATTGCAGATGTTACTCTCATGGTAAATGAGGAGGCATTGTTTTCTTCCACAGGGTCAGAAAGAGATAAGATATAGTTACATTCCCCAGCAATGATTGACTAAAGTTTCTGGACTATGATAGATGAAAGCAGCAAAGTACACTCCATTAGTAGTCAATGTGAGAGCAACTGGTGCTGGTAGATACCCCACCTCATCTAAGGCCCATCTTTCCTGTTGAAAAAGTGCCAAGTGTTTGATAGATAATTGTTGACTTTTACCTGAGTGCTATTTCATGCAACTGTTGCAGGTTCAAGGTGATCATTGCTTCCAATTGCCTCTGAAGGCAGTTCTTTCCTGTGTATAGCACCTACTCACCTGGGAAGGGAGGTAATATATTTACTCTCTACCTTAGATGTAGATATCTTGTGCTTTTGCATAATCTATTATAAAAGCTACTAATCACTACCATTGAAGACTACATAACATTTACAAGAAACTACCAACTCTTACTCCCTTTCTGGGCATAGCAGTGCGACAAGGAGGAAGAAAAGCCTGATTGAATGGAAGGAGAAAATTAATTGTTCTTAATCATCCAGGAGCATATTCACACTCATACGAGGCTCCATCCTATCAACCTGAACATTGACAATTCTATGAGGTTATTTGTCTCTCTTGATCATTCACTCTGACTACAGAGAGTGGGTAAGTACACCTCCATCCAATCAGGAGCATAGGCTACTTTTCTAAAGAAAGGTGTTTTTCATATCTTATGAATTTACAAGCTTTTGTGAGGATGTGGAGTGCAAACAATATTTTAAAGCACAGTAACTTCTAGATATTCTAAAATTATTATGTAGCAGCATCAGTGTATCACTTTCCAACTTGAGCCTGGCTGTGTTAGCCATGGAAAACTAAATTAGACAAAGCAGCAATTTACTAGGTTATGTCAGGGCATCATGATTTGGAAAGTATATGTTTTAGTGGGTTTTTTTGGAAACTACCTTTATTAATGTTTTGTAACTATTGAATGTAAACTTCTTTGTTGGCTATGGACAGCAGAAAAGAATTTTCATTACTTTTAGGAAGCAAAGATTGGGAAATTCAGATCTGCTTTGCTAAGCAGAGTGATTTATCATATTCAGTATAATATCAAGCTATGATGAGACCATATAACATTTTCCATCAAGCATGCATTTTAACAACTGATGAAACTCAAATATTAGATGGAGGAAATACTATTAAATGAGGGGAAAATTTAAAGTGTATTTTTTGAATCAACTTGCATCTGTATTATAATTACAAAAACTACCCCAGTAGTGTCAGAGGTAATGAATGGAAATACTTGGGGAATTAACTCTCTGAATGAGTAAAAGCCAAAATGAAACGTTAGCGATAAAGTTCTAATCGTCAGTTCTGTAAAGTTGCAGTCACTAAAAATAGCATGAACAGGAAGATGTCATGGAAATGGCTCAAGTACATCAAATTATTGTGTGACCATCAAGTAAAATATTATTAGAAAACAGATCTCTATGACTGGACTAAGTGAAAGAGAAACTCCAAATATGATTACCTGTAATGATGAACTCACAGCAACATTAAAAACTCTACTGAACAGAAGGCCTACAGTGGCCTCTTTTATTATTTAAATGAAAGACACTATAAACAACTCTTTGGAGTCCCATGCTGGGCTGTTGTTTAGGCCCAATCAGACTTGATTAGGAGTGCACGTTCAGCCTTTTATGAACACCTGTGTCTAAAGCCCACAAATAATTAGCTTAGCCATACCATTTCACTCTAATAATGGTGTAATTTGCCACGCCTTTCAGGCTCTGGACAGCTGGTGCTATTGAAAAGCACCTCAGGATTAGGCCCTGACTCCCAGGCCTGAGTCTTCGGGGAGGGGGGGAAGTCCTTAGGTATCCATGGTGACACACTTAGACTGCAAATTATCACCTCTAATAATAACTGGGACAGTCTATATTTCAGTCAAGTTATCTGTAGGAAAAGATAATGCATAGAAAATCACTGGAAATCTCTAAAGTAAAATATATATATATATTATTATTATTATTACTTTGTCAATAAACACAGGATTAGAAGACCAGTGAATTTTTTTAATCACACCTGTTCAAAGTTCATTTGGATATTTAGTATAGATCTATCAAAAGATAATTGAGGAAAAAATGAGGTCCACCACTGAATTTGCCAGTGCTAATTGATGCTGTTACCTACAACTGCAGCGAAATCTTAAGGTGAATTATCATCTTGAAAAGCTCTTTAGCTGAAAGCAACTTTGTGATGGCTGTACTTTCATCTGTGTCCCTAGAAGGTTGTAAATTGGACAGCCAAGAAATGCTGATGACCATGCTCTGGCACCCCACAGCTTCTCAGCACGTCCATCAGTGTGTTCCATTAACATAAACATTGCAGACAGGTGGGGCTAACTTCTGACTCACCTCTGGCCAAGTGACTCAGTCTAGGGAATTCACAGGAGACCAAAAAGAAAATCTCCTTTTATGAGACCATACCACATTTGACTCAAATGTTTCTGGTAAATAAAATATACCCACATACATTCAGAATGCTAGACAAACAGCCATTTCTTTTCTCCTTAACAGAAAAATATTCACCATATGTGGATTATCAAGATTCAAGGAGTTGCAGTACAGTACAGGGTATATAGTGGCTCAATGCTTCAGCTTTGGAGGCAGAGTACCTGGGCTGTAGTCTAAGCCCCACCACTTACAGTCATTGTGTGACTTGAGACAAGCCCATTACTCCCGATTACTCTTTTCTGTCATCTGTACAATAGGAAGAAGAATATCTACTTTAGTGGGAGAAGGGAGAAAAATAATGAGACAGTGTGCATAAAAGATTTTTTGAAGTATTCTATCACATGGTTAACGATAAACACCAGCTACTAATTGTGGTAGACCTGTGGATTTGCCACCCAGATATTCCTTCAAGGAAATTTTGCCATGTTACCTGGAAGCAGACATACTCGAGCTATAGGATTTGCATCAATGCAGTTTTCTCACCCAGAGTCATGCACATCTAAAATCAGTTTACAAAAAATTGACTGAGGTAAGGGTATGAGGACTCAGATATTGCAGCACAGCCTGGAAACCCTCTAGGCCCTCTCAGGCTAGATAGAGGGCTGTGAACACTGTTTCACTGGCCCTTCCTTCCCAAATTATGGATCCTTAATAAACACCTTATATGACAAGGTATTTTTTAAAAGATTTATTTTATGTGTAGAAGAACTGAGGTGTAGGCCAGAGATGCATGGGGAGAGAGGATTCACCAGAGACAGACTAGGAAGCAGAACAGGCAGATCTACTGAAATACACTGCTGAGGAGAGTAGCGGGTGAGACAGCAGAGGCCTGATGTGCCATGTGGGTCAGTTGCCTGGCCAGAGATCCAGGACTGAACTCAGGCCATAGTGATGATCGTGCTGAGACTTAACCCCTCGGCCACCAAGGCGGGCCAGCATGACAAGGTATTATAAGATTTCATAGAGCACTTCTGGATGTTGCAAAACAAGATATACGTTATTAAATTGAACTTAACAAAGAAGGTCTTAGGGAATGCAAAGAAAACTCAAACGCAGTTTCTATTTCTTCAGAGACGACTCATAGTCAAACAAAGCACATTTTTCCCAAAACAGATGCCAGTAAAATAGCAGGCTGATTATTCCATAAAGTCATTCATAAACTGCCTTCACTACAAAGCAAGGAACAAATACATTTGTTGGTAACATCGATAAATGACACAGAGAAATGTTGAAATTGTATTTCACTAATTCTTGTAAGATCAACTGGAGGCAAAAAGTAAAAAAAGAATAGTCAAAATAGATGGAGTAGCACAATTGTACAATTTTTTAAGTACTGATTCATTAAATTGCTTGAAAAGTTTAGAAAACAGCAAGAAGGAAAAAGGAAGGATACCTGGAAGACAGTTGAGTGAAGTGTAACTACAGAAGCCAAGAAAGTTATCTGAGGGCAAGTAATGTAATGTTTTCCACGTGATGCTGAGGACTCAGTTTTCTAACAGTTCTAACAATTATTTTTCTCTAGAAGTTACTAGGCATCTGGCTACAATTTTTATTTATCAGCAATCACTCCATTGTTTTCAAAGATTTTGAGTAAGTGCAAGAGATATGGCAGGGTAGACACTAAACAATGGGCAGAGTGGCTAATTTAAAAAAAAACAAACTGAAAAACTAAGTGTTGGCAAAGGTGCAAGCAACTGCAACTACCATGCATTGTTAGCGGGAAAGCATTACATCACATCCCCTACAACTTAGCTATGTGACTCTCAGATGGTAACTGAGTGAAATGAAAACCAATCTATATTCACATAAAATTCATTGTATGTGTTTTGAACAGCTTTAAAACAAGTGAAAGTTGGGAGTAACATAAATGTCCTTCAGCTGATAAACAGATAAAGCAACTGGTATGTCCATATTACACAATACAGCTGAGCAATAAAGGGTACCAAGATATGTGAAATAACAGGGATGAATCTCAAAAGCATTATGCTAAGTGAAACAAGCCAGATTCAACATATCACATGATTCCATGTATACAAAATTAAAAAAAAACAAAATTAAAGGGACAGAAATCAGATCACTGGCCCAGGGCTAGGGCAGGGGATAGCAGGGACGAACTTGACTATCAATGACCAGGAAGGCAGATAGTACCTGTCAGGCTCTGTCACCGAGAGTTATACTATTTCCCCTTCTCCTTACTATAGTCTTTGAGAAAAGTCATTGTGAGCTTCCACATTTAAAAGTGGAAATTTTTTTAAATTTTTTTTCTTACATCATTGTAGTCCCCATAGTTGTCCCCCCACTGTACCCTGTTAACCGTAACCATATTCCCTTGCGCTCATCCCTCCCCTGTTATGCACCCCCCCTTCCACCTCTTCCTTTGCTATTTGCCTCAGTTCTATGCAGCTTGCTAGTTTTGACTTTTTCTTGACCTTCTGTTTGGTTTCTCTTTTTCCACATATAAGTGAGATCATCTGGTATTTATCTTTTTCCTTCTAAATAATTAATAAAAGAAAGAAAAAAATGACTGAAAGAGGGCCTTCCTGGTGGCGCAGGTGGTTGAGGTGCAGTGCTGTGAAGCTGTCCACAGTCTGGGCTCGCGGGTTCAATACTGGCCAGCCTGAGAGATACCCACATGGCATGGCAGACGTCTCCTGTCTTGCCCGCTGCTCACCTCAGCAGTGTTTTTCAGTCAGTCTGTTTGTTCTGTTCCCTGCTCTGTCTCTGGTGAATCCTCTCGCCCTCCCACACCTCTGGCCTGTACCCAGGTTCTTGTATGCATGAATAAATAAATCTTTAAATAATTTTTTTTAAAAAATTGACTGAAAGAAAATTAAGGAAACAGACTGGCCCACCCAATATCTATGATACTCTGCCCTGCACAAAACAATGGTCTGAATGAAGAAAAAAGAAATTAGAGATACTTAAAAATCTATGGATTTCTCATTCATGAATGAGGTCAGTAGCAGACAAGTTAGAGTCAAACAGAAGCAAAAGGGAAAATCTTAGTCCTCCCAGTAAACTTAGGATGACATAGGTCAGCGACACATGGCGCAAGATCACAACTCCAACAGAATAGTTTTCTCATTTCTAAGTAACCTGCAATCCTTTCAAATAAAATTCTGCTCATAAAATTATGTTTTAAATCGCCTTAATCCCTAGTATAAGGATATGTGACATTTAAAAGCCAAGGAAGCATTCTACTGCCAGTATATTATCTCTTTGCACAGTCTTTTATTTTTTTTTGTTGTGTTGATGAATTTGTACCTCACCAGCTTGCTTCAGTGTAGTCTCTAACTTCTGTGGCTATGAGAAGTGCAGAACACCATGCAAAATGATGGCAGCTGTAGACCAAAGAAAATAAGCCAGCGACATTGCTTCTGGGGGCAAGAACAACAGGCTAAATATCAGAGCCCTGGATCTCTATTTCAATGACCTTAGGCAATCCATCTATCTGAATATCAATAAAATCATAAAATCATCGATAATGGGAGGTAGGTTGGTAGGTTAGGTGATCTGTGAGGCCCTTTCAGTTTTGACATTTTTGTTAATATTCGTCAGTGTTACCATCACATGAACTTCATCATTAGGAACACTAATGTAGAGAGTCAGCAAAATATTTCTTGGGTATTTTACGCTTGCCAAGATTGAGGGCTCGGAACGGGTTCTGATGCATGCTTCTCATGGTTTCCTGCATCCCTTTATCCCTTGCTAGAGACCTGGTGTTTGGAGCTCTGAGTAGACTCATTGGATAGAGGCCAAATAAATAACAGCTGTGCACACACACACACACACGCGCACACACACACACATCATTTCAGTATTATGTTGCCTTATAGATACTTGGAATCTAATAATTAAGTTTTTTTTTTTTTTTTTAAAGATTTATTTTTTTATTTATTTATACGAGCACTGGGTACATACAGTCAGAAGCGCGGGAGGGTGAAAGAATTCACCAGAGCCAGAGCAGGGAGCAGAACAGGCAGAAGGACCGAGGTACACTGCTGAGGGGAGCAGTGGGCACGGCAGGAGAGGTCTGCGCGCCATGTGGGACCCTCGCTGGTGGCCGGGGATCGAACCGGCGCTGCAGAGGCTGCAGGCAGCTTCGCAGCTGAGCACTCAACCGCTGCGCCACCGGGGGAGGCCCCTAATAATTAAGTTTTGCAGACAGGATCCAGTCTAGGTAATCTCTTAGGCAGTGTAACTCCATCTTAGTTGATCAGATTGAAAATTATTTATTCTAGAAGAGAAATGGACAACATCTAGGGATTTTCTTTCTGTTGACATAGAAGTGAACATGATGCTTTCTTGAATGGATTCAAGGCAATGGGTCAACAAAATCAACCACAAAGAGGGAAAAGTGATTTGGATTAACCTATGAATGACAAAAATATGATGCCCAGAAGTGATTCTCAAAAATGTAAAAGTATCATGGAAATTGCTTATTACATCAGGAGCTATTTGTACTTGGGAGAATTTTTTTTTTTTTCCTACCAATGTAGTAAGAAGGATTATTGTCCTAGTCATAACCTAGTCACCAGTGAGAGCCTTCTTTCTTCTCCTTACTTGGACAGCCAATTAAGTTGTCAGTTCCAAATTTAGACAGAGGCTTAAATCAGGCTAAATTATAGTTAAAAGGATTGGGTTGTTGAGTAAAATTTCCACTCACCATCTTAAGGCTTGGAAAGCAGAGAATTCTATCATCAAGCTAGCATTCTGTTAAATGAGGTAGAAAGCTGATTTAGGTAGGAAAAGAAAGCTAAGTTGATGGTTTTATGTTCTACCTCTCTAACGAGAGGATCAAAGTAATAAGGCAGTTCTGGTATCTGAAAAGCTCTTCTGACTTAAAGGCCCATATTTTTCTTATCAGAGAGATTATAATAACTGATGGAGATTCCTATGGTAGAATGTATTTGTGTTTGGAAGTTGTATCATACAAAGAAAAGTATGGACATTGGAACCTACTCTTTAATCCAGGCTATTTAATGTACTCATTCTATAAACTAACTAAAGAAAAATTCTTTTTATTTGTAAAAACATAGACAATAGTACCTACATCTCACATCTTACAAGTATTGTAAGAATTGGAAACAATATTAACTAGTTGCTTGGTGTCATACAGCTGAGAAATTCAACTCTGAGATAATAGTTTTTCCATCAATGGAAAGTACAAGTCATAATGTTCAAGGAGTGTGTGTCTGTTATTTTAAGAAAATAACCTTGCTACAAGCCATTTTATAAAGTAAATAATTCTGCTGAAATTTGACCAATGTTTTACTGTTCAAGTTAAGATTTTACAAATGAGATTTTCTTAAAATAGAAGTGCAATTCAACTTTCTAGGACGTGATTTGAACAAAATAGGTCCTGAGCCTCTTTGCATCAGAGACACTTCGACCTGGTGATATAAAGGTTAGGACCAGCTTTCAAAAAGATTGCAATAAATGGTTGCTACAAAGATAAGAATAATGTGTCTTAATACTGGGTGAGGTGGAATTATCTCTTTTCTCCAAAAAAAAAAAAAGACTTAGAAAAATGCCAAATCTTCTGTATTGCTTCCTGAACTCATATTTTACCCCAATAAGTCAGTCCTTTCTCTATATTCCCACAGTACTTTGTCCATACCACAATCTCTATGACAAATACCAATAATGGACATATGTTACATACTGTACAAAGCACTTAACATGGTAAACCATTCAATCATCTCAGTAAGCTTAAAAGGCAAGTATTATAATTGCTCCCATTTTATGGATGACAAAACTGACGCACACAGTGGCTAAAGCATTTGCCCAGTTTTCTCCAGCAAGGAATAGGGTAGCCACAGTCTGAAAGCATTTGTTTCTGTAGTCTATGCCCCTAGCCGTGTCAAGCTGCATTGCATATCTGGGCTACATATTTGAGAATCAATGCATTGCAACTTTTATAGTTACTCTATGGGCTCTTGTGGTTGAGGCAGGATTTGGAAGAGAAGGTGTTCCTGACAATGCAGAAATAATCATTAAGAGAACCGGAGAGTGGCCAAAGAAAACAATTTTCCTCTTCAATGTTTTTTTAAGGCTACACTGGCATGAGAACAGAAATCTAGAATGCCAATATGCTGATAAATTGCTTACCAAAGCTGAACAAATTTGTCAACAATTGCATCTCCATATGTTAGCTCTAAAAGAAAGTAAAATCATCTAATATTGCCTGTTTATTCTAAAGGGAGGATAAGGAAGAGAGTATGCTATCCAGGTACCTACCAACAACCCACCTCTTAAGGCTCCTGGGTTGATCCCTACCTACTTTTTCAGTCTCATATAACCCCTCTTCTACTCCATTTCTGTACTTCATGTTGAAATGACCCTATTAGCCTAAAAATGTTCCTCTTTCCTTCCTCTGCATGTCTTGATAACTGCTATTCCCTCTACAGGAGTCCGGCCTCCTAGTCAGACTAATTCTTGCTCTAATTCATTGCCCAATTTGCCACTGCTTCTTTCTTGTTCCACTAAACTCTCTGTACTTCCCACTATACAGTTTCCCTGGTACCTGGTCCCCTGCCTAGAAAGTAGGGGTTAAAAGCACAAACTTTAGTGCTGGAATCTCAATAACCACACTTAACAGCCACCAAATTTTGGGCCAGTTACTTATATTCTCTGAACTTTCTTTGTATGACAAAAATAGCATTTATCTCATATATATTTGATGGAGGTCAAATGAGTCAACAAAATAAAAACTTAAGAACAGAGCCTGGCACAGAGCAGACTGTGATGACAGCTAGAAGCAGTCTTCCATCAAAGTCCATCAAGTCAATCCAAAGAGTTGGAAACCAGGATCAGAATTCATGGTCACCTTGGACTAGTTTATCAGCTTAGGGAAACTTGGAGATTGTGATTCTTAGATGTCAGTTCTAATTATTGCTCTCAGGGTTGATGTGGGACAGGCTGCCCTTGCTGGGGAACATTTAAGTGGACCCACATGGAACACTGCTGTGCCTATTCATTCTTTTTCTGGCCCAATTGCTTTTTCCTCTGAACTTTGGGTTTCAAATATCGCATCAGCATTTTCTCTGCTGATAGCATTACAAGTTCAGGGATACTGCTCCTTGGGGGCATTGCTGGCTGCCTCTGGTAAACAGCACTCAGTATGTTTGCTTTAGTTTTGCAAAGAAGTCAGAGAGGAATTGGGTTTGAGGCCCTGGAGAGCTACAGAGGCACAAGGGCCTGGGATTAACTTTATCTCTTCTTTGAGAACACTTTCAGTTTGCCACTCCATATTATTAAAGTGGCAAAAACTTCCTTTTTTACCCCTCTTCCTTTCTGGATCCCCCACCCCTCAGGATTACTTCCTTTAGTGTCATCACAGTGACAATACCCAGATCCCCTGGAAGTAGCCCCTTCCCCAGGCACTTCCAGATCTCCAGGCTGCTGGGGGAGCTTGGGAGGGAGAGTCAGGTCTGTCCGGTGCAACGTCTTCCATCCTGTCCCATGCTACAAAATGGCCTTATTATAGGTCGTAAGCCTCTGTTCTTGACTCCTCTGTGCTTTGGCTGTTGGTGTGTGTGTTCCCTAAGTCCTTCCTGGGTCATGTAATTGCTATTTGAGATAGGCTTTCAAATAAAGAAAGAGGAAATAGCACTGGGCTGGGGGCTAAGAAACTAAAATCCATTTCGGCTTATTTTTAGATTGTAATGTGACCTTGAGCAAATCACTCCACTTCTTAGATCCTCAGATTCCTAATATATAAAATCAGCAAATTGGAATAATCTCTCTGGAAATTTGCTTTTTTTAATTATGGTGAAAATCAATGTTCTTCAAAGGCCATGTAGATATTCAGGGGCACCTGAACTTTCTGAGTTCCCTTCATCATTCCATCAACATTTCTTAAGCACTGGATCAGTGTACAAATCTTGATCTTATGTTGGAGAGAAATATGCCTTGTAAGGCTGACTGAGTCTGTTCATCCTGTCGCCATCTAAACAGGCCCTCCAGAGTCTGGGATAGATGGGAAATAAACCTGTGGCAAATTTTTTCCAATTTTCCTGCTGAAGAAACTCCCACAGATTGAATACTTTAGAGGTCCTTAAATGTAAATCAAATTTGCCTGCTGAAAGTCTTTTTTATGTCTAATCTTCTATCTTTAAAGTCACGCAAAATTTACATTTCACTCCATGATGTTTGTTTTAATAAAAATAATGCTTGAAATTTTTTAATAAGAAATGAAATGAATGCTCCAAGAATATGCATTAAGTGCCCCGGGCATCCTCCTAGGGCATGTGTTCTCCAATTTGAGACACGTGGATTCAACAACAGTAATAATTTATGGAAGGTCCTATGTACCAGGCATTGTTTCAAGTGTTTACAAGAAGGAAATACTTTTAGATCATAGGAAGTTTTAAAATTGAAGTAAAAATGCAGAGAATATTGTTTCAATGGTATCTCTTTTTATCTATAAAGGGAAGTTAATAGCAAGATTTCACCCCTCAAATTTAAGGTGAGGAATAGAGAGAATGATATAGAGGAAAATAATTTATCAGTTGGCAACACTTTACACATGATGGCTACCCATACTGGCTAATGCAAGCCTAGAGCCATGACATCTTCTAAAATTGCAGAATAGAGATTTTGGTTATATTTGGCCAGATTTCCAGGAGGTCTGTGGTTGGAGAAATTCTCTGGACTTCAATGGTCTCTTGGAGCAGTTCAGGGAATAGGTTTGGTCTAGGCCTGGGAAGAAACAGACTTCATTGAACAAAGCTCAAAGGTATCTGAGCCAAACTATGTATTTTTTATCAAATTAAAATATAGTTGGAAAAACACAGGGTAGGACTTTTGTTGAATCAGTTATTTTTCAAATATGTTCTTAATGTCTGTTATCAGAGATTTTTGAGCAAATATGTTGCAAAATTCTAGAAGAAAATTTCACCCATAAATATTGGCTCACTGAAGCTTTTTACTCTTCCCTTCTGTGTATAATGATTTTTTTTCCCTACACTAAAAACAATTTTTAATGCTATTAGGTATCTTTTTCTGTAATGCTAATTTTTAATTCAGACATGAATAATACATGTTTAATTTTTTGGGGGGGAGGGAGGGCTGGCTAGCTGGGAAAAATCATGCAAAGCCACTCTTTATCGGTCTGGACATGTACTTAAGTCTCAAAGGAAAGAATCTTGCAGCATTTTCAGAATAATATTTCCTATCTTGAGTAAAAGGTGCCTGGGCGGCCAAACTAATCCCACACCACCAGGTGGCACCTGTGGGAACATGACCAGCCTGGGTCATCTCTACTGCCTTGTGACCCAGCCTCCTGGTGGGGAACCAGAAACGGACAAGCCTCCACAAAACCAGTGCCGGTCACTTCCTTTATGCAGCTCCACCTGCTCCACTGTGTGTTATGTCAGAATCACCTGCTCCTCTGCTTCTCCCCAACAAGTTCCATCCAAGCGCACCAGTAGGTCATCACCCTGACTGGATGTGAACAGGACGTCTGGCCTGGGAACTCAGCTGAGAGAAGCTGATCTGGGGCACGTGACGGGGAGAAGGGCCAGGAAGGGACCATTTTTCTGGTTGCCCTGACTATTTCAATCTGCCCCTTAATACACTCTTCCTGCTATGCTTCCTCCGCAAGCTACTCACGCACATCTGGGTAGTCGTCATAGTAATACCTCAGATTGGTGTGAAGCTCTGTTAGTCGGTCCCTCACTCAAATAATCAGTTTAATGAAGGGATACCTCTTGCCCACCTGCAGCTGCAACCTCTGAAGGAGGCTCAGATGTTGCCATCTTCGCTTCTCATGCTGGGAAACCTCATCTTGGCCCACTCTTTTCTCTATCACGCCTCCAACCCTGTCTGGCTCGTCCTGCTGGGGAGGCCTGCTGGCTCCAGGCTGAGGTGGGAGCTGCTACAAGGGCCTAGCCTCTCCTGACTGTCCGGGTCACATCAGCCAGGGGCAGCAGGACTCACCAGTGCTTATTGGCATGCTTCTGCCTATGACTCAGCTGGCCCTCATCCTCACTGACATTTTCTCCAGGAGCATCGGACTTTGTTTCCTGGCTCTCTGCTCTCCTAGTTACTTCTCTTTTCAATCTTCTCTCTGCACTTTTCTCTCTCTTCTATTTTACAGCTTGTTTCCTTGGTTCAGGGTGTTCTGACATCCAGTGTTCACTAATTCACTTAGCAATGGTGTAGAGTAAGGAAAAATGTCAGGCTTTTCTGCCCTCCAGCTGTCAGGATAGATGATGGATCCTTGAGGTCCTGAATGCATGTCTGATGGTGGGCACCTGGAGTAGGGTGTGGGCAT
This sequence comes from Talpa occidentalis, assembly GCF_014898055.3. Lineage (NCBI taxonomy): Eukaryota > Metazoa > Chordata > Mammalia > Eulipotyphla > Talpidae > Talpa > Talpa occidentalis. The sequence goes on from NW_023601322.1 coordinate 16,641,770, forward strand.
AGGTAGATGGGATTCACCTGGGCTAAGACTGGGCTTTTAAGGGTGGCGTCACAGGGATGCCAGTAGAAGCCAAGAATGAACAGAAGCCGAAAGAGAAGCCGAGAAAGAAGTAGCAGAAGCCAAGAGAGAAGCAGAGAAGGCAGGAGAGCCCAGATAGAGTGAGGATTTGCTGGGGGCTGGGAGAACTGCCAGCCTCATGGCCCCCCAGCACCCCTGCCTGCTGTGTACCTGGTAATCTAAATAAAAGGCCTGCAAAAAGCCACAGAGGACTCTGATTCCTCCTTTACCCGGTCTGCTGGATCAGAAAACCTGCACTGTGCCCATTGCCTACAGTTGGCCATTTTGCCATATGGCTGAGATCACTAGCCTTGTTGGATTTCTTTGTCTTCAGTTTCTTGCTTTTATAATTTTGGGAAAATGGAGTTATGTGCAGTAGGGCCAGCACCCAGGGCCAGGGAGCTCATGCTGCTTTAAAGTTCAGCAGAACATGTCACGATCTTTTAAATTAAGACAGTAGGAGGAAAGTATTGATAATTACATACTGAATGAAAGATTACTTTCAAAGACAAAATTTGACTTCTTCTCCAGGAGACCGGGTTTCTGAGACCTGAGGACAGTGAGCATCGTCACTTGGGCTTCTCCATTACATTTGAGTTCACATTACTGGCTGGAGATCTGGGTTGACTTTTGACTCTTGACTTTGTGCCTTTTGAAATTCATTTTCTTTCCTACAGATATTCCCCATTTTTTGAAAGTTCACCTCATGCCATTTTGCTTTAACGAAAGACCTGCACCAGAACCTGTTTTTACTAACTGAAATACATGTGAAGTGGATTCTCACTTTTCTAAATGAAAGGCAAAAGAGAAAGCAGCACTCAGCATTTACTTCCCTGCAGCTGTTCTAGAGGCAGTGTGCACCCCCAGCAGGGAAAGTGAACCTGCCAAGCTCCTTCTCAGGAATTACACTCAGCAGCTCAACATCAAGTCACCACAGCTTTGAACAAAGTCTATGAGCATCTTTCTTTGATTTATCAGAAAAGCCAAAGAGAGCTCTATGGGTTTTACACTTATCACAAAACTGGACATAATTGTTTTGATTTTGGTGAACTGAGTGAGTGAGATACATACAATTGGCTTTGCTGCAGTGATAGCACAAAAGTATTTTAATTTTCAAAGGACTTGTAGGTTTAGGGCAGGTTTACAGCATGTTTTGAATACCTACACAGAATTACATAATAGAAAATGTGTGAGGCTAAGCCATTAAGAATTCTGCAGGACTTCAAACCTTGCAGAGCAAATAACAAAACTCAACCTTCAACACTAAAGCCGGAAGACAATGAGCAAGGCATGTAGGTTTAAGTGATCTGCCTGTATTGATGGATTCAGAGGACCATGAGATGTTACTAGATGATCCTCTTTTTCTGTCTTCTACATCCCAGTCTGCCGTATCTGCCACCACCCCAACTCCTCATGACTCAACACACTGTCATCACCTCTCAGCCTTTGAGGTGTTAGCTGTCAACTAGATTCGATAATAAAACCCTACAGTTAAGTACAGGATTTCTACTGTATACAGATTGTTTATCTTATCACTCCTGCTTTTACATATGTTGGTGTTAGTTTAGGTTTTATGGTTATTTGGTAAGTTAGTTTTTGGTCCTAAATACTAGAAAAAAATTCATATATAGACTGATGATGATAGTGTCTTTACACAATTTTGAAAGGTTTCTTAGGAATAATCCAGCAAATGGAGGGGCAGATGATCTCAGATCCTAAAACCTTTCCTCATTCTGAAAGTAATGTTTTCATCCCTTTTTTAAAATTAACCTCTGGGCCTCTCCTGGTGGTGCAGCAGTTGAGCGCTGGGCTGCGAGGCTGCCCACAGCCTCTGCAGCGCCTGTTCATTCCCCGGCCACCAGGCGAGGGTCCCACCAAAAAAAAAAAAAAAAAAATTAACCTCTGAGTAGGAAGTGTGACTAATGAATATGACAAAATTGTTTAGATCCTCTATTGTATGTGTGTGTTAATAGTTATATCAAAATAGTCATCCTGGTTGCCACTGTACTTATTTGTGTATTGCCTATATATATTTTTTTTTAATTTTTGAGGATGGACTTGAAAATCACACAATTAATTAACCTTATCAATCTAATTCAGTTCAGTCTACTGCTTTTCAAACATGATCTTAACCATGCATAATTTAATATTCAACCCATATGCAAATGTCCCAAATCTCTCCCAAGAATGTCTGTTATGGCTATTTTTTCCTCCCTCCCTCTCTTTCCCCCAACCCTTCCTTGTGCCGTCTGTCACTGAACCAGATTCTATCATGGTTAATACGTTCCACTTTTTTTCATGGTCCTTTAGTCACTTTTCATAGATTATGCAAACCCCCCCCCCACACACACACACAATTTTTTTTTTGGTTATGTTTTCCAGCAATGACATTTTTTAAAGAATCTAGGCCAATTTCTATTATCAGGGGTATCGCATTCTGGAAGTATCTAGCTGTTCCTTCTTTCTTTTATTCTGTTTCTCTGTTGCCTTTCTTTTCTGTAACCCAACATCAGAACTAGAGGTCTGACTGAATTTGAGTTAACCACCGGGAGAATATGTCACAGGAGGCTTAAGATGTCTAGAAGGCCAAAGTGTTTCACCATTGCTAAAGTCAAATTTGATCACTTCGCTAAAAGAGCAACTACCAGATCACTCCATGTTAAGATATTAATATACCAGTAATCTATGTGAAAATACTATTTCTTAACAAACTCTGATGTATTCATTTTAACATACATGGTTGTCCCTTGCCTGAACTAGTTCTCTTGACTTGGAGTTTCCAAAAGAGTGATACTCTAGTTTTGATTTTTGCCCTCCATCTCCCTGGTACTCAAGTTTTATGAGTATTACTAGCCAACATTCATCTTTATTCAAATGTTATGATTAATTACACTTGTTATTCACTATGATGCTTAAATTGTCCCAAATTTTGGTCAGTGAAAGTATTCCTAGGCAAGTTCCTGTGCCTACTGACATATTATACTAGTCATTGAGCACTTTCCTGATTTTCAATGTAAGTAGAGGTCCCAATTTATGTGGTATTTTCCATAGATCTGTATGTTGGCTTTACAGAATATCCAGCCATTTCTTAGGCATTGCTCCCACCAAACTGTGGATTCCAGATCCCTTCCCGCATTTTCCCTTCCTCTTGAATATGAACTGGACTAAGGGATTCACCTGGAACAAATAGATGCTGTGGAAATGATGCTTTCATTCCCTGGCCATAAAAAGAGATACCACTTCTGTATGGTGTGAACAGTTCAGACACAAAACCAGATTAGTCAGACAAAGACAGCTTCATTTATGTTATTTCTTACCAACCAATTAGTCTCACTGTATTTGATCAAAACAGGATTACTGGGAAAAAACGATTTAAGTAGAAAACTATAATACAGTCACTGTCAGATTGTAGCTACAGAATACAGCATGGATGATAGCCATGCCTGCTGCAGTGTGGTCACCTGAGAAAGTTCATCAGAGCACCTGACAGCATCAGGAAGGACAATCAAACTGCAAACCAGGAGAACCCAGAAGACGGAAAGTACATTCCTGATCCCATCAAGTGGCGATGCTTCAAATTCAAGTTTAAAAATCTTAACTGGCTCCTCTACAGTCTCAGAGACTGGATTTATAATTTTCTTGTATTAACTTTTGTTTCTTTTTTGATTCCACTGAAATGCCTCCCATTAGATTACTGGATGTTTCACATCACAAAGAGACCTAATTCAGGTGGAAATTTGCCTACAACACTGCCTTCTCAAAAAACATACTCAGTGTCATCCAGTCCTAAGCAAGGAGGTTATGTGATTATCAAGATACCATGTTATGACTATATAAGTAACTGTTGAAAATTGAAATTCATTTCATTTATACAGTTGACTAAACCTTGGCTCCTGGGAATCTCTGCCCAGGGAATTGTTCAATCCTTAGCTATTGTTCTCCTTGTAGTGATCATATTAACCTCTCCACTGCACTCTATACTCTCAAAGGCTTTAAATGCCTGTCCACAGTTGCTCACATGCTAAATGATACCAGAAAGCTGTATGAAATCAACAATAACAACATAAAGGTGAAGACAACAACTGCATGGGCTGATGACTCAACTCATGGAAACACCAAATATGAGATTCCTTGGTCTGACATCAGTGGTGTTAACAAAGAATAATGCTCTAAAGGTTGGCTATACTCTCAATCTGCTTAGAGAATGACCAAAAGTGGGAAGTTTTAAAATAAAAAAAAAGAGAAAGGGAGAACAGTACTGAAAATTCCCTGAGCAGACACAAAACTAGTTGAGTCATACAACATTTGGATTAGTTTCTATATTTCAGAGAAAATATTCAGCATTCTTGGCAATACCATTAAGAAGTCGAAAAATATGTATCTACATATGTACTTTATAGATATGTAAAATCAAAATACAGATCAAGGGCAACAAAGATCTTACAGCCCTTGATTTAAAATTTTTATTTGTGTGCTGTAAGGATTTTTTTTTAAGATTTATGTATACAAGCACTGGGTACAGTCAGAAGCATGGGAGGGTGAGAGAATTCACCAGAGCCAGAGTGGGGAACAGAACAGGTAGACTGATGAAATACACTGCTAAGCAGAGTAGCGGGTGTGGCAGGAGAGGTCTGTCGCACCATGTGGGACCCTCGCCAGTGGCTGGGGATTGACCAGAGCTGCATAGGCTGCAGGCAGCTCCACAGCCCAGTGCTCAACTGCTGCGCCACTAGGGGAGGCCCATGTAAAGATTTTTTTAGAGCTATTTTTGGAGTCATTTTATCTTTCAGAAGTTTTCAGACCAATCAAAAAAATATATATTCCATTGTCTTCCAGAGGTTTCAGATCCTTTTTGAAGGGTGCCTTTTGAGTTGAGCTTATCTAAGTCAGAGTTCCCCCAAAGCAGTCATGACCATTTCAAATGTTTACCCATTTTCCAAAGAAGCTCAAGAACTGGTCCATAGACCAGAGCAGGGGTAATGGACCTTTGCCGTTAGATACCCCAAATTATCTTACTATGAGAGGCCCTGTTTATCAACAGTTTCACCAAAATACAGCGAATCATGTTTTCCCCCCCTTTGAACCGAATGGGATGACTGGACAAGCATCAACCAATAAAATACAGGTATATACAATGAATGGGGAGCTCAAAATGAATACAGGATGAAACCTGAATCATGGGAGACTTACCCTCAAATTACAGGGTCAGTGAAAAGGTAGTGAGAGTCACTGGGTTCTGTGGACACCAACACCTTTTTCCTCACCAGCCTGGGAGTCATTGGGGGTCATCATTAGATGCCAGTTGTGACACCATTCTGAAATATGAAAAGTTCAAAAACAAAGCAAAACAATGAATCACTGAAGTAGTAGATAGTAAAAGGGTTTACACACATACCCAAGAGACAATTTGCAAACCTAGAGCATTCAACCCAACATAGGGACTGAGACTTGGGAGAATATTGCTATAAAGCACTTTTTGTAGTGAGGAAGAAGTGACTGTTCATTCTTTATAGTGACTGATTATATTAGACTTTTTCAAATGAGAGGAAATTGGTCAGTGGTTACTGCCTATCAACCTTGGGAAACAGTTTAAGTTTTACTTAAGGTTTCCAGGGGTATAGACAAGAAATGACCCAAATCAGGGGAGTCTTACAAAATAACCAAATTTAACTTTGTTTGTATGACTTTCAAACTAGTTTTGTGTCTGGCAAGGGAATTTTTAAGGCTGTTCTTCTTTTTTTTCTGGCTTATTTCCTTTTGAGACATATTCTTTGGGATCCAGAGCAAATACATGCAATGTTGTTATCCTGGAGCCACAAAGTCTTAGAAACCAATTGGTGATGAAAAGGATTTGCAAGAAGCCTGAGCTATGTACCAGCCTCCCAACTGTTCGAGTCTTCCAGAATCACTTGTTAGGCATGTGAGACTTGAAAGTGATTACAGCTTCCAGGCTATGAGCTTCCTCAGCCCACGGTGAGTAGAGCAGATGAGGTAGCCTGCTGAGTACTTGCCCAAATTGTAGATTCATGAGCAATATTGATGCTGTTGTTTTGTAAGCCACTGAGTTTGGGGATGGTTTATAGCACAGCAGTAGATAACTAGAACAACCTGAAATCAATCATTTTTTCAAGGAGCTGTTTTCTTTTAGTAGAAAATGGCATTGGAAATAAGACTTGGGTGCTGATTCACTCATTATACAACATTCACTCATTATACAAAGGCTTGCTTCTAAGCCTTTCCAGTGTACAGAATGGGGGTAAATATATTAGAAAAAAAACCTAAGTTTGTATTTATATTTCTAATTAAATTTACCATTACAGGAAGTTTTTTTTAAGATTTATTTTATTTATTTATGAATACAAGAACTGGGGTTTGGGCCAGAGGTGCAGGGGGTAAGAGGATTCACCAGAGACAGAGTGGGGAGCAGAAAAATTGGGTCTACTGAAATACTCTGCTGAGGGGAGCAGCAGGCAAGACAGGAGAGGTCTGCTGTGTGATGTGGGTCAGCTCCCTGGCCAGGGATTGAACTCATGCTACAGTGGCTGGTGATAGCTTGATAGCACTGAGACTTTTAACCCTGCGCCACCATGGAGGCCCCTGAGAAGTTTTTAAACTATATTTATTCATTATCACTTCTTTTTATCCTGAAAAATCTTGGCATCTAATTAATACATTGATGTACTCCTTTGCTTCATCCTACAATAATTTAGCATACTACTAAAGCACTATTAACATTACGAGAACATTGATGTTAGCATAACTACTAATGATAAATCTATTGAGTGACTTTGAGATTTCTATGCATTTCTCTTTGTTATGATTTTAGAATATTCTCCATAAATGAAGCACTGACTCTTCTCTGAGTGGATATATTCAAGTTGACAAAACTTTAGGTACACTAGTTACCGGTTCAATTTGGGGGATTCCTTTTATTTTTTTCTTATTTTACTTTATTTTCATGATTCAAAAGTGAAAACTACATAAAATGATCAAGTCAGCTCATTACTAGCCCTTCTACGCTATCCTCACACACCCCCTCTTAGCTTCCAATTTGTTTTCCTGTAAATATGCACCCCTAGTTTCTGTTTTTCCTTATAGCACAAGTAATCTTGCTTTTTTGTTGGTTTGCTTAGCAAAATTATTTAGAATCTACCTTAAGTGAGTGTTTCACTGAGTTCATGCTAAATTTATTTAACGTGGTAAGGTAAATTTCTGTTTTCATGATATTGAGAAAAATACTCTCCAAGTGAAGAATTGACAAGGTATCCAAATCTACCTTCTGCCTTTCAGGAATATCTGAAATGCAAGGTTTACACTTATGCTGTTGAGTTAACTACTATTTCATCTATTTGTTATTGTTGTTAATTTTGTACTTCTTTTCATCCTGTAATTACTATTTCTAAAATTCAAATTCACCATGGAAAAATGAGACAAAAATGTACAAATATGGGAAAACACTGCCATAATCACAGAGTTAAGTTAGCTTTGTATTCTCCCTGGAAAAAACAAACTACAAAAATAAATATATTAATCAATATAAAAATCTAAAATATCAGGAAAAATAGCATAAATAGTATATAAAGAGTTGCTATTTTTCTTAATATAAGTGTGAAAAACCCAATAGCCCAACAGGGAAACATGGTGAAAATATCAATAACCCAACAGGTAAAGAAGGTAGAAGAACAGACTATTCACATGTATGGAAACATTACTGTACATAGGATTATAACAAGGTAGCAATGACAGTAAAAGTAACAATAATGATAAGTAGCAATAAATGTTCAAGTACTTATATTGTATCTGGCAGTTAGGCGGAAAGGAGCATTTTGGAGAAGAAACAGAATTCAAATTATGTTAGTATTCTGGTAAAGAAGGAAAATAGAAAGATAGTCAATATACTTAGTACTTTGCTTGTATTAATTTATTTAAACCTCACAAAAACACATTGGGCTTGGTCTTATTATAATTTGGGATATTATTCCAATTTTACCAATAAAGAAACTAATGGCTGTAGGTATAATTATTTTAAATGAGATTAAAATATGCAAATTAATTCATCACTTTTGAAGCTGAAATATTTTCATCATACAGTCAGACCTATATAAAGTAATATAGTGTTCCTAAAAATATGAGGAGACTGATAGTCTCATACATTTGGGAGTATCAATTGCTAAGAATAATAATTAGATGCACCTAATAGCATCTAATGTTTTGTTAAATGTATATATGACTTAAACTATGAGAATTTCTAACCGGAATTTCTCAGAAGCCTATTTTGACTTTGCAAATATGAAAGTACAAAGATATTTATTGTAGTACTTTTCTTCTAGTTGCAAAAGATTAAAACAGTTTAGCCGTGCCATCAGTGACAGTATATTAGCTGCAGACAATAAAACACTTGATAGCCACAATTGAGTCTGAACTCTGTGCCTATGTACTGATCATGGAAATACTGTTGAGATGGTTAAGGGATAAAGACAACATACAGAACTGTGGGAATATTCTTCTCTGACTTATATTGTTAAAATAAGGCAATATGCTTGCATATGCATGTGAAGTCTCTGAAGGCAAGAAACTTAAGAGTGTTTGTCTCTGGAGAAGGGACTGAAGGTCTGAGGTGAGAGAGACATTTACTTTTCATTATGCAGTGAGTTTTTTGCCATATGCAAGTATTGTCTTTGAGATTTAAAAAGAAAATACTAGAGACAGAGAAAGAAATAGTAAGTTTTAAAACAAAATCAACCTTTGGGACTGGCATCTACTCCCAGGTGGCTGTGTTGCTGAAGCCATGCTCTTTGCCTTGTGGAGTTTCTGTCTGCACTAAGTTGCACACGTGATGTGTCCTCACAGCATAAACTCAGGTGCTCTTCACTGACCTTGTCCTCTCCAGTTCTCCTGGGAGCCTTTTCTAAATTGGTTGAGAGGGTGACAAACACGAGTTATAGTTGGTTTTACTAGATAGAGAAATATGCTGTGAGACAAGCTTCAGAGTCAGTGCTAGCAATTGGAGCTGCAGAAGAAATGTTTATAAATTGGAGAAAGGCTTTGAAGCTGAGGGTTTCTTTTGCAGACCAGGCAACTGCTCAGTAGGTGGGATTTTGCTAGCTTTAGGTTCACTTGCAAAAGCTTTCTGCCAAATGCAAAATCCACATAATAAGCAGTTTTCAAAATATATCCACAGAGACCAAGCTTGTTAAAGTTGTTCTTCCCCTACACAAATGTGTCTTGGAATAAATGAGGAAAATACTTATTTCCCAGTTGTCTTTTGGTCCTAGAGATGGATCCAAGAGTCTCCTATTGAATTAGGGCCAACCCAAGGGACATTTTAGCTGATGCTGGCAGGGGTCAGTTCTGGGTTCACTGCTGCTGCTTAATGATGTCTTGTCCCCTACAAAAGGGTGCAGGTGGCATCACGTGGTCTGGAAGGAGGAAGCATCTTGGAGACAAGAGCAGAATTCAGATTACGTTAGTAAATTTAAAAGATAAAGAAGAAAAGTGGAAAATATGAAAAGTACTTAACATGTGGAAAAGGTAACAGCCACAAGCTAGGTGAAGAATTGTTTGCAGTCAAACCTAAGGGCGAGAGCTCATAACAAGTCTTCAGTCAGTATTTAGTTGGCAAACTCGCTGTGAGTCCTGACAATAGGAGAAAAGCATTCCTTTCTACCAACAGTTTTGAGGGCATAATTTTGTGGTCTTTTTAATTCTGGGTGTTAAGGTATTCTTGAAAGGATATATACATATAAAAAATATCAGATGTGGTGATGAAACTGAAAAGTACGACCTAAAAGAAACAAACGAGCAGGAAATGTTATGTACATAGATTTCTAAGGAATGGAAGTATGTGAGACACTTCAGAAAGGGTGTTTTAACCTCACAGGAGCTCCCTTCTGCTGCTTTAATGTCAGTGACTTAATCCTCCTAGCAGCCTCCAGTCTAATTCAAATATAACCCAGAGAGTGGTAAGGAGACAATTGTCTTTGTGCTATAGATTCACACAGAGCTCCATATTACTTAATCATGATATTATTTAAATTGTAAGTAAATAATAATTCTTTGTACATGATATTGATCACCTACTAAATGCCATGTGCATTTATTCAGTTTCTCACTAACTCTATACTCATCATTCACGAGGTAAAGGTGCTTCCCATTAGTATTTTTCTTTTGTCGCAAATTCATATTCTCATATTGTCAATGTGCTCCTTTCCTAAAATAATGCAATCCTTTGCCACACCTCTCCCTGTGTGATGTTCAAAATGGAATCCAGCTCATGGTTAGAAACATGTTTTTGGTGTGAAAAGAATGTTCTAGAACTCACACATCACCAACGTTTACCGAAACCAAGTGGTGGTAAAGGGGTTCTGTCCTCAGGAGCACACAGTCACGGGACCCCAGATCCGGCGCTCAGTTCCCACAGCCTCAGTGGAGTCTGAGGGCCCCGTCCCTGTGGAGAGGAGGGGAGACAGGTGAGTGGGGTCCCCCCCCACCATTCCTACAGGAGCATCATCCTCTAAGACACATTCATGTTTCTGTTCAAAAGACAAGGAATCGCCTCCTGAATCTGCCAGAGATGGGCGGAAGGAGGATACTTATGGAATCAGAATCCACGATTGAAGCCTGAGGCTACAGGGAATGTCCACTTCCATCACGTCCTGTTTCGATCGAGTCGCTCCACTGCCTTGATGGAGTATTCGAAATAAAATAGCTCTTAGGAGAATGCATCGCTGTGAAGAGCTGCTTTTCTGGTTTTCACATTTATGACTTTGAAGCCGTGGGCTGTCCTCGGGCTCACGGACAGCTCCCCTCGGGTTCCAGGTTGCCCCTCCTGTGCGGCAGGTCTGCTTCCCGACTGTCTTGCAGAGAACTCTGGCGCTTACTGTGCGTCTGCGCTGGGGACTGTGTCGTTCCTTATTGAAACATCCTGTGAGGAGAGCAGGGTGGTGTCGCCGACTCCTGTCTCTCCGCGGCATCTGCCCTGCACGGCCAAGGTTCTAGCACGTTTCCCTGACCCTGAGGACCGGCATATAATCTCTTTAATATATAATCTCTTTAAATTTTAAAGAGATTATATATGATCTCTTTAAATTTTATATAAAATTTATATAATCTCTTTAAATTTTGTTTTCAGTGGGTCCAGTTCAAATGGTGGCATAGAAAAAACCTAAACTCACTTCCTACCATCTACAACCAAATATGAAACCATTTACGTAGAAGAAGAGCTGAGTGCTGGATAAGTAGAATTTCCACAAGAGAGATAAAAGGTCAACATCAATACAGGTAGGAGAGACAGAGATACCCCCCACACTAGGGAAGAAATCCCACCCCTGGGAATAGCAGTTCATAGCCGGGAGGGATCCCAAAAGTGTGGAACATTTTCCTAAGGAGCAGGGAGACTGTTGTGTCGTCACTGGGCTCACCAAACCCTCATTCAGGATCAGCAGAGATGAGTCCTAGGACCCTGGAATTGAGGGCAGGCAAAAATGCAACCCAAATGGAATGGAGAATCCACCCTTAAGGGGCTGCAGGGAGACTCACTCACCCCAAGACTCAGCAAAGTAACAAGGGTCATTGCAAACCCTTAGATCATAGTGAAGATTCCCAAGTGCCTCTTTCAACATCTGGCTGAGAGTAAGAAAGTTTACGGATGACCCCCACACGTGGGCAAGCACCATCTTGACAACCTCTGCAACCATGATAATCCCAGCACTGGTGGACACCATTTTGGAGCCCTCTTTCACCCTACCAGAGCCTGTTGGCAGGCTCCCTGTGAGCTTACTCACATGCTGTAGTAGCATATCACTGGTCCACATCAGAGAAGCACATCACAACTCTGGCCAGACCTCTAGCCACTGGGTGTCAGACAATAGAAGCCATGCACCACAGCACAAGCTACATGTGTCTGGGAGGGCTGGCAGCTCCCTCTAGGGAGTCTAGAGCAGTGGTCTCAAACCTCAGGCTTATCAATGCCCCAAATTGCCCATTTGCCAATAGCTAATGACCCATTCAGACATCTGCCCTATCGACACAGAGGTAGTCACCATGCTGACCATGATGACCACTGGTGACAAGGCATCAGGCTTTACCCTCAGTAAGCCTCAGTGGAGCCCCAGCATCATTACGCAGCTGAATGAGGCCAACAACACCACACACTCTGCTGCCCCAATACAGCGAGTGCAAGAGCAGGTGCGTGCACACAGAGGAATGCAGCCAAGGCCCTCATTTGGGAGCCAGAGGGGGCTACGCTGTTGAAGTCCATAGGAAACCACCCTCACGTGACCCACCCATCAAGACCTGAAGAGGTAGTGGAGTGAGCTAATACATGGAGGTCAGCAGAATGTGAAGGGAGAGGAGCAGATCTCAAATAAAATAGCAAGAGTAAACTTCCTTAAAGACACAGGGATAAGCAAACTATCTGATGAAGAATTCAAGGTAACTGTTATAAAGATGTTCGCTACTCATGGGAGAATAGAAAATATAAGAGCTCCCAAAGGAAACAGAAGCCTGCTTCTTACCCCTACCATCAGTGCAAATGTGAGAGAATCCACAGTCTGCATGCACGCCACCGGCCTCACATTCATCTGCATGCCTCTCTCTGGCCAGGCCCATCAACAGCTCCAGCTCTGGACCTCAGAGCAGCACAAGATCTCTTTCTGATAATTTCTCCCAAAACGATTTTGGCAAATGCCAAAACTTTGAAATAACTATATTTAAGTATCTAATAATAACATAATTGACAAGGAAACAACTAGGATTGACAAGCAATATTATATCAGAACATACCAGACATTTAAGAAGTTTCACATAATTTTTTTAGAACACTAATATTAATATTCATGTCTATGCCAAGGCTTAACATTTTTCCCAAGTAAGAATGCTCCCCATTATGTTGCAATTTATCAACTAAATACTCAACAGGTCAAGCGCATCTCATGTCTTTCCCATGAGGAAAGGGAGAAATTTCATGGGATATCTGAGGAGCTCTACTAAGGTTCTATAAAATTTCCTCTAATCAATCAAACACAAGATTGTCAATTTTTCCTAATTTAGATTTCTGAGAAGCTTTGTCATAAGCATTAGAAAAAACATCGTTTAATGATCCAAAATGACAATTTAAAGATAGCAAGACGAGTCTCAGCAAGCACAATGCTGACAGCCAAACCTTAAATTGCCCCATAATTGGAATTCTTAACCTTCAAAAAAAAAAAAAACCCCTTAGTCTCCCAACTCCCATTTCACCTGATCTTGAAAGACTTAAGCAGGTTTCCCCCAGACTGCCTCTTCTGTGCTCCATGTCTCCCAACCAAATGGCACAGGGACACAGAAAAAAGTTACACTCCACAGCACACCTTTAAAGGGAAACATGTTTCAACCCCACCCATTAAATTCCAAAGTAGTTTTCATCAGCCAAAGTAAATTCCAAACCATACCTCCTGGAAACACTTGTTCCAGTTCCCATTTTATTTTTTTTTTTTAAATATTAAATTTTATTTTTATATTCCCCCATACAATTGCAAACGCCCCATTCTGACCCCAATCCTTCCCCTCCCGCCCCCCACCCCCCAAAAAGTGTCTCTGGTTCATAGTTTTTTGTTGATTTTGATTTTCACTTTCTTATATTCATTTTCCTGGTCCCTTATTTAAGTTTTCTAGATTCCTGCTATGAGTGAGACCATCCGGTATTTTTCTTTTTCTTTTTGGCTTATTTCGCTGAGCATGATCCCTTCCAGTGCCATCCATGTTGCTGCAAATTGCATGTGTTTATCTTTTTTGAATGCTGAGTAATATTCCATGGTATATATGTACCACATCTTCTTGATCCAGTCATCTATTTTTGGGCATTTGGGCTGTTTCCAAAGCTTAGCTATTGTAAACAGTGCTGCTATAAACATAGGAGTGCAGGTGCTCTTTGGAATTGATGTTTCTGTGTCCTTTGGGTAAATACCTAGGAGTGGAATTGCTGGATCATATGGAAGCTCTATGTTTAGTAGGTCCAGAAATCTCCACACAGCTCTCCATAGTGGTTGGACCAGTTTGCACTCCCACCAACAGTGCACAAGAGTTCCTTTTTCTCCACATCCTCGCCAACATTTGTTGTTGCTAGTTTTTTTAATATGTGCCATTCTCACTGGTGTGAGATGGTATCTCATGGTAGTTTTGATTTGCATTTCCCTGATTACAAGTGATGTTGAACATTTTTTCATATGTCTGGCCATTTGCATTTCCTCTTCAGAGAAGTTTTTTTTAGCTCTTCTGCCATTTTTTGACTGGATATTTTTCTTTGTTGTTGCTGAGTCTCATCAGCTCTTTGCAGATTTTTGTGATCAGTCCTTTATCATTAGTGTTGGGTGCAAAATGTTCTCTCCAGTTGGTGGGGTTTCTCTTTGTTTTTGTTATTGTCTCTTTTGCTGTGCAGAAGCTCTTTAATTTGATGTAGTCCCAGCTGTTTATCTTTCTCTTCACTATCACTGCTTTGGGTGATGTGTCTGTAAAGATGTCTTTGATGTGCAAATCCCGTAGTGTTTCGCCTATATTTCCTTCTATGTATTTTATGGTTTCAGGTCTTATGTCTAGTTCTTTAATCCATTTTGAGTTGATTTTTGTGTATGGTGTAATCCAAATAGGAAAAGAAGAAGTCAAACTATCACTATTTGCAGATGATATGATAATATACATAGAGAACCCCAAAATCTCCACAGAAAAACTAATTCAACTCATCAATCAGTTCAGTAAAGTGGCAGGATACAAAATCAACACGCAAAAGTCAGTAGCCTTCCTATACACAAACAATAAATCTGAAGAAGAAGAAATCAAAAAAACCACCCCTTTTATTATCGAAACAAAAAAAATCAAATATTTGGGAATAAATCTAACAAAAGAGGTAAAGGACCTATACAAAGAAAACTATAAAACACTGTTAAAAGAAATAGAAGAAGACACAAAGAAATGGAAAGACATCCCCTGCTCATGGATTGGAAGAATAAACATTATTAAAATGGCCATCCTACCAAAAGCAATATACAGATTCAATGCTATTCCAATCAAAATCTCAATGGCATTCTTCAAAGAAATAGAACAATTATTGATGAAATTCATATGGAATCACCAAAAACCCCGAATAGCCAAAGCTCTACTGAAAAAAAAAGAAGGAAATGGAGGCATCACACTCCCAGACTTCAAACTATACTACAAAGCCATAATCATCAAAACTGCATGGTATTGGAACAAGAACAGACATACAGACCAATGGAATCGAATAGAAAATCCAGAAATAAACCCATAGATTTATGGTCAACTAATCTTTGACAAAGGAGCAAAGACTATGCATTGGAGCAAAGAAAGTTTGTTCAATAAATGGTGCTGGGAAAACTGGGTCGCTACATGCAAAAGAATGAAGCTTGACCACTACCTCACACCATTTTATTTTTGAGCTCAAATTTCTACAGGTACCATCTATACCAATTTCTATCACCTCTAGAGGCCTGAACAATTAGACACAAAGAGAAAGACATACAACACATGGGCACAGATCATTAATTTTCATTTATGCATGTGGACCATCTTATGGCACTGCAGTTTTACTCATAGTCACAAAGACACAGCATTTTCTTTGCTTCCTTACAAAAACAAAGTTTCTTCACCATTGCCTGGTGGAAAGGTGATTGGTTCTATTCACATCACAGTGCCCAGACTGTCTGCTCACCTTAACCACATGTATGCCCGGAAAAGGCAGTCTACAAACAAACAAAAACAAAAATCAAAGATAGGCCCATCTACAAAAACCTCACAAAAATCAAAATTGTAAAAGAAAAAAATTCAAGCCAAGTTCTTTCCTGGATGAGATTTCTCTTCTGTCCCTACATTTATCAAAGTAAATCACATGGCTGAGCTCAGTGTTCAAGAGAAGGGAGCTCTTTCCCACCTCTGTATGAGACAGCAGCAAAGCCACATGTGAAGAGAAGGGTGAGTAACAGGTTGTTCACACCACAGTAAATCAACCAAATAGACTTTCACCATAAACCATGTGAAAAAAACGGTAATGTCTCGGTGACAGTGGGAATGGTGGAAAATAGTCAAATTCTGTTTTGTTTCTTTCTTTTTTTTTTTTTTTTTGTGGGACCCTCGCCGGTGGCTGGGGAATGAACCAGCACTGCAGAGGCTGCGGGCAGCCTCACAGCCCAGCGCTCAACTGCTGCACCACCAGGGGAGGCCCTGTTGTTTTTCTAATGGAAGTCGAGATGATAGAATATTCTAACTGACTAGATGAGTGTTTGAGAGAAAACTTGAGGTTGACTAAAGTCTGGCTTATATATGTAGGCAAGACTTAGTTCTGACTGAGGTGGAAAGACAAAAAAATAAGCAGGCATTGTGGAGAATATTAGAACCTTCATTTTGGATGCTGTTCCAGTGAAGATAACACAAAACAAACCACCTTGGAAGATAGTAGTTTATAACAACAATCACAATTACATTGCTCACAAATCTGTGGTTTGGGCAGAGCTCAAGGGAACAGTTGATCCTCCTGTTTGGTATCAGCTAGAATGACTTGAGGGAATCTAGAATCTTCTGAAGACTCACTTAGTCTCTTGTCTGGTAGTTGATGCTGAGAAGACTCAAGAGCTAGGACTAGAAAAACTGAGGCTCCTCATGCACCTCTCTGTGTGTGGTTTCATCAGTCTCTGGTGGCTTCGGGAGGCCAGACTTCTTACATATCAACTCAGACTTCCAAGATCCATGTCTTAGAAGAGAGATAGCAGACAGAAGCTCACCATCTTTTTTAGTCTCATCTCAGACCTCACAGCAATCAGCACTTACGCTGCATTAGATTCTTTAGAAACAAGTCACTAAGGTCAGTCCACTTTTAGGAAGGGAATTTAGAGTCCACCAGGGGAGGGCATCAAAGCATTTGTGGATGTATTTTCAGGCCTTGACAAATGTCATGAGAAAGATGCTCAGTAGATTCCAAGCAGAGATGATGAGGAGAGGCTTATGCAAACCAGCATGAAAGCAAAGCAGAAATCCAAACTTGTCATATAAATTTGAGAGCCAGAGGATACTCCAAAATTTAAAGTTTGGAGAAACAGGCAGAAACAACAACAAAAATGAGAATGAATAGTGAAAAGAATCTGAAGGAGAAAAACCAGGAAGCATGATTTTTCTATCATTATTTTCTAGACAAATGTGAAGTGTATGAAAGCCAAAAGTGTGTTATCATTACTGGTGATTTTCCAGCACAATACCTTTAGAAACGCAAAAATTAGTTTTAGATCCATTTGGACTATCAGAAGGACTGGGATAGGGACTGAATGACTAGGAGATTGGGAAGCAAAAGCACAAAAGAGATGCTGATGGTAGAGTCTAATTCTTTTTTTTTTTTTTTTAAGATTTATTTATTTATTTATACAAGCACAGGTCACAGTCAGAAGTGCAGGAGGGTGAGAGAATTCACCAGAGCCAGAGCGGGGAACAGAACAGGCAGACTGACGAAGTACACTGCTGAGGGGAGCAGCGGACGGCAGGAGAGGTCTGCGTGCCATGTGGGACCCTCGCCCAGCAGCCGGGGATTGAACCAGTGCTGCAGAGGCTGTGGGCAGCCTCGCAGCCCAGCACTCAACTGCTGTGCCACCAGGGAGGCCCCCCTTTTTTTTTTTTTTTTTATAAAAGAGGTGATGTTTTTTTTTAAGATTCATTTATTCATACATACAAGAACCAGGGTACAGGCCAGATGTGCGGGAAGGTGAGCGGATTTACCAGAGACAGAGCAGGGAACAGAACAGGCAGACTGACTGAAATACACTGCTGAGGGGAGCAGCGGGCAAGACAGGAGAGGTCTGCCACGCCATGTGGGTATTTCGCCAGTTGGCCGGGATCAAACCGGCGCTGCAGAGGCTGCAGACAGCTTCACAGCACTGCACTCAACTGCCTGCGCTGTAGAGGCTAATTCTTAGCAACTATATAAAGCAAGTGGAAATGCATTTCTGGAATCCCATCATAAGTCTGAGTCAACTGGTAAATCACACAAATGGCATGCAACACACTGGGAGAGGACAAATCCTCCATAGAAGGGAAGAGTAGAGAAAAATCCATGTCAGGTTCAAGAAGTAATGCATCTTCTTTCATTGCCCCCCAGGTACCAACTGATCTGGCCCTTTGAAGCTTTCCTGCCCTATCTTACATATTCTGCCTCCCTTGGTTTTATGCTCTAGCCACAGTCTCCTCTCTTTTCCAAAATGTCCTTGTTAGCCTGTGACATAACAAGCATTGTTTTATAAATATATATGAAATGTGATGTGCTCTCACAATCTGCCATGGTCCAGGAGTGCTTGGTTTGGTGGCTTGGTCTGTCCCTACTGCAGGTCAAGGAGCAGGAGTGAAGAGACAGCAAAGGAGATAAAGCTGGGCATCTGATTAACAAGCTTAGTAGTCTAAGGAACAGGCACGATGAGAGTAGAAAATCTAAAAAGGACATATATTGAACATGTGTAATGTGCATTGTCCATGTTACATTTTCTAATCTTTACAACAACCATGTGAAGTTGGTGTTAACTCCATTTTACAAACTAGAAAACTAGCATTTTCCCCTAGCTCAGACAGCTGGTGGTCAGATCTGGCACCCTGAAGCAATGTTTACGATTGTTATGGCAAATAAGTCATGAGAAGGCTGAGGTTCCAGTTCAAGTAACTCAGCTACTGGAAAGCAGTGTTCAAAGTACGAATTATGAAAATTATAGATCCAATTCTTGGGGTCCTGGAGGGCAAACCAGAACCACCAGTTACTGGAAAAGTAACATAGCAGGCACATGAATTTGAGCCAATGAAATCACAAATTGATATTTCTAATAGAATTATAGTACCTGCATGGACCCTTTAGAATAGCATCTAGAGATGGCATTTGCATTTCATATGTTTGTGATAATTAACCATTTTGAAAGGCAGCGTTGGTGGAGGTAATTACACAATTGCACATATATTTATAGTTCCCTATACAATCATAGGTGAGCTGAACACTTCACTGTCCAATTAATGACTGTTTAAATAATAGCCTAAACCACTCGGGTCGACTCTCTTGTTGAGATAATACAGCTTTGCAAAATAACTGCAGGAGTACAGATAAATGGTCTTGGAAACCATGCTATCATGTCTAACAGTAGGAAACTTGGTCCACAGTAATGTGATTTCAAGCTAATATATATAAGCACAGAAGATCCTCTCTTCTATCACATCAGAGTGCACAAGTAACCAAACAAGGATCTGCTGAGAATCATGTGTATCAGAAGTTATGGGAGATAGAATGATGAAATAGTCTTTGTCCTCAAAGAGCTTACAACATGAAACATGCAGCCTCAAGTAGCCAACTCAATTCTGAGAGGTTTAATAAAAATGATAACCACCCTTCACTCTCATAAAAAGGGAACAATTACTGTGGGTGGCAGTAATTTGGGATGGAGTCCCACAGATTAGGAAGAAATAGATTTACTAAGTCCCAGAGGAAGAGAAGGGCAGAGTGGACACAGGGCATAGTGAGTAGCTCACAGGAGGGATTTAGACTGGACATCATTAGAACTTGAGGCTTGAATGGATGATTGGGTCTAGCTTTAAAGTTTGGGCTCAATCTGTTGAAGAAAGTTATGCCAACATCAGATATCATAACATCTTAGGAAGTTGTCTTTTGTAAAATATGCAGAATAGTTTGCTCCTTTCAATAATTTTTACTCTTCCCCTTCCATTCTAGAAAAGCAATAGAAATGCAATCTCTGTCCCACTAAAGTGATCTGTTGTCATTTTCTTTTAAGATACCTCTCCTATCTCCAAGGACATAATCCAAAGAAAAACATATTTACAAAGTAAGCCATATTTACCACATTATGGAATGTGCAGCCTTCATTTTCAATTTTAATTTTAAATAAATTCATTTAAGTATGATCAAACTGGTCCATCATTAGTTTTATATTGTATCTGTAAAACAAGGGAAGTAAGATATCAATCCTTTGGGGAAATACTATGCTATTATAATTTTTTTTGTTCAAAAAAAGGCCATGGGCCAAGTAACTCAAAACAAAATTACAATTTCAAGAACTTAATTCCAGCCATCTATGTACCTGAGTGAGGATCCATGAATAATAACCTTCTTCTGTAGCAGATTAAGGTTGAAATTAGATTCGGGGAACTGAGATGAAGTAACAAATAACTAATGGAAAGATGGATATAAAAAATATAGCTAGTGTCTTATCCCATAAGGAAAAGATGACACCAGCACCCTAACTATAAAGATCAGTTTCAACTAGCCACCTGGTTTCAGCACATTGGGAGGGTCCAGGAAGTATCTAGAAAATACAGTTGACCTTTGTATAATGCAGGTGTTAGGGGCATCAACCCCCTTGCAGTTGAAAATCTGAGTATATCTTTTGACTCCACCAAAACTAAACTACTAATAGCCTGATGTTCACAAGAAGACTCGCATGATAACATAAAATCAATTAACATGTATTTTGTGTGTGTATGCAATTTTATACTGTATTCTTACATTAAATCTAGAAAAAAAAGAAAACTTAAGAAAATCTTAAGAGAAAAAAACATTTACAGTACTGTATTATCATTCATGAAATATTCCTGAGAAATGAGCAAATGTACAGTGAGCTGGAAATAACACACACAAATACAAAGGTGAAAAGGATAAGCATAGCTGGGCACTTTATAACAATTTGCTCAACAAAAGATCATTTTTGTGGGGCCATGTGGTCTGCATCTAAGTCTCACAGATGTCACCACATGTGAGGGTCTGGGTCTGGGAAGATGGGTTAACCAGGAGAGTTACAGAGTGAAGGTCACAGCAGAATGCAGTAAACCTCAGTTTCTTTAAACATAGAGAATTCTAGATGTTAGCTCTACTTGGGTGTCATAGCTAGAAATGCTGTACTTCTCATACATGAAATTATAAGAAGAAAGAAAAAATGTGGACAGAGGCAGATAGAGCTGTGATTCTCTGAACACATGGTGTTCTATCTTCACCCAACAACCTCAAAACCTTTGTCCTCCATTGCCTTTCTCATTCAACTTATCTTTCAGCATCCCCTCTTGTATTTCTTAAGAACATTGGCATTGAAGAGTTGTACATTTGTGAATTCTCATAAACAAGTTGTAATTTGAACTTTTAAATTGTATAGTGATTAAATAAAAAGAAACTTGGCAAAAAGGACTTACTTTCTTTATGTTCCCTTCTGTAGTCAACTGAGAGTAGAAATAAACTATATAGCAAGCCTATTTCTCCAAATGCTGTATGAAATTAGGCAGCTAAAAATATATTCCATCTTTTTCAAGCATGTCAAGTGGTTACAATATGTCAGGTTGTTACTTTGAAAATGATTGTGATATCAAAAATGAAAGATTAGGATTTCAGGGAGGAAAGAAGCAGTGGTAGCCAGGGGAGATTTTATCTATAAAAGATACCATCTCTCCATGTTAATAGCCTCAAGAGAGAAAAGCAGCCAGGGAGCCAATGGGCAAAAAATCTGGTTGATATGGAAAAGATTCTGATCTGAACTCAAAGACTTTTCAGAGTTTTATGTGTCAAATCAACATCTCTTTAACCCTGAAAAGGAAGAATCAGTATGAAATTAATTCAACCTCTTCAGGGGGCACATACCCCAGGAAGAGCTATTGTAATAAGACAAAGAGGAATGTGGAGCCACAAGAAATATAATTGTCTATTGCTGTGAGACTCTAATGACAAGGGAATTGAAAATTAAGGCACAGAACATGCCAACAATCCAAGTCAACACATTTTTTCAGCACCTTACCAACAAGGAAAATAAAGGGATCGTGGTAGACAACAAAGTGAAAGTGCTTACAAGTCAGAATATAACCATCCAAGGATTAAGGAAAACATTCCCCTTGAGGGAAGATACTTGTTCTTCCTAATAGAAACTAAAGATTTGAATAACCTGTAATAATTCTGGTTTATTTGAAGCAAAATATTCTGTTGCTGTTGTGATTTTCTTTTATTCCAAGAAACAAACAGGGATAGAAAAACTGAAAATGAAGCACTTTAGATTCATTTTCAAACATATCAGCCAAAATCTTGACACACGAATCAAGAGGAATACAAAGTGGAAAATGTTTAGTTCAAGGATGGACAGCTTTGAAATCTAGAGTCATTTCTGCTATTGATCTCTGTTGCCGGGTGGCCTGTTACAATTCACACAACTCTCTGTCCTTAACTCATAGACTGAGAAGAAGGAATAATTTTCCCAGCCCCAACCTTATAACCATATAATAAGACTTAATAAGATAATGGTTCTTAAGGGATTTCAATAACCTGAAAGAGAGAAGCAATAAAACATATTTTAATATCATCAACATATGCATTCTGGAATAATTGTTTTAATGGCTCAATTTTCTCTTATAATAATGAGGACTACAATCCTGACTAATTTAACTGGGGAGTGTCTTTCATGCTTGAGTTACTATATAGGAGAATCAAAAGGTACCCTCCTTTCTTGCCTCTATGCTTCTCTTTTCTTCCTCCCCTTGCTTCCATCCATGGATCCTTTCTTACCGTTACTTTTCCTCCACAGGGAAAGTGCATTTTTGCCTCCTCTAACTCCCCACCTGCTGAAGTCACTTTACACTAGACACTCCCATTTTGTAAAGTCTCACGTTTCCACCCTACAGAAATACCTCCACTGATTGTTATTAGTATCTCCAGAAGGCTACTGGGAATATGCCTGTTTTTTCATCTCATCCCCATATATCATCTATGCTGACAGACTTACACTCAGGAGAGCATCTGGCTTGGCTTTGAAGACAGAATACAGCAGTGGAAACTATAGGGGCTTCGTGGGCCATGGAAAGAACCAGCACTTCAAAGCATTGAACGTGATAATATGTTTCTGTGTGTGATTTTCAGAAAAGGGTAAAAAACTCTCCCAAATATTTTGTATCATTCAGGAGACAAAGTGGTTGCCAACATGAGAAGGAAGTCAGTGCAAATTTGTGGCACCAATTACTTCCTTGCAGCGATTGAGATGCTGACATGATGAAAACAACCAAGCCAAAAAGAAACTGGAGTGTGGAAATCAAGATGGCCTGTGGTTGGCAAACTCGTCAGGGCTTGAGGGAATGCAAGGATTAGCACACGTGTGCTCCCTGTATCCACCTTGCTGCTGGCTTTATGAGTGTCCTTGGACCTTTAGTTACACAAACATTTATCAAACACTTCTTAGGTGCTATATAACAGGTGAAGTGCCAGGAATCTAGAGAAGAGTCACTCCCACTCTTATCCTGTGCCAGTCATTAGATGGATTCTGTTTGGAACCCTTCTTAAAGACAGCGTGCTTATTAATTCAATAGATGATCATCAGTGCTTATGTGGATCAAGGGACTGTGTTCAACAATCATAGGACAAAGAAGTATGAGGTGTGTGTATGAATGCAAGGCATGCATTTGATACAATTGCTGTGTACCAAAGTGCAGTTAAGTGCTGAATGATGCAAAAATAATATTAAAATATTATTCAGTGGTAATCCAGAGAATGGACTATTTCCTGCTACCTCATGAAGTAGATATGTTTTTGTTCTCCATTAATGATAGACATAATCTCACTAGAAAGCAATGTGTAGGGAATAGGGGCAGGGCCCGGGACCCATAAACAGAAATGTTTAGCAAAGATACAGATGGAAACATACAAAACAAGATTCAAATAATAACATATGGTTATTGGGTTTTATAAAGAGAGCAATAAAAATTTGAATAATAGTGACTATTTTACACAAGAAATTTCAACTTAATTTAACAGAAATAAGTGGAACCACAGGTGATACTTGTGCTTTTTTAATGTCTTAGGTCTCTCTTTGGATGTTATTTTCTTGGGCTCCTGTTATTCTCTATTATCCTACTGCTTTCTTTTATTATTATACCACATGGCATCTCCTCAGTTAAAATTACTAATAATGTTTACTTTTTTTTAACTTACTATCCTCTTCCTTATACTAAAATCCATGACTGTGGACACAAACTCTCGCTTTTTTCCTAAATCATTCCACAACAAGCACATAACACAGAGCTTAGTAACATGAGAGGACACTTAATATTCTTAGACTAGTTACTTGAAACAACCCTTCAAATGGTATTTTAGGAACTTTTTCATGACTAGCAAGTAGACTGGATGGGAGGAATGAACATGAGGCAAGGAGACACAGAAGATGCATCCTACCTGGTCTCAGGAGGTAGGAACCACAATCATGTGGGGCTATCCTGTGCTTGGGATGGATGTGGGAAAGGATCAGACTGATAGAGACAGGAAGGAAAGACTCAATGAAATGAGATTTGTGGAGCAAAGAAAATGAGAGAAAACAAGATATCCAAAGATTCAGACTGGATGGTTTCTGACAACAGAGAGCTTATCGGGGAAAAATGAGGAAAGCCAAAAAAGGAGGTGGGGAGACTTGGGGAGCTGGAGAGTAAATCATGCATATAGCTACAGATACTGAGTTTAAAATACCTAGAGAACATGCAGGTGGGTATGTTCAAGAAGCAACCGGAGACTCCAAGCTGGGTTGTATAAGTGGGCACCTGTGAGGATTTAACTTTAGGGTCTCCTGATCTGAGAGGACACTTTGCAGCCTGGTAAGCAGCATGTCCAAGGTTGAATGTTAGGAGAATGGATTAGTGAATAACATGAAGCCAGAATCATGAAGAATGTCCAGGTTTTAAGAATTGTAAAGAAAAACAGTCAACAAAGGAGAACCCAAGCACTCAGAACTGCAATAAACAAGGCCACAAACCAGTCACCTACAGTTTCTAACAGCCTGGAATGAGAACAGCTCTAACATCCTACCCTCTGGCCTGCTGCCTGCTCTCTTCCCACGGACATTTAAGTCAATTTTAACTGCAAATTCACACAAATAGACCACAATAGCTGAGCCAAGAGCTGGATTGAGGTCTTCAGCCCCTTCATAATCACCATCACCCTTCCCAAGCTACCCCCGCAGAAGCATACAATCTAAACAAAGCCTCAGGTTTGCTGTGCAAATGCAACTTCAAAAAAAAACATGGGTGTCAACCCTGCCACCCAGTCACCTCTGCTCCCGCTCCAGTAAGTAGAAAATCTGTAGCTGCCACCAGAGCTCACAGAGGTGCATGACCTTAGCTAAGCAGACCCAGGGGACTACAAGAGGAAGGAACAATCGCTCTCTGGTAATGATCTGTGCATTTTACAGCTGACAGAGGTAAGATGGCCTTATTGACCATGTTTCCTCAGAGATCCCCTAGATCAACTTGCCTGAGCTTACACATGTCTGTCAATTGAACCCCTATTAGTTACATAGTCTCTCCTGGACCCAGGGTTAGGACACAGGTCATGTGTGGCTCATTCTCACTAACTCACAAAATGAATCTGTTCTTCGGTTTGTGCCTTTCTTCTATTTAGAGACACTAGTGAACTCTTCTGATGAAAGTCACTTAAAAAGTGGCCTGAATTTGGTCATCCATGGAAGGTGGAAGAACTTTCATGGGGGAGGGATGGTAGGTGGAGTTTGCCAGATTGTGGTCCTCCCTAAAGGCAAGCAGAGAAACTATGAAGACTCCTCAAGTTTCTTTTCCATAAGATGGTTTCTCATGAAGAGTGATAAATCCTTCAAAAGTCCTCTTAGTAATTAGGAAGTTAATAAATCAAATTGACAGCATTAATCAATACCTAAAGCCATAGCATTGACCTCATATTTGTAACAAGGAGAAATTAAGCAGCAAATCTTTTACAGTATTTTGAAGCTCTGTTCCAAACTACAACAATAGTTCATGTCTTGTCAGACTATAATCAATTATTTCATAGATTTAATGGTATGATTCTCAGGATAACACAATGTCGACCTGTAATCAGGGAGTTTCAATAGCTAATCAAAGGTTATAATTTAAGAAAATCAGGGTAAGGCCTGCTTTTGACAAGTAATGATACTTTGCTTTTAAATTTTATAGAGGTGATAAAAATAATTTAGAGAAGTTTTTAGCACCTCTTTTGAAAGGAACTCAAAGCACTTAGCAAATATCAACTTATTATTCCTAAGAACACTTCCAGTGGAAGTAGAGGAGAGAGCAATTATTGGGTTGTATAGTTTATAGATTCAGCAGAGGAAAGGCAGAGATCCTTTTCTTTTTTAAAATAGCACATTTTATTCAAGTTCATGAAAGCACTTTGGAGATAATCATGAAGCTGCAAAACCCACACTGGGAATACTAGTTATAAAAGCATCAGACTAAGGCTCAGGTATTCCAACTGTAGTTCTTTCTGGCAATGATGCCATGCAGAAGTCATTTCATCTTTCTATAAAGTAGAGGATTGTTCTAGAACCTGTTTCTCACCCTTGGCATTATTCACATTTGAGGGTTGGATAATTATCTGTGGGGGTGGGGGCTTCCCTGCGCATTAGAGGATATTAAGCAGCATCTCTGGCCCCCAGTCACTAAACAATATTAGCAACCAAAAATATACCCAGGCTTCCCTCAGACATTGCCAAATGTTCCCTGGGGTCGAAGAGGAAGGAAAAGACCCTGGTAAAGAACCACTGCTTTAAATTTAAGGAAACTGATTGCAAAATAATAGTAATAATCTTGCCAACAATATGTTGGGGATAGTCATTTCCTAAGTAGCACACTGTCAAATGGTGACCAAGGCTGTCACAGAGAACCCAAGACTCCACAAAGATAGGATTAGGATTAGGATTAGGATTAGGTTAGGAAGTGTGTATCAATTACAATGGAATACTACTCAGCTATTAAAAATTTAAAAAAAAGATGAACTCTTGCCGATTATGACATGAACAGAACTGGGGGTGGGGGTCATATTAAGTGAAAAAAGTCAGAAGGGAAAAGACCGGTATTGGATCATTTCACTTATATGTTGAATATAGAGAAACAAAACAAAGGGTCAGACAAAACCAAACCAATAAAAAACCCTAGAAATCTGACTATAGAATTGAGCTCACCAGTGAGTGGAGAAGGGAGAGTAATTTGGAAGGAAACACAGTGAACTTTGGTGGAGAACAATGGGTACCTGATGGTGGGTGTGGTGTGGTGACCTGTATCTGGAGAGTGTAAGTCTCTATCTCACAATCATATGCAGTGTTGTAAACCAATGTTACCTCAATTAAATATGTGTGTATGTGTGTCTGTGTGTGTATTTGAGTGTATGTGTATAGGTGCATACATATTGGGGGTGGAAGTAGTGATGACATTTGAAGGCCAGGTTAGGGCCAGATTATGGGGAAATACTTTTTGCCTCCTACCATTTATATCTATAATGTCCTTGTCAGATAAGAGCACAACAGTGTATTATCTATAAATAGACTTAGACCCATTATGCTCTTGCTGTTCACTGTACTTTGAGTGTTTCTAATTTTTGTTGTAAACAAATTAGCTAGACTATAACCAATCTTTTCTTAGTCTGTGTTACAATGGCAGCGAAGTGTGAGAACAGAAGAAGACACTATCTTCCTCAACTCCACATATTAATGCTACTTCCTAGAAGTCTATGAGGTATAGTTCAAATAAATGCTAAACACTTTCACAGAGCCCGGTATGCAGCTAATGTGTGATAATTATTAGTAAAGCTCTTATTTAAAATAATTACAGTACAGCCCCTTTACCTGGCACAATTAAGTCCAGCACTCAATCAATAAAGCCCATTAGAGCAGGAAATTATTAAAATGATATGTATAGGTAGCAAATATTTTAATGGAAAAGGTAAATGTTGACTTATCTGCACAACATTTGATATAGGAATATTTTTGAATGTGATTCTTCTGATTAGTATTTTATATCATCTGTATTTCATATGACACACCCTTGGTATTTCCAGTTCACTTCTTCTTTTTTTAAGATTTATTTTATTTATTTATGCATACAGGAACTGGGGTGTAGGCCGGAGGTGGGGGGGGGTGGAGAGAGGATTCACCAGAGATAAGAATGTGGAGCAAAACAGGTGAATCTACTGAAATACACTGCGGAGGGGAGCAGCAGACAAGACAGGAGAGGTCTGCTGTGCCATATGTGGGTTAGCTCCCTGGTGGGGGATTGAGTTCATGCAGCAGTGGCTGGTGACAGCTTGATAGCACTGAGACTTTAACCCCTGTGCCACCAGGGATGACCTCCAGTTCATTTCTTTAAAATGAGAAAGAATTTAAAAATGTCGGACAAAGCATTCCGAGTGTAGACTTTACCTAGATTTTGATGAAATTGAGCAGCTTGTCCCACTTAATTCAACCATTTCCACTCCCTACCCCATCCCACCCCACTCAGGACATTGTCCCTATATTGAGATTTTCAGAAGTTCTCAAGTTATTTCTAAGAGTACCAGGGGAAAAGAAACACCTTTCTTTTCACAATAACATTGTGCTGGTTTTTTTTTTTTAAAGATTTATTTTTTTAAAGATTTATTTATTTATACAAGCACTGGGTATAGTCAGAAGTATGGGAGGGTGAGAGAATTCACCAGAGCCAGAGCAGAGAGCAGAGCAGGCAGACTGACGACACACACTGCTGAGGGGAGCAGCGGGCGCAGCAGGAGAGGTCTGTCGCGCCATGTGGGACCCTCACCCGGCGGCTGGGAATCGAACCAGTGCTGCAGAGGCTGCAGACAGCTTCGCAACCCAGCGCTCAACCACTACGCCACTGGGGAGGCCCCTGTACTGGTTTTAAAAATATTTTTATAAATTATAGTAAGTTATACCTTGTAAGCAGGTTGGCCTGTGAGATGACTAACATGGCTAGCTCTCAACTGGAATCTGCTAACCGCACGCCTCATGTCGGAGTGGCTGATGGTCATTGTGCCCTGGAGCCTGGGTTCTACACTGTGGTGCCCTCACCATGTCTGCTCCTAGTGACTGGCATCCCTGGGGAGCTCCTGAGATGCAGGGTCTGGGCTCTTTCCAGCCTTGCCAGATTCCACCTGCATTTTAGCAGACTCTCCAGGTGAGTTTCATGCGTGTCACAATTTGAGAAGCATCTCAAATTTTTGCTAGAAAGACTTTAGCTTTTCTCAACCCTAGCTGCAATTTAAAATGCCCTAGGGAGGGCCTCCCTGGTGGCACAAGGAGTTAAGACTCATTCTATGAAGCTGTCCACAGCCACTGCAGCACAAGCTTGATCCCTGGCCAGGGAGATGACCCACATGGCACAGCAGACCTCTCCTGACTCGCCTGCTGCTCCCCTCAGCAGTGTATTTTAGTCGATCTGCCTGTTCTGTTCCCTACTCTGTCTCTGGTGGATTCTCTCAACGCCTCCCCCCCACCCACATACACCTCTGGACTGTACCCCAGTTCTTGTATGCATAAATAAATAACTCGTTAAAAAATAAAAATATAATATGACCCAGGGAGTTCTTAAAATCCCAAGAGTCCTCATAAATCAGATCAGTGCCCTGATAAAAGGCACTGCCACGCAAGGGCACAGTGAGAAGACAGCCCTCTAAAAATCAGCATGGACTCTGACCACTACATCTGCTGCCACCTTGACCTGAGACACCCCAGCCTCCAGAAGCAGAAGAGATCACTTTCTGCTACTGTGAGTCTGTGTTCTTTCTGTCATGGCAACCCAAACAGACTAAAACAGCTGACTGTCATCATAGACTCCCATTCTCAGGCTTAATTCTTCTCATTTCACGACTTTCTGTTCCACGTGGCAATCATAACTCAAACCCACTTTTGGGAATGTTCAGGGAAATTTTCATAGACTCATTCAAGCACTTTTTCCCTAGAATTCTAAGATGTTGTTAAAAGAACATTCTTTCATAGCACTTTGAGATGTTATACCAAACTCTCCAAATTGATGCTTTAGCAAAGTTGTTCAGAGCCCAAGCAACACTCGGTGCTGTTCTCCTGCTCCCAGAGCTTGCATTTCATGTAATGTGACATGATGAGGAACTTTGCTTACCAGATTGGTACATTTGGAAATGAAATCAGCACAACAGAATTTGTTGCACAACAAGAAGTTACAACCCAAGATATTGAGAGTAGCCACCAGGGCATGAGCGTGTTCTTGCCTGTGGATTGAAGAGCTGATAGTAACTGTCTGCCATACACCTGAATCCACACCGTGGCTCTGCCCATGAAAACTGCAGAGTGTAGAGCAGCCATGTACCTTAACTAAAGTCACCCAGGGGAAAGGGATGCTTGCTCAGTGCCCACTGATATCAGCTCCTCAGTGCTGGGCAAGGCTGTGACCAAGAAAGGCTGATAACATCAAAGAACAGGCTCTCTCTGCAGCTATCTCTAGCCTCAGTACTGCCCTGGGCAAAGCAGGTGAGGATCTGGGAGACTGAATAGAAAGCAAAAGATTAGCTTGATCAGGCACACAGTTCCCAGCAGCTGAGAAATTTGCACAACCAGAGTCTGAAATTCTGGAAAGTCTGTGGAGCACCAGGAGTGTCATAAAAACAGCCCAGAGGTGGACAGGAGCTCCTGAGCAACAGTCTCCCATGCTGCCACCCCGCCTGGAGCTGGAGATGACAGATGCCCTTGCCATGTTAAACAGAATCTTCTCAGGAGGATGAAAGCCTGTCCTGAGGGCCTCCCTGGTGGCACAAGGGTTAAGATGCAACCTATGAAGTAATCTACAGCCACTGTAGCATGAGTTTGATCCCTGGCCAGCCAGGGAGCAATCCACAAGGTGCAGCAGACCTCTCCTGACTCGCCTGCTGCTCCCCTCAGCAGTGTATTTCAATATATCTGCCTGTTCTGCTCCCCACTCTGTCTCTGGTGAATCCGCTCACCCCTTATACCTCTGGCCTGTACCCCAGCTCTTGTATTCATAAATAAACAAATCTTAAAAAAAAAAAAAAGGCTGTCCTAAGATTTCAGAGCATTACAACGTCAAAGGCCCTCCATTCTGGAGAAGGTTGTCTAGAACCTTCTTCTGTCTGTGGTGACTTTATCTAAACTTAGAGAGACAAACAGGAGTGAGAGAGAGAAGTAGACTTGAAACATCTATTGGAAAAGCCACAGCACAGTACCAACGATGTCAATTTCCTGGGTTTCTAAATTAATTGCAGGATCTACAATCCCCTATATCTTCCCACCAAGGACCCAATTATCTCCTTTGTTCTCTGGAATCTGAGCTGTCTTATCCTGTGATTCTGTTCTACATTGACAAAAAGTAGCAAGGAGCTTTCCAGCAGTGAGGATCCTTGTTCTTAGAATACAAATCTCTCTGCAGGCTGCTTGCTGTCTAGATCCCCAACAAAGCCCGGATTGTTCAAGTAGATGCTTGGTTGTCCAGTGACATCTGCATGGGTGCTCTTTGTTTGGCTTGAGAATCTGCATTTGTGTGCCTAAGAGGCTTGTCTGGATGTTCTACTTGCTGCCTCCCTGTTCCCTGAAGTTACAGCTCCTCCCCACTGGCACCAGACTTCCCCTGCTGATTGGACCAGTACCGTGGTTCTGAATTGTCCTGTAACCCGGTAACTAAAGACAGCTTCTTCCAACCTGACTTTCAGAGAGCAGAAGAGCAGCTTGGAACATGTTGTCTACCTGGCTAAATTCAAACCCAGTTCTGTTATTTCTGTGTTGAGGTAGCAGTGGGCAGGTTAGAAAACCTCTCTGTCTCTACTTTCTTGTCTGTAAAATGGGGCTATCATTACAGCCTACCATGCAATGTGATTCATGCCATTGATGACAAAGGTTAGAGAGAGAGTGTCCATAACATGTTCACAGTGACAGCTCACAGCAAACACTAAGAAGTAAGAAATTCCTTCAAACCTGACGCTGACCCCTTCTGCTGCTATAGGAAATATTTGTGTTCCCCCAGATGCATATGTTGAAACCTCATTTCCCTTGTGAGGGATTTGGAGGTGAGGCCTTTGAGAGGTGCTTAGGTCATGAAGGAGGAGTCCTCAGGAATGGGATTATTGCCCTGATCAAAGAAGCCCCAGAGAGAACTGTTGCCCCTTCTGTCACATGAGGACACAGTGAGAAGACATATTTTCTAGAAACCAGGGTGAACTCTACCTTAGGCTCCCCAGCCTCCAGAACCAGGAGAGATCACTTCCTATTGCTTGTGAGTCTATGGCCTTTTTGCAGTGGCGTTGTAAGATAGTTGACTTTATCTACCCTCACTTCCATTCTCACACCTAAGTCTTCTCATTTCACAACTTTCTGCTGCATGTGGCAATCATAACTCAAGTCCACTTTCTCAAGTTCTCAGTCCAGGAAACTCTCCAATATACTCATTCACTTTCCCCTGGAAATCAAAGAAAATTCCTTGTTAAGAGAACAGGGTGTAGGACTATATCAACCTCTCTAAAACACCACTTTGGGAAAGTTGTTCAGAGTCAAGGCCCAGTCAAGTGATTTAAGTCAGTCATTGATGATATTAAAGGACTATATTTGTCCTTCGGTAGCTAAAGTCATGTCCACCCCCAAACTGTGGACTCCAAAGTAACTTTTTTAACCAGTGCCATCTAACACTTTTTAAAAATAAAACTATAACTAATTAGAAATCCTCACAGAGGAAGCAAACTTAATGCATTCAGGGTGTGGAGCCAGGTCAGTTAAATGACCTCCTCATATTCCATAAATAACATCATCTGTACCTATTAAAAAGACCAGGTATTGGATGGCTGAATGGGTTTGAGTACAGGGACCTTCATCTCAAGGTCATTAGTCTGAAGTCAGCCCACTTCAAAGGGAAGCCTGTGAGCCAAAAATGTATTTTCGGTAATTAGTACTTATATGAGTCTAAAGGATAATGAAAATATGTCCATTCATTTACCATTGAACATAAGGCTAATACAAATTACTCTGAGTGTCTGTGTTCATCTGTTCCATAAATAGAGTTTCTGGGAGAAGGAAGAACAAAAAGAAAGCAGAAAAAAAGGCCAAACAGTGGAGAAAATAAAAACACCGGGCCCAGGAGACAGGAAGGGAGGAACAGGTGGAAAACAGGGAATTCTAAGGCAGTGAAACTACTCTGTACAATACATCAAGGTGGGTAGAGGCCATTCTACATCAGTCCAAACACAGAGTATATACACCACCAAGAATGAACCCTACTGCAAGCTCTGCACCTGCCTGATGATTATGTGTCATGTTGGTTCATCAGCTGGAACCAATGACCCACTCTGGTGGAAGCTGTGATAGTGGTGGAGGCTGTCCTGGGTTGGGACGCATGTGGGAATTCTCTGTATGGAGCCTTTCAATTTTCCTGTGATCTTAACATTGCTCTAAACAATAAAGCAATTTTTAAATAAGTTTAATAGAAAAAAAAAAAAGATCAGCACGGAAAAAAGGATTGTGTAAATAGGGAAAGGAGAGCGATTTATGTTCGGTTCCACCCAGAACATGTACAGATGTCTCTCTTCTGGAATGATCAATGCGACAGTGAAGACAGAGGAAGATAAGGGGAGCCGAGGAGTTATGAACAGGAGGGAGGAAAGGCACCTGCCCTCTGGCAGACCACTGCCCCGGCTCTGGGACATGGACCAAGTAATTCATCTCACATTTGTACAATGACTGGATTGCACTAGAGAATCCCTTCCTGCTTTGAAAGACTAGGAGTCTCAGCAGTAACTTAAATGAAGAACAGGAAAAAAAGTGGCCAGTATTACAAATAGGTGCATATAATAAGATGGGGAGCAGCCATGATCATGAAATCAGCCTTACAAGTTAGCGGACCTTTCAGTTCAGCAGTGAGAGGGTATCTGGCACCCATTATCATTGAAATATTTTCAACATCATTTGAACTTTGGTTCAATCATCTGAGGTCTATCCTCCCATATCATCAGGACCCCTTCTTTAAAATCCCTTCCCTTGGGCGTCCCCAGTGGCGCAGCAGTTGAGCGCTGGTTTGCAAAGCTGCCTACAGCCTCTGCAGTGCCGGTTCTATCCCAGGCTGCTCCCCGGCCACCAGAGGAGGGTCCCACATGGCACGCAGACCTCTCCTGCCACCCGCTGCTCCCCTCAGCAGTGTACTTCGCTCCTTCTGCCTGCTCTGCTCCCCGCTCTGGCTCTGGTGAATTCTCTCACCCTCCCGCGCTTCTGACTGTACCCAGTGCTTGTATAAATAAATAAATAAATCTTTAAAAAAAAATCCCTTCCCATATCTACATTAAATTGATATTTACAGTATATTGTTCTGGGTCTATTTACATATTATTAACTACATTGTGTAGTCACGCTATCTTTCTTACTAAACACAAGGCTATTGATAGATTTCGCTAAGCAGAATAAGTAAACCTTAAATTCTGCCAGTGAGCTATCTCTTCTTACCAAAATCATCAAAGCAAGGTTTACAAATTTAGAATGATTCAAAAATATATTCTGAGTTTGTTTTGGTTTGTCTACTTAGAAAACAGGTAACCTTGACTTTTGTATAATGAATATCACCTTTCAAAAATGACTTAGAATAGTCCCAAAGAACTTTCCACATTTTCTAGTGGATTGATTTTTACAATATTTGTCATGTAAATAAAGAGACAGAGACAGATCAGCCATACAATGAAATATCAGAGGACTTGAGGTATAACAACAGACAATCAGATGGCCCTTCCTCTGGTTACTTGGAAGGCACCACTCAACTCTCTGCTATTAGAGGAAAGAATTAAGATGGAGGGAATGAGGGATATTGGCATAGAGTAAGAATAGGAATGAAATTAAACAAAACCTGATAGATTGAAACTTGGGTGGGCTGGAAAAACCTGAACGAATTGCTTGCTATGTATGTCTACCTGCACAGGTTAACAGTTAAATACATTCATTATATCACCACCATAAGAAATCATGCCATGACAGTAAAATCTCACAGGGCCAACACTGAAAAATTCAAACAGCAGCTGTTATTGCTTAAATGACTAAATGTCCTTAATAAAAATATCAGATAATCCAAACCCAATTAATTCAGAGCTCATTTTTCTGGTCCCTTGCATTTCAAATTAACAAAGTTTTTACTCTACCTGACTGGTAAATGTTTCCTATCACATTCTATTTGCATCTAATTATTTCTCGAGGCACCAGATTTAAGTGGTCTATGGAGCATGGGTTATTACAGGCTTTCTCTACAGTTAAAGATATCAACATTGTCAGACCTCACCTGCATTTGTGGTCCAAAATATCAGTGTCACATGGTTATCACATTTCATTACAAAAGACAGATAATTGCCTTCTAATAAGAGATAATAAGCTCATGCCATGTGGATGTACCAGTATATATGTGTGGAAACCAACTAATTGCATTTGTGTTGAGCATTTTCCAGGCCCTACTGCTAAGTTCTGTT
Source organism: Talpa occidentalis (assembly GCF_014898055.3). Lineage (NCBI taxonomy): Eukaryota > Metazoa > Chordata > Mammalia > Eulipotyphla > Talpidae > Talpa > Talpa occidentalis. The sequence goes on from NW_023601322.1 coordinate 16,677,084, forward strand.
ACGTAGAAGGCTCACAATGATCCCTGTCCTCAAGATTTCAGGATGTTGTGTGTGCATGTATGTGTGTGCACATATATCTCCATTGTGGAAAATAGTAACGGCCTCACACACTACAAGAAACTGCATAGTGAAAATTCTATTCTACAGTTACTAAAGACAGGGATGATCTTAGTCTTCATTATCTGCCCTGATCTCTATAATAATTCCCTAAACATAATAACAAAACACATTTGTTAAGGAAATAAAATCAAGAGTGAAATTTTAAAAGGCTAATTAAGTGATAAATACCCAAAAAATGTTCTAAGGGTTTACAGAAGAGGTAAATACTATTGCAGATGGAAATCTTCAGGAAAGACTAAGAAGATGGCAAAAATTAAACTGGTTCTTAAGACATAAATCAATTCTGAGGAATTCAGTTATAATCCACATAATTCAGCATTGGGTTCCTACTTCCTACTAGGCACCATTAAACACTTTTGAAAATTAAAATATGAATTATACCAGGCTCTTGCCCCCTGTGCTCTTGTAATTTAGTAAAGGGCATACAGCATAAATAATACAACATGTTAGGAAGTGCTGTAATAGAGACACAGTGTAATGGGAAGGCAGAAGACTTCTTGGAAGCTATGTTGGAAGAAGTCACACTGTTGAGTTTTAGAAGGTTTTTTAAAGTAACCCAAAAAGTCAATGACAAGGACACAGAGAAAATGTCATTCTAGGTGAAAAGAGAGGACCTACTTCTTATTGAAATTAGGACATTCAAAATTTTGAAGTGTTAACAGTTGAATAATGTGTTTAGGAGGATGAATTTGATATGTGTTTAGCAAAATATTGTTTAGTTACTCACATATCTATCCATTAAATATTATCATGTGCAAGGTATTCTAGGCGTCAGAAATATAGTGTTCATTAAGACCATATTAGGTTCCCAAGGAAAGTCATATCACAAAAAAGCAAGACAATTTCAAATAGACGACTTTAAAGAAGATGATGTAGGGTGAATTATTATCTACCTCCTTCACTATACTTTGTCGCTGAAGTCATGTGAAAATTGTTACTGACCCCCTGAATGGGAAGGTCCATTCCCCTGGTGATTGGAAGATTGGAAATCAAGGACCCAAAAGCCAGGTTCAGCAAAGATCTGGAATTCATGTTCCAATGCACCTTTCTCATTGGGTTTGGGGTCAGGTGGGGTTAAAAAGCTTTGGAGCAGGGTATGTTCCCATAACTTTCATGTTTTTGGTGGGTAAGTAGTACATGTGCTTCTTCACATGTACTGCCTATACACAGGCTGCATGTCTCATTATAACGTTAAATCTCCACCTCCTGGTTATAATTCTTAGTATTATAATGAAGAAAACATTAACTTTAGGTTACTACAATTTTTCTTTCAGAGAGAGAAAGAAAGAGACAGAGATTGCTAATTTGGGCCAGTTATTTACAATTTCAGCGATCATCATTCCCATTCCTGCAAAAGAAAATAGTGGGTACAGAGACACTTTTATTAGCTTATGTGGCTACAATATCACTTGGCTAGAGCTCAAGTTTACAAAAGGGAGTCATGAGACATAAGGTTTGAAAGAAGGATGTGGTGTGAGCATCCTAAATGCCAAATTAGGTATTCTGAATAGTGTATAGGGAGCAACTCACGAGCAAAAGAGGTGTGAAAAACCAAAACTGTGTATGACAGTGCTACTCAAACCCAGTGACCCAGAGATTGGTTCTGATCCAAGAACTGTGGCTTTTGGGTCCACAATGTGATGCTGCCCTGATAGATCCAGACATTTAAGCAGTGAACTCACCTCAGTAATCAGATTATAGATCAGGTTGTGTGTTGTTAAAGTCAAGCAATGAGTTGCATGTTCTGTGAACTTCGTAAGTCATGCACACAGTAGGACCATGATATATTGGAAATCCAACAAATATGGTCCTTCACCAGAGCAAGTTTGAGAACATTGCTCTACAATAATGACTATTGTTTTCTATTGCTTGTTATGTGTCAACTACTGTAAGTGCTTACATGGGTTGTCTTATTCCATCTTTCCCAAAAACTTACAAGGTAGGTACTATCCTGATGCCCATTTTGCAGGCATGGATACCCAGAGTCACATGACTGAAATAAGTCTCTCTGACTGCACTCTCTTCCCCATGCCATCCATTGTCCCTTGCCACTGTCTTGCTCTAGTTTGAGATTTTTGTGGTGAAAATCCATGATCTTTTGATTTTCATTCATCTAACACCTGCCATCTAACAGAGTTAATAAATGTGGTTTGAATGAATTAGGAAGCATAATAAGGAAGAAATGTATAGGATAGAATGGACGGAAATGCTGGAGGAAAGGAAACCATAATTTAAACATCAGCAGGGCTGTCAAGAAAGGGAGGATAAATATCAAGTGGTGCTGATGGAAATGGGAAGGAAAATGGCTTATGATAAATAGTACCTGGGAAGAATCCATAGAACTTGGTGACAGATTAGTTGTGAAAATCAAGGAAAGAGGAATCAATGATGACACCAATGTTAGGAGCTGAGCGACAGGGAAGAGTGAGCCACGAGGAAGGCATGTGTTAAGGGAGGTGTAGGGGACATTTGGGGAAAGATGACTGGGTAGAAAATACCAGATGAAATATAAAATGTCCAAAGAACAGTGCTTTATTTCCTATGCAGTGATTTAAAGTTTCTAATGATACCAGAATCTCCTTAGGGCCTTGACAATATAGAATGAAGGAAGGAAGTAGGGAGATAGTCCTGAAGCTACACTTCACAAAATTGAGAAAATGTCATCTATCAGCCATATCACAGAATGAGGGCTGGTAGATCAGATGGACGCTGCAAGCATGAGACCAGACCCTCCCAATGCCATTTGCCTCCATCACCACTGACCTGGGGGAGCTGCTCTGCACAATTACAGATTCACCCCAGTAACCACAGTTGCTGTTCTTAAATGAAGAAGTCTCTTTCCTTTAGCTCATGATATTTTCCAGAAAATTAGTGGTAGCCTGAATTTTTTTTTTTTAAGATGGATTTATTTATACAAGAACCAGGGTATAGACCAGATGTGCAGGAAGGTAAATGGATTCACCAGAGACAGAGTGGGGAAGAGAACAGGCAGACTGATGAAATACACTGCTGAGGGGAGCAGCGGGTGAGACAGGAGAGGTCTGCCACGCCATGTGGGTTTCTCCCCGGCTGGCCAGGATTGAACCAGCACTGCAGAGGCTGCAGACAGCTTCACTGAGTGGTGCTCAACCACCTGCGCCACCAGGGAGGCCCTAGCCTGAATATTTTTGACACTTTTTAGATAAGAATGAGTCTGTATCAGGCTCAGGGACAAAGTGGGTAATTTCCCAGTACTAGTGTCTATGTCAGAGACACGGTCTTATCTATAAAATGAACAATCATTTAATTATGTCATGGCCCATACAAGGAATATATGGGACTTATCCCACTTTCTACTCTGTTGTACCTGTGATTAGGATGATTTCTGTATTTTTCTAAAATTAATCTATTGTCCTACTTCCTAATATTTAACCTGCTGATCTTTTTATTCATTTAAAGTCTCCTTAAATTTAGCAGAATCTTATTTTCCTTCATAGGACAGTTGACGTGGCTCTTTTTCTCTTTGCTGTATCATAAATCTTGGCAAGGACGCTCAATGAAAAGGAACAGTCTGTGGAAGGAACCCTGGCTCAGACACCCTGGGGGAGCTAAAACAAGCTGACAGAAGCCTGGCCTGTGTCTCCAGGGAAATTTAGCTCAACCCACTAAGGCTTGGAGAGGTTAAAGAAAATACTGCCTAAGCTAATAGAGCCCTTTATTTGTAGGGTGAATTTTCTCTAGGAGGATAAGACAAGTTTTGAAAGCCAAAAGGGTCAAAGTGGGAAAAAAACAGAGAGAACACTATTTTCAGACTGTCACAAAAGAATCGTTTTATTTAATTAGCTGGTGGGCTGGGGCAAGAGAGCACTGGAGAGGCAATTCCTGTGGGTCAGAGCCTACCAGGGGCAATATTAAATTACTGGCACTTCTTGTAATTCCCCTGGGAATCAGGAACCCTGAAATTCTGACTCTGCTAACTTCTTTTGTGAGCATTTGGGACATAATTCATCCTTGGTCTCATCTTGCTATTATATAAATCAAGAGTTTTACTAAACTTATAGGATGACTTTCATTTGTAATGTTCCCTAATCAGTCACCCTCAAGGCCCATCTCCTAAGCTACAGCAGCATGAGAGTTTGGGGTGCAGGCTGCCAGAGAAGGTGAAACAGAAAAGGTAAGGCGGAAAGTTGGGTGAGGAAACACCAAGAACAAAAGAAGGAATTGTCTTCATCCCCCAGCATGGGGGTCTTCTGCTACCCTTGTTCCTACCACTAACATTTCAGAGACAATACAAACCATATCATGTTTTGAAGAGTTTTTCAGGGGTCAAATAATGAATAACGTAGTTGATGAAGGGGAAAAGATAGGAAAAGAGGAGACAGCTGAGGGTGAGTTTCCTTTACCATTAAAAAAAAAAAAAGTAAGACTATGAAAATAGAGGGAAAAATCAATTTGAAATTCACATGAGAGAATGGTTTCTGGAGGGTAATTATAAATAGGTAATTTTATCTAAAACCTTTTCCAAGGGCCTCCCCGATGGTGCAGCAGGTTGAGTGCAGTGCTGTGAAGCTGTCTGCAGCCTCTGCAGTGTGGCTGGCCACACTGGCTGGCCAGGGAGATACCCACATGGCGCCTGTCTTGCCCGCTGCTCCCCTCAGCAGTGTTTTTGGTCAGTCTGCCTGTTCTGGTCCCTGCTCTGTCTCCGGTGAATTCTCTCACCCTCCTGTGCCTCTTGCCTGTACCCCAGTTCTTGTATAAATAAAAATAAATCTTAAAAAATAAATAAATAAAACCTTACTGAAAACTCATATACATATTTAAGTATTCAACAGATATTAAGCACTATAAGTGACACACACTATTCTAGTTTCTGGATATGTTTTTATATATGTGCTCGTGGATTCCACATGATAATACAAATCAAATACCTGGGTTTCAATGACTCACCAAACCCATTATTTCGTCACATCCCCAACACTTCAATATGAATGTTCCTAGTATGGGATATCTACTGATAGGAGATGTGATGAGTTTCTGATTTGAAAATAAGCCCAAGTAGGGGATAGCTGAACCCTTCAACAATTTTGTATTATCGGGAGATGGATCAAAAATCCACCTGACACCGGTTTTGGGGATTCGCTCCCAGTGTTGGCTACAGACATGCCCAGACCACAGGTCACAGAGAAAAGTAACACAAAGGGCACGCCTATTCAATTCCACCCAGCAACCATTTCTAAGCACCTTCTAGGAAAGACACAAAGATGAAACAAACAGCAAAAACTTTACAGATCAGCAGGAGAAGGCAAGATCACAAATAGTGAATTACTTGGCAGAATATGCTGAATTCTGTTAGAAGTGCAAACACGAAGTCCAAGGGGAGAAAATCAAGAAAAATTCTGTCTGGTTAGGAATAACCAAACCTTCATGAAGGAAGGGATATCTGCCTTGAGCTGTGAAGATGTTTAGATTTTCTAGGGGCAAAGAAATGGTGATGCTGGGAAGCAGCAGGGTTGAGGACAGGGAGGTTGCTATGGGCAGTTGTTCAGCAGCTTACACTGATACAGAGGAATTTCTTTAATCTCACAATATCCTTCTAATGCAGGCATACCATCAACTCTTTATCAACAAGGACCTAGCCAGGAAAACGAACAATTCCAGTCCTTATAACCAAGGGCGTGTTCAGGAGGAAACTGAGAAACTGAGGCAGTAGAATCACTGGCCAAACAGAAGGGAATGAGGGACAGAAGGAAGAAAGATGGCATTGCAGGAGCCTGAAGCAAAGTAAAGTCAATATAGAGATGGCGCCTAAGAAAAAGGGCAGAGTTGCCGGTTGACTCTCCTTTCTACCCACCCTCATGTCCCCTGCCAGTGCCTCCCAGGGGCCAAACCCAGCGAGACACCCACTGAGCCGGGCACCGGGGATCTGCTCCCAGCAGGGTGGTGGACACATCCAATGTGAAGCCCAGCAGGGGATGGTCAGAAATGCCTCTGAGGATGAAGGGACACAGACCAGGCCTGAAATAAGCTCCCTTTACTGATGAGAAATGCAGGAGCAGACAGACGCAGGAGACCCATTCCATCTCACTCCATAAATGGCAGCGCTTTTTGGACTCATCACCGACTCCAAGTCTAACCTTTTTTGAATGTCACAGTTGCCAGCTTCATGAATGTCCAGAGTACTGTGGCAGACAGAGTTGCTTTGGTGAAGGAATCAAAGGCCACTGAAGGCATCAGAATCTATTTGTTTTGCTGGGAAACATCACCAAGGAGTGGAAACTAGCACTAGATGACAAAAATGAATTACCCTTAAAACCTCCTAGCACACACTTTAATGAAACCTCCTAGCACACACTTTAATTCCCTGTCCATTCCTACGTCCCTACATCCCTCCATATACTGCTCTGCTTTTTCTCACTGAGCAGAAAAAGAGGAATCTGCATACATAGGCTCTAAAAAGAGGCAAAGCCCCTGACAGAGACTAGCAGGAAATGGCAGCATCCACATCCCCAACACCATTGAGACTGCCTGCCTGAGGGCTACACAGCTGGCTAAACCAAGGTCTTCTTTCTGTCTGGGGTATTTAATGACAGCTCTGCTTCATATTCTGGTGAGACTCTGCTTACTGATACCTATACACAACCTGAGTTTGGTGTGTCATGCCTCCAAATATTATCCATGCAGGAAAAGAGGGAGCACCTAATTGGCAGGGCAAACCATCAGGCAGCCAGAGGTTAAATAACTTGCCCTGGGGTCCCCCAGAAACCAGTAAGGAGGAGAAATAAAGAGAGGGCTTCCAATTTTCCCAGGCTCTATTCTGCTACTTCAGACGACCTTGTCGCAGGGAAAACAGCACTCCTATGGAGAGACTCCACTCTGGCAGCCCCTCATTACTGCCTGAAGATCAATGCTATTATCACTTCTCCCTGAGCACCTGCTCAACATGAAGCAGGCAGGCGGGAGAGATGTGCGATCCTTATTAACTCTTTCATCACTGGGCTTCATGCCACCTTCCCCTCCATAGAGACCTATAGGTAACAGGATATTAGATCTAGTAAAATCACAAGTTTCAAACATCCTACAGACAGGAAAAAACATGGACCAATGAGGTACTTTCTGGAAATCACCTGACTAATCAATGGATTATTATAAAGTCCCTCTGCCTGGAGCAAAGTCATGCCAGCCAAAGTTTACTTATAGGTCTGGGCAGGAAGAAAGGGTGGAGCCTGAATTGTAGATTTTGCTGATTTACACAGCAAATTCCCCCAGTGATGATTTTAACTGAGCATTGGTTGACCTCCTTGCAAAATTCCTGAACATTTAGCAATGGACTCATGAGTCAGTGAAGGCAAAATTGGGCATGGCAGCAATTGCACACCCCCAGCCCAAGCCCCATTTTCTAGCCCCACTTTCTCTCGAGGTGCAGCCTAAATGCCAAGCACAGGGCCTGGCATGTCATTGGTACCCATCAAGCAATATTTCAAGAAATCAATCACATGGAATACCACCTCTGCAAACATCCTGCCCTGATCCCCACTGCTCTCCTTGACAGCTAGAATTAAGTTTCGACATTCATGACCTTAAATAACATTTCCTTTATGTCTCTTTTATGGAATTTAATTTTCTATTTTTTTTGATCTGTTATTCAATTTAGTCCACACATGTATGGCATACTTTGCATTGCCTGAGCTAGATGCCAAAATCCTTGAGGACAGGAATCATTCTTGTTCATCTTTGTGTCCCTAACGGTTCTTTGCCTATGTCTTACACACAATCAGCACTAATAAAAGTTGAAAGAATGAGCTCTGTTACACCAGTGATTGCTCCGGACTGCTTATTGGAAAGAACTCAATGCTACTCTGCCTAACACAGGAAATTTTGAAATGTTAATGACTTCAGCTGTGATGTGCCTACAGGAAACATGGAAAACACACAAGTTACCTGTCTTGTAAATAAAAAAATTGAGAGGGCCTCCCTGGTGGCACAAGGGGTTAAGGGTTAAGTCTCAGCACTGTGAAGCTATCCACAGCCATTGCAGCACTGGTTCGATTTCTGGCCAGGGAGCTAACCCACATGTGGCAGCAGACCTCTCCTATCTGGCCCATTGCTCCCCTCAGCAGTGTATTTCAGTCAGTCTATCTGCCTGTTCTGCCCCCCACTCTGTCTCTGGTGAATCCTCTCACCCCTCCACGTCTGGCCTACACCCCAGTTCTTGTATGCATAAATAAATAAATCTTTAAAAAAAGTTTAAAAAAAATTGATGAAATTGTACTCCTCGCATTCAAAAAAGATAAACACATGCAATTTGCAGCAACATGGATGGCACTGGAAGGGATCATGCTCAGCGAAATAAGCCAAAAAGAAAAAGAAAAATACCGGATGGTCTCACTCATAGCAGGAATCTAGAAAACTTAAATAAGGGACCAGGAAAATGAATATAAGAAAGTGAAAATCAAAATCAACAAAAAACTATGAACCAGAGACACTTTTTGGGGGGTGGGGGGCGGGAGGGGAAGGATTGGGGTCAGAATGGGGCGTTTGCAATTGTATGGGGGAATATAAAAATAAAATTTAATATTTAAAAAAAAAAAAAAAAATTGTACTCCTCACCAGGCACAATGTAGTAGGTGGGGAGTTGCTATATGGTGAGAGTGAGCCACTTGACTGCTCCACTTCCAGCTGCAATGTACCTTACTAGAAGTTTCTATTCTTATCTCTCTCTACTACTAATCCTTGATAAATCTGCTGATAAGAGAGCACAACCCTAAGATTGGGTTGGGGTTTAAAGCAGAAAGGGTCACAACTTTGGGTCCAATGCTGCTGACTGGAGAATGCAGTTGGTTGGACTATATTGGTAAAAATTCAAAGTAGCCTAACTAATGGTAAATATATTGTAAGAATGTATTTGTCCTAACATTTTCAGAATTAGTGTTCAATGTAAAGTATATTTATTAGTATTACTATTTTCTTTTGACAAAGAGATCAATATCATAAGGAAAAAAGGCTAACTGTATGGTGATGGGTATTAACTAGACTTAAATGATCATTTTGCAAAACATATCAAATTATGACATTGCACGCCAGAAACTAGCATGTGTCTATTATATCTCAATTTTTTACTTATTTATTTTTTTAAAAGAGGCATGTATTATTTGTTTATTTGTTTGTTTGTTTGTTTGTTTATACATGCACTGGGTACAGTCAGAAGCATGGGAGGGTGAGAGAATTCACCAGAGCCAGAGCGGGGAGCAGAGCAGGCAGAAGGACCGAAGTACACTGCTGAGGGGAACAGCGGGCAGCAGGAGAGGTCTGCGCGCCATGTGGGACCCTCCTCCGGTGGCCGGGGAGCAGCCAGGGATCGAACCAGCGCCGCAAAGGCCGCGGGCAGCTTCGCAACCCAGCGCTCAACTGCTGTGCCACCGGGGAGGCCCTATATCTCAATTTTTAAATAAAAAGTGATCAAGTTTTGTAACAGAACAGGTTGTAAATTGAGTGACCACAAGTGACATGTTTGCAGATAGGCAAATTGATAGCAAAGGATTCTCCCTGGACATTTAAATTGTTTTAAAGTTCAAAATAGAACTTAATGGTTAAAATTAGATTCTTTCCCCCTGGTTTTAATTTAAAGTCTGGCATATGGTGTGTTTCCCTTAGCAAATTCTCATTGGAAATCAAAGTATACAGAAATTTATTTATGCTTATGTTGTCTTTAACATTGTCTCTCCTCATATAATAAAGAACAATATAAAGAGGCCATTTAATCTCTGTAGTCTAATTTCAAATTCCATGGAAAAAGCACTTCATGCTGTTGTCAATTCCCTCCCATAGAATTCCTTCTGTCTGTGTACTTTTTCAACTAAGAATATGATGTCAAATCACACTTACTGAGTTTCTCATAGTGAGTGTTCCACTTTCATTCACCACCATTTATTCCATGAAGCCACATCAACACTGAACGCAGGGATGTGATGTGGAGACAGAAGGTGGTTCAACTTTTGAGCCCTTTAGTTGGTGATGCTAGCATAAAAGGTTGTAACGGGTGAGAACAAGAGGCGAGCCCATACAGAGGCACAGTGCTGCAAAATGACAATTTTTTTCACTTGTTCAGCTATGTGTCTTCAGTCCATGGCTTCATGAGCAAGTCTGCAGAGACCAATGGTGGCAAATCATGTCTGGATGATTCTTTATTCAAGGGCTATTCACATCTGTTGAAAACTTTTGATTTCTAGGTGGGTTAATTGTTTAAATATGCTAAACGAAATGATGCTTATATTACCCCTTGTTGATGCTATGAATATTGTAATTATTGTCTTGCTTTTGACACATAAATGGGGTATGTGAATTAATGCTGATGGATTATGATGAAGAATATTGAGTCTGTGATGGATTTGAAGCAATAAGAACACCACGTCTTCTTTCATGCATTTCCTTCATGAATGAGCTTCTCTTCCTAAACATGCCCATTAAATTCCAGGATTCTTTGCCCAGTTATTTTCTGTTTTGCTCTCTGAGGCTTGTCTATGCCAATGGCCACCAAACACTGCCAACCATGCCTAGACCTAAAACCCAGACCCACATAGAGTAAGCAAACCTGTCTCCAACTCTCAGATAAAAGATCAGACTATGCCCTTTTTTGTGTTTAGTTTTGTCTTATTTTACATTAATTTGATGTGTAGAACTGAGTTAATAACATAGACATGATAGTCAATTAGATGAGTGCTCGTCACTCCTTATTTACTTGATTCTCATACCCTAAGGGGACTTACACTTCACAATTGCATAAGTTTCAAAGAGATGTTCGAGTCCATCCTCCCTCCTGTGTCTATAAATAGTGTATTATTTTTAGACAGTAGGAAATTAACTTTCACAATGCCCTTTAGGAATCTGAACAGGCAAAGACTTTCTGTGATCATTCTTAGCTCATATTTCCTTGGTGAAGGGAGCTGGGGGGTGGGGGGAGGGAGAGAGTGTGTGTTGGAATTTGTGCTGCCCTACAAGCTGATGCCAGCTACTCCTCTTGATCCCTCTCCCTCTCTGGGCCACTGGCCAGGTATAGGTTTTGAGTCTTGATTTTATTTGTAAAGCCCTTGAAGGCTGAGATCCTAGAATTCCTGTAAACTCTATACAACATAATAGATCTCAAGTATAAGACTTTGAATGGCTAGAAGAGCATTCTAAGTAACTAGAAGAGCTTAATTGAGACAACAACCAACTACATTCTCTTCGGTGATCTATAAATCTAGAGCCCTGCCTACCAATTCTGTTCTCCATTACCTGAAGGCCGTTCCAGCCCTCTAGGATCTATGAGCCAGGAAAGAAAAGAAACTAGAGTCCAACCAGGCACTGAAAACTGGAAAGGTGTGAATTTATGCATCTAGCCAACAACATTTTTTCCTGCTCCCAGGGTGCTAGTTCCTGAACTCATCACGGTATAACCAATTGCTGTCTGCATAATGCAAATTCAAACCATGTTCTCTAATTAATCTATTGTGTTCTGTCCAATTTGCATTATAAATTATAGGAGCAATGCCTGTAATTGCCTTTCTCTGTGGCTAGGCTTATTAAAAACCTGCTTTAGAAAGGTGCCCTGAGTGAGGAACTGTAACACACTTCTAGTTCTATGGCCTGGTGTTCTGGTTGCTTCTCCTCTGGCTGTTTAGAGAGTAACAGATCCTGAGTGTTAAGTTAAGCTCTCTCCTGCCAGATGTCTGTCTTCACAGTACTGAGCAAGTCACTGCAGAGCAGCAGGGAACTGACAATAGCTGACATGACTAGTATGCTCCAACTTCCTTTCCTGCAACCTAGGGAGTTGAATTTAATGAAGGAATTTGGTCCTACCTCATACCAAGAATACCTTTAACTTAAATTCCTTTCCCCTGAAGAGCAAGTAAGTTTGAAGCTGGAGGACCAGAGTGGGGCAAGGAAAGTCTGCAGGAGTTTCTCACTCTCATACTACTCCATATTCGGCTTCCGAAGATTGTCAAAATCACCACCTAAGTGTCCCAGCCAGTTTATGGCTCCAGTGGTAGTGATTCCTTGGAAGCAGATCTCAACTCTGATTCTCTGGAGTCATCTGTCTCTCTACAATTAAGGGAGGTCATTTGCCCTGAGACCTCAGTTCTTCAATTGGACCAAGAAAACTCATTCACTTTTCAGGGCGTCCATTTTTATCTTAAGATAAGGATGGAAATGCGGACACCCAAGCTCTTAACATGTTGCCGCTAAAACCAAAAGTCCTTTTTTTTAATTCAATTTTCTTATATTGCTGTTCTTTTTTTTTTTTTTTTTTTTTTTTTTTACAATATTTGGTTTCTCCCCTCAGGTGTAATCCCCATAAGTATCCCACCACCACATCACCTGTGAACCATCACCATGGACCCTTGTGCTCTTCCATCCCCTGTTTTGACTCATCCCCTCCCCCTCCCCTGATGTAAGCATCAAATCTATGGTATGCCTGCACGTTTTGCCTTTTTTTTTTTTGGCCCTTTGTACAATACCCCTATATTTCTCCTGTGAGTGAAACCATTCAATGTATTTCTTTTTCCTTGTGACTTAATCACTTAGTATAATTCCTTCTAGCTTCATCCATGTTGCTGTGAATGGCATGAGTTTGTCCTTTTCAATTGTTGCATAGTATTCCACTGTGTGTATATATCAAGAATGGATCTTCTTGATCCATTCATTTGTTTTTGGGCATTTAGGTTGTTTCCCACACAACTTTCATTGTTAAAAACCAAAAGTCTTAATACACGGTTTGATACTTTTGGTCAAATTCTGTGCTGCTGATGTTACAATCTTTGCCAAAAGAAGCCACACATAGTATTTGGCTTCATGTAAAGAATACTGTCTTAATTCTATGCCAGTACTCATCTACTCTGTGCTGGTGGTTTCTCCTGCGACAGTCATTGACTTACACACTTTAAATGAAAAGATTGCATGATTAGTCAAATAAAACTCAATAAAGCTGTTAAAATTAAAAGTGTGATGACTGAAAAGGGAGAAAGAGGCATTTCCTAGAACCAAGAAAGTACTAGAGAGAAAGGTAGTAAAAACTTGATGTATGGAAACTCACTCTTCTGCCTACAGAGAGACTCAAACCACACTTTGGCTCTAGGTGTAAAACTGCTTCCTCCTAAAATTTAAGATTCAGTTTTCCTGCATTTATGCAACTGTAAATAGGGAAAGAAAATATAAATAAATCAGGACATGCAAAAATAAATCATGACAACAAACCCTTTCAGTGAAGGTTCTAATTTAATCTACAAGCAAACTAGGACGGCTCAGTCAGAAAAAACATTAACTTCTAGGGGACAGCATCTCCTGGCAGGTTTGTGGCAATCACAACATCTCTTGTGTCAGAATGTATTTTCCTTCTCCAGGCTGGTCTCTCAAATTGCCCTCAAGCATTCCATTAAATGCATTTCCCTTTACGCCTTCCTTTGCAGTTCACTCATTGTTGTTGATACAATACTAACAGGGGACCTTTTCTCTAAACCAGAACTTCTGCATATTATTAAAGTGTGAGACAAAGAACAACATGTCCAGAAGTCTAACACTGTTGAGTCATTTTTTCAGACATGTCTACATTGTTGGTTTTGTTTCTTTCATAAATAAAACATGTGCAGAGTTACGACAAAGCATGGTTTCTCTCTCTTAGCTTGAAGACTATAAGTCTCCTAGTGTATATTAGGCACACTCCAAAAGTTTACCTGATATTTAGTACAATTTTTAAAACTTTCCATCAAGATCTATGGGGGCTTTCCAGCTCTTATAGTAAGAACTTTGTGTTCTTGCTGTTAAAATCCTTGGAACTTTGTGATGAAAGGACCATGACTTTGACTGGTAGCCAGTAGGAGAATCTGCAGCTCTCACATGCTCAGTCTGCTCTGCTCTTTGGGTACATCAGTCTCTCCCTGGTCCCAGTCAACATACTCCATATTAGGTACAGATACAACATACCAATTCAGTATGATGGTAATAAAGCTGGAAAATGTTGTATGGTAATTTACTAAGACTGTGCAGTTATGAACTGAAGGTTGGAAAGGACATTAAACAGCATCGAGTCCAACCATATACTAATTCCATTTGAATACCCTCCATGTAGTTTATAGTCAAATCCCTCAACCATAGAGAAGCAGCCGTAACTTCCACAGATTTAAAGTGCTTTATAAGTATTTAGAATTACACTAGATCTATAACCTAGGTGGATGATCTATACAAAAGCAAATTATGTGTTATATTACTTGACACTAGCTCACTGAATTCTCACATAAGCATAATCAATTAGACAATATTATTTCCATGCAGAAACAGACTCAACTAGTTGAATTTTCCTAGGCCCAGGCTGCCAAAGAAGAGCTAAGCTAAGATCCCAATGACAGGATTTTGCACATTTTGTTTCTTGGGACACTTGAATCCCTCTTCTTGGAGGCTACTACACATCCAAGAATTATCCTGATTCTTTCAAATGTTCTTCAGCTAAGAACATTTGGGCCCTTTGTAGGTCTCTTTCTCTCTTGATGTGTGAATTCAAAACTCAATACACCTGCCATGGTCTAATTAGAACAGAGTAGAACTAAACCATTCACACTTTCTTTCATGTCCATGGAACATAAGAACGCATTCACTGATTTTTATTGATAAGTAGAGCTGTTTCAGCAATAATATTTCTTATTTCCTCCCTATTTATATATTATTATTATTGAGGCAACATTGATTTACCACAGTATATGCAATTTGGCATTAATATTTCAACCTATATTTTTAAGAGTATTTAAAGGTCTTTTCTCAATTGCTCACAACATTCACTTTCATTCCCTTGATTTGCAAACCAATCATATAAGGTATTTGGACAGTGATTAACTGGCATTCTTTAACTTCACCTACTTAGTTTAAATCTTATACCAGTGGGGTTGACTTCTATGAAGTCCACAGAAGAAATCCGGTGAATGTAGCAATGGATGTTGATGCAGAATTGAAAGTCTCAGAGCTAGGCTGACAGTTTTCTTTCTTTCTTCAACATTTCAAATATATTGTTCCATTGAGTTCTAGTCTCCATTATAAGAAGTCTGAGGACATTCTTATATTCCTCCCCTAAACATATCATTTCTTCTTCCCCTATATCAGGAGTTGGAAAATTCTTACTGTAAGTATCCAAATAGCGTATTTTAAGTATTCCTCCCAGTTTATGCCAGTTTATATTCGTTGATTCTGTCATTTGCTGGGATATTTGTCAATTCTCATACTTTCATGTGATTCTTTTACATGCTTTCCATTTCTCTACTACAATTTGCATTTTTTTATACAAGTTGCTCCCACGGCCACCAGGTCCTTCAGCAGTCTGCCATTGCCTTCAAGTATTCTTGTGGCAAGAGCAGAAATTTCCTTTAGCAAAGCTTAGGATCTGAACAACACCAACACTCCAGAGAGTTTTCCTATGCATGAGAGACTGTCACTAGCCTTCTGAACTGCAGGAGCCGTAGTTCTGGGCTCCCAGTCTTTTAAATCAGTGACCACCTTTGTGGGGTCACTAGGGAATCCCACTTTCCACCCTTGCTAGGGGCTTTCTATGCTTCAAGAAATCCCTCCATTCTGCTGCCCTCCCCCATCTTTCAATAAACTGCAGAGGATTCTCTCCTAATTCTTCTGCCTCACCCCAGCCCCAATAAAGCTATCGATGTCCATATGCTAAAGCTCCATGCATCTTGGGGGTTGGGAGTGGGATCCCTTCTAACCCTCCTGCCTTGTTCCTATCCCTTTTTTGGGGGTAACATTATCTTATAGCCATCAAACCCCATGCACCTTGGCAAGAAGGAAGGCAGGATCTTGCTCAGCTGTTCTGTCCTGCTTTAGCAAACTGCTGACTTCGATTCAGGCAAGACCCACTTTGCTGAAAGACGTCCTTGCTCAGCGGTCCTACTCAGGCTCTGATCCTTGCTGTGCTGTTCTTGTGCATTCAACAAAGGCTTAGAAAATATCTGGGAATTAGATACATATTTGCTCGGATCCTTGGGATTTCTATCTATCACTTATAACCATTTATGAGCATTAAAATTTTGTCAAAAGGCAGGCTGATTTTTCCATAGTCACATCCATGGGACTTAATCCACTTTCTATCATATCCCTGCAGATGGAAATAACCACGAGACTCTTCTTTCTTAGGCAGAACTTATTCTTTTCTGAAGATTAGTTGAATTGTATCCATAGCTCTTTTATGAGTTTTCACTTTTTTTTTTTTAAATTATTCAGTCTGTTCTTATTTAGGATAGAAGAGATGATCTCTTTTTCTTTCAAGATTTCTACATCTTAGCCTGGCTTAAAATTCTGCTCAATCATTCCTAAGTTGTATAACTTGCAGCAAGTTACTTAAACTCTATTACCTAAGTTTTCTCCTCCATAAAATGAAAATGATCTTAGTACCCAACTCATTTTTAATGAGGATGGGGAGAGGAAATACATGTGAAAAGTCTTTGGTACCCCATAGACAGCAAGCACTCCATCCGTGAAGATTGTATGAAGCACTGTATTGGATATTTTACTTAATTTATACTTCTTTAAAATTCACACATACACATTCCAAAAACTGCATACAAGTACTACTGCCACTTTATAGAGCAGGAAACAATCTCAGTGAGATGTGTAATAACTCACTAAGAACATATACATAGTAAGGGAATGAACCCAGATTTTTCTTACTCTCATGTACCTTTTTTAGTATGCCGCTGTCTCTATGCCACTGTCTCCTTGTCAATGAATAGGCTAACAAGGGGTCAACTAGGCCAGCTAATATACAGGTCTAAAGGACACAACAAATTGAGAAATGTGTACAAATAATTTTTTTGTGTGTCAGAAACTCTAATCTGGTAGCAGCATTAGTCATAACTGAAATACAATTCAGTTTGAGAATGAACTGGGCTTTGAGAGTTTAGAACAAAGGAATAGAATCACAAATAAGATACAACTTACCCAATCTCTTCCTAAGCTTTATATAGGCCAATCTCCAAGCAAGAAATAAAAATCAGACAATTTATCCTTTTAGGGAAATCTCTCATAGCCAAGAAGTTTCAAGGCCAAGGCCTGTATTAATCCCTTGCCACAATAAACTGCATAACCAACAACTCCAAAACCCAGGGCCTTGATACCACAGGAATTTATTTTTCATCCTCATGGATGGGCCATTTGCCTCAATTTAGCTATGGTCTGCATGCCTCTTTCTTAGGCCTGGGCCAGAGAAGCAGCAGCTGCCTGAATATCCTTGTTATGAGTGAGATAACAAATTCCAAGAGGGTTGTGATTCATAGAAACTCTTAGCTTTGGTTTAAAACTGTTTCTTTTGCCAACATCCTGTTGGCTAAAGCAAGTCACATGGTCAAATCCACCATTAATGGGGTAATGATACACCCTCCCCCCCCCCGACCCCGCCACCAGATCGGGCAAAAGGAGTAAATACTTGCTACACCCAAAGACCAGTATTGTTTTTAAGAGTCATGTTTCAGCATCTCAGGAATGACCTAATTCTCCACGCCTGGTAATAATCGAAGGAAAGGTGCCTGGCCAACAAAAACATGGTAACTTGAGACCATAATCTCGAACAGGATAAAATCATCTGATAGTCCAAGGGAACTCAGTTCATACTCAACACTAGTGGAATCTTCATTGAGAATTTGAGGAATGATGTCCTTCCAGGTAGTCTGATGCCAGCCTAGCTGGAGTCCAAATTCCATGTGAGCCAAAACCTTTGTGGCCAAGCCAGCAATTGCAGGAAGAACAGCAGAGGTGTCCTGGCCTGGAGACTTTCACAAGGATTTATCTGCTGAATCCCATATTCTCCAACATACATCTTTAGAAGATTATATATGGTAATTTTAAAATTTACTTCTTTTCTAGTATGAAGGCAGAAAGGCTACATTTAGTGACCAAAGAGAGTATATGTCTCTTCACACAGAAACAGGACAACATTAGTGACCTGGAACCACTCACTTCTGGTCACCTCAAAATAACTGATTAAAAAAACACCAGAAGGTAGAAGTCTGAAATTTCTGCAGTAAAAGTGGTATCATTTCCTCTTTCACTCTTTGCTCAGTGAGGACAGAACTAAAATTTGATTTGATTTCCCACCCCCACCCTGTGAAGTTACTTTAGAAAACAGCATCTTGAAGTTTTAGTTAAAACTATAGATCATAAGGGCTTTCATAAGGGATCTTCAAAGTCATATATCAAAAGTTTCATTCTCTGGGGATTGCTGAAAGGTAGTTTAGTGCATCAGTGACTGTCTCCTATCCCTGGGGTATTGTGGCTGAGTATTATAACACAAATGGTTCCCATAATGTGGAATGAATTATTTTGAACATTTACGGGTAACTTTTTACTACAGATGCTTTATGGCATAATGAGACTCTACCTGATTAAATGTGCCGATAAATCAACATTACAGAAAAGTACTAGAGTGACAAGGATTATTTTCTAAATTGCCTCAACCGCAAAATATCTATTAAGCTATAACTGGATTGGAAAAAAAAAAGCAGGATAGGTGATAGGTCAGTAACCTCACCCCCATGACCAATCCATGAGCCAATGGGTCAAGTTCACCAGGCTAGAACATCATCATGTATAAATGCAGAAGATGGTCAGAGTCTCTTCCTTACATGTGACTTTAAAGATGGACTAATCAGGGCCTCCCTGGTGGCACAGTGGGTTGAGTGCAGCACTGTGAAGCTGTCCGCAGCCTCTGCAGTGCGGGTTCAATCCCGGCTGGCCAGGGAGATTCCCACATGGCACAGAAGACCTCTCCTGTCTCACCCACTGCTCCCTTCAGCAGTGTATTTCGGTCAGTCTGCCTGTTCTGTTCCCTGCTCTGTCTCTGGTGAATCCTCTCACCCTTCTGTACCTCTGGCCTGTGTCCCAGCTCTTGTATAAAAATAAATAAATCTTAAAAAAAAAAAAAAAAAGATGGACTAATTGCTGAGAAGCACACAGCACACCCCTGGGTGTGGTTTATAATATAGGATCCTCTGTTTCTTCTTAGTTCCTTTGTATGTTTGTCTTGAATTCACACCTGGATTTCAAGTGCGTTCAGGAACACTGCAGTGGTATCAGAGTTGTGCTAGCTCTTAGCTTACTTTGGGCCTGGCCCTGCATAGGTTACACAGATCAAGTCAGTTGCTCTTCACTGTTGCCTCATGACATAGGTTCTCTTTAATTTCCCATCTTACTATATAAGGAAACTGAAAAACATGGAATAAACCTTGCCCATGGTTTCAGTTAAGCAGTAGAGGCAGAATCTGGACCCAGACATTTTGATTTCAAAGACCAAGATCCTAATCACTGTGCTAGATTCTTTTCTACCCTGCAGTATCCCCCACAGCCACAGCTACAGTTTGGGCAAAGAGGACCTTTTAGATATGCTCCTCTAGAATAAAATTCTGGTGAGTAAATAAAAATATGTTGTCTCTCATAATTCCCTCTTCTACGCAAAAATCTTCTATTGGGCCCAGATACTCATACTTGTCATCCCTCTACTGATATTTGTTAGAAATCCACATTCTGTTTCATATATTATGCTTGAAGAGCCGTGTTCACAAAGATTCTGGGATTGCATCCTGGTTCGCAAATAAAAGTACTTTGATCAATTAGCAATATCTGCCATGGGAGCATGAGGGACTAACTGATACCTCCATGTTATGAGATACTGTCTGCCTCAAAATGCTCCAAACCCAAGTAGCTCCACTGGAGAGCTCTTGGCTTGCTGCTCATCTCCTCTGTGTGCAACATTCCTTTGTAAACCCAACAGGAAATTACAGTACAGTTTAGTGGAATGAACTCAGGCTTTAGAATCACCAGATCAAGGATTAAATCCTGACTTTTATACTTGGAGGCTGCAAAAAAAAAAGTCTTCAGCTTCCCTATCTGAATAATATGTATACCTCCTCCATGAAAGAATTACAATGAGTTGATGATAATAAGGCAGGAGACAGGACATTTCCTGTAAAGGGTAAGATAGTACAAATTTTAGGCTTTGCAGGTTACAGTGAACTGCTGGCTAGAATAAGGAATTTTGAAAGCATATCCTAAACAGTTGAGATTGTTAATTTTCTTTAATGCTTAGAGATAATTCTATTGTATTATACTAAAATAGTAAAATTATTCGATTTAAAATGCAAACAACCATTGGTAAAGTAAAATAAATTATTACTAATTGATACACTAATATAATTATGTCAATCACACTTAAGAGAAACAAACCTCACTTCATATAGGTCAAACTGTTTTGATTGTAGAAGTCATTTTTTCCTTCCATATATATATATATATATACATATATATATATATTCCATAATTGCATTTGTACCTTACAAAACATATACAGAACCTAACCTATTTAAGAATAAATGAAGGTTGAAAGAAGCACTCATGTTGACTTCCTACCTTGCCAGGTGGACCGGAGTCCACTGTTCCATGGAATGGGGAAGAGAATGATTTTTGTTGAGACAGGGATTAAGGTGTGCTGTCCTCTCAACCTGCCTATATGACAGGTATTATTAATTATTATTCTATTTTGCTATTTATAGCAAAGAGTAAATAATTTCTCCTGAGTCTAGAAAAGTAAATGGTAACATGAATACAACTGTAGTAATTCCAAAATCTGTGCTTTGTCTACAAAACACTAAGGAAAGCAAATGAAAGCATTGCCAAGAAAGATCATGTCAGGAGGGGCTGTCAAAGGGATGATCTTCCAGGGGCAGATTCCAGACACAGGGAAGTATGAGTGCTGTAAAGTTCAGGATGGGCACAAGTTGGGCAGAGCTGTGTTGGTAAATGCCGATCTCCAACTTCTCTAGGGGAACTAAGGGGGACACTTAATTTCTAGCATTTGTCTATTGCTGAGATGTGCACAAGCAGCCTCCATGAATCCACAGGGACTGATTACACTAACATTATTCTTGAGACTGGCCATCTGGGTGCAAGGAGGAAAAGAAGTCAGATCTTGGGAATGCAAACTGGTACATCCCTTATGGAAAAGTGGGTGAGTTTTTCAAAATAATAAAAATAGATCTACCATATGATCTGGCCACTCCACTCCTAGATAGCTATACTCAATATGCAAAAACACTAATTCAATGGGATGTATACACTCATTGTAGCACTATTCAAAATAGCCAAGTATGGAAACAATCTAAGTGCCCAGTGACAGAGGAATGATCAAGATGTGATACACATATACAATGGACTACTACTCAGCTATGAAAGAAAAAGATCAACTCTTGCCACTTGTGACAACATGGATAGAAACAGAGAGGACAGGGCTAAGCAAAGTGAGAAGGAGAAAGACAAATTCTGCATGGCTTCACTAATATGTAGTTTATTAAAAAAAAAATGAAACAAAGGGTTGGGCAAAACCAATCCAATAACAAACAGTAGAAAGTTGTCTGTAGGGGCCTCCTTGGTGGCACAAGGGGTTAAGCACAGCTCTGTGAAGCTATCCACAGCCTCTAAAGCATGAGTTCCATCCCCACTGGCCAAGTAGCAAGCCACATGGCACAGCAGACCTCTCCTGTCTCTCTCCTGCTGCTCCCCTCAGTGGTGTATTTTGTCAGTCTGCCTGTTCTGTTCCCCACTATCTCTTGTGAATCCTCTCATCCCCTGTGCCTCTGGCCTGTACCACAGTTCTTGTATGCATAAATAAACAAATCTTTTTTAAAAAAGTCTGTAGAATTAACGTTTGGGGCGAGGAGGGTGGAGAGCAAAGTATGGAGGGTACTCAACGGACTAAAGTGGAGGACCAAGGGTGCTGGGTAGTCAATATAGTGTAGTAACAAGCATCTGAGAAGGTGTGATCCTATACCATGTTCACAAACCTATATTGGTTTACAAACCAGTGTTAACTCAAAGGAAAAAAAGTTCATGAGAAGTTTAAGGCAGGAGCAGGGGAGAAGCGAAGGGACCAACTCACAGGCAGGTGTTGAAGCAATGACGCCATCTTCACTTTGTTCATACCCAACTGAGCTATCACTGGACATGGGACTTCTTCCCTTCCCGAGGGTGGGTACCAAATACACAAGTTGGAGACAGAAGACACAGAATATCAGACAACCCTGAACTCTATTTATGGGAGTGAGAATGTTGTCTGAATAGTCAAATTTTATGACCTAGAACACAGCTGGTGCATTAGAGAAAAGATATTGTTTCTCCTCCCTAATTATTTTAATTGGACATTGTGCATGAAAGAAGATAAGGGGGGGGAAATTAATTCTTATGAATAGTAATACTTCAGTATCACTATTTAGTATCTTATGAGTAGTAATATTCTTATGAATATAATCATTTCTGTACAAAGTATTATACACGAAAGTGTTTCGGATAATCCTATCATCCTGGAATTAGTATATTTACCATAGCGCAATGCCATACACATCAAAATAATCAGATGCCCAGATAAGCTCAATGGCTAGAAAATGTAGCCAGTTATTTCTTTTAAAAAGTTAGAAAATTGTTAAGCTAACTTCTTTTTATTGCTGTTTTATTCTGCTTAAATGTTCATTTAATGACTGAAATTGTTGAATGCTACGTTCCAGGATAACCTAAATGCAGAGTGTGAAAATAGGCCACAAGGTTTATCTTCACTGAGGGAAGAAGATGCATCCAGCTGCATTGAACCCTGTTCCATGTCTAAGTGCCTCTCAAATCCCCCCTAAATAGTTAGAGAGAAAACCAACATGTCCCATGCAAAATGCAAAGGCAAAACACATCTCCTGGTTTTTCCAAATCTTTACAAGAGGCAGATGAAGCAGAAAATAAGAGTTATATCCAGCAACCTCTACATGTCTGCTGGTATCACACCATAATCATGATCATAGTTATAAAGGGATTTGAGTTTTTCAAAGTATTTTGAAATGCATTTGTAACATAGAATCTCAGCATTACAAGTCGTCTCAGAAGTCATCCCACACAAACAATTGCTAAGCCTAGTCTGCCCTTGATGTGACCTTGTATGGCTCAGATAACCCTGTGGGGAGGGACAGATACATGCTGGAGCCCCCATTCTACAAGTGAAGAGACAAGACCTTGTGGAAAGCCACTGGCAGTGGGAGGGCAGGTCTCTGGAGCCTTCAGGCAGTATGGGTCTTTCTCTCGACTCTCCATTTAGGGAGAAGAGCCACTAACCTACAATGTCCATGCACAGCAGGAAAACGTCCAGGATCCCTCAGTCCTCAGAGGAATCCCAAAAGAGCACAAAGATGCAGCTTATTCCTGCCCCTCTTCTCCTTTGTCCTGGCCCTTCTCCCCCATCATATTCTACTGTCTGTGCAAACTAGGGGACTTGGCAGCTTAGCAGTTGCCCTGTGCCTGAGTTCCAACTCCCTCCCTCTTTGGACCAGCTCTGTGACCACTGCCTGCTGTGGTCCTCCTGCCTCTCATCTAGAAAATGTGGTTACGGGGCAACAATGAGAACCAGGCAAGATGAGAAGTTCGAACGCTTACCTCTGGGCCTGGCAGGTGGACAATGTCCCACAGGTACAAGCCACTTCCACAGGGGAACCTCTGGCGGGTGAGATTCACCGTGGTCACCAGCCTCAGTCAGAGCAAGACCTGACAGAACAGCATGAGCAGAAAGCCATGTTCAGTTTAAATTTTCTCCTAAAGGATTGGCAAATAAGTATTTTCTAATTCTATTATTAATATCATTATTGAAATAAAGCTTGTCACATTAATGTGTTACATTGTACAAAGATAGAACTACTGCCCTCAAGGAGAAGCCGACAAGATGATAAAGAGGAACAGCAGGATGATACTCAGTAGCTTTTTTTCCCCTTTGCCAATAAATAAAAAGCTATTTTGTGTGGTTCCTCAATTCTAATCTTATATTTCTTGCCATTCTCATTGAGTTCCCAGAGGGGAGCCTTCCGAGTGTTGACATTTAATAATGCCAAACAATAACCAGGGCCTATTAGGCCAGCGAGGCCAGGGGGAGGTGTTCAGTGTGGGCTGCCTCTGGGTAGGGTCCCATTTAACCATTTTAGAGAGGAGGCTCTCTGCCATTTTTAAAACTGTCATGAGAAAGCAAAGCCACAGCCATTGCTGCAGTTGTGAATAAAAAATGTTGAAGACAGGGAAAAAAGCTGCTTTGTGGCGAGCCCAGCAAAGCTGATGATGGGGAACTCTGAACTTGGCCTTGAAGGAGGGATGAGACTCCAAGAAACTGAGAGATGAGGTGCATTCTGCTTTGGCACTGGGTGAGGAAGATATACATCCTGCTCCAGGAAGAACAAGTAGACTAAACGGATTACTCCCTGGGTTAAGCTCTTTTCCCAGGTTAAGCTCTTTCAGGACAAAGGTTGAAGTTTGATTTTTCCCTTTTGCAGAGGTGGAAATATATTCCCCAAAGTGTTTCCCAATATGTGTCTGCCCTGCATTCAGCCATTACCAATAGGTATCCAAAGCCCTAGCCTACACACACAGCTGGTAACATGTTGTGATTACTCTCTGCTTCTGGAAGGCCTAGACATGGCCAGCCACACAGCTGTTATGTGACATTTTGCATCCCCAATTGGGCATAACCATACTGGGTCAAAATACCTCAAGAATTGGTAGCTTGTGTGGTATTTAGGGAGGAAGACATCTCATGAAGTGACCTGTCCACTCAACTCAGAGCTAACCAGTTCAATATTTAACTATTAAAATCTTTCAATTGATAATTAAGTCCATCATTCCATCTCAAAGGACAGTCTAGTAAAGGGAAATGAACTTTCTTGAAAGTGTGGGGAACCATAGGCCCTTAGCCTTCCATTTCACCATCAAGTCTCATTGCCTCACACCAAAGATAAAGAAACAAATTACAGAAAACTAGATGGATTGAGAGCTGAGACCATGAAACTCTTGAAAACTGCACTATTACTTTTCTTTTTCTTATTTTTAAAACTAAGTTTATGACACCAATTTCTTTTCATGTGATATGCCCTTGAAAGGTAGCAAAAGAAAAAAAAAGTCAACCTGATTTTTAGAAGCTAGAGTCTAGTTAATCAAGGTTTTGTTATCTATTATAATCTCCTTAAAAGTCAAGACCTCAACTTTATTTTCTGTGAATCAACTCTCAACATATGGTGTGCACAGTAGATGGGAAGAGATGTTACTTATTATAGCAATGCTTTATCTGAGTATACATGAGGATGAGTTTTTTCACATAAGTGAAACAGCAACACTTTTTAAAAGATGTAATAATTTTGATTAAAATCAATTTAAATACATCTCTTAATTCCCTGTGAAAAGATCACATATGAATATGGTGACTATATTTTTATTGTCAAACGCAGTTGAAAAAGAAAGGAGGTTTAACCAATGATATAAACCAGTACTGTTCTGGGCAAACAGGGTTATACTATACATATGAACAAGTGCATATATATTTGCCATAAAGTTTCTAATTTGGATGTCAATCTGACTCTTGACAGCATTCCAGATAGTTTGTGTCTCCATCCATATCTCCAGTCATCCTAAAAGAAGGGACTATTAGCTGAATCATTTCCCTTTGCAAAGCTTTGTGCTAGGCATTGAAATGATAAGAAAATGGAAAATAACCAAGCACATAGCAGAAGTGATCTCAGTATTCATGCCGCCATATATATATATATATATATATATATATATATATATATATGCAAGGTGTTTCTGTAAGTGGTTTATTTTCAACTATAAATAGATTCTTGGTTGCTAAATTTATCTTAGATTTCTAACATTTTAGATTTACTTGAGGGCTTTGATTCACCTTCTAAAACAGATCAGTAAACTAAAAATTTGGAATAAACTATGGGCTACAAGGATTTGGAGGAGAGAGTATTTGCTGGAGGAAAAGGTCACAATAGTGCCAGAGCTTGCAGACACAATTTGGGGTGAGGAGCAATCACCAGAATTCTACCCTCCGTTCTAAGGAGTTTCACACGTCTTGTCAGCCACTGAACATCAAAGTCTTTAAGACAGAGGTCAGGAAATTGAGTGTTTCAAACCTCATTAAAGAGTGTGACAATTATAGGAAAAGAGAGAAATGCACGGAAAATAGGCCAGGACACTCATCCCCAGACACAAATGACTATGTAGTTACCTCAACCTGTTAAAAAATAATTACCAACCAGGGAAAAGACACTGTCATGGGGAGACTGTGCATGCAGAGTGAACCCAGCCAATTTGTGCAGAGATGGCAGGATGAGGAAGGGAGTTTGAGGACAGGGCTCGATTGAGAGCCAGAATTCACTCTGCTCTGGGCTGTCTGGCATGACTCTGGTCTGATTATCATCTCCCTAAGAGAGAATCTTGCCAGCCCCTCCTTCAGAGGTTCATCTCTGCAATTCTGCCTTGGGTGACTAAATTCAGTCACAGTCACCAGAGCCACAAGATTAGGAGACAATTGAAGAGTCTGCTGATGATACCCTGAAAGTTCAACCTCAACTTGCCCTGGGGTCACTTCGAGATGATTCCTTAAAATTTTTGCTGGAAAAAAATATGAGACTACACAGCTTCCAATATCTCTCTTATTGTCGCCACAGGAGTCCCGTGACATGTTTCAACATGCTGAGCAAATGGTGAGGAAGCAAGCAACGAGGAGGCTGGTGGCCATAACAGGTTCTGATTCTCATCCTTGTGACTCTCCTTTCTCAACCCCAATTCTTTTTTTTTAATTTATTTATGCATACAACAGCTGGGGTACAAGCCAGAGATGTGGTGGGTGAGAGGATTCACCAGGGACAGAATGGGGAGCAGAACAGGCAGATGTACCAAAATACACTGCGAGGGGAGCAGCGGGCGAGGTAGGAGAGGTCTGCTGAGCCATGTGAGTCACCACTTTGGCCGGGGATCAAACTCATGCTGCAGTGGCTGTGAATAGCTTCATAGTGCTGTGTCTTAACCCCTTGTACCATCAAGGAGGCTCCTCAACCCCAACTCTGAAGCTCGTATGTTTGCTTCTATCTCCCTGTCTCTTACAGTGAGTTTGTTGACCTCTAGAAACACATGGACCATTGAGTGGTCAAATCCTTTTTTCCTTTATTCAGTAGCGATAATCTGGAGATTTGAATGAGAACCTTTCTTATGATGAATATAATGAATCAAAAAGAATAACACACCCACAAAAGGAAAGCAATGAATAAGGTTCTATAGAGCACTTGTTCCAACAATATTTCCTCCCCTGGTGGCGCAGGTGGTTGAGCACTGGGCTGCGAAGCTGCTCACAGCCTCTGCAGTGCAGATTCAATCCCCAGCCACCTGTGAAGGCCCCACATGGTACACAGACCTCTCCTGCCACATCCGCTGCTCCCCTCAGCAGTGTATTTCGTCGGTATGCCTGTTCTGTTCCCCGCTCTGGCTCTGATGAATTCTCTTACCCTCCCATGCTTCTGACTATACCCACTGCTTGTATAAATAAATAAATCTTTAAAAAAATAATAATAACAACTTGGGGTAACTTACTTAAATACATATTCCCTGATCCCTACACATCAACCTAGATCAATTATTTTATTGGTGCGTACTAGGTTAATCTACCATAACTCTGCAATCTCAGTGACTTCACATAATGACATTTATATCTTGTTCACATTATATATATATCCAATATGGCTGGAAAGAGACTCTGTACAGTCACTTAAGGATTCAGGATGAAGTGGGCTTCAACACTTTATAGCTACACTATACAAAATATAAAACTGCTACCATCATTGTAGCATAATAGGGGACTAGAAAGTCTCACCAGCTCATAAACATGTTGCCCACAGTTCATTGGCTGGAAATATTTGCATGGTCAGAATATAGCAATTGTTCTAAGTGAAGTAAACATTAGTATGTGAATATACAACATTGGTGATTCTCCTCATCTTTTTTTACTTGAAATATACTAGGCACACCTTCTACATAGGTTTACAAAAGATTGATAGTTTTGAACAGGACAGAG
Organism: Talpa occidentalis; assembly: GCF_014898055.3. Lineage (NCBI taxonomy): Eukaryota > Metazoa > Chordata > Mammalia > Eulipotyphla > Talpidae > Talpa > Talpa occidentalis. Next base: position 16,705,114 of record NW_023601322.1, read on the forward strand.
CCCTGAACAATTTGAGAGAACTATTCCACTGAATTTTTCAACTTGCCTAAGGTTATTTTTTGGTTTTTGTTTTTTTTGTTTTTAGCTGAAGGTGCCCTATGTTTATAATATACACATCAATCAAGGTCAGGGTCAGATAAAGTAATATAGGACTTCTAGATTTTCCTTCTTTCACTTTATCCTATCTTCAGAGTCCATACAGAATCATGTTCCTTCCAGAAGCTCCAACTGCTTCCAGAGGAATCAATGAGCACACAGTCATCAAAACCATCCAAACACAAAGTCACTAGACCAGTAGAGTAGAACACAGGAGGTACAAGGTTTTGCAATTGAAAGTGCAATGGCGATGTAGTCATTTTGCCCCTAGGACTACTTGGATTCTTCTTCTCTCTAGGAAAAAATGGTTAAACATTAACTATTTACATGAATGATTACCATAGTCGCCATAAATTCTAGGAGATATTTAACAGTTCTTTTTCATATAATATGGTTCCCAGAGAGTTGGAAAAAGACTTAGAAATGGAGTGGTTTAGGGCCTCCCTGGTGGCGCAGGCAATTGAGCGCAGCGCTGTGATGCTGTCCACTGCCTCTGCAGTGCTGGTTCGATCCCTGCTGGCCTCAGAGCAACCCACATGGCAAGCAGACCTCTCCTGCCTCGCCCGCTGCTCCTCTCAGCAGTGTATTTCGTCAGTCTGCCTGTTCTGTTCCCCACTGTCTCTGGTGAATCCTCTCACCCTCCCGCATATCTGGCTTGTACCCCAGTTCCTGTATAAATAAAAAAAAAATCTTAAAAAAAAAAAAATTATGTGGTTTAACTCCTTAATTCCAAGCCCAAATGCCTACTCACATACACATACAGTTTATCCATAAACCATGCCCAGAGCAGCACGTTTACATCATTTGTTAATGGAACAACAGCTCAAGCATCCAAGACTCGTCTTTGTTCTCATTTTCTTCCTTCTCTTAATAGGCAAGGGTGGTGATCACAACAGGAAATTCTGAGTTAATCTGCCTCTGGTAATGCTATTTCTGCTGTCTAGGAGGCTTTTCCTAAACCATTCTCTGTGAGGTGAGAGTCACAATCCTTAAAGATCAACTGTTCTTGGCCAACTAAGAAACACAATGTGCAAAACAACAGGGGTCAAATACCACACGAGCCTGAGCAGACATACTATAGTTTTCACTACAGCTCACAAGCGAATTCTTGAGGTTATTTTCACTCTAATGCAACAGTCAAGGTGAGCCCTGTAGCCCTGTCTCTGAGCTGTAGGTTAGTCAGTACAATAGTAATAGTTTCATCAAAGCTGTCCAACTGCCCAGAAAGAGAAACCTATCCTGAGTTATGCAAGATCTAATTAGCATGTCTCATTAAGAAAAAATCTCAATAAGACAGCTTTTAGAGTATAACTGCTATAAAACATTCTAGAGAGTGGGCTGTATGTACTCTAAATTCTTTCTAATAGTTTAAGCATTTAGAGGTGACACTCAGACAACTCCTATTCTCATCTAAAAATTCCTGGAGAGTAAAGAATTGTACAAATATCTGCTGATGAGTTTTTACTTGGAGAACTCAACTATAATTATAAGTAAGGACTATTACTAATGTGTGTTCACTTATTAAACCACTCACTTGTTTCATCCTCTCAGAACCCAGTTGGACGTATTACACCTTTGTAAAACAAAGAAATGTAAGAAATTTAAGAAAACTTACACTAAATTAGTGTAAATTAGATACACTAATTTAAAATGTTTTCTGAGCTCCTCAACAGGTACTCTTCACAATTAGTAAGCCAGGAGTGCTAGAGAATTTTGACAGCCATTTTACCACCTCCAGTATTAGAAGTAACATTCAAATTTAGTAGATCAGTTATCCAGTTACTCCTACCCTATATGTTATTTTCTAAAGGAGACAAAAATGTACTCTTTCTTCCTAGTTAAATTTCTCGAGACTATTTCTTTTATAAAAACAGTTTACATATGCCTACTCTTCTTTTGGCCTCCTAAGTTTATAGACTATTTCTTACAAACCCTAGTGGTTTAATTTGTGTTTACCTACCATTTTCTAAAAATTTCTACACCTTTATTTTTGAAATACAATAGAGAGTAAAAGTCCTAAGCCTGAGACCTACTTTCTATCACGTGGTTTTAAGAAATAAATATGCTAATCTATTATTTTATTTATTTTATGGTACATAGATTATAAAAAAATTACTGTCTAAGACCTTTTATGATTGAATATTTTAAAACAAATCTACAGCAGTGGAAATATTCAGAGCATGGAGTCCAACATTCCAAGACACATCTTCCCAAATAAAAAATGAAGTTCACGCCACTAGCTAGTGTTATGAAACAAAACTCAGGATTTGAGACACAAAAAAGATGACGGGAACACAAATCAAATTAGTATTTAGAGAGTCTCTTTAATTTCTGGAGGCCAAAAACTAGCAATTATTCTCTGACCTCCATACTATGACCCTTTCTTTGAGGGACTTAAAATCTACTAGACATAGAAAGTCATATTAAGTTTGCAAAAATGGAGAAGCACATAGAAAAAACAATCATGGTGTGAAACAGGTATTTTTCATGAGCAACTGACTCTTCAATATGGCCAGTCCACAGAGGGAAGAGATAAGACTGAGAATCTCACAGGGCTTCATCATTGAGGGTCAGGGCTGTCTTACAGAAGCAACTAGAGTTTGTCTTAGAAGTAAGAAGGAAACCATAGAAGAGTTCCAAGTGTGGAGAGGAGGTGATATTATTAGATATTAATTTTTAAAGTTAACTCTTGTTTGTGGTTTCTAACTTGCTCAACTGCATGGATAGTGTAGTGCCACTGCCATCAAGTCTATGTGCTTCATGTACAAGGTTTCTATGCACAGGGTGATGAAATTTTAAAAAATTCTCAGTAGTTACCACCATGGAGTGGCTTTGGGATGATGAGGGAGGACTTTTAACTTCACAAATATGTTACTTGAACTTCCAACAAGCACCAACTTCCTTTTTTTAAATGTAAAAGAAAGCTCAATCTGGCAGCAGTGTTAATGTGAAAGACCAGAGTTGAAGAAACCAATTTAGAAGCTGTTGCAATTTAATTGTCCAAATGATAGACAATGAGAGTCTAAACAGAAGCAGCAGCATCAGGGAAGGAGACAGGAGGTGGATTTGAGCAATATTTAGGATTACGGAACACAGTGACCTTAGCTGTGGGGAAGCAGAGGATAAAGAGGTTAAAGTGACTTCAGGTCTCCATCAGGAGTGTCTCAGGTTGAAACACAGAACTTGTGAGAATATAAACCTCTAGGTTTAAACATATTTGAAACACCGGTGGGGCATCCAAGCAATAATAGTGCAGTTAGAGAATTATGGTTGTATATTCAGAGCGGCAAGAGAAAGCTGAGCTTCTTAGTGACAGAGCTGAGTGCAGAATCAAGAATGCTAAGCCTATCAGGTAGTATGGCCCAGGAGGCACTGGAATGGACCCCAGATGGCTCAAATACAGGGATTAATAATAGGAATTAATTAATAATAGAGAAAAAGAGAACGAGGCACCCAGAAGCTAGCAATAGTGGGAGTTGCTAATGCCAGTAAGCAATAGTGGGAGTTGCTAACGCCAGTAGGGCCAAGAAAATAGAGGGAAGAAATAAAGTACTTGAGTCTACTAAAAACAGAAACCATGGAGGAGGGCAGCAGCTCAAAATCTGAATAATGAAGGATTTCAGTGATTGATAAAAGGGGCCTAGGCCAGAGACTAATAATGGAAGAAAAATTCTGGCCTCTCCCTTTCTCCTGCCTCTGCTTTCCCGAGTCCCTCTGGCCAGATCCAAAGACAGGGCAGCAGCAGTGGAAGGAGTCCTGGCTGATGAAACTCACAGAAGGTAGCCTCCTGGGACACAGAGGAAGGCCAAGGAATACGAAGCATGAATCTGTGAGAGAAGAGTCATCATCACACAATCTCCTATTCAAGGATCATCTCTGAATGTGTCCAGCACCCAGGGGAGGGAGGAGAAATCAGCACACATGGAATCATTAGGAGCTGAAGGCCGCAGTGTCCTGTCCTAGACTCAAAACTCACTGCCCTTGGGCTTCAGTGTCTACTCTGCCATTTAATGAATGACCATGTGAATTTATCACATCTCCAAGCCTTCAGCTATCACATGGAGACACAAACGCTACTGAATTTAGGTGATTATTATATGGGTTAAATTAGATATTTTCTATAAATGTTCAACTCAATGCTCATCACAAGGTCAGCACTTGTTAAGAGGCAGGGGTGATCAAATTAGATTGACAAGAGTCACTAATTCAGATCTTGAAAGGATTATTGTGAGCTGGAATAAACAAGTTTTCAAGGCACAGAGTGAATGGGATAAGATGTAAGGAAGTGAACAAGGGAAACAAGTGCACCTGGAGATGGCCGGGGGCTGAGAGGAATGAGATGTGTGTAGGGACCACAGGAGGCTGAGAGGCTGTAGCAGGCTCACCTCCATGGCTTCTCTGAGAGCCAGTATTTCAGGAAAAAGACCATTCTCACACATAATCAGCCTGCCGTGCTCCTGTCAGCTGTGCCTGCAGCCCTCAGACCTCCTTTCTCTACTAAAAAGTTACTTATGAATGTCATAGTAGGCTTTTCCCTTGAAGAAACAAGCACCATTTTGCAATCTGTAAGTAATTTTACTAAACAGACAAACCTGAGGAAGACGTTCTCAAAACTCAAGTGTGAGCAGAGACTATGTTATAGAGCAACCCCGATATTAAATGGGTTCCTGGCTGTGGGTCCTCACCCGCGCGCTTTAAAGGGACTTATGAATACTCTACTACAGACACACACAAAAGGGTTAATAAAAGGTTTATTTACAAGAGAAAAAGAAATAAGGAAAATATACAACTCAGGGAGAACATAGGGAAATAAAGTCTTTAATGCGTCCTACCTGATCCGACGACCTGGAAACCCAAAGTCACTCTCTGAGCTGGCCGGACGCTGCGAGCTGGCGGAGAGCCAAAATGGAGAGCCCCCCCAAAGCCCACGTGTTTGCCTTTTGTATCCACCTGGCTGCTTAACCCCACCCTCCGGTCCCAGCCACCTTCCCTTTGGTGGTGATGGGATTTGGAGTTCCCAGTGTCTTTGGCTTTGACCTGGGGTGGGGGTGGAGTCCACAAAGCCTGTATGGAATTTGCTTTGGGACAGCCTTTTCCCCCTAACAATTGGAGCTGAGCAGGAAAAGGAGAAGCTGAAGAAGAGACTGAGGAAGGAAGCAGAATGGAGCCAGGAGACCTGGAGGAGTCACATGGAGCCTAGAGACACGTGAAGAAACTGCGCTTGTCTTTTGGTCGTTGACTGGGTGACACAGATGTGGGTGAGACCCATGGGGAGGTGACAATGGCAGCTTTTATCTTGATGTTGATTTTGCTCTTTTCCTTCAGGGCTTGTCCGGTTGTTTGTGACCCTTTTCTGTGGGTCCCCACTGGAAGATGCTTTAGACTTGTGGCAGGCCTTGGGGCCTTGCTCTGGGCCAATCCCATTTGGATGGACTTTTACCCACGAGGGGACGGGTAACTTTGGGTGCTTGATTTAGAAACTAGATTCTTTGCCTTACCTGTATTGTTTCCTAGTTTTATTAAAGTTCCTTTTCATTAAAGTCTCCTATGTTTTGTGTTGATGCGGTGGATGGCAGAACCCATTTAGAATAGGCAGGTTTGTGGGGTTTTGGGCTGCCCCTCTCCCCGTCCTATAACAACTATACCTCAGAGAGACTGGCCCATGACCTAATTTTCATAAAGACTTTCCTGGGGAAAAAAAGTGGTTCCTGGTACTATCTAACCACCATAGATTTTCCAACAGTAAAACAATAATCTATTCCTCACATTCTCACATTTCAATATCCACCCATCTTCCATCCCTCTCCCGCCCTAGTGGGGACATGCATACTTATTTATGTTAAACTCTCCCTACCTCCTCCTACTTCCCTTCTATAATTCAGCCATTGTTCCCAAATGCAAAGTTGTACCAAAATTACCTGGGGCACTTGCTACAACTACACTCTCAAAGACCAGCACTATAATTATATCTGTTTAGGCTGAGACCAAGAGGTTTAATTTTTTAAAGTTTCCCAAGGGATTCAGATATACCTGCATGTCCAGGAAGCCCTGAAATCAGCCACTGGGACAGTCGCCCTCACGCCGATACTGAGTAGCTAGTACAGAGTGGAGGAGACCAAGTAGCTTTTAGTAGAAAGAGGCAAGAGCCAAGAATGTTCTTTTATTCCATACTAAGTTGTTTTCTGTTATTTTGAAGACAGTCTTGCTGAAAATGTTTAGTAATAGAAGTAATGTAGTAAACCATTCTGGCTACCACAGAGAAGGTGCCTTGCCAGAAGCAGGAGATAATTTCTAAGAATGAGCAGTAATCTTGGCAAAGTGTGAAATGGATTTGAATTAAGGGGCAGAAGTGGAGAGGAGGGAAAATTTAGAAGCATCTTCAGCAAGAAGTGATGATAATTAATGACTAAATGGCTGTGGGGAGCAAAGACAGGCAGAAGTGGCAAATAACCACCATGTTTCACTGTGGGAACTTGAGTGTCTGGGTGGGCAGAGCCGCAGAGGGGATGACAGAAATAGCAAGAGATGTGGAGATGGGAAAGTTGTAGCAAGGCTGTTGGTACAATGATTGAGTTTCATGATCCTATCTCATGCCCACGTGACTCTATTATTTGATACATGAATCTCAGAAGAGCTATCTGGGCCCTCAGCTTAAATGTGAGAATTGTTTATATTATAGGTGTAAGGTAAAGCCAAGCATTTAGCAAGATACTGTGGGAGTGTATGTTGATTGAAAGGAGTACTAAAGAATGAAGACATCAATGGAACAGGTTGAAAGTGCCTCCGAAGGAGTTATGAAGAGAAAGTGCCACTGAAGGAGTTGTGAAGAGAAACCACAGAGGTGAAAGAAAAAAATCAATGCAAAGAAAATACTGTAAAAATTATAGGCAATAAGCTCCCCAACACAGGGATGATTTGTGCAGAAGACACACACCTTATTTGGATGGCTGTTGCATTAGGCACAGGCTGAGTCCAGTGTAGGGGACTCCTATATCTCAGAGAAACAGGAGAAAAATAGTTATAAAGTTTCTATTTTTTTCCCACTTACTCTTCCAGTGACCTTGGATGAATTACACAATCTCTCGAAGCCTCAATTTTTTCACTATATCCTATAAAGTATCCATTTCACAGGACACTATAAAGATTAAAATGATATTAAAGGAATTCTTTAAATATTCCTTTTATTTTACTTTTAATTCATATATAAAATTTCAAGACAGTGCAGTGTGATCGAACTATTTCTCTTTCATTAAATGAATATCCAGGTCTCCCCATTTTATAAGGCTCTAATGACTTGATACAACTTAAAATTAGTTTTATCTGTTGTCATTTTTATTCTATCTAGAGAATGGGTACCTTTTTGGAAATTGAAGAAGAGGTGTATATTTGGAAAATAATTGGGGAATATTTCCAAAACTAAAATTACTAATCATGATATATTCTAAAAGATAGGAGAAATTGAAATGAAGATTCTCCCCCATAGTTTGCAAAAACATTATTTTTCTCCTTTTGAATTCGGTACCTTTTCCCATCAGTTTTCTGGCATCTATCCCACTCTCCATGGTTTCTGAAACATTATCAACTAGTTATACACAAACCATAATAATTTTTATAGCGGAAAATCTTTTCCTCCCAGGTAAAACAATAAGCTTTAATTTTCCTTTAAATGCCACCAAAGGAAAGAAGCCATTTAATTATCTGTCTTTTAAAATATGTTTTTCTCTGCACTTGCAAAGGTTTACAAGGAATACATCTAGCACTTAATTGCTTGCAGTTAGGGAATACAATTATTCTTCTGAGTCTACCAAATATTTATTGTGATTGCCTCAGCCTGGGTTTCACACTCATACCACAAAGACTGAAACTAACTGAGCCCAAACCCCAAAGCTATTAAATGATGGCAGATTCATGTTGAAAAACAGGGGTAATGTCAAGCCTTTGACATTGGGGGCTGAGGGTGTGGTTAATGAATTTTTCTGTGCTGCTAGAAAAAAAAATGATTGCCAGAATTCATTCTTTTTTTAAAAAAAAAAAAAAAAAGATTTATTTATTTATTTATACAAGCACTGGGTACAGTCAGAAGTGCAAGAGGGTGAGAGAATTCACCAGAGTCAGAGCAGGGACCAGAACAGTCAGACTGACAAAACACAATACTGAGGGGAGCAGCAGGCGTGGCAGGAGAGGTCTGCATGCCATGTGGGACCCTCGCCAGTGGCTGGGGATCAAACAGGCGCTGCAGAGGCTGCGGGCAGCTTCTCAACCCAGCCCTCATCCGCTGCGCCACCAGGGGAGGCCCGACAGAATTCATTCGTTGCCACATAATTATCTACTTTTTTGTTGACCCATATGGACCCCTTAATCATGTGCTAATCATAAAACAATCTGATTAAATAGGTTTTCTAATAATCAATGGTTAATATGATTTCATACAAATTATTCTTAGACTGTGAAGCCTTTCCTATTAAAATTATAAACAGAGCACTAGATATTGACAGGGCTTTTCTCAATATTTGGGTGTGTGGACTAGAAATTATAGAGTCTTTCTGCATCTTTTTGACAGACAGCATTTTTTCACAGCACTATTTAAACTGAAAGGCTCCTGGTAACTCCTTTCATACACCTAACATTCATGACAGATAGAAAATTGTCCATCCTCAGCTGTTTCTTTCCAACCAATCTCTATTTAAAACTATACAGAAGCTCTTATTATTAGAATGAAAATCTTACTAAGAGGAAATAAATCAAGGAATGGTTTTTAAAAAGTGAGTAGCTATGACTGTTAAAGAAAGAGAAAGTTGGGCAAAACACAGCAATTTGAGTCCCAGAACACAGCAGTAAAAGGACACAGAGTTGCAAAAGTGACAGCATTATCTGTAGGAAATTCAGTTATACTAGCTGAGTATTGATTTCCATTCTCAATACTCCAGTTCAGAACTTTATCCTCTATTTTACCTGCAGACACTTCATACCGATTCTTCTTCCTAAAGAACCAGTCACATTGTGTCCCTATCTCAGTTTCCTTGATGATTTTCCTTTTTTTATAATATAAAATCTATAATGGTGTGATCCCAAGAGAAAGGGGAGGTTCCAGTTTCCCTGCCCCTGCTTAGGGAAGGGTGGAAAGGGACAGGGAGGAGAGGCTAGAAAAGATTGGGAAAGGAAAGACCTGGAAGAAGGCAGGAAGACGTGAAGGAGGCACATGGAGCAGAGAGACATATATGTTTACTGCAGCACTATTTACAATAGGTAAAACCTGGAAACAACCCAAATGCCCAAAAATACATGACTGGATCAAGAAGATGTGGTATATATACACCATGGAACATTACTCAGCAATCAAAAAGATAAACTTATGCCATTTGCAGCAGCATGGGTGGAGCTAGAAGGAATTATGCTCAGTGAAATAAGCCAGAAGGAAAAAGAAAAATATCGGATGGTGTCACTTATAGCAGGAATATAGGGGAGCCAAATAAGACATCAGTGTAAAAAAATAATAACAGTACAAAACACAACAAAGCAAAAATTGACAATTATAAATCGGAGACATCCTGCAGGGGAGGAGGAGGGAGAGGGATCAGAGGGAGGGAGGGAGGCACACAGGGGACTGAGGTGCACGGGTGCCTTGGTGAAGAAAACTCTATGGGGGGGCGTGGGAGCAAATCAGTATGGGGAATATAAAAATAAAATTTATTAATTAAAAAAAAATAATAATAAAAATGAACAATGATGTAAACAATTTTAAAAAAATAATATTAAAAAAATTTTCAAAAAAGAAACAAACTACAGTTGCTTCGCAGCCTTGGACAGTAACTCATGGGACATGGAAGGAGACACTTGAGAGAGACAGAGACATGAGTGAGAGACCCAGGGGAAGGCTGACAAGGGCAGCCTTTATCTTGACCTGGATTTTGATAGTGCTTCTTTCCTTCCAGACATGCCCCGCCCCTTTGCTCATTCCCCATGGGTCCCACAGGAAGGAGCCTTAGACTTGTGACAAGGTTTTGGGCCTCAAAGGCTCTCCTTTGGCTCAAACCTTTTTGGGCATTTATTAAACCATGAGGGATGGGTAACTTCGGGAGTTTAATAGGAAATGATTCTATCTCTATTCTTTCTTTTCTCTTCTCTCTTATGCACACGAATTGCATTAAAGTTATTTTCCATTGAAGGACTTATACTCTAAGAGTATATTTGCCTCTATCTGGCTGATGTCAGATCCCATTAGAGCAGGCAGGCTTGGTGGTCCCAGAGTACCCCGCACCCTGACTGCTAACTGCTGCACTTTGCAAGAAAGGCGTTAAAGTCACTCAAATGCTTCTCCCTACCTACCCATAGCATACCTATGAGATCATCCTTCATAGACTCAAATTCCAGCCACGCTAAAACACTCCCTGACCCTGGAGCATGACAGGCTTGAATGTCTGCTTCTTCACCATGACATTTTTCTGTCTCTATTCTCTTCCCCTCAGTTTCTTCTGTAGACTCTTATTCAACACCTACCTTGAAATCCAGTCTGACATTACCAAAGAAGGCTAATCACATGTATATATATGACCCAACGATCTCATTCTCAGATATGTACTCAAAAACGCATGTATCTGTGCACCAAAAAGCATGTCTCTTCATAGCATGTTTATGTATAAGAATCAAATGCTAGTAGAAACAATGAAATTTTCATCGAGAGTAGTCTGGTGAAATAAATGGGGGTCTACACATCAAACAGAACATTGCAGAGAATGGAAATAAATGAAAAACTATAATGTGCAACAAGGCTGGCCATGCTGAGAAACAAAATGTCATACAAAAGAACCAGCATTAAAGCATGCAAGTGTGTGACTCTGTTGTGTAAAGTTCAAGTACAGGTAAAATAAACTAGTCTGTGGTGTTACATGTCAGAGCAGTGGTCACTTTTATATGGAAGAAGGGGGAGTAATTGGGGAGGAGGCATGATGGGGAATTCTGGGAACTCAAATGTTTCACAGCAACTTTAAAAGAACTCACCCACCTGTACCCTCAAGGTATGGATGTTATACATTGAGAAAAGTTCTTATTAATTCCTACTTACTTTTCCAAGCCAAGATCAATTACAATGTTTCTCAGAAAGTCTCAATTGAATTCACCCACTCAGAATTTGTTTTCTTCTTTCTCTGGGTTCCCCTTGGGCCTGATTTTTCTCTCAAGGCATTTAATTAAGGTGTCCTGAATTTTGGGCATTATGATTACACACGACATGGGTTAGGTAATTAAAAAGAAAAATCCATCTTAAATGAAGCACAGAAATGGAGAAAATTGGAGAGAAATAATGTGATGACTCCCTCTTGTCAACTTTACTTAAATCTGATTTGTGGTTGACCTCTCAAATAATGGTATACAAATAATTATCCTGATCAGTTTCTTCTGCTTAAGTAAACTTCCTCTCCCCATTTGTCCCTGATCCAGCTGTGCAATGGTGGTTATTTTGTGTGTTTTTTTTTTTGTTGTTTGTTTTTAATCCATCTATCTATCTATCTATCTATCTATCTATCTATCTATCCATCTATCTATCTATCTATCATCTATCTTTTAGCGAAGCATGGTACAATGTTGTACACTTCCAAAGATTAAGAAGTAATGAGCCAATTCACCTATCAAATGAAGAATGTCACTATTCACCTGAGTTGTATCTTCAAAAGATTTACAGGGACAAGACCTCCCAGTGGCCTAGGAATTAAGTCACTGCTATGGCCTAAGTTCCATCCCCAGCCAGGGAGCTAACCCACATATGGCACAGCAGACCTCTCCTGTCTCACCTACTGCTCAACTTAGCAGTGTATTTCAGTAAATTTGTCTGTTCTGCTCCCCACTCTGTCTCTGGTGAAGCCCCTCACCTCCTGCATGTCTGGCCTACACCCAAATAAATAAAAAGTTTAAAAAAAAAGAGGGCCTCCCTGGTGGCGCAAGGGGTTGAGCACCACACCATGGGGCAATCCGCAGCCTCTGTAGCATGAGTTCGATCCCCAGCATCCGCAGCCTCTGCAGCATAAGTACAATCCCCGGCCAGCCAGGTAGCAACCCACATGGCACAGCAGACCTCTCCTGTCTTACCTGCTGCTCCCCTCAGCAGTGTATTTCAGTCAGTCTGCCTGTTCTCTTCCCTACTCTGTCTCTGGTGACTCCTCTCACCCCCCACACCTCTGGCCTGTACCCCAGCTCTTGTATGCATAAATAAATCATTTTTAAAAATAAATAAATGAATAAAGATTTACAGGGACATAGTTCGTGAAAACCAGCTAAGTCACCTCCCAGGGCTCAACAATAACATTTTGTTCTTGTCTTGAGTTTTCTAGGAGCATTGAGTGAAGGTGTCAGCATCATCTATACTTAGCAAACCCAGAACTGCAGGAATTCTTTCTACTGGTCATCTTTAGAATGAGCCATATTTCTGCAGGATAATCCATTTCACTGCCTCTTGCAATTCTACATGGTCAAGATAGCAAATTCCCAGAGGTATTTATAAATTGCCTTGAAACTAGTTAGCCCCAACCCTCTTTCCCAGAGCAAACAGTCCTCCAGAGAGTGTGATTTTCAGTTAGAGAGCTGTCCTAGATGTCTGCATTACTTAGCTCTCCAGCCTCCCTTCTTCATCCTTCCCTTCTACCCAAATCACTGTTCTTTCCTGCCCCCGCCACCCCACCCCAACACATATGAGCTCACTGCAGACAAACTGTTACTCCCCACAGCACTCTGCCCATTTTAGATGGTTGTTTCTTGACGAACTAGATGAAATATGGAACAGTGTGGAAATCATTTTCATCCCCTTGGCTCAGTTTTTCAAAGTATGTGGAATAGGCCATGATTCATCTGAGCCAGAAAGATGCTCTCAGCTTTTACATGTCCCAATTGCAATTTTTCTTCATCAATTCCAATTCAAAAAAAGGAAAAGAGGGTGGGGAAATGGAGGCCAACGTTCAGTCTTGCTCGTACCTGTGCTACCTGTGCTGGAAGCACTGCCAAGAGTGACCTTCAGAATACACAATCAATACCTAAGAAATATTCATTCAGGCTTTCAACAAGATTGTCTTCGCTGCCCCTTGCTCCCTACTTCTGGGTCAGAAAGTCCTTGCTAACTCTCACAGCCTATGCCTTTTCACAGATCCTTCTTCTCTTGATTACTTTCCCTTAGGAACCATGGTTTAGATTCCCACTGTGGGGATGATGCAGTTTCCTTTATTGAAGTTTTTCTATCTTTCCTTCAATTTATGCTTTGACAAAGGTTCCTAGTTGAAACAATATCTTCCTGTAAATGTTATCATTTAATCACTGGGGACTTGACTACACCAATCTTCCCTTATTGTCTGTACTGTAGTTGTTGCTGTTTTAAAAAAGAAGAAGACAAAGATCCTACAACCTCGAGCTGGTCTTCCCTCAGGCAGTAAAAGCACCAGGCTTTTATGGTTGTGCAAACTGCTATAGCAAGCAGCCAAGCCCCAGTTTTCGATGACTTTATACAACAAATGTTTTGATTTGTCTATAACTATGTCAGTGTATGGTATACGTGGCAGTGGCTGGTCAGCAAGCAGGTATCCTCCAAGTAGTGACTCTGAGACCTGCCCCCCTTTCTGTCTTGGGACTATTCCACCCCTGGACTCTTGGAGAACTCCTCCTTCAGTTAGTGGAAGGGGAAAGAGAGAAAAGAGAAGGCACAATGACTTCGTTATAAACCAAATCAGGCCCTGAAATTATAGGCACCCGCCTTACCACACACCCTTGACAAGGGAAGTGGAAATGTAGTCCTAAGAAAGATCACTTCCTTCTCATATCGACTCCACGTTGTGGAAAGGGGCCATGAGATGTTGGTGGACAGTTAGCCAACTCTGCCATGAGGCCCAAAGTTCGCCTCAATTCCTGAAATGATTTCTATCATTCTTCTCTTACAACTTCATTCATCATTTAATGAACCATTTATTGGAAATGATATGCTAGGTACAGTCCCCAACCCTGAGAATGTAAAGATGTGATCCTTGCCCTCAAGATCTCAGGTTTGGTACTAAATAAAATATAGAGATTAGATTGGTAAAGGAATATATTTGAACACCTGTGTCTGGCACTCAATTTAGTAAGGAAGAGCAATATTAAATAATTATTAGCTATTAAATATATAATTACAAGTGATTAAAGTCCTGAAAGGAGAAATATTGGGGCACGTGGAAGGAAAACATGAGGACTTATCCTACTTTAGAGGGGAGATTGAGGAAGCATAGGCTAGCTGACAGACAAGATTCTTATGAGGAAATACTCTCCACAGAAAGGTCAATCATTTAGTTGACTGGTTTTCAACATTTTTTTTCACGTTTCCTTAAAACTGTGAATTACTATGCACTCAGCTGACATCTGAAAGGTTTTTATTATTATTATTCTAACTTGACATGAGCAAGCTTTAATAATCAGATTGTTTTTCCTCTGAGTTTAATCACTTTTCATTCAAATTTAACCTCAGACTTTTAGGATTTTAGGCTTGAAAGGATTTTAAAAATTTCTCACCCTATGACATAGCTCTGCTATCTCAAAAATAGATTTCTCTGAAGTCAAACTCATTTTTAAAAATTTTTCTTTAAGACTAAGAGTTTATGATTGTTTTCTGGTTTGTGATAAAATCAATATATAATTGATGGGGTGGAGAACTGAATAGGAGTTGCCAAGAGTCAAACTGTGGGAAATGCCTTACCACAAAAGGGAAACAGGGAGGAAGTTGGGGGGATGAAGTAATGATTCCCTATCTAGATTGGGGGTTATTTATCTATATACGTACATACATACACACACGTAGACACATAAATAGGCATTTATAAAAATTCATCAGACTTGATACCTAAAAGAATGATTTTTAAAAATAAGTATGTCCACATTTAAGAGAGTCTTGATATTTAACCATTTTTCTTTATTGCTATTCTCCTTTCTTTCTGAAATGCCAAAGCTTGTATTTTAGCCAAATGTAATTTTCCTCTGAAGCTATTTTTCCCCTCAACAATCTTAGCTGTACTTTTCTCAAATCACTGCTACCATCTTATTTAGATTCAACAAATTTTGAAAGGTATTATAGTTTTGATGCTGCCCAGTTGAGGAGTTTGCTTTCTTCCTGTTTGATAAACTAACATTTGAAAAGAGACTAAAACATCTAAGTGACAGAGGAAAATACTATCATGTCATAAAAAGAAAATCCAAGTGCGCATACATATTACCTTTATTAGATACTTTAGCAAATTACTCTTTCAAACATTTTAAAAATCCTAAGCATCAGAATTAGGACTCTGGATCTTTTCTCCCTAGATGCCAACAGAAGCCTCTTTGACCTTAATTGTCCAGCTTTTCTTTGCATTTCCTTTTATACATTTTCTGGCTCAGAATTTTGGTAAATAAGGTCTCTTTTCTCTGAGATGTTGTATAGAGATAGAAGTGAATATTACAGGTATATAACCTAGTTTGTAAAATTCAGTCTGATTAGTCAGCCTATTTTTCTATCAGCAAGACAATGCCAGAACCCACATCAGTCTGCTATCACCTCATACTCAAAATACCATCTGATTTGAAAAATATTCACTGCCTACTTCTACTAGCCTAGCAGTTTGGGCTGACTACATGTCAGTGTGGTGGCGAGGTTCAGGCCTAGCACACGTTACTGCAGATTTATACAGAAGAGTGAGTGCTTACTAGCCAGGATACCATTGGCTGAAGTCCTAGTCCACAACTCTGCAGAACTTCAGAGCAGGAGGGATTAGTTACCAATTATGTAAAATGATTTTATGAATCACTAAAGCTTCTCCAACTATCAAAGTCTGATTGGCTCTTTGACATTTGCAAGGTAAGCATTAGAACTTGATTCCTTTGTTTTATTTTTCATGTTTTATTTATTTTTTAATAGAGGTATGATTGGTTTACTACGTAATATATGATTTCGTAGTATAGGTTCAGGCCTCTACAGATGTATGTTACCGTATCACACCCACCACATGACCAAGTCCTCCACCATCTGTGGTTTTTGAAATTTAGGAAGCATTTTGCAGCAGCCAGTAGAGACATTACCCAAGATGTGATGTTGGGGGAAAGGCAGACAAGAATGTACACTAAGTACTAGCTTATTAACTGAATGACTAAATCTAGGGGGGAGCACATGAATGTTGGGATCTGAGAGAGGGACAGTAGAAGATGGGGAGGTGAAGGTGCAGAGGGATGAATGAACATAATTAAAAGCCTAAATTGGAGCAACACAACCGAAGACAAAACTGGTATACTGTGCAGTTTATTGTGGATTCACCTGAGGCACGGCAAAAACTTGATTCATTAAGGGAAAACTAGTCACTCTTTGGTTTTTATTTTTTTGGTATCAAACACTTTTTGTTTCCTATTAAAAGCTTAAAAGTACAGGGCTTCCCCGGTGGCGCAGCGGTTGAGCGCTGGGTTGCGAAGCTGCCCGCGGCCTCTGTGGCACCAGTTCGATCCCCGGCTGCTCCCCAGCCACCAGAGGAGGGTCCCACATGGCGCGCAGACCTCTCCTGCCACCCGCTGCTCCCCTTAGCAGTGTACTTTGGTCCTTCTGCCTGCTCTGCTCCCCGCTCTGGCTCTGGTGAATTCTCTCACCCTCCCACGCTTCTGACTACCCAGTGCTTGTATAAATAAATAAATAAATAAATCTTTAAAAAAAAAAAAAGCTTAAAAGCACTGCTATGGAAAATGCAATTCTCAATTAAGTGTCATATTGACTCAACAAACCAGCTCTTTGACTGTTGAGATTCCATTCTAATGGACTGCTCTGTATTGAACCTATTCAAATGCTTTCTCCAATAAAGTGTATTTTACAATAGTCAATTATCTCCTCACTTCCCTCCACTCTTAAGCAAGTTTCCATGTACCATTGTTTTCCATGTAAATGACTTCATAAGTCCCCTAAGATTTTTTTTCCCTTAAAAACTGAAAAACCAATGACCATCTTCTTCTGCATTCCTACTCCCATACCAAGATCTGCTAGGGATCCTCTCCTTCAACTTATCTTCCAGCATTTCATCAATCTTGCTGCATTGCTAGTATGAACTTTGGAAAGGAGTAAAGTGCAATATTGGTTTGTCAATTGCTGCCTTCTAGTATATTACATTAAACTATAACCCTCCCCTCCCCCAATCTGTATTCTCTAAGTTTATATGCTTTGCTGAACATCATATAACCAGAAGAAAGACTAAATCATGCTGAGGTTAAATTTGATAATAAGACCAGGGTAGACAAACCAGACATTTAATATATTAGCCTTATTTTGTGATTAGGGATTAGGGAATGCAATCCTTGATAGATGCACAATGGAGGTGGGGCTGAAGCAGAGAATGGGCAGAACCAGAAGTGGGGAAGATCACAGGCAGGCTTGCCTTGGCCTTCCCTCCCCCACGTAGGAATAGATGACTATTTACACCACAGTCCAAGGGGTGGTATTACTTCTGAACATCCCTGATATTAATGAGGATACCATCTGCTGAACACCAGGCAAAGGCAAAGCACAGAGTCAGGTGGATGGCAACCTCAGAGTTCTGGGTGGTCCATTTAATTTGGAACAAGACCCCTGTCAGTGGCTGGAACTGAAGGAGACAGCATCCAGCTGCCAAATTACAGGCAATGTCAAATGGTAGGCGTGTTGACAAGATCCTAGTGAACTGGGCAGAAGTTCAAGGCAAGCCTCCAGATGCAGCAGGGAAACTGAAGTGCTAAGCAGAAATAGAGATAAAGTCCATCACTGATGCAGTGCCACACAGTTTCCCAGGCGCACTAAGACTGGACAGACAGTTGCTCACTGCAGAGAAACCAGATTTATGGGCATAAGACTCATTCCACACCTAGGTGAGGATCCTATAAATCTCATCTATGACTTCATCAAGACAGGCAAAGAATTTGGTAGAAGAGAACCTATGGGCTGAAGGCAAGATCTGTGCAGGTGACTGGAGATGCAGAAAGAAGAAATTGGCCTTGAATGAGTAAGGGTCGATTTTGTCTCCATTGTAGCAGTCATTTCTTGCTTTTGGACATAGAATCACTTGGGATTCTGAAGAACCAGTTTTCTGATCTGTCCAGTTGATTATAAAACTGCCAGAGTCACTCATACTTTACCTCCAGGGGGTGCAAACTAAATAAAAGACTCAAATCTATTGCTTAAATATTCTGTTCCTACTGGTGTGCAAAGAAAATGACTGGCTGATCATGAAGTCCTTTCTGAGTGGTGAGAATAACCAGGTGGCAATATTTGCTACTGAATCTGGTAGTATTTGAGAGGAAATATCTCTCTTCCAAAATATATCTTCACTATCAGGGTTTAGACCTCTTTTCTGGGATCTTATCCCAAATGAAAATCTGGAAATACAGATGATCACCGATCTGGGCTTATGGAACTTTTCCTCAAACATTACCCTCTAAAACAAAGTGACATTCTAAAAGATTCAATCTTTACTTGCTCCCATCCCAAACCACATTTTCAAAGCTACTCCTGCTTCTGAATTCCTCCCCCATCTGGGACCAGCCTTATCTTCTATTGCCTGAACTATAGTCACTGCTCCCTGAGTGGCTTCTCGTTCCCTCCAATTCTGCTGCATCAAGCTGAAAATGGCAAATCTCATTTTGCCATTGCTACTGCTCCAAAGACTTACAGTAGCTCCCAGTTGTCTACAGGATAAATTCCCAGTGTCTGTATGTGTTTCCTGAGGACTTTCTCTTCTGGCTGCTGCTGACCTTTCTGGCTTCTCTTCCCATCACTAGGTGCCTCACACTTTACCCTTTAACAACACCAAACTACTTGTAGTTTCCTGTATACCTCATACCAAGTCTTACATTCTTGAATCTACTTGGGTGACTAGATCATAGAAATTAACTGCCACAAGATCGTGGAGGATGAATGAAGGATGTGTAGGGGCAGAGGTCAGCCTCTGGATACAGGTTTATATGGGTCTTACCCTTCCTGCTTAGTGAAGATCAGTTTGAGTGGAAACAATAAGAAAGGCAGAGGCCTTCGGTTCCTTGGTATCATCAAAGACTGATGGGGCAGCCACAGAATATCAAGTTCAACATGCAAAATCAGTGTATGCATAGAATCAGGAGTACAAGAATGTTCCACATTTGACATCTTTAAATAGCCTTAAACACTACCAAAAAAGAAAAATATTAAAATATAAGCATTATTTCAGGATTAATAGAGGGGGTTTTGTTGTTGATACTCAAAAAGGCTCACCAGTATATGGAGTTTCAGGGAGCATCTCCAAAGAAGAATGTTGATGCTGGAGTCCTGAGTATGACCTTCCGGCTTTCAGAGTGTGACCTTCAGGCTTTTAGAGTCACTATTTTTTTAGTGACTGTGAATGAATCTATGAGGAATGGACTCATATTTACCAAGCTCATTAGATGGACATATAAAGTCAAAAGGGCAATGTTTCTTTAATAATATAACTATATTTATTTTATTTATTTTATTTTTTATGTTTAATATATTTTATTTTATATAATTCTTACATTGTTTTTCATTTTTGCACAATGTATGCATTTTCATTTTGGTTATATTCCCCATACAATTCCCACCTCCCCTTATTTTGGCCCTAATCCCTCCTCTCCTCTCTCTGCCCCCCGTAGTGTGTCTCTGGTTTATAGTTGCTTGTTGATTTTGATTTTTCTTTATTATAATTAGTCTTTTTCCAGGTCTCTTATTTAAGTTTTCTAAATTCCTGCTATGAGCAAGACCATCCAGTATTTTTCTTTTTCTTTCTGGCTTATTTAGCTGAGCATGATCTTGGGTAGCATTTAAAATAGACTAGTTCCTAATAATATAACTATAGAAGGAACTAGTTTATTTTAAATGCTACCCAACATATTCTTGCCCAGGATGCAAGTATAATCAAGATGCTGGCTTATTAATTTGTAATGAGACTCAAAACTGCTGAGATATCAAATCATCAGACCCTCTTTCTAGCATATATTCCCTACAGGAATAGAGGGAGCAAATGAAGAAGTTTTGGGGGAAAAATGAAATCAAATCAATAATAACAGCAAGATTTGAATATATTACAACACTGAGGTAGCTTGTTGATAGGATTAAGCCCATTCTCAAGACCACAGAGTTGATTGGCCTGCCCAACATTTGACACTTGAGTTCATATTTTTTATTCCTTTCCTTAGGTTCTTACAAATGCCAAGATCCACTTTTTAAATAGGTGACCAGTTAATAATTCAGTCAATTCTTGACACTTGGGTAACCATTTTCAATTAAAGCAAAGTTTTCATATTTCTGCTCTACTCTGATGTATTAATTCTATAATTTAACTTTAAAGAGAATAACTTTGTTTTTGCCATTTCCAAATGCTTAGGAAATGAAAAACAAATCTTAATGCTTGAAGAGTTCTGGAAAACCAAGAAGGAAAATTTCAAATATCCTAATATAAAAAAATGATAAAAAATTTGAGGAAAAACTTAAAGATTAAAATACACAAAAACAATTTATATAAAAATATTCATTCTCTCTAGGACTAAGAGAAATGAAAATTTCAACAATATTGGTCCTCCCCGGTGGTGCAGTAGTTGAGCACTGGGTTGCGAAGCTGCCTGCAGCTTCTGCAACACCGGTTCGATACCCAGGCACTGGGTGAGGGTCCCACATGCCGCGCAGACCTCTGCTGCCACCCGCTGCTCCCCTCAGCAGTGTACTTCATCAGTCTGCCTGCTCTGCTCTGCTCTCCACTCTGCCTCTGTTGAATTCTCTCACCCTCCCATGCTTCTGACTATACCCAGTGCTTGTATAAATAAATAAAATATTTGAAAAAAAAACTTCAGTATTATTGAGATATCTTCTGATGTCCTGCAAAATCAATACATATGTGCATGCATTCATAATTTTTTTTCTAGGATTGGTAAAAGTAAAAGTTAAATAGATACTATTGCATAATCTCTTCATGCCCAAAATCTGTAATTTCAAACCTGGTTATGCATATAATAAATGTCCTAGAGAACTTGTTTCAGCTGCCCAGGCCCTGGCCCTTCTCACAAACATTGGAATCTCTGGGAGGGGCCTGAGATACAATCATTATAAAAAACTGTCCCAAAGAATTCCGAGGCCACAAATGTATGAATCATCCTTGGGGAACCATCCCCTACTCTCCCTCATAATTTTTTCTAATTTATATCCTATTTTACAGATAATAGATTTTTACAAATCCAAAGCGCCGGTAAGACACTAATGAAGAGTTCTCTTTTTTTTATGTATTTATTTATTTATTATGCATTTATTTATTTCCCTTTCTATACTGTGGATTCCTTCAGGGAAGGATATCTGTCATTTTCACTTTTTTATCCCACTGGTATTAGATCAGTAAATGAGTTTTATTTTTTTATTTTTTATTTTTTTTTTCTTCTATTTTATTTTTTTTTAAATAATAAATTTTATTTTTATATTCCCCATACAATTACAACCCCCCATTTTGACCCCAATCCCTCCCCTCCACCCCCCACCCCCAAAAAGTGTCTCTGGTTCATAGTTTTTTGTTGATTTTGATTTTCACTTTCTTATAGTTATTCATTTTCCTGGTCCCTTATTTAAGTTTTCTAGATTCCTGCTATGAGTGAGACCATCCGGTATTTTTCTTTTTCTTTCTGGCTTATTTCACTGAGCATGATCCCTTCCAGCGCCATCCATGTTGCTGCAAATTGCATGTGTTTATCTTTTTTGAATGCTGAGTAATATTCCATGGTGTATATGTACCACATCTTCTTGATCCAGTCATCTATTTTTGGGCATTTGGGCTGTTTCCAAAGCTTAGCTATTGTAAACAGTGCTGCTATAAACATAGGGGTGCAGGTGTTCTTTGGAATTGATGTTTCTGTGTCCTTTGTAGTGGAATTGCTGGATCATATGGAAGCTCTATGTTTAGTAGGTCCAGAAATCTCCACACAACCATACTGCTATTGCCTTAGGATTGCACCAGATGACAAGCTTGTGGCAAATCAAACCAATCCCTTTTTTCCTGCCCTTCAATCCTGTTGAACTCCATGCCAGTTGCATAAAAAACAGCCTTTCCAGGCAGATATAAACCCATGTTGTTACACCATGTCTTGAGTGAAGTTGATTTGCACAAAGATTCTGACTGACACCTTAACATGTTAATTAAGCTGCTTCAGTTCTTGGGGGACATTCTTCCTAGCAAAAGTGAAAAAGCAGGAATTGCAGGGAACTATGCTTTCTTATCTATTGCTTTGATTCCCATCACTGGCACTTTGTATGTTCCCAAAAGATGTGAGAGCCAAACTCAAGCATGGGGGCCTGGCCAACCCACTGCAGCCCACCTTGATCTGCTTCTTCCTTTGCATCACATATTCTCTGTACCACTCAACTTGGCCTCTAATAGTATCATTATTCATTCAACCTTCAAGGAAGGCAATTTCCCAATGATACGTGTCAAGAAGTTCAAAATGATTCATATACTTGAGTAAGTAGTTCTATTTTTAAGTATTTATCATAAGGAAATAATCAGTATTTTTTATGAGGAAAGGACAATTATTGCTACATTATTTATATAACCTCTGATTATGTAAAAGGGTATGTAATGTTTATGTAAAAGGATATTTATTGCAACATTATTTATAATACTCCTGAATTTAGAAACCCTTTAAATATTCAACCATTGGTTAATGGTTAAATAAAATCTTAACATTTAGATGCTAGAAAACTGTGAAGATGTTAAAATGTATGTTTTTGATTTATAAGGTAGGAAGGGGAAATGTTTACAATAAAATTTTAGGCATAAAAAGTTGCAGTGCAACATAATTTTAATTTTGCTTTTAAAAATGTGTTTGTGAAGGTGTGTTATAAAAATGACTTGAGGGAATACACAATATACTGAATAGTGCAGGTGGTAGAATTTGGGTAATTTTTATTTTATCATTTTTTCCCTCAGATATAACCAGCATGTTATCAATATAACCAGCATGTTATCTTTCCCATTTAAAATTTTTAGTTTAATTTTTATCTCAAATAGTAAACTTAGTGACAAATAAATGAAAAATAGGTGTCTCCTGAATTAACCAAGCTTACTCCAATCTTGCTACCCATTCTTAAATTTTTACTTTCTCATAGTTACCTACGTATTTCTAAATAATGCTAAGGCCATACTATTGTTTACTAATATTCTCTGGCCTTACTATATTAGATACCAATTTAAATCTCTTATACAATGTAACAGGTTTGAATACATACTACCTTCCGAAGCAAAGGTTTATAAGAGATAAATATTTGAATACTTAGAGTTTAAATGTCTTTACCTTCACAATTAGCTGTTTGATCAAGTATTGTTTTATGCTTTATATTTTTGAGTTATTAGGTACATACAAATAAGGATTATTATATTTTCCTGTTGGATTAGTATTTTATTGAGAATTGAGAATTTTTTTATATCTAGCAATGCTTAAATGCTTAAATGCAATTCTTTTCTAGCACAGAGGTGAGTTATACTCACCTTTCATTTAATTGGAGTTGGTATAGGCAATCTTTTGAATCATTTTTTCACTATTAACTTCCTGGTTTCTTTTATTTATTGTGTGTCTCTTTTAAACAACTTAGTGGTTTTCTTTTTTAAACTCTATTTTGATTATATTTCTCCCTTAAATAATTTGCATATTTAATGAAATTACTATTATATTTGGGTTTAGATTTACTAAGTATCTTTTAAAAATGTCTTTTCTTTTTCTCTTACTACCCTTTCTTTTATATTAACACATATTTCATTATCATAATTTTCTCTTTATGTTCTTCTCAAACATTATTTACAAAAAACCACCCTTACCTTATCGGTCAGTTAATTTATAGTTTCAACAAGAAGTTTTAATAATGGCACTGTTCTTCTTTCTATCTTATATTATAAAGCTTCCATATGGAATCATTACCTGGAGAATGAATCTGAGTCTTTCTCTTAGTGAGTCTGGTGGCCACAAATACATTCTCAATTGGCTGGAAAAATATTTACTTTTATTTTTTTTTTTATATATTTTTTTAATTAATAAATTTTATTTTTATATTCCCCATACAATTGCAATCCCCCCATTCTGACCCCAATCCCTCCCCTCCCGCCCCCCACCCCCCAAAAAGTGTCTCTGGTTCATAGTTTTTGTTGATTTTGATTTTCACTTTCTTATAGTTATTCATTTTCCTGGTCCCTTATTTAAGTTTTCTAGATCCCTGCTATGAGTGAGACCATCCGGTATTTTTCTTTTTCTTTTTGGCTTATTTCACTGAGCATGATCCCTTCCAGCGTCTAGACATAAGACCTGAAACCATAAAATACATAGAAGGAAATACAGGCGAAACACTACGTGATTTGCATATCAAAGACATCTTTACAGACACATTACCCAAAGCAGTGATAGTGAAGGCAAAGATCAACAGCTGGGACTACATCAAATTAAAGAGCTTCTGCACAGCAAAAGAGACAATAACAAAAACAAAGAGAAACCCCACCAACTGGGAGAAAATTTTTGCACCCAACACTAATGATAAAGGACTGATCACAAAAATCTGCAAAGTGCTGATGAGACTCAACAACAACAAAGAAAATAATCCAGTCAAAAAATGGACAGAGGAACTAAAAAGAAACTTCTCTGAAGAGGAAATGCGAATGGCCAACAGGCATATGAAAAAATGTTCAACATCACTTGCAATCAGGGAAATGCAAATCAAAACTACCATGAGATACCATCTTACACCAGTGAGAATGGCACATATTAAAAAAACTAGCAACAACAAATGTTGGCGAGGTTGTGGAGAAAAAGGAACTCTTCTGCACTGTTGGTGGGAGTACAAACTGGTCCAACCACTATGGAGAGCTGTGTGGAGATTTCTGGACCTACTAAACATAGAGCTTCCACAGGATCCAGCAATTCCACTCCTAGGTATTTACCCAAAGAACACAGAAACATCAATTCCAAAGAACACCTGCACCCCTATGTTTATAGCAGCACTGTTTACAATAGCTAAGCTTTGGAAACAGCCCAAATGCCCAAAAATAGATGACTGGATCAAGAAGATGTGGTACATATATACCATGGAATATTACTCAGCATTCAAAAAAGATATTTACTTTTATTTTTAAGGAATGTTTTAAGTTTGGGTAGAACTCCATGCTATTGGTCATATTCTTTGCTAAATATATCATATTACATTCATTTCCATTGATAATTTAGCTGTCAATCTTGTTGCTCATTTGAAATTAATGTGCTTTCCTCTCTTTGTAGGGTATGTATTTTAATTTGGTTATTAATATACTTGCGGGTACTTAACCTGCTTGGGTTGATGGAGATTCTGGAATATTGGCTTGATGTTTTTCTTTATGTGTAGGTTTTCTTAAATAGTATTTCTTAAAATATTTTTGTCTATTCTCTATCTCCTTTTCTTCTGTTGTCTCCTTTTCTTTGAATTGTTTGCTTATTTTTATCATGTCCTATGTCTCTTTCACTTTTTGTCTGTAATTTCCAATTCTTTTCTCTCTGGACATATTTTACTCACCTCTATTCCTATTTATTAATCTTGTAATTGTGCCAATCTGCTATGAAACCAATCTATTATAATTTCAATGTCAGTTCCAAAATTTTTCTAACATTTCAATTTTGATTTTTTAAATAAATTCAGTTGCAAAAAGTCAAGATCTTTCCATCTATTTAATTGACTTTATTACTTATCTTAATGACCGTATCTTATAGCTCCAATAGGAAAGTCACTTCTGGATCTATTTCTATTCTCTATATCTCTTCTCCTACTGGGGTTCTTTGATATGTCTGGTAATTACTGATAGAATCTTGTTTGTGTATGAAAATTTGTAGAGACTCTGGATAAGTTTGTCTTCCTGCAAATAGGACTTATCCTATCATCAGACAGCAGTAGGAAGACAGATAATCTTAGCCTAATTTAGTATTGAGCTAACTTGAGACTGATCTGTATCTCATAAGGTTCAATCTACGGCTGGATGGACTCTGTTCCATGTGTGTATCCATATGGGAATCTGGATAGTTTCCTAGAATTTGTCCTTAATTATGGGTTCTAAACTCCTATTTTTATCTCCTATGCAGCATGGGAATGATAAAGACTTCACACTATTTTGAGCCTTTAACTCCCTGGCTATATTGACTTCATGCCCTGATAGAACAACTGTGTTCTGTCTCCCACAGAGCAATGGAAATGTTATTAAGTGGAATTTTAAAAACGATATGAGATTTATATGAGATAATTGGATTAGAAGGAGTCTATCCTAAATGGGCGGGAAGCAATATGAGCTAAAGATACAGAGACCAGAACGCAAGTAGAGATTTCTGGAGAAGGTAATTAAGCAGTTTAATTAGAATGAAGTGTTTGTTCTAAGGCAAACTGGCAATGAAATCCTAGGATGATGATTGGCACCAGTCTGAATAAGGTTTTGGAATGCAGGATGTCATATTTGGATTTTATTGGTGGAGCAATGGAAAACCATGAGACTTTTATAGTAGTAGATGAGATTATAGAAGCAATATTTTGGGATGATTATTTCAGTGAATCTAAAAAAGATGTTAGGCAATGAGCAGATGATTTTTTTCAAGTTTGAAATAAAATTTTATAATATTTTGGGTGGGCAAATAAAAGTCCAGTGGATAGTTTGGGAAATGTCACATTAAGAAGAGTTAGGTAACATTTGTGTAAAATAAGGACATGACAGAATGTAAATGAAATAATAATTCATGTCTGGAATTGACGACAGGAAATATTTCCTAGAGCTTCCCTAGAACAAATATACCACAGAGTCTTAATCTAAGGTAAGGATCTTCTGAGGTGTCACTCTGCTTGATCCACAACCTCTGATACTGTACAATCAAACATTTGTGTGCTGTGAAGAAACTGCTAATGATGATATTTATTCCACCTTTAGGGTGGAGAATAGCCAACTGTTAGTAAATCTTTCAAATGGAATTGTTCATATGAATCAATATATAGTAAAGGAGACAATACAATATTATGCAATCATTTGAAAATTATCTGTTCTAAACGTATGTATGTTAAGAGTGCTGGAAGTTACACTAGCACTTAGGAGTATTTGTCCAGAAAGGGGATATATGCTAATTGCATGTTAACAGTTCTGTGTTTATGAGCTACCAGCAGGATGGAAGCAGGCATGACACAGGGTCTGCTACAGAATATGGGGGCCTGAAGAGCAATTCCAATCACAGCATGGTGCTGCTGACAATCACATGGTGACTTGCAATCAAGATGTCTGATTAGGAATCTTTGTGATGAGAGAGAAGCTTTAATATAAAAATAGAAGCCCACCCTCTCCCCAAACCTCACTCTCCTCCATCCTATCAAGACCCCAAATCCATAAATATTCCATTTTAAAACATGAAGACTTTTTTTGTTCTTCTAGTAGGAATCCAACAGTCACATATGGGGCCAGTTTTATCTTCCAGCTCTGTCTTCCTTGCTGAATCCCTTTCAGATGGTTATGCCATTCTTTCCACAGACTGGATACAGTGAAGAAATTGTGTCCTCTCAAAAGTGGTGTATGAGTGCTCATATTTTGTCAGTATTGTACTTTGGGATGCAAGATATCCCATTATGTACAGTCAGGCTGTTATTACTCATTATCTAATTAATTAGTTATTGTAGGTGGATAAAAAAGAATGGATTTGTATTATTTGTCAAGTACAATTACAAAACAATATCTGGGCAAAGGTGGTCCACAAGCATCCTTGGGTAGTTGTCACCTGAGAAGGATCCATATACTAATGAATTCTATCACTAAGAGACAAACTAGGGCTTCCCTGGTGGCCTAGGGGTTAAGTCTCATCGCTATCATGCTATCTCTGCTGTGGCCTGAGTTCTATGCCCAGCTAAGGAGCTAACCCATATATGGTGCAGCAGACCTCTCCTGTTGGCCCCCTGCTCCCCCTCAGCAATGTAGATCAGTAAATCTGCCTGTTCTGCTCCCCATTCGGTCTCTGAATCCTCTCATCCCCTGTACCTCTGGCCTATACCCCAATTCTTCTATGTATAAATAAATCTTAAAAAAAAAAAAAGATAAACTCCCCTGCAAGACCTCTCTAGAAAGCACATTTTAAAATCAAACAATAGCCCCTGCCTCATCATAAGAAGAACTGGAAAGTTCCAAGCACTTCATCATCATTTTCAGCTCATTTAAGGCATTAGCATTTTGTCATTAGCATTTGTTTCCCTGTTACTACCTTCTCCAAGGTAATAGATGTGCAGCACCCTCAGGGTGCCTCCCACCCACAGACTTCAGAGCAAGTCTCCAATTCTGAGCCACAGATTACAGGATGAAGGAACGGTTTACAGCTGTACCATCATTAACAATAGCTGGCAGAGTGGAGGTAACAAAGAGGTGAGACTAGAGAGGACAAAGTAGCTTCACAACAACATATTCTCATCTCCTCAGCATCTGGGTTCACAGTAACAGCTGCAATGTAGTTAAGAGCCATTTAATTCACTGAATTTTCCATGGGGAAACACTCACTGCCTAGTCACACAGACTAAATGTTTATTAAATTGATTAATATTGTCTTAGACTCACTGTGAATCAGTTTACAGCACAATGAAGCAAACTGAGCCATTGGCGATGGACAGAAACTAATTAGTTAAAAAATATCTTCACTATAAATAATGATAATATCAATGACAATGCTGCCATGACTTTGAACTGTGAAAAGCACTGATGTCATTTGGTTCTCCAACTTGACATTGCTCATTAATGCATACATGTATAGTGAGCTCCCACTCTGTGTCAGATACTCTCCCAGGTACCCTCAGTATAAAAAAAAATCCCTATCCAGAAGACTCTAACAACTCTTTTGCTATGCCATGCTGCAGGAAAAGATAAAGATCCCCAGTCAAGCATCTTTGGAGTTTATATCTAGGGAATGAACTGGTTACTTACAGCTCAAGAATCTGCTCATGGCACATTATAATTTCTCCCCACCCAAAGAACCCTCAGTAACACCCGATATGGCCCCAACAACACATTGTTTCAGAGTGTTTCTGGAAATTTCACATGTTGGAACACGCTCCTATTAGCAGACAAGGCTTTCCAACAACAAGGACTAGCCTCCGAGTCTTTGCAATCGTTTCAAAGCATAGCACAGTTGTGTGCACACCTTGCGTGCATATTTCAATCAGTATTTTCCAAATGTGGGTATGATGAATTGGTTAAAAGATACAGATCTCGAGGATGCAATTCATTAATGCTGAACTATCTCTGGGCATGAGAACCCAGATTTTATATATTTTTTTAAAGATCCATTTATTTATGCATACAAGAGCTGGGGTACAGGTCAGAGATGCGGGGGATAAGAGGATTCACCAAAGACAGTAGGGAACAGAACAGGCAGATTGATCGAAGTACACTGCTGAGGGGAGCAGCAGGCAAGACAGGAGAGGTCTGCTGCGCCATGTGGGTTGCTCCCTGGCCGGCCAGGGAACGAACTCGTGCTGCAGAGGCTGCAGATTGCTTCATAGTGCAGAGCTTAACCCCTTGCGCCACCAGGGAGGCCTAATTTTGTATTATTTTTAAACACTCCAGGTGCTGGCTGAGGCTTTGGCTACAGAACCAACTGATAATCTGGATTAATATTTCTTATCTCTCACTTGCCACCAAAAAATTCCTGCCCTGTGTTCCATTTGCACCTAATACTGCATTAAATCAAAATTTTGATCATGTGAAAATGGCTAATTATATTAATCATAATCATGACCACAATCTTTTACCTATCTGTACAGATTCATTCATTGAGTTTGTCCTATTCCACAGTCCGAGCACCAGATGACAAGTCCTTGGCAAACTGAACTAATTAACTTCTTTCAGTCCTTTTGGATTCTGCCCCAGTTGGACAGACACAGCTTTTGCAAGCAGGAACAAACACCAGTTAACTATATTGAAATCTTGCATGGTGTTAATCTGCTCAGAAACTGTGGCAGCAGTTAAAATCTAAATTAGCCTGCTTCATTTCTCTGGGAATACCCTTCACAAGAAATGAGAAGAAGCCGAAATTGCACAGAGTGTCCTCAATTCTTGCTATTATTTGGTATTACCGTGAATAGAACTGAGCAAAAGCCAACATCAGTTCCACACAAAGCCTGGCCAGCCACTGAGTCCCAGTATCTGCTTCCCTCAGAATTCTGTAAAACAGATGCTCAGTATCACCCAGCATGGCCTCAATAATGCATTGCTTCAGAATGTTGATATTTGCTCCGTATGTTTGGAACATGTTCCTTTCACTAGATTGCAGGCTTCTGAACAAGGATAAGCTACAAGCCTTTTAAGTCCTCTCACTTAAAACACAGTGTTTTGTGTATAAACACATATTTATTGTGATTTAAGCATGGTTTCATTGTTAATACTTACTGTTGCCCCTTCATGAATACTTCTTTATCAATAGGTGACATTGTCCAGAAGGCCCCGTGAATTATGTTCAGTTAACTGGACTTTCTGGTCATGGAAGAATAATTGGGGCTGGGGGTATAACTGTTATGTGATATTCAAATGTTAGGGTATGATTATTATATATTTAACATTCCTCAATTTATATCTAAATAGAAACCCACCTCTAATCTCTGCCGCCTGAAAAAAAAATGATTATAACTAATATCTGTTTAATATGTTTAATTCAACAAATATATAGTTTACCTATTTTTTTTTAGAGCAGTGTTCCTCAAAGTGTGATCTCTGAATCAGCAGGATCAGCATCATCTGGGACCTTGTTAGAAATACAAATTTGCCAGTCTTACCCATCAGACACTCTGGGGATAGACCCAGCAACATGTCTTAACAAGTCCTTTACCTGAGTCTGATACACCCAGAGCTTGACAAACTCTGCCTCTAGGTAATAACTACAGTGTATAGTTTACTACGATGCGCAATATTTTAAGGTCAACTCCATTTTGAAATTGACACATTGGTTGGTGCAAAGTGGTAATTTCTACTTGACCAGATTACTGTCTAATCAATCTGATCATCAGATCTACAAATTGATCATCTAATTCCTCAGGATGGATTGGATCACCAGGCTGCCAGGGGCCAATATGACTGAAGACAGAGCCTTGATTCACAGGTCATTTAAATCATAAAACAAGGAACTGAACTGGAAGTAAAATTCTTCATTCTCTAATAATGCCTAGGATGAATTGTAAAAGAAAATGGATGGATAATGCACTACTGGAAAAAAATTCAATTCACCATTATTCACAAATATTCTCTAAAGAACCCCAGAGCTTTGAAGAGCTTTGCAGTGACTCATTCATTTACTCTAAATTCACACCTCTTCTCATTTGTTGTCAAGGAGGCAATGTAAAGTGTAATCATAACATCACTGGCCTCCCAACAAACATTCTAGAAGTTTCACATCTAAAGAAATGTTTTTACCTTCACTCTTTCAAATGGCTCCCTTGGAAGGCTGCACCTTGTTCTCGTATTCCCACAGGGTTTAAAGTTCAGTTATTTGAGATCTCTTTTAGAGGAGGTCCTTACTGCCCCAGAAACATTTATTTAAATAACCCATAAGTGGACCACTTCTTACATTTAAGGGACAATTTGCTGTTAAAATATATCCATTTAGGGGCCTCCCTGGTGGTACAAGGGGTTAAGTCTCAGCACTACGAAGCTATTCACAGCCCTTGTAGCACAAAATTAAGCCCCAGCCAGGAGCTTACCCACATGGCACAGCAGACCTTTCCTGTCTCACCTTCTGCTCCCCTCAGCAGTGTATTTCTGCCTGTTCTGCTCCCCACTCTGTCCTCTCACCCACCACACCTCTGGCTTACACCCCAGTTCTTATGAATCCTCTCACCACTCATATCTCTGGCCTACACCCCAATTCTTGTATGCATAAATAAATAAATCTTATATATATATATATTTAACTATAACATTCCTACTGTGGTGAACAAGGCAAATGCCCAAAGCCAGGTGTTACTATCTGGACAGTAGCTTTCTGATCTAAAGATAACTTGTTCTGTCTTAAGCTTTGAAATCTGGATCTCTAGGTCATTCTGACTTTGGTGGGGCGATGTACAGCTTCTGTTAAAGATAACTTTTGGATATCTAGGTTTCAGTACACTAGTAGTGGCAACATATATAGTATTTAATACATCTTTATTGAGCTACTACACTGAAACTGACACTTTACAAGGTGCTAAACTACAACAGCAATCCAGAAAGACATAGTAGCTCTGCTGATAGAGCTCATATTTGTTTTCATAACCCACCTTTATCATTCCAAAATGCAGGTAGCCTGAGTCTACTGACACATCCTATTGATTGATGGCAAAATCATAATCGTGCAATTGTAGTCATCCCTCTTTAAGTTAAGAAGTTATACCTTAGAGTGCTTTGTGTCCCGGTATTACTTATAGGCAGACTCAACCAAGTTGCCATTCTCAGCCTGGACATCAAGTTAGTAAACAAGGATAGCAAGGTCCATAGATAATCAGGTACCATGTTAACCACAAGAAATCACATTAAACAGCATTGTGCTAAGCTTCCTAAGTTAGTAAATAATTAAAAGGGATTAATACAAATAATACCAACATAGCTAACTACTTTGCAGTTAGACAAGTTAACTAACTTTAAATTCTTGTTACCACTCTGGGAAAGGTATGCTATAGTGAGGTCCCATTTTACCAATGAGGAAATTGAAGTACAGAGAGATGGGGTAACTTGCCAAGGTGACATGATTAAATAGAGGTAGAATAGTTTGTAAATCTGACTCTCAAGTCTGTGTATTAACTGTTACAAAAAGTTACTCCACATCCTTAATGAAATAACAATGAAGATAATATGAACATTAATAAAACATTAATAAGTAGAAGAGCTTATATTACTGTATCTGCAATTAAAGTAGGCAAAATCCCTCCTCACTCAGGAAACTGATGTGGTAATCGACCTAGACTTGGCTATCATTGTGATTTAATTGTTACCCTTTCCCTGATTGGTTCTCTTCAATTGCTTTAAATTGTCATGACTGCCATAACCTCAAATCCTTGTTTTTCTGATAATTAGCTATTTCACCCCTGGGTCCACTATCGATTTGAATCGACTTTGGCCATAAAACATGTCTTCTGCTTACTATACTTTTCACTATGGTATAACCCATGCCATTGTTACCTAGCCAGGACTGTACCCTTGTCTGTCATTCTACTACTCTTCCCCTTTGAATTCAGTTTAGCAGAGCTACCTTTTACCTCTCAGGTCACCTCATCTATAAAAGAAAAGACATGCTTGCTAGGAGTTGTTACTAAGACCATGCTCCTAAGACACAAATCTCCTTGTCTATTGTCTCTGGCTTCTAGAAATAGGAAGTGGGTTTCTTCACCACAAATGATCTGAAATCCCTAATCAAGAACAACCAAGATAGCACAATGAACACAACCTTTTTCTAAGGTATTAATATTCATGTGTTTGATATAATGCAATTTTTATTACATATTATATGTGCAATTGAACACTACCTTCACGTTTTGAACCTTGATATCCATTAGCTCTCTGTTCAAATGTCACTTATTCAGAGAAGTCTTCCTGATAAAAAATAAGACACCTGCTCTCCAGTCACTGTCTAACCCCCTTGTTCTGTTTCATTTTTCTCATAAAACATTTATCACTATTTAAAAGTTTTTGTTTATCATGTATCTTTAGTCCTTGATCACGGGGGATTTTCCAATTTCACCGAATTTTCCAGTGTCCAGAAATATGTTTGGAATGTAGTTGGTGGTCAACAGATATTTATTTCAAGTAAAATAATGATGACAACACTGTTCTTGCCTTCAAAGCTAAAAACCTCAACACAAGAAAGCTTTAAAGATGTATTTACTGAGTGCTTCTTATGTTCCTAACATTCATTTCATGATGATGTTTGAAATGGTATGTAAAATCTTTCATTCAATTTCTACTAATTTATCCAATTAAACTATTTGAGTAAAATAGAAGTATTACAGAAGTTCAGAAGTGGGACTCAAATTGATCACAAAATTTTTCCTATAATAGAGAGAAATTTATTTGCATTTTGAAGGCTGGATAAAGTTTGGACAGATTAAGAAGAAGGTGGGAATGAATTCTCATGTCAGGACCATGGCTCTTGCTTGTAGTTGTACTCACACTCACACACAATTTCCAGGGAACTAGTGAGAAGACTTCCCTTATTCAGCACCACTGGATGTAGAAGCGACTACATTTCCCAGGGCTACAAGCTTTGAAATGCGATTCAAAACAGGGAAGCTAATTTTTTTGCTGAGTTTCCTGACATTTAACAAAGATGGTTTCTGAGAGCATATATTCTAATTTTAGAAAGTTCCTGAGCAAGAGGGATCTCACTCTTCAAGACAACTCGGTGATGGGGACAGGAACCAGCAAAAAGCACCCCAGAGCTAAAGTTGAGGGACCTCAGGTATTATTCTAACTCTTTAGTTGCTGATATGCTCCCAATACACAGCTCTTTCATAGCCCCCACATCTCCCTCTCTGGCACACACACTCAAATACACACACACAAATACACACACACACACATTAGTTTTTATAACTATTTGAAGCACATACTCGGTAGCATGTGATTTATCCAGAGTGGTTGAATTCGCCTTCCTGCTAGAAACTGAGATAATGTAAATTTGGATTCAGCTATGTCCTGAAAATATACCACCTACTCTCTCTTTCAAGTACATGTTCAAGTTCCATTACTCCACTAGACTTGTTGATAGAATTCAGTGCCAAGTGTATAATATTGGCTTCTTCTTAAATTGCTTGTTAAATGAGAATAATAATACCCATATTACAATGAGAGGGAAGAAGAGAGATTAATACTGCATCACTGACCTTAAGTAGATTATGGACCACAGAAATCTCTCGCTTAGCCTCCTATTTTACAGAGAGAAAGTTGAGAATCAGAGAGATCCTGTGAGTTGATCAAAGACTACTAAGCTGGGCCTCCCCTGGTGGCGCAGCGGTTGAGCACTGGGCTGCAAAGCTGCCTGCAGCCTCTGCAGCGCCAGTTCGATCCCTGGCTGCCGGTGAGGGTCCCACATGGCGCGCAGACCTCTCCTGCCATGCCCGCTGCTCCCCTCAGCAGTGTATTTCATCAGTCTGCCTGTTCTGCTCCCCACTCTGGCTCTGGTGAATTCTCTCACCCTCCCGTGCTTCCGACTGTACCCCAGTGCTTGTATAAATAAATAAGCAAATAAATAATAAATCTTTAAAAAAAAAAAGACTACTAAGCTAGAAAGTGGCAGAAACGGGATCTAGGCCTAAGTCTTCAGATATGTAAGAAGAGGGTTTTGTTTTAAGCACATAAGAGTGCTCAATCAAATGTGCTTAGAAATAGTTTGACAAAGTAATTTCACATAAATTCACACCATAATTACAGCTCAGTTTTTTACTATAAACTAGATATTATAGTGAAGCCATAGAAAATGATCTCATTCTCACCAGTGGAGCCCAAAATACATAAAGCAGACTCTCCTCATAGGAACACATCATTCCACAATAACAGCACAGACATCACTCCCACCATAATAAAAAGAAAGATTTCTTCTGTTATAGGGCAGGGTGAGGGATACCCAGGATGTGCAAATCTGCCTGCTCTAACTGGGTTCTGCCATCAACCACATCAAGACAAACATATTCCAGTGCATAAGACCCTCAATGAGGGCCTCTCCAGTGGCGCAGCAGTTGAGCGCTGGGTTGCAAAGCTGCCCGCAGCCTCTGCAGCGCCGGTTCGAACCCCGGCTGCTCCCCGGCCACCCGAGGAGGGTCCCACATGGAGCACAGACCTCTCCTGCCGCCCGCTGCTCCCCTCAGAAGTGTACTTCGGTGCTTCTGCCTGCTCTGCTCCCCGCTCTGGCTCTGGTGAATTCTCTCACCCTCCTGCGCTTCTGACTGTACCCAGTGCTTGTATCAATAAATAAATAAATCTTTAAAAAAAAAAAGACCCTCAATGAAAAGGAACTTCAATACAATTAATGTGTAATAAGTGGAAAAGGGAGAGAAAGAATATAGCTTCCACAACAAGCACCTAAAGTTACCCATCCGCTGTGGGTAAATACCCAGCCAAACAGAGTTGGCCCAATCAGGGCCACTGAGGCCCAAAAGCTTGCCACAAATCTAAGGCACCTTCTGGTGGGGACCCACAGGAAAGGGGCAGAAGGAGCCAGGCAAGTCTGGAAGGAAAGGAACAAAATCAAAACCCAGGTCAAGATAAAGGCTGCCATGTCATCCTCGCCATGGCTCTCTCACCCACGACTCTGTCTCGTGTCTCCTTCCATGTCCCCCAGTCCAAGGCTGAGAAGCAGGTGCAGCTTCTTCATGTCTCTCTGCTCCATCTGCCTCCTCCACATGGTCTTCTGAATCTTCCTCCTTCCTTCTCCCAGGCTTCTCTCACTTGTCCCTGCTCAGCTCCACCCTGCCTTGGTTGGGACAGGGAACCTGGAACCTCCCCTTTCTTGGTTATCACATCTTTATACTGTTCATCTATAAAGTCATGGAATTTCCTGAGCTTATGAGAGCACTTGGGTATAGAACTAACAATTATACTGAATACTAGGAAGACTGTAACAGAGCATATGATAAAAGAAGGGGTTCCCATGAGTAGATACAGACAAATTGGCTAAAATTTCAGAAATTAATGAATTGCACATACCATGCTAATATTATATGGGCCACATGGATAAATCATCATATGGAATAATATATTTTAATTTCAATATACAATTCTCTGTGACTTATGTCACAGTTTCACTGTCACTTGAAGTAATCCCTAATTCCACAGAGTAAAGAAGCAGTAAAATGTTTTATGCACATTGTATATAAACCTACTTTAAGCCAACTTTAAAATGCAAGCTTTTCCATACTGTAAATATTGTAAAAGTTTCCATCAGGTCAATCTGTCAAAGGTACTATGTTAATCTTTGAGTATTTCTAGATCTACAGATTAGAACACAAAGAGAAGAAATGGACACTTGGTTATCCTGGGAAATGATGGTCCATTATGCAGGAATTCACTGTATTCAAGCTGTCTGAGATGATTTGACAGATTGTTTTTTTTTTTCTCTTACCTAAGCACCTCTGCCCAAATCCTTCCTGTGTGCCAGACAAAATCTATGACTCCAATCATATCACAAGCAATAAATCTGCAAATATTCCTTCCTTTTGTTTTGATGATGTGGTATAAGAAATGTGGACAGACTTTTCCCCTGAGGCCTCAACAGTGACAGTCAAAGGAATAGATGTTTAGAATTACAGATTATGCTGAATCTTAAATGACAGAGGTAATGAATTATTCTTAAAGTTTTTATACTCCTTTATTTTAATTTGTAGGGTTCTCTAAGTACAGGAACCTGGGTAGGCACCTCTCTTGCCTGAGTTAAAGGAATATACTGGAAGATGGGATTGGTGTAAGATAAAGTGAGGCTCACCAGGAGACAGGGCTAGGCACCATGGAGCATCCAGAAGGAGCTGCACCCTTACACAAGGGTCCAAAATCAGAAGAACTCCCTAATGAACCATTGCATAGACTGACCCAGGAGTGTGTGGAAATGGTATTCTCTACCTAGCAGGGCAGCGCTAAGTCAGTATTTCAAATCCAAATCTATTTCCTAGGCTTATTATCCTTCAAGCTCCTGTGCAGGATTCTTCAAGACTCCGCAGTGAACGCCCCCTCTTTAGCTCTGCTCTCTGCCCAGATTTCTAAGGCTTCTGCCCTGCCTCTGAAAGCAGAGACTGACTTTCATTCACTTACTCTTTGGTTTCAACATTAAGGACTTTTTTCTCTGTGCCTTTCAAGTATAATGCTCAGACAAATTCAATGCAAGGTAAACAAAATGGACAAATGTCATCCCTCTCTTTAGGACAAAGAAGAAGGGATGGGAACAGAAGTTTCCTGAGCATCATGCTGTGGCACTGTGCAGCTTTGGTTTCATCTTCAGAACCCTATCATCTTGTACTATAGGAAAGTGAGGGTCAAAGAGATCAAGGTCATAGAGATAATCAATACTGAGTCTGGCTTGCCCTGACATTTCTGACTTCCAAATATTCTTTTTATTATATCATATTTATAGTTAATTAAAAGATAATGTCAGGACACATATGCAAATACTATAATAAAAATCTCTTTGAGTGTTATGGCCTTTTTTACAGTGGCATTTGCTGGTAGAAGGAATTTTTCCCGACCACCCAAATATGTCCCAGTAGCCCCAAAAAGAGAAAGACATGAGCCAAAGAATGTGAGCGATTGAGACCAAGCACTGTCTTAGTTCACCTGCCTTAGTGCTGAGCAAATATGAGCTAGTCCGCATATGCTAGAGAAATGAATTAGATGCCGAAAGGGTCAAAGGAAAAACTAAATGGCAGAAATATACTCTGGAGACAGGAAAAGCTCTGAGCTTTGACCTCTGGGGCTCAATAAGCTGAAAATGGACAAAATATACAGGAAGAAAACACCCCAGCTGTGCCCCAGGGGGAAAATTATACAGGTTAATGAGTCTCTTCCCACTCATTTTGTGGTTTCAGTGATTGAAAATCTGCAAAAGGTCTTTTTCCCTCTTTGCTTTTGGATGGAAGAAATCTCCTTCAGAGCCCTATCAGGGTTTATAAAAAGATTTTCTGCACTGAAAGAGTGGGGAGCAGGGGGACAGCCTGTTGAGCTGCTGTTGATGAAGCCTCTTGCCAGAAGGATGGCTTGGGGAGCTGTCAGCAGGGTTAATTATAGAATAGCCCACTGCATGCTTCTGCCAATCACCTGGGCAAGTTTGAAGAGCAGTTGTCTGGAGATACAGCCAGCACTCCCACTGTGAACCACACTCCTGGGTCTGGCAGAACACAGGCTTTGATCTAGAATTCTAGACAATAGAACCCACAGCCCTGCCGCAGGCACTCTTTGGGTCTACAGGCTAGGGAAGCCACAATGCAGCTGGATTCAAAGTCAGTTCTGGATTACCCCACTGGGATATAGGAATGGGCTGCTGGTTGTGATCCCTCTGTCCCATTTTTTTTTTTTGGCCTTGTATTTCAGTCACATGTATAGAGCTCACAAGTCCCATAACCTATTTAATTCTATGGGGAGGAGTACAAACGCTGTATCCTTTTTTGCATTCACCTATGTGAAGCATAGCACATTGCATGTGGTGGATAGCGAATGAATAAATGAATGAATATTAATGTAATAGTCATATTTTTCCATAAAAGTTCGTGGTGCTTTTGTGGATGACATTTTGGGGATTGTTGGTGCCTCATTATTTCAATATGAAGGAGATGGAAGACAGAAATCACCACTAATCACTACTATGCTCAAACATAGATGATCCCAAAGCAAAACTCAACAGATTCCTCCTACCTCTTCCCCTTGAACAGGTTCCTTTGTCTGACCTTCTAATATATGAATATGTATAATTATACCATTATTCTCCAATGCAGATATGCCCAGTTTCTCTAATGAATGTGGGAATAACCAGGTAAGGTCACTACCCAGAGGTGGACCACAGTGGGTTCCGGACTGCCAGTATAGTTGACTGGAACAGAGGGAGACAAAGATCCATTTGGGAAGGAAATGATGAATGTAAGCCAAAGGGCAATATGTGGACAGATTTAATTATTTTTTAAAGATTTATTTATGCATACAAGAAATGGGTGTAGGCCAGAGGTGCAAGGGGTGAGAGGATTCACCAGAGACAGAGTGGGGAGCAGAACAGATGGATCTACTGAAATACAGTGAGCAAGACAGGAGAGGTCTGCTGTGCCATGTGGGTTAGCTCTCTGCCCAGGTTGAACTCATGTGATAATAGCTGGTGAGAGTTTAGCTTAACAGCTCTGAGACTTTAACCCCTGTGCCACCAGCAAGGACCATGTGAACAGATTTAATTAAGAGAAGCAGAGATGGCATCTGAGAGTGTCAAGTGCAAACAGGTGTATACACTAAGAACAAATCAAATGGATCACTTCTGGAATTTTCCATGACCAACAAGGATGAGTCAGGCTAGGCCCTCTTCAGAGCACACCTAGCAGACTTGAATATGCTGGTTGAGAATTTAGCTACATATGCATAGCATCTTGAAACCAACATGTGGTAGACCCCCAACTGCACATGAACCCGCTCTTCTCTTTCCTGCTCCAAACTCTGCTGGAACCTTTGAATTTTCCTTTAGTCCCATGCTTAAAACCTACTGAGCACTTGCTAAATTCTGATACTACCTCACCCTGGGGGAACCAGCAATGATCCCAGCAATCTAGTGCCTGCTCTCTTAGAATCCTTGGGAGCCGCTGAACCCTTTGTGTTCTTCTCTCTTGTCTAAAGAATTGGCGCAACACTCCATTGCTCCATAAGCTGACCGTATCCATGCTATTCCCTGAACTTCCTGTCCAATAATGGAAAGGGATCTGTCTCCCCACTGTCCCTTCCATGAACCCAGTCCCTTCACTGAGATTTTATTGGCAAGCAATCCCAAAAAATGCTACTAGTTATTATCTGTGACCTATCATTTTCAGAGATACCCTCTTTAGGTGACATTGGGTTGGAATTTTAACCTTATATAATATGCCTGTTTTAGCCTTTATAGTGCACCCTTCTCTCCATCACACAGCTACCACCATCTCCGCTTCTTCAGGAGTTCAATTCTAGAAGGTCAAGTGTTGTTCTCATTCAAGGAGGCAAGAATAAGCCCAGCATCTCCCTGTGGCAATTTGTCCACCAAGCCCTATTTTTTCTTCACCTACCAGCCAAACTCACACCATCTCCTTTCTTTCTAACTCTACCCAGCAGCTGAGAAAATGTACAAAATCAAATAAAGTCACCTTTCAAAGGTTTATAAGCCAAGTCACTGAACACCTGTGAAATGCTGGGTGGTGCTGCTCTTCGTTAGGCCTTTGGTAAAATGTAAGGCTTTTGTTTCTGGGAGTGCACCTTCCTGTTTGTGCCACTCTTGGCCTAAAAGAGGTAACGATGCAACAAAAACCTTTCAGGACACACTTAACAGTCCTTTGCTCAGGCCTCTGCCCAGAATCCCCACCTTGCACTCTGCTTCTCTAACATAAGATTAAAATTTGCATTGATGATAATTATTTAAATGCCCATCTTTTGAGGGCCCCTGGTGGTACAAGGGGTTAAGTCACAGCACTATGAAGCTCTGAAGCTATGTGCAGCCAGGGCAGCTGGGAGCTACACACATGGCGCAGCAGACCTCTCCTGTCTCGCCCGCTGCTCCCCTCAGCAGTGTATTGCTGTCGATCTGCCTGTTCTGTTCCCCGCTCTGTCTCTAGCAAATTCTCTCACCACCCCCCAATCTGGCCTGTGCCCCAGAAACTGTATGTATAAATAAATAAATATTTTAAAAAATAAATGTCCCTCCATCATGTTATATTAAGAACTCTTTCCAGATTTAGAGGGGACTGAATGGTTTCCCCCCAAATCCATGTCCACCTAGACCACAGAATTTTTCCCTTCTTTGGAAATAAAGTATTTTCAGATATAATTAGCTAAGAGAATGGCATGCTGAGTTCAGGTGGATTCTATATCTAATGAATGTTTTTTTATAAGAGAAAAGTGATTCAGATGCAGAGCAGGAGACATACAGGGAAGGAGGCCGTGTGAAGAGGAGGCAGAGATTGGAGTGATGCAGTATAAACCCAGGCACTGCCAGCAATGCCAGAAGTCAGGAGAAAGACCTCAGGAGAAATCAGCCCCACCAACACCCTGATCCCAGAACTCAAGCTTCAAAGAAACACATGGGAATAAATCTGTGTTATTGTGGGTGACTCCATTTATAGTGATTTGTTAAAATAGTTCTGGAAAACGGATATATCTAATTCCCAATACCTACTAATGTATGAGGGAACCTCTATTTACAAGCAGCATGACTGGGCAGATCACATATTTCCAATACTAAAGTGGGGATAATAATAATCACTCTCCCCAGAACTGCTGTGAGGATCAAATGTGATAAAGTTATGAAAAACACTTTATTATCTAAAATGAACAGCATAAATATTAGCTGTTGGAATTATAGTTATATTATGATTCAACTGTATTATAAGATGGAAGGGAGAGATGATGAAGGGAGGGAAATTGAATGAGGGCCAAGAAGAGAAAGGGAAAGGAAAGCCAACAAGTTGATTAGTTTTAATGTAAAACTGTTTGTCTATTCCTTGAGTATATTTATTGTTTTAAAAATTAATTATTTTATATTAATCTCAGATAGTTGATTTTAGCTTACAGACACTGGGAAAGAGAACCAACAAAATGTTAGAGCAGGGCCTCCCTGATGGCACAGGGGTTAAAGACACGGCTATCAAGCTCTTGCCAGCCACTGCAGCACAAGTTCAATCCCCGGCTGGCCAGGGAGCAACCCACATGGCGCAGCAGACCTCTCCTGACTCACCTGCCGTTCCCCTCAGCAGTGTATCTCAGTCAATCTGCCTGTTCTGCTCCCCACTCTCTCTGGTGAATCTTCTCACCCCTCTACCCCGCGCCTCTGGCTTATACCCCAGTTCTTGTATGCATAGATAAATAAATCTTTAAAAAAACATGTTAGATTAAATTTGACTTGTTAGGGTCAAGGGGTTAAAAATTAAAACTAATGTCTACTGAATATATTCTAGTCCTAGAATCCAACTAAGCATTCTGTCTGCACCACCGTCTCAAATCCGCACAGTTCTACAAGATGTGCAACATATAATGAGAAACCCACATACATGAAAAACAGGTTTCCTGTTTCATAATCTGCCCATGCGGTCAGCCCAGTTCTGCCTGATGTCAGATCTGGGTGCTGACCCACTGCGATTACCACTTTGCTCGCACAACAGGCAGAACCAGAAAACATGCCTGGCCCCTGCTCAGGTCACCCCAGCTGTGACACTCATACAACCTATTCCTTGGCCTCCCCATGAGGCTAACTCCTTTCCTCTAACTCCAAAGTTCAATGGCAGGTGCATCACTGTCCCCTCACTGATGTGTACTTCAAGGCTGTTATTAACCTGCTGGAATCTGAGTTGCCACCTCCTACTTGGGCAATTTTCCAACCATTTAGTGGCATAATCATCAGAGACAAGGATGTAAACATTTCCTCCCCGCAGCCTGGGAAGAGGGCCAGAGGACTCAACCTTGGTGAATTCCCTGTGGGAAGCTGCACTGTGGGCAACTCTGTAGAATCAGGTTTATTAGAAGACAAATTTGGAGAGATGGAAACCATCTCTCTGTGCCCCCTCCCCATTTGCATCAATGAAATCTATTTTGAAAGTCAACAGAGGTTCAGCAATAAAGAAAAGTGCAACACTGTACAGGCTACAACACAGAAGGTCTCAGAAACATTGAGCTAAATGAAAGAAGTCAGACACAAAAGGTGACATATTGGGCTTCCCTAGTAGTGCAGGGGTTAAAGTCTCAGCACTATCAAACTATTGCCAGCCACTGCAGCACGAGTTCAATCCTGGCCAGGGAGCTACCCACATGGCACAGCAGACCTCTCCTGTCTCGCCCGCTGCTCCCCGCAGCAGTGTATTTCAGTAGATCGGCCTGGTCTGGTCCCTACTCTTTCTCTGATGAATTCTCTCACCCCCTGCACCTCTGGTCTACACCCCAGTTCTTATATGCATAAATAAATAAAATCTTTTTTTTTAAAGTCATATATTTTATAAATTCATTCCGACGAAATGCTCACAAAAGCAAAAGCATATAGAAAATAGATTAGTGCTTGCCTGGATGGGGTGACAAATATAAATCACAAACAGATATAAGGGATCTTAATGGGTCGATGAAAGTGTTCCAAAACTGGACTGTGATGATAGTAGCGAAAGTTAATATATTTACTAAAAATCATTGGGCTGTACTTGTTAGAGGTTTATTTTATGGTATTTTCATTAGACCTCCATAAATTTGTTATTTTTTAAAAATCCAACTCAGGCTTTCTAAAATTCCTAAATTGATTGCTCACTGGAAATTCTAGAAATAGCTCAAATATCACGCAGTAAATACACACTCCAAAAGTCAAAAAGGGCTGTCTGATTTGTGAAGCTGCTAATACTACAGAATTTTTTCCAACTCAGGAAAGGTAAAGAGAAATGCAGACATTTTATCATAACACTTGCTACGTGGTAGATACATTTAGTCTTCTCAACAATCTCAAGGAAGAATTATTAATCCATCTTACCGATAAACTAAGTGGTTGTTTTTCTTACCCAGTTATACAACTAGAAAACAACAGAGCCAAGATTTAAGTCAGAATCTTTCAACTACAAGCCAGTGCCCCTCCATAATTGCCTTCCAATCTCAAAACAGACAGTGGTCACTGTGGTTTTAAGTTTCCAGACTGGGGGGAAACAGAGACTAAGAATGTTGTCTTTAGCATTTTATATGCATGTCATAAAGACAGTTTATTCAGTTCTTCCAAAATCCTCCTTCACGGTTTCATAACATTGTTAAAATCAGAATCTTTTGATTTGGGGTCAAATGATCAAATTCTGCACCATTTCCTCTACTCCTGGCTCTCCTACCTCTCCCAGTTCTGTCGTTTCCTCGAATGCTAACCCAGGCCTGGCATAAACTGGACTTTTCCCTTTCCTACCTGTATGATCTGGGCAAGTTAATTAAATCCTTCAAGGTTCTATTTCCTATCAGAGCAGATAATAGCTATCTAATAGGGTTATTGGGAGCAGTAAATAAGAGAATATGTATAACAACCCAACAGTGCATTAAAGCAGGCTCAGTCCATGCTAGTGTTTTTTGGCTCTTTGGAATACGTGCAGCCTAAGACAAACGGTGAGCACTCACTTTGTTTTTATTC
This sequence comes from Talpa occidentalis, assembly GCF_014898055.3. NCBI lineage: Eukaryota > Metazoa > Chordata > Mammalia > Eulipotyphla > Talpidae > Talpa > Talpa occidentalis. The sequence continues at coordinate 16,750,024 of NW_023601322.1, forward strand.
CACCGTTCCTTATCAAAGTTTAAAGAAGAAATAGACAGAAAATAGCAAACACATTTTGTTGACTGAATAGCTAGCTCTGTGTCGTGAAATGCAGCAAACTTGGCCTTCAAGGAATAAAGGTGGTGATCTTAGTTAAGCTCCCAAAACACAAGGCAGCTATATTGAATGACAACATTTAGCACCTGTTACATAATTGCTATAGTACAACTATCGCTTAAAATAAAAGTAATAGGGTCTCCCTGGTGGTGCAGGGGTTAAGTCTCAGCATTATCATGCTATTATCCCTGCAGCCTGAGTTTGATTCCTGGCCAGGGAACTAACCCACATGGCGCAGCACACCTCTCCGGTCTCATCTGCTGCTCCCCTCAGCAGTGTATTTAAGTAGATCCACCTGTTCTGCTTCCCACTCTGTCTCTAGTGAATACTCTCACCCCACATACACCTCTGGCCTGCACCCCAGTTTCGTATGCATAAATAAATAAAAATAAATAAATATTCAAAATAAAATAAAAGTAATAATAATATCTACTTTCGAGTTTACAGTTTTGAGGGCTTGCTCGATGTCTAGGAACTGTATTAGTGCTTTACAACCATTACCTTACGTAATACTTCTGAACAAATCTTGAGATCACCTCTTACTCTTGTGGTCTAAATACTCATTTTCTCAGCTGGAGCACAGGTAGGTAAGACAGGCATTATCAATCATATGCACTCATGTCACACACTACTGAGGAGCAGAGACAAAGCACAGGATGCTGCTGGGGTAGTGGCCATGACAGGAAACACTACTTGCAGCGGCAGTGGCTATAGCAGCAGTGTTATAAATTAGATGGGCAACTGGTCTGTCAAAAACAATATTATAAATCAGAAAACAGGCCCAATATGGAGATGCCTGCATTAAGCCCTGTATCACCAAATGCAAGAGGGAATTAGTTCTGGCTCTTCCAGAATTGTATCTTAAACCAGTTAATCAGGAACCACTGAATCAGCATTAGTTATGGAACCTACCCAATGGAACTGTCATCACCTAAAGCAAAGCATCCCGGCAATAACCAACCTGCTGTTCTTGCTTAGTGTAACTTCCTTGTTCCCACTCTCCTCAGTCTAGAAAAACCTTCCCTTTTATATAGCCCCAGGAGCTCCTTTATCTACTAGATTGGATGCTGCCCAATTTGGATTGAGTTTGGCTCAAACTCTTCCATTTTAAAATATACCTTAGTTTGTCTTTTTACAATGTTTCTAACTGAGGCCATTAAATCCAGCTCCCTGAGATTCTAGGGGCTGCCCAATACATTCTAGTAGTTTAAGTTAGCCTATATTGCTTTATAATGTTTGTAGTTAAGAAATCTGACATAGACAATAAGGCCTCAGGGAGAAGGGAAAATGGGACCTCAGGAAATGATAATTCATAATTCTGGCAGACCAAGTTATGCAGGGCAGAAATAGAAATTATCTCCTTCGGTCACTTGAGATGATGTGTCCATTGCAGGCAAGGCTTGAGGGAACTACACAAATTCTTTTTTAAAAAATGAAGAGTTTGAGGGATTCAATGATGGTGGAATTGGGGGCTAAGCTTCTAACAGTATTGGACATCTTAAAGAAATAGCATGACAAGCACAAAATACTAAATTCTTGGCTCAAGGCACAGGTAAAGAAAAATCTGGAATTATCTATGGCTGTGTTCAAATAATCTCTCATCTCTTGGAGCTACAGGGCTAATACAGTTGAAAAATCAAACTAAGGGCTTGATCCTGCAGGTTGCTGATCGATGTTAGATGAATTCATCAGGTCTCTTTAGGAAACTTAAAGTATTGGTAGGAAAGAATGGACTTAATGAATTGGGTTGGGGGAATGTGGGATGGTAGAGGGGACTCACATACTGCCCTCACACGCCACATCTACCTTGGCTGCGCACTGTCCCCCCACCACTTACCCCCCAGAACTTCCCCTCCACTTTTGCAAAAGACTTTTTCTTCCCTGCAATTGTAGTATTTCCTCCTTCCTTGAAGTTCTTATAAGGACCAGGGTTCTGGTTCTATCTTACAAAAGGCAGGCAATTCTCATCAGGTTTTATCCAAATGCTCCATAATATCTCCAAATACATAATTAGGATAATACAGGGATAAAACAAGAATCATGCCCAGCAAGAAAGATTTAGTTATAGATTCAGTATTGGAACAGTTTATCAAATGTTCGATTCAGGGCCTCCCCGATGACTCAGCAGGTTGAGCGCAGAGCTGTGAGGCTGTCCGCAGCCTCTGCAGCACGGGTTTGATTCCCAGCCAGCCAGGGATACCCACATGGCATGGCAGACCTCTCCTGTCTCGCCCACTGCTCCCCTCAGCAATGCTTTCGGTCCATCTGCCTGTTCTGCTTCCTGCTCTGTCTCTGGTGAATCCTCTCACCCTCCCACGGCTCTGGCCTATACCCCAGCTCTTGTATAAATAAATAAATCTTTAAAAAAAAAAAATGCTGGATTCAATTTGTTGGCACAAGCAACTGCAAGTGGTTCTAATTATTTGCTTGGTTAGTTGAACAAAACCTGGATTCCACAGTGTTCCAGAGTAATTGAACTTGAGATGCCATAAATTTCTTAATATATAATATACAAAAAAGAAAGCAGAATTCAAAGAGGAAAACTAGAGGGATTTATCCTATGTAAACCACTCATCCTTCTCTTATGTTCCCCAAGATGGCTCAGAAGGCATTTTTTTCAGCAATACATTGAAAAATATTTTACTCAGAGACCATGAGAGTTTTGGAAATGATAGGCAATTAGTATTCCCTATATGCAAGGAGTTCTGGAAAGAAAATCACTGCAAATAACATTGGTTTTCTTATTTCAAAGGAAATATTAGAATCCATGTGTAGTCAAGGCCAAGTAGGATTACCATGATCATTTTAGAAGCAAAGTAAGTTATGCAATGCAATGGGTGATATAATGGATTACCGAGAAATAATCATAGGTGTCTTTCCTTAGAAAGGACAGAAGGTTTGCCGACCCTTCACCACATTTAGGGTGATGTGAGTTGTCTGGTTTGGTGTCACAGTTTGGCTTGCAGAAGCCCTACAATCTATACATTGTTGCCCAATCAGGTGATAACCTCATGCTCAGAGAGTCAAGTAAATGAACTAATGGTTCCCTAACTTCCATCACACAATACATACATGCCAGCAGGCAAGAGATAATCCCAAGAAAATACAGTGGTCTAATATTTTAACAGACTATAGTCAATGGTAAGAAATTTGCTCTAAATAGATGGAAAGGGAGTTGTACCCTACACATTCTATAATCTTAATACTTATCTTTGGATTATGGTGGCAAAATATACCACTGGACATGTTACCCATTTATCAGTCGATACAAAAAGCTGACAACTTTGTTCTCTAGATCAGTGATTATCAATCTTTAATAAAATCAAATGATCCAAATCATCTGGAGAGCTGTTTAAACAGACTTCTTGTTTATAAGTTTCCAACACTCCATCCCCTACTTTTTCATTCTAATAAGTCTGCAGTAGAGCTCAATGATTGAATGTCTTATAAATTTCCATGTAATATTAATACTGCTGGTCTATGGATCACAGTTTAGGCAACAGTGTCCTAGAAGAGGAGAAGTTCTTCAGTTTACTCAGATTCTAATGTAAGTAACTTTGCTACTTACCATCTAGTAGATCCAGGGATACTAAAAATATATTTGTGGTAAGTTAGAATGCTCTATTAAATCCATGGCAAGCCACAACTGGGGAATGAAAAAGGTCACCCCAAGAGTTTGGAGAGAAAAGCATGCCCTCATTAGCATTTAACAATTTCTCCATTGCAGAAAAAAAGGTCTTGTGCCCTGGCAATAACTGTACATTTGACAAAGGATGAAACATGGCCAGAGAAGCAAAGTGACTTCGTTTAAGTTAATAAGGAATCAAATCAGGGCTTGATCCCAAACCCATGGCCTCATCACCTCCCACTTTCCCAGGATTCTGCGTGCCAGGCACGAGCTTGGCTTATGCTGGGACATACAGATATTTGCTCATGAAATATTTTAGATTTTGAATAATTGCAAAGGGTTTACATGCTCGAGGCCAGATTAGAGTTTTAGCTCTAGCCCATATTCAGGCTTCTCTTTCCTTACCTATAAAACAAGAAGTTAAACTTAATAATTGCACCTTTGCCATAGCTTTAAATTTTTATGAATATATTTCTCAGGTCTTTCATATAACCTATGGCCCCCACCAAAAAAATCTTATGTTCCCCATTGATGTTTGCAATGCTTCTAAAAGTTTTGAAAGCACTTTACCTTTAATTCCTGCTGTGTCACATTCAGTAAAGTGACAAACTAGAAAATGAAAACAGGGTTATTTTTCCTGTAGTTTTCAATTGCATTAATTACCTTTCTCTAAAACCTCCATTGAATTTTTCTGTATTTGACTATAAGATAATTTATACTTTTTCTTTTTCCCCAGACTTCATATTTTAGAGCACTAAATTCATCACATTCTCTAGACTGCCACAAAAGACCTTCCCCACAAAATGAGCTAAACTTAATGCAACAATGACACATCCTATTCTATAGGCTGTAAATAGTTGCTAAGTATTAACAACAGCCTCAGATGTTTGGACTCAATAAGACTCAAGACAAATTCAGATGGTGACATTTTCCTCTGTAATTCTTTTATTTCTGTACCCATTTAAGTGATTTCCAGTCTGCTAAATGTCATCTAAGTTACCTAAAGCTTGAGAAACTATTTTGAAGAGATTTTAAAAATGCAATTATACCTCTATTTGACAACACCATCTGCTGCCAGCATTCACTTTGTCGGCTTCCGGTTCAGTTAACTCCTTCATCACTGCAATTATCTGACTGTCGACAGCTGTGTTCAACATGAATCAATGGAATTGTCAAATAGTATGGACGTATATAACTTCACAGGGGTCAAAATTACCATGGAGTTACATTAGAACAATTACTAGTAAGCCCAATTATTTCTATTTCTAGTATAAAAAGATATTTAAATATCCATTATTTAGTAACTATGGCATGATTTTACTTCTGCATTATTTTCAGAGATCAAGACACTGATTTAAGAAAATCTAAACATAATTTTTTTTGCACGAAAACCACTAACAATAGTTTCTTTCACTTGTGCCTATCATATTGGGACATACACCACAGAGAGCATCACCCTTACAATGAAGAGTGAGTAGATTTCACAAAGGAGAGACAATAATCAAAGTCCTCTTTACCCCCAAACACCTCAAGTTTCTAAAGCTTCATCCAACCATAGGAGTAACAGGATGGACTTAAAATCAGGGGTTAAGGGAGAGAAAAGGAAGATGGCAATTAGAGTAGTTCCCGGCTTCGCTCCAAGGAGGATGATCTGAATTGGCCTGGGGCTCAGAGAAGCCTGTGACTTGGGGTGAAACTGGAACACCTCCTGGAATCAGAGCCCAACACTGACCATGAGCACAGAGGAGATGCTGAGGACATTCAGCTGTATACAACAAATGGTGGGGGGAGAGGGACACAGCAGCCAGAGTAGAAGCTGGGATTCAAACCTATGTTTCCATGATTGGGCAGCCCCAAGGAGGGGAGCTGGTTGGTAAGACCTAACTGTAGGGAGACAGATATAAAAGTGCTGGGCTGTGCCAATTGGGCAGGGCCCCAAGTGAAGAAGACAACATTCAGAAGGACATTACCCTTCCCCTAATTAACCTCCAGGACTCAATCTGTTATCCTGGGGTGATGCTACTCCTCAGAGAAACTGCACTGCAGGCCGGTCCCGCACACTACAGAGATGCGGGTCTAGAAACACAGAGAGGTGGTTACACCACTGGCCCACCTCTTAGTACCACTTTCCTTGGCAACTGGGCCACTCCAGGACCCTCCCCACCCCCAGAAGAGGCAGTTACATATTATTGCTCCCTGACATATAGTGCCATCTATTGGAAAAGTAGAAGTTCTGCACCCTCAATATACTTGAGTCAATACAACGTAGAGACAATACTCAATGTACTCAAAATAATAGGGAGCTGGGAAGATATTAGACATGGCTACTTACGTCCTCGCTGAAATATTTGACCACACAGAACAAATCTCTAGAAACCAACCAAATTCAAAAAACTGGAGATAAATGGAACATAACATAATAATGGTCGTATGTGACAAACCCACAGGCAACATCACTCTCAATGGTAAAAAACTGAAAGCTTTTCTACTGAAGATCCAGTACAAGACAAAGATGTCCCTTACACACTGCTATCCAACACAGTATTGGAAGTCCTAGCTAGCACAATTAGGCAAGAGAGAGATATAAAAAAATCCAAAGTGAGGCCTCCCTAGTGGTACAAGGGGTTAAGTCTCAGCACTATCAAGCGATCAGCAGCCAATGCAGCATGAGTTTGATCCCTGGCCAGGGAGCTACCCACATGGCACAGCAGACCTCTCATCTCTCACCTGCTGTTCCCCCTAGCCGTGTATTTCAGTAGATTTGCCTGTTCTGCTCCCCACTCTGTCTCTAGTAAATCCTCTCACCCCCTGCACCTCTGGCCTACACTCCAGTTCTTGTATGCATAAATAAATCTTTTTTAAAAAATCCAAACTGGGAAAGAAGAAGTAAAGTTCTCATGATTTAAGAAACATGGTAACAAACATAGAAAACCCTAAGACACAACTAAGAAAATTAATTGAAACAACAGATCAGTTCATAAAAAAAAAAAAAAAAAAAAAAATCAGTTCAGTAAAGTGGCAGGTTACAAAATCAGTAAAAAAATTCAGTTGCCTTCTTATATGAAAACAATGAACTGGAAGAGGAAGAAATCAAGAAAACAATCCCATTTGCCATTGCATTACAAAAAATTAAATACCTATGAGTAAACATAATAAAGTAAGTGAAGCACCTATACAACAAAACTGTAAACATTGCTAAAGGAAATAGAAGCTACAAAGAGATGGAAAGATATCCCCTGATCATGGAAAAGAATTAACATTGAAAAAATGGTCATCTTACCCAAACCAATATAGTGATTCAATCCAACCCCTATTAAAGTTTCAATGACATTCTTAAAAGAAAGAGAAATTCTGACCAAAAAAAAAAAGAAAGATTGGTGGCATCACACTCCCAGACTTCAAACTATACTGCAAAGCTATAATAACCAAAAATAATTGTACTTGAACAAAAACAGACACACAGACCAATGGAATAGAATTGAAAGCCTAGACATAAACCCACATCGTTCCTTTCCTGCAACAAAAGGAACCAAAATTACATGCCGGAGAAAGGAAAGTCTATTCAACAAATTGTTCTTGGAAAACCAGACAATCACATGAAAAAGAACAAAACTAGACCACTAGCCCACACCACACACAAAAATTAAACTGGATAAAAGACTTGGCTGCAAGAGCTGAAACCATAAAATACAGAGAAGAAAACATAGGCAAAACACTCTATAACATAGGCTTCAGTGATAACTTCATGGATTTATGTCCAATAGCAAGATAAACAATTTGGACATCAAATTAAAAAGTTTCTGCACAGCAAAAGAAACTACCATCAAAGCAAAAAAGATACCACTCAATGGGAGAAAATATTTATACACTGAAGAACTCATACAACTCAACAAAAAGAAAACACCCAATCAATAAATGGGCAGAAGCGCTAAAGAGGCACTCCTCCAAGGAAGACATACAGTGGCCAGCAGGTACATGAAAAATGCTCATCAGCACTTATCATCAGGGAAATGCAAATCAAAACCACAATAAGATACCACTTCTCAGTGTGAGAATGGCCTGTATCAAAAAGACCAGAAACAAGTGTTGCCAAGAATGTGGGGGGAAAAGCAACCCTCATACACTGTTGGTGGGAGTGTAGACTGGTCTAGCCCCTGTACTAGTATGGAGGTGTGATCCAGCAATTCTACTCTTAGGTATTTACCCAAAGAATGCAAAATCACTAATTTAAAGGGTCGGAGCACTCCTAGGTTCACTGCAGCACTATTTACAGTAATCAAGCTATGGAAACAACCTAAGTGCCCAAAGATTAGGTGAGTAGATTAGGAAGATGTGGTATATATACACAATGGAATACTACTCAGCTATTTAAAAAAAAAAACTTGTCATTTGCCACAAATTAAATGAAACTGGAGGGGGTTATGCTAAGCAAAATAAGTCAGAGGAGAAAGACAAATCCCAGATAGTGTCAGGTTTGTTTTTTGGTTTTGTTTTGTTTTTGTAGAATATAGAGAAACAAAACAAAGGGTCAAAGTCAAACCAATAACAAAACCTAGAAACCTGACTATCAAATTGGGACAAGAGAGGGAGAACAGAGTGGGGAGGAAATACAATAGACTATGGTGGAAGACTCTATGTATTTTGGTGATAGATGTTGTATGGTAACAACTGAATGGAGTGATTCTATACCTTTAAATCATAAAAAAAAATTTAAACCAATGTTAACTCAAAAAAAATCAGGAGAATTAAGGTAAATCAGGTATTAAGACTGTCTTTGAGAATTTGATACTATACATTGAAATATGAGCATTGAAAGATGAATTTGGGATTCAGTAACAAATTTACTTGCAGAAGAAATCAATTTACTATCTTCTTTAAAAAGATGTAACTAAAAGCATAGCTTTACCAAGGGCATTTAAGTTGCTATAAATGGACATCAGAACCTAGGGTACCTTATTGTATATCACTAAGGACTGCCTTGGCAAAAATGATAGATAAAATCTCTATCACTGAGAACATCCCATATATCCCCTTTAAATAACAGAAACACAAGAATATCCTGAGTGATAATACACTCTGAGAAATAGCTTCCTTATTAGGAAGTATTCCTAAGAGTTCTCATATTATCCATTACCTTGGTGTCCCATTCTGCTGGAGGAAGGGACTCAGTCAAGGAGAAATAGACATCAACAACTTAGACCCCAAGGCATTAGAAAAATTCATCACCACAAAGCTGGTGAAAGCTGCAGATAATCCAGTGGGACCCCATTAGTGAGTCAGACACAAAGAGGGGCTCTCTGGGGAGAAAAACACAGAAACCCCTTTCTCTAGAATTAAATGGCACTGACACACACTGGCCCTTGAGGTCTAGAAGGGGCTCTTCTAGGGTGGAGCGAACTGAAAAATTCCTAAAGTACCCAAAACAAATGTCTTTACTTTGTTCAGGTATCCAAAAATAACTTACGAATGTTTCAGGTATCCAAAAAAATTGAGAATTTCTCCCTGTGTTTTCATTTTGTTTTGCTTTGTTTTGTTTTAACCTTCTTGCTGGCTTGCTTTAACATGGGTAAACCTCCAGGCTCTATTCCATTTGTAGTAATGGAAGATGATGAACACTTAATTCTCAGTTGCCCAAATTATAACCCACCGAGATGTGACCTCCTGGTAGAGTTGTCCATTCTCTCTTTTGTAACCACTGGGGTTCTTTATATAAAACCACTAAATGGACAAAGACCTTGGAATTAGTCATCCCTGAATTTAAGTCCATGCTCCAGCATATGAGAAACCTCCTGACGTTCATTTTTCTTGGCCTATTTTCTCAATTGCAATATTCAAACAAATGCACATAATCTGGGACTCTTAGACTTCTTAATCTATACGAGGCATTTTTGGGAGCAACTGGAAAAATTTGAAAGTGGTATTAGATGATGTTGGGAAATTATTGATAATTTTCTTAAGGTATGATAACAGCACTATGTTGTTGGGGTTGATGTCCCAATTTTTAGGACATGTATCATGCATATTAAGGGGGAAGTATCATAATGTCTGCAATAAATTTTTAAGTAGTTTATCAAAAGATATAGGTGGATGGGATAAGGGGGAGATGGAAAAGCGGGAAGAGAGGAAATGACAAAATGTTAAGAATTGCTGATGATAATTGTTTGAACTGCTCTAGTATGGTACACAGGTAACAATTGTGGAAAAAAATGCACTAATCCTTCCTAAGAAATATGACTTCAAGAATATTTAGGCTACAAACCTGCACACTATACACTATTAGCCTGCATGCTGCACACTATTAGCCATGTACCCCAAAATGTGCATCCTAAAGAAATGCATGCATTCATTGCTAAGATTCAAAATCAGGATATGTTAAGAGTTCATAGGCAAAAATATTAAATATGAATTCAATCAATTTATTTGTTAAAATGGTGACAGTTCTGACCTTTCTAACAACTTCTGAATACTCAGTCTATTCATCAACCTAAACCAAATCAACTGTTTTTTTGTTCAATTTTCTATCATTTATACCTAGACTTCTTAAAAGATATATGTATAATCAGACAGAGAAAGATAAATTCTTTAGGACTGCACTCATAAGTAGTATATAAGCCAAACAAATGGATGAATTAAATAAAACAAAAATAAACTTTCAGACTGTAAGACCCATTTGGTGGTTACCAGAGCTATCAAGCTTTCAGCAGCCACTGCAGCAGAGTTCAAACCAGGCCCAGGGAGATAACCCACATGGCGCAGCAGACCTCTCCTGTCTGGCCTGCTGCTCCATTCAGTGGTGTATTTCAGCAGAACTGCCTGTTCTATTCTCTTCCCACTCTGTCTCTGGTGAATCCTCTCACCCACACACCTCTGGCCTACACCCCAGTGCTTGTATGCACAAATAAATCTTTAAAAATAAGTTGCAACAGACAAAACTAAACCAAACCAAACCAAAGCAAACCCAGTAAATATGACTGCAGAAATGATGCTACTAGAGGGGGAAGGAGGGAACCCCAAATATTTATGGTAAAGGGTAAAGGGTGCTTTTGTGGTAGGTGTAGTGACAAGGTACATCTGAAGTGATATGAACCTACTCCCCTAAATTATATACAGTAATGTAAACTAATATAACTGCAATAAAAAAACAAATTGTGTGTGTGTTGTATATGTATATATGTTCATATAGAGACATAGATATTATATATAATTTGCTTCAGTAAAGGAAGAGAACATAAAGACTGAAATCTGTGTACATTGTAGTCCCTTTAAATATACTACAATTTGTCGAGTTTCAGAGATACTATATAGGTCTTTCAGCATTTCATGAATGATGCATTCTTTGACCTTTTAGACTACTATGTAACTGTGTATCCAGAAGACATTTTGATGTATCCTGAGACCCTGAACAAAATATTGCTCATGTTCACTGCTATTGGCCTGCCCCAAGAATGCTGACTCTACGCCAAGCTAGAGAATTGTATATTTGATCTACCCCAGATGGAATAATGTGACACTTCATTTTCCTTCAGGTGTATAGATGGATTCACAAAATGTCAACACCATCTTGAGATGACATCCTTCCATTTCCTTCTAAGGATATTCAATCCTTCTTAAGATTTTTAGGGCATTACTATCATTCTATTATATATTTTTTTTCTAACAGTCATAATTGTAATTAACTTGTGTATGAGAAATCTATGCATATAATTAATCCAAAGAATATAATGAGGTCATCACATACCTCCAAAGCTGATCTATGGTTGACGCTTTTGTAATTTTTCTACACACATCGTCATACTTTACCATTTATATTAATACTTCACCATTTATACTTTCATAGAGTTGTGGAAAACATGGTACCTCAGGAAAGCAAAAATCTTACCACCATGGTTGAATGGTAATCTCATAAAGTAGCACCCAAAAGACGAAACAAAAATAAACCTGTATTTGTGATATTTGTCAACTTTGTAGTATACATACTTCCAATCTCAAGTCACCAACAATTGAACCACTAGATCACAAAATTTCTGAATATTTAAGAATTGCCTTTCCCAAGCTCTTACATGACCAGCTCAACTCCAATACCCAGAGTATGTTGAGATCAGTAGGTCCTGATCTATCTTCTAATATGACTTTATCAACATAAGACCAAATCATATAACTTAGAAGTTGTTGTCATTAAATATCAAAACCGTATTTTAATACGTCAATACTACCTAACACATAGGCATTTCGATTCACATTATGTCTAGAAATTAGTAGGTGGTTAGGAAAGACTTGGTGAATAAGCAAGTATATATATTGATTCCAGGAAGCAGATTCCAGAAGGATAAACCTAAACACTACCCAATTTCAAAATCATGGTTTATTTCACTAGAACACAACTCAACGGGAGTTCGGCTTGGTGTGGAAAACTACATATTGCCTACAGTACTAACAACTGGCATTATCAGTTGGGACTTTGGGGTACTTAGGGAACAGTAGGGAGATGGGTTCCCCCATTCCACGGAATAGAAGTATGCAGGGAAATTTTATACTATTGTTAATGCACCCACCCACTCAACTGTGGGTAAAAAGGAATTCTTACTGAATAATACAATTTTTCACCCCTTATTTCAGAGATAAAGAAAGGCTGGATGATGGGTAATGGCAATATAATCTTCAAACAAGAAAGACCAATGGTCAGAAGACAGATTATTTCTGTTGTACAAGTCATTGACTCAAAGAACATTATTTGTTTCTAAATCTGAGTTTATTGGCTACCCTTTCCTTTCTTCAGGAAAAGTACTGTGAAACCATGATCAGTGCCATGAATAACTCTGTCTTTTTCCTTAGACTCTTTGTGAGTATGTCTTCAGTTATAAAAGGAGAAAAATGCATGAGCCCTCACCAAAAAATCTAATTTTACTTAGCCAACTCAGTTCCTCTGCCTAAAACATTAACAAAGTTTCTCCTGTTAATGCAAAGCCATTCAAACAGGAAAGGAACAATATATCTCTTATTTGGACTTGACTTTTTCTTTATTTATACACATTAAACCATTCTAAGCTACCTCTATATACAGGGATCTGTATCCTCTATCCCCAAGCTCATGACACCATCAACTTAACCATAAATTTTTCAAAACTGAAAACGAAGTACTGACCTTTTTTTCTATTCTGAAAGTCTCTTTTCCTATTCTGAAAGTCTCTTTGAACTTCAAGATACTGAGAAAGTAAAGACTGTATGGATCGCTACTAGAAATAAAAATAAATCAGAAAAAAGTACCGATGGACATACAACCGAAACTCTGTAAGACATGAAGGAATTAACACCAACAGCAGTTGGAAGAACAAATAAGTTCTTTGCCCAGGGCTCTGAATGATTTCTCATTATCTCTGCACCAAACCTTTTTTTTTTTTATAAAGATTTATTTATTTATTTATACAAGCACTGGGGACAGTTAGAAGCAAGGGAGGGTGACAGAATTCACCAGAGCCAGAGTGGGGAACAGAACAGGCAGACTGACAAAATACACTGCTGAGGGGGACAGCGGGTGGCAGGAGAGGTCTGCTGGGCCATGTGGGACCCTCGCTGGCAGCGGGGGATCGGACCAGCACTCTAGAGGCTGCAGGCACCTTCACAGCCCAGTGCTCAACCACTGCGCCACCAGGGGAGGCCCTGTACCAAACACAGAGCTTTCATATGATCCAGCAATTCCACTCCTAGTTATTTACCCAAAGGACACAGAAACATCAATTCCAAAGAGTACCTGCACCCCTATGTTTATAGCAGCACTGTTTACAATAGCTAAGCTTTGGAAACAACCCAAATGCCCAACATTAGATGACTGGATCAAGAAGATGGGGTCCATATACACCATGGAATATTACTCAGCATTCAAAAAAGATAAACTCATGCAATTTGCAGCAACATGGATGGCACTGGAAGGGATCATGCTCAGCGAAATAAGCCAGAAAGAAAAAGAAAAATACCGGATGGTCTCACTCATAGCAGGAATCTAGAAAACTTAAATAAGGGACCAGGAAAATGAATAACTATAAGAAAGTGAAAATCAAAATCAACAAAAAAAACTATGAACCAGAGACACTCTATGGGGGTGGGGTGGTAGGAAGGGAGGGATTGGGGTCAAAATAAGGGGGTCGCACTTGTATGGGGAATATAAAAATAAAATTTATTAAAAAAAAAAGTTTTTAATCATACCTGTCTTCAAATAAGGAAACTGAGGAATAAAGAGATGAACTTGCCCTTTCCACCAATCTAGTGAAGAGGATGCCTAATTTCAGAACGAAAGCAATCTGACTCCAAATTCTGTGTCTTTCTAAAAGCTTAGTCATAAGCGATATAAAAATCAATCTTTTAATACAGAAAACCACTAGTTGTCTAGTGTGGGTCTGCTACTCCTAGGCAGCCTATTCGGCCTCCATTTTGTCACCCAAACAAGGTCAAAATGGCCCAGCCAGTTAGGTACAGGAGCCTAACCCTTCAGCTCTTCAAATCAAACAAGAGCACAAAGTTGGATCACACTGGGAAGGTTATGCATCAGGAGATATGTCCAGAACACCCAGGGGGCTGAGGACCAATGCATAACATGTACATCAGAAGCTATGTCTGGAATGCCAGGGGGGCTGAGGACCAATGCATAACATGTACTCCCAACTTATACATCACTAGGTATGACCGGGAACACCCAGTGGGGTCGAGTACCAATGTATGACAAGAGACCCCAGAAGCTGATCACTTGATAAGATTAGAACCTGGCTGGGTATTAGGGTGTGTCATCAAGTAGATAAGAAGTGCCTAGAGGGCAGACTCACAATCCCTAATCTTCTACACCCTTCCCCTTTCTTTAATCTCCTTCCCCTTAATCTCCTTTTGCTCCTCCCCCTTACAACCAATACCACCCTGTGTCAATAAAAGGGCCAGAATCTTGCTCTTCAGCAGCATCCTACATTATGTAGCCTGCTCCATGACTCCCAACTCCCTTTTCTTTATCAGTGCAGTGTTGCCCGATGCGAAAGTCTAGCACTTTTCCCATTTTGATTCATCCAAGAAGAATTCCAAAATTAATGAGTTTCCTTTACAATTGTCTTATCTATGAAGGCTCACTGGTTAGAAAGCTGGGCCAGGATTGCTCCATATCCCCACTGGTATCTAAACCACCTATGACCTCTGATAGGTATTGATAAATATTTATTCAATGACATTTTTAACCAGCTTGGAGTCTAAGTACTTTTATTTATAATTTTTAGAACTAGGAGTCCATGAGAATCTTAAATTCAACATATTAGATCTAAGAAAAACCGATGAAAACAGCTAATTGCCCAAAGAATACATGACTTGCTCAAAGTCACACAGCCCAGTTAATAACAGAATCAAGAAAAATCAATGGGGAATTAGGCCACTTTGGCAGGAGATGAACAACTCCTCCTCCTGCAGATGAAGAGGAGGGTTGGGAGAGCCATCAGGCAAAGAAGCAGGAAAGAAAATAAGTGGCTACTATTGGGAGCACTTAAAGAGAGACAAAATGGGGACCTGGAGGAAATGTCTGATAGCTGGCATGTCCCTCTCATGAAGCAGTAAAGTAGCACAAGGAAATGACAGGCTAATGGGAAGCCTGGTGGGAAACAGCTGGCACTTCTTTTCCCTGAACTGTAGCTTAAATGATCATTGCCATTCTTGTCAGAATGGTCTCATATATTCAGACAGAACAGTAGCAGATTTCCAGTGCCATGGGTGGGAAAGCAGTAAGTCCTAAACAAAGTTGAACTGATGAAGTTGACTCAGAGAGGCTCCTTGGAGGATCCAAATGAAAGATTTCAACAAGGATTCCAGAGACAGCAAGGAAACCACAGTGTGGATGTCACAGGAAAGTAAATATTACCTTAGCTGAAATAAAAATTTTTAACAATAATATGCCCAACCACCAGAAAAAAAATTCCTTTAAAAAAAAAGTTGAATGAGAATGGAAGCTGCCAGAATTGGGGTAGGGGGGCAGAAAAACAGAGGATTGTGGTAGAATAATATGGGTGCTTTGGTGGTGGTGTGGTATGGTGTGGCAACATGCATCTGATGAGTAGGATCCCTGAATCATATACAGTGTTACAAAGCAATGTTATATCAATGAAAAAATGATACATCAAAACATGAGCTGACCACTTGAAGCATTTAAGTAGATGCTGAATGTCAGGAAGGTAATGAGACAAAGTGAAGTATCAAATAACTTGTTAGATGATATTACTTTTATATTCTTTACAGATCCACAGATTCCAATATTTTAAGTTAGTTCATACTACAAAGAATTCCCCAAAATCATCTAGGGGGATGCCATCCATTCTGTTGAATTCAAGGTAAAGTTCTAACCTAAAATCACCTCAGACTACTGGCTTAAGATAATAATACACCTCATATATGTATTTTATAGGTTTTTTTGCAGCATTTTCACATCAAAGATGTCCTGTAAACACCCCCCCAAGAATCCTAAGAAAAGCGAGGCAGTGGTAGTACTATTGTGTCCCATTAGATATAAAGAAATTGGGGTCATTCAACTAGCTTGTGGGTTATGAAAATCCCACCAAATATTGGGCACTTTTCAAAGCATGAGGGATAGAGAGATGGGAAAACAATCCTAGACTCTATCTTGGGAAACTTGCATTCTGTTAGAGCGATCTAGGCAATGAAAAAGTGAAATACATATGTCTGGAGGAGATAAACGTGATAGATACTAATGATTCAGGGCAAGGATGGTGGGGACTAATGGTCCAAGAGCTTCGATTTTAAAAAGAGTGTTGAGGGAAAATCCCAGACTTCCAAGAAACGCTGGAGTCTGCCTAAAAGAACAGCATTATAGGCAGAGGAAATGGTGACTGCAAAGGCCCTAAATGAGTATATTTTGGGCATTTTCAGAGAACAGAAAAGCATCATGGGTGGACTGGTGTAAATAAGGCAGAGAAAGATAAAGAGCGTAGATCAAACTATGTAGAACATCACAGGCCATTTAACAGACTTTGGTTTTTGCTCTGAGTAAAGTAAAAGTCATTGAAGACTCAGCACAGAAGCCCAAACAGACTATTTAAAAGGATAATTCAGATTGCTGTGCAGACTAGAGGTTGGAGGATGGATAAAGGTAAAAAAAAGGTGAGAATGCATAAGAGATTAATGCACATTGTAGGCAAAAAAACATAGAACGATGTCTTGCAACAGGCAGCAGTGGTATACAGGTAGGAAGTGATTGTATTTTGCATTTACTTTGAAGTAGAATTCTAGAATGAATGCTGGATGAATGAACATTCTAAGTCTTTTGATTCTAATCTAAGTTGCATAATACAATCATTGACCTTGGGCAAGTCATGTAACTGTCTATCATCTTCATGAATTTAAAATTGAGAAGCACATAATACCTGCACACTGCAATGCTTTTTCCTATTTAACATTTTTAAATGCTAACTCTGGAGGATTTCCTTATATAGTATGGGGGGAGGGCATTGGGATTATGTTGATACATAAGCCCTCCCTGTTCAGAAAGAAGGTAACACATATACACTTAAGAGACAAAGCAGTTACACGTGGACTCTTCTGCACATTCTTGCATTGAGGTTGTCTGCTTTTGTCTAAATGTGTCTGTAATACTCACAGGATCCCTGAGCGGTAAATTGGCTCGCAGAGAGATTGAGGCAATGAGACATGAAAGACTAGCCTGCAGTCACTGAGATCTCAGTGGGAAATGGTTTTAGTCTCATGTTCAGTACTGTCTTTCTTGATCATTCCTAAAACACTCCCAAGTATGTTCATGGAGAAGGCTAGATGGAGTCTGAAAATTTGACATTTGGGGTTTAAAAGTAACCGAGAAACAATTTACACCTTCCATAATACAAGGAGGCATTGGACTTTATTGTGAAATGCTTTGCTGGTGGCAGTTTGCTTCCTATGCAATTAGAAATTGTTTTTATTGTTCCAAGTGAGATTCACAATCTGTGCTCTGAATACAGTTTCAAAAAATCACACAGGCCCAATGCAATTTAGAGTTCATGTTAGCAAACTGGTAGGTGGAGTTTTTCACAGGGTGGTTGACTTGCTCTTCTATCCCCTTCTGTGAAAGCTTCTCAGGAGAATATACTCTCAGCAGAACCCTTACCCAAACTACAAATTAATGGAAATTTGTGCTCAATTTCTTTCCTTCCATCTGCTTTTTCCTGACTCATTTTTATTTCCTGTCTTCTTCTAGGGCTCTTAGGTTTGCCACAGTCCCAGAATAAACAACCCCAAAGCACATGCACAGAAAGGTCTTTCTTTGGCTGTTAAAAAAGAGCAATTCTAAATTCAAAAGAATGGGTCTTCCATGGCAGGTATAGCCTCCTATGACCTTATTTGGAAACAGGAAATTATATTTGCAGATGTAAGTAGGTAAGAATCTTCAGATATAATCATCCTTATTTTAGGGAGAACCCTAAATCCAATGGCTCCTGTCCTTACAAGAAAAGGTGAGGACACAAAGAGGGCACTGGAGATAGAGACAGACTGAGTGATGTTGCTGTGAGCCAGGGATCACCAGGAGGCACTCAGACGTTAAAGAGGAAAAAAATCTTTAGGGCCTTTGAGCATGGCATGGCCATGGTGACATTTGATTTCAGATTTGTATTCTCTGGAACTCTTAGAGAATATGCATGTATTGCTGCAAGAGGCCCAGACTGTGGTCATTTGTTATTGGAAGCCCAAGAAAACCAATTCAATGGCATTTTAGCCAGCATGACAGGTACAGAAGGAATAAAGTGGGTGACCTTCATGGAACCCATCAACTCATACCACTGTATGGAGACCCACCCCTGCCACTATATCAGACCCACATAAATCTCTAGTTATTAGTGTAGTTTCTACTAGCAGCCTGCCTGGATTGAATCCCAGCCTGACACTTCCTAAATGTGGAGCTGTGAGCAGATAAAGCACCGTATTTATTCCCTAATTTCTTCATCTGTGAAATGGGGCAAATATGATCCTCTCTCAAAAGCCACATTGAAGATTAGAGATTGCACATTAAACTTTTCTAACAGTGACTAGTGCTCAGTAAATACCAGTTAGTTTCTTATTTTAAAATGCTGACTTTTAACTACTAATTTGCCCTCTGGATTCATCTTATTTGAAATGAGACATTATTACATATGCATTCTGCTTTTTAAAAGTGGAATTCTCTTTGTTCTTGAAAGAACAAATAAGAGAGAAATTCCCTGAGAAGAGAAGCTAGAACCTACTGGTGAGCTGAATTGCTAACCAGAGGACAGGGACCTCTCAGTTGTTTCTCTCTATATGACAGGCCAGTTTTCAACAAAAACAGTAGCTAAAAATTCAAATGGATTCTGAGAGCTTCAACTCTGTAATAATCTCTCAAAAAATAACTGAATAAATGAGGTCAACATTAACATTTGAGAGCACCTGGATCCATGCTTCTCTGTCAGAAATATTTTCTTACCTTTATTAATTGAAATAATGATGTAAGTAAAAATTTAAGAAGAGCAATAAAAACAGATGAACCAACATGAGTCAGGAAATAAACAGTAAGAGTCAAGGCAAATTCCAGCTGGGCAGAAAAAAAAAAAATCATAGAAACCAGTGAGGCAGAGAAAAACAGGCAAGAGAGGGAAAAAAATCATCAGCGCTGAGACGACCTTAGATTTCTCAGTTAGGAAGTTTTCATGAGCATCTTTCTAGATGTTCATTTTTTCAGAACCCACTCTCAGGATACAGCCTTCCTCAGGCAGGAGTGGGGAAGTGATGGGTAGAAGGCTTCTGTTGCCAGCAGTACTTCCTGATCATCACACCAGCACAGTTTTGGGGCCTAATCCATGTTTCTTTTAAAAAATGAAATGAGCATCTTTGAGAACAGACAGCAAAGTCAGATGGGACATGGTACCTAACTGGATTGACATCAACCAACGTTTTATTGCTTTGCCCAAAAAGGACAGCCCACGTCCTCTTGTCCTGGGGTTGATACTAGACTGGCTGCCGCGGGGACTTTTGGAGCAGGAGGGCATGCAGTTCTGTAGCTTGATCACTGATCTTTGAAAAGAGCTTCTGCTTCTCAACCCCACACTCGGGATCACACAGAGAGAGACTGTTTTGGTCCTGCTGCTACTTCTCCGAGCAAATCTGCAGCACTGTGAACAGTGAGGGCACAGCCCTGGGTCGGCATGCTTGACTGGGGCGAGGGCTCTAACTAACAGAAATCCTCTCTTATCATATCCTATTAAGCATAACTTATAAGTGATGCTGTTGAAATTGCTACAGAAGCCAGATGGGATGTCTATAGCCAGCAGAATCTTCCATTCCCAAGACTCAGCCAACTGCGGGATGGCCCTACAGCTGGCAGCAGGCACTGTTTTTCACTCAGTGAACTCAAACCATATGAAGCCGCTGCACATACTCAAAATCAGCCTCTCTGCTCTCCAATGCAAAAGAGTCTCTTCTCTTTTCCATATCCTGCAACTCTTTTTCCTGTATAAATACTCTGATCGTCACTTGAGTCTGAGTTCAGTGAGTAAATATGCTGAGCCGGGAAGTTCATGGTAAAGATCCTTTTATCCAATCCAATAAGCTGCTGTCAGAGGCATAGGGAACAGCCTGGGATGGAGAATCTATAGAAGATGGACATGTGGGGCCTCCCTTGTGGCGCAGCGGGTTGAGCCCAGTGCTGGGAAGCTGCCCGCGGCCTCTGCAGTGCCAGTTCAATCCCCGCCAGCTGCGGAGAGACCCACATGGTGAGGCAGACCTCTCCTGTCTCGCTCACTGCTCCCCTCAGCAGTGTATTTCAGTCAGTCTGCCTGTTCTGTTCCTTGTTCTGTCTCAGGTGAATGCTCTCACCCTCCCCGCACATCTGGCCTGTACACCAGTTCTTATATAAAAAAATAAAAAATAAATCTTTGGAAAAAAAGAAAAAAAAAAGAAGAAGATGGACATGATCAGGACACTTGAGTCTGGCATAGAGCAGGGGCTGGGAAACTGATTATCCCATGGACACAGAGCAAAGGGGCGCTGACCCCAAACCTCTCTCACCTGTAGAGAGTGGCTGATGACCCCAACACTGACAGCTTCAGGGACTGCCTTATTTAGCACACCTTCTAAAGTTTGTAATTGTTTGATTTGCATTCAGACTACTGAGGTTCTAAGACTTTAGGAAAATGTGTGTGACCAGACATACCCACGAGGCAGATGACTTGAGCAAATTTTCGCTGGGTGGTAGATGATTGATTCATCGGCACTTCTGCCCAAGCCAATCCCCAGGCTGGAGAGCTGAAGCTGCAGGACCTGTCCGTAAAGCAGAGCAGTATACTCCGTGACTCAGGTTTATAATCAGTTAGAGCATCAGTGGACAGGACTCCTCAGGGCCATCTGCTTTCTGCTTAATATGCAAACCCAGATACACATTTGCCTCCTGCTCTGCTCTAGCTGGGGCCATGTGCCACTCTTCTCTCCTGCTCATCAAGTTCCTCCCTGAGAACAGTCCAAGCCACTTAAATCCTACCCCTTTGTTTGGAAGGTATTAAACCCAGGCTCAGAAAACTGAGGGTGGCTCATCAAGGCCCCAGGATTTTCATTCTTGTAACAATCACTAAAACTAGATAAACTAGCCATAAGCAGTTCATCCATATATTAAAACATGGTCAGAAAATGTCCTTTCAGGAGGATACTTTTAACTATAAGATTTTAGTGTAATATACTGCATTTTCCAAATCTGCTTCATATTGCTGTCCCCTCCCCCAAATCAGAGTGACTTTGCCAGAGGAGCTGAGCTATGGATTCTCATTTGAGTGTCCACTGGACTATGTATGAGTCTTTGTGAAACTGGAGATGAGACGTCTTCATCAATTTATGCTGTACCTAGCATTCAAATATGAGGATAAAGAATAAATGCATTAATGAATAAGGCAATACCCTAACAACTGTAGGCAGAAAAAGTTAGATTTCAGATGCTGTTTGCTTTTTTGTCTGTTGTCTTGTTTTTGTTTAAGGGTTTGTTTTGGTCTAAGTAGGTTGTCCTAGAGTATCACTGTCCTGCAACAGAAGTCCTTCAATTATGAGGGAGAAGAAGCCTGCAGAACGAGGTCCCCTGACCTCGGCTAGAGTGTGCCTCCAGAATCAGAGACAAACCTTCTCCTATACTTCCCTTCACCTGAGAATAGACCTAAGAATAGTCACCCAAGTTTCCTGCTAAGCCCACCATGCCCTGGCAGCTGTTCTTCACCAAACACCATGACCAGCCAAGGTGCTTCCCCTACATTTACATATTTCCTTCTATTATTCGCTACCCACATTCATGTTTCTGAATGTTTAAGGTCTTATGAAAGTGTCACCAAAGAAACAGATAAGGGACTTGTCCTGGTGCATCCAACATATTCCATGATATTGCAGGTGAGGACTTTTGTGCTTAAGAACATTATTTGTAATATAGCCTTTATATTATTATATAATCTCCCCAAAAATAAAACAAGATATTTAATGTCAGGGCACAAATGCATGTATGTCCCATGCTGCCTTGGGGTCTATAAGACAAAGAGTTATCAGTGGAGTTAAATAACTAGACTCCAATTAACTATGCATCCATGGGTCAAGCATGTCCACCATCACCTCTACAATGACTGAACTTACTGTTTAAGACTTCCAGCTCTGACATTCAATGATCCCATTATACCTCATAGTCCCTCTCTCTACCTGTCTGTAAACCATGATAAGAAACAAACCTACTTTCCACTCAACTACTTGTTGCCCTCTCCATGAGCAGCTCCCTAACCCCAGTGCTTCAGTAGACCAAGAGATTGATTCTAGGGGATAATGCAGCCCTGCCTCCCCCTCTTCTCCTCCCCCCCTCCCCTGCTCCCTCATCCCCTGCACAACTGTCTCCAGGCCTCTGCTTCCAGGATCACAGTGGGGAACTCCCACCAATCAGCTGGACTGGTTTTATCTTTGAGAAAAGAAAACAGCTGGGTGATTTTAAAGATGGAACTTAAGACTCACTTAACTAGTCAACTCCAGTTGTCAGGCCACAAAGCTGCATTTAAGGACAGGAGTCGTGGATGTGACATGAAAGCAAAGAGGCCCAGAAGCTTTGTTCACCCCTAGCTGGACAGACTGCATACTTTATGAGATTTTTTTCCAAAGAGCTTCTGCTGAGTTGCTTTGGTCTTATTCTTCTCTTTATAAAAGGTATTCACTGGTGTCTGGTCTTTTGAGTATTTTGGCTTACGGAAGAAAGAGGGTCAGCAAGTTAACAAATTAGACATGTTCCACCTGGCCAAGCCATCAAAAGCCAATTTTACTTGGTCTCAGCCTAACCCATCCCCAGATGCTGATATGTATCTAAATGATAGAAAGCTCTATTCAAATTCATAAAATATTTTACAGAGGAGTAAAACAGATCTCATAGACCCATTTCTCATTAAAAAGGTCAATGCCGGAACATCTGACGCTATATAACTGTCTGATTCAATTTAGCAGGTCAAGCCTGACTAATCCTATCTTCTGATTGGGGTGAATACATTTCCCCTGAAAATAATTTTCCCACAAGCCATCGGATTATGTACTCTAAACCTGTATTTTTATAAGACATTACTAGAATGTTGATCAAACCCAACTCATTCATTAAACAAAACTGAGAAAAAAACATACGCCACATCTATAGTTGGAAATCATAAGCAGAAATCAAAAGAAATTGAGTAATTGTACTGTCCCCAGCCAAAGGGCAGAGTCAGCAAGGAGACTTGAAAGCAAACCTTTTCAAAGTTAGCATATCCTGAGACTGGAACTGATGTAGATGGAAAAGAGGAAAACCTACTTTTTCAAACTTTCCTTGGAATCAGTAAGTTAAGATAAATAACACAACACAAAGGAGACTGGACCCAGAATGACAGTTGGCTTCTGTTTCCCATTCTGCTCGTTACTCACTGTGTGATACCAAAAAAAAAAAAAAAAATCAAATCATTCTCTTCTCCTGGCCCTGATCATTTAGCCTATCACATAAAGATTCCAAAACTTTTTACTGTACCCAACAGTATTATTCTTGGCTCTAAATTCAAGTGTTAATTATATACACATATGTCTAATGTGGGCCCCAGGTACTCAGGTCTCTATCCCAGGGGTCACATGCATACTTACCTAGTTGACGCCACACTCACCTTTGGGGATGCTTGATGGTCACTTATTTCAAGAGTACTACTTTCAGAAATGTGTACCTTTCTCTGTTTAGAAATTTTGTCTATAATTCTCAGTCATTTCATTTGCAGGTAAACTTTTACAAAACCCCAAACAGAATTCCTTGTTTTCACCAACTATTCCCAATTCTCTCATGGACTTAGGTAGGATTACAAGTCTCTTCCCCCTTGAATTAGGCATGATCTTACAACATGCTTTAGCCAATGAAATGTGACTAATGATGACAAAGCTGGTTCATCATTTTCTACTTTATTTTCCCCTCTGCCACAGTTACTGACAATATTGTAGGTCACGGCTGCTCCACAGGGTTCAGGAGTAAAGCACAGACCAAGTTAACCAGCATTCAATATGGACATTGAGCGTGAAGCAAGTATTTATTAAGTGACTGAAATTTGACTGATGCAGCTTCACTTCAAAACGAATACCATTTGGAGTGCTCCCTGGTGGCGCAAGGGGTTAGGACGCAACCTATGAAACTATCCACAGCCACTGCAATGCAAGTTCAATCCCTGGCCAGGGAGCTAACCCACATGGTGCAGCAGACCTCTCCTGCCTCACCCACTGCTCCCCTCAGCAGTGTATTTCTGTTGATCCATCTTTTCTGTTCTCCACTCTGTCTCTGGTGAATCCTCTCACCCACCACACTTCTGGCCTGTACCCCAGTTCTTGTACGCATAAATAAATAAATCTAAAAAAAAAAAAAAAGACTACCATTTGGGTTGGCCCTTAGAAGACGACAAAGGAATAGGCAAGAAGAGGATATTCTATGACAGATATGCTGTCAGAAATACTATGACAGATTACAATGCTTTGTAAGTGCCTGCCCAATAGCAATGTGGATGAAGACTTTGGATGCTGCAAAATCAAGTACCTGAGAGATCAAGGTTGAATACAAAACTGACAATAATTTTGGAGGAAAGATCATAGTTGCTAAGCCAGAATAGTAGATCTAGGTATAAAGAAGCTGATTCTAAGATGCACAGGAGCAAGTTACAAAGGGATGCCCAGAATGAAAGCTAACAACAAAGAAATACTACCATGGATCTGTTTCACTGTTACATTCCGCCTGGTTTGTGCCTTTGCCATGCCTCCATAAAGTGGTCATAATTTGTGGTTCTTTTATGTCAACTTGGACCCACTGAGCAGTCTTAGGGAGCAGCCATGCATAAAACTAGCTAAAAGGGGGCAAGTCAAACTCATCAGAAGATATACTATTGATTACTGCCTAAATATTTCTTATCCTTACTTTCTGCTCCATAACAATGGAACAGCATTAATTTTCCTCTGCCAGTGTAAACACCATTAATTGCTGTAAGTTAAGAAAAGAAACACCATTAATTCCTAAAGTCAAAACATACGCAGCAACAAGATGTAGAGCCACTACTAGCCTTACCAAAGTCAGCACCAAGGACAGCACAATAAAGAAGTGTGTGGGCTGTTTCTGTCTGCAACGTCCTACCTTCCTCCTTTAGCATCTGTGGCCCACCTTATATTTACCCATCTATGGATCCCAGAGAACCATAACCAGGGTTATGATACAGTTTGTTACAGGAAAAAAAATTGGGGCAGGTGTATAACTGATATTTTGCTTCAGACAAATGTAATTAGTAGCAAGTTCCAAGACCTGCAAAATGAGGTCATATTATCTGAATTGCAGATTTCTCCACCTGCTTCCTTTGCAGCCTTGAAAGTGTAACTTTCCATTACTGCCATGGGGGGTTTAGTTCCTAAAGAACTGTTCTGTGAACCAGAGAATGAGGCAACTGCTATGGCTATAGAGCAAAAAGGTGCCTGGATATTAGAATCACCTGGGAAACTTCTGCAACCCTTCCACCCAGACCCAACCCAGATCAATTATTTCATCATTTATGGGATGGGAGTGTGACCTGGGCATCAGTATTGCTCCTATTGTTTAATCCTCCATTACCACGTTATAATTTAAAAATAATCTAATTCTTGGCACCCCAACCCCAGAAATTTTTACTTAATCAAGCTCTAGTATCATGATTTTCTAAAGAGCTCCACTTCCCAACCTGTGATTCTAATATGAAACCAAATTCTAGACCTACTCTCATAAAAACAGAGACAAAAATTGGAATGGCTTCTCTTGCTTATGAAGATGAGGGGAAAAAGGTCCTTGAGATGGTTGTCAAAACAAAATGTTTGGATAGATTCATTGAACTTATTAACTCCAAGCATTTACCAGTATGCAAGAATAGGTCAAACACCACTCTCAGGAGATGCAAAATACTATAAGCCAAAAAAGGAATCTAGCTCAGTTATTATAATAAAGTATGCTAAGCATGATGAAAGGGCCAAAACATAAGTATTATAATGAAATATTGCCTCTACCTGAGAGGGGATTCAGGATAAGTTTAACTCAAACATAAGATGCTTAAATATCCAGAAGAATCACTAGGATTATGGCATTCCAAACCACAGGAACAGAATCTCTGAAACACTGAAGCATATCACAGCTAAGGAAATTGCTTCAAAGTACAAAAACTGACTCACAGAACAGGAGAGATACAGGAATAAATCATGAAATCCAAGAGAAAAAACTATGAACTTCAAAAGTCATCTCTCTATCCTTTCTCTTTTCTCTATTAGTTGAAATTGGTTACCCCAAAATGTTACCGACATGGTACTCAGCTCCTGAGTTTTCATGTTCTCAACTTTTAGCAATCAGCACAAGTAACTAAGGTCTTTGAATCTCAAGTCCAAATTCCTAGGACAGAGGATATGATTGTTTCAGCTTATGTTACATTTCCCACTCCTGGTCCAATCAGCTATAGCAAGGAGCATATAGTCCTAAGGTAGGTGTCAGACAGAGCCCTTAACCTTCTTGAGAGAAATTAGACACAATTCTTAATGAAGAAATCATTTGGAGAGCTAAACAGACATTCCAAAAGTTATTTGACTAAATGTGAGATACCCAGTTCAGGCTAAGACCCAAAAGAGCCACAGAAAGACCCAAGTACAGATCACATAGTGCAAGATGAAATTGCTCCAAGTAACACAGAAGTTCTAAGGAAAATGGAGTACATGTAAGAAAATGCTGCTCATATTGAACTAGAGATAGAAATTATTTCATCTGGGAGGAAGTAGAAGAATGCTCCAATAAAAAGGAAAACAAAAAGTCCTCAGTCCAAGGAGATCCACTAAGTTTGAGAAGATGGTGCTAAGAGGGCAGAGTCACACCCTTACCTGATGGCTGCAAGGAGGCTGAAGCAATATTCAAGTAACTAAAACCTAGAATAATGTAAATATCTGCATGTTGATGAATGTTTACCATTGCTTCTATTTCTCTGATGATGCATGCTTGCAGGTGGGACGCTGCTCAATTGCTGGCAAGGAAAATGACAGTCTTCTCAGAGATTGTCAAGCTGGTCTCAGCAATGTGCTGAAAAGAGACTTGATTAACTGTCTAGTTCATTCTTTTGTCCTCTGCTACAGAAGCATGTGTGATACAAGTCAATGGTCTGGAGAGCCGAACAGGCTGCCAAATGTTGCCTGGTGGGTAAAAAGCACTGACCTGATGACCTTGGGGCATACTGTGTGGTTACTACAAGCTGGCCACTGGTTGGGTGAGTTTGACCAAGTTGCTATCTTCTGTAGCTTCAGACTCATCTTCTGTGAAGAAAGGCTTAGAGGGTTTTGATAATTAGCAGTGTTCTTTCAGGATCTAAAACTTAATTACTCGGTTTTTTCTCTTAGTTGCCTCTCTTCTTTGGACTTTGACATATCTACACACAAACTGGTTAAAACAAACAAAATCAAAGCCCCTGACTAAAACAAAATAGCTTAGAGGTGTGAGGGGGGAACTTTCATAATTTCTAAGCTGGTAAGCCAAGAAAGAATACAAAAAGTAGGATGTAGCAAGCCATAGATATTTCCAATGAGAACAACAGTATTTTGCATTATCAGAGAATCACTAGGGAAAACTGGTTCTTAGCTAGAGCCATCTTGGAATATTCTTAGGTGTTAAGTATGCAAATTATATTATGTCCACTTAACTACAATGTTGCAGTTATAGAATACTGTGATTGAGCATTTCTATTAACACAATAACATGTGTAACAGTTCTCTATAGATTAGAACAAAACACTGACTGAGATACTACAAAAATTCAGGAGATTAGTATGCTGATAAAAGTCTTCAGAATGGAAGAAATAAGATTGATTTATCAATAACTAATTGTTGAGTGTTTATGACACATATTTTTGGGTAGGTATTATAGGATTTAAATTTTCTACGTTTTTTTGACAGGAAAGGTCATTTTAATTTATTTTGGCTGTTTAAATTGGACAATTCTTGTACCTACTATGGAATTTACACTTTGCTTCATTTTCACGAAGGATTATGAGCAGCAAGCCTCCCCTTACATTAGGTTAGTCTTCAATATTAGATATTTTAATCCAAAATAGTTAAGTTCCTGCTTCAAAAGAATCCTTTATTTTTTAGAAATCCTTTGTAATCAAAACAAAATATAAGCAGGCACTTCCTATCTCCCGATGGAGGGCCTCTCCCTAAACAAACCCTTACTGCTGGATCTTCCCTTAGGGCTGACTCCATTCTTCAAGGCTGCGCTGACATTTGCTTTGCAGGCAGTAACAAAGTCTCACTAATTGTCTGTTTTTGCTGCCTTCCAACAAAGCCTGCAGGCTCATGCCCATGAAAGTTATAACTGCAAGTAAGTAAGAAAGATGCCACTTCCCAGGTTCCTGGCACTGTAACAAGGTGGTCCCCAAGTAAAGGGGGAGGTTCCAGGTTCCCTGGCCCTCCCCAAGAAGGGTGGACCTGAGCAGGGAGAAGCTGGACAGGAGACTGGAGAAGGAAGGAAGCAGGATGGAGAGCCAGAAGGAGACCTGGAGGAGGCACACAGAGCAGAAAGACATGTGAAAAAGCTGTGCTTGCTTCTTGGTCATGGCCTGGTTGAAATAGACATGGGCAAGAGGCCTTTGGGGAGGATGACAATGGGAACATTGACCTTGATCTTGATTTTGCACTTTTCCTCCCAGACTTGTCTGGCTGTTTCTGACCCTTTTCTATGGGTCCCCTGCCAGAAGGTGCTTTAGGCTTGTGGTAGGCTTTCGGGCCTTGCTCTGGGCCAATCCTGTTTGAATGGACTTTTACCCACAAGGGGATGGGTGAATTTGAGTACTTGATTTAGAAACTACATTCTTTGTCTTTTCTGTATTGTTCACTAATTGTATTAAAGTTCCTTTCCATTAAAGGTCTTATATGTTTTGTCTTGATGCGGCAGATGGCAGAACCAATTTAGAACAGGAAGGTTTGGGGGTTTAGAGGTGCCCCTCTCCCTGCTCTGTAACACCACCACCCCACTGATAGGCTTCTTAGTAGCCTGAGTTCTCAGAAATGTTTTAAATGGCTCCCTGTCTGGCCTTTCTTGTGACTTTGCTGGAAGAAGGTAGTTCTTTGAGCTGCTGGTAGTGACTTTAGCCCCTAGGAGGGCCCTCTCCTCCCCACTAGCCAGGCTTGGCTTCAGTCAGGTCAGCCCAGCTCAGTGGCAAAGGCACCAGCCATCAGCAACCTCCAGCACAGGAAGGCTGTGTGCATCTCTCTCCCATCAGAAGGCCCTTTAATGCCTGGAGAAATTTTTGTGGAGAGGGGACTGGGCATGCTGTAGAAAATTCCAAACTGTTCTTTCTAATGTTTGAATCCTTAACACATACCTGAGCATCAGCACAGCTGCTTCAGTTGAAAAAGAGCCTTTTCTTCAAAGAACATTGCTCTTTCCCTATGCAACTCCTTGAAACTTCCAATAGATAAATAAAAATTCACTTTTAGATCCCTGTTTCTTTGTATTTGCTCGGGGGGTTGTAGGTTCAAACCAGTTCTATTTGGGGGAAAGCACACATTTTAACAAGTCTTTTCTCGAATTAGCTCTAGTAAATGCTATCATAGGATGAATGTCAGACTTAAAGGCCAAATCCCCATCCTTCCTTCCTGCCAGGCATACATAACTGGGGACCCCTCTCATGCTCTGGGACATGATATACTCAACTGTCAGATGGCACAGGGCTATGCCAGACAGTAAAGATAAAGCCAGAGACACAGTGAAACTTGGTGGACATGCCACATAAAGAATACATTTCTGATGAGCCACACCTCGCTCTCCTGCTGCCCTTTGCTTCTCTCTCAGATTTGGGATCTTGGCCAGTGTCTCACTGGATGAGCCATCGCTTCTTGTGAGTTTATTTCTCTTCCTTCACCACACTATGATCAGTCTGATCTTTTCCGTTGTTGTTGTTGTTTATTTCCCATAGCAGCAAGGGCAATCCTTGCACCCAGCAGGCAGTCAATAAATACTAATTGGTTGATTGATTAAACTTGAATTTTAACACCATCTCAGCACCTTCCTGAATCTGAGAAACCCTTATGCAAACACTAAAACCATTTATCTAGCAAACATAAGATTTTAGGAGATCTTTGCTTCTGTAGAAAGAGCACTGAGCCCAGAAAGAGAAACACTTAGGTTCGAATTCTGGTTTTGTCACATGCTGAGCGACCTTTGGAAAGTTACACAAATTGACCCTTAGTTTTCTCATCTTAAAGGAAGGTAATCTTGGGCCTCCCCCGGTGGTGCAGCAGTTGAGTGCTGGGCTGAGAACCTGCCCACAGCCTCTGCAGCACCGGTTCTATCCCCGGCCGCTGGCGAGGGTCCCACATGGCTCGCAGACCTCTCCTGCCATGCCCACTGCTTCCCTCAGCAGTGAATTTCGTCAGTCTGCCTGTTCTGTTCCCCGCTCTGGCTCTGGTGAATTCTCTCATTCTCCCACACTTCTGACTGTACCCGGTGATTGTATAAATAAATCTTTAAAGGAAAGTAATCTTCCTATCTCACAAAACTGTGGCAGAAATAAATTGAATGTCCTACTGGGAAGTATCTGTTATAATGTTGATCTCAAGAATTGTAAGATCCTATGAGAAAACAAATGGCATGAATAATAAAATACATAAACCAAAAAAGTAGGAAATTGCTTCTAATCCTCTATTGGTAGGACAATTTTAACTAAAATAATACATTTTACCTATATCTACACCTTTGTGTTGTCCCCATTTAAACAAAGATATGCTATGTCATTTGGCCAACAGTTTTAGAAAAGAAACCTAGAGTTATAGGATACCCTAAAACTGCAGGTATATCCAAGCAACAAGTCATCAAAGTACTTTGAGCTCTCAGTAAATATTGGATTAAAGACAGGGAGTCAAACATCATTGGATAAGGACAACCACATGATCTGGCAGGAACACTAAGGGGTGTCAAGAAATGTTTTCTTCCAGCAATAACCTTACAACCTGCTAAGAACATGGGAATCAAGAGTCAGTGTCTAAAGCAGTGGTTAACACTGGGGATTCCAAAGAATGGAATATTTGAGTTGAAAAGTAAAGAGGAGTATGTATTTAGTAACTGCTCTCTGTTGATTACTGTACTAAGGAAACTCTGTTTCCTTAAGTATTTATTGTTCCACTGGTAGAGGAAATGAGATACAGAGAATCATGAAGCTTTGCCTGATATTATAGTATGAGGACCAGGATTTTAACCAAGAGACTAGTAAGTCTTCAGCCCTCATCCTACTCATGGTAATCAACTCACCAAGCAATAAAAGAAAGATGGTTCCTCCCTTCCTCAACATCATGAAAGAATACTGAAAGCAAAGCAACACACCACCTCAAAGTTCTAAGATACTACAGGGTAGTGCCTGATACAATTTAAAAACAGAGGGCAATGAAAAAAGTCATATAAGGGAGAAAGAATATCAAACCACATATCATCATTTTACAGTGGAAGAAAATGAGGCCCAGTAAAGCTTGGAAATTTTTAAAATAAAAAAATGAAAATTTAAATTAAAATATTTAATCCCCCCCACACACATTCTCTATGTCTGTCTCTCTCTCTCTTTCTCTCTCTCTATCTCTCTCTCACACACACACACAAAACACACACACACAAACAATAAGACAAATATTCTTGAGCCATATTAGTGTCTTTGGGTAAGAGACCAAGAGGTGTATTTTTCTGTTAGCTTTTGTGTTCAGGACACTCTAAATCAGTGGTTCTGGAAGCTAAACAAGCATCTGATTCAATTGGAGGGTTTCTTAAAAGGAAAGAATAAGTCTGATCCCAAAAATGTCCACTGAGAGCTTTGGCAATTTTGTCTTTCTAACAAATTTCCAGTGATGCTGACTCTCTTCATCCAGAGACCACATTTTGAGGATTCCTTTTCTAGAATTGATGCTGATTTAAGTGCAGTTTAAAGACCACATCTTTTTAACTCTTTGCTTTTGAGTCACATTCCTCCTTCCAATCTATAGAGAAGGGGAATTCCTGGAATTGAAGGACTGATCAGTTCCTGATCAGACTTTCTTGGGGTTAAAAATGTAGAAAGAAAAATTCCTGGCCAAATGCAGCAATGGTATGGACTCTTGCTGCAAAATGCAGCACCTTGGAGACAGTGTGGGGTCCTTAACTCTCACTCCACATTCTTTCAGAAGAGTCATCAGCAACCTGTGTTAAAGCAGCACTTCCCAACCTTTTCCATGCCAGGACATACCTAGAAAAGAATAATGTTTGTACAAAATTGGAGTAAAAAGATAGGATCTCTAGAGCCAGGAGTAGAATCCCAGGGTGTGCCAGAAAATGCAGACTCTGTGGCTAAAGGGGTGAATATTTTTTTCTACCAGAATCTACTCATGGCACATAACTGGGAAGCTATTTGCTATAAAAGTCCAGCAAGCAGAGCAACTGAGGCTTTGGTACTAGATTAGACCTTTTAAACTTAAAAGGGAAACTGATATTAATTATATCTTATTAATAATAGCAATGGAATTCCAACTGTCAGAAGCAATTAAAATACAAAACTCTTAAGCAAGTCAAAAAGGAAAAGTCTTTCAATGGGTGAATACCTTTGCTAACTAACAAGTAAAGGCACTAGAAGTCAGAATTGCTTTCCAGTTCTATATTCTCTGCCTGAATGTTAGGGCACTGTGTTTTTTATTGGATGAAAATACTTTTATTCTACTCATTTTTTTCATGTATCAAAACTCCCTTGATGCTGATTTTACTGAATCAAAATTGGCCTGTTAGAAGTACCATTACAGGATGGAATGGTAGAAATGATTCTGCCAATAAGAAAAATATGGCCAATGCTTTTTCCTCATCTAAAAGCAGAATTTTAAGTTCATAGAAGGAGCTCTTTTTAACCTCACTTAGACTTACCCCATCTCCTTACAACACTCTGTGAATCCATAAAGAGGAAAAATAAGCTAATCCCATTACTACTTCATATTCCACATCTGACACTTATCAATCACTTTATGACTCCTCCGTAATACCTGTACTTTTCCACTCGGTGCCATCCTCAGCTCATCGCTAATGATGCAACTTAAAAAAAAAACATGAACTATTACCTAAAGAATTTTCTTTTAGCCCCCTCACTTTCTCTCAGTCCATAAATGTTGATGTCCATGTCCCCAAATGACCACTGCAGTCCAGTACTCTAGTCTATTATGATTGCAAACTGTTCCCTGAACTCACAGATGTAAAAACATTATTAAAAGTCTCTTAGAGTTGATAAAATATTTACATTCTATTTAATATTCTAGAGCTCCCAGAGAGGCAACACCTCTGAGTTTAAGAACACCCACACATTTGTTTATGGAAGAGTGCCCTTTCTCTGAGTAACAAAGCCCCCTCTTTCAGATTAAAATTCTTTCCCTTTTTTAACACTTATTTTGAAGTAAATGCTTCTTTCTGAATTGAAGCAAATTGAACCTTGAAATTCTGAGCTACTCTTATCAACTGCTGGAACTCTGGAATAGTTGCTGCTACTGATGATTCTTAATCAACTTCTTTGGAGGCACAGAGGCCTCAGGAAACCAGGCCCTTTAACGGTATCAGACTTATTTTTCTATGCCATATCGTATTTATGTGTCAAGCTCTTTTTCCACTGTGCAAATTGAGCACGTCCCAGGTTCTCATAAAACCATTCCATCCCAGCTGACTCTCGACAGGACTCCTGGCTGACAGCCATGCTGGACAACACCCTGTAAAGCAGCGTTTTCTGCATGAAATAAAAATTTGGGTTGCTGTCCGATTAATACATTCTTCATTGAAATAAGTTCAATAATATTTGCCTATTGGGCAAGCATTTCTATGTTCTCTGCAATCTTAAATCAGAATCCACTGGGAGCAAAAGTTCAGATTATCATAAGACAGGCTGTTCTCCCCTCAAGGAGGTGATGCTTTGGCAGAGGAAATAAGGTTTGGACATAGAAAATAAAGAAAAATACATATTAATAGCAAGTCTCTAATAAAATGTCAAGAAGTGCAAATGCCAAGAATTAAACACAATATTTACTGTGCGTAGTATTATACTTTTAAAGATTTATTTATTTGTGAATACAAGAACTGGGGTATAGGCCAGAGGTGCAGGGGGTGAGAGGATTCACCAGAGATAGAATGGGCAGCAGAACAAGTGATCCACTAAAATACAATGTTCAGAGGAGCAGCAGGCGAATCAGGAGAGGTCTGCTGCGCCATGTGGGTCAGCTCCCTGGTCGGGGATGGAACTTGCGCTGCAGTGGCTGGCAATAGCTTGATAGTGCTGAGACTTAATCCCTGCATCATCAGGGAGGCCCCTGTGTACAGTATGATGTAGAATTAGCAAGGAACATTTCTTGGTGAACATATCCCTAGCCAATTCTTAGAGGATGTTTAGAATTCATTTACCTGGAAAGATAGCACAGCATAAACATGAACAATTACAGAGATGGAGATACTCAACAGATATGTACAGATGGAATTTAGTGGACACACAGATGATCAAGCCCACACATATGTTCATTTAAGCAAACCAAGTACATAAATGTACAAAAACCTAACATGCAGATTTTTGCACAGAGAGAAGAATCTTTTTCTTCCTCCTGGCCAGAGAAATTGGCAAGATATGAAGTAAAATCTCAGAAAAAAGTATCATAAAAACCAAACAGTCCCTGCTTACTTTCTCCATCTTCCAGGTATGCATGGGGAGCGAAAACACCAGGTCAAATAAGAAAACACCAAATGGACATATTCTATATGACGCAATGTGGTTCCTTCAGTTGTATGTCCTTGAACACAATCAACTAATTTGTACCCACAGGTAGCTGTCCCCATGGCACTGACATTCCTGGCACTGGCTCCACATAAACCAACTTCAGTCCTCTAGCAGGGAACTTGAGGATTCAAAGTTATATTCCCCACACAAACACAATCTGAGTGTCGTGATGTCAGGACCTTATAGTGGGTCCACTGATCCTTAGCAGCCTGTTTGGCCACCATTTTTGTTACCTGCAGTTCTGCATTCCTCTCCAAGGTCAGAACTGCCTGGTCAATCAGTTATAAGAGCCCAACCTTACAAGGTGTTTTTCAAATCAATCAAGAGCAGAAATCTTGATCACCCTGGGAAGGGTATGCATCATAAGGTATGACCAGGAATGCCTGGGGGGGGTGCATTAATTGACATATCACAAGGGACCCCAGAAGCTGATCAATAGAACACCTTGTTGATAAGCCTGGAACTATGGCCAGGAGTCTAGGGGATGGATTCCAATTACAACACTTGGTTGTCAAGCAGATAAGAATTTTGTGGTCAGCAGACTCATGTCCCCCTGAAACTCTAGATGACATAAGCACAAGTTTCACCCATCTTTTTCTCCTACCCGTGTAACTGATGCTGTATGATTATTCTATCAACAAATGGCCATCATATTGCTCATCAAGCAGCATCCTATATTGCGTAGCCTGCTCTACAACTCCTGTTTATCAGGGTGGTTGCTCATGCAACACCTTATTATAAAGTAAAGCCATATTTTAGTTCAATATCCCCAATATGATAGCATTTTCCTGGTGATTCTCATCTGGGAGACATTCTCTTTCCCAGGGACAATGGGAATGTCTGGAGACATTTATTATTGTCACAACCTAGGAGGGGGTTGCTCCTGCACCTAGAGGAGAGAGGCCAGGGGTACTACTGAACATCTCACAGTACACAGGGCAGGCTCCATAACGAAGAATTATTTGGCCCCAAATATCAATAGTGCCAAGCTTGACAAAGCCTGCTTACCCCTCCCCAGTTTACACACTGCAAATTATCCCACTTCAAAAATGCAACCTCTTCCCCACCACCTTTGCTCTCTACGAGATGTGTTAAGACATGGTCACAAACTTTTTAAATTCCAAGTAACAAGAGAGCTGCTAAAATATGGTTTTGAGTGAGATAAATTATTACACACACAAAGGAGTCTACAAATGGCAATACCTAAAGGTGCTTAACTCAGAAGCTTGGTGGCACTAGGCTTCCACGCAGGCATCAAAGTGACTGTGGGGGACACTTTCCCTCCACAATCATGGTGGAAGACTGAAAAAGTGCCATGTAATAATTCCTGAACCTGTAAATATCTCATATGGAACAAAAGGATCTTTGAGGATACCATGAAGAATCTTGACATGGGTAGGTTATGTGGGAGGATCCATGTAAGCCCTAGATGCATCAGCTGTATCCTCCTATGGGAAGATGGAGCAGAAAAAGATTTTAAGTTGCTGTGGTTGAAGACTGGAGTGCTGTGGCTATAAGTCCACGAATGATGGCAGCCACCAGACACCAGGAGGGGCAAGAAATCTCCCCTGGAGCCCCCTGAGGCTTGACTTTGGTCCAGGTAGACTGACTTCAGACTTCTGGTATCCAGAATGGTGAGAGAATAGATTTGTTGTTTTAAGCCTCTAAGTTTGTGGTAATTTGTTACAGCAGCCACAGGAAATCAATACAGTTATAAAACAGCTGCATCAGAACCAGGTATCACCTCCTCATACAGCCAATTCTGGAAGAAGAGAGAAAACCTCTTTTCATATATCAATAACCCCTTTTCTTAAACAAATAAAATTATAGAGGAAAATATTTCCCAGGAGTTTTTAGTGAAATTCTCCTGAAGTTCCCATGGCCAGAATTATGTCCCGTGACTATAGCTAAAATCAATCACAAGGAAAGGAAAACAAGACAACCATGATTAGCTCAGATATAAATCATGGTGCATCCTCTGGAGTCCAGAGAGGGCCCCTGTTTCCTAAGAGCATTGGCATCTGATCTAAAGAAGACTTTGTGGGCAAGGAAAACAGATCTGACAGCTGAGAGGTAGACAAATGACAGGTCTGTTCCCTTGTTGCCCAGCACAGGGCCCTGCCTCTCTGCTCCAGCCCACATGGCCTCTTCTGTGGCAAAGCTGACACTGTGACTTCCTAGAGGCTCCCCACTCCTGCCACCAAAAGTGGCTCTGATGTCACTGCTCTCTGCCCCTCCACCCCAATCACAGGAAAGTGCCCTCCCTGTCGCACCATCACGCATTCCCACTGTTAGGCTTCACAGTCAAGAAATACAGTTCTTCTCATCATGAGGGAGGTGTGATGTGAGATGAAGGTGATTTATCACCAGGTGAAAGGTGAGTGGGAACTAAGATCAATACCTTATTTGGATTCACTTTACTTTTGTCTATTCTGTGCAGGTCTGGATTTTCACCAAAATATTTTAGCAACTGCAGTGGCCCAATCTACACCAAACTGATTTGGATGATTTCCAAGGTTCTTCGCCTCCAGCAGAGATTAAGATTGCATCTTTCTCTCTCCTTTAAGCCTCTTCATTGTTCTCCTTTAAGTTCTCACCCACAGCAGCAACTCAGCAAAAGCCTAGAGTGTTCTGATTTCTCAGTGATGGTCCTGGAGCAGGGTGGCCAGGTCGCGGCTGGGGGCTGGCACATAATGCTGCTCCCTCACACCAACCTCACCAACGGCACTCTCAGGGCATCTGGGCTGAGGGGCACTGGTGGAAGACAGTCCTATCAGTGGCAAGAGGCCCATCAAACTGCAGAAGTGACCTGCATTTCTAAGGTCGCTAATGAATTTTCACTAGCAAGAGAGCGACTTGTTTATGAGGTAACGGATTATAGACAAGAGGCTAAGACCCTGTCAACATTCTGAGCATGCCCATGTATTAATGTCCATTATAACAGTATAAGTCCTTGACATGTGTTAAAAATCATCTATGCTTAGGAATCTCTTTCCGGCCTCACTATGATAATTAGTATCTCTTGACAGAGTTATCATTCTCTGAACAGGACGTGAGCTTCTTCTATGTCCAGGTCTGTCCAGGCACTGAGATATGGATCAGCACTAGGCAGGGTCTGGGGACTCCTCTAGGAGTTCATGATCCACTCTACTGCTCTTCCTTCATTTTTATTTTTAAATTCATTTTCACTACATGCATTCAGAGCAGACAGTTTGCATATTCCCAAGAATATTATGGCAAGGGGTAACTTAAGCAATCTGTTTGAAAGAAACAATAGGAATACTGAATTTTAAAAAATGTTCTGCCAAGCTTCTCCCTCCCCCACCACTGCAGTGATCTTCTGGACAGCTCTATGGATGAGCTGGGCGTGTTCCATGAGAATCTGGGGCCCAAATGAGCACAGTAAAGCTAGGGTGCAACCAGGTGATTTCCCCCAGGTTACCATGCTCATTGGTCTCCATGGCACGGAGAACCCAGCAGTGCATGCCATGAGTGAGAATGTGAACAGCAAGTGTGTCCCTGCAGGCGGACCATGCTCATAGCCACATGTGGGCTTTCTAGTCACTTTGTATTCAGCCAGAGATCCAGGAAGTTCAAACCCCAGCAACCACATGCAGAATTGCTCAGGAGAACCATGGAACAGATGCTTTGGTAGTGTCAGGGAATCTTCCATTCTTCCCACCCCAGAGAAGTCTATACTGGAGCACAAAGAGCAAAATATCTGGCAATAGATAGTCCTGGGGTCACATCCTGGTTCTGTCACTTGACAGGCAGGGTTTGCTTGGATGCAAAGGGGTGTATGATTTCCATCTGTTGATTGCTTCATACAGTGGGGGTTATTGTCATCGTACTACCCTTGACCCACTGGTCACAAGCCACTTGCAGATGCTGTTTAATCTCAAGTAGACAGTCTGAATGATCACGAGAGACAGATTATGTACAGGAAACTTCTTCACTTGATTACTTCCTAAGGGGTTAACTTTACCTTTTTTCTTTCTTTCTAGATGCATTCTAAACCCACAACACCAGCTCTGTGTGCTTGTCACTACAGCATCTCTTTTTATTTAGATGCTTGAATACAGAGAATAAGAATTCCGGCCCAATAATTTCCTTGCTCCTTTTTCCTTCTATATCAAGGATGGTTCAACAGGAACCACAATGTGCAAACTTGTTTGTCTGACTCTTTAAAGTTTATAAACACTGTGGTTTTCACATGTTTGCATCCTTCAGAATCACTTGAAGGATTTGTTAAAGCACAGACTGCTGGTCTCACCCACAGAGTTTCTGATTCATTTCATTTGGGGTGAGACCAGAGAATTTGCATTTCTACCAGGATTCCAGGAGATGCTGATGGTCTGGAGACCACACTTTGCAAACCTCTGGCCTATCACATCTGGAGCCTTTATTAAGAAAGCAGACAAACTACCAGCAACCCTAGAAGCCATGAGATACCACTGCTCCCACATACTGCTTGTCTCATCAACGGAAGTGGGTGCAAACAGCTAAGTCCCACTGAGTGAAAAGAGGCTCTCTGTGATGTACAGCTGTGTCGCCATAACCACCATTGTTATTTTATAGCAGATATTTTTCACTTAGGTTAGTTCAGGGATCAGCAAACTTTTTCTTAAAAACCCAGACAGAAATTTTTTTTTTTTGACTCTATAAGACATTCTCTGTTGAAACTACTTCACTTTTCCCTTGCAGGACAAAAGCAGCTACAGACATTGGACAAAGGAATAGACTTAGACTCACAGGCTACAGTTTGCCAAACCCCTGGATTAACTACATTGCATTTGGAGGCCTTGAGAAGACTCAGAAAGGAAGGTCTGAATCCTTTTTCAGACAGGAGGGGGTTAAATAAGGCTTAACTTAGATAGAGGGCTTAAAAAGGTGGTCCTTGTATAACAGGGTGGTCCCCAGGAAAGGGGGAAGTTCCAGGTTCCCTGCCCCACCCAAGGGAGGGTGGAGCTGAGCAGGAAGAGGAGAAGCTGCAGAAGAGACTGAGGAAGGAAGCAGGATGGAGCCAGGAGACCTGGAGGAGGCGCATGGAGCCTAGAGACACGTGAAGAAACTACACTTGTGTTTTGGTCGTGGACTGGGTGATACAGATGTGGGTGAGACCCGTGGGGAGGTGACAATGGCAGCTTTTATCTTGATGTTGATTTTGCTCTTTTCCTTCTGGGCTTGTCTGGTTGTTTGTGACCCTTTTCTGTGGGTCCCCACTGGAAGATGCTTTAGACTTGTGGCAGGCTGTGGGGCCTTGCTCTGGGCCGATCCCATATGGATGGACTTTTACCCACGAGGGGACGGGTAACTCTGGATGCTTCATTTAGAAACTAGACTCTTTGCCTTACCTGTATTGTTTCCTAGTTTTATTAAAGTTCCTTCCCATTAAAGTCTCCTATGTTTTGTGTTGATGCGGCGGATGGCAGAACCCATTTAGAATAGGCAGGTTTGCGGGGTTTGGGCTGCCCCTCTCCCTGTCCTATAACACTTGGACCATCACCAACTTTTTAAGAATGACAACACAGTCCCTCGGGAGGGGTCGTGGAGAAGGGTGGCAGGATGTGCAAGAGAGCAGCCTCCTGAACACTGGAGTGACCTTGGAATGTACTCAGTGTCACACCTTCAAGAGAAGTGGCGTGGGGCTGCTGCAGGTCCAGTTAGGTATGAATCAAAAGGAAAGGAAGCTGTCAGTCCTGTGCCATGGGAAGGAGAGGTCACTGGGGTAAGAACTAGATCACTCAATCATGTGGCCACCAGGGCAGCAGGAGAAAGAGGAGCCTGAAGCAAAGCAATTAGCTGCGCTGTTTCACCACTCCACTCCAACAGGCACTTACAAGCAAACAACAGATAAGAAAACAAGCAGAACAACTACCTCTTTGAAATACTAAAAAGCTCTAAAGGATGTCTTCCTGGGATAGATAAACACGTCAAAGAGAGGAATTATTTGAGAACAAAGAGCTCTGCTCAGAGAATCATCAGTCTTTTTTGGAGAAAGAATTCCAACCACCAAAATGGCGGAGCAGCAGAGCTCCTGAAAGACCAAGAGGAGTGAAGCCCCAGCACCCTAATAAGCATCCTGCCCCAAGTGTTCCCTTCCCCATGTGGCAGGGCAAACCCAAAGGAAGAGGGTTGACCCAGTTTGTGAGTCTTTACCTGAGTGCTTAAGAATACAGGACAAGAATCAAAAGGAGATTTACAAGAGTGTTGAGAAAAGCAAGAGCTGAGAAAGAATTATTGGCTGCTTGCAGTTGGATGCCTTCTGTCCTACCCACCAGGAGGATCAGCTCAGCAGAGACCAGAGTACAAGGGGGAGTCTAAAAGGAAAGGGCCTGGCCTATGTGCAGTCTTTTTCAAGGTTGACCTGGTGGCTCTGCTTTAGCCCCTACTTCCCAGCAGACCACGTTGGGGGAATCAAGGGGTGGAGTCTGCAAAGCTCCACCTTTTACCATCCAGTTGGCTATGAGTGCCACCCACTGGCTCGGAGGCTGATCTTCACTGTTCCTCTTAGAAATGGGCAAAATCTACTGCCCTGCAGTATCCCATGCAGGTCTGGCCTGCTAGATTTAGATCTCAACTTTCAAAAGTCTTGTCAGAAACTTCACTTGGTTGAAAGTCCAGAAACCTGATGGAAGCATGTTGGGGGAAAACAGAAACCCGAGTCACAAAAGAATGCCACCCAATTGGGCATCTTGGTTCTGTGTGTTACAGGTCAGATTCTCAAGTAAGTCTATCCTTCCCCCAAAGTCCTCAGCCCTTCCCCCCTACATTAGAGGGGATGGAGGCACATATTATAATACTTAACACAATGTTTTAGCTTCCTTTTAGATTTCTATTTTTTACTCAGTTAACTGACCTGAAGAGAATTATAATATTTCTAATAAAATCCAAACTGTCATTTATTGAGTGTGTCACAGAATTTCAATTTTCTTCCAGATTAGTATTTGCCCACTGAATATTTAATGGAAAAGAGAAATTATTTTCTTCTTTCTTGATTACAAAAAGTTCAAAATGGTGCTGTGAGAAATTCAGAAAGATGTTGGTATTGCCAAAATGCCCTATCCCTGTCAAAATGAGACTGAGATGGATATGAACCCCAAACCATGGGTGATTTCTTGAGACCCTAATATTTGTATTCCTAGAATGGAAAAAAATATGTGCCAGAGACCTGGATGGAGATTCTATGAAGATAATTCATCATTCTTACTCTAATACTTAAAATCTCCCTCCCTCATTTTAGAGGAGCCTAAAAATTGTGCAATTTTTAGATGTCTAATTTATAATGAATTACCTCATTCTAATCACAGCTGAAATTAATGACACCACTGACCTCAATTCAAGCAGGTCCGATTGATGTAAGTCAAACTCCTGTGTAGACACTAGACAGAGAGATACAGATATATAGTCATGGAGGTAAAGGGAGCTGGACATGGAGACACTGAGATACACATACATGCATGTATCTCTCTCTGTCTATGGCACATAACTTATATCAGACACAAACAGGGGAATATGGTATAGCATCTAGATGTCACATAGACTGAATAATTGAAAGTAATCATAATTTGAACCAAACATATTGAGTAGGGTAAACAATTCACAGCAATAAGTTTTTGTATCACCTTATCTCACCTGTCCCTAAATTTTTTATTTAATCTCAAGTCATATGCTGTTTAGAATAATACTCATGAAATGGCATTTGTGCTCTGTACTGGATACATAGCAAGTTCCCTGGGACTTAGTGTTGAGGAGGAAAACACAAGTTTTACCATTAAAAAAAAAAAAAAAAAAAAAAAAAAACCCTGTGATGATCTGATACACAAAGGTAGAAATTGGAGGCAGAATGACTTAAATGTTGTCTAGCTTGTTGAAGTTCAAAG
This sequence comes from Talpa occidentalis, assembly GCF_014898055.3. NCBI lineage: Eukaryota > Metazoa > Chordata > Mammalia > Eulipotyphla > Talpidae > Talpa > Talpa occidentalis. Next base: position 16,792,947 of record NW_023601322.1, read on the forward strand.
AATTTAAAAAGAAAAATAGTCCATTTGCCAAAATAAATTATATATTTTTGAAAACAAAACTAATTCATGTTACTTTACATGAGGTACCCAGGGGACGTGTGGTACCTTAGCAGTCAGAAATCTGGGGCCCCTAGGTGTCTGCCCTTGCTGACTGGATTTCATCATCTTCTGCTTCTGTTTTCATGGTGAAGGTAACTCCCTGCCCCACCTCTGTGCAAACCTTCTCTCACAGGTAGGAGCAAGGAGCCCTTTAACTCAGCAGGATTCAGCTGGTCTGTGAGGCCGGGTTATGTGTAAATACATCATAAGTAAGTTAGCTCTCAGCCCTTGGAGTTTTAGGTTTTTCCCGTACTGTACTGACTGTACTGAGGTTTAGTATTTAAAAATATTTAAAATGAATATGCATTGTAGAAAGATCACCATAACAAGTAAAAACATCACCTCATGTAGCTGCCATTGTGTGTGTGTAAATGTGTGTGTGTGCTTGTGTGTCAAAGATCAACCATCAAGGAAGCCCTATATCGCATGCTAACAAATTTTATAATTTTATATGGACTGGGCCTCCCCTGGTGGCGCAGGCAGTTGAGCGCAGCGCTGTGAAGCTGTCTGCAGCCTCTGCAGCATGAGTTTGATACCGGCCAGCCAGCGAGAATCCCACATGGTGCAGCAGACCTCTCCTGTCTCGCCCACTGCTCCCCTCAGCAGGGTATTTCCATCAGTCTGCCTGTTCTATTCCCCGCTCTGTCTCTGGTGAATCCTCTCACCCTCCTGTGCATCTGGCCTGTACCCTGCTTCTTGCATGCATTAATAAATAAATCTTTAAAAATATATATTATATGGACTAACAATTATTCTATGATCAGGTCACATTAAGGGAACTGTGGCTGAGAAGGAATGAACAAATGGCCTAAAGGATGCCTTACTGGCCAAAATAAATCTATTTTTTTTCATTAACATCATGTCATATAGGTTCAAAAAAATGTATCTACAAGTCACAAGAATAACTGGCTGAACAGAATTTCAAAGAAAAATATTCATTTACTACTTACTATAGGAGCCCCACATGTGACTTTACTTTTTCCCCTAAGGCGAATGTCTTTGTAAGTAAGTCAATAGAAGTAGTCTCCAGTTTAAGGAGGGCAATGGTTTTAACTGTCCCTAATCTTTCTCCCTACACAAACCATCCCCAAAACACAGCCCCTCATTTCCCCCAGTACATATTTACTTTTTGTGTTTAGTTCAAAGCATATTTGAATAATTAGAACAAGTCTAGAAGATTAACTTGGGGGTCAAAACCCAAAAACCATGTCATAGAATGGCTCAAAGCAATTAGAAAAGATCTTCCTGGCAAAGAAAACCTGGGTGTGTTGGATGTCTTTAAATGCCTAAAATATCACATTACACATAAACAGTGGGGATTTATTCTGCTGGTATAGAAGGTAGAATGAGGGTCAGGTGGGAAAAAATTTGGATTAACAAATAATAAACAAGCAGAGAAATCTAGTAATCTTTGAAAAGGTGGTTTTGTAATGTGCAGGGCACCCTATCTTAGAAACATTCCAAGAAAGTCTGGATAACCATCAGTCACAGATGTTACAGAAAAGATCAAAATGTAGATATCAAGACTCAAAAGTTGGTTGCACTTCGGCTTAACTTCTTATCCCTGAATCCTCTGCATCAATCCCCTGCCAGGTGACCACACGTCCAGTGGAGATGGTACGTGTGCAGACAGCAAAGGCCACTGGTTAGAAAGAAGATGGAGTCAGACTTTTTTTCCGCACAGTGTGGTTGCAGAGTGTCTGCCTCACTTTACAAGACTTGATTGCCAACAGGTCACAGATATCTCATTGCCAGCAAACACCAAATCCTGTACCGGGTTATCCGGCATGGAGCCATGAATCTGGCTTTTTCAATAAATGCTCCAGATGCACATGAAAGTATAAGAAACATTAAACCAGAAAATTAGTAAAGTAATTTTGATGCTCAAAGGTTATGAGAAATGACAATAGGATAGACTTTCAGTTTCCCCATTAGAATTAATTCACTGTTATAAAGATATTTTAAGTGAATAAACATCTGCAGCTCTGGGGCAAAATAAAGTAACACTTAATGAAGGATTGCGTCATTATACAGAAGTCCACTTTTTCCAAATCAGTGCTCTTGACAAGCTTTCCAGAGATCCTGACAAACCGGGATACTCTTGCATATGGACACAGACTAGTTCCCATTCCCAACAAAAATTACCCAGTAAACCATTATTGGCAATGCTGATTCACACTTTCTTGGACCGAGAAACAGAAGTTTAAAACTGAAAAATAGGGCCTCCCCGGTGGCGTAGCAGTTGAGCGCTGGGTTGCGGAGCTGCCCTCAACCTCTGCAGCGCCGGTTCGATCCCTGGCTGCTCCCCGGCCACTGGAGGAGGGTCCCACATGGCGCGCAGACCTCTCCTGCCGCCCGCTGCTCCCCTCAGCAGTGCACTTTGGTCCTTCTGCCTGCTCTGCTCCCCGCTCTGGCTCTGGTGAATTCTCTCACCCTCCCGTGCTTCTGACTGTACCCAGTGCTTGTATAAATAAATAAAAATAAATCTTTAAAAAAAAAAAAGTCTAAAAAAAAACTGAAAAATATTAAATTCCAAGGTCTACTATGTCACAGACTTTGGAAGAAAACCCATGATTAAATACATTAGGCCTCTTCTGACCACGTCATGCAGTTTTTTCAATCAAGACATTTCAGATACATAGAATCTGAGCTTTCCATTTCCCTCATTCTTAACTTCCACATCCTCCTGTCATGAATCTGATCCAAAGAATGACTTAACATGAGAAACCACAAGTCAGAACCATGAATGGGAAAGCCTCCTTGCATGATGGTATGTGTGGCTGTGGATTTCTGGTGCCAAGGCCCCCAGTCAAGCTTACTGAGTACACACCCGGTATTTTCACTTTAGAGTCAAAGGAACAGTAATAGTTGAAGTAACTTTCAGGAAAAAAAAAATGATATGATTTGATACTCATCTCTAGAATTCTTACCCTCCAGAGAATTCCTTGCCCGGCAGGAAGAAGTCATTCTCCAACCTTTCTAATTCTTCCTCCCAAAGTTTCTTCACGCAAACGTCTGCTCCTAATCCCTCACAGGAAAACAGACACCTAATTTTCAGTCGGCCCAGAACAGCAGCTCCCATCAACTAAGTACAGTCCCTCCTCTGGCTTAAACATGGTGTTCAAATATCTGGGTATCATCAGGGATGTACTGGTCTCGTCCCATGGTCACCACAGATGGACCTAGGTCTGGGTTCTTAACCAAGATGAGTCAATGGAAACTTTATTCAATGAGTTTAAAATTTGGGTCAAGATTGAATTTCGTTTCATCTTATGATGGAGGCAAAGGAGGAAGGCTACTGGGCATCTAAGCTGCTCACCTAAGCTCTCACCCTGGGAGGAAGAGTTTGCAGGAATGAACTTAAAGGCAGAGAGAAGTAGGGAAGAAGAACTGGTGGTGCCCAGACCCTGATTTCAATCACATTGAAGGTCAACTATGCGTTTGTCTTAACACTATGGTTAGGAACAGAAAATCCATCAGGTTCCTTTCCCCATCTTTGTTTAAGTTGATTTTTCTTTTCCTTTCAAGCAAAGAACTATACTAACCAACAGAGAATATACACCTTCTAGTAAGTGAATTCCTGATTGTACACAGACCCATAATCCCCCCATCTCCCCTGCACTTTACTTGTCCTTAAGGGCTGATGAAATACCCTGTCAATATGTATGTATAGTCAATCATTAAAAAAAACTTAGAAACTAAGTCCTGTAGTACAGGAATATTCTTGGCAAAAATCACTAGAACTTGAAAAACTGTTTTTTATTTTATTTTTTTTTTATAGAGGCATGTTTATTTATTTATTTGTTTTTGTTTGTTTGTTCTGTTTACACATGCACTGGGCACAGTCAGAAGCACGGGAGGGTGAGAGAATTCACCAGAGCCAGAGCGGGGAGCAGAGCAGGCAGAAGGACCAAAGTACACTGCTGAGGGGAGCAGCGGGCGGCAGGAGAGGTCTGCGCACCATGTGGGACCCTCCTCCGGTGGCCGGGGAGCAGCCGGGGATCGAACCGGCGCCGCAAAGGTCGCGGGCAGCTTCGTAACCCAGCGCTCAACCGCTGCGCCACCGGGGAGGCCCTGTTTTTTATTTTAGATGCAGATCAAAATAAAGCATTCTTGGAAAGAGTTTGAAAATAAGAATGGGTTAAAGACTAATGCTCTAGTCAATGTTTTATATTATAACTCACAGATATATATTCAAAGCCCTGTGATATAGTGCAATCTTATAAAATCCCAATTCTCTCCTAGTCTCCGTGCCCATGTTAAAATCCATATCCTATTACGATGTTTTCCTTTCTAGGGGTAGAAAACATTTGATCTTAACAAAAAACAAAATAAAGTTCACAACAAAAATAGAACACAACAGCAGTGTTTGTCCACAAAGAAAGTAACAGAGTATGTTTATATACGAAAATGGGCAAGAGAGGATGGCCAACAGGACATAAAGAAGATAGAGAAATAGGAAGAATAAGAGAGGGAAGAAGGAGAAAGGAATTGGAAAACTTTCAGAATGCAAATTAATGGTTAGAAGATACTTTATTGCTACCTGATGTTTATCGACACCCTGGAGGCCTGTTTAATGCAAGATCTTTCAGATCTGGATTTAAATAAGCACCAAACTAAATTAGCAGAAGAAAAACTATGGGTGGCTTGAAGGCATATAGCAATGGAATGGAATATAGACCTACCACTAACATTAACCAAATAGATGAAGGGATTTGATCCCAAGAAAAAAAAATCAAATAAGAGGATTCAAGTTTCTTTCTTTTAGTCATCCATCCAATCTGTCCACTGGCTGTGAGTATTGGATATCTATTCTGCTTCACACATTGGGCTAAAAGATGAGGAGAATACAGACAAAGATCAGGTGGTCCTTGCCTATAACAACTCTCTAGAAAGACAAAGATGTGACCAAAAATAACTAAAGGACTCAAGACAGTGTGAGGCTCATGAGTAACTCAAGTTTTCTGATTTGGAGCAGGGAGAAATCATTTCCTACTAAACTTCATGGTGAAGGTAGCAAAGGGATAGGGCCTTATAGTATGAGTTCAATTTCAGGGCCTCACCTCCAAAATTAGGGAACCCCCCAAGCATCAAATAAAAGCCCTTTCTCCATTTTTGAGGACTCCTGACACTCTCAAAATATCATAATTGACTTGTTTCCCTTCTAATCTATCTGTGAGATCACAAAGATTTCGAACCATTTTTTCCTGATTTCTGTCTCACACTAGTTTCTTCTGGAGATGGGAGTTCTATAAAATCCACTTTTGAAAATTCTTTTGATAGCAAGGAAGACCTCAGCTCAGAGAAAAGGGATTGCTCCCACAATTAGTGTGCGTACAACAAGGATTCTCAGACACTAGACTCAGAATGTGAATTTCCTGAATACTTCATGTTATAACATCTCATGAAAACTCTACCCAATGGTGTTCTGATCCATGACAGGCTCAGGACCTCAAACAGAATTCCTTAGAATAGTCAGAATCTGGATGACAAGAAGACACTCTACCTCCTATACCCCACTCACACCCATGTCCTCTGGCAAGAGACTCCAGAACAGTTGAAATGAGGAGCGGGGACTGACAAGCACTATGTAAAACAATATGGATGTTTCTCAAAATATTTAAAAAAAAGATCTACCATAGGATCCAGCAATTCCATCCTTGGTATCTATCTGAAGAAGGCAGAAACATGAATTTGAAGGGATATATACACTTCTGCGTTCATTGCAGCACTATTAGCACTGTTTTCAATAGCCCAGTAATGGGTACAAGTGCCCAAGAAGAGAGAAGTGAATGAAGAGGATGCAGTATGTATATTCACCACACAATACTAGCCATGAAAAGGAAAGGTATAATCTTGCCATTTGCAACAATATGGATGGAACTTGGATTATTCTAAGAAAATAAGCCAGAAGGCAATGACAAAGGAACAGATGAAACTAAACCAAAACAAACCCTTGAAATATGGTTGCAGAATTGAATCTACCAGAAGGGAAGGAAGTGGGTAATGAGCAAAAGGGTGGGGAGGGGGCCCAATGGACTATGTGTATTCAGGTTTGTGAGGGTGGAGTGCCCTGTAAATCTCATTTCTGATCTAATTTCTCATTTAAGCCTGTTGTTTCCTTGTTGATTTTATCTGGCTGATTTGTCTATTGATGTAAGTGGGTTGTTGAAGTTCCCTTCTACTGTTGTGTTTTTCTCACTGTCTGTTTGCAGATTTGTCAATTGCTACTTTATAAATTTTGATGTTGTTTTGGGTCATATCTATTGATGAGTGTCATCTTTTCCTCAGTCATAAGATGTCCACCCCTACTTATCTGAAATAAGTATAGGAGACCAGCTTTTTTTAGGATACCATTTGCTTCATACAAGCACTTGAAATAATTATTTCTATGGAAATTTTTATGTGTTCAATCAACCCTAATGGTAAGCATTACTAAGTTCAAATAAAAATTGTCACAAAAATCTTACACACATGCAAACAGATAATTGCTGAACATGTGATGAACTGAATTCTTTTGAATATTAGAAGAGAGGAAATTAGTTGAACTTACGACAGAAGTATGCTTTTCCAGTCAATGGAAAAATTATCAGTTTCTGGAAAATCCCATTAGATCTAGGAGTTATGATGATCTGAATCTTTTGTGTGGTTCAGGTTGAGGAAAGGGGATGGAAGAACCATGGAAACTCTTTTTTCTAAAAATTAAGAAAATTTTCAAAACCAAGTTGTCCAGAGCAGCAATTTGCAAACTAAATCAGAATCACTTGGGGGGTGGGGGGCTGCTAAAGCCCAAATCATCTTGTCCTTCTCCCAGAGCTTCAGATTCAGTGATCTGAGATGTGGCTTAGGGACTTAAATGTTAACAAGTTCTTAGGTGCTGCTGTTACTTTGAGAAGCAATGCTCAAGATTATTTGTCTCAATTTCCCAATTTCCTTTGTGAGGAAGACCCGAGCAGGGCAGAACTGATACTAAAAGAGAGTCCAAAACACAGCACTTTCATCTTTTCAAATCTTCCCATCTTTGCTTTCAGTGCTCTATGGCCTTCAAAATTTAAGCAGCAGCTTTTTAAAATTAAAATGCTCCTGAAAAGGTAGTAAGGAAGACAAATGTGATTAATCTCCTTTTATTTGGGGGTCTGGAGAAAAATGAGTCTGGTGTTTTGCTATAGATTTTGACATGTAGCCAGAGTTTGGCTCTGAAAATAAGAACTGCATCCCTGCTCCTGGAGACAGAAGAAGCAACAATTAACATTCAGACAGGCCCACTCAGAGTTTACCAGCAGCCTAGATTCTTGTGCCCCTGGGAATATTGATCTGAAGAATCAATTTTGCTTATAAATTAAAGGGGGTGAACAGATCTAATCATTAAAGCATATGAGATTTGGTTTAAGTGCAGAACAATTATGCTGTATGAAAAGATTGTGATAGTTTAAAGATCAATCACTTGGAAATTTTTTATTTGGACTTGGAGAAACCAACCACAAGGAGAGATGACAAGTCCTAAAGAATTAAATGCAAGCTTTTCCAAATATGGGCTGTATGTTCAGGAAGATTGTGAAGAGATATGAGAAAGAAATTATGCGATATGGATTCTCTGTAATACTTGTGTGACCTAAGGATCTATTGGCTTAAAAGCTAACATTCTTTTCAGAGCAGAATATCACTCCACATAAGGGGTTGATGTTCCCTCAACACATGCCCTTCTTTTTCCCAGTTACTTGTCTCAATCCCCCACTTCCTCAATGGTTCCCAATTGTCCATGTTGGATGTTTACTGCAAAGCATCTTGTGATGAAGAGTTATAGTCACTGGCCACAAGAAAAAAGAAAGCTGATGTCTGGATAAGTAATGGTGAGGCTAAAAACTCCCAAACTCCAGTCTTTTGGGTCCCAAGTGCTGCAGGCTTCAGGAATTAGGGCTTTCTTCACTCTGTGCCCCTTTCTGTACCTGCTGTGCTGAGCCAAGTGTATCGTAGCACTTCTTTTGAACAATAGCATTTGAGTTTACGAGGGTTGCTATCACAAAATACCATAGTCTGGGGGTGGGGGTCAAACAATATAAAGTTATTTTCTTGCAGTTTTGGAGGTTAGAAGTCCAAGAAAAAGTGCCAGGTTTGGTTTCTTCTAAGGCTTCTCTGCTTTCAGAATGCCATTTTTTCCAATATGTGCTCATGTGGTCTTTTCTCTGTGTACATGAACCCCTGCTGTTTCCTTCTTATATGAACCCCAGTCATACTGAACTAGGTCTTCATACTATTGGCCTCATTTTTAAAATACTTTATCTCTAAAGACAGTTACATTATGGGATAGCATTGATTAGAACTTCAACTTAGGAGTTTTGGGGGAAAACAACTTATGGCATAACAAATAGCAATATCTTCCTTCTTTACTACATTAATGAATCCAAAGCCTATTTAAGTACTTGATCCGGGCAACAGAGTACCTACCTTTATCTTCCCTTTTTACACTAAAATTCAGCTCCTTCATATTGTAAAGCGGAACTCCCATGAAACTGAATACAGAAAAGAAATGTTGGTGTAGGTGTGTGCTGGGAATAGGTTTATTTTCTATATCATTGAAGAATGAATTGCAATGCTACTGAAGTGATATATTAGCATCTAGAGATAAAAGTCTCCAGCCAGACAACCTAATCCAGTCCTCTTCTTTTATGGACAAGGAAAAAAATGCTCAGATTGATCACATGGCTTTATCAAGATCTCACAAATAGATGTGTGATAAATCCAAACACCCCAATTCCTAAATCTACTTTGCTTTTCCCCACTACATACAGTTCCTTTCTATAAGATGGTTGGAGAAGTTGCTCATGCAGACCTTGCCATTTGCTCAGTGTCCTCAACATCATCCCAGCTAGCACTCAGGGCTCCATGTTTCCAAGACAACCTCCCATCAACACAACACTCCCATGTTCCTTCTATAGAATACTCAAGGATGCCAGGTTTTCAGGAGCATGGAGGGAATCCCTTCCACACAACTATAGAGTCCAGGTATCTCGATGATACAGAGAAGAACTGTGACTATATATATACTCAAAAGTCAGTGACTCAAAAGGTCGCCCAGTTAGAACTCAGCTAATACTTCATCATGGGCAACAACCTTTGCCTATTAATTAACTTTATACAATCAGAAAAAAAAAAAAAAAACATTGTTTCTATCTGAAAGGTCTGGAAATTTGAGGCAGTGAAGTTATTTTTAACACAAAGTCTCAGATAATTGCCTCAATTGTCCAATTATGTCAATCTATTTTAAAAGACCTTCCAGTCCCAGACATCCCAAATAGGCAGCCCATTAGCGGTGACTGGGTCATATAGCTTTTTGCTTCCACAGCAGCAGCCCACAGCCCCCACTCCTGTGAATCAGCTGTCCTTTTCTTTCCTCGGGTTGACATCATGTGTAGAATGACTAAGGGATTCAAGCTACTCAGCCAAGAATCGAGAGACCTGGAGATTGATAATGAAGTAGCTAGATTAATATTATTGCTGCCAACACCACACCCTCAGATGTAGCACCTATGTAACATAAGGCATACCTGCACTGTGCTACAGGTATTGAGGAAGTGTGTAAATGAATGGCATCAAGGAGGACAAAACTGTTACTATGCACATTTTGCTCCAGAAATTTTCAAAATGTTCAATCAACTTATCAAAATCATTTCAAATATGTTGATTAGCACAGGGCTACATGAACTTGATAAGGCTGAAACCTTTCTAAATAATGACCTAAGACATGTGATGTGGCTTCGAGTGTCCCTTCTTTCAACCAATTAGCAATTCCTTCTCCTCCCAATCCCCTTTCAGTCAAACTCTATCCTTCAGCATTAATTCATTTATTTACTTACTATTTACTGAACATAATCCAGGTAACAAGAATATTTCCAATCAGTTGAGATATAATACCCTTCATTAGCCTAAAACTCTGCCATCCAATACTTCTTAGGGTCCTTGCTATGCCTACAGTCCCATGCCGCAGGTGTATATATAGGTATAGATGTGGATATACTCACACACATGTTTACACACAGGTTTACATACAGGACCTTAAAACCCTGCCTACAGCTGATTGAACCAGCAAGATCTCTGCAACCCTTTGTTATGAGAAAGGGAGACTTGGTATTGGAAAGTTATGTGTGACTTTCAATGTAAGAGACACAAACCAACATTTATGCAAAATATAGAAATCAAATTGGAGAGACACATTAGTAATCAGGAGCCCCAAGACATTAGAAGCCATGATCTAACAGAAGCTTTAAGCTGAGACCATGTAGAGAGTTGCCAGCCAAGCAGAGAGGTAGGTAAGACAGAGATGCCAAAATGGGGTTGGTGCTGAGGCACAAGCAAGAAAGTCTAGAGAATTATTCTTAATTCACAAGAGCAGTTACTGAACACCCAGAGTTACTGTAACCTAAATGATGATAAATGACACTCTAGTTCTCCAATATGACTGTGTACACAACCACCAAAATATTTTGTCCTCGAGTATTTCCTTGGTTTTCATATAAATCTAAGGCAATCTGAGTGTGCCTTTTAAAACCGGGAGACAGGGTCTCTCTGGTGGCACAGGGGTTAGACACACAGCAGTATCAAGCTATAGTCAGCCACTGCAACATGAGTTCGATCCCCTGCCAAGGAGATAACCCACATGGTGCAGCAGACCTCTCCTGTCTTGCCCGCTGCTCCCCTCAGCAGTGTATTTCAGATCCGCCTGTTCTGCTCCTAGCTCTGTCTCTGGTGAATCCTCTCACTCCCATACCTCTGGCCTACACCTCAGCTCCTGAATACATAAATAAATCTTTTAAAAAATAATAAAACCAGGTGACAGCACCTATCTACTGGGAGTAAAAGAGGAACATACCAAAAATTATGTCCAAGTCCTGAGTGAGTATTAGCATGGGGGAAGAGGTTGAAAAAAACCAGGGATTAATGCTTTCTTGGGCTGAGTCTTACAGGTCAAACAGGAACTAGAGACATGGAGAAAGGACATCTGAGGCAAAAATTATTGGATGTGAAGGTGCTGCAGCACAAAATAGTTTACTGGGTTCTAGAAATGGCAGGTGTTTTGTTCTGACTGGAATAAAAGCTAAGCATGTGGGCTAGGTCCAGAGAGGAGGCTAGAGGCAGCCAGGGGCTGAAATAAACAGTCTGGTAAGTAAGATAAGGTGTTATTTTTTTATCCCAAAACCTGTGGGGAGCCACTGAAGGACTTGAAATGGAGGAAGTACACAATCAGATTTACAACTCAGAAAGCTCCTTCTGGCTGCATTATTAAGAATAGAGGGTGGTGTGGCCAGAATGGAAGTAGGTAGTCTAATAAGAAGACAACTGTTTTCCTCCCAACTTTATACTAGTGAGTGGTTTACCCAAATGCAGATAAATAGGGGGAATGGTGTTGAAGAAGAGTTAAATTTCAAAAAAAAATTATTGAGGTATCATTGGTTTACAACACTTTGTGAGTCAGATGTAAAAGATTATGCCTCAGATGTATGTTACCACACCACCCACCCACCACCAAGGCGCCTATAGCTCCACCAGTCTCATTCTCTTTTATAGCAGTAGAGTACATAATTCACAATTTTAAAGGACAAAAAAGACTTCAAATGTCCATCAATAGACAACTGGTTGAGTAAAGAGGAATTTAATTTTGCAGAGTTTGGTGGCATATAAACAGATGTGAGCGAGAACCACTCCTATGGCTCCAGCTTGACCCCTGGAAGGATGAGACTGATGAAAAGTACTATTAGAACAGAATGAGCTGGTGTGGATGAGGATGATGAGGAGCTAAAGTTTGTAGGTGGTAATTTCAATATACCCCTGGGATGATCAGGTAGAAATGGCAACTAGACATGCACGGAAAAGGAACTCACCAAAACAACATAGGCATGTGGAAACAACACATAGATATTAATCAATTACACATTTAGGTGTAATTATTATGAGATTGCAGACAGAATGGGAGGGGTCAAGGGTAGAGGAAGATGCCCTGGATACGCCAGTTGTTCAGAAGGCAAATAATCAAATGTATGACAGCAGATGAGGTTAACTGAATCCTTCCTTTAATATTCTAAGCCAGGGACTCCCCGGTGGCACAGTGGATTGAGCAACATGTTGTGAAGCTGTCCGCAGCCTCAGCAGTGCGGGTTCAATCCCGGCCAGCCGGCGAGAATCCCACATGGTGCGGCAGACCCTGCCCCTGTTGCACCCGCTGCTCCCCTCAGCAGTGTACTTCTGTCGTCTGCCTGTTCTGCTCCCTGCTCTGTCTCTGGTGAATCCTCTTACCCTCCCATGCCTCTGGCCTGTACCCCAGCTCTTGTATAAAAATAGATAAATCTTTAAAAAAAATACCCAAACTTTAAAATAATAAATAATAATAATAATATTCTAAGCCAAATGCCACAGTGGTGGCTATCTTTACCATATTTTATAAGAATATTGTTCTCTCATTATTTCCTGTGTGAAAATGTCACCTCTGCCATATGCACACATACTAACTTATGCTTCCTTTAGATGGTCTTTTACACATAGCACAGTGAGTAATACTGTAAGAAAGCACTGAATTCAGAGCCCAGAAGCCTGAAAGCCTGGCCCTATTATGCCCTCAAAGGTCAAAGTGGCCTATAAAGTACTTGAACCTATTCTATGGTGAAAGCACTTTATGAAGCTCTCATTTAATCTTTTTGACAAATCTATATGATAGGGATAAGCCTTCCTGCTACAGAGATTAGTAAACTGAGGTCCTAAGAGGCTAAGCAATTTGTTGTAAGTTAGCAGCAGAAGCTAGTTTTAAATCCTAAATTTTTTCAACCCTAAGTCCTGTTCTCTCCATTGTTTGATCATTTTTCTTGGGCAAATCACCTCACCTCTTCTAACCTTAACCTCCTCATCTGGAAAATAGAGATAAAAATGCCTGTTTTGTCTTTTTGAAAGGGTTATAGAGGTTGAACAAGCTATTGTATATGAAGATACCTTGAATATTATAAAGTGTTACAGCAGAGACACCAATACATATCAAGTAGTCCCTATACTTCACTTCAGTCCTGATTCAGTTAAGTGAGAAAAAGTTGTGGACAACAGTATGAGAAGTAACCTGTATCACTTCTGGAAAGAGGCAGTGAAAAATTCATGTAAGACTCACAGTCTCTCTCTCACTCTGCTTCAGAGACTAAGGAGGTTGCAACATTAGAAGGTCTACAAATGGTAGATATTCATCAGTTTGGATCCTATGTGATTGTGGAGCAGAATTTTGTAACATGAAATATGGCATGCATATAGAAACATTTATTGCATTAAAACACTAAGATTTGGGACTATTTTATTATTGCAGCATGCATTCTGCTTATCCTGACTGACATCAGTGGTATAAATTTATTGAAAATTGTTAGTACATGTCAACATTCAATATGTGATGGGTGAGATAGGAAGGCATTGTAACTAAGAATAGGAGATGTGGAACCAGAATACAAGATTCAAATCAAAGACCTGCCATTCATAGCTTTATGACCTTGGCAAATAATTTAAGCTTTTTGTGCCTCAGGTCATTCATCTGCCAAATGAGAATGATTACAACGCTTCATAGGGTCTTGAGGGGAACTAAATGAGCTAAGACATCTATAGCATCTAGAATAAGACATGGAAACATTCCAATGAATGTCAGTTATTATTTCCAGTCTATACTAATTGACTTCAAATCCATTTGGCATAGGTCAATCTGAAATAGCCTAAAGAGAAAATATTCGCATGTGTGTCCTCCAAAAAAAAGTCACAAAGTAATTCTTCATATAGCTGTAGGAATATGAAAGGGAATGAGCAGTTCAGAGAGCAAAGAAAACAGGTGGACTACACAGCTGTGCTTTCTCAGACCTGTGGAGTGTTGCAAATTAAAAGACTTTCTCTACACCAAACAAAACACTAGAGGCCTTATCCCCTGACTGAGGCCCCTGACCCATTTTTTGTACAACCCTCAACCAAAAAAGATTGTTTACATTTCCAAAGGGCTGTACAAAAATCCAACAAGACAAGACTACCCAGGGGAGAGACTACATGTGACCCTCAAAACCCAAAATATTTACCTTCTGTCCCTTTTATAGAAAAAGTTTGCAGATCTTCCCTGTTGTGAAAATCCCAACCTCAACCCCCTCATCCTGAGGGGACAGGGGTCTCAGTGGGACTCTTGTCACCTCCTATTTCCCAAACATCTTCTCTCCCAGTGTCAGTCTATCATGCAAATGCATTCATGAATATGGAAGGAAAAAAATTTCCAAAGGGCTGACTAGTCAAAGAGTAAAGTAAAAGAGAAAGGTGATTCCAGCTTCTCATCTATAGGGAAGATAACTGAAGATTTTTACTTTTTATGTATAAAGGCTAGATCATTTTTAGTACTAATTAGTTAATCCACCTCTTTCTTCCCATCTGTTTATAAACTCAGGGTTCCCTGAAGGCAAATACCTAAATTAGCAGACCCTGGGGATAGCCCTGCCTCCATATTTTCTAATTCTTTTCAATTTATTATTTATTAACTGGAGTTTTAAACTACTGGAATTAGTGACCTTTCTTTTCCCCAGGAATGCATTTCCTTTTCTTTCACCAGGAATAGACTGTCAACAATCGTAGACAAGGAACAGGGTTCTAATAATGTCTGGTTGACAGTAATGACAGGAGAAAACTAAGGCAAGCTTCCTCTCCTTTCATTGCCATTTTGACATTGAACTAAAAAACATAATGAATGACAAGCTTATTAAAAATAAATAGCAAGTCATCAAGATTTTAACAAAGGCAATAATTAAGGCACATTGACCCTTGGGTTCAATTTTGCCTGACAGAACCAATGGCCATCTGGAAAGGCAAAGAATACAAATACCAAATTTAAGTTACTAAGCTCACCCCAGTTTAGGCAACTCAACCCCATTTCTTTCCCAGCAAGAAAATCATAGTCCCTACTACTACCCTCACCCCACCCAACCATTCTCTTCTTGTTCACACCATAGCTTTTGCTACAAACATCCCCTTTCCTTCACTCTTCCTTTCTTCACTGCCTTATTAAAAATCAATGAAGACAGGGCCTCCCCCGGTGGCGCAGCGGTTGAGTGCTGGGCTGCGAAACTGCCCACAGCCTCTGCAGCGCCGGTTCAATCCCCAGCCGCTGGCAAGGGTCCCACATGGAGTGCAGACCTCTCCTGCTGCGCCCACTGCTCCCCTCAGCAGTGTATTTAGTTGGTGTGCCTGTTCTGTTCCCTGCTCTGGCTCTGGTGAATTCTCTCACCCTCCCGCACTTCTGACTGTACCCAGTGTTTGTATAAATAAATAAATAAATCTTTAAAAAAAAAAATCAATGAAGACATTCCAGCTTAGAACTAAAAGACAGTTCCCAGTTAAGTGTTTTTCACTCTCTGAGAGATACCATATTGTTTGCTGTTGACAGTGATATCTCTCTGGAAGCTTCCCAATGACCCTTGGCATCCTACAAAGACTTACACTCTTGAGTTATCTATCTAGCAATTTTTCAGGACATCATTTCTGAGATGGCATCAGTTCTTAGAACATTGGCACATCCTTGCTTTGAGCTGTCCCAGAATATCTCTTCTTATAAACTTTGTTCAAGACCCAGTTTATAGGTCAGTCCCTCTGTCAAGTCTTCCCTGACAACTTTAGAAGGAAAGATCTCTCCTTCCCGAAAGCCAGTTAAAATTGGGTTGCCCACATATATACTCTACAATATCTTTACATTGTTATGTATATTACTTTACTTGCAGGGTTTTTTGGTGTTCCCAGTATCAATAAGAAACTCCAAGAGCCATGTTTTATGTCTTCCATATTTCCTACAGCCACAGAGAATACCTCATATGTAACAGGTGCTATGTTTGCAAACTCTATTGCTTAGTGAGACCATAGCTGGGACTGACTCCTATGCAAAGTTGGATGCTTCATTTTATTAACATGAGATTCTCAAAAGTTGTTGAACACTAAAGTCACCTGAGAAATTTAGTTGAGAATGTTGTCCCAAAGCCAATTAAATCTGTCTGGGAGTGGGAGCCAGAAATGTTTAAAGATTCCAGGTGACTTCAACATACAACAAAATTGGGGAAACTGCATTTAAATTAGACCCTTCATTTAAAGTGCCCAACTTTTTTTTTTTTTAAAGTTCTGATCATTTTTTTTAAAGATTTGTTTGTTTGTTTATTTATTTATTTATTTATTTATTTATTTATTTATTTATTTATTTATTTATTTATTTATACAAGCACTGTGTACAGTCAGAAGCGCGGGAGGGTGAGAGAATTCACCAGAGCCAGAGCTGGGAGCAGAACAGGCAGACTGATGAAATACACTGCTGAGGGGAGCAGCATACGTGTCAAGAGAGGTCTGTCGCGCCATGTGGGACCCTCGCCAGCAGCCGGGGATTGATCCGGCGCTACAGAGGCTGCGGGCAGCTTCGCAGCCCAGCGCTCAATAGCTGTGCCACCAGGGGAGGCCCCCTGACTTTCATTTTGATAAATAGTTATGGAGCCCCAACAAAGTGCTAGATTTGCATTTGATGGTGGGTATAGAGTGGCAAATGAAGTAAACATGGCCCCTGCATGCATGGATCAGACAATCTGGCGAGTCTAATAAATCTGCAACCTTGTCTTTCACTAGTATTTCTTTAGTGTGTTAATGTCATAGATGACTGTTTTAGGATGTGCATCATTTGCATTTACTGACAGTTTTATCAGCACGATAATGTACTCTCCCCTTTGTTATATACTCTCTTCATAAGCAGGTGCTCTGATTTTCCTTGCCACATCCTCAAGGAACACAGAACACATTACATGCTCAGTAGAAAATAACGATTTCAAGGAGTCTGAGGCTGCTGGTTATGACTGTGGTGGTGGTAGAAGTGGCCATAAAAAAAGAGAGAAACCCAAACAGAAAAATCCTTAAATTTCAGGTCTGATTGGAAGTGAGTCAAAGAGGGAATGGCCTCTTCACCATTGTGAATTCCTTCTGAATTCCATAGAAAAAAGATGATCTTGGTTTACATTAAACCTTGAATTAAGGCAATGAGTATAATTTTATGAACCTTATTTACTACCCTTAAAGGGGAATGAATTAGTGGGTAAATGCTGAATTGAAATGCAGAAATGTTTTGTCCTTTATTGATGCTATGATGCAAGCCCAGTAATTGAAAGGCTGCTCTACCGTGGATCTGCTCAAAAGACAATAACTAAATTACATTAGTGCAAATTATCAGACTCTTTGGATCTTGGACCCTTAATCATTCATGATCCCTTGATTCATTCACCCTCCTCTAACTCATTTTTATACTTCTGCTTTTCCACCTCAGTGTTCTTGAAGCCCATTTTAGTTGCTCTCTGCACCAGAAGGGAGGCTGTGAGAACTGGAGGAAGAATCTGGTGCCAGATCATTTTGCTAATGGAAGATAATTATTGTGATTATCTCATCCTTGCTTAAAAGCTTTAATGGTAGCAAAGCAGCCTCTCTGACAGGGTGAAGTTTCAACCAAAATATGTTGACTCTCTTTGTGGAAAAACTTGTCATATTCCTCTGAGTGAGGAAAGACTAAATTCTTGGGAGAAGACTTTCCTCTACATAGAATATTATATAGAGTTGCCTGGACTATTACAGGTTTGTCCTGCTATTTAAAAACAGAATATTCCTATTTGATGTGATTTGATAGGGTTTTTTGTGATCTGGGAATCCTCAAAAATTCTTCCATAGAGTGTTTCCAGACTCAAAAATTAACCTACCAAATTATAACAAACAGGGGCATTCTACTTTCATATAGAGCAGAAAACCTCTATCATTCTTGGTTTCTAGGTCTTTCTGTCTATCAGATTGCTAAATAACTTTGAAAAAGTCCTGAAATGTCTATGGGTTTAAATTTCCTCCTGTATTACAAGGGGTATTGGGAAGGAAAATAATGACAGAATGGACACTGAATGTTACTTGCAAAAGATATGATTTTAGAAATGCATTGTGATTCTTCATGAAAATTATAAAATTATGCAAATTTTAAGCATTTAAGAGATGGTTATTAATATCTAGTGTCTTATTCTGGAGAAAATGCTCCAGTGTCTGCTTGTCTAATCAAAATAAATATTTCTGTATTCATTGGGCAAATATCCATGCTCTGTTTTTTAAAAAGTGTATGAGCAACTTAACCTGATGTCACTTCAGTTTCATCATCCTCAAAATGGGAATTCATTGTTCCTACCTGGGGAAAGGTTGAAATTCTTTTTGTGAAAACAGTATAAGATTGGTAACAAAACTGAACAAATACAACTAGTCACACTTTTAAAAAAAAAATCTTATCTACAATTTTTACATATGAATACTGACTCAAAGGAGAAATTAAAAATATTAATTCTATACTAGATGAGAAATTTAGAACACAATGACCATATTAATTTGGTAAAGTAAATGTAATATAAGCCATAAAATCATAAAATATGAATGAGTTGGACTCATTTTCACCTTTTTAAAGTTAATATAATTAAGAGTTTAAGTGCTGACTCCGGAAGATAAATTGAACAGAATTTCAATGTGTATTAGAGGATGAATAGTCCAAAAATTGCCCAAAAATATATACAGGAGTTTAATATCAAAGTGATTTTTAAATCAGTGAGAAAATAGACATGAAAAGCACAGACTAGACCACTTGCCCACTTATGGTTGGTGATGGCATTGCCTGGACTACAGTTGGCCCCAACCTCTTTCCTCATATAAAAAACACCTAGAAGATTTTCAAATAAATCAGAGATGCAAGCATATAAAGAGTAACAATAAAAATATATGAAAGCTTGATTGAATTTTTTATAGCTTTGGTGAGGGGAGGCTTTCTTTTCTCATTTAAACAGATGTCATGAAATGTATTTAAAATATTGGAGAAAATGCCTGAAAGGATGTAGAATAAATTTAAGAAATATTTCTAACACCTTTGACAGAAAAGGGTCTAAGGTTTTTCAAGTACAAATAACTTTTAAAAATCAGAGAAACAGGGGGTCTCCCTGGTGGCACAAGGGGTTAAGCATCAGCACTATGAAGCTGTCTGCAACCACTGCAGCAAGTTCGATTCCCACCCAAAGAGGTGACCCACATGGCACAGCAGAACTCTCTTGTCTCACCCGCTGCTCCCCTCAGCAGTGTATTTCAGTCAGTCTGCCTGTTCTGCTCCCCACTCTGTCTCTGATGAATCTTCTCACCCCTTGCACCTGTAGCCTGTACCCCAGTTCTTATATACATAAATAAATATTTTTTAAAAATCAGGGAAACAAACACGAGTAACTCAGTGGAAATGAGACAAAGTATACAATGAGGTATTTCACAAAAATTAAGACAACTGGCTAATAAATGAAAAAAAAAAAACCAGGTTCACCCACAAAATTCTAAAAAATTAAAACAAGATACATAATAGCTTCATAATATTTTGTATAAAAGCTTCAGAATATCTAATATAGCCTAAGTTATGAGCCATAAACCACAAGAAAGAAACAGAATCGTCAGAAAAATATTCTTGCATGTTGGTGGAGATGAAAATTAGTACAGCCTTTTAGAATACTCTGGACCTGCTTATCAGCATTAAAAGGTGTGTGTTCTTCATCCCGACAATTCTTCTTGCTACTCATTCTCAGTATTGGGAAGGACATAAAGGAGCCTCTTAATTTAATGCTTATAAGTTGGTCTGGGGATGGATAGTACAGTGAAAAAGACCCTCCCCCCACCTCCCTTACTATCTTTTGTAGGTGACCATTTAGCACAATCATAACATGTCCTCATTTCCCATGTCGAAGCAAAGTACCCCATAAAATCTGGATAGTTAGTACAATCAGGGAAGAGAGAATATCAATGTTATGAGAATCCTAAAGAATATCTAGTTCAACCCTTATTTTGAAATAGAGCAAACACAGCTAGCGAGATTGACTTCAAATTAACAAGAT
The DNA here is from genome assembly GCF_014898055.3 of Talpa occidentalis. Lineage (NCBI taxonomy): Eukaryota > Metazoa > Chordata > Mammalia > Eulipotyphla > Talpidae > Talpa > Talpa occidentalis. The sequence continues at coordinate 16,812,989 of NW_023601322.1, forward strand.
CTAGCTTGGATTTTATTCGTTTACTGTGCCTTTTCCTATTACACAATATATATATTGTGCTTCCCATGTATGTCACAGGAGCTGATCAGACCAATAGCTCCCTAACTAGGAGACCATGATAGACAATACTTTACAAATTACATGTTAGGAAATGTATTTTCCCCTATCCTTTGAATTGAGGATCTAAGTGTATAGAAGTTTAGGTGTTCTGGCTTCCATGGCTGAGATGGAAAAGTTCAATTCTAGTTTCTGACACATTGTGGACAGCTGTTCTTGTTTAATTGTATTTAGACTTGTTTTGAACCTCTTGAAAGCTTTAAAATTTTAGCATAACTAAAAATTCAATTACTGGGGCATCCCCGGTGGCACAGCGGTTGAGCGCTGGGTTGCGAAGCTGCCCGTAGCCTCTGCAGTGCCGTTTCGGTCCCTGGCTGCTCCCAGGCCACCAGAGGAGGGTCCCACATGGCGCGCAGACCTCTCCTGCCGCCCGCTGCTCCCCTCAGCAGTGTATTTCGTCAGTCTGCCTGTTCTGTTCCCCACTCTGGCTCTGGTGAATTCTCTCACCCTCCTGTGCTTCTGACTGTACCCAGTGCTTGTATAAATAATAAATAAATAAATAAATGAATAAATGAATAAATGAATAAATAAATAAATAAATGAATAAATAAATGAATAAATAAATGAATAAATAAATGAATAAATCTTTAAAAAAAATTCAATTACTTCTGCTCCCAGCCTGACTACTGATGGTCAGATGATGGGTCTCTTGAATGACACCATACTTTTCTCACCATTTCTTTTCTTCCTAAATGCTTTTGTTAGTGTTACTGTTAATGTTCTGCTTCCTGAAGAGTATTCTCAAATTCATCCCCTGATGCCTCCAATGATTTTTTTCATTGGAGTTTCTCACACCAACCTCCCCCTCTGAAATTACCTTCTTAATAGCATCTTGTTTGGGAATCATGGATGTGCATGTTCTCCTAGGTCTTTGAAAATGCACAGAAAGTGTTTGTTTTTCTGGTATTGGTTGCATGAGTGTGTGGCTGCCATCTGCCATATACATGTTGGCTCTGCTAAAAGTATGACTGGTGACCCCCAGCTCTCCTTTCACAGGAAAGAGCAGGCCACTCAGAACTTAATTACTTGGTAAATATTTTCTCGTGTGTTAGATCCCCAAGAAGAATCTTCCCATCTCTTTTTTTTTTCCATACAAGAGCTGGGGTACAGGCCAGAGATGCAGCGGGGTGAATGAGAGGAATTCACCAGAGACAGAGTGGGGAACAGAACAGGCAGACCAAAATACACTGCTGAGGGGAGCAGCGGGTGAGACAGGAGAGGTCTGCCTCACAATGTGGGTTGCTCCCTGGCCGGCCGGGGATCGAACTTGTGCTGCAGAAGCTACGGATTGCTTCATAGTGCTGTGTTTAACCCCTTGTGCCACCAGGGAGGCCCTCTTCCCATCTCTTAATGGAGGGAAGCATAATGAAGAATGTGATTTGGGGATTTCAAAGTTCCTAACAAAACTTCTATCAATATATTGTGTTCAATTTATCAATATGCCTCTCCTACCCTCATATTTTTCTGCAGATCCTGGTGTCCACTGTTCCATGGATAAACTTCCACTCATTATGCAAGATTGAGGGAAGAAATCTCCCCAGTAGAAAGAGAGATGGGTGGGATCTGGATTCCATGAGAAAGTCAGCTAATCCTCCAGCTTTCACCCTCACTTTCAGCTACGTGTGATGGTGCCAACTGGTGTGCAATATAAATCTAATTCTTCTCAGAAGGCTTCTATTCCTCTAAGATGTACTGAGTCATTTACCACATGTCCGTATACGACTCTGCTTCCAATATTTTGACGCTTTAGTCTTTTTTCATGTTCTCTTTGTCCTTCAGGGCTTCTGTTGTATACAGCTTTTCTAATTCTGTTTTTGTAAGATTCTCAGAAGGAACAGAGATAAATGCTTGTGTTTGGTGTTTGAGCCATCATATTTAGCCAGAACCAAAGGAGATCTCAATATGTTGTTCAGCTATTTATTTTAAAAATCTTGAAGGACCATCATATTTAAGTGTAGGTCATAAAATAATGGCTTGTTGAGTTTCCAGATGCTCCAAGAGGTAATTAAAGAAAACAGTGCCTCTTAGCCAATAAATAGTCATTTTCACAGTACTTTTGAATAAGTCTTAAATGCCATAAGAAGTTACATCAAAATATAAACTATTTTCCCCTACTGGCTGGATAGTGTGTTTGAATAATCTACTTTAGAAGGTAGACAAAAATGTAAAAATTGCAGCTAGATATTGAAAATGAATGCTTTATAATTTTACCTTCCTGCCTTTAATAACAATAATAGGCAGTATCAGAACTTTCCATCTTTATTAAATTACTGAACTTTATTTCCATTCACAAAAAAATTGAAGTGTCAGAGTCATAAGTGCTATAAAAGCCATTCTCCTAGGATACCCCAAATTTATGAGTTATCCAATCCAATATGGTGCACTCCAGGTCCTATGGAACATTTCAATAAATTAAATTAAAACCATTGACTTTAGGAAACGAAATTTAAGTGAACAACAACATTAAACAGTCTTGACAGACACAGGGGAATTATTAGTGCTTGCATTTTTTTTTCTCTTTTTCATGTCAAAAGCTTGGCATGCTCCTTCTACATCAGTAAGAGATGAGAAAACATGGCATATACAGAGAGATTCTGATCTTATTAAATTGCAAGAGCATTATTCGTTTTGCCAAGGATCCGGGCCCTAAATCCTGAGGCTGTCCAAAGACCTCAGAACACCACCAATCGATGTCCACACACAATTCGTCTCTGAGCACCACACAACACATTAGAACATAAATGATGCTGCCTCCTAAAGCATTGCTTCCAGAACTCCAATAAACAACCCCTGTCAGCAAAAGTAGCTCTTAAAGGGCCACCACATTCTCTGGCTGCCCATCACTACAGCTGGAGGGAACAGGTCCTTATCCAAGCACACCTTAGTACACTGTTCTGTGAAGTATGTGCTCCATGCCCCATGCTATTGTTCTGTCACCTCTCAACATCCACGTGAGAGAGCTGCAAAAAGAAATCTGTTTTGACATGATGGTGCTAATTGTCTCAAAAGTAAAATATTTTTATTATGACAGCTAACTTGAAGAACTGCTGAATATGTCCTAGAATAGACAGCTAAAAATCATTATTAGAATATTTTTATCCAATTTCTCCTTATCGAAGGAGTCATATCTAAGGCAAATCTTAAGACTCTCCAAAAAGAAAAAAAAACACCCAGCATTATCTCTAAGTGGAAGAATTGTTTAACAGAGGAAGTCAGAAATGGCTGTCACTTCCTTATAGGTCATGCAATCCCTTTTCCTCCACCCAGCCCTTCCCATCTCTCAAGCTACACAGTGGAATGACTGCAGTGACACTGATGAAAACAGATAACACAAAAGCTTACATCTCTTTGACACAACTATTTGTGTACAAAACAGTGTGTGTGTGACATTAAAAAAATACCAATAGTTACCTTTCTCTTTTTTAACTTTGAGAGGGCCCAAGGATTAGCGGAGGACTGTGGGTGCCTTGGTGGTTTTGTGGTGCGGTAACATACAAGCTAATTACATATCAACCACCTTCACAGTCATTTTTTTAGGGGTACAGTAAGAACTTTTCAGATAGACATTCTTGGCAAATTTCAAGTGTACAATACAGAATTGTTAACTACAGTAACAGTGTTGTATGTTACATCTTTAGAACTTAATTAACATAACAAAAACTGTGTAGCCTTTAAGCAACATCTCTCCACCCCCTTCCCTCCCCACACCCACCATTCTAGTGAAAACAGATAGCTACTGAATGTTTTGATCAGGGAATTGGCATGATCAAAACAAAATTTTATAAAGATTCATCTTTCTTAGGTAAGAGAAAGCCAGAAGTGTTAACATTCATATTAAAACATGAGATTTTGAAGTGTTCTCTGTGTCAGTAAGTCATCGTTCATGTGTAATATGACTCAAATGCATTTAAAACATCTCTTTCAAGCATTTATTGAGGTAATTTAAAGTGTCTATCTCCTGGGTAGAATTTTTCTCATTCCCTTAATGATATCAGTCTTCCTAATGGATTCTGGAGTACACTTAAGTAGGTAGCTCTTGGATTCAATTCCACATTTTCGCTGCTTACTGGTGGCTCTTGAATCTTACCCTCAATCTGTATAAAACTAACCTTGTCGTTTCTTATGAAGAACAGCCTCTTCTCCTCTCAATGTCTATGAATAGAGTCTTCTCCAATCACCTCTGAGTAATCTTTGACTCTCTCCATTCTCTATCTGCCTATAATATCCAATAAGCCCTTCTTACTTTCAAGATCTCTCATGCCTATCCCTGCCTCTCCATATTCATGCCCTAATTCAGTCTCCAGTGTTCGTCAGATAAGCTGTCTGCCCACCCCCACCATGTGCAAGGCTGATAGGGCTTTTGTGGTAGAGCCTCGAAAAGGTCACTCTGCTTTCCAAACCCATCACTGGTTCTATGTTACTAGCAAAGTCTGTAAGATGAAGGGTTTGCTACTCTATGTATCTGCATGTCTGTGCTTTAATAGTGATTTTATAAAAATGAATACATTCTGTAATAGGTAATTTTTAAAAAGAGGGCTCTGAATGAATCCTGAAGGAAAACCATGAACTCTCCCTAACCAGATTTCCAATGGAGGCTTCCAACCCTTCCACAAATGCTTAAGGGAAAACCTAATGTCTACAGAACATATTTTGGAAATCACCAAGTTTTCATAGTCTATGATTTCTTTGTGGGTTTTTTTTTTATTCTTTGACTTTATAATGCATATAATCTCTAACCTACAAGAATCGTTGTAATTCCTATTATTTGCAAAACTCAAATACAATGTCCTCCCCATACCTCCCCCCACCACCCTCACCAGCAGTGACTCCTAACATGCTCTAATCTCTCTTCCCATCTTCATTTCACTCCACAGACCATCTAGAGAATATGTTGGTTTCACTGTGGTTTTATATTCTATCCTGGAACAAACTAAAAAGTTCCTTGAAGTCAGGGACTTTGCTCCTCCTGCTGCCATAAAAGGCACTTCAAAGTGATAAGTAATTTATTAAATTAAACTGGTAGCATCTCAGCATATCCCAGAATACATTAGAGATCAGGGATGGCCTGCCATCCTTCTTCACAATCTGAAAAACCTTTTTATAAATGATTACGTAGCAGCAAATGGGCCCCTATGTAAAAACGAGACTTTCTCTGGCCAAAACATAGTGGTGCAGTTGGAAGAATTGACAAAATCCCCTTTAGTTCTGACACCAATTATAAGCTTAGTGGTCCCCAGAATTACCGTGAGATTCAACAAAATTTGCTAGAAAGACTCACTTAACTCACTGAAAGCTTTTATACTTGCAGTCATGTTTTGTCATAATTAAAGGTTACAGATTATGTCAGCCAAAGGAAGAGACACTTGGGGCAGAGAGTTCTAAGTTGTCATTTCCCACTGGAATCATGGGTAGTGCTTTTTTCCCCAGCCAAGAGTAGTGAGACTATGCACAGAGGATGGCCAATCAGGAAAGCTCAACAGAGCCTTGGTGTCCAGAGTTTTTATTGGGGCTCCACCACACAGACATGGTTAACTGCCCAAGTATTTGGCCTCAATTTCTGGCTCCTCCAAAAGTCAAACCAACACTGCATAATCCAAAATTCCCATTAAATCACATTACTGTTGTTTGATGAAATCAGCCCCCAACCTAAATCACATTGTCATATTATATAGTGTGACCCAAGGCCCTGAGGCAAACAAAGACATTCCAAGGGTTTAGATACTATCTTTTGGGGGAAAAAAAAAAAACCACAAGTTCGAGGCAAGAGTAAAATTTTTTACTTCACAAATGCAAAGGGAAAGGGAAAAAAAAAAGGAATAAATCATTTACTCAAAAACAACCACTATCATGAATCTCAGATTAATCTACTTTGAAATAAAGGTGAATAGTATCAGTATGAGTGTCCTAAACTGTACATTCTGTTCTGGAAGTTACAAATATGAACCAGTATAACATCTCTCCCAAAGTGACCATTTGGTTTATCTTTAATGAATCTAACGCATTCTGATTTTTTCTTCTGAGTAGCTAAGAGCAAAGATCAGAGGTAAGATAGCCTATTCCAACCTAAGTATGACACTCACAGAATAGTATCTTCTTTTTAAAGTGAAGTAGCTTTCCCAAGACATACTTCTTTGTCAGAGGTTTTAAAATCAAAGATCAAAATAGTAGAGGAGACATTACAATGCTTTGCAGGAAACAAATTTCTACCCTAGGATATTTCCAAGAGACCCTCTCCGCCCCTTTGGGTACTGACTGGTGGAAGAGTAGGTGGGGACTCATCCTACAAGAATGTAAAGCTGACCACACTCCAAAACCTACACAGCTGCAGTTTACTCAAGCATCACTCTTAAAGGACTTGCTTTCTCAACTCACCTTCACTTCCTCACCTACGCCTCTCCCAACTCTTGCCACTCGTCCTTTTTGTTAACAAGTATCTTACCTAATATTTTTAATCAAAAGACCCAATTACCTGAAGAAACAGGTATCTTATTTACTTTTAAATTCAATAATACAGTAATAATGTAAGAATAGAAGTGCCGTAATTAATATTGAATTTAAACATTGGAATAAATAAATATATAGCCAGAGATTTTCATTCAGTGATTTAGAGGACTGAGCATAATTTTACGAAAGCCCTCCAAGTCATCTGACCCAAGCTTGGTTTAGAGCCCTAACTGATACCAGGAAAACAACTCGCCTGCTACCACAAAACAAAAAACAACTTCCCCACCCAACAACGTAACAAAGCAAACCAGGATGAAGAACTCTGCTGATGAGGACATGTCCTCAGTTCTGCATAGACAACTTCATTTGAAATACTTGACTAGGACGTCAGAAGTTCTCAGAGAAGAATAACTGCAACTATAGCTTCACACTGACTTTACAGAGAGAAAGAGCTAGTTAACTGCAGACCTGGGGCTTGGGAAAAAACAGTGGCATTAGAATGATTAAAAACTTTTAACAAACAGGAGATTGAGGGGACATGAAGGCAGCATGTGGAGCAGTGGGACTCACACCCCTTTGAGGGGCGTGTTTATTATGATACCCACTTTGGAAAACCAGCAGGTGGTACTCAGCCCACACTGAGGCCTGCCCTAAGGTAACAGCAAACAATTCCAACACACACCCGAGCCAACGCAAACACACGTGTGTAGAAATACATGCATAAGGATGATGCGAGCGGCAGTTCTTGTAGGAGCCCAAACTGGGACTGGGAACAGAATTGGTAAGTTGTGGCGTGTTCCTACAAAGTGCTAAGAGACAAGAATGAAAAGAGCGAAATAATGTCCTGTGTGACAATAAACATGATTATAAACTAAAGAATACCAGAGAGAAAACGACATCATTCTGTTTATATGAAGTTTGAAAACAGGTAAATCGAATCTGTGGTGGCAAAATCAGAATAGTGGTCACTTCTGTTGGGGTGGCAGGGGCCCTAGGGAACATCCCCTTGGGCTGGTCGTGTGCTATGTCTTCCGTTTTGCTTTGGTCTCATGAAGGGATGGACTTCGCACAAGTTGATGATATCTACAGATACACTTTGTTCATTTTTTCTGATGGTATGATATACAGATACACACTTTTAAATTTCACATTTCTGAAAAAGAGGGAGGAGTCACTCGAAAAAACTTTCACTGACTATTCAAACAGGGTAACTCACGAATGGCTGCCCAATAATACCCGGGTACTCCACAGAACAGAGTGGAACTCAGGCAGCCAATGAGGAAACCCCAAATGGGAACTTTCCCTACTTCCCACTAACTCTAAGGTCCCCGTCTTCATGACCCGCCATCTCCCACATTGCTCCAGAAACAGGCGCCCTCCTGAAATCAGCCCACCTGAGCCTTCCACCCCTCAGGTCTCTGGAATGGCCCTGACTTATCCTTAACCTGCCAGCAAACTGGGGAGACAGGCACATTTACTCCTTCTCCTGTGTGTACTTCCCTTTCTTTAGCCCTCTAATCTAGAAAATGGGGTTCACCATGGCTTCCAGGGCCTTGAGTGATAAGGATAACAGTGGATAGTAAGTAGGATAAAGTTTCATTCTTGGAGGACAGAGGACCATTCACACTCTGCTATAACAACACACACACCACAGTCCTCCAGCAACATGCAATCACGCAGTGAAGCAGCTGCCCCAAACGAACGCATCTCAGCCTGTGGGGGCCTTATGATGACAGGAAACACTGCCTCCTGGGATGAGTTTAAGTTATGGCCTGACAGGTCCTACTATGGGTAGAATTACATTAACATCTATCACTAGCATAGTGCTGCCCACATGCCAACAGATGTTCAGAGCCTCATTTAACTCTCCTGGCAGACCCCATGAAATTGGTATTATTGTCATTATATTTCACATATGCAGAAACTGCAAAGAGAGATCACATAAATGGCCACAGAGAGTGAGAGAGAGAGAAATTGACACAACAGGGCAATCTGGTAGTTTTAACGACTGCATTATACTATCTCCAGAAAAGGAGAGGAGCAGGACATAGTTCTTATTTCCTCTCATTGGGTCACTTGCTGGGGCCCTGGTAACTACAGAGATGTGCCCACACACCACACAATACTCACCACCAAAGATATGAAGGTCGCTCCTGACTTTCAAAGGGCCACAGCTCTCCACCACCAGGACGCTTGGTTGGGGACAAGTGTGCTTGTGTCTCCAGCATTGATACTCTTCACAAAGACACCTGCCACCTTTTTCTCAAGAACATCCAAAGCTGGAGTCTGAGCTTGAACTCTACATCTACAGTACACCTCATCACTGCCCTCAGTGCCCTCTGCTCACAACCAAAATTTTGCCATGACAACTAGGCGCAACCTAGACTTTCCCTTTCCTTAATTAGGTTTCTCTCCAGGATTGTGGTTGCAACATGCTGCTGTCCCAACTAAACAACTTAATTCTGAATGTTTGAAACAGACTCATATTCAGTCTCTTAGTCCTGGAAGCCTCACCCCAGGACACTTGGGTAAATTTGATTCCAAATGCAAATGGGAGTCACACAGCCCCTTGCTCTCCTGGCAGCATGTCCATGTTCTTTTTTTTTTTTAAGATTTATTTATTTATTTGTTTGTTTATTTATTCAAGTGCTGGGTACAGGATGGTGAGAGAATCCACCAGAGCCAGAGCGGGGAACAGAACAGGCAGACTGACCAAGTACACTGCTGAGAGGAGCAGCGGGCGGCAGGAGAGGTCTGGGTGCCATGTGGGACCCTCGCTGGTGGCCGGCGATCGAACCGGTGCTGCAGAGGTTGCAGGCAGCTTCGAAATCCAGTGTTCAACCACTGCACCACTGGGGAGGCCCAGTATGTCCATGTTCTTAATGCCAAAGGAAGTGTTAATAGGACGTTGCCCACATACAGAGCCTGATCCCCTGATCTGTGCCCAAATAACTGTTTACTGAGGGGTAAACATGCATCCTAAGCTGGGTTATATATTTTGTTATATACCAAAGTTGTACAGTGGTTGTTTTTGCCCCGTAGGATTTAGCTGACAAATACACATATGAAATCAACATAAAGTGAGTTGCTAAGCACTGTGTGATGGATGCTCTAAAACTTCATGGAATAAAGATGGGGAACATATAATTTTACTAAATGATATACTGTGTGGTATGAACATACGGCCTGAACTGCTTTTCTGGTGTGAATGCTACCCCCCATTTCTGCATATAGTGACTTCTCTTACAAGAACACTCTGGGCCTTTCAGTGGCCACTCGTGCAGTAATTACAGAGATGTTCTTTAGGAATTGCATCAGTTAAACCTTCCATATCTTTTACTGAAGTCCACCTTACCCTGGGTAATTTGGTTTGTGCTGTCCCTCCTAAACTTAGCACTAAATTCTCAGCCCCTGCAAGCCAGACCTGGAATTTTCCAACTATTCCTGAAACCAGATAGGCTAGTTTCCTTCTTGGTCACAGCATAAACTAGTCCTGTATCATCTAGAGGAGACTTACATGCATCTCCTGACTTCTGTTCTTTCTCTCAATTGGCTCTAAACTCAAATGAAGAAAACAGGGTTCTGACTTTGAGAGACACCTCAAACCCCAAAGCTTCTATACTGCTATAAAAGCTCCAGCAGATACAAGGAGAGGGTTACAGCACTGAATCAGCAGTCTCTGAACCTTGTCTTGCTCATTCCGTTCTATGGTGGTTTTGCTGCTGCTGCTGCTGCTTTGTTTCATTATTTTGCTGCTCTGAGTTGCTTCTGGTTCCACTCAAAAGACCATCGCTCCTTCAATTAGCTACGCTCAACATTGGCCACCTCTCCAAGGCAGCCACTTAAATGGAATCTCTCCCAAACAGCTCTTCATTTTGATTGGAACAGGAAAATAAACACCAACAGGTTATCACAGCTCTATCTGGCACAACCATCAGAAAAGTGGTCCAGAATGGTTTTAATTTTTTCCAGATTTCCGAAGATATTTTTCTTCTGCTTGCTATCATGCTAGTCCTGTTTTCTTCAGGCAGCTCAGTTAGGAATGAGACAACAATACATCTCCTTCTCATCCCTCTATCACCAAGGAGGCATTAAAAATTCAACTGCCTCTTCTTTAGTGAACAATTATCTCACTCATTGGCTTGATTCACTGATCTCTTAATGACAGCTTTCCTGCTGTTTCCTTTGAATGTTTAAAATATGAAACAACCCCATCTTGTCAAGCTGAAACCCGTGGCTGAGTTTTTAGTGGCTGTTTCCAATAAATAATTTCAAGGGGGTTCAAATTATCCATCAGATGACAGCTCTCGGGAAGATTTCCTCATCTCCTTCAGGCATAAAAAGCCATTTCTAACTACCACACTGTCCCACTGATTACCCTCAATGATTTTCAAAATCGGTTCTATTCTTCTCAAAGAAGCTCGCTCTCCATCAATATTGACAGGTGCTTTGAATGAATGCTTGCCAGGAGGAACCGTTGTACGTGAATGTCCTCCCCTGGCTGGGGTGAATTAATAAAGGGGTTATAAAAATTAGGATGGGAGGCTGATCATATCTAGATGGACCTTAGGAAAATATGTACATACTAGGAAGAGAAAAATCAGGACGGAGGGGACAAAAAGTAATTTCTGATGGGAAGAGTCACAAATATCTTCACAAAAGGAGGAAGTCAAATAACATTCTAGTTGGAAAACAAGTCACCACAAGGAATTGTGGTGTCCATCAGTCACCACAGCGTTTGTCTTCCTTCTGGAAGAATGTAAAGGACAACCCAGAGGAGGGTAGGAAAGAAATGTGGTTTTCAGTGAGTCTGCAGCTGGCAGGGAAGGAGTAAAATAGATTCTGCAGTAGGGAAGGAATGAGAATTGGACTAAGCAGGACTAGATAATGCAGTCTTTGATGTCTTCATACCCAGAGGACCTGAGGTCAAAGTCAAAAACTGAAAAGTGGTGATGGAAGAAGGCAGTTGAGGATAAACTCTAAACCTAGGAATTAGTTCTGACTCTAGAGATTTTGAGTGTATTTTTAAAAGGTTTATTATGAAGTTGAAAAATAAGATCAAGGTTGTATTAAGCTTTGATGGTCCAAATTAGCAAATTAAAAAAAAATAGATACCAATAATGGTCTGTGTGTATTCTTTAGAAGCTTGTTGATACTGAGGTATTTATTTTAAATATTGCTGTGCTTTAAGTTTGGTGTGTTTTTTTTTTTTTTTCAACTTAAGGAAAAGTGTGCTATTAGACAAACCAACCAACCATCCTATGAGCTAATCTCTGGTTGGGAGTAAAAATAAAAAGTGTTTCCCATACCTAAAAAGCTTGTAAGCTAGTTTCAAAATATCCCTATAAATGCCCTAAAGACTGAAGTGAGCAAACTAATTAGATTCTAAAAATTTACATATCACCACCTCCAAAAATCATTATTAAAAGACTCCGCCATCTACCTAATTATGCAAACCAGAGAGCTAATGGCCATCAAGTCCTTACTCCCAAATCTAATTTCTCATCATGTCTATGGATATGACCACTTCAATGTCCTGCCTGCTTGTCTGGAGGAGCCTAATCACCACTACCCCAGCTCTCCAATCCGTATCACTGCCCATGTGACTCCAAAAGCTTCTTAGCATTCTGCCCATGTGTACCCTGGCGCTTCTATCTGCCCAATGAACTGAAGCCAGAGTGATCTTTCCAAACCCAATCCTGACTGAGTCTCACCCTTCTGCTAGTCTCACCATGGGCCAAGAACCCTCCCTCCCCTTCATCATGCAATCCCTTGAAGGGCCATGACCTTAGTCATAAGCCTTCTAAAATAAATGTCAACCCCTTTGCCTTTTTCGATTGCTCCTCATCTTGGTAACTCTTACTCATCCTTTAGAGGCTGACCAACCTTCAGAGGTTATGTTTTTTAACCTCTGCCACATAGCAGGTAAATTTTACATTCATTTATGTGATTTGATTAACAGCTATCTCTCTGACCAGGTTAGCATAGTACTTGACATATGCTAAGCACTCAAGAATTTGACTGCATTAATCAATAAAAAAATTAAAATGGAATTGCAAAATAAGATTCATAAATGAAAGTCATCAAAGGTTGATTTATAGAAACAGTCTTTTCAGTTGGGTCTAAAAAATGAATGGTCATTTGCTAAGAGAAAAAAAATAATGAAGAGCGTTTGGAGCTGAAGGAATAGCCTGTGAAAGGGTTATGAAATTGTATATGTGAGGACTGTAAGTCACCTGCTAGAGCTGGTCTGGAGATTGAGTGGAGTAAATCAAGACTCAGGTATAGGATTAGGTTGAGTCAAGTGAAGAGAAGCAAGAACTGCAGGGAAGTACGGACTTAATCGTGTGGGTGATGGGACTTCCTGAGGGTTAGGATCACAGAGAGAAGATTGGAAGGAGTGGATCTTGCCAAGAGATACCCAAGCGCTCACTGATAAAGACAAGAGTACCATAGATGAAGAAGGATGGGCAAAAAGCCTGATAGGAAGGCGTTTTAGAAGGTAAAGGTGACGGGCCATGGTGGCTGTGGCTGTCAGGGGTTGAAGGACAAGGAAGGAGCATAAATTACTTTCTTCTTTTTTTAAAGCAACTGGAGAGATGTCACCAACTGAGAAAACCTTTACAAAGGAGTTTAGGCAGAGCAGCATTAGAATGCAAACTCATAATTCCATGCTTGCCTCTATTGGGTATGCAACTAGAAACTATTCTATAAGCTGGCTGGGGTCCCCAGGTGAGAAGTTGTGATTGTGAAGGTACTTCCAGTGCAAGGTGCTATGTCTAGGACCTCACAACAAACACCCAGCAGAGATGGCAAACAGGCTTCAACCTACATGGCTGTTTCAAATGATACAGTTGATGTTCTGACACTATATTCTGATTGTAAAGCCACATGATATTAGTGGGAAAGATATTTATGAATAAGTTGTCAATGTCCACTGTGAGTGTGAGTCTGGTTACTGCATTTACATCACTGGGCTCAAACCAGATTGTATGGAAGTAGTTATGTTGTAGTTAAATCTGGTAAATAAGCCACTCCAACTCATACTTGGTAGCTTTGGACTTTGAAAAATCTGCTTAATTATTTTCTGCCCAGTTTCCTCATTTTGAGGGTGTAGAACACCATAGTTCTTTCCTTGTGGCTCTGTATGAGATACAGAGTATGTTAACAGTATTTGGCACTAACGGCCTTGTAGTAAATGCTCTCTAAATGATGGCTCATTTTATTTTTTTAACAGTTACCTGCTTGTTGTCATTAAAAATTAAATGATGGGCCTCCCTGATGGCGCAGAGGGCTGAAGGCAGTGCTGTGAAGCTGTCCGCAGCCTCTGCAGCACGGGTTCAATTCCCTACAGGCCAGGGAGATTCCCACATAGCATGGCGGACCTCTCCTGTCACACCCACTGCTGCCCTCAGCAGTGTATTTCAGTGTGTCTGCCTGTTCTGCTCCCTGCCCTGTCTCTGGTGAATCCTCTCACCCTCCCATGCCTCTGGCCTGTACCCCAGTTCTTGTATAAAAATAAATAAATCTTTTAAAAATAATAATAATAATTAAATGTTAATTTAACAAATACATACACATAAACGTATACATGTTGGTACTGACCTAAGCAGCAAATGGGTGGCACAAAAAATGGATTTATATAAACACCCTGAACTAGCTCACTCATTTTCTAGTGAAGGTGGTCACTGTTTGGTAGAAATGAAAGAGGAAAACAGGACATCAACAGACAAACTTCTTAATGGATAAATAAAATGTCCACTAGCAAATGTTCCACCAGGTACCAGCTCATGCCCACATCCAAGCCATGTAAAGCTTATGGCATGTCCCCACTTTTTCCAGCTTGTGCATAGTCTGGAGAGAAAGTCTATCATCCACATGGAAAAAGCACTAGTGCTCAGTCTACTCATTGCCCCATCCCAGTGATGTCTTCCTACCATTCACCGGGTAAACAACATTTCATATTTTGTGTTATATTTGGTAACAGATTTCAAGAGTTCTTAGGGTTCAAGAGGCCAAGTCAATTTGTCCAAGAACACAAAGTCACTAAAGGTTGAATACAGATTTCACAGTTTGAGTTTGCAGGAAGTATGCAGTACACCCTGGGTTACTTTCTTTACTCAAAGGTCATGGGGACTTCAAAGAGACAATTACCTAAGGATGATCTAAGCAGAGATGGAGAGATGGGATTCTGGCATGTTTTCTGAAATATTTATAAGCTTTGAAATGAACAGTTTTACTAACATGGATAAGTGGATGATGTCAATGTCTTTAAGTAGCTATTATCTGTGAGAATCTACAGAATCCATTTAGTAACGGAATTTGAATATTAAAAGATCTTAGAGGTCATGTGGTTTCACTTGCCATATCACACAGAAGCTTCTTTTTTGTACTAACAGTCAAAGAATTTTGGAGGATCTGGTTTTTAAAAAAAATGCTAGAGTATCACAAGGGGAAGCCATCCTATAAGTCACCAAGTCCAACACTTCAATTGACAGGCAAGAATTCTAAGTTCCAAAGTAACCATGTGGCACATTCAAGACTACCTGCCATTTATCTCTAGAACTAGGCCCAGAAACCAGTCCATTTAGATTCAAATGGCACTGCCTTGATACAAGGTCCAAAAAAGTAAAATGAAAAGACAGTTTACAGATGACTATTATCCACTTCCACAAGAAATTTGGAAAATGATGCTTAGAACTAGGTTCTAAGAAAAAAGTATGGACTTCCAGTTTAAAATTGCATGCACATTGTGGTAGCCAGATATCCCAGTCACCAGAAAAGATAACTGGCTTTTGACAGGTTCAGAGTTATGCAAACAATAGGAAAAGTCTAGGAGAAAGTTGGAGAGTATTGATAGCACTATTGTAACTGTAAACAAAGCCTAGTTGGGATGTGTAAGAGCAGACAGGGAACACTTTCATCTGTTGCTTAACAGCTTCTGGGGAGGGACAGAGCCAAATACTAAGGATAATGTTTTTTGGTTTTTGTTGTTGTTTTTTTTTTTTGTGTGTGTGTGTGTGTGGGACCCTCGCCGGCAGCCGGGGAACGAACCGGCGCTGCAGAGGCTATGGGCAGCCTCGCAGCCCAGCGCTCAACCACTGTGCCACCAGGGGAGGCCCAAGGATAATGTTATTTTTATTGTTTAAAAAGGCTGTGGTGAAGATATATTATCTTTCCATCCTCACTAGGATCGTCTTATTCTGTCCATTCTACAAATTTAAAAGTAGAAGCTGAGACAGTCACTCTAACTTCTTCATCATCCCATCTAAGTGGCAGAATCTGATTTTTTTAAGAGATTGATGGTTAGTATATACCTTAGCTGTCTGAAGTTGACCCTCCTGTAAAACCTCGTAAAATAGGCTGCATTTGGAAGAAAACTAAATGGATACCCACAACCTAACTTTCAAAATACACCACCCACCTCCTCTCTGTCTAGGGTGATTCACTGAAATTAGAGTTCTAGCTGCAAGTAGTCAGCCTGTTCCCTTTTATACATTCAGCCAACACTCTTTCTAGTGTTGCCTGGATAGAAATTTCTCTAGGAACTCTCAACCAACTGGGAGTTGTAATGCTCTCAGTTACTCAGTGTAATGTGTTCAGGGAGATGTGAAGAGAGCTTTCTAATTTAAAATTTCCATCAATGTTTAGTGACTCCCTGTGACCACAAGCAGCAAATTCCAAATTGTTTTGTGACATGCTTAGACTCACATTCAAGATTTCCCACTTCCTGGATTGGATTGGCTTGACTTTCTTGTATCATGTTCTACCTAGTCATTACATATCCCAAGCCTTCCAGTCAAGCTAAATTGGCGCTACCTGTCCTCTGAATGTATCTCATACTTCTCCACCTCCACATTTTTGTCGAGACCATTGTTTCCCCATATTCTTTCTTCCTTATCATTTTTCCAGATTCTATGCAAGGTATACTACTCCAATATCCAAATCTAATCCTTACTTCTCTCATTTGTTGAACAAATAACTGGTACCTTTATGCCATGTCCTGTGCTGTTTGCTAGGTATAACTATACAATGGTACTTTAAGCTCACATTCTTGTTGAAGGTGGAAGAAAGATGAAAATAGATTAAGAGGCGATAACTACAAAAATGGCTATGAAGGGAACCACTTACAACAGAAAACAATGGACTTCAGCGGAGCAACTGCTCCTTATAGCAATGGGTAGAGACTTATCTAAAGAGTAACCATTGAGGTAAGGCTTTGGATGGCAAAAGTCTCTGGACAAAAGCAGAGTGGCAGGAAGTGAGGTGAGAAATGCCACAAGCTTTCCAGTCAGCAAAAAATCTGCCTTTTCTACAAAGTGATCCCTTAGTTTCTTAATTGTTACTTGCTTTTAATCTCATTTCCTTACAGGTAAGATACCAGGAGAGCAAGTACCGTGGTTGCCCTCTATCTTGTGCCTTTAGTCTTGGCTTTCACCATCAATAACAGCTCATGGAAGGTGCTTAACAAATAAGTTACAGACTCAGTGACTTAAAAGACAAGGCTTTCTATAGCCCAGTGTCAATCACAAGGTAGATACCCATGTAAAGTTTGCTGATCGACTTTCTCCTCCATCCCCCCTACTCTGGTAAAACACATTTACCTGCAGTCATCCTAATCCTGATGGGAAGACTGTCTTCCAAATCTTATTTCCTTCTGTACTGTTACTCCCCTCTGTGAAGTCTCACTCCAACCACATCCAAGCTGACTACTCCCTGCTCCGGACAATCTGAGGGCAATTCCAAGTGAGTTTTATAAAAACTTCAAAATTTCTAAATCATAAACACATAGAACTACTTTAAAACATTTACCAAGAAAATATCAAAAAGTGAGGTGAAAGCATTATAAAATGCTAAAATACTAAGAAGAGTCAAACAATTTTAATTCTAGAAAGAAAGCAACATGATCAGATATTTTTAAGATTGCGGTTAAATCCTGAAAGGTCTGGAACTAAGTTCAGTTCATTTCAGTTCAATTCATGCCTATTTCAAGGACTCCATAGCTAGAAATGTTACCTCAAAATTAGGTACGTTTAGATGGAACAAATACATTATTGGTGCTATTTATTAAGGCACAATATTCTTTTCCCAATGCCATCCACTATTCAGTTAACAGATTGTACCTCTTCTGATGGCAGTCAATTCCACAGTCAACAGTGAAGTTCTACATTTCTCTATGTCTAAACAAATGTGTCCATGACACTCAACTAGACCATGTGTTTAAAAAAAATGCTTCTTGGGCCTCCCTGGTGGTATAAGAGGTTAAGTGCCATACTACCAGGCCGTCCACAGCCTCTGCAGCCAGGAAGCAGCCCACATGGCGAGGCGGACCTCTCCTGTCTCATCCGCTGCTCCCCTCAGCAGTGTATTTCTGTCAGTCTGCCTGTTCTGTGCCCTGCTCTGTCTCTGATGAGTCCTCTCACCCCCTGCATCTCTGGCCTGTACCCCAGCTCTTGTGCGCATGAATGAATGAATCTTAAAAAAAAAAAAAAAAAAAGCATCGAGAAATCCAGAAATAAAGAAAACCTTAAAATAAAAAAAAAAATGCTTCTACGTTAATGTAGATATTTTCAATTTATAAGGGAAATCACCTACAGTAAAGATATTTTGAAACAGCACTTTACTCCCTAATCAGTGAGTAGGGTCTTGGTCATAGTAGTGTAGGGTGATTATTTTGACTTTTGTATTTCGGAAAGTAGAGGGTCATGTTGACTTTCTTATTCATTTCTGTTAATAAGTCATTTTATTTGACAGAAGGGCTCTTTGATTTAATTTTTATTTGTTTATTAACACACTATTTAATGGCACTGAATCAGCTACTTATCACTATGGAAAATGTCAGCCAGTCCAGAATACATCTTTCCAAAAATATATACATACACATAATATTTACACTTGGGGTAAGTCTAACCACTTTGCCATACAGTAACCCACACATCCTGGTAACTATACATCTCATACACAGTATTACAAACCACTATATGTTTTAAAAGATTGAAATCTAAAAATCAACCATACTGACGCCTCTTACAAATTTTAGACCTACTTTAACTTATATATTGAAATAGTTTATAAGTTTTATAGTTAACGTATTTAACATGTGGGACCCTCTGAAAACCTAACCTGGAAGTTAAAATCCTATTCTCACTCCAATCAAATTATCTATTCCATCAGTAGTTATACTTGGTTTCTAGATAAAATATTGTTTAAGTTAATGTCACTTACTGTTGAGAATGTTTTCTCTGGTGTATCCTTCATTTTTTTAATCACAAATTGCTCTCTCATCTATTTCAATATTATACTTAATCTAGCAAAAACCATAACCACTGAAACTCATTAGGTATCCCTTCCCTTCAACTGTATTAACCATCAGCAATGTTTCTCAAGTGATAGTCAGGTACTCAGTGATAAATTAGTTCACTTTTTAATTTTCTATGGACTAAAGCATTCATTCTAGCCATAACAAGAAAAAACAGTATTTTCCCAATGGCATGAGGCTGTTTGCTATTCAGTAAGTAGTCTCAAATAGGTATTCCTAGGTTTGTGCTTCAGTTTGGTAAAATTTAGTAAGATGCTGGACATAGTACATGACTTAAATGAACAAAATCAAAGAGCTGTATCTATATTTTATGGGTGTTTAATTCTTAAATGGCTTATTACAGGTATACTATAATAACCAGAGGAAAGAAAGAAAGGTTATTTCTTAGATCTTCTGTTTTTTGATGTCCTACAGTTTCCCTGAGATATAGCTATCTATAGATTATATATATGCATTTACATCTTTCATTAAACCTGGAACATCACTGGCATTATCTCATTGAGTATTGCCTCTCTTAAATTCTCTATTTAAAACTGTTATATTAATAAGTAGGTGTTATACGTTTTTATCCCTTTGATCCCTTTTTGTACCTCTTTTATCCATGCCTCTTAAACTTTCTTTCATGTTGTTATCCCTTTACCTTTTTTCTTAAAGATTTATTTATTTATTTATACAAGAACTGGGGTACAGGCCAGATGTGCAGGAGAGTGAGAGGATTCACCAGAGACAGAGCGGGGAACAGAACAGGCAGACTGATGGAAATACACTGCTGAGGGGAGCAGCGGGCAAGAGAGGAGAGGTCTGCCACGCCATGTGGGACCCTCACTGGCTGGCCGGGATCGAACTGGTGCTGCAGAGGCTGCAGACAGCATCACAGCGCTGTGCTCAACCACCTGAGCCACCATGGGAGGCCCATCTCTTTACTTTCCTTTGAGATGTAGCACATTCTTAAGATACATCTTTCAGTTCACTAATCCCTCTCATCTGCATTTTAAAAGTCAATAGATGAATTTAAAAACATTAATTTCAATGATGATTTTTCATTTCTAAAATTGGTTTGTGTTTTTTTTTTCAAATCTTGGTTGCCATCGTTGTTTTAAATAATAAACCAGTTTTGATTCCCAATTTTATTTATCTAATAACTTAACAAATTTAATAGTCTCCCTGGAAATTGTATTAAATGGAACATTTGCGGAGGCACATTTGATTGTTACTTTTGCTGACTCTAACTTGTAAAGGGCTGCATCCTCATGGGGCTCTGAATTCTGCATTGTGAACTCATATTCGGTAAGGATTTATCTGTGGGAATATTGTGAAGCATAGATTGGAGAGATACAACCTCAAATAGAATATTTTCAGCCAGATACTCAAGCAGCTTTCCAACAAGAGACTTTTTAATGTTAGTATATAGGTTTGTACATTTGAGAGTTCCTAGACCACAAGGGCTATATAATTTTGAACCTCAAAACTGAATGATGGCATTCCTACATTTAATAACTCTTAAGGGACATTTATTTTCATAAGGGTTCTAGAAGGATGGGCAAAATTACTTGACATCTCCTTTTGAAAGGCAATGCTTTTCCCCTTGTCTGCTACTATTTTTTTACTAAAAGCAATCAGGGCTCCTAGATAAAAGCCTAATTTCAGTACTGGGGCAAAGTAGATGAAAGAGGAAACTGGAGCGTGTTGTGAACAAGAAAGTAAGGAAGTTCTCCAAGAATAATGAGG
Organism: Talpa occidentalis; assembly: GCF_014898055.3. Taxonomy (NCBI): domain Eukaryota; kingdom Metazoa; phylum Chordata; class Mammalia; order Eulipotyphla; family Talpidae; genus Talpa; species Talpa occidentalis. The sequence goes on from NW_023601322.1 coordinate 16,833,597, forward strand.
GTAAATTAAAAAAAAAAATGCAAGAGTCAGTATTAAGGGCCTTATAGTGGTCAATTATGGGATCATTTGAGTTTCAAAATAATAAATAAGTTAAAATCCATCAGTATATAGTTGTAAATGAGAAAGAAGAGGTTTTTCTTATGTTTGTTCTTATTTTTTATTAGTATTTTTATTTTATTAAGGTAACATTAGTTTACAAAAAATCAGAATAACAACTAGTAAATACAGAAAGATATTTGGGTCATAAAATTATCACTAAATGCTAAAACATTCAATTTGAGCAATAGGATATTTATTTAGACTCAAAGTATCTCTCAAAAAAAAATACTACAAACACAAAGGGCAAAATAATAACTTTACAGTGCAGAAACTAGACAAATACCTTTTTAATCAAGGGGTCAAATTTTATTTCACCAATAGTGCAAACCAACACTAAAGGTCTCTGGACATGGAGCATAGAGATGGCCATATTATTTCCTCAGTATTCCAGCCCAAAATGCATGCCCAAATCCCATCATGAGAACAGATTAATCCAAATTGAGTTACGTTATATAAATTGACTGGACTGCACTCATTAATAATGTCAAGGTCCATTTGGTGGTAGGCATGATGAAATACATGCTCTCCATAGGAGTTGAGAAAATGTACTTCTAGAATCTTAACAGTCTTTTTAAACTAATGTTATATCAATTAAAAAATAGAAGAGGAAAATGTCAAATTGAAAAAAAATCAAGGTCAAAGTGTTACAGGGCAAACCCCAATATAAAATAGGCTGCCTGACAGCGGGTCCTCACCGGCAAGCTTAAAGGGGACTTATTAATGCTAAACTGCAGACATACACAAAAGGTTGATAAAAGGTTTATCTACAAGGGAAGGGGAAATGGGAAATGAATAACTCAGGGAGAAAAAGAGGGAGATAATTTTGTAAATGCATCCTACCCGTTCTGCTGACCTGGAACCCCAAGGAGCCCCAGAGCTGGCAAAAAAAACACAGCACGCCTCAAGGCCAAGCCAGCGACCCCCCAGCCACATGGCCAGTTAACTACTCAAACTGAGAGCCTAGTTGCCTAACTCCGCCCTCAGGTCCTGGCAACCTTCTGAGACACAGGGCAAGCTGGGAATTATGCAGTTTTAGGGACAGTGCAGGAGGGGACCTGTGAAGAGTTTAGGGAGGCTTCAGAGATAAGGACAACCAAGGGAATGTAACCAATTCCACTAGGAAAAACAAACATCTCAGGACCAAGGACAACATTGTTAAAGCTGGTCCTGGATTCCTTCAGGTGGTAAAGGGAGGCAGAGATTGGAGAAATGGAGAGTGGTTTAATTTATGGACAACTCAGAAGGGCAGCTGTTTAACTTCAATGCAGGGATGCTCATCCAGAGGACTGGGCCATAAAGATAAAGATGCAACAAATGGGGAAAGACAAAGCTGTTAAATAAGGAATGTGAAGATCCCGCACTCAGTAGCAAATTAAGTGAGACAGACAAAAACTAACCAATCACAAAGAGACTGGTGGAGCTTTAGAATAATTAGGTAAAGAAGGTATATATTCCCTGAGACACAACTCCACTTTGGCTTCCTTGCCCCTCCCACGCCTGTTGCTGGCCTGGGAGTCCCACTTCATTTCTGTTCTTTGTCTCCTCAATAAACTTTTTCTTTCTCTAAACAAACCTGCCTCTTCTCGCTTGCTTGCCTGAGCGTCTGCGAAGTTCCTGCTGCGGCTTTGTGAGACACCAACCCATGGGGGTCTAGTGGCTGGGGCTCAGCGCTGCCCCTACAGCCTGTGATCCGTTCCTGGCTGGGAGACTAGGCCTGACAATTCCGGTATCACTTCCCTTTGGTGATCATGGGATTAGTAGTTCCCAGTGTCGTGGGGGTGGAGTCCACAAAGCCTGTACAGAGTTTGCTCAGGACATCTTTACCCCCTATCAGCTGAACTGTTTCAGTTATAGGAAACTAAAGAGATATGGCCACTCAGTGTCATGTATGATCCGGGACTGGACACTGAAGCAGGGAACATGATTATATCAGTGTTCAAGTTTCTTGGTTGTGGTCATTGTAATAGGGTTAAGAGAATTTCCTGTTCTTCCATCATACATAGGGACATTTTTAGAGATAGTGAGACATGGTGCCTCCAAATTATTTCAAATTGTTCAGGGTAAAATGAACACATGTACATGGAACAATAAAACAAATGGAGGAAAAAAAGTAAACAGTTGGCGAAATTTGGGTAAAAGGTATATGAGCTTTCTTTGTACTATTCCTGCAACTTTTAATTTGAAAAAATCAAAAATTATAAAATGAAAATATTAAAAAATGAAATAATCTCTTAATTCACACTCATCCAGGCACCTGTCAAACACAATGTATTTCAATATACTGAAAGCAAAAGATTGAGGAAGAGTGTACTTCTAACACCCCAAGCTCCTCCCTTACAAATATTCTAGTGACATAATTACTTGTCATACTGCTGAACTAGGGTGCCTATTTCTACCTCTATGCTAACATTCCTAAAGCTTAAATTCTTATTTTGCGGTTAAAGGCCTAAATAGAAATCGTAATCACCTCCTCCTATATCCCAATGTTGTTTTGTATAAGCTCAACACAAAATCTACTTTGGATGTCACTCTTCAAAAACCATACCATAATATTAGAGGGCATGCTGACTATGTGTTGGGTACTGCTCCAAATGCTTTATAGAAAATTCCTTAAATGACAATTTTATGAGGTAGGTATCAGCATTTAATGGGAAAACGGACACAGAGACATTAAGTAACTTACTCTGACTCATGAACTAGTAAGTGCTCGAAGCAGAAATTGAACTCAGGTAGCTCTGCTTTGGAGTCAATACTCTCAACCACCATAATACAATACTTTGGTTCCTCAAATTCTTTGTTCTGTATACCAGTGCAGATATGTGTACTTTTCATTTTTGTATTCACAGCTCCTAGCAAGCTCTTAGTAAGTTGAGACACACAGTAGGTCTCACCAGTAACTGTTGAGTTGAACTACCATTTATTTTATGTCCTATTATCTGGCATTGCTATTACAATTATATGGTCCATTACATGATAGATAAAAATCTCATCCTCTACCCCAACAGCTGGATCTGTTTCCTCAAATGAGGATCCTGAAGTAAGTAAAAATTCCTGAGATTGTTTCTAGAGATTGTTTCTGCAATCTTCAGGTCTAACCATCAATCTTTGGTCAAAAATCCTAACTGGAGGGCCTCCCTGGCAGCACAGGGATTAAGTCTCAGTGTTATCTAGTTATCTCTAGTCACTGCGGTATGAGTTCGATCCCCCACCAGGGAAGTGACTCACATGTTGCAGACACTCTCCTGTCTCACCCACTGCTCCCCTCAGCAGTGTATTTCTGCCTGTTCTGCTCCCCATTCTGTCTCTAGTGAATCCTCCCACCCCCCTCACCTCCCTCTGTCCTATATCCCAGTTCTTGTATGCATAAATAAATTTAAAAAAATAAATCTTAAAAAAAAAAAATCCCAGCTGCCCATGGACTACCACCAGGACCTGAGCTCCTCACTTCCCTCTGCTGTGTCTTCCCAAACAGGCGTTCTTCTTATCAGTAGCCTGACAAGCCTATTCAAATTATGCATAATATTTTAAATTTGGTTTTATAATATTTAATGTATCTGCATACAGAATATTCCCTTGAAGGAAGAGTTCACATTGTTATATTTACCTTTAATAGTTGAAAGCCTCGACTTGATTTCAAACACATTTCACTGATCAATGTAACAATTTCTCCTTAATACTAAATATTTCAAAATCTGGCAATTAAAGAAAAAGAAAAGCTGGCAGTTTAAAAAAAAGATTGTTTTCAAGACAAGAATCTGTTTATTATTCTTAATATTCAGATGTGCTAGGAAAAATCTATTCTAACAAACAAGCACTGGATGTTTATTTATGGTAGTGATGATCATCAGTATAAATGAGGAAACCAAGGAATCTCCTCCTCCAGTAAAATCTGAGAAGATTAACAGTTCATTCCAATGCAAAAAAAAAAAGAAAAACTCATATATGGAAATAAAATGTCTTCATTTTTCTCATACTACTTCTAGGGCTTGTCTTTCCTTATTTTGCTAATATGTATACATTATTTTTAAGATTTATTTATTTACACATACAAGAGCTGGGGTACAGGCCAGATGTGCGGGAGGGTGAGAGGATTCACCAGAGACAGAGTGGGGAACAGAACAGGCAGACTGAGGAAATACACTGCTGAGGGGAGCAGCGGGCGAGGCAGAAGAGGTCTGCTGCACCATGTAGGTTGCTCCCTGGCCGGCCGGGGATCGAATGTGTGCTGCAGTAGGTGCGGACTGCTTCATAGTGCGATGCTGAACCCACTGCACCACCGGGGAGGCCCTAATATGTATACATTTTTAAACTAGCATAGTGAAAACAAAAATTGTGTGATTAAGAATCAGATTTGGGGCCTCCCCAGTGGCACAGTGGGTTGAGTGCCACACAGTGAAGCTGTCCGCAGCCTCTGCAGCTAGGGTTCGATTCCCAGCCGGCCAGGGAGATACTCACATGGAGTGGCAGACCTCTCCTGTCTAGCCTGCTGCTCCCCTCAGTGGTGCTTTTGGTCCGTCTGCCTGTTCTGCTCTCCGCTCTGTCTCTGGTGAATTCTCTCACCCTTCTGTGCCTCTGACCTGTACCCCAGTTCATGTATCAATAAATAAATCTTAAAAAAAAAAAGAAAGAAAATAATCAGATTTGGTCAGGGAAACTAATTCTTTTATTTCAGAAGACTGCTGTTAAGTATGTTTTGTTTGTTTGTTTTGAAGTGTATTGCCCCTGGAGTTGCTTACAATAAAATAACATAAATGCTAGTCCTGTCCAAAGTGGAAGAGATCAAGTCCTGCCTTTTGAACCATATGACTCTATGTGACAAATTAAATCATCAGCAGATGCCAGCGCCTGTTTTAGAGTCTACTCAAGGGGCAGGGAATGCTCTCCTGGGGAATAAACACTCAAGACGGGGAACCTGTGCTGGGATAACTTGTGAACCTCTTATGGAAGAACTAGGAAAAGAACAAAACTGCAGGGCCTCCCTGGTGGCGCAGGCGGTTGAGCACAGTGCTGTGAAGCTGTCTGCAGCCTCAGCAGCAGGGGTTCCCAGCCGGCCTGGGAGATACCCACATGGCGCAAGTAGACCTCTCCTGTCTTGCCCACTGCTCCCCTCAGCAGTGAATTTCAGTCAATCTCCCCATTCTGTTTGTAACAGGGTGGTCCCCAGGAAATGGGGAGGTTCCAGGTTTCCTGCCCCACCCAAAAGGAGGGTGGAGCTGAGCAGGGAGGAGAAGAAGCTGCAGGGAGACTAAGGAAGGAAGGAAGCAGGATGGAGAGCAAGAAGATCTGGAGGAGGCTCATGGAGCCAAGAGACACGTGGAGAAACTGCGCTTGCCTTTTGGTCGTGGACTGGGTGACACAGATGTGGGTGTGACAATGGCGGCTTTTGTCTTGATTTTGATTTTGCTCTTTTCCTCCCAGACTTGTCTGTTTGTTTCTTATGCTTTTCTGTGGGTCCCCACTGGAAGATGCTTTGGACTTGTGGCAGGCTTTGGGGCTTTCCTCTGGGCCAATCCCATTTGGATGGACTTTTACCCACGAGGGGACGGGTAACTTTGGGTGCTTGATTTAGAAACTATATACTTTGCCTTTCCTGTATTGTTTCCTAATTGTATTAAAGTTCCTTCCCGTTAAAGTCTCACATGTTTTGTGTTGATGCAGCGGATGGCAGAACCTATTTACAGCAGGCAGGTTTGCGGGTCTGGGCTGCCCCTCTCCTTGCCCTGTAACATGTTCCCTGCTCTGTCTCTGGTGAATCTTCTCATCCTCCCCCACAACTCCACACATCTGGCCTATACCCTGGTTCTTGTACAAATAAATCTTTAAAAAAAAATTTAAAAACACAAAAAGAACAAAACTGCAACAAAAAAATAGACACTGGAACCCTTCCCCCACCGTACTACAACGTCAGCAGCACAGCCTGGAGAGGGCTAAGGCAGGGCCAAGAGAGGTAGTGGCTCCTTCAACTTCTGCCACCTGCAGACAGAACTGGGAGGACCAGTTAACCAGTCTGAAGTGACCTCAGCTAAGAGGGTTCAGGAACTATAGGACAGAGAAAATAGACCAGCAACTGAACTTAAAGCCATGACTGAGGCACATCAATGGCCCAAACTAATGAGCAGTAGCTGCCTTCATTTTTCTCTTGCTTCCCTTTCTATTTTGGAATTTGCTCTTACTCTAACCCTCATTACTCAGTATTAAAATATATATTTCATGTCAATCTTACCCAGCAGACTATAAGCTCTATGCTAGGAACTCTGCCAATGTCTGTGGTACCAAGTGTTGAATTTTAAACTTTAATTGAATAAATGAATTTTCACTTCTCTGGACACACAGAAAGATGTCTCTGTGCTAATAAGAATGCTACACAAGTTCCCTAGTTGAGACTAAGTGTTCAGAAAGAAAACCTTACCTGCTGTTAGGCTGAACAAGTCTGATTTCTAGTTGGATTCCTGAGCCTGGATGAGTCACCGCGTTGATCCTGGGCTCTGAACCCCAGCTGCCCATTTAAAGTTTGAAGTCCCAACCTACCAATTGCCTCTGCTATGCCTTTGCTGGACAGATATGTCTCTACTGCTGATCTAGACATGCCTCTGCTTCAGATGGCACGTGTCCTCCCAGAGCAGCTGTAGCTCAGTCACTGGTTTGAGGCAGTATCTCAGGCCCAACTATGAGTCTATCCAAACCTTCGTTCACCATCCTATCCCGACAACCATCAGCACTTCAACATGGTAATTGGCAGTGAACAGACATGATCAAGGCTGCCATTAAGGACTTTCTCACTGCATATTAAAAGATTTTATTCTACTAGGTAGCAAAATAAAAGTACCAAAACACCTCTCCAGAATTAACATGAGTAACTACTTAATACTATATATATGTATAGACACACACACACACACACGCACATATTTGCATGCAAACAAGTATATATTAGCCAAAATCTTGAAATGTTTTATAACTGTATTGGAGTTACTCAAATGACTATTGTGATGCCAAATGTTTAGCTGCCATTCCCAACAAGTTAAAGATTAGAAATTCTATGCTACCAGGGGAACTCTGATTAAACCCAGAGGCTATCCAAGGTCCTATAACTAAACAACCTTTGATACACATTTACCCCGTGATGAGGATGCCCTGAATAGCTTCAGGAGACTGGCATGTTCATTGTGCAGGAGACTTTACCAATTATCAGGGGAAACAGACCACAGAAGCTTGCACACATTATTTCCACAATGCTGTAGAAAGTTTGTGCTGACAGGAGGCAGAATCATTAAAGGTGGATCATTGTGTGTGAACTGAGAGTTTTGCAAGTTGCACACACACCTTTGATAATACTTCTTAATCATCTTAAAGGCAAAGCAGACCCTGGCGCAGAGGTCACCCCAATATTAACTATATCGCTCATTCCCAGACACATAGAGGCAAAGTTATAGCTCTCACAAGACCCCATCACAGAGCCCAGAGGTCAGTGTCCTAGGCACAAACTGTTCCATTCAACATATCAGTAATGTATGGGCTTTCACTGGGTGAAAATCAAATTATGTTCTGCTCAACTCTTGACCTTCCTGACACAACCTGAGCCCCCAATATTATTAGCCCAGTTCTCCAAAAGAGGTCTTTCAACTCACAGTTGCAGTGCCAGCTATTGTTGCTGGGTGTGCCACTGGTGCCAGGTTTTACCATCTGTCCCATGCTATTGTTTCATCTGAGGCAGAATCTCATTTGCCCAGGTGCTGCCAAAGCCTGCATTGTCCAGTTGGAGCGAGGCAGCCTTGCAGATGGCTGGACCTCTACATGGAGAGTCTCTTGTTCAGGCTCTAAAGGCAACTGTTCTTAAGGTGTGGCTTTTCCAGGTATGAGTGCTGATTCCCAGTGCTACCTCCAAGGCACAGCCCCCAGGCACTAGGGAGCGTGTCCTTCCCTCCTCCCCAATATACCCTCTCATAGCCTTAAGTGCTTGGCAATTCAGCTGCTTTTATCTCCAACCTGAAGCTCAATGCCTCCATTTCTGTCTCCCTCTTAAACCATTCAGTTGAATTGCATTAGACACTTTTTTTTTTGGCCAAAAGGAACTTGAGCTCCTGGCAGCTTTAAACAAAAGTTGATCACATCCTATTGCTTTAATGATGCTACACTCTTCCAGTTTTTACTCTACCTTGCGAGCTACTCAGTCACCACTGCCCACTCTCTAAGCATTGGGATTATTTAAATACTTACCTTAATATTTATTTACTAAGTAGCATTTGCTCTTAGTGCTTTGCAGATATCACCTTATTAATGCTCCAAGTCTCAAATCTTAGATATCACCCCTATTTTCAACTTTCTAGGTTATCTTACCATTTTGCATGGTCTTAAATATCATATATTCATTCACAGTTCCCAATTTATACTAACTCTGTTTCCCTGGAATCCCAGATTTATTTAACTAAATCCCTGCTCAACATTTCCACTTGCACATCTGATAGACATCTCCCACCCATTGTGACGGAGGATAAGAATAGAAAAGTTGGGAAGGAGGCACCATAAGACCAGAAGCCTGGCTCACACCATCCGGGGAGCTGGAGGTAGGGGGAAAGGGATTAACATAACCATTAACTCAGCTGTAAGAAGTTAACCAATAACCCAGCTATAGGAATTAAAAACCCTTAGGTGCCAATGCCTAGATCACAAGGCACAAGATCCATGTAGGTGCCACACTGCCACTGAGAGTGTCACCAAGGCCACTGGAGGTAAAGATTTGGAGATTAAGGGCCATTGTAGGATCTTGGGGTCCCTTTTAAATTCCATAGTTATCCAAAATCAACAACAAACAAACCACTCCACAAAGGAATGATCCCCTCCCAGAGAGAAAAACACTACCTCAGTGCAATCTCTGCACTGGCACCAGGCAGCAGTCTTTCTGCCAGCCTGTGCCTATGCAGGAACTCCTCCCGGCCAACTCTCTCCCTCCCTCCACAGGGCAGAAGCCCCTCCTGCCTGCCCTTCTCTTCACTGACCTCCCTCAGCAGAGGCAGCTCTCTGAGGGAGAGCTCTAGTAGGGATGCCCTCCTACTAGAGCAGGCCTCTTTTTGCAAATCTGTTCCTTTCCTGGCAGCCCTTTCTGCCTGTTTGTGTCTGTGCAAATGTCCTTTCTTCTCCCCTTTTTATAATAAACCTGCCCTTTTGGATATAACTAACATCCTGTGTCCTGGAGAAACTCGCCTGGGAAACTCACCTGTGTTGCTGAAAGGACAGCCCTAGTGAAATTGTCCCCAGGGTTCACCCAAGGAACCCACTCTCTGAACCCAGCGTCTCCAAAAATGACTTCAATTGCATCCAAAAATCAAACTATTCCCCTTACTAAATATGCCGCGCCGCCCCTAAAATCTCCTACAGGCAGAAGGAAAATTTATTCAGTGATGTTTAGGCCAAAAATTTGCAGTCACATTTGGTTCCTTTCTCAACTCACAACAGATCTTTACTATAATCTGCAGATCTATCTGGTCAAAAGTGGTGTCCGACCACCTGTCTTCACTTCTGTCATCCTAGTCATATCAAATCTGGATAAAGAAGGAAGGAAAAGCCTTCCTTCTTCCACTCTAGTCTTCTATTGTCTTTCTCTACACAATAGCCAGAGGGTTGAAAAATCCTCCACTGGCTTATTTTACATAAAAAACAAAGTCCTTTCTACAGCTTAAAGGCCTGCAGTTATTTGGCCCCACTGCCCTGGGCTCCTGCTCTTACACCTCCTGTCCCCTTTTGACACTTATGCTATTCCACCAGCAGCTTGGAATGTTCCTTCCAGAGACCTCTGCTTGGTTCATTCCATTTCATTCAGCTCTTTGCCCAGCAGGTCCCTTCATACTAGTTTACCTCTTGCCTCTTTTATCTTACCTCAAGTTTCTTACAATACTTATCCCACCCATACATTTGTTATTTATATCATATTGATTTTCCCAATTTATTATAAGATATTCTATTTTTTTCATTGTTTTATCCTCCGAGCGTTAAAAAAAAAAAAAAAAGAGGGCAAAAACCTGGCAATCTGAAATTACTATTTTTTTTCCTGATCAGTGAATGAGCTTTTCTTGGCTTAAGCCAGTTAGAGTTAAATTCCTTTTGGGGGAAGTTAGTTAGAGTTGAATTTCTGTCATCCCAAAATAAAAGATTTGAAAATTAAAAAATTAAGCATATTTGTTGTTACATGGCCACATGAAGAGGTGGCCACATAATTGAGGCAACAAACTCCAATTACAACTCCAGAAAGGGACTGTGGTAGGAAATTTATAACTCCAGTAACATAAAGGTAGAAGGAAATTTCTCCCAAACAGATAACGTTTTATTAAATTGGAAACTGATGCATGGGACAAAAATAAATAATTTTGAAGGATATGGAAAAATAGTAAGCGATTTCAAATCCAGAATTCCGCCTGACAATTGCTATTTTAGAGCATGAGGTTGTGATTTTTCAATATCTCTACTTTTGGCTTTATCATCACAGAGGATGATAACCTCTAGGTTAAATAGGTCACATAGCCATTTCTATCACACTGTGAGTCTTCGGGTTACCAGGTTATCAAAAATTACCATTCATTATTCCACCCATTTAATAGCTTGGATTCAGTGTTCAAGTCATCACAGTTGGCCTGCGATTTTCCTGGTGAGAGCACTGAAAGTTTCCTGTCTTGGAAAAATTCAGCTCTATTTAAGGATGGTTGTTCATTCTATAAAAATTACTCTTTAGGGGCCTCCCCGGTGACGCAGCGGGTTGAGGGCCATGCTGTGAAGCTGTCAGCAGCCTCCACAGTGCAGGTTCGATCCCGGCCAGCCAGGGAGAATCCCACACGGCGCACGACAGACCTCGCCTGTCTCACCTGCTGCTCCCCTCAGCAGTGTATTTTGTCAGTCTGTCTGTTCTACTCCCCGCTCTGGCTCTGGTGAATTCTCTCACCCTTCCACATTTCTGACTGTACCCAGTGCTTGTATAAATAAATAAATAAATCTTTAAAAAAAAAATTACTCTTTAGGATTTTGGCCAGAGCAACAGTTTAAGTGGTAGAATCATAACTGAGATAGAAACAACCTGATCAAGACTTCCTTTCTGAGGATCCTTTAGGTATTGAGTGATTACTGGTTAAATGAGTCCAAAGTTAAAGAAGAGGCAGAGTTACATCCTATGGACCTGTTACCTTATTGATAGCATTTTACAGTCAAGGAATTGAATGATGTTACACAGGGAGCGAGCATGACAGAGTCTACCAGGATCTCTTTTGAGGCATTTGCTGTAAGAGAAGTTCTGAGAATAATTACCTGAGTACTCTGCTGAATACCTGAGATGTGTGAGGACCTGGATATGTTGAGATGGGCCTCAGGTGATGGGAACATCATTATTTTAAATGTGGTCGAAAGCTTTTTCTCTTTAGAAAGATAACATCCAGCACCAGCATCCCCCCAATTCTAGTTTTTCAACCAATCATGTCATAGTTTTCTAAAAAAATCAAGGGCTTCATTTTCAAAATGGTCTGACTAGGAGAGTCCAAGATAATCCCTCTTGGCCTATCACTAAGTACCCATTCAGACAATTTAAAAAAAAAGCAACTCACAACTTTGGAATCCAAGACTGCCAGAAGATATAAAACTAGAGTGCGAGAGGAGCTGACACTGCTTGTAAAGTAGATAAAACTAGAGCAGAGAAAGCTTGCATGGCACAGCTCAAGCAAAGTTGAGATAATTTGAGGAAAGACACTTCTGACTTCCAGAAGTGAAAACAGGCATTAACTTTGGTTTCCTTCAGAATTCTCAAGAAAAGCACTGGATAAATTTTATTTTAGATTTCAGACAAAAGGAAAAAAAATAAAAGAATAAAACAACAGCACAACTTTTAAAACTGAAATTAAATAGGAAAAAGCCAACTTACTCACCAGAGTTTCTGAGCTCGAAGATGTTCTTGGGGAAAGTTCAGAAACAGCTCAATTAATATCACAGCCATTCACACCTGATAAATTTCATTAGGTATTGGCAGCATCTGGTGCCTCTGACGCAGCGGTGGAGGTGGAACTACAAAGAGAAGAAGATATTAAGTTTGTTCAAGAAGCTGTTAGTTCCCCTAACCCAACTGCACTCTACGATGCTGAATGCCCTTCACTCTCCATCTGGCAAAAGAGGGGAGATTTGTTCTTTAAAAATAATAAAGCATTCTCTTTTTTTATAGTTTAGTTTTGCTTTTATTTACCTTGCCATAGGAGTCACTCTCCAATCATTGATGTCATACAGCATATTACCATTGTTTTCTTCTAATATTTTATTAAAAGACATTCTTAAGACCAATAAAAGCCAAGCACTGTTTAGGGTGGGAGCACCATGCTAACAACAGTAAACCAAATGAATGATTACATCCAGATGCTGTCTTCTTCAAATGTGCATGTACCCAGTCTAAATGGAAGAACTAAAATTATATAACTCATGGTAGTGGCAGGACAAGTACAGAGCAGGTTTTCTAGGATCCCAGCAGGTGACCGCGTAAGGAGAGTCCTGGAGCCCTGGGTGCCTTTCTCAGGCTTTTATTGAGCTTTTATATGTAATGTGGCAAACAGGTCCATGGCAAGCAGGGATGCTGAGGGGCAGGAGGCCTGGCCCCTAGCAAGTCTTCACTCTGGGATTCTCTCCTGTTCTTTCTCTTCTCCTGCCTCTTCTGCTTCTGCTTCTCTTGGCGACTCTCCAGTACTGCAGCCATGGCCCACAGAAGTAAACACAGCTTACAACAATGTAACAACTGCAGGTGCCCCAACAGGCAGGGCAATCCTAATAGACTGGAGGGCAGAAAAGTCTGAAAACGAGTTACCCTACTCTCTTAAATGAAAATACAGATGTTCATAACTTTGGTTGACACAATGCTTTCTTAGCTATGACATCAAATGTACAAACATTCTTTAACTGTTATTCCTCCTAGGCCTCGGGAAAGCAGTGTTCCTCTCCTTGTGGAAGCCGCTACTGGCTGCTCAAACAACCATCTTTCCTCCTCCCTTGAAAATCCACTCCTGATTTTGTTAAATTGTCAACCAGCCCAGTGCTCACAGGAGGCCAGGCCCAAAGAAAGGAGTCCTGGTAATTCTAAGCCCGTAAATGTAATCTATTCCTTTTGCCAGTGACAGTTGTAGCAAAGGGCAAGCAAGTGACACAGTTCTGGACACAGTGGAGGGGAAATTTGTTAGGGACATTCTGAGGAAGTTTTTCTTTGTAAAAATAGATTTTCTCCACCTTGAATAACATTGTATAAGACAGGATACACCTGCAGCTGCTAGACTATACTTGCAAACCTGGGGGTGTAGATGACACATGAAGATTAGGGACAGAGCTACAGAGGAGGAAAATTGGGGTTCTTGATTATTTTGGACCACAAACTTAACAATCCCAAGAAGAGTCATATTTTTTGTTTTTAAAAGATAATATATTTCTGTTTATATTCACTCACACTTTTTTAACTTCCAGAAAAAAATCATCTTACCACATTATTTACCTGATATATGAATACCTAAAACTTAAGATAGTGTTAGTTTGGGTGGTGCATTTAGGGAGGATCCACATGGAATTTAATTATTCGGGCGTTCAAAATTATTTGAAATGTCTAGACTAGGTAATCAAAACGAGAAAGCAAAACCTCCAAAAGCAAAGCTCAGAAGTCTCCCCTAGGGCCTTCCTGGTAGAGCAAGGGGTTAAGCACTGCACTATGAAGCAATCTGCAGCCACTGCAGCACTAGTTCGATCCCTAGCCCGCCAGAGAGAAATACACATGGTGCAGCAGACCTCTCCTGATTCGCCTGCTGCTCCCCTCAGCAGTGTACTTCAGTTAATCTGCCTGTTCTGTTCCCCACTCTGTCTCTGGTGAATCCTCTCACCCCCGTATCTCTGGCCTGTATCCCAGCTCTTGTATGAATAAATAAATAAATCTTTAAAAAAAATTATCAGTCATTCAGATATAGAGGGATCCTTTTCTTCTCGGTCATTAAAAAAAAAAGTCTCCCCTAGTTTTTATTCATTAGTGACCCTAGTTGTTTATTGTGGATTTCATTGATAATAAGACAGAAGTTGGGGATAGAGAATAGGAGAGAATTTTTTAAAGGCAGAAAATTTGGGGAAGTGGATTCATTTGTAAAACCCAGGGAAACTGTCCTTTGTTTTTAAGACAGGTGAAGATGGCCTCCATAGTTACTAAAAACATTTTGATCAGTAAAAATCTCCTAGTATTATGTGACCAGACTCTTCTCTAATTTCTTTTTACATACTGGGAATCTCTTGTGTGCCATGAGTAAAAGTAGTTAAATTGAATGATAATAAAAGGTTAACAAAAACAAATTCAGTGACTTGGAAATAAGCTTGCACACATACACACATCGAGTACATTTATACTCCTAAATTACTTCTGGTTCAAAGAAGAAATGTAAACTACAATTGTAGACTATTTAGAAAGTAATAATATTGAAAATGCAACACACCAAAATTTAAATGATATGGCAAGAGCTGTATTCAGCAAAAAGTAATCCACTGTCTAAATACTTTCATTATAAAGGAAAGAATAAAATTAATACTAGAAACTAGAAAAACTACCACAAAACATATCTAATAAAAATAGAAATGAGGAAATTATAATGATGAAAGAAAAAAGGCAATAGAATATGAAAGGGGTAAACAGTATAAATTCTTTTAAAAAGCCAAGATTTTGGTTCTTTAAAAAACACATAATAAATCTCTGCCAGGTATTAATCAAGAAATAAGTGAAAATATGAATGCATGACATCAGGAATGGTAACAATTCTCTAGAAAAATATAAGCAAGTCAAATTTAGTTAATAATAGGTAGAAAAATTGAGTAGTGCAAGAACTATGGAAGAAATAAATTGTTTCCAATGAATTATTTCAATAAAGATTAGTCCCAGACAGTTGTCTCACTAAGTTTGATCATATACTTAAGAGTGAGATTATTCCATTTCAATTGAAATTCTTCCCAATTCATTTTGCAAACATGGCACAACCTTTGCATAAAAATTCTAGAAAGCAAGACTAGTTTTACCAAACTCTAAAACTCAAGCATTAAAAAAATCATCCTCTGAGTTCCAAGATCCATTAAGTCATGTTTTAACCATTTACTTAGTTAAAGCAAAACAGAGACAGACACATTTCCTGCCCACATCCCATCAGAT
This sequence comes from Talpa occidentalis, assembly GCF_014898055.3. NCBI lineage: Eukaryota > Metazoa > Chordata > Mammalia > Eulipotyphla > Talpidae > Talpa > Talpa occidentalis. Next base: position 16,848,871 of record NW_023601322.1, read on the forward strand.
TCAATCAATTTCACATTCTGAGATCTGAGACTTATCTCCTTGAAAGTAACTTCTCATTTCTCTAAACAGAAAGGAAAACCATTGATTCAAGTGATGTCAAAGTTTAGGGATATGGTGACTGCAGGAATGGCTGGATCCAGGGACACAAGAAATGGCAATAGGGTGGGCCAGTACATGAGGCACATATGTACCCACCCACATTCCACTCTCAACATCATGAACCGTAGCATGAACTTCATCCTCCCTGGGGAGTGACCTCTTTACTGTGCACAAAGGTGTTATTGGTTTGCCATGCTGGGGGTTCTCCTGGAAAAATCTGAAACTTACTTCCATAAATAGTTGGCAAGGCAAGGCTGAAGAAAAAGTATGCCACTCCAGATAGGTAGTGGCAGTTTTAATGAACAAAGGAACTTACAAACAGGGTTTGTCTTGAGTGGTAGCAAAACAGGCAGGTCTCTTCACATAACCACCAGAATTATAAGTTTATAGGCCTTAACAGAGTTCAGTCAGTTTTCCTCTCCAGGTGGTGTCAACACACATTGCCTTCTCAAAGTTGTGTCCTTGAAAACAGCTCCCACTGAGGAATTGTGGGCTGAATGTACCCTCCACAGACGGGAGGAATGGAGCTTCCAACCCCACGGTGGTCATATCCTCTCAATGACCTCCTTCAATAGCTTATTTACCCAGCCTGGCACACATATAAAGGAGACACCTTCCTTTAATTATCCAAACTGCTCCATTCGGGCAGAGATTCTACTTCTCTCCATCTCTCATTTTCTTGTCCTGATGGTTTGGTCACAGAGGGCCTATGAAAGAAATGACCAAGATAATGCTGGACATCTCCACGCTTGCTTTGTGCTGAGTGCCTGAAATCCAAAAAGGTGAATGCAACCTTTTCCAGATAATTCTATTGGGAAAAAGAAAAAGAAAATCAAACCTTTGCTGCACTTTCACTATCTAAACCTGAGTCATGGATCTTGGTTAGCAACTCTCGAAATGCATGACTCAGTAGCAGAGAAAGGTGTTTACTCTGTGAAAAATTATAATGCTATTACCAAAGATGAGATTAGAAAGGGAAAACAAAGCTTGCAGGGACCTTTCCCTTTTCTTTTATTGATTATCAAAACGATTATCATCTTACTGATATTTGCACCCCAATTTACTGGCTGTATGTTCCTTACAGTATTAAGGGAAAATCAAATGAGATACCCTGCAAACTCGTCCTTTGTAAGTGATTTGTGGACAGATACAAACGTTTGTTAACATACACAGTGTCTTAATCCTATGACTGTCAAGCTTCATTCTGGTATTTTGGTTTGCTTTAGTATCTCTTCCAATACAGAAATATAATATATCCAGATTTTTATCCTAATGTACACAATCAAAATTCTACCAAGACAACTTCATTTAGTGAACTAAAATTTGTGGATTTTTTTTTGTTTGTTTACCCAGGAAAACTTGTTTTTGTATGTCAAGCTGTTAAGTGAGGCTTTTATGTAGTAGAAACATTTTATGGATTGATTTTGAGATTGATTTGGGGGGAAAGGTGATGATTAGAACTTCACAGTGATATTACTCTGTTTTCCAAATGTTCTTTTTAATTGCTGTTCTAATATATTCAGAAAAGGTAAAAGTGGATGTTTCTAGATTAACTGTAGGTCCTGCTAAGCTATATTGCTTTGAATGAATTGCAATGAATGAATTTGCATCTGTTCAAAACAATATTGTATGAATGAATTAGAGACAGTTTGAATGAACTCAAGAGTCCCTGACCCTGAATTCAAGATTCAAAGAACAAATAAGAATCCACTTTTATCTCATACTTAGTGGTTTATGACCCATCAGAATTCTAAGTTTGGAGCTGTGATCTCCTAATCCCTGGGGGAAAGCTTTCATGGACAATCAAGACAAGAGTCAGAAAATAACTGCTCTGTCAGGATGAGTGCATATGTGAGTTTAAAGGGAGGTGTTGCTTTGATTTAACTATAATTTACCTTAATTGTGTAGAAAGAGCAGATAGCCAATAAAAATCATCCACTCTGGGAAACAGAAATGAAAATAAACTCCAACTCAGGGAGAGGAAGGAATAATGCAAACTCGGCGGACTTAGCTGCAACCTGATAGAGGTTAGTCTAAATCTATGGCACTTCTTTTTTTTTTTTTTTTTTAAATCCTGGATCTCAGGCAGCCTTTTTTTAAAAAAGATTTATTTATTTATACAAGAACTGGGGTACAGGCCAGATGTGCAGGAGGATAAGAGGATTCACCAGAGACAGAGTGGGGAACAGAACAGGCAGATGTACTGAAACACACTGCTGAGGGGAGCAGCGGGCAGGCAGGAGAGGTCTGCTGTGCCATGGGGGTTTCTCCCTAGGTGGCTGGGATGGAACCCCCTGCTGCAGAGGCTGTGGACAGGTTCATAGTACGGCTCTCATCAACCTGGCCAGCAGGGAGGCCCCTCTGCACTTCTTTCTGGTGTGAAAATGCCCAGCTCTGTGCTGAGATCAGAGAAGAAAGTGTAATGTGAAAACAGTGAAAAGTAAAAAGCATCAACTTCTCCATCTCCTCTGTCCCTACTAAGCTCTGATTCACTTGGCAAATATCTGTGCTTCCTTCACTTTCTTGGTGAATGGACAAAACACTGTGCCTGAGGTTTGCTGTAAACTTAAAATAAGCTAATGACACATCAAAATGTAGGGCAGGTCAAAAAGCTTCAGGCAGGTCAATTATGTGTTTTTTTTTACGAATAGTTAAGGATACATCAATGAGAAAGAGATTGAGAGGGACTCATTTTTAGAAAGTAAGAATTTAGCAAGTATTTCCCTTCACATTGTACGTGTTAAGAAACTACATAAAGTCCCAATGACTTTCCATCAAAGACTCCTGCAGAATTGGCAGGATCAGTGTGACATAAGTCAATTACAATTGATTTACGGGATCAGATTAACTCCCCAACTCAGCACATTGCGGGTGGCCAGGCACCAGGGTCCTGCCGCAGAGCTGCATGGGGCTCCAGAGTGCAGCTTGCCTAAGCTCCCACAGAAGCCTTAACACTTTCATTGCATGTGCTGCAGCCTTAAAGGCTCTTTGCGTCTATCTTGCACCACTTGCATTTCACAAGTGTCTGCAGGTAGGGTGACAGCTCTCTAAAAACAGGGAAAAAGACTCAGCACCAGATGTCTACCCTACACATTTCAGTTTATTTAGCCTATAAGGAAGCTTCTAGAACTTTATTTGTGCCTCATTCAGTGCATTTACCAAAGCAATCTTCTCCCCTCCTCCCCTTCAGGTTTATTGAGGTAGATAAAGACTGAGAAAGGCTATATTCTCATCAGTGCTTCATATCACAACCGGGAGAGATGTCTCCCTGAAAGGGAGGTCCCAAACTCTTGCAGCTATACTGAGCCTCTGTTCTTACGGTGCCTGGGAGGTTTCAGGCAGGCAGGATGTGTTTGGTCATTGTAATGTTTTCAAAGGTTAAAAACAGCATTTTATCAACAACACCCCTTGTTAAATTACAGGACAGGTACCGCCACTCCAATAAACATCTGTCCAAATGAGACATTATTAGAAATCTTGGAAGTGGCTCTCTGGGCAGTGAATTTCAAAGTTGCATCCTCTCCTCTGAGGCTCTGCTCCCTTTTCCATCCCTCAGCCCCGTTCCTCTGGTTCTATTTTTCTGTTAATGGAGAACAGGCTACGGAGCAGTCTGCTTGTATTGAAGAAATGTCTTGGCTCTTAACATCTTGACTTCAGCACAGATTTTCTTTCTCAGAGCTGTCTGTTTCTGGTTTCTCTGGGCTATCTTTGCCTAATTTTATTTCAGAGTGTTTGTCTTGGTAAAAGAACATCCTCTAGGTCTGCAAATCCCTCACACTACATTTGCTTCTATTTATACAGGTCTCTTGCACATGAGGGGCAGAAGCAGAGTTATTTATGTCTACATCTGTATGTATTTATAATGGATTTTTTTTTCCCACACAAATCTCCCTGGCTTTCCATGTCTTCAATGGAGCTTTAAAACCTCCAGGCAGATTATATCAATGCTTCATCAGACTTCCATTGTCCATGTAACAGACAATACTCTGAATGGTTCCAAAAGAAAATCACTACCTGCTGATAGCCAGGGTAGATGTCACTTACCAGATGTCTGGCTTTCATTGTTGCTTACTTGTTTAATTTCTGCATCCAGCAATGAAAGTGTTTTGATCCTTCAAAGCAGAATGTGCTCTGCACCAATTCATTCCAAATGGCCTCTCTTTAGATTGAATTTTTATTTTATTTGGTTGAATGATTCGCTTTCATTTAAACCTGTATTTATGTGGCAAATTCAAATAATGCATTCCACTTTGCATTTAAAAAAAAGAATCTTCGTGTTTATGAAATCACTTTTGAGTTGCAATTACAGTTATTTGTCTCTGGGATACACAACATGTAATTGGGTCAACACTGTTAATGAGCGACTACTGTTATTGTTAATGAGCTACTAGTGATAGTTTCAATGTTTCGTCCTCAGCAGGTGGTAAATACAATATGTTAAGATAGATAATTATGTTAATGTTTCACGTATCCACAGACCAAAGAAGTCATTAAAAACATACAACTAAGAGGTTAACACAGACAAACACACAAAGTGGACTCTCCTTTTCCCCAAAGGGCATTAGTCTTTCATTCATAGAAATTTTGTTGTATAACAGGCATTTGGTTGTGTTAATTCATAGTCCATCAAAATGTCAAGCAAAGAGAACTGTGTTCATCTGGTTTTGGACACTGTCAACATGGGTAAGTAACAGACCTTCATAGTGTGAGCTTAAAATGTTTGACTTTGTAGGATAAACATCATTCAGGTAGTCAATAAGAATTTTATTGCTCCTCCCTAAGAAAGATCTTGTGTGGAACTTTTACAATAACTAACAAACAATCTGATTCCTGTCTACAAAAAGCTTACAGAATCTTTAGAGAAGCAAGACGTATTTTTGGGAGGCAGTTGGCAAGACAGAAGAACCAAATATGTAGTAGAAACAATATGGAATGTGAAAGAAAGGAAAGGTGGGCAGGATTAGTAGGAGAAATCTTCATGGAGAAGAGTTCGTATCAGTTAAGTTTTGACCTGCAATCTAGCTACTAGCTGAATTTAACATTGATGACATAACTCTCACATATAAAGTTTGAATTTAGACATTCCAGTGTAGTAACTCACTGGTGTCATTGATAATACTTGCTATTTTTTTTTAATCTCTTCCTTCTTCACAATTTCAGTAATATAGAATGTATAGTCCCCAAGTGGCTGTTACAGCCCTAACTATCATGTACTCACCCACAGGCATGGTTAGCAGAAAGTCAGAGAATGGGGGAAAGAAAGAATTTCTTTCAAGCCCTTCTAAAAAGGAAATATCCCCACAAATCCCCAACAGATTTCCCCACACATCTCATTGGCTAGAACTGCTCCTATGCTTAGCCCTCAAAGTAGCCACTGACTAAGGGGAATTGAAATCATGATTACCATGAAAAGTGTAGATGAGCTATGTGCTATTTAGCTGAACCTGGAAGTTCTGTGTCCATAAGCAACAGAACTAAGTCAGGTTTCCAAGTAGCAATGAAAAGGAGAGAAAGAGCTGAATAGAGAATCAAGGACTGAGCTAAGACCATGAACTTCAGGAGTAGGATGCAAACCAGAGGGTGGAGGCTGAGACACGAATAGAAATCAAGCATCAAATACTCTGCAGACAAGTTTCCAAGCCCCAAACCCTCACCCCCCCACCCCCCGCCAAACACACAAAGCTGCACATATGCATGTGCGCACACACCCACATACACCAAAACAAAACAAATATAGATTTGAGGAAATATGGACTGGAGAAATGGTACAGTATCCTCAAGTTGGTTTTTCCTAGTACTTCTTGCCTAAGGATACCTTTTGTCATTTAGTGTTTGTTATCTCCCTCAGATGATAATTTTGAAATAGTACAGAACACCAAAGGTTATATCTGAGAAAAGTTTACTTAGATGACTAAATTCCACCAGTGAATCATAGAACTCTGACCTTTCACCATAACTCTCTCTATAACTAAATGTTCATCAGATTACAGGAGAGATTTCTAAAAATAGGGATTACCAGCCCCTGCCCTACGCCCTTCTGACCCAAACTTCTAAGAGTTACAGTTCATGAAAATTATCCAGATTGTAGTTAAATCCATAAATATACAGTGATTGCAGGTTGTGGCAGTCAGTTCTCATTAGATAATGCCATGGTAACAACCCAAACACTGTGTGAATTACAAGAGTTTATTTCTCAACCAAATTATGTGTCAACTGTGAGTTGACAGTGGCCTGTGACTTTACTGCATGCATCCTTCCCATCCTGAGGATCAAGTACCATCTATCTCACTATTTTTTTAGTATCTGTTTATGTACTGTATCTACATCTGTGCTCTACAAATAGAGAAAGCTTTTGCTCCTCCAAATCAATTTTATTCCAGCGGGTACAATAGCATCCCCCCGAGAGCAAAGGATCTAAGCTCTGAAATCCATGTTGGTTTCAAATAAGGGGGAAAGTGTTGTTGGGTAAATTATGGGAAGGATTTTAGGTTCTACTTGGACATGGGTATTCATGTCTGCTCACATGCTAGTGGTCAGATAACATCACTGAGCTATCTCTGATGGCAACGGGGTGAGGAACTATTCAATTCCTAGTAGGAGGCAATGAACATTATCTGGCAAATTATATGGAGGGCAGAGAATGATTGGGAACAGCAACTCAGTCTAGTATCCTGTATATCCTTAGGTGCAAGAGTAGAAACAGAACAGATCATTATTCCCATGCTTCTAATTACAGTCATTATCTACCTATCTGCAAGTAAGATACTACATATTACATTGCATCAAGAAATATAATCAGGGTGGAGATAAGCAACTAATATACTAAAAAAAAAAAAATCAACAGCAGGTAGAGTTCAGCCTTACAGGATACAATCGGTTCAAGAAAGAGTAGACAGTTAAACCTGGAGAATGCCATAAAATTTGAAGAAACCATTAAGAAATGAATGAAAGGAGGCCATTTTATTCATCTGAAAAATGTTAGCTTTGTGCTAATCCCTAAATTCATGATGAAGAGGAGATAATGCAGAACTATCCACTTGGCATTGACCTCTGCTCAGATTATACTCCAGTGATGAGGAAGATGAGCTTTTCTTTCTCAAACTGGAGGATATTTCAAAAGCATAAAAATACTTCCATGTTATCAATCAGCTTTGATCCCTAAGACATCGGAGGAACAAAGTAACCTCTACAGTTTCATTGTTTGAGCTTTCAAGTGACAGAAGCATACAAGGTCATGTGCAAAGAGGTATCCACTTCTTGCCCTGATGGATGCTTTTACAGCTTGCTTTCAGTCATGGACTGCTGCAGATGCCATTGTCTGCAAAAGACTTTTAAAAACAAATAAATATCCGGTGGGGCTGGGGAGGCCTCCCTGGTGGTGCAAGGAGTTAAGCACAGCACTGGGATGCTATCTGCTGTCTCTGCAGCATGAGTTTGATCCCCTGGCAGTCAGGGAGTTATCCACATGGCGCAGCAGACCTCTCCTATCTTGACCACTGCTCCTCTCAGCATGTATTTCAGTCAGTCTGCCTGTTCTGTTCCCATTCTGTCTCTGGTGGATCCTTGCACCTCTGGCCTGTATCCCAGTTCTTGTATGTATAAACAAATAAATTAAAAATAAAAGAAATATCCAGGCCTTAAAACTCTGCTTGCTGCTTCTAATATATGGCAAAGTTATATATACATTCATGACCTCAAATACAGAAGCACCCAAAGTTGAGAGCAAACCCAGCAGAAGACTAGTGAGCTGGTCCTTCCCTGGCCCTCTGGCCACTACAGTGGTACCAACACATACCAGGTGTTTTCTGTCTCTTCAACTTCCAGAATCCCTCACTGAAGCAAAAGGTATGTATGATAATCAGTTTCCTTGTGGACAATATCTAACTGAACAAGAAATACTTTTTTTTTTAAAGATTTATTTATTTATGCATACAAGAGCTGGGGTACAGGCCAGAGGTGTGGGGGGGTGAGAGGATTCACCAGAGACAGAATGGGGAACAGAACAGGCAGATCTACTGAAATACACTGCTGAGAGGAGCAGCAGGCCAGACAGGAGAGGCCTGCTTCACCATGTGGGTTGCTCCCTGGTGGGACGGGGACCAAAACTCATACTGCAGAGGCTTTGGATTGCTTCATAGTGTGGTGCTTAATCCTTGCACTACCAGGGAGGCCCAAGAAATACTTTTTAAATAGAAATGTTAACATTAGTATGTATTTTAGCAAACATTTCCTAAAATGCATTGATAATGATGAATCCATTGATAACAATTCACTTGTCATTTTATCTGAGACATGGAGAGTGGAGTGTGTGAATAATCTTGAGACACAAAAATATTTACCAAGTATCCTGCCGGTACTGTAATCACTGAGGAAATTTACTGATCATATTTCTTTCTCTTCTAAATGTATCTTGATGAACCTTGAGGGGATTATGTTAAGTAAAATAAGCAAAAGGAGAATGACAAATACTCTATGATTTCATCTGTGTGATATAAAGGGAAAAAAAGAAGTTAAACTAACAAAATAAAAATACACCCTTAGACTCTGACAATAGAATGCTGATTAGCAGAGAGGAAGGAGTGGCAAGGGGCCAGGCTGGTGGCAGCGGTGAGGAGACCCTTGGTGCTGAGTGTGGTGTGATGTGGACAGTTGCTGAGATAAGAAACTGAAATCCTAAGACTTCTGGAAACTAATGTTAACTCAATACAAAGAAAATCCTGATTTCAGAGTGTTTCTCTTCTTTCTCACTCCTATTATCCTATTCCAGGCCATCAACATCTGCTTAGAAAACAAAATCAAAAACCTAGAAGTAAAAACAAAAAACAAACAAAAAAACCCTTTCTGCCTCTATTCTCTGCTCTCCCCCATCTCCACAAGGAATCCAGAAAAAAGTTTTTCAGCTCACTGATGCTCCACCATCTCCCCCAAATAACTCAAAAGTTTCCAGCTTTGACATGACTCAGAAGATACATCATGATCTGTTCCATGTTTACCTTTTTACTGTCATCTCTTGCCACTCACTACCCAAAGCTTCCCATACTGGCCCTTAGTTGACCATTCCTTTAAGTGGATTATTTTCCCTACTTTCCAGTTCCTTCCACCTGGTAAAACACCGTTCCTGTGATTAACTGTCAGCTCTCTGCTTTGATGTTGCTCCTCCTTAGAAAGTGTTCTGATAGCACCCCTTAAAAGATAAAAATAGGGACCCCTTTTGGTCCCTATAGCAATCACCTTACACCTATAGCAATAGCATCACCTTCCACCTATAGTGGAAGATGTCTGGCACATTGGGTCTGCAGCTTGTTGAGGTGCTTTGTTTTCATATATAAAAGCACTGCACTTGACAAATCAACGCTATCTTCTTTTTATTTAAGGTTTATTTATTTATGCATACAAGAGCTGGGGTACAGGCCAGAGATGCAGGGGGTGAGAGGATTCACCAGAGACAGAGCTGGGTACAGAACAGGCAGACTGACTGAAATACACTGCTGACGGGAGCAGCGGGAGAGACAGGAGAGGTCTGCCTCACCATGTGGGTTGCTCCCTGGCTGGCCGGGGATCGAGCTCATGCTCTAAAGGCTGCGGATTGCTTCCCGGTGCAGTGCTTAACCCCTTGCACCAGTAGGGAGGCCCAATGCTATCTTCTTTCTGTCCTCCTGGGTCCAATAGTGAACTTTGTGCCACCTGCAGTGGACTAGAAGAAATTCTCCTTTTCAAATGAGTGTACTTGGAGGAGAGCCTTATAGAAACAGTGTTGTTATCATCCTCCTCATATCCAGGAGAGCTCTTTTCCATACAAAAGCATTCAGAGTCAATAGTTCTGCTCCTCAGTCTTCCGCTAGAACTGAATTAGACTCCAAATGATTATAAAGTGGGCTCTTAACAAGATCTTACTGCTTCCTATTCTATGTCCAACACATCATGTGGCACAGAGCTGACTCTGAATAAACAGCTATGGGGAACATAAATGGTTAGATCTCTGTAACCAGTTCATTACATTTTGTTTGTTACCTGCTATTAAAAAAAGTAGTTCATGTTGGATTGTTCTGTGCCACTGAGCGTCATTTCAGAAATATAGATTTAGGAACAGCTAGCCAAGAAGAAGTAATTATTCCACTATTACACAGAAAGCAAGGATAAAATCTCCCAAACTTGACATTTATCATACCTCAGGCCATTAGAAAGAAATACTGCAATTTCACAGAAAACGCTTAACTCTTAGGACAAAATAAATTCAACAAGTGGGAAAGGATACAATTATCAAGGGTACTTTTCCTTCCTTTCCAGTTAATTTCTGCTCCTTATCTGTCTGCATTCACAAAGGTCATGGCCTTGGCTTTGTGCTAAAGCCACCCAAGCTTGATTTGTTCCTCTCATCCCATAGCACATGGTCTTTTTTCAATATTTTAATTTTTTGTATATTTTAATTTTAGAGTGATGTATGAGAGTATATTCAACCATGGGAGCAGATTTATCCATGTTTCTTGGATGCCTTATGTTTTGGGGTAGGTTGACTTAAGTTTCAATGGCCGGCAGCTTCACAGTTGTCAGGGACTGGGGCTCCAAGAACTCTTGCCTGATGGTAATGCAGACCACATTATCTGAGGACTTAAAACCACAGGCAGGGGCCTCCCTGGTGGCATAAGGTGTTAAGATGCAACCTATGAGGCTGTCTGTAGCCACTGCAGCATGAGTTCGATCTCTGGCCAGGGAGCAACCCACATGGTACAGCAGACCTCTCCTGACTCACCCACTGCTCCCCTCAGCAGTATATTTTAGTAGATTCGCCTGTTCTGCTCCCCACTCTGTCTCTGGTGAATCCTCTCACCCACCCCCCACACACCTCTGGCCTATACCCCAGTTCTCGTATGCATAAATAAATAAATCTTTAAAAAAATAAAACCACAGACAGCCCCTTCACCAACAATTAACTAGTAGATATATATATATATAGACCATCTCTCATCCCCTGATCTGGACACCGTTGTGTCCAGAATTTTCCTGTAGGATTAAGGTCCAGTGTCAAGTGAGGGAGCTGATTCAGCAATGCACCCTCCACTGGTGACCCACGCTGCCCAGCTCTCTACTCCCGTGTGCACACTACAGGTGTTCTCAGCAGCTCCCATGAAACTACTTGCACTGAACTCCTTGAACCAGCATCTCCAAAGTTAAGAAAGAAGAAAGGAAGACATTCTGCTGGACCCCTGTGGCCACACCAGGGAGCATGTCCTTCCGTAGCTATCTTTCCTCTTGCCATATCCACCCCAGCCTCCACAGGCTCCCAGTTAAGGCACTTGGGGAAAGGAAAATGCCACTAAAAATGACCAAAGTCACTGCTCATTCTTCCCCTTGACTCAACTTTAATGTCTTAATAAACTATGACACACGGCTTCCTCTAGATGGGGGAGGGGTGGTGTTAGAGCTTCTGACATGGTGATGGTTGTTACCATGACCGCCGGTGAGTCCCAGGTTCTTATGCAGTCGAGATGAAAAATGCAAAGTCAGGGATTGTTTAGAGGACACTGTTTCTGCCTGCAGGTCCACCCAGTCCCCTTTGTTCATTTTTAAACAAAACAACAATAAAAGAGTCACATCCAGCCTCTTGTTCCATAAAGAGAGGAACATGATTCTTTTCCTGAGATGCTCATCATCTTCTTGGCATTTATCCCTTGACTAGAAAGAGGGCATTGGTTCCTCTGTCAGAGGAGATTGCTCTGTGCTGAATATGTACACCCTTCTCCAAATATTGAGCCATACTTGTACTTTTAAAGAATTAATCTGCGTGTTGGTGGTATTATGAAATGAGGTCTTCACAAATCTAACAGGAAAATAGAACAATAAAGACAACATAGGGAGTCCTTGAGCTACATGTGTTCATTTAAAAAAAAAAACTATCCTTTTTCCTTTTCTGTCTTTTATATATACTTTAATATTATCTATATTTTAACACTTTGGAAGTATTAAAAATTTCTAATAGGAAATGATGATGAAAGTTTTGTTACTTGGTTAAGTATCATTTTGTGAAATTTTACTAATATGTGAAATCCAAGTGTTTAAGAATGCATAGCCCATAGGACTAGTTTCAATGAAATTGCTTAGTAGACAGAGTTTTACCATGTCACTCTCTTTCCTGAAACCTTCCCCTTCCAAGATTACTTGGGGTTTATCTCTAGTCCTCGCTGCATCCTAAATATGTGACTGTGAAAACCTGCCCCATATCTCTTTCATAACTTCTACTGAGAATCCAGTTGAATTTTTCAAATATTATTTATTAATCATTTAGTAAAAGCCAAGAACTGTATAAAGAAATAACACAATTCTCATGGTCTCAAGATACGCATAACAATGAGGAAGTTAAGTCCCTACAAAATGAACCATAAAGAAATCTTAAAACTATATGAGAGAAATAGTTAGGAAGCTAGAGAATATGGAGTTGTTATCGCAGAAAGACCCTGACTCTGAGTAGATCCCCTGGAGAGAAAGGGAACCATGTTCCAACAGAAAGTTGTAAAAGCTTTAAAGAGATTTGTACCAATGCAGCAAAAATGGATACTCATGTGTATTTATACATAGACCTCTCTGAGGTGACAATTTTGATAAATTTAAGTCAGGTAAGAAAAATCTACCTGGGCAAAGATAGGTGGCTATTACATTGTGTATGTGTGAGTATGCATGTGTGTGTGTGTATTTATATGTATATATATATTTGAGTGTTTAAGGATATGTTGGTCAGCTGCAATTGGTAATATTTGGCAAAGCAGATAGCATTTGTCGAGATTCGTGGCAGGCCATCCCCAAATGAGCCAAAGTGGCACATTCATTATTTTAAATCAAAATTGCTTGAAAAACAGCCCAAATAGGGATTTTTCTGATGTCCTTTTTCTCACTGTAAGCAAAGATAGATGCTCTCCTTCTATCAGGAGGAAGGAGACATCTCATTTCTACAAAGTTTTTAGGATCCTTTCTCCTGAGTAAATAAGCCCTAGTTAGCTCACTAAATTAATGTCCAAACCAAGAAATTCAAGAATGTTTTTGTTTAGAGTGTATAAGTATGCTGCCCTGTGCTCTTCATTGATCTCATATTCACATGGTGTCTCCATGCTCACAAAATTAAATTAGGCTTTTTCTCCTGCTAATCTGTTTTGTGTCAATTTAATTATTTTCCAGTTGTAAGGACCTACAAGGGTAGAGGAAGTTTCTTTCCTAAAACACCCAAGGGATTGTAGATATTGGATAACTGAAAAAAAAGTCACCACACCTACTAGGTGTCACTCTCAAGGAAAAAAAATGAAAGAGGGCCTTCCATAGAACTCAGTCAAGGTTTAGGACATAGTTGCTAATGTTAAATGATAGTAAAAAAATAATAATAATCCAGCATGCTGTTAACTTCTGGGTGTAAATCAGCACCTGTGCAACTTTAGGAACATAAAAGCATCTTATTGTCCATGTGGATTCATTTGTTTCTGTTTAGTTTTTAGACCCAGGGAATCTTGAAGGTCGATGCAATACATAATCTCTAGCTCATGTGTACTGGGTCTAATAAAGCAGTTAGTTCGTCTTTTCAAAATACTTTTAATTGGATCCATGAAGGTCAGTGTGTTATGGAAAATATGAGACTTTGATCTGCAAGAAAATATGTCCATGCTACAAATGGCTAATGAATTTATGATAGAGATGTCTAACCTCACCAGTATCAAAGAATGCAAATTAAAACAGAAAGTGCATAAGTGGTTTACCTATCAATTTTGTAAAAAGAAGAACAAAAACGTTAGTGTCTGCTGTTTGTGAGAGAGTGGAGAAAGAACGTTCTCCTGATGAGCTGGTGCATTGTCCCAGCCTTCTGAGAAGGCATTTTAGTGATATGGATTTAAAAAAATGCACATATCCTTCAATCTAGCAATTCCATTTGCTGGAATTTGTCCTGAGGAAATAAATGGAGATAAACTGAACTAAAAATTATGTGGCCCGATAGGACACTGCATTCAAAAAATGTGGTTCATTCATAAAATAGAACTCAAAGAAATTTATGCATCCAAAATGGAAGTTTCTCTAGGGTAAAGACCATGTCCTGTAGTTCTCTGTATTCTCCTAAGGTATTTATTTAATAGACATGATGTAAATCTCTATTTTAATGGGTGATTAAATGGATGATAGATATATATCCATGAGTGAGTAAGGCGCCACATGTTGATGAAGCATCAAGCTTCAAAGGAAATCAGTAACCTTAACCCTCCTAAGAAATGGCCATTGGCTGTTTGGGAGACAAGATGGTGTATAACCAAGACTGGAATATGATGCAGGACCTGCTGGAGCACCAGGGGTATCACTGCCCTTCCACACCACACGTGCACACGTAGTGACAGGTGGGATTCCATACTGAGAAATGGGTGCAGGAGGGTAGGTACACACTTGAGGAAAGAACCACTTTGGTACCCTAAGAGTTTCTCAAACTGACAATTCTCTTCTCTCCCATCTGGAGAGGCAGAAGCTGACCCAGCGGATAAGCTAACTTGACTCTTTCAGTATGATCATTCTATTTCTGGACAGGCCTAGCTGTTTATGTAGCCCTTCCCTGTGACTGCTAAAAGTAGCTGCAAGATTATTCGACCTTCCTCCAACCTGCTGATGAGCACCTGCTCATGGATGTCATCAGGGGCTCTGCCCACACACCCCAGCAGTCCTGTGCCGGCTCCCGCTCATTAGCCCCGTTTACCATCAGATAGGACTGAGCAGGGCTGGCAGAGATGCTGGTAGATCTCCTTCCTAGCTAACATCATTTAGAGTGAAGATATTTTTAACCATGTTTGGTTTTCCAAGATGAGAAGCAGAGGGAGATGCAGCTACTGCAATGAATGCTTATGGGATTACTGTGGATGCAAACTTGAAACCTGCCTGGCACAGAAGAGTTTTTACATGAATACTGTCTCTCCCTGCCAGCCAAGGTTCTGTGACAATACCAACAACAAACTACTTTTTGCAAAATAGCTCTAACTAAACATCAGTGCATTGCACAGTGCCCAGCACATCCTCTCTCTCTCTCTCTCTCTCTCTCTCTCTCTCTCTCTCTCTCTCTCTCTCTCTCTCTCACTCTGTGTGTGTGTGTGTGGTGTGCACACACAGAGAGAAGGAAATGATATTAACCTGTGTTTGTTCTTACATTATGAAGCTGTTCATAAAATTTTATCATTTGAAGAAAATCACGTTATAAGCAAATATTCTGCAAAAAAACATTATTTAAAGTGATGATCTGTTAGGTATAATCATGGATGTTTAGATGTGCTATCCTTTTCTGTGTTGATGATTTTCTTCACTATACACATTCATTAATCAGAAAGTCGGAATTAATTAGAAAAAAATCTTGTCAATTGGGTTTTTCCTGCCACAGTTCTTCTTGGATCTGTGACATTCACTTTCTGATGCTGGAACATCTGGTGCTTCTGCACACAACAGCTTATTCTTGACTATCCACTGTGGCATTCCTGGGTTTCTGAGTCAGGCCACAGATTTCTTCTCCTTGCCTGATGCTTTAGTATCAAAAAAATGAAACTTAGGTGCCAGTCTCTGGCCAGGTTGGTCTTGAAGTGAAACAGTGAGACTTCTCATCTGTTACTCTCAGATATGTTAGCATCTAGCCAGGATCCTGCGCATTTCGGCAAAGAAAGGAATTAGAACACTGTTTTCACAATTTTTTATTTGTCTAATCCTGGAAGCTAAAGTGTATTTGCTTCTAAAATAAAGGAAAGTGAATCAAAGGTCATGGGGAGGTGACTGGCTTTCCTGCTCCGTGAAAAAGAACAAGGTGGACCTGGGTGACATGTAACAGCAGGGCATTAGAAATGGCATGGGAGTATCCAACTGTAATTAACCTTTGGCGCTCCCTGCCCTGTGATACGACTGAGGCCAGCATCTTAGCTGGCTTTCAAAAATAGTGTAGAAGATTATGTGCATTCAAATCAGATCCCATAATTATACCAGGTGTGCTTAAAATTATTAGCACTATCCATCTCTCCAGACATGGGTAGAAGATTTTTGGCTACTGTGAAGAAAGCACTCTAACACTAATATACGCAACTTGGCTATAAGCTTATTTGTTGGACAAAGCAAGGCCATGCTTGCAGCCAAAGTCACTTAGCACTTTGCCATTCAGAAATTCTTCTCCCTTACATTTTCATATAATTTCAATATCATTCTGTGAGGCAGGTAATTAATCTTTCCATTATCATAGATTTGGAACTCAAGGCACAGAGAGTTTATCTGATTTACCTGGAATCACACAGCTAGTGAACAATAGATCTCTAACGCCAACCAAGATGTAAGGACTGTTAATCTCTGACCAGATTCTATAGGTTATATCAGTGATCACTTAATGGAATCACTCAGAGAGCTTTTCAAAAATAATATGTCACAGTACCAATTTCTTAAACTCCCCTTCCTTCATAGACCCTTGTTTAACTGGGATCTGGAAATTAATATTTTTTCCTAAGTTCCTCAATAGGCTCAAAGATACAGCCAAGTTGGGAATCAATGTGTTAGATTAAAATGATGATGCACTGTGGTGTGTGATGCATAGTACAGGCTGTTTCACGTATGTCACTAGGAGCCTTCTGCATTAGAGAAGGATGAAGACTGATGTTTCACCCTGGTGTTTTGTGCCAAGTAATTGATTTCCTACTAGGTATAATTTAACATCAAGGAAATAGACTCCCAATCTAAAATGAACTTGGAGCTTCCAGGTTGGGAAACACCATACTCCCAAAGCCACTAGGCCAAGAACCATTCTCCTTAAGGACAGAAACTCCTTTATCAGGACCTTGCTCTATATATCTCTTCATCTGCCTGTTGATTTTATATACTCACCACAACCTGCAATTCCTTTGAAATAACAATTTGATTGGGTTCTAGTGCAAGACGGTGATGTAGGAAGAATCTGAACACACCTACTCCCATAAAACCAGATCTACAACTACATGCGGAATAATTTACTCAGAAGGAGACCTGAAAACCAGATGAATAGAACTTCCACATCAAGTTCCAAGGGGCAGCACCAAGACTCGTAGCAGAGACAGACACATGCTCTTGTCAAAGGAAAAACCACACTCCAGGTATCTAGTAAATGCACAAATGAAGGTAAAAAAGAAATCTAAAATATACCTTTATAGAAAGACATCTAACTTCAAGGGAAGAGAGAAAGAAAAAAAGGGAATAGAAAGGAACCACAGAAATGGCTAGAAAACAATAAAAAACATGGCAAAACTTACATACCTGTCAATAAACAACTTAAATGCAAATGGAATAAATTCTCTAATCGAAAGACATAAAGTGGCTGAATGTGTTATAAAAACAAAATGCAGTATACCTGAGACTCACTTCAGGGATAAGGATAGACACAGACTGAAAGTAAAGGGATGGAAAATGAAAACATTAATTTGGAAAGATATTTTTGCCCCTGTGTTCATTGCAGCACTATTCACAACAGTCGAGATATGGAAACAACCTAGGTGCCTACGAATTGGTGAGTGGATAAAGAAGATGTGTAGATATACACAATGGGATACCACTCAGCTGCAAGAAATGATGAAATCTTGCCATTTGTGACAACATGGAGGGACCTAGGTGGAGTTATACTCAGTGAAATAAATCAGACAGAGGAAGACAAATACCATATGGTTTTACTCACCTGTAGAATATAAAGAAGCAAAACAAACAAAACAATACAAAACAAACTTAGGTTCTGACAATAAAATGGTGGTTATCAGTGAAGAGGGGATGTTGGAGACCAGATATAATCAGTAAAGGGGGCCAATTGTATGTCGGTGATTGGAGACTAGCCTTTTGGTGGTGATTACATATCATATATAACAGATGTCAAAGTATAAAACTGTAGAGCTGAAACATATGCATATCATAAACCAAAGCTACCTCAATTAAAATTAACTAATAAGAACTAACAGTCAAAAAATGTCCCTTCACTGTGCTTTAAATAGAAAAGAAATGAAGGGCTGGTGAGGATCAGAGTCTGGGAGTCTTTTGGACCAGGCATTGGTCTTTTAGTTGCTAGATGGTGTGAACGTTCCAGAAGTGCCAATAAAGGAATGGAATGGCCTAGGCATCTGTGCAATGGGGAGAGGGTTGAGAATATTGGAACAGCAGGAATTTTGCCAACTAGTGCAGAGATATCCTATCATTTAGCAATTGTTATGGCCTTGCAGGTTTATATTGACAGATACCATCTTTGGGTCTGCTTCCACCCCAACATTGTCTGCTAAATGTTTGCAAACCATGGGAGAGGCAGAAATACAAGTTCTGAGTTATAGTGTTTGTCATTTTCTAGTGTAAATATGCTCTCACCTTACCAATTTTTAGCTACCAAAATGACGTCACTAGACATGGAATTGGAAAGGGACATACAGTAGCCCACTATTACATACCATTCATAACACATGGATATAATTGACATATAACCTCCTGGAGAATGTAGCAAACTAGGAAGTGATCATTTTCAACCACCTTTTTAAAGTGTAATTTGTTTTGTAAGTTTACACAATTTTTAACTAAGACCAAGTTTAATAATCAGCTAATAAAATTCATGAAAATTTAGCAATTGACACTCAGTAACTGTACAATGAGATTCCACCTCACCATGGACCTGTCCCCTATCCAAACATTAATGTCATTCTTGGAAGGACAAGCTTAGAAGGTCCTTAATGAATAGTATATATAGTGTCTGAGAAACACGTCCCTCAATAGGATCCATAAACAATTTATGGCAGATTAACTCACTAGATTGACAGATGTATTATTTTGTAATGTCCTGGAAGAAAAGACAAATAAAGAAGAAACATCATTTTCTTTATAAAACTTCATTATAAAGAATGTGGAAATAATAATACCAAATCTCAATAAGATATATAAAGCATCGTGACTAAAAACATTTCTAGGTGAATCATAGTCACCTTTACTTTTAGGGGGTCGACAAGACAAAATTAGCATTTCGTGCACAATTCATATTGATTAGAGACTATGCCAGCATTTCTGAAGGCTGCTGTGATAGCAAAGAAAATGGAAGGAAAAAAAAACAAGAGTTACAAAAATTAGTCTTCACCCCACCCATTGACTGTGATTAGACAGACACAACAGTTGAGCATATGCAACATCAAGGGATGAGAGGAGAAGGCATGGAATGGACAATGAACCTTGGAACAATGTAGTAACTGACAAGTAGAGCGAATAAGGACAGACACCTGGAGGGAAAATAGTTATATTATAAAGACGAAAGAGGAGATTTGGGGGCATAAGAGGTGGGCCTTTGGGTTCTTAAGAAAAGGTTGCATAAAAACCCACGAAAGCCCAAAGGTATATAAACGATGCTGCAATGAGTGTAGATGGCGTGATGGACAGGGGTCATAAACAATATCTGGGAGATCTTTGCCAAGGAGCATGGACATTACCCTGTTGACAATATAGGGGAGTATATATTAATGAGGAGAGGAAAATTCTGACATATATGTTTAAGACAGCAATCTTGGCTACTCTGACAGCAGTGTCACAGATGGATGCATTCGATTGGTTTGGGAGATAGGATGGGGGTTGGGGAGCCCAGCTGGAGCCCGTTTGAATTGCTCTGCTGATATAGGGGAAGACGGGAATTTCACCTTTACTACTTTTCAAAGTAGAGAAAGAATGGACTGGAAAATTATTTAGAGAATAAAATCACCAAGACTTGATGACTGATGGATATGAGTGGACAGAAAAAAAGGAAAAAAACAGATGAATCAGAAGTTTTTAAGTTGAGTAATATGAAGATTGTGACTGGAAGTGGAGAAAGCAGGAACTGGGCCAAGTTTGCAGAAGCACAGTATGAAAAGGCCTGTGTCAGATCATCCCTGGAAGTCCCCCTACTTGATGTAAATAAAGCCAGCAGCATTTGAAGCAAAGCAATTCTTTCTTGTGCCTTCCTTCTACCTGCATACGCTGCACACGTGGCCCTGTCTTGGAGAGATGTTCTATCTCACCAGTAAATGATGGAGAATAGAGCCAGCGTTTTTTCTGGTGGGGTAGAGAATCCTGTCCGAAAGGACAAATCCGCCATCAGCCTTGGCCCACACACTGTTCTTTGAAAGGCAGGGCCCTGGGCGACCAGGCCACCTTCCACGGTGACAGTGCTATGCCTCACAGCCGAATGAGCAATTTTTGCAGCAGGGTGATGTCCTAGAAAGGGGAGGCTCCAGGTTCCCTGCGCCACCCAAGGAAGGGTGGAGCTGAACAGTGAGAAGACGCTAGTAACGACTGGGAGGGAAGGGGAAGGAAAGGACAGAGATGGGGAAAGAAGACTTGAAGGAGGCACATGGAGCAGAGAGACATGTGAAGAAGCCACACTTGCTTCTCAGTCTGGACTCGCACCAGGACTTGAGGGACATGGAAGGAGACGTGGATGAGAGACCCATGGGAGCATGACAATGGCAGCCTTTATCATGACTTGGGTTTTGATTTTGCTCTTTACCTTCCAGGCTTGCTTGGCCCCTTCTGCCCCTTTCCTGTGGGGTTCCCATCAGAAGGTGTTTTAGACTGTGGTATTATTCTGGGCCTCAGGGGGCCTGCTTTGGGCCAACCCTGTTTGGCTGGGCATTTACCCATGAGGGGATGGGTAAGTTTTGGTGTTAAATTGGAAATTATTTTTAGCTAGAAATTCTTTGTCTTCTCTCTATTGCACATTAATTATAGCAAAGTGCTTTTCCATTGAAGATCTTACTCACTAGAGTACGTCTTGTCTTCATGTGGATGATGGCAGAAACTATTTTGAGCAGGCAGGTTAGGGGTCCGTGGGGGCCCCTCAACCTGCCCACTAACACTGCCACTTCTGTGTTCTTTTAGCTTCAGTGCTTTACCTCACAGCTTACACTTAGCTGTTAAGTCATCGAAGTCACAGCATCCAAACATAAGAGGAGCACTTCCTCAATGCTGGGGAAGTGTCCAGATTCTTCCATGTCTTTAAGAAAAAGACACTCAGTCTTCACAGCAAACCAAGTCCTCATTTTGTTTTCCTGTCTGAGCGAGGCCGTCAGCTCCTCTCACTCTCTCCAACTCCCACAGTTAATTACCTCCCTCAGGTTTTCACTGAATGCGTGACTCAGCAAAACGACTCTTTAAATGAGTTTTCACATTTAGCAATGCAGCCCACATGCAAACTGGAGCTGAGACTGACTTTTTAAGTAAATATTCCGAGACTTTTATATCAAATTAGTGTTTTTATTCAAACAATCGCCCTAGCGGGTAGCACACTTCTTCCAATTATACAGTCACTGCTAAATCACAGCAAGAACATCTCTTCAGGACTTGGTTCAGGCATATGTCAAGTGTAAGGTGGAATTTTCTGGAGGGATATGACTGACTCCCTGCCCTCACCATTTTGGGACGGCTCTTGGAAAAGAAAGAGGTCGTGGAACTTTTGGTCTTACAAAGCAGGTCACAGCCCTTCTGACCTTGGGGAATGTACATACCTGCCTGCACAATGAACACAGAAGACTCACCTGAGGCAGGCAGGAGACAATAACAGGTACATCTATTTTTCTCTCCTAGAGCTAATTGTTCTTTATTCTACTGTACTGTAAACATTTGTGAGCATTTCTCGACAGACTTGGCTTTCTTACATATGTGTACATCTGATATTGCTTACTCTTTGTGGGGTCTGTCTCCCCAAAAGTTTCAGTTAGACTTTTCTCAATCTGCCCAGGCTAGGCCTCTTCCAGTAACTGTCAACTTGGTTATGAACTAAAGGCCCTATAATTCTCAGGCAGCCTGTTACCATTACTTAAAGAAAGCAGATTATTGTAAATTAAGAGTAGTGATGGCCTTAGAACTTTTTTGTCCTTTGCCTATTTCCTAATCAAAGAAGCAATCACTGCTCTCCCTTTTATGACCCAGAATAATATAATTTGGGGTGCATTATCCAGGTGTAGGTTATCAGAGAGCATGTTCTCTTGCAGTCTGAGAATTTCATCTTCATTCCCAGAGTCAGGATGAGGTCACCCCTTCCTCATCTGTCATGAGAAGTCTCCCCCTCACTCTCTCCTTGATGTTCCAGATCCCTAAGAACAGGATAAAAATTCCCAGTCTGCTCATTATTGTTTAGAATTTACACCCACGTAAATTTTCCATGTGTGTGGTATTAAATGTGTGTGGTATTAAATGTTGGGCTTTTCTCTGACTACTCTGTTAATTTGTCTCTAAAGCCAGCCTCAGAATAACCCAGATGGGATGAGGAGTTTGCCCCAGGCGCCTGACACCAGGAATACATGGTTTCTCTCTCTTCTACACTGTCGTGGAGAGGTATTCTGTTGGCATAACACCATTCATTTGCTATGAACTAAAGGCTTATGTCCCCCCAAGTTCATATGCTGAAACCTGATCCTCAATGTGATGACAGTCAGAGTTGGGGCCTTTGGGAGGTGATTAATTAGATGATTAGAGGTGGCGCCCTCACAAGTGGGATTAGTGCCCTCATAAGAAGAGACAGGATAGAGAGGAGCCCTCTCTCCACCAGACAAGAAGGCAGCCACCTGCAGAAGAGTCCTCCCCAGATATGAGATTCACCAGCACATTGATCTTTGCCTCTGCAGCCTTCAAAACTGTGAGAAATGCATAACCACAAAATATGGAATTTCGTTATGGAAGCCTGAATTGACTGATAAAGTTTTACTTACCCATTACATGTAATACAGGAATCGAAGTACTTTATCTGTTTATGTTCACAGCAAGTTTGATTCTCAAAACCCCTTCAAAAGTCACCTTTAGGGCCTCCCCTGGTGGCGCAGGCGGTTGAACGCAACGGAGTGAAGCTGTTCGCAGCCTCTGCCCCACCTGTTCGTTCGATCCCAGCCAGCTGGCGAGAGTCCCACATGGCGTGGCAGACCTCTCTTGTCTCGCATGTGGCTCCCCTCAGCAGTGTATTTCAGTCAGTTGCCCATTCTGTTCCCTGCTCTGTCTCTGGTGAATCCTCTCACCCTCCCGTGAATCTGGCCTGCACCCCGGTTCTTGCATAAATAAATACATAAATCTTAAAAAAAAAAAGTCACCTTAAATTGAAAAGCAATATGAATAAGCACATAGGATTATACAGTTTGGAATAAAAATGAGGTACTTTTTGAAAAATACCGGATGGTCTCACTCATAGCAGGAATCTAGAAAACTTAAATAAGGGACCAGGAAAATGAATAACTATAAGAAAGTGAAAATCAGAATCAACAAAAAACTATGAAACAGAGACACTTTTGGGGGGTGGGGGGTGGGAGGGGAGGGATTGGGGTCAGAATGGGGGGGTTGCAATTGTATGGGGAATATAAAAATAAAATTTATTATTTAAAAAAAATGTATCTTTACAATTAAGAATGCAAAGAATAAAGAAAAGACTCAAAATGTACAAAAAGAAAAACAAACAATAAAACAAGTAGAACTTGTAATATACAAAGGAAAAGCCAAAAAGTAATTGACAATAGACTTTTCAACAGCAAAATTGCAACACAGAAAACAAAGGAGTGATATCTTCAAAATTTTAATAAAAAATTATTTCAAACAAAAAAAAGAGGTACTTTTTTTTAATATGGCTCACAAGTTAATTTTTAAGACTATATCTTTAAAGAGAATGGAAACTGAGCTTCATTTGTTAAAAAAAAATATGTATAGCCCCATTACTCAATACTTAGACCATGTATGTAATACACATAAGTATTTAAAAAACATAAACAGATTTTTCCACAAGCAATAAATTATCTTTTCCCTTATTTTCATGCACATTCTAAAAGTAAATAGGCTACTTTATTAAAGATGCCAGATAGCCTTACAATAATTTATAGATATTGGATCTTTTGTTAAAGAGCGCAGACTGAGACTCAGAAGTAAAAAGAATTGAAAAAGTTAATTGTGTATCAGTTTTTCCATATCCCAAAGACACATAAATTTTTTTTGCCCAACAGACTAACAAACTAAATTTGACTGGTAGCCTAGATGGAAACATAAAGAAAGGACAGAAGAGACTTATGGCTATTGTGGGCACCATGGTTGCTGCCTGCAGCAGGCAGCATGAACCCAGTTGTGGATTCCCCAACCCCTCTTGTTCTCAGGATTTTGCTTGGCACCCAAAGTTGCTGCTGGTTAAGTTAAATGTAGAGTCAGGCAGGGAGCCTCTCACCAGGACAACAATCTTGGTATGAGGATATCTGCTGAAAACAGCAGGCAGACATTGTGGCCAGATTAGCATAACCAGCTAGGCCACCTTGACAGGAAGTTTAGTGTAAACAGGAACTGGAGATAGGATATTTTGATCAGCAGCAACAGAGGTGGGTCCCCTCTAATCTCCATGAAGGGTGTGAGTCCTTCCTCCTGTGCCACTCCCAATCCCCCAGGCAACACTCCCCACTAGCTGTGCCAGATAATTATGCATCCCCAATCCACATCCCCACCAAGCACATCCCTCCACACATTCCCCCAGGGACATGCCCACCTTCCCTGAATCTGACTCCCAATATTGTGAGACTAGCCCAGGGAAGAGGCCATGTCATCTCTGGACTTTGTCTTTCCTTCCTCCTGCACCACTCCCAAGGCTGCCACCCCACGAGGTGACACCCAGTGCCATGAGCACAGCCCTCAGAGGTGGATGGGCAAGCGCAGCTTCATGCGCCACTGTCCCCTGGCCGGCCTGCCGACAGCTGGAAAAGGAAAGTTCCCTGAGTGAAATGCTGCCATTGGGTCCCCTCTACTTCCCATGAAGGGTATGAGTCCATCCAAGTGACCTCCAAGCTACACCTGTGGTCAGGCAGAAACAGCACCCAACACCTCACCAGGAGTTTGAAATCCCAGGTCCTGAGCCATGCCCTGGTGCTCCCTGTACCCCAGCACTTCCATCTGGAAAGTGCTGGGAAGTAATGAGCCCCAAGATCCTTCCACTGCCAGAAGATTCAGGCTTCGCTCCTTCAGGTCAGGTTTCCCTTATTTGACAGATTGTAAGAACCATCAGAAATGGACAGTTCTTTAAAAAAGTACAGGATGTTCATCTTTACCCCCAAATTTTCAGAGGACAAGCCAGGAAATGGAATTTTTAACTAGTTCTCAGACAACATTACTACAGAAAAACAATGGGTAATAAGTCCCCCCAAGCCCCCACTACCCAACTTTGATCTGATTTCAGAATGAAAGATAGACAGTATATTTTTCAAATAAATCCAGATATTAGCATTTTAGCTCCCACAGAACAGGGTCATTTTATCCACTGTTATTCTTCTACTGAATAGCTATCTAGCCGCTAACTTTATCTAGGGGATTCATTAAATCTATTTACATTTTAAATAAGAAAAATGCAGTTTGCAAGCATTTTAAATTTCTGCAAAAAAGATAAATTGCTACTCTTCTCCCAGAACAAAGGGGTTAGGGAGAAAGGTTGGAGGAAAGAAAATGGAACTCAAATCTCTCTGCAAGTAGTTCAGTACAACATTTTTTTAAAGATGTATTTACTTATGCATACAAGAGCTGGGGTACAGGCCAGAGATGCAGGGGGTGAGAGGATTCACCAGAGTCAGAGTGGGGAACAGAACAGGCAGACTGACCGAAATACACTGCTGTGGGGAGCAGCGGGCGAGACAGGAGAGGCCCACCATGCCATGTGGGTTTCTCCCTGGCCGGCCAAGGATCGAACTCAGTCTGTGGCAGCTACGAATTGCTTGATAGTATGCTGCTCAACCCCTTGAGCCACCAGGAAGGCCCCCAGTAAAATGTTTTCTAAAAAATGAATGAAAGGTCCAGACTTTCAAATCTTGGATGACACAATGCTCTTACTTGTCTTGGAGCTCAGAGACTGCGTATTTCCGAATTTTAATCGGTGCTTGGAATGCAACCAATATCTGCCCTTATCACTCCCTCTTCACTTTCCAATAATTTAAGGAGTACTTGGGTCATATGCCCAGACTGGCCAATAAATAAATGGCCAGGAGCCAGTTTGAGTGGCAGCAAAACCCATAAAACTATCCTGCGCATGAAGAAACTGGCTGAATTACAGGAGATCATCTCAGGGGAGGAGTGTGGCTTCTAACTGCCCTCAGTCATATTCTGATGGTGATATTGGACCCGCAGTTAGTTACTGTGCAGGGTGGTGGGAGAAGGAGCTTGTAGGTGGTACAGTCAGCTGACACAGACAGCAGGAACACCACTTTTGCACGTGCATAGAGCATTCCCAAAGAAACATTTTATCCTTTTGGTTAAATGTAAGAAATCTCTTGTTCACATGGTAAATGGTTTGCTTTTGGCAAAGTTTTAAAGACAAAAAGTCAACATCTGTGATCTATGGAGAAGGCAGAAACTGGAAACCAATGCAGATATTCTACTTTTCAAGTATGGTAAATATTTGATGGGGGGCATACTATGAATAGAGAGCCCTCTGCAGGCCTCAGAGTGGAGACAGAGGGGCAGGATCATTATGAGTCCAGGGAAATCATCTAATTTGGGAGCAAGACCTAAGCAAGTTACTGAAGGAGGCAAGAATTAGCTCAGGGAGAGAAAGCTGGAAGGAGATAGATAGAAGCTAATTCTCCAGCTGACCTTAGGTAAGAAGGATACTCTGGTCCAAGAAACAGCTAAAAGGGGTAGTGTGTAAATTGTACAAAGATTGGGTTCAATACTGAATTGAAAGAGGTGGTGTCCAGGGAGCAAATCCAGACAGAGCAGACATGGCCAGCAGGTGGCGCCATGCACATTGTCTTTTCCGTGCCAGCCTTGGACAGAGTTGGCTAAGGAACTTGGTATTTGAGAAAGCATCAACTGGGAAACAGCATAGCTGGGAAAGAACCAAGAGGACACCTTTCAAGCACTGAGGTTTGTTGCTTCTAGCTGCTACTGACAGCAACACATTGCAACCTTATCTCAGTTATTCCCACGGCCAGATCTGATTGAACACTCTTCAAATATAGGCATGGCCAAGGAAGATAGGTATATAAATGATCATATAAAAAATAAGCATTTAATGTTCCTGAGAAAGTTATTGCTCATCATTTAGTTTCATCCTACACCATCACCAGTACCTTTACAATCAAGTAAAGATGGTGAGGTTTGTACCATAGAGAAAAGGAGCATATGGCCTGCAAAGATCCAAACATTCAGGAAAAATGAATTCCAATCCAAATGCAACAGGAAGAATTACATAATTTTTAAAAAATTCTGTATTTATATAATAAGAAACAGAACAAAATAAACATTTGAGGACACATTTCTTGGGAGAAAGGAGCTATCAGTCAAAGTTTCCTCAAATAGCTTTCAAAATCTAAGAAAAATTTCCCACCCAGATGGACTAACCCCAGCCTCCTCCACTCTCCCAATATTCAACTTCACTTATAAAAATCCTACCTGTTCTTCAAGATGCAATTCAACAGAAAGTTATACGTCCAACCTGAAGTTACTTGGTTTTGGAATAAGATTTCCTGATACACTTCTCAAAATTTGGCAAAACCTAGCTTCAAAAATTCTTAATCTTTTCATACATGAACTCAAAAGAACCCTACATCAGTGGTTCTCAAACTTGAGTATCAGAGCAGGCAATGGTCTGTTAAAACACAATATTGTCTCCTGCAGAATTGCTGATTCAGTTGGTCTGGAGAGGACCTGAAGGTTTTCACTTCTAGCAAGAGCCTTGGAGATGCTGACACTGCTAGCTTGGGGAACATACTTTGAGAACCACTGCCCCACAATTACTGCAAGAGTCGAACAAGATAGTACATGTACAATTGTTCTACAAGGTCTAAATTGCTAAATTAGTATAAAGGAGACTAGTTTTTATGGTTACACAAATCCTTTAAGACTCCTCTGTCTCTCCAGCTCAATTTCTTCTGTGAGAACCTAACACAATTCTTTGCTGATGCTACCAATGGTCTGCATAGGATTGAAGTAATTTTCACTCTGTTTTTATTATGCCAACTAGACTTCACTGAGATTGTTCAATGCCCCGTAGTGCATGGCAGAGTGTCTTACCCCCAAGGAGCATCTGGGTGCTAAGTTGTCAAACTGAGGTGAACATCCCATATGAGACAACTGCCCTGCTCCCTGATGGTTGTGATGACAATACAGCGGGAAGGTATTACAGACACACTGTGTTCTTTTCCTGCACTGGATGCCTCAGGTCACGTCGAAATACTCTATTGTGTATTTGTACAAATCATGGAAGCTGAATAAACTGTACACTGTACTTATATAAGTGACAATTGCTCAGGAGCGTGCTTATGGCATACACTTTAACAGTCAGATATATGTTTCTAGAACGCTAATGTAAACCTCCCAAAGTTGACCTTTATTCCAGGAGTAAATCTCTTTCCAACTTCATTGCGTCTTCCAGTAATGGAATCTGCAATAGGTATGAAAACAGTGAGTTTTCTTTTAGAGTGAAAGAGCAAAATTCCTACAGAAATACATGTAAGGGTCCTGAATGTGGCAATGAGGGGCAGGCCTGTCCACTGTGACAAAATGACAAGCCAACTCTTAGGGGAGAACAAAAAGAGCACTGATGATAAGTGATAATGGCCACTAAACATTAAGGTGTTAAATCACCCATTATTCTTTGCATTTTAACAGCAAAGCCTCATTTATTCAAGGCAAAATAACTGAGTCATAATTATGGAAATTTGGGCATCAATGACCCATGGGATTATATATTTAGGAATGGAAAGACTTTCCCAATATCCTTGTTGACAGCTGCTTATTTTGCCCCCACATAAAGTCAAGCTTGGTCTATGAGGACTGGCAAAATGGAAAAATAAAATTTCGAAATGAACCTTTGCCCATTCATGACTCATTTGGTTGACACTGTTCTTGAGATATTACAACACACACTCTGAAGGGAAAAGTCAAAAATCTACACACCCCCCATTAACTGACAGGCAGGTAAGTTTTGTTTATCTTTTGCTATAAAATAAACCATCCCTTAACAGCTTAAAACAAAAATGTTATTTTTCTGGTTTTGCAATTTGGGCAGTGCTCAGCAGGCTTGTCTCTGCTTCATGTTGGATGCTGGGGCAACTCCACTTCCAGGAAGGTGAACACACATGGCTGGCAAGTTGTTCATTGTTGCCTGGGAGCTCGGCCATGATGTTGGCCAAGGACTTTGACACTTCTCCATGTGGAACACTCTGCTTAGATTGACCCACAGCACAGCAGCAGAGCCCAAGAGAGGAGAAGTAGAAGCTGCCAGACCTGCTGAAGTGTCACTTCTTCTCATTCTATTGGTTGAGCAACCAGAGCTAGTCCAGATTAAAGGGAAGATGTGATCCACACCTCTCAATGAGGACAGTGACAGAGAATGGGTGGCCATCTTTAAACTATTATTGCAGATTTAGCTAGGATCAGATATTAAATTAGCGAACACAGAGCCAAAGTCTACCTTTAAATCTTAAGACAATATATGACAGCACTGCTTCTCACTCTGTACTCCCCAAACCATATTCTGGGACTGAAGGAGCATCACTAAAAAACCTATTTGAAATGCAAATTCTCAGGTCACACCCCAGACTTACTGAATGAGAAAGTTGGTCCTCTCCAGGTCAACTGAATCAGCAATTCTGCAGGAGACAATACTGTGTTTTAACAGACCATTGCCTGCTCTGATGCTCAAGTTTGAGAACCACTGATGTAGGGTTCTTTTGAGTTCATGTATGAAAAGATTAAGAATTTTTGAAGCTAGGTTTTGCCAAATTTTGAGAAGTATATCAGGAAATCTAATTCCAAAACCAAGTAACTTCAGGTTGAATGTATAACTTTCTGCTTCTCTTCCTCCCCTATTCTGAATTTTACTGAACCAATTGTATAAGATGAAAATGAATTTAATTGTAGTAAATGGCTATGTTTACTTAGAAGAGAGAATAGCAAATGAACCTGAAGATCTGGATTCACTTGTAGTAATATGCAATGTTTACATATGATTTAACATTCTGAAAATATTTATTGGGGTTTCTACATAATAGATTTCTATCTCCACGGTGGTTAATCTTCAGTAAATATGATTTTAGTATCACATGGTTTTTACTTATTATGAGCTAACTGTCTTATTAAATTCCAATTAAATCCATATGTGAGGACATTAATTTTAAGTGCTACAGAAGAGCCGATTACAAAATCAATTACTGGCCTGAAGCCCCGGTGTTATTCAAAGAAAATGGTGGCCTCCACTTGTTGGTACCAAAAGAAAAGCAATTAAAAAGTTGCTCAGTCATCAAACATCTTGTAAACAAGATTTCAAAATGTAGCTATGAACATATCTGGTGAAAAAAAGGAAAGAAAAGGAAGCCATGAAGCTCATGTACAATTTGGAGAAAACAATATAAATTATAATAATTATTTGCCACTAAAATTCACAGTGATGTGCATTGTATGGATATCTCTCTATTCACAGGCACATGCATTTACACACTATGCAGAGCATGACTATGGGAAACAGAAAAGCTACAAAAAGCTGACACAGAACCAAACACTACTTCATAGCCTTCGGGCACTTAGTAGAAGACGCAGAAGCTCTCAGAGGGTATAATATTTAGTCTACATAGTGACAGCTCAGAACTCTCAGTCAACACCTCCCTTCCACGAAGTGTGGCAACAACCTCTCAAAGTCCCTCTTGCACAAAACACTTGCTAAAGACACATATTCCAATGAAATGAGACTTAGAAGGAGACGCCACATGAAGCAGGGCCTCGCCTCAAAGAAAATAGGAGCTGTGAGGCATTGAGCTCCCCAGAATGCTTTATTCTTTTTTCCCAACACATTTTTTCCTGTTACTTGTTCCAACTTTTCAGCTTTTCTGCTCTCTCAGAGGACAAAATTCTTGGCTTAAGGTGTTTCTGGATTCTGCATTGCTGCCTCTCACCCCCTTCAAAACACGTGATTCTTTATGTTACTGTTAGGGGGAAAGGATGTTCTGAGATAATTCCATACAGGCTTTGTGGACTCCACCCCCACCACTGACCAAAGCCATCAAGACATTGGAAATGACAAATCTCATCACCAAAGGGAGGGTTGCTGGGACCTGAGGGCGGAGTTAAGCTGCCAGGTTTGGTATAAAATCAGACACGTGGGCCTTGGGTTTTTCTCTCTCTCTCTACTTCCTGGCTCTTGGCTCTCTCCCAGCTCTCAGCATGCCCTTGGGATTCCAGGTCAGTGGAAATGGGTAGGACACATTTAAGACTTTATCTCCCTCTTTTCTCCCTGAGTTGTACACTTCCTCATTTCCCCTTCCCTTGTAAATAAACCTTTTATTAACCTTTTGTGTGTGCCTGCAGTTGAGTATTAAGTCCCTTTTAAGGGCACAGGTGAGGACCCACAGTCAGGCAACCCGTTTTATATTGGGGTTTCCCTGTAACATTACTACTGGCTACCAGCTTTGAGATGCCTCTAGGGGGCAGGCGCAAGCACCCTAAATTTCCAGTTTCTAGGAGAACCCAACAGAGGAAGGAGAGGCAGTGGGAGAAAAATGGAATTAGGGGATTCCAGGAGAGACCAGGAATCTGGAGGCACCTGGGATCCCTTCACTTTATAAATTGAGAAACACATCCCAGGTCACTTAGCAAAGGGGCAGGAGCAAATGGTTTGAGTCTGTGGGACCTAAATCTAGGGTCTGCAGCTCATTGGCTGTGACCTTGAGTAAGTCAGGCCCTCTCCACTCTGGGATTCCTGCTGGAGAGTAGAGCTAAAAATACTTTCCTCACCGATAGGATATTATACAGATTGAGAGGGATGTGTATGCACAGCACTCGCTGCTCCTGGTAAGTGGCTGGACACTTTGTGTCTGTGTCCGCAGTGCTCTGGAAGGATAAAGGACCAGGAAAATGCAGGGAAGCAAACACCTGCTTGTCCTGGGCTGCTTGGTTTGCAGCGGTGTGGCCGCCCAGCGCAGACCAGCCATGAGTCCTCACCTCTCTGTCAACTCTCAGCCACACCCCAGTAACAAGTCGTAAATTCCACAGGCGAGGCAAAGGATATACCCTCCAGATGTTTATTTCTTTGTTTTAATTTCAGGTTGTCTGCTTAAGATTGCATCTGAGAGCCGAGTACCCTGGATGATAACCCAGCAATTGGGGGTTCTGTGTGGTGTGAGGCTGTGGATCTTCCCTTCTGCCTTTCCCAGCTGTCCCCCTCGGGTCTCCTGCTGCTCCCCAAGCCAAGGACACATGTTTCTGTGTATACTACAGGGAGGGAACAGCAATGCTACTTGTTTCTTAACTAGCAGCTGCCTACGGGAGCATCATTAGCATGAGCATGAAACCTCTCGGGTGTCCTTTCCAGGTGGGGAGACTGAGGTAAGAAGCAGACAGGAAAAAGCCACACAGAATAAGAAAAGCCTGCTCTGACCAGGGTCACTATTTGGGTCTCATTTACATACTTGCCTGGGGGAACTCCAAATTGCTCTAGGCTGGTCTTGGGGCTTCATCTGTATGATCTCTGAACTTCAGGATGTGGGCCTATTGGCAGAGTTTAGCCTCCAGAGGACCATGCACCCTAGGCAAAGTCCTAGGGTGGGGATGGGGGCAGTGCACAAAGAAAGGAGGCATCTTCACCAGCAATACTGAAAACACAGGGTAACTTGGAGACTAGTGAAGCTAAAGGGCTGGACTAACAAGCAGAAGCCTGGCTGTTCGGAGAGGGGGGGGTGTCGGGGAGTGGATGGAGACAGAGAGAGAAAGAGAGAGGGAAGACTCCCTCCTGGGCTAACAGAGGCACAGAAGCAGATTAGGATACAGAGCTTCTTTCCAAAGTATATTCCAAAAGGCAGGCCCCTCTCATCCTCCCCACCTGCAGCTCAGTGGTTCCCAAACAGCAGGGCATCACTTTGGAGCTTGTAGGAAAAACAAAATCTCTGGCCCTGCCCAAACCCACTGAATCACAAACTCTGGAGGTGGGACAGTGATTTGGGGTATAGCAGCCTCCAGGTAGCTCTGATGCTCTAGTTATCTCTCTGTGTGGAAGAGGGCGGGTGACTTTACTGACATGAAAATTTTACATTCTTCAGTTTTGTGAAGTAATAAGCCTGGCTTTATTATGTGGAAAGCTGGTTCCCCTGATCTTGGCAGGCTATAGCAATCCATGTGGCATGAAGCTTCTATGGAAATGAAGCTTTTCTCTATAGAGTGAGTATCAACCTTGACCTGACATTGGGACCATCTGGTATAAAGAGCTTTACATAGTATAAATACCTGTGACCCACTCCCAGAATTGTACGTTTAATAGGTTTGGGGCAGCCTAGTTATCAGCCAGGAAAAGACATGGGGGAACTTGGAATGCATATTACTACATGAAAGGAACCAACTTGAAAAGGCTACGTGTTGTGTGACTTATCCAAATGATCTTCTGGAGAAGGTGAAATTTGGGGGCAGTAAAAAGATCAGCCACTGCCAGGGCTTGGGGTGGGAGAGGTATGAATAGGTGGAGCACAGAGAATTTTAGCACATTGAAGAGATAATGTGAGAGTGATGGAAATGTAACAGGGTAATCCCCAGGGAAAAGGGGGGGGGGTCCAGGCTTCCTGCCCCACCAAGGTAGGTTTCAGCTGAGCGGGGAGAAGCAGAAGACAGGGAGAAGGAAGAAAGTGGATCAAGAATACCTGGAGGAGGCACATGGGCAGAGAGGCAGGTGAAGAAGCTGTGTTTGCTTCTCAGCCTTGGACTTGTACCAGGGACTTGGGGGACATGGTAGAGGACACTTGAGACAGAGACCCATAGGGAAGGTGACAATGGCAGCCTTTATCTTGACTTGGATTTTGCTTTGGCTATTTTCCTTCCAGACTTGTCTGGCCCCTTCTGCCCTTACCTGTGGGTCCCCACCAGAAGGTGCCTTAGATGTGTGGCAAGCTTTTGGGCCTCAGTGGCCCCGCTTTGGGCCAAACATGTTTGGCTGGGCATTGACTTACAAGGGGATGGGTAACTTAGGATGCTTGATTTGGAAGCTATATTCTTTCTCTTTTTCTTATCTCTATCATTCACTCATTTTATTATTATTCCTTTCCATTGAAGAGCTTACTCACTAGATTACGTTTTGTATTGATGCAGTGGATGGCTGAACCCATTTAGAGTGGACAGGTTTGGGGGTCTCAGGGTGCCCCTCATTCTGCCCTGTAACAGAAACATGTCATTAGACATTTGTCCACACCCAGCAGTACAAACTTGGGTTTATTTTATAAAGACACTGAGGGTTAAATATAGAAAGAAATAAGCACATGGGGCCTCCCCTGGTGGCGCAGCAGTTGAACACTGGGCTGTGAAGCTGCCCGCAGCCTCTGCAGCACCGGTTCGATTCCCGACCATCAGCGAGGGGCCCACATGGCGCACAGACCTCTCCTGCTGTGCCCACTGCACCCCGCAGCAGTGTATTTCATCAGTCTGCCTGTTCTGCTCCCACTCTGGCTCTGGTGAATTCTCTCACCCTCCCATGCTTCTGACTGCTTATATAAATAAATGAATCTTTAAAAAAAAAAAAGAAAGAAAGAAAGAAGCATATACATAGGTTATTATATAAAAACATATTTCTTTGCTTAGAATGCACAACACCAAGCTGAACTATAGTAGAGACTATGCACTCCAGCTGATTCTGATGTGTCAATGTAGGTCCATCAACTGTAACAAATGCCCCACTCCAGGGGTGATATTAAAGCCAGGGAGGCTGTGTATGTGTGGAGGCAGGGGTTGATGAAAATCTCTGTAACTTCCTCTGAATTTTGCTGTGAACTTTAAACAACTCTTTCCCAAAAAACAACAAATTCATAATTAAAAAATTTTATGTTCTTGATGCTTGATTGACTACAATGAGAAGCAGCCCATTTAAACAGCATTAAGATTATAATGACCCTCATACGCTATACACAAGAGTCGGCCTTCTGGTCTACTAAGGTTCAGCCATGTGACTTCCACTTCTCCAATCAGACCTACCCAAGGGAGCTTTTGATTTGGAAGTGAGGAAATGGGTAGGTGTGGGAACCAGTATTTTGCAGCCAGGGTTGGTGGTGTAAATGACGTGTTCTATGGTTGGAAGTGGGGCTGCAGCAGACTGCTTTCCAACCATGGTGAGGACAATGTGGTTCTGGTCTTTACCAGACCAGTTCTTCATAGTATTTCCAGGAATCATCCTGGAAATCAGCCTAGATTTGTCTCTCTGGCTCTTCTAGTGACTCTGGAGTTAAAGAAGCAGCCTGGGCTCCAAGCCCAACTCAAAGACTTACGAACTCTGATGTCACTGCTTATGCATCAGTTTTCTTATCAGAAAAATGAAGGAAGTCGGTATTTATCCCATAGGATTGTGGTGAAGTATAAAAGAGTTAATTTATGTAAAGTATTGAGATGTAGCCTGACACAGTGAACACATTAGTGTTAGTCATTATAGTGTATTATTGTCACTGCTGCTTCTTTATTACTATTGATATTATTGTATCTCCAACTAGATAGAGTGGATTTTCTTCTCTACAACTAAGAACAATGATTATTATAGAGTGGAACTCTGCACTTGATTTTTCAGCTAAAGAAGTATCAACATGTATATATAACATGCACATTATGTAACATTATATATAACCAGTATATGGGTTTGTGCCAGGGAAAAAAACAACAAAATCAGGATATAAATGTACAGGAAATTAGCAGTATCTTGATAGGTCATTTAGCATTTAAAATATAAAACAGAATGAACACAATTTTTAAGAATCATTAAAGGGGTCAGAAGATGATAGAATGAAATACAAATAAAAAAAAATCTAACTTTATTACAATTATATAAAATAACCTCACTCAAGGGGATGGGGGAAAAGGTGCTGATTTAAGCAACCTTGTAAATGAGCAGAAACTGTATAAGACTAAAGGAAAAATAAACTATGTAAGCATTGTATTCCAGTTGATAAAGTGTTTCCCAAGGGAATGATACTGTTATGCATATGTGCTAGAATCAAACAGTTAAACAGATGCATGGCAGGGGCTGGGGGGTCAGGCTTCTCACTGTTGGAATGGGCAATGAAGATAAGAAAAGGGGAAATCTAGAATGATTCTGTGGTCATGGATTAGAGTTGCAACATCAGTATGAACTCACATGTAATTTAATATAGACACAGATGGTTAAACATCTGTATATATTTGTATACACCTATGTAAATAGGTTTATATACATGGATCATTTTATAATCATATATTTCTTTACTTAGTTAGCTGAGATATTCTATAAGGAATAACACCTGACCAGCAGACTTAATACCCAGCTTTTGGTTTCTAATATTCTGCAATGAAAGAACCAGGGCATCTTGAGAAAATGGTTGATGACAGGGTGGTAAGGGAAGTACAATGAATTTGGAGCATTTTTAGGGCAGGAATTAATATAGTGCTATAAAACAAACTAGAAAAAAGCTACTTCAAATAACAGAGTATGTCAATAGCACATAGGAGCCAACTGTAAGAAACCCCAATGGTCCAAGTTAGATAATTTGAACAACAAAGCAAATAAAGTAGTACTGCATTATAATCCAAAGTACAAAATAAATACCCATGAGTGATTAGAGATACAAATCAATGATTGAAAAAAGAAGTAACAGAGGTGGAAGGCACAAATCAGCTGTATTGAAAGGGCGCCATGTAACCTAGGTACTCTCTGTTCTTTAATTGTGAACTGTGTATCGTGATATCATTCCAAAAGTGTAGAATGGAAAGGAGGGGAGAGAGTAACTTTGTAGTGGAGAAATCTAGCAAATACTCCTTCAGGTGATCAAGGTTGACACCAAAAATGTTAAGTCAAATTGGAAAGTATGTACCCTGATAAGACAGGAGAGGAATGACTGTAACATATGTGGCCTCCATCCCTAAGACCAAAACCTATAATCCCACTCTAATGATGAGAAACACAAATCCAGATTAATCAGCACTTCTCCAAATTGCTAAGGTAATCAGAAACAAGGAAAGTCTGGGAAGCTGCAGGAGCAGGAGAAAAAACAGCCAGATAGAATGTGCTATCCTGAATGCAGCCTGGACCAGAAAAAGAACATTGGTATTTAAAAAAACAAACAAACAAACAAACAAAAACCCAACTAAACATATCTGAATAAAGTATGGGCTTCAGTTATTTTTTTAAAAAGGGAGAGGAGATAGTATTGAAGAACTTGTTGATCTCTACATTTGAAAGACCCAGATCCAGCAACTGGAATGGACACCCTGCCACAGAGCCCTGTTGGGGTCCACCAGAGATGACAGAAATCTTTGGTAGTGGACCCTATTCTGTCACAGCAGTAAGCTGTGGTTTGGACTAGCAGTATGACCTGGAAAGTCTATATTAGCCAAAGACTAGAGCATTAAAGTAGAGTTAAATCCACTTTAAATGAAACCCAGAAATTTGGGAGGGACACATTTCATCATGAAATTAATAGGAGCATAAAAAATACTGGCAGCTGAGAAAACACATCAACAAATGTAATGTCTACTCCTCATGCTGACCAACCCCAGCTGAGTAAGGCAAGAGATGACGCCAGATGAGAGGTAGAGGAGCAACTAAAAGGACCACAATTCTTTCTAAAAATCACAGAAGGATAAATTAGAAATGCAATAGGCATTAGTGGTATTTCTACTGACATCATTTTGATAAATATCAAACAAGAGGGCAACTAAAGTGACAATTTAGATGGGTAGTAGAGTCTGCGAGAGGTAGTAGAGTCTGCAAGGACTATGCAATAGATGCTTCTTAAAATGTATTATTCTTGCTTCTACTCAGTTACTTTGTCATGTCATTTTGCTTAGTCTTCAAAAACAGTTGTACTTTGTAAATGTGTTCAAAGGGTATAGATATACATTTATGTAAATACCTATATCTAAATATAAACACATGTAGATATATATTATTGCATAATGATTAATAGGATTTAAAACTTTTGAGCATGAATAGATTGCTTAATCTGGTAATTTTTAATGATCTTTAAAGAAGCATAATAGTCATAATTTCATTTGATCTCTTATGCAATTTTGTAAGGCAGTAATACCAGGTACTAGAATTCTCATTTTACAGATGAGGAAGTAGGTCCAGAGAGGTTAAGTGATGACTCAAGGTCACAGAGTTAGTTAAAAGAACTTGTGATAGTTGAGATAATAAAACACATCCAGGCACATAAAACATTCAAAGATTAATTAGAAGTTGATGATTTTCTGAATTGAATTTCCGAGCTCAAAAAGCATCCTCCTAACTAAAAAGAGTTCTACACAAACAAATCAACCTTGTCTGCCTAAGAAATACAGCTGGTTCTTTTTGAGGGTGAAAAACAAACTTGCCTTCTTCAAGCTTGCAGATGAAGTAGAAATATTGGTGCAAGACTTTTATAGTTCATTAACTGTCATCCAGAGCAAGGAAGATTTGTGACTTGCTTAAGGGACCGTTAGGCAGGGCGATGACAAACATGCCAATAGGTTTAATTCCTTAGCAGTAGCCACGTCAACAGACCAGGAGACAACCAGCCCCCACACTCAGGCAATGAAGATGTCAGTCACCCTCAGAATTGAATTCTTTGAGACTGCAACTAAAAAAAAAATTCTAGAGGATTGCATATTCAGAAAGATTTTTTTATGCTTTCTAGTGGTTTCCATTGTAGAATCAATATTTATAAGCCACTTCTAGAAGACCTATTTTGTGAGCATTCAAAACTATAAATTGAGAATTACAGACATCAGCTCCACATTCCTAGTTCTTTAGATTTATATTCAACATTTCCCAGATGCCAAAATGAAGAACAAAAACTGAACTAAAATTCATAGCAAAAGAACAATTAACG
The DNA here is from genome assembly GCF_014898055.3 of Talpa occidentalis. Classification (NCBI taxonomy): domain Eukaryota; kingdom Metazoa; phylum Chordata; class Mammalia; order Eulipotyphla; family Talpidae; genus Talpa; species Talpa occidentalis. The sequence goes on from NW_023601322.1 coordinate 16,887,762, forward strand.
TACTCATTCAATGAGCAAGCAAAATGTACTTTGCGTTTCAACAGAATTCCTTGGTATTCAATTGTATGACAATTCATCAATTGCCCATGACAGGCTATTTATTACAAATAAATTTCAAAAGAATGGATTGATTTGAATGGAATGTTTAACCCTGATGAGCATAATATACATCATGGTATTTGATTTGGAGGTCAATCAGTCATCTTGAAAAGAAATGGGGACTAGACCTTTTACATATAAATAACTCATTTCCTTATTTTCAACTTTACAAATAAAGAATTCAACCAAAAAAAAGTAAGAATGCAGCAAAGAGATGGCCAGATGATAAGAAAAGACCAGAAAATTAAGAGCCCAGTTCTCAGATGAGAAATAGAAAACAGATAAACAGCCCTTCCAGAAAAGAAGACAAAATTGTCAGAGCACAATGGAGAACACAGTCCATGGAAAACACAATAAAAGACAGACGAAAATCTGAGAGAAGACACAGAAATGAATGTAACTTTAGAAATAGATGGTTAAGATAGAACATTATAATTAGAAAGGAATGGCAAAAGGGAATTTAACATTTGCATAATTGGAGTGTGTCAACGAAAATTAAAAAATGGAAAAGAAAAAATATTTAAAGAATATAAGTTAAAAAACAGACTGAAACACTTATTCAAAAGTATTTATGATGTGATAAGAAACACTGACCTAGAGTGGTCAATGTTCAGATGTAGTCAGCAAACTTGTTAGATGGACAGATTTAAAATAGTCTCTGGGCATCAAAGAGATCAAAGCACATTATCAAGAAATGAAAATTAGACAGCTCTTAAATTCTACTCCAGCAATAATCTGTGGCAAATATAATGGTGCAACAACTTTAAAAAAAAAAGTTAAAGAAACAAAATACAAGTCAAGACTTGTGATACAGCCAGACTGTCCTTTCAGTATAAAGGATATTTATAAAAGTTAGAAAAATACAAAACCTAAGGAAATATAGTTGTTATGAGTCCTCTTTGAGGATACTGCTGGAAGACAAACTTATGTTAACTGAGAGATGGCTAGGAAAATTACATCACCGGAAGAGAACATTGAATGTATTTTGCTCGAGAATGCACCTTAGTACACAGTGGAAGATTAGAGCAAAATCCATTAAGTCTCATGTGCTCCGATAATGTGGAAGTGCTACAACTCACAAAAATAGAGAAGATTGCAAGAAAGTAGGCATACTGTAGTTCACTGTAATAGTCAATTACTATTTTATTTAAACCTGACTACCTGAAATTGACGTAAGTGCACAACAATAAACATTAAGAAAGATAACATTATTAGCTGAAACTGGCGGCCAGGGAAGAGGAAATGTGCTAAGTCTATCATTTCTCAGAATAAGAAATTAATATATGCTTTGTAAAAAAACAGAGTGGAGGGGGTTATATATAATTATAAATAAATGTTTATATATTAGAAAAAGATACCCAACAACTGAAGCAAAGGAAATATACTACATAGTCAAAAGTGAAAAATAAAATAGCAAATCTAAAATAAACATACTTCTTATATTAATGTAAATAAACTTACATTATTCAAGAATTCCAGAGTGGGTAAGAAAAATAAACCACACTGTATGGCATATAGGAATCATAGCAAAATAAAGTTATTCAGTGAAGTTGAAAATAAGAAGGGAGAAAGGTATACGTTCTTATTATAGTGTCTACTATAACAAATCATTGCCTCCTACCCTTTAAATATCTTACCTTTTTTTCAATTGATGTTAATGAGTTGGGAAATTGAAAATCAACAGATTAGAACTACATTTGAAAGCTGGCACTTTACAAAAAAGGAGGCTACGCAAAGTAGTAGGTAATTTAAACAAAGGGGGAAAATACCCATTTAAGAAGGACAGATAAGAGCCTCCCCTGGTGGCACAGGCAATAAGCACCGCGCTGTGAAGCTGTCTGCAGCCTCTGCAGCGTGGGTTCAATCCTGGCCAGGCTGCGAGGGTCCCACATGGCACGCAGACCTCTCCTGCCACAACTGCTGCTCCCCTCAGCAGTGTACTTAAGTCAGTCTGCCTGTTCTATTCCCAGCTCTGTCTCTGGTGGATCCTCTCACCCTTCTGCACATCTGGCCTGTACCTCGGTTCTTGTATAAATAAATAAATAAATAAATAAATCTTTTAAAAAAAAAGGACAGATAAATTAATCCAAATACATAAGAAAAGGATAGTAGAAAATACAAAAGTTTAGAAAAATTATAGATGTGATGACTATTTGCCCAACTTTGTGCAAACACTTTTGAAAATTTGATTTATATCAATCATTTTCTAGGAAAATATAATTTATCAAAACTTACCTCAGAAGAGACACAACATAATATCGTACTAATCTGAACAAAAGAAATAGGTAAGTATATTAATTTCAGTTTGTTCACATAGAGGAATTTTATGTAAAGAATAATATTTCAACTCTTCAAGAAGAAAGAATAAAAAGGAAATTTTTTTATGATCTAACTATGATATCAAGGCCTGATAAAGACTGTGTAAAAAAGGTGTAGATAAATATCACATGAAGATTAATGTGTAAATACCCTAAAAAATCATTAGTAAGAGTTTAGCACTATGTTAAAAGACCTAAATATGTAAATATACAAGTTTTATTCTAGGAGTGAAATCTCCTCAGCATTATAATACATACTAATAATCTACCTATAATTAATAATTGACATAAGGAGAAAATATAGACATGGAAAAATATGATAAATTTTGCATCTGTTATTGTACAAAACAAGAAGGAAATCAATGGTTATATTTTCAGCATAATAAAATATATCTATTTTAGCCCAAAGCCAATAATGTTCTTAATGAGGAACACACAAGAAATATTTTCATTGCAGTCAGGAACTAGATATGGATATTTACTATGACATCCATTATTCTGTGTTATCATGTAATATTATATTACAGGTACTAATCAATGCAATTAGATAAGAAAATAAATCTAAATGTGGGGATAAATAAACCTATAAAATTTTGAGTTTGATATGATGAATAACTTAAGATAATTAACAAAAATCTGCAACAAACAATAAGAAAATTCTCAAAAATGAGGCAGGAAAAAATAATTTACACAAATCCACATCTTTCATACATATAAACAACTGCCAGGTAGAAAACACAATGGGAGAAATACCACATTGACAAGAATAACTGAAAAGGTAAAATATCTATGAATAAAACTAATAGAAAACACATGTGACCTATTAGAAGAAAACTTTTTTTAAAATGTTGGCTACTCGGATCCCATAAAAATTAAATGCATGGTATTTTTGGTCTTCTGCCACATAGCCTATCATTTCAGACTTAAATGAAAGATTCAATTTAATTGCAGAAATAATAATAAACCATTGATGGCCAAGTCCATGAGGGACTAGACAATGGCAGCTGCATTACAACTGCTAACTTGTGGACAGTTCTAGCATAAGTGACAAGATCAGAGATATAAATAATTTTTGAAATACAAGTGTCAATTAATGTTAATGGAGATGGCATCATACTGTATTATTGAAACTAATAGAAGCATCCCATAAACCAGTTTGAACACAAGATAAGTAACTACCTAATAATTGATCGATCGTTGACAACAGGCTTATGGTTTCAAAAGATCACCATAATAATTTGTTTATCACTCATTGAAAGATGAACTGTTGTAGTAATGGGATCTAAAAAAAGAGGATCAGTAAGAATCTTAGGCTTAGATTAAAAATTTCAAAACATTCGTCAAACCATTTGTTAGACACTCGAAGCTATTATTTAGTGTTTAGTGAAAAAGAATGAGTGGACTATTTATACTCAAACCCTTGTGTGCAGACACACACACACACACACACACACACACGCACTCTAGCACGTGTGTACATAGAACTCTTTCTCAATATGTTCCAGGGCTGAAAGGACTAAGAATGTCCACAGCAGAGGCAAATAAGTAAAAGCATATTCATGAATCAGATTTCTGTTTTTAGTTCTATTGTGAAAGATAATTGTTTGTTACCATAAATAACAGCATATGCAGTTCTCAGCATGGAGAAATATTAACTGTCTGTATCCCTTCTGTGAAACGCAGGCTCTCCTAATTTACATCTGGCTAATTCTGATCCAGGATCACGAAATATCAAGCACTGATGACTAAAATGGACACGAGATGTTATTTCAGCCAAATAAACAGCTCACATTGACAATAGAAGTAACACTGCATTGTAACCTGCTGGTTCTGCCTGGGACAACTTCATTTGTTGCAATTGCAAAAGATAAGGCTATTTGAAAAGTTCCAGTTACCATTTCTTTCAAACAGATGATTGTTTTGTGTGTGGGTTGTTTTTTTTTTTTTTTTTTTTTTCAATTTGTAGTGAAATATGCAGTCACAATTTTCTCCTCTTTTGTGGAAACACTTTTTCTGGTAAATGTTCTTCATTTGTTAGTAAGCTTTGATGCTCTTTTATTCTCAAATTACCTTGATATTGATTTAGCACCTTCTCACCTTTTTCTTAGTCATCACTGAATCCCTGGACCAACTATTTTCAGGAAGTTCCTTTTTTGGAGAGAGGAATGTCTTTTAAGGGAGGAGGGTAGACAGGCAGGTATTTCCAATGCAGTTCATGATTCCACAGAGAACGACATTCTTGTGAACGTGGCTGGTGAGGGCAGTTCTTTAGGAAGCCCCATCCTCTGACTCTCCATGATTCCTTCTGTGATAGCTTCTGCTCATCTCTGATTGACTCTGTTTCCATGGTGATTGTTGTAAACAAAGGATATTGTTCTGCACTTCCAGATGTGTCCCTGGCTGCCAGCAAAGGCAGTGCTTCCCAAATAGTGGCCATCTCCCCTTTTCCTGGGTTTCTTCATTTCTGGCATCATTTCCCGCTACCCTTCGCCGTTTTGAGTAACTCTTAACATATTTGGGAATCTGAATTACATGTCTCCTAATTTCACCAAAAAGTCCAGGAGCTTGTTTCTTAAATTTTGCTTTTGGAATGTTAATCATTTCCAGAAAGATATAAATAAATGCCTACTGATGAAGTCCTATTTCTCCCAGAGCCAACAGAGTGGCCTTCCAACCAGAGCCTTCCATGTCCCTCCTCTCCCCTGAGTTAAATGTTAACTCCTACTCTTAAATTGCCTCATGTCTGTCATCAGGGCCTGGTCTCAACTGTCAACATCCTTTCTCATAATTCCTAATCCCCTACCTGCACTCCATTCAGTCTTTTCTTTCCAGCTGTATTTTGTGCATGCCAATTCCTCCAAGCAGGATACCCTGCCCCTCCCCTTATTTTTATATGAATTTATCCTACCACTGAACCCCCACGTAGAAACAGTTTTCAACTTTTAACTTTCGTAATATTTTTCTATATGTCTCTCTGCGGCTTTGTCTTTCTGACACTGTAACTATTCTATTCACATTTCTTATCTTCTCTCCTAGCATGAAGGCTCCAGAGAAAACAATCCTGCCTGATATATCTTGGTTTCCCACAAAACATCCAGCACAATAAAAATACTCCATAAATATGTGTTGAATGAATGAGGTCAGTACTCTATAAGAATAGAAGAAAATACTGCTTTAAAGATTAATCATTTTGCTAGGTTTCAGGGACACCATCATTCCATGTGGTAGGGAATTAGGAATTTACTGTGGTTTGATCTTTCCATAAAGTAGAATTTTTAAGGGAAGCATTTATCACTGAAGGTGCCAACTAACTGAGCTCCAACTACCTTTGGTTTTGCATATCTGCATTTAAGCAATTCTTACAAGATTCCTCCTTGCTTCCCTGAGACTGCCCTCTCTTTTACCTTCATCTAATCAAGACCCCACCTAGGATTTTTCCTTCCCTAAAAGACTCCCCAACCACCCATGACCCAGGGAAAGTTTTCTTATGAATTCCCAGAGAAAATGTATTAATCGGAATCTCTTAGCTGAGATTACATTAGCTCAATAATGCAGTAGAAGTTGTTATAGGACAGGGAGAGGGGCTGCTCTATAACAAAGTGACCAAATTTTTTATCTTTCCAAGTTGACTGGATTCTTTGAAGACAGAGATGATCTATTATTTGTCTAAAGGTTTAATCACTCGATTGTGGCAATTAATATTACTATGAGACTTCCATGAACCTTAGCTCAGTCCTACAGACAGAGAGAATGACCATATGAGATCCAATCACAATATTTCAGACTCATAAAGCTCTGGTGTCCTTCCTCAAAGACAAGCAGACCATCACTTTTCTCCCAGCTCCCTCCCCATACCCGGCATGGTCTCTTTGCTGATCTTTAAGATTAAGGGGTGAGCATTTTCTGAGGCTTCCAATCCAAGCTTTGGTCACTATATAATGGACATGAGTACTGCAAAGGGGATTCTAGTCTGAGTTCTAGTAAACCCAAGTGTGCCAACTGGCCATGGAGAGGAACAGAGAAAGGACAGGGAGTCAGGAGAAATGCAGGAGAGTGGAAAAGAAAAATAATGGGGGGATTTATCTCTAGAGAAGTTTGTGTGTGGGTATCTATGATGTAAGTCACCCAGTCCAGCTCAGGTATAATCACTGTTCCTTCACAGCAGCCCTGGCCAAGGTCCCAGAAGGAAAGAATAAATTGCATCTGCACAAAAGACAATAGAATCCAAAACATGACAAGACGAGATATAAGGAAATGACTTCCACCCTCCTTAAGCAGAAAGGACTAAAGGTAAGTCGCGTGTTCCTCCGCAGGGAGAGTAGGGCAGACTTTCCTAAGAGAAACAAAAATAAGGCTAAACTCTGAGTGCCACCTGGTGGAGATATCTGTCATTGCAGCAGATTCCGCCAGTGTGGGAGGCCAGGTGGAAAGCGGGTTGGGGATGAGTAGGCTGGACAGGACCATCTGCCCTTGTCCCCACCCCATCTCATCATGACATTGTGCCACTTCCCCAGAACATGGAAAATTGAGGGCAGTTGCCTGGGTCTCTCCTGTCCGAGGACTCTTGCTATGAAGGTGTATGACACAGGCAAAGACACGGGGTGAGGGTGATGAGAAGGTAGGGCGGATGCCATTGGCCAGCACAGTAAGAACGGCCACCCTGATCCTCACACCTGTGTACATGGACATATACATGCCTGTGTAGATGCACTTGCATACATGAAACCCGAAGTGACCCTTCAGCTTTCACCATCTCCTGCAAAGGGAGAGACTTTACGTTCTCTCCTTTTCTGACTATTGCCCATTCAGGATTTCCTGCTTTGGCCTTGACGTTCTTTTTAAAAGAACTTTGTAAATCCTCAGATGGTGGCTGTGGATACTATGGTAGGGAGCATGTAGTGAGATCCATCCTGGTACTGGCAACTGTCTGAGAATCTCCTTGGAAACCTTGTCATTCATTCATTGTACTTTCTATCCTGACTTGTAACAGGGACTTAAGTTTGTCATGCAAATTTGAATTGCTAGGCAAGACTGCAAGAGAAGCTGGAACTGGACTCCTGGGTTCAATCTTCAAAGTGTTTCAGTCTAGCAGCTGCCGATTCAGACAAGCTCCTTGGTGAGGGAATCAATGAGGCAGCATTTATCTTCCTGACAGAAGGGCCCCCTAAGAGGTTGTTTGTTTTTGAGCTGGCACTGCAGCTGAGGCAGACAGGGCTGAGAGCCTGGCCCCGCCTCAGTGACTTTGCAAAGGGACAGGTTGTCCTCACTCTGTTGACTAAACTGAGGCCACTGAGGGGCAGGCACATGGGGGTTACAGGCCGCTCCTCTGGACAGAGGTCCTCAGCAGAGACCAGACTTGAGCGAGCCGCCTGCTGTTGGGGCTGAGCCTGCTTGCTGCTTGCTGGAGCCGCTGGCCGCCTTCCATCTGCACCACTGGGAGGGGTCGGGAAGACACATCCTCTGAGCAGACAGACCTGGCCTGGTGCCGGGCCCAGCCACCATCACCCCTCCACACTCTGCTCTCACTTAATCTCTCCTGGTCTCCTAGTTTCCATCTACAAAGTGGGGATAATATTGCTTTCCTCATGGGATTATTATAAGAATTAATGAATGAAACAGGATCTAGCTCAGGTAGAGTTGGTAACGATTCCCTTTACAGTCTGAAAAATGAGATAGTATCTATTTATGTTCGTGTATATGTCTATGTTCCCAATTATCATTTTTGTATGTGCTTTGTCACAATGAAACTGTGTTTCTCTGGACATCAGAACGTTTTAACTGCATTACAATGGTTGCCTTCTTTGAGATTATTTAAGATAATTAGCACATAGGTGTGATTTTTTTCACAATTTTGCTTTCATTATTTTAAAGATAAAATACTATCCTTCTAAAACATACATACATGTAATTGGGTTTTCACAAAAACTGGAAAACGTTTTTGTAACCAATCGTAGGTTTCATCCCAGATGTAAGTTCATAAGTAAATACTTTTTCGCAAGGTGATGTAGTCCTCACTTTCTGCAAAGCAGGCTGACCCCTTCCCTTAGTAAGAGAAACAGTTATTATGCAGTTATATGCATTAATGGGTGTTTTTGTGCATTTACTAAATTTAGGTTGAGCATGCAAACAGTAGACTTCACTGAGCTCGGTGTACGGATCTACGAGTGTCAACAAATGCATGGAGCACTTGATCCACCGCTGCAATCCAAGCAGAGCTGACCTGTCATCCTCCCGGCTCCCTTCGTCAGCCCCTTCCTCGTCCTCCACCTCAGGCAACCACTGCTCAACTCGCATCCCTACAGTCCTGCCTTTTCCAGAATGTTGTGTAAATGGAATCAAACACTTTGCATCCTTCTGGGTGGCTCCTGTCTCGTAATCAGTGCAGTTGACACTGGTAGTTGACCTACCCTTGCGGCCGTGTGCACCCCTGTTCATTTCTCTTCATTGCTATATGGGCATCACATTTCCTTTAAGAGACATAGCAATCCAGGGCCTCCCTGGAGGCGGAGCAGGTTGAGTGCAGCACTGTGAAGCTGTCCGCAGCCTCTGCAGTGTGGGTTCGATTCCTGGCCAGCCACATGGCATGGCAGACCTCTCCTGTCATGCCCGCTGCTCCCCTCAGCAGTGTTTTCTGTCGTCCACCTGTTCTGCTCCCTGCTCTGTCTCTGGTGAATCCTCTCACCCTCCTGCGCCTCTGGCCTGTACCCCAGTTCTTGTATAAATAAATAAATCTTTAAATAAAAAATAAAAAAAAAGAGAGACATAGCAATCAATTCCCCTGCATCCTCTTTCCTAGCTTGACGTAGAGGACCATGCAAACCTTTAACAGAATCCAAGAGGCTTCTTTACAGGTGAGCCAGAATGAGAGTCTTTACAAGACAGGACAAAAGAAATGGTCCTCAGCCTCCTAAGTGACCATCACATCAACCAGCTAGCACTGAGCCAGATGCCTTGCTCCAAGGAGAGTGGGGTGCCAGGCTGCTTCCCACGAAGGAGGAGGGGAGCACAGTGGTAAGACCCCAACACCAGGGCTTGAAAAGAAGGAAGCCCACTGGCTCATCAGGGCTCCCCGGGGTAGGGTGGAGTGGGGTGGGGGGATCTTCAGGTAAAAGGGGGAAGCTCTGGGCAGATGGAAAGGACCCAGGAAAGAACAGCGCCAGCCAAGACTGGAGAAAGGGATGGAACCACTGGTTCTGAGTTTGAAATGTCAGGGAAGAAAGGAAGCCAGTGTGGCTAGAACACAATCCATGCAGGGAGAGCGGGGGTGGGGGGAGGGAAGGGAGCAATGGAGGAGCCAGAGACCAGGGCAGGAGCATCACGAGGCCGCATGAGGATTTCAGATCTGCTGAGGGGGATGGGCACCGCAGCCGGGCCCTGAGCAGAAGAGGGGAATGAACTAACTTTCGTATCACCCGGCAAGGGCAGGGGAAGAAGTAGGGGACCAGGCAGGAGGCTCTTAGGACAACCCAGGTGAAAAGCAATCACGACTTGTGTCAGATGGTCAGAAACTGGATATATTTTAAAGCCAGGGCCAACAAAATTTGCTGAAAGAAGCAACAAGAAGGATTACCATTATCTGCTGTAGGAAGATGGCAAGAAAAGCAAATTTTGAGGTATAAAGTCAAGAATTTGATTTCAAGCAAAAAGGTAAAGGCTGAGTGTAGGTTGTATGGATCAGGGAGAGGTCAGGGCTGGAAATCAAACTATCAGGGGTGGGTGGGGAGATTAGGGCTGGAAGTAGAAAGGAGGTTGTCATCTGCTACAGGAGAGCAAGCAGGAGGACGGGCAGGCATGGTCCGAGGAAAGGGAGTGAAGGGAAAGAGCATGAAGAAGCCACCACAGTGGTCCAGGCACATGGCGATGGAGGTCTGAGTGTGCAGTGGAAGGAAAAGTGGCTCAACCGTGGCTAAAGGGTTGACTCTCCGGCCTTGGGGATCAAGACGAGCTGGCCCTCTTTAGGTCTTGGATGATATCAAGACAGGGGTTACCTCCCTGGAATTAATGATCAAAAAATCTGATTTGGGCCTCCCCCGGTGGCGCAGCGGTTGAGCGCTGGGTTGCGAAGCTGCCCGCGGCCTCTGCGGCGCCGGTTCGATCCCCGGCTGCTCCCCGGCCACCGGAGGAGGGTCCCACATGGCGCGGGGACCTCTCCTGCCGCCCGCTGCTCCCCTCAGCAGTGTACTTCGGTCCTTCTGCCTGCTCTGCTCCCCGCTCTGGCTCTGGTGAATTCTCTCACCCTCCCGCGCTTCTGACTGTACCCAGTGCTTGTATAAATAAATAAATAAATAAATCTTTAAAAAAATCTTTAACATGTGCTATGTGCTTCCAACATGGGTTTTTTCCTAAAGGCAGGCCCTCCTCAAGGGTTTCACCCCAGAGAACAATCCACTAGCCATGGGGTGATCAACCTTGAAGCCTGAGAACCTTCCCCTTCCTCCTCTATGTCTCTCATCCCCCAGATCTCCCCGCATCTTGGTAATGCTCCCCTTGTCCTTTTCACCTCCCTGGCCACTGTCTTTGCTGGGTCTTGTCCACTTGCGCGGCTATCACGGTCTGTCAGTGGCTCCGCAGTTCTCTCTTGTCCTCCCATCCAGCCTTCGCTCTTCTGAGTGGTCTTACAGAAGTGTCCAGTCCTGTTTAAAATTTGCAGCCACTTCTTCACTTTAAGGATGAGGTCTCAGCTCCACTTGGCATGCCTGGGGCCTCCTATCGAGATCCAATTTTCTTCCCCAGCCATTTCTCCTGCCAGGCTCCCTATGTGACTCAGACCTCCCAGCTGCAGAACTTCCTCCCGTTCCCTCAGCAGCCTCATTCCCTCTTGTTTCCCTGCTTTTATACAAAACCTCTTCTGTTATAAACCACCATAATCTCTCTCTGCAAAGATCTTTACCATCTCTCAACCCAACTCAAAGCATCCATTCCTGTGGCTCACCTACCCGGCCGTGCCCCACCAGTGCTTTCATCCTTATTCCCACCACCCTCTCACTTTTTTGCATCCTTGCCCTATTCCTCTAAACCATAACTGTTAGAATAATGTCATGCCACACATTTGGGTATTGTGTGCACAGACATGTATTTGACATGTATATGTGTGCATGGGCATGCACACACACACACACACAAATTCTGTCTTTCATTTGGTTTTGCCACTGCACCTTCCACAGTGCTGGCACAGAGCAGACATGCACAAATTCTTTTTTTTTTTTAAAGATTTATATATTTATGCATACAAGAGCTGGGGTACAGGCCAGCTGTACGGGGAGTGAAAGGATTCACCAGAGACAGAGAGGGGAACAGAACAGGCAGACTGACTGAAATACACTGCTGAGGGGAGCAGTGGGCAAGACAGGAGAGATCTGCTTGGCCATGTGGGTATCTCCCTGGCAGGGGATTGAACTTGTGCTCCAGAAGCTGCAGACAGCTTCATAGGTTATGTCTTACCCCCATGTGCCACCAGGGAGGCACCACACAAATTCTTGATCAAATGAATGAACCAAAATTTTCAAGTTTATTGGGCTTTCACAATTTGTGATGTTACTCTACAGAATAACAGAAATATCTTTCCCCTTTAAATCTTTAAGGGAGTCATTTACTTTTTCTCCCACTACAAAGACCGTTCATTTAAAACTTGGCACCTAAGAACTTCTGTAGACAGAACAAAGCCAGGACCCACGGCAGAGGTGTGAGAATGCGTCCGCCACCTCTCAGTAACACACATGGCGGTTTTTATGACGCTACTTTGAACACCTGGAACAAATCGACTTCAGTAGTCTTTAGACTATTTATATGTAAAGAAGTTTGCCTAGCATGTACCTGTAAAGAAACGTCAAAGGGTAAGGACTTTCTGAAAGCCCTTAAAATTGAATTTTAGGGAACACTAGTACAGAGAAAGTGGATCAAGAAGTCCTAGTTCACACCAGAATGGACCCGGTCCGACCCAAACATCAAAGTCCTTCTTGGGATTACTTTCTTAACCATTCCCAAGCGACCTAAATCAAACAAGCAATTTGATCTAGAAAGACTAGGGAATCCACCTGACCCCCCAAATGTCTCTACATTGAAGAGTCACAGCCCTTGATCTCCATCAACTGAAATATCCCAATTGGGGTCCCACCTTATTCTAGCAGCAAGGAGGGGCAGTGTGGTCACCTTCTACAATCCACATGTGGGTCACTTTCTCCAAGACAAGAGGTCCTTGGGGGGAAACAAGGGATGAGATAAACATGAACAGAGAAGACAGAAGCTAGAAAGGGAAGTGCAGCCCCAGAGATACACGTGCTCAACCTTCACAGCCATGCCTTTCTTTTGTTATTTGTGGGTGCTGTTCAATTAGGGAAGTTCCCCCCTATGGCCTTTGCACCCCCTGTTAAGTAAAATAAGGACTGAATTTTTTTTTTCTTTTGCTGCCTCAACTCTCTCGTGATTTCTGTGGGGCTCTGGCCAAAGCATGGATCAGAATAAGATTTCAAAACCGTATGAATCAAACCTGGCTGAGGAGCTCCCCAGCCTGGCTGAAGTACGTGCAGCAAATGGCAAATGAAATGGCCGCATGATCTCTTTCAAAGGGATGATTGTTCTGGGCAGTTCCATGAAACTGTCATTTCCCCCAGAAGGCAGAGCAAACCTGCTCCTCAGGCAATGATACTGTGCAATTTATCCGTACATGAGACTCTGCTGCAGTCTCTGGGGTGCCCAATAAAGCTGATTTGCACACTGATCTCCAATAATGCCCATGAATAATACATGAATAATGCACATTTCAAACATGTCCTGCATAACAGTTAAATAGAAATAAATGGTGTTATGTCATGTCTTCCAAGGGAAGGTTCAAAGTGCACAGCAAACAAATTAAACAGATGAAAAAAGCAGGGCAGGGGGAGCTCATCAGAGAAATGGGGCATTAATGAAGGGAGTGTGCTCAGTGGGAACAAACTCCAGGTAGTGGGGGCAGTGGTTTTGCGCAAGGTTTTGACAAGAGTAAGGCACTGAATTGTGCAGTGTGGGTTTGATAAAGCCAAGACTGAAACAAGGCAGGTTCTGGGGGAGGGGGCAGTGCAGTGGGAGGGTGAAAGCATATGCTACATCAGCACAGATTAGGTGACTTCTGAATCCAGGCAAAAACCTGTCAACCACCTAGCGCAGTGGGATTTCTACTGCCTGTTCGTAGAAGCAGCAAAGCCTGTTGGGCAGCTTGGATTATCAAAATTGGCCACTTGCTCTCTCTCTAGATGCACAATCACTGCTTCTGATGCAAGACAAGTACATAGAAATGTCAGAACCACGAAAGCAACTAAAGAAGGACTGGATCTTGAGGACATGCACTTGCCCTGTTAGTTGCTTCCAGGCCTTCTTCAGGCACAGCCCACCCCGGGAGAGCTCCAGTGCCTTGGCCTCAGCACAGCCCTGCTCCAATGCCACCCAGATGCTGTGTTCAAGAGGGCATAAAGGAGAGGCAAAAGGAAAAGATTCATTATAAGCAAACAGTAAAACAGAAAATCTAAGCAGAGTAAATTACTTGGTTTTCTATCCTAGAGGTGCCAGCTTTGAGCTGTCAGCTGGCATCAGACAAAGGAGAAGGTCTGGGTGCTGAGCAGACCTGAGTGTCTGCATGTCGCAAGCAGCCTCAGCCAGGGGCCAGCACGGAGTCAGGATGGGGAGACAGGGGGAGGCCTCCTCCTGAGTCATAACTAGGTACCCTGCCCAAAGGAAGCAGAGAAAGTGAGTACAGGGGCTAGATGTTCATTTCAGGACATCTAAAAAGGAAGATTTCATGGAGGTAGATATTAAGACAAGGCTCTCCCAAGAGTCATGTCCCTCTAAACCCTAGACAAAGCAGTGGAACCCCTGGCACAAAGTAGACCCTAAAGAAGGCTGAGCCTGTCTTCCCTCGTCGGGCTCCCTGTTCAGGTGTCCTGAGGCCCCTGGAGAAAGGCTGACCCCTTAAGGCTCAGAGCCAGGTGGAGAAGCCCCTCTGGAGAGCTGGCCTTGCACCAAGAGGTGAGCGATTTCCACTATGGACCAACCCTCTGCTCAGGCCTGGGGAAAAAACACTGCCTCTTAGGGCTTAAAAGCAAGTGAGGAGACAACAATAAAACAATAAAATGATACTGAGGATTGTACTGTACTTAGCGAGGCTACTTGTATGAGACCCAGCCAGGACACCAGCTTTCATTGCACCACTCCCAGCAAGAACTTTAGTACTTATCAAAACCCTGAGTTTGATCATGGTCCCTAGAAGGCATCACTGTGATCAGGGCGATGTGACCAGCTCAAGTGATGGTTGGCTGCCATTCAACACAGCTCCCCATCTCAAACTGGGGTGAGTCTGCTTCTTACCTTCTCGGTGGAGAGAGGCAGTGAGGAGGTGAACGATCCATGACTACTTAGTCTTTCCCCATCCAGTGTAGACCAAGTGAAAAATACTGCTTCTATCACCTCCCAGTGATGGGACCCACATTTTATATCATGGAATTTCTAGAGCCCCTTATCTGGCTTTGGCAAGGTTTTAGTGGATTCTGACTGAGAAGGTATCTCATTATTCATAGGTAAGAGAGGAGTAAAAGAAATTTAATATCAGTCCGATGAACATATGCATCAGAGTACAATATAAGGAAAAGCTGAGAAAGATAGTTACTCCTGGCTGCCTGGGAGTCACAGTTCAAAGAGGAAGCAGGTAATAAGAAATCAAGTGTATGGGGGAGCACCTTGAAGGATAATATTAATCTATTTTTTGTTGTTTCATTTTCACTAAAATGATAAAAGAAATAAAAGGAGGAAAGATTTTAAACAAGAATAAGGGTAAATGGCCACTGGCATTTGGTCTTAGGGATGGGGAGTAATAGGGCATGGTGAGGACTGCAGTAAACATAGTTGAGACTAAAGGAAAGCTTTCCAATTAATTACTTCCACGTGTAGTGCAGAGCCACTGTTTCCAAATCTTCTACCCTTTAAGAAAAGAAAAAAAATTCTAATTTGTTTTAGATGAACTCCCCTGATTTTTAAATGTTGACTCATATGAAAAATTAATAAATTCTAGACAGGCCAATCCAAACACCTCAGTGGGTGAGAGTCAACCCTTGAGGAGCCAATTTGCAATCTCTGCTTTAAATGAGCTCATGGAAGGTTAGAGATCTCAGCGCGCAGGGCCAGACAGACCCCATTATTTCTGCACTGGGCTCTTTCCCCAGCAGGGTGATGCAGGGCAAATGTCTCACACCGATTTCACATTCCTGGTATGTTTCTGCTTAGAAACCCATTTAGTATTTTGCCTCAGCTTTTGCTAAGCCGAAGGGCTGTCTTTGAGTAGGACATAGGACTAGGTGACCTCAAAGGGCACTTCTGAATCTAATTGACATCCCACATCTTGAAATTATGAGAATAATGACAGCGTAACAATGATAAAGCCAATGATGCATTAAGTACTTCATTTCCAGTGAGTTCATTTGTGCTATCGGGTTTAAATCACTTAAAGTATTCAGTCACCTCATTTATGTAGGAAAAATTATCACTGAATTAGGCACGATGGATAAAATAAGAGCAGAACCTGCTTATCTCTCTATCCGTTTTTCCATGCCGTGCCAGAGAGTGGAGACAGGCGTAATGGCTAGAGGCGTTTCTCCACTGACCAGACACACCACCCGCAGGGTGAGCGTGTACAAACAGGACTGGGAGAGATGTCCATTTCTACTCTGTGTTTCACCTGATTCAATCAAGGTGACTCTGAAGTGGATACAGTTTCTCCAGAAACTGACAATCTAGCCAGAGAGAGAAAGGATCTTCCCATTTTAGCAGAGAAGCAAGTGCTACGTAAAGACCAATTCAGCAGGAAAAGAGAAGAGAACTGCCCCAGGAGTTAGAATATTTTTCAGAGCAGAGATGGATTGAGTCGGGCCCTGGGGAGGTAAGTCAGATTTGAAGATGCCAGAGGCAAGAGGGTGAAATACAAGTCATTCCCCACTTTCAATTTCCAGGTTTTCTCAGCACTGATGGGTTCGGGGTGTGCAGCAGGGAAGTGTGTGGGCAAAAGCCATGCAGGGGATGAGCAGAACCATGACAACCCAGCCCACCCCGGCCCTGGCACCTTATTCCTCAGGCCCAAACCGCAGGGGCCAGGGTGACCGCGCACCATGTCTGGGGAGCAGATGGCAGTGTGGGCACCTGCCCTGGGCCCTGGAGCGCTGCTCTTTGTGTCCAGCCTATGGATTTGCATTTCTCTGGGTTGCAGGCAGGAGCAGCCTCCCCTCAGGTCCAGACTGCAAGGGACCTGCTGGGCGAAAGTGGCCCCTGGCCAAGGGCTGGGAAGAGAGAAGGGGAGTGGGCTGGGAGCCCCGGAGGCCTGGGAGCTCCTCATCCTATTTGCCAAAGATCTGGAAGGCACTTTCCTGAACCAGTTTAGACAAAACAATTCAAGTTGTCTGCAGGCAGAGGAGGCTCTGTGGGGTGTGAGGAGAGTCTCAGTGGGAGGCCGAGTGGAGAAAGAAGGGTGAGAAGGAGGGAGGGAGACCCCATTTGGAAATGAGAAGGAGGCGGCTTTGAACTTTCAGATCTCTCCTATGGAGGCAAAACCCACACTGAACCAGCCCCAGCTGCGGCCTGCAGGAGCCACTGAATAAAGGCAAGGGGGTGAGTGAGATGACAGCTCCTGTCCTAATGCATTCACCCCAAGGTGCTGCTGGGCATCTGTTCCATAATTAACCAGGCTCTCCCCTCCTCCGCCCTTCTCCTCCCTGCATTTCCCCCTGCGGTTGCTGGAACATTTGCCATAATTACTCGCAGCATCTCTAAGGAGCCCTTTGGACGCATCAGCGGTGTGGCTCTTGCCTTTCCTCCATGTCCCCCACTCTGGACAGGGTGAGAGCTACCCCTGACTAGTGGGGTTTGGGGTGTCCATTGCACAGAGGTCACTCCAGTACCCCATGCCCTCCTTTCATGGCTCATGGACACATCTGTTCTCCCCCCAGTGACTCAGTGGGGCAGTGAGGGGGCAGGGGCGGAGCAGGGAAGCAGGAGGGGCATTTGGCATCAGCACACCAAGGGTCTGCATCTCGGTACCTGCTGTTATGATCTGCTCTACCCGCAGGGTGGAAATCACTGCAGTAATGAAAACTGATGGGCCTCCAGAGCACATCGCCAGAGCTGAGAACTCCTTTCAATACTAATAACAACACCACCCATGCCATCGACTCTAGATAGAAGAGCAAGGAAGGCATCTGGTCCATTATTTATTCTTGGCATCAGCCACCATGTGTGACCCATACTGGGTGTGTAATCGGTTTCTGAAGGGACAAGTCACTACTTTGTCAGATATTTTACAGAATTTGTTTGTGACATTTAGGGAACAGCAGCTCCATTTTAAGGTGAAGGAAATTGAGGCACAGTGAGGTTAAACAACTAGCAACACAGCCGGTAAGAGACAGTGTTAGGACTGGAACACAGACCTATGACTCCAAGATGGTGTCCTTTCTGTTACACCAAGTTGCTGGTTCACTTCCCAGCATGAACTACTTTAGCAGGTTCCAGACAGTTGATTATTTGTTCTGTCTACCTGTAATATCCTGATCAGAGTAACCCCCACTTATTGCTGGGGCTTAATCACCCAGTGAAGATGCCTGTTCATTCAGGATTATTAGCAAGAATCATATTTTGTTTAACTCTGAATATCACTGCTACCTTTCCCAAGTACCTAACACACGGTAGATATTCAAACATCTGAGCTGAAATTCTGCTTTACAGACAACACTCCTGATTTTCAGAGATGGAACTACCAGACACAGGCCATACAGTTAGGAAGTATATGAACCACAGTTGTATCTAGAGCTTTCTGCTAACCCATCTACCTCTGAGCTCCATGTACCTCATTTCTTATTATATAACAACTGAAGTTCTATAGTTGTGGTTATTTCCATTTTTTTTCTGTCAGTTTCTTACTATGTACTACCAACTAATAGTCACAAAATTGAGTTATTTCAGTTTTTATCATAATGACTGTAATGGAAACTTATTATAGAATATTGGAAGAGAATAAAGAGAAAAATAAAATCAAAAACCCCGAAACATTTTTTTAAAGATTTATTTATTTATGCATACAAGAACTGGGGTACAAGGCCAGAGGTGTGGGAGGGGGTGAGAGAATTCACCAGAGACAGAGTGGGGAACAGAACAGGCAGATTGACTGAAACACACTGCTGAGGGGAGCAGCAGGCAAGTCAGGAGAGGTCTGCTGCGCCTGTGAGTAGCTCCCTGACGGACCAGGGATCAAACTGGTGCTGCAGAGGCTGTGGACAGCTTTCTAGTTTTCGTCTTAACCCCCTGAGCCACCAGGAAGGCCCAACCCCAAAACATTTTTTTAAAGATTTATTTACTTATTTATTTATTTGTTTGTTTGTTTGTTTATTTATTTATACAAGCACTGGGTACAGTCAGAAGCGCGGGAGGGTGAGAGAATTCACTAGAGCCAGAGGGGAGAGCAGTGCAGGCAGACTAATGAAGTACACTGCTGAGGGGAGCAGCGGGTGCGGCAGGAGAGGTCTGTTTGCGCTCCATGTGGGACCCTCGCCCGGCAGCCGGAGATCGCTGCAGAGGCTGCGGGCAGCTTCACAGCCCAGCACTCAACCGCTGCGCCACCGGGGAGGCCCCAAAATATTTTAAATGAATATTTTCTTCCAATATATTTATGCCTTTTATATAGAGATTATCATCTTTACATAACTTGGGATCCTGATCTTGTTTTTACTTAATATTAAAACATTTCTCTACGTACTTCAATAATTTCAATAAATTCCTATTTAAATACCCTTTAAATGACTTAAAATCATTATTTTACAAGTTCAACAATCACTTTCTAATGACTCAAAAAATCCATGGTATGGACTGTCAATTTAATGTCCCCTTCCCCATTACAGGGTAACTATTCACTATCAGAATAAGTGTACAGTGAATGCTTTTTTCTTTCTTTCTGAATTTCAGAACTTTTTTCAGAGGGATTTTCTAGAAGAGAAGATATTGAGTTGATGGTTATGCACATTTTCAAGGCTCTTGACATGGATTGCCAAATTGCTCTCCAAATGAGTTGTGCCAAATTTTCTCCCCACTCACAGTGATTTGGATCTTCCAATCATTTTAAATTCAATGTCTTTAAAACGCACATACACACACACACACCATCATAATGTTTTGAATTATAATATGAAAGAAAGGTTAATAATGAGTTATTATGCCCCTTCCTTCCCCTGACACATGAGGAAAGAGTGAGAACTGCTTCAAGGGCCAGCTCTGGGGCACAGTAACTTGGGGGATGAGCTGGCTAGAGCCAGGTCCGAAGACTCCCACTGCCCTGCACTCTCTCCTGAGGCTCTAAAGACACATTTGCAATCTATTTACCTGTTATGGCAGTGCTGCACAGAGACCATCACTTGACATCTTAATTTTGATTATTCCTTCAAGGGAAGCAGCTTTTGAAATGTCTGGACCTGGCACTTAACAAATTCCCCTCAATAGTGAGAAGAGGGCATTCCTGATAACACTCTCCTACCTGCCAGGGTTCTGCAGGGAACCTTGTATCTACTTATCACTTCCTCCTCCTGGCTCAGGTTTCTGAGGCTCTGTTAGTCCTGTTTGACATGCACCTTGGCAGCTTGCACCGCATCCTTCCTGTGGGTCTCTGCTTTTCCCGCTCCTGCTCAGCGTGATGGCAGCCTACCTCATTTTCAACCTCAGGCCAAGCACAAGTGTTGCTCCTGCCCATCTGCTATGTTGGCCTGATTTCCCTGATTGCTAAGTAATTCCAGGCTCTTCCCAGGAGGGCTGAGTGAAGTGCAAGTTAAGTTTCTCCAATGCTCTGCCTTGTTCCTAGTCACTAGGAGAGCTGTAATGGAGTGTGTAGATGCCCTTCCTCCACCAGGGACCAGGAAGCCCATTACTGTGACCAGCCCTTACTCAATGTGTGGCCTGCACTGCAGGAAGCAGAAAACACATCACCAATATAGTCTCCAACGTGACAGTCCAACTCCCAGCCTCTTCCCTCCAGTTTATGCTACAGGCCATGGCCATACAAATCATTTGGTAATATGCTTACATCAACCTGCTTCTCTGCCCAGAAACCTGTGGCCACAGTTTGAAATGATTCGCTTGACTTTCAAGATCCTCCCTATATCATGAGACCTATCTGCTACAAATTGCTCGTTCAAGTTCATTGTATGGCAGCCTATGTAGAAAAGGTGTACAAAGAATGGGGAGCAGTAGAATGAGACAAGAGAGCTGTGTGTGAATGAGGATATGATTGAGCTGATCTGGGGATAGTCAGGGGCTTGTGCTGCCTACTCTGCCTAGAATGTTCTTTACCACTTTCAACCTGGTGGACCGCTCATCCTTCACAACCCAATTCATTAGCCACTTTTTGAAGTTTCAATAAACTACATAGCCTCCACTCTTCAATTTCTTTCCTGACTAGTCCTAAGGCACATAGTCTCTACCTATGCTATATCATTACTCACACTGACTTGACGTATTTTTTTTAAATGTCTGACACCCCCATAACTCAATGTGCATTCTATTTTTTAAAAAGGTACATATGTTCAGTTTTTAAACCTTAATATCTAATAATTCCCACATACTTAGTGGGTGATCAAAACACTTGCTGAAGGAAGTAACACAATGTGTAAGCAGAATTAATGCTGTAATGAATGAATTAACCAAGTCGGTGTGACTTGAAAAGAGGTGCGTTAGAAGCTCTCCTGCTTGTCGTAATGACTATCTGAGAAGGGAGCACACAAGGCTCTAATTTGTACCTTTAAAATGAGGATGTGGGGCCTCCCTGGTGGCTCAAGGGGTTAAGCACCACAACTATGAAGCTATCAGCAGCCACTGCAGCACGAGTTCAATCCAAGGCCGGCCAGAGAGCAACCCACAGGGCGCAGCAGACCTCTCCTATCTCACCTGCTACTCCCCGTCAGCAGTGTATTTCAGTAGATCTGCCTGTTCTGTTCCCTGTCTCTGGTGAATCTTCTTACCCCCTGCACCTCTGGCCTGTACCCCAGTTCTTGTATGTATAAATAAATAAATCTTTAAAAAAAATAAAATGAGGATGTGGGCATGCATTCATCTGACTAGAAGTTTTTCAGGACATTGGCTATAGGAAATGACCAATTAATTTTGATCAATAAGTGTGCTTCATAGTTTTTCTCAGAATAGCCCCAAGACAAGAATTGCAAGTTGAAGTGCTATAGTCAGTATAATCCACCAGCCCTCATCCAACCAGAAACAATTCTGCACTTTGCTGCATGATAAAGCTACATCATGAGCCATAGGTGGCAACTTCTAGGCACCTCTGACACTCACCTAGCCAGTCTCATGTTTGTTAAGGAGAGGAAGGCTCGTATGCAGAGAGAATCACTCTGTAGTCAAGAGGAAATATAAAGCTTAAGGTTCCACATTTTTCTTGATCACCAAATAATTTGCCTGCACTGAAAACATCTCTGGAAGAATTATGTCTGGTTGGACATTTGAAGAAGGCTTTGTACACTCTAATTTGAGGATATTTGGGAAAATGTGACAGTGTCATTTACCCACAGTTCTTAAATAGAATGGAGTCATTCTTGCCAAGTGGCCTTAGAGCTGCTGGTGGAACATTAGTCACTTTTTGCCCTCTCTTCTTTGACATGCATGTCTGTGCTTTGTAATTGAAACTAAATATGGCATTGGGGTATTTTTAAAATCAAGAGATTGGAAATACTTATTGGAAGAGGCTGGCTTACAGGTTGGGGGCTTGGCACTGGCAGCAGCTCAGGGGCTTGGAGACTATGGCAGGATTAAGGCTGGCCAGAAGCAGAGGGAATATGAAAAGGGCCAGGTTTGGCTTAAGAGCCTCAGCGTCAGCTGCTGTAACCTGGCAAATGGATAAGTAATTTTTTCACAGCCAGCAGTAAAATGAAACTTATGGAAACAATAAAGTAAATGTTCTGTCTAGCCAGTGAGTCAAATTAGAGAAGAGTAGATTTTTCCAATCAGGCATGAAAATCAATGTAGTTTGGTTGTCTAAGCATAGCAAGAAGGCATTTCAGGTTTTGCAATAATGATAGACATCAGAGGTCAGCAACTATGGCCCAAAGGCTACAGCCAGCCCCACTGCCTGTCTTTATAGGCTCATCAGAGAAGAATGGTTTTGAATTTTTAAATGGCTAGGGGAGAAACAAAAGAAGAATAATACTTCATGACACATGAAAATCTTGGGTAATTTGAATTTCGGTATCTATAAATGAAGTTTCATTGAAACAGAGCTACACTCATTCATTGACAGAATGTCTTGAGTCTGCCTTCCTGGTACAATGGCAGAGCTGAGTAGCTACAAAAGAGACCCCATAGCCTAGAGAACCTAAATTTTTTATATCCTACCTGTCTTTTTTCAGATAGTAAATGCTGACCTCTACTATACAAGGTCAGAGAAGACTAAGTCTGCAGAGTCCATTCCCAATGAGGTAATAGCAACAGAAAACACAGTGCAAGGCACAATGCTTCAAGATGGAAAAGAATCTGGAAGACTCCTGGCCCAGAATGTCCTGCAGGAGGTATCCAGGTGTAATGACTCACAATTTCCAAGAAGCCTTGCCCATCAGTAACACCTCAACTCTAGCAACCCCCATGCCTACACCAATAGAGGCTTTCCTCACTATAAACTTTTTCTACCCTGAAAGGGATTAATTAAACTTTCCGTTTTGATCAAATTCTGCTTTGTATGTCTCAAGGGACTTTCACATACACTACCCCACTTTGACCTCATAATATCTTCCAAGAAATAGGCCCCTGTCCTAGTTACAGGTGAGAAAATGCAAGGACTAAGGTAGAGTGGACTAATCAGTGTCCCACAAAAGTCACATGTTAAGGTCCCAGTCCCCAAGATGACTATACTGGGAGCTTGGGCCTTGCGGAAGTAATTAAGGTTAAATGAGTTCATAAGAGTGGGATGCTAATCCAAAATTAGTGGTGGTGTCCTTCTAAGAGGAGAAGCCACCAGTTTTCCCCTTTCTCCTCATACACAGAGGAAAGGCCACCGGAGGTCACAGCAAGAAGGAGTCCTACTGCCAGCTGGAAGAGCTCCCACCAGAAACCAGCCCTGGAGATTCCTTGACCTTGGACTTCCAGCCTCCAGAACTGTGGGGGCAGCTACATCTGTGGCTAAGCCATTCAGCCTGTGATACTTTGTCATAGCCACCCAAACTGACTAAGACAATTAATCTGATGAAACCACATGTTCAAACACATGTACTTCTCCAGTATACAATTTACTTGAATGCACTTGAACTTGGGAAAGGTATTTTTCCCCCTTATATGTAGTCACTGGGTTTGTTTTGAAATAAAATTACCATAAAGCAAAAATAAAAAAAAATTTAAAAATAATGTAGTTCTCCAGTGGTAGAGGAGGGACTCATCGTGCATTGCACACATGTTTACTAAGCCCCTACTAAATGCAGGGAGTCTACAGAGGTGACTGTCATTAATGAAAGAATCACAATGACACAAATAAAATTACAATGATAAGCGCTACCATAGAGAGGAATCTCAGGCTCTGAGGTGTAAATAAGAGGAGCTGACTCGTTCAGGGTATTCAAAGGACTCTACTCAAGACTTAATTGAATTGAGAGGAGTTCATCAAGAAAGGGAGGGTCTGAGCTTCCAAGGAGGCAGCATATATAATGTCTCAGTCTTAGCAGGGAGCACATGGTATTCAAGGAAATGAGAGAAGGCCAATGTGGCTGGGTCATAAAGGGGTGGGGTGTAACATGAAATAAGGCTGAAGAGACCAGGATGGTCAAATGACTTGGTCTGCCTTGTTAAGTAATTGTATCTTCATTTGAAGACCATTAGGAAATATTCACATGCATTCATCATGAAAATGACCTTTTAAGGTCCCTAGTTACTCTGGCTGCAGTGTAGAAAATAGACTGGAGGAAACAGACAAGGGAGTAGCAGGAAGACAGGTTAAGAGTAGGTTGCAAGTAGACAAAATGAGAGATGCCTGTGACTGGGGCCACAGAGTTTGCTTTGAAGATGCAAAGAAGGAACCGTTTATGAGAACTATTAACAGGTAAAACCATCAAGAATTATGATTGATACAGTATGGGGGACTGAGAGGGAATTTATCTGTATTTAATTGGATGGATGAGATGAGGGTGACATTTACTGAGATGTGAAATAGTGCAAGAGGAGATCCATGCTGTTCAGACAAAGGCCATCAGCAACACATCTGCCATGCAAAACAGCTGGTGTGTTGACTTGTTGAACCAAGGGAGACTACAACAGGGAATCATTGGACACCTTAATAGAGGGTGTTAGAAGAATATATTATAGAATTTGGGCTTCTCTGAGGTGATTTGGGGATTACACAAGGAACAGGGATTTGCTCTACTTTGAATACTGTCAGGGAGTGCGGGCAATTCATAATTCTCACCTGGAATGAGGTAAGACTGAGGCTAACACACTGATCAGTAAGAACAAAACAGGCTCATAGTATTCAAGCAGGAATGATGTTTGGTCGTTTACGTTTTTGTCTATATTCAGAGTTGATTATAGAATGATCTTTTTTGACTTGTCCTTGACTGATGTTAGTGTTCTTTGAAGTGACTCACATTCAGCTGAGAAAGACCAGAGGCTGGCTATGAATGACAGGAAGTACTTAGCAAAGCCTAACTGATAGGACCAAGTGAGGTCCAGATGGTCACGGCGGCTCTCCTCTTTCTCCTTTAGCCAAGGACAGATAAAGGCTGTGGGACATACCCATCTCAGATCATTCAGATGGTAGCTATGGCTGAGTTTTTGCTGATTAGAGGGTTATATAGACCATAGAATGCAGTCTGTAGCTGCTGTTCCTTTTGTTGCAAGACAAGTTGCTAACCATCTGACAAGACAATGACTGCATGGTAGTATTTGTAACTCTGAACAGGATACATCACCCAACTACAACACAGGCAATTACCAGCTACAGAAACAAAACACTGTTATTAGTTCTTGTTTTCACCCTGAAGACAGGGATCTAGATTACCAAACCTGGGCAATGAAAACACAGCCCAAATTCCAAATGGTCTCTTCTTGTGATCCAAATGGTGTTCAGTTTTTTAAGGCTATTTCTAGACCTCCACTGAGGTGTAACAAGGGTATTTACTACAGCATAAATTTCCCCTTGGCCAGTTAAGAAATTAAGTATTATATGATGATACTTAACAACATTAGCTAAATGAATTTAAACTTAAATTGGTTTGTTCCATTTTCAGAGCAAAAATTTTTACCAGTTTATGATATTTGATAGGGTCAGAGATAAGTTGCAGATCGTATTTCTACTCTAGAAATTGCAGCTTGCATAGCAATGCAAGAAAAAAAGAGTCAGGTTATTCCTCTTGGGAGTTTTCCCAAGTTACCCATACTTGCCTCTTTGGAAAGTTTTTGGGTATTATTTTTAGGGAATCACATACATTCAAGGCCTGTAGCCTTATTTCCTCTGGCTGGGGAGGAGAGTGGCATGAGCACAGGGAAGGAATTGTGCCAAGAAGAACAGGCAGTGACCCTGTACAGAAGAAAGGCTAAGTGAAGCCGTTTCAGTTCGGGGTGAATTTTGCTAAAATTATCCCCTTTGAAATTATATATTCCAGTTTAATGTTTCAAACTCCTGATTGATTGCTCAAGTTAGAGCTGTGATAACAGTGGTTGGTGTTCCTCAAGAGGCTGAAAATGCCAGCTCTTGGGAAAATGACAGTTCTTTGAGAAATAATCAGGTTCACTGCACATCTCTCTTCAATAGGAAGATTATCACTGGGTTCAAAAATTACCTGCAATGGCCTTTCCCCCCAGTACTGAAGGTCCTTTACTACTAACTAGCGATCTGTGACAAAAAGAGGAGGCATTTCATTTTAACTTCCTATTGATGTGCATTGTTCCTTCACTTGCTATCTCAACACAAGGAATATTTTTGCTTTAAAATAAATTCCTTTCTTGTGGTTTGAACATTTCTTTTCTGGAAATCAGAGACTTTGACTAGAGGACCCCCCAAAGTCCCTTTGAATCCTTAGAATGCTAGGATTCTGGGATTCCTGATCTGGAATGCCACACCCTAAAGGAATCACTATCGATGGTAATATAGAGCAGGCAGGTGATGGTGACAAGAGATGCTGCTGCTGATATTAGTGACATTAAGGAATTATACTCAGGAGCAGGGGGCCTATATACTATAAGAAATTATTTAGGGCCTCCCTGGTGGCGCAGTGTGTTGAGCGCAGCACTGTGAAGCCATCCGCAGCCTCTGCATGTGGGTTCGATCCCAGCCGGCGGGCGAGGGTCCTACATGGCGTGGCAGACCTCTCCTGTCTTGCCCGCTGCTCCCCTCAGCAGTGTATTTCTGTCATCTGCCTTTTCTGCTCCCTGCTCTGCCTCTGGTGAATCCTCTCACCCTCCTGCACCTCTGGCCTGTGCCCCAGCTCTGTATAAAAATAAATAAATCTTAAAAAAAAAAAGAAATTAAGAAATTATTTAAGTTCACTTTGCAAAGATTTTATGGGCTCAGTTCCTCTTATTTGAAGTTGGAATTGAAAAATGACAAAAGAAGCAAGGATGACTTAATAGAAGGTGCTAGTTTTCAACAGTTGTAAAATGGGGGTTAGATTCAGAGGTTTAGGTCTACAATGCAGACAGCGCCTTGGAAATCAATGAAAGGATCGATAACTTTTGGCCATCCAAGGGCTCACCTTATCCTAAAGAAAAGGTTGGTCAGAGCCTAAAACCTCAGAAACTTATCATTTTCTTCTTTATGTATTAATTTTCTTTATTTTTATATCATTGTTCATTTTTAAACAATATTTGCTACCCCCATCCCTTCAGGTGTCCCCATAGAGTTTCCTTCACCAATGCACCTGTGCACCATCACCTCAGTCCCCAGTGCGCCTCCCTCCCTCCCGCTGATCCCTCTCCCTCCTCCTCCCCTGCAGGATGGCTCTGATTTGTAATTGTCTGTTTTTGCTTTATTGTGCTTTGTACTGTTATTATTTTTTACACTGATGTCTTATTGGGTTCCCCTATATTCCTGCTATAAGTGAAACCATCTGATAAAATATTGAGAAGAAAATATAGGTAAAACACCACAAGACATACATCGCAATAACATCTAAAGACTCATCACCCAAAGCAAAGAAAGTCAAGGAAAAGATAAACACCTGGGATTACATCAAACTAAAAAGCTTCTGTACAGCAAAAGAGACATTAACCAAAACAGAGAGACACCCCACTGATTGGGAAAAAATCCTTGTACTCCATTCAACTGATAAGGGACTACTCATAAAGATATACAAAGAACTCACGCAACTCAATAAAAACAAAATAAACAATCCAGTCAGGAAATGGGCAAAAGAACTTAAAAGACATTTCTCCAAAGAGGAAATGCAAATGGCCAACAGGCATATGAAAAAATGTTCAACATCCCTTATTATCAGGGAAATGCAAATCAAAACCAGACTGAGATACCACCTTACACCTGTAAGAATGGCACATGTCAAAAAAACCAGCAGCAACTAATGTTGGTGAGGATGCGGTGAAAAAGGAACTCTCCTACATTGCTGGTGGGAGTGCAAACTGGTCCAACCACTATGGAAAGCTGTCTGGAGGTTCCTCAGTCTACTGAAAATGGAGCTACCATATGATCCAGCAATTCCACTCCTAGGGACCTACCCAAAGGACACAAAAACATTGATTCAAAAGATCACCTGTACCCCTATGTTTATTGCAGCACTATTTACAATAGGTAAAACCTGGAAACAACCCAAATGCCCAAAATACATGACTGGATCAAGAAGATGTGGCACATATATACAATGGAATATTATTCAGCAATCAAAAAAAGATAAACTCATGCCATTTGCAGCAGCGTGGATGGAGCTAGAAAGAATTATGCTCAGTGAAATAAGCCAGAAGGAAAAAGAAATTTACCATTTTCCTTCGGATAAATGAGCATTCACTCTCGAAATGCGAAGGCTATGGCTCCACTTGACAGTGGTGGTCACATGGTGAAGCTCAGGAGCTGAGCCTGAGGCCCGCAGGGGGCACAGCTGTTAGCACAGCGCCCACATGCACCCACAGCAGAGCCCCCCAGTCCGCTCAGGGAGCAGTAAGTGTGTAAGTCAGAAGGAGAAAGACAAACACCAGATGGTGTCACTTATATGTGGAATATAGAGAAACCCAACAAAGGGTCATTTAGAGCCAAACTAACAAACCCTAGAAACCGGACTATAGAACTGAGGCTGCCGGAGGGGAGAGAGGGAGGGAGAACAAAGTGAAGAGGAAACAAAGTGGACTCTGGGTGCATGTGGGTGCTGGGCTGTGGGTGGACGTGGGTGTTGGGCTATAGGTGGACATGGGTGGTTGGCTGTGGGTGCACGTGGATGGTGGGCTGTGGGAGCATGTGGGTGGATGTGCATGGGCTGTGGGTGGTGGGCTGTGGGTGCACGTGGGTGCTGGACTGTGGGTGGATGTGGGTGGACGTGGGTGGTGGACTGTGTGTGCTCATGGATGGTAGGCTGTGGGTGGATGTGGATGATGAACTGCAGGTGGAAGTGGGCGGTGGGCTATGGATGCACTGGATGGTGGACTGTGGGTGCACATGGGTGCTGGTCTGTGGGTGGTCGACTATAGGCGCAGTGTGATAACAACACCTGAAAGGGGAGATCCTGTACCTCTTGAACACAAACACTGTTGTCACCGAATGTTTTCTCAATAAAAACAAAATCAACAAATACAAAGACAACATCTATGCATCTAAGAGGAAAGTTACACATGGGATCATGTGGCTATATTTATAACTGGGATAATGAATAGCAAGTTGTTACAGGTATTAAAAGCAAGATGATTTCAACATATGATAAGTGAGCCTGAGGATAGAACTAACTAGCCAAATATTGGATATAAATTTAATAATAAAAACCCACTAGAAGAAGCAACTGCTCATGTGAATTTAAAGGAAACTTTTCCTGCCATCTGCTCTTGTTAGCATTTTATATTGCCATATTTGTCTGCTCCCTTCCAGAGCCCAGTGCCACTAAGCTCTTCATACAGAATAAGCTACTCGGCACAAAACAGCAGTTGGAGGGAGGGGTGGGTGAATACAAAAGGCATCGCACCATCTCCAGACCCGCTATGCCATTTTTACCAGCAGGTTAGACACTAGCATTACAGAAATCAGAGCTGAACTTCTCCAGGAAAGCTTCCATCATGGGCATGAAGGACAAAGGTAGTCAAAGAGGTGGTACTTGGGTGGGCTCAGAGATCACAAGGGCTGCACCAGTGTCCAAGTGCAACCCTCCCTCCCACCAGGACCATGCACCATAAAGCCCTGAGGTAACCAGTCTAAGGCCTGGGCAGGTGGGCCTGCCCAGAGGAAGAGCACACACCAGAAATGTCAGCAAATGCCCTTGAGCTGTTTCCAAATGTCTGGGGCAGTGTAGGAGGCAGTTCAAGGAGGATCAAGCTTCTCATAAATGGAAAAATCCAGCATTGATGGTGATGGTGGTGGATGTTTGATGTTCCTTTCTTAAGAGAAGCACTTAGGAGACAGGTATTTAAATTATGGGCCCAGGGGATTCCCACCATAAGCTTAGGGTAGAAAAATTAGAATTAAGGAAACTGAGTACAGCATGGGGCAAGCTATCTACCATCTCCAGGAAGTGGTTTGTTTGGTGTGTGGTCTCTGGTGTGGAGAAGGGAAATCCTACCTTGGATTGGGCTCAGTGTCAGAGGGAGCTGCAGTGAGACCAAATTATCTAAAGAGAATAACCAGGACAACAGGAGGCCTCAGACCTTGCCTGGAGACCTTAGAGCTTGCCTGGAGAAGATGATCTGGACCCCTATAGATACACTCTGTGAGTTCCCTGTGAAGAACAGAACTCCTAAGAGTGGACAGTTTTCAACCCAGAGGAGGTTTGATGGACAGCTGTCTTGGGACACCTCACAGGCCTTCAAAGAGGCCACAGTAGGGTTTCTCCAAGACCTGTGTTCAGTGGTTCATAAGCAAATTGGAACCGCAAAAAGGCCAGATAAGTCTGACCTGCATGTTCTGCCCCTGTCCACGGTATGCAGCTGTGCCTGGCAAGGAAGAACTTCCTGCTGCAATAAAAACCAATGAGATTTTGCAGTGGGATCAGGTAGGGAAGATGTGGCTGGGTGTTGACACAGCTCTGTCCAGTTGGGTTATTGGAGAAATATAGTCTTAAGGGTTGGGGTAGGACATGTCCTGGAGCATGGAGATTCAGTTGTGAAGATTTTTCTGTTGTTTTCCTGTGAAGGACGCATTGGGATAGAGGGGAAATAGACTTATGTATAATGAAAATCACAGGTCGAACTTCTCTGTATATACACATGACTTACCTTCAAATTCAGGGAATTCCCAGGGCCTATGAAGTCTGCACTGTGCATGCACTCAAGTTATGAATCCCTATTTAGAGCCATTTGGGAGTAGAACAGATAGCTTATTTATAGAACCTAGTGACCTCACTGACAACTTCTCAAAATGTGTGTCCTGCAGCACTTGCCTCACAATCACCTAGTACCTGCTAAAAATGCAGATTCCCAAACCCCTTCTTAGAATTAAAGAATTGGAATCATTTAGGGTGAAGTCCTAGAATTTGTATTTTAAAAGAGACATTCAAGTAGTATTTATGCATCATATAGCTTAAAAACCCCTAAGAGGGGTCTCCTTGGTGGCACAAGGGGTTAAGCACCACACTATGAAGCAATCCACAGCCTCTGCAGAATGAGTTTGATCCCTGGCCAGCCAGAGAGCAACCCACATGTGAAGCAGACATCTCCTGTCTCACCCGCTGCCCCCTCAGCAGTGTATTCCAGTCAGTCTGCCTGTTCTGGTCCCCACTCTGTCTCTGGTGAATCCTCTCACCCCCCACACCTCTGGCCTGTACCCCAGCTCTTGTATTATAAACAAATAAAACTTTAAAAAAAACAAACCCTAAGAGTTGAGAAAAACAGTAAGAAATGGGACCCAGGTTTGGAACAAGGGTATCAGAAACTGATAACAAGATTGGTTGTCAATTCATTGTGGATCCAAAGGGTGGGTAGAGCTCCAGTTTTTCTGATCTAGAGGAGGGAGGGTCCAGTAACACTGTCCAGTGCCTATCTTAGTCTAGACACTTTAGCATCTAGTTCATATTATTGAACGTTTTCATACAGTAAATAAGGAAACCAAGATTCAGAGAAGTTAGAGAGCTTTCATGGTGACAGACAGCAAAATAAGGAGAGAACCAGGCTTTAAATGCAAACCACCTAACACAATGCTGCTGCACTTTTAAAAATTACTCCCACACAGTCTGCCCTTTAGATGCTAAACTGGAACTACACAAGAGAAATAAATTCATTACACACACACACATATGTATGTACATATATATATATATATGTACATATATATGTATACACACACACACACTGTTTTCTCCAGTGATCTGGCAGTACACTTTGGAATGAGACTTATTCAGATGAAACAGGAGAGAGATACAAAATGTGATTAAAATCATTTGGTGGGCCTCCCCTGAGGCGCAGCGGTTGAGCGCTGGGTTGCGAGGCTGCCTGCAGCCTCTGCAGCACTGGTTCGATCCCCAGCCGCTGGGTGAGGGTCCCACATGGCACGCAGACCTCTCCTGCCACCCGCTGCTCCCTTCAGCAGTGTACTTCATCACTCTGCCTGTTCTGCTCTCCACTCTGGCTTTGGTGAGTTCTCTCACCCTCCCACGCCTCTGACTGTACCCAGTGCTTGTATAAATGGATAGATGAATCTTTAAAAAAATAAATAAAAATAAAATAAAATAAAATAAAATCATTTGGTGACCAATCACTCCCTAGTCACATGTGTACGGGGCAAACAAGAACGAGACTCGCCATACACTTTGGAGTAGCTGGAGAAGCTTTCAAGAGGAAATGGTGTTTTGAATCAGCTTGGAAGAGTGAGTAGAATTTTGAATTAGCTCAACCTTATATAGGGCCCGGGGCTAAGTAGACTAGAATTTTCCAAAAATCCACTCAAATATTACTTTTGACAAACAAGAATATTTAGAAGGCAAAGAGGAGATTCTTGAACAAAGAAAAGCTCCATACTTTATAGCCACCAATTCCTCAATAGCCCTTCAAGGATAAAGCTGACTGCTGAGTGCTTACTGTATACCAGACACTGGCTTGACTCACAGAATCCTCATTTGGGGTTGGGTGTTAGTATTACCATCCCCAGTTTCAAAGTGTCATCTACTTGGGCAAAATCTAGCAGGTAGGAAATGACAGCCTCTGTGCTAGCACGCTCCCTGCTAACTGTAGTTTCCTTGGATGAGAGGGTGTGGATGGAGATTTGGGGCATTTGGTTTTGTCCACCATGCTAAAAGGGAAACATTAAAAAGATCCTGTGTGCCAGAGGACCTGGTATTCACCGTGTGCATAACTGATTATGTTTGAGAGCATCAGGTTATCACTTTTCGAGTAAACCACCTGAGGAACTGTAAGATTGAGAAAGAGGGATACCTTTTTATCTGTCTTGTTGCATCTGGCAAACAAGCCCATTCCCTGAGGAGAGTTCCTCCCATTTGAAAACATGTTTATTTCAACTCTGAGTTGTGCTTTGTTCCCTCTGAGTCTAGGGAATTGTCCTGTAGGGCACTGACCTTGTTTTAAGGCCTTCTCCTCTTTACAACTCACCCTCATTTTAATCCCACAATTTAGCCTTTGAGGGCCCACATTTTAAAAACTGGAGTACAGGCTGCCATAAAAAGAAGAGAAAGGAGGTTTGCAATTGTGCACAAGTGTCTGCCCGTATGCTCACTGATACCTGCTTGGTCTCTGTGGAACACCCCATTCCCAGAAAGAGCAGGGGCACTTGTACACCCACTGAGATGAGAGCTCTGGTGACTCAGCAAGATGCACCCCAAAACTGATGATGAGGGTTCAGGGGCCCTTCTAACTTGATCTATAAGCACCATAGCCCTGAACCCACCCCTTCCTAGTGTGCTCATTTTTCTCAGTGAAATGGCTTAGCCACGCTTTCTTGCCAACATTTCCAGCAACTTTCTTTTGTTCATTTCAGTTGCCTGTTGATCTCTAAGGGTTTCTTGGTTTTGCTTTAAGATAGTCTGTTTTACACAGAAATGCGGTGCTTAGGGCATTCTCAGCCCCCTGTTCCTATAAACCCATCCTTAGCATGATCATAAGAAGAGATAATATTTATTAAGTACTGACTATGTGTCAGGTGATAGGCTAAGCAGTTGCAGCTTTTTACTCATTTAAATCTTTCTTCACTATGTGATGAATTAGGGCTGTTTTATAGGTAAAGAAATGAGGGGGCACAGGATATTCCAGGCAATATCCCAAGTCACAAAGCCAACTTGTGACACAGCAGGGCTTTGAAGTCCAACAGTTTTAGCTTCAGAACCTGTGTGCTTAACCAGAATGCTTTTTGCCACCAATATATTTGTGATTCAACCCTAATGTTGCCTAGAGTGGTTTTGATTCACTCACATGCGACGACCAACTCACAAATATACATATGTACTAGAGTAAGAAAATTTCTTCAAATATCAAGAACATTATTCAAGCAGTAATAAATAATAAGGACTAGCATTTATTGAGCTAATGGCATTTTGCATTTTTTAGGATTTTCAAAGCATACCTGCAAAGTTGTGGACCCTATTTTTTATACCTATGAATCAGACAGGTCAAATAGATTTTTCAATATCATCAGCCAGTCTCTGCCCAGATTTGCCAAATTCAGAGGCCTCCACTCTTTCAACCATGACTTGCAACCTTCTGAGTAACCACTTAGGTACACCCAGCTTTGTATAGTCAAATAAACACTCAGAAAAAAATGACTGTTGTCACTGTAGAACTTTTAACAGCTAATGAAGAAAGGAAGTGTTGGCTATAATTAGATAAACATTCTAGAATTTAAGGAAAAAGCAGTTTCTCAGAAGAGTGGGGTGTGACTCTTTGGTCACATGCTGAGAGATAAAATTGGCTAAAAAAAAGAAGCTTCACAGGAAAAAGTCTACCTGAACAATCACAAATGCGTTAGTCCTCTGTGGCTGCTCTGACCAAAGATTGGGTGGCTTATAAAATAAAGAAATTAATTTCTCACAGTCTGGAGGTTGAAATCAGAGATCAGGGTGCCAGTGTGTTTAGGGTCCTGGGAAAGCCTGGTTCTGAGTCACCAACTTCCAATTTCTCCTTGTATCAGCATGAGGCACAAAGAGAGTGAGCTAGCTCTCTTTTTCTTACAAAGACACGAATTCCATTCCTGAGGGCTCTAACCTCAGACCTACTCATGTCTCAAAGGCTCCATCTCCAAATATCATCACTTTGGGGACTGATTTCAGCATATAAATTTCATACAAACATTCAGCCCATCATAACAAATGATATCAAGAAGAAAACAGGGTAGCGTGTTAAAAAACAAAAACAACACAGTGTAGAGAGCTCTCTAAGTCTCTCAGATTTAAAAGAAATGCCTGGATTATGAAAAGAAGCACATGTTATTAAGGGATGCAAGCCAGTCATAAGGATGTGAGGGAAAACTGAGACTAGATTGCAAAGAGGCACGAGAAAGACCTATTAAGTCACCGAAGGGGCATCCCAGCAGCCACAAGAATGAGGAATGAAAGGGTCACTGTTCGGGGAGAATTGTGTCATGTTGAAAGCTAACAGAGGGCCTCCCTGGTGGTGCAAAGGGTTAAGCACAGCACTATGAAGCTATCCACAGCTTTTGCAGCAAGAATTTGATCTCCGGCCAGGGAGCTACCCACATGGTGCAGCAGACCTCTCCTGTCTCACCCGCTGCTCCCCTCAGCAGTGTATTTCAGTCAGCCTGCCTGTTCTGCTCCCCACTCTGTCTCTAGTGAGTCCTCTCACCCCCAAACCTCTGGCTTGTACCCCAGTTCTTGTATGCATAAATAACCAAATCTTTAAAAAAGAAAGATAACAGAGAAAAACAGGACACTACAGCTTCTCTATTGAGGAAAGTGATCTTCAAACTGGGAAGGCTACAGTAAATGTGTTGAGTAGGAAACTGAACCTTGAGCCAGGCAAGAGACAAGAAGAAAACACCTCATCACTCCAAATGAGTGCAAGTCTGCATGGTGAATGTCAGCCCACACCACACAGGAAGGTTTGGGGGGCAGAGCAGCTTGTAGCTGGGGCTGGAGGGATCTGAAGGAACAGGGACATGCTCTAATTTTTAACAACAGGGACTTGGAAGGATGACAGAAAGTAAAAAGCATCAAGACATGGCATGGATTTAATAGATATGTAGATTTTTATGAAAACAAGTATTTCCATAAGCATATAGAGCTCATTAAAACAAATGGATGTCCCAAGTAAAAAATGAAGTGTTTAAGATTATTTCTCGGGTACCATGATGCAAAATAGAAAAGACTCCAAAACTGGTGACTCTTCAGATGAAACCTGGTGAGGTCACGTGACCCATTTGAAAGAGCTGCTGATGCCTACGGTGGGATTTACCAAGCAGAACTTGGAGCACCCAGGGGAGATTATGAAGTAAAATTAGTAAATTACAGGTGAACACAGTACTACAAATAAGCCATAAGCCAACAAAGTCTTCTGAAGTTTCTTAACACCAATACCTAATTACACTATTTTCCGAGTTTGACTCATAATTCATGTGAAAACCATAATTAATGGGATCATTCAGATGATACTGAACTTTTCTAAAGTAAAGAACTCTATTTGTTCTAATATTTTTATGACTTGCATTTGACATCACAAAACACACTTTACTGGGCAAAAATATTATCAGAAAAAAAGCAGGATGAAAAGATAGACATTGAATATAAGTAATGTTAGAATAATGTCACAGGTATGGAAATGTAGTAGCATAGCTTGAATATAGTCAGTGGTTATAAAGCAAAGGGCTGTCAAAACACAGAAGAGATAATTTGAAACAAATGAAAAATCACAATTATGAAGTAGTGGTAACTATTTCTAATGTCTTGCAGATCCTGAAACACCATGGGGGAAATCAACAATATTATCTCCTGAAGTGGTGGTGACAAAGACAGAAGGGACTTCAAAACTGCAATGGACATAGCTAATTAAGCTATGTCCTCCTTCAAGCCAAAGTGAGAACCTTTCAGGAGAATCTTGGCAGGCCCATGACTAATAAACAACTAGTGAAATGTCTCCTATTTCAGTAGAAAGCATTTCAACAATGAAAATGATGTAGAAATCAGAAGCATATTCTGTGGTCATAGTTGGTAGCTGACATTTTCCTGAACAGCCACCACAGGTCTGAGGGTCTCATGAGACTGATGTCATTTCACCAAAGAACATAACCTCCCCTGGGTGCTCCAAGTTCTGCTTGGTAAACCCCACCGAGGGCATCTGCTGCTCTTTCAAATGGGTCACCTCACAGAGTTGGACCACCAGATTTCATCTGAAGAGTCACCAGTTTTTGGAGGCTTTTCTATTTTGCATCATGATACCCGAGAAATAATCTTAAACACTGTTTTTAATCCATGAAAGCCAAATCTGGAAGGATAATGTGTTCTTGATAAGCCTAATTTTCAACCAAGCCTTTCCAAACTTCAGTTCAGTAAGTAAAACTATTATACTTTCAAACATGAAATGCATTCTGCAGTTCAGAATCCAACCAACACTGAGCAAACTGTCTGAAGATGAATTTCTTCCTTAATTTTTCCTAGAAACTCATTTATCTTAGAGAGTTTAAGGCCATGAGCACAAACAGAATGTTTGCTCATATTGTCTGGGGGCCTCACAGCAAACAATAGACACCTCCAAGGGGAAGTAGCACATGGCCACAATCACCATTAGGCCTCTTTGGAGGACAAGTGTGAGAAGGGCAGCCAATTAGCAGACTTCCTGTGATTCCTCTTTTATGGCTTCTTATCTGGAAACCAAAGACCTGGCCAACTTTTAAGAGTAAATATCGCTTTATATTTAAAGATAATTACTAAACACAATTACTTCTACCCACATAATTCTTATAAAACAAGATTTACCAAACTAACCCATCCGTGTGTTGAAAAGTTGGCAGTCTACATTGTCCTAGGTGGAGATTTTAAATTATCTCTATGGATGGATTGGATAAACATGGACTGAATGATGACTATGTAAGGAAGAGCTACATTAGCTAGATGAATGACAGGATATAGATGCTGTTGATATATTTGAGGAGGTCCAAAACAGTGTGTGATGCGGTCCTCCCTGGTGGTACAGCGGTTGAGTGCTGGGTTGCGAAGCTGCCCACAGCCTCTGCAGCACCGTTTCGATCCCTGGCCGGGAATGGGGTCCACATGGTGCACACACCTCTCCCGCTGCCCGCTGCTCCTTTAAGCAGTGTACTTTGTCAGCCTGCCTGTTCTGTTCCCCGCTCTGGCTCTGGTGAATTCTCTCACCCTCCCGTGCTTCTGACTATACCCAGTGCTTGTATGTATGTATAAATAAATAAATAAATAAATAAATAAATAAATAAATAAATCTTTCAAAATAGTGTGTGATGGTTTTGGGTGGGGGGATAGATATACTTCTTGCAAATAATATACATTCAGTATATTTTTTGATGACTCACATGGCTATAGAGAAATCAAATACATGCTATTTTGATGCAACCCCTTTGAAGATATATTTACAGCACTGGAAAACATTTAAATTTCAAAGAATTTTTCTAAAGTAAATGCATACATTGTGCAAAGATGAAAAAAGATGTAAGAATTATATAAAATAAAATATTTAAATAAAAAAAGATGTAAACAATAAAAAAGAATATGATAAACAATAAAAAAAAGAATTTTTCTAAAGTGCTGATAACAAAATTATATACACACTCATTTCCTGATAGTCACCCCATTTTTGAGTGAGTTTTAGAGTCAAGCCTAGGGAAGGGTCAAGGCTGTGAGATGTTTGTTTTTCACATTGATAGGAAACAAGACATTTTTAATGTTTGGTGCACCTTTTTTGACATGACTGAATCAAAGTAGTCAACTCAAAATCTTTTTCCAGACCTGATTTCCATAATTCATATGCATTTCAGAACCCCATAACCACAAGGACAGAAGTCTTCAGCACACAGGAAATGTAATTTCTGTGTTGGCAGAAATTCAGTAAGTCATTGTGTTTCTAATATTTGTAAGGACAGAAAGATGAAGGGATAGCTCATGTGCTATCTTGAGAGTCAATGTTGATAACTCTCCACCAAGCCAAATGGTCTCTTTCTGCTGATAGGGAATACCAGTAGATTGCATATTGTTCTAGGTGCTTTGGTTGTAAGCAACAGAAACAGAGTCTGGCTGAGCTAAGTGAGAAAGGACACTATAAGGATTCTAGGTAGTGCATGTAATGACAGGTCTTGGGAATCTGTTCAGCAACCAGGTCTTGGGAAGACCCACAGTGATAGCAGCTCTGAGGACATCCCAAAGACCACGTCTATAGAGAAGAGCAATCAGTTTCAGTTCCACTGGCAATCTGTCCCTCAGCACCTCTGCCCAAGTTTCCAAACATCCCACATACCCTTCACCATGATCAAGGCTATTGGGGTCATGGGGCTGGCAGCCTAGATGCATGGATGGAGGAAGGCAATTTCCCCAAGAGAAAAAACAGGCACCATTCCCAGAAGAAAAGGGGTGGTATTCTGGAATTGAAATAAAACAATAGATCCCCTAGGGATCAGAACTACAGTCAGACACTCATTTTTAAAAATACAGGTTTAGCCTCACCTGTTTCATGTAATAAGGGGCTTAGCTGATGGCAAGCTCAACAAGAATGAGCAGTGTGTTATACCACATGCCTTTGTCCTTTTAATAACACTATTCTCTAAAGCAAGGGGAGTTGCAGAGCTACACTGTTCAGCTGCTCAGCCTTATTCCCTCCTCAGGTAGAGTTTAGTCTCCAATTCTCGGTTTTACATTTCAGAAGGATACTAAAATTATATGTCTCAGCTTCCATTCCTTACCTTCAATTCTGCTCTATAATCTAGAGGACCTAGGATCTCAGGAATTCAATCTCTTCAACTCTCAGACAAGCTCTGCAATGGAGAGCACTGACAGCTGGTTTCCTCACTCTGTTCTATCTACATATGTCCAGAAGCAGGTGGCAATTCATACCCAGAGTCCACTGGCAGTTTCCACACTTGGAGTGAGAAGTCTCTTCCTTGAACCCAGCACCAGGCTTACCCATTGAGCTACAGCACATTGGTAGTGATGGATCCAGATTAACCTTGGTAATTCCAGATCAGCTGGGCTGTGTCCCTCAGAGGCTCCATCCAGTCCCTGCAGTGCTTCTCCCCTGCACATACCAACATAGCCTCACCTTGCTGAGGTCCCAGGCTCATCTGCTCTGCTCTGCTCTGGGTGATCTTCTGTGATTCTGGGCTCTGAGACACTTCTCATTTGCTCTTCAGCTCTAGAGATGGTAGTTTCTTCTCTTGGGTTATCTGACATTGTCTTTTTGCACCCTTGATCCTTCTATTAGCTATGTAAAAGTCCTCGTGTTAATTTCCCTCTCCTGGAAATATTGAGAGGCTTCCACCTTCCTTTGTGCATGCTTATGCAAGTGCCAAAAGACCAGATTATGCACACAGTAGGCTGGGGAGGGAGTCCAGTACCACGTCATATTTGGCGTGTGCATCTCACGTAAAGGAAGACTTAGGGAATGTGATAGCCAGCTTCAGTGATCAGAAGAGCTTTCATCTGAAAAGGGGATTATATATTATCCTGTGTAGTTCCAGAGGGCAGAGCTACCATGCGTGAGCACAAGGTCTGAGGAAGCAGGTTTCAGCTCAAACTGAGGAATGGTCCTGTAAGCACTTGAACTGCCCACAGTGGGATACACTGGGCAACTTTGTTGGGGGTCAAGCAGAGGATTGGTTTCCATCCCTCAGAGAGCCTGGAGAGGTGCCCACCTGAGAGACATGCTGGGCCAGTTCAATTCTTGAGGCCCAGTAATTCCCTGGTAAAATCTATAGGCTTTAATCACAGACTTGGTCATTTTCTCTTGGCACTTGAGGACAAAGTGCTCAGTGACCTGCAGAAAATAGTAACAATTGTCCTGGAGGATTTATTTTGGCCCCAGACTAATTTAAAACAACAACCCTTACTCCAAGATGGAAGAAATTTAACTTTCCACTAGTCTACTCCTCCTGAAAGTTGACACCGATGAATAGAAGATCCCCTACATTTGCTCCCTTCTCTGCTTGTACTGGTGCATGCGGTGTGCCTGGGATTTATGCCTGGAGGCCTTTGGAGGGACTGAAGATGACCACAGTCAGCTTCAACCCATGGAATCAAAGGATTATAGTGCTCAAAAGAGAGAAAAAAGTGCTCCTCTGCGAGTGTTATTTGAAGGATCCAAATCTCTGAATTCATCTGTCTCAAAATGAGGCATCCCGTGTCAGCCCTGCATTCACAAGGGATGAACAGGCAGTTCTGAGGGAACCAGACGAGACTTCAAAATCTCAATGAGATTATCGTCCTGCCACCTTGAAAATCCCACACCCTTTTTTATTCCTTTCCATATAACTGCATTCATATGGAATGTCCAGAGCATACAATGTCATAGAGACAGAAAGCATATGGTTGCCAGGTGCTGGGGAGAAGGGAGAATAAGGTGGGACTACTTTGTGGGTACAGAAAGTGTGGAGTTTCACTTAGGTTCGTGGAAATAGCCTGGAATTAGCTCCTGGAGATGGTGCAGAATCTTGGCCACCACCCTTCTAATTCTTGCTACAGCTGTTGGCAACCCATGCACATCTGTACAGCCAGGCCACCCTTCTGATGTTTGGGGCACATGCGATGAGTATTAAAACAGCTGTTTTCCATCCACTGGTTTTCCTTCCCTGAAGCAAAACTGCCTCCAATCACACTGTGGCAGTTAGGGGGTAGGTAGGGAGAAAGGCATTGTCTCTGAAATCCAGTTAAACCAAATATAGAAACAGAACATGGTGACTTCTGGCACAGTGAAAGGAGCACTCTTCCATATTGCAGCGGGAACACTGGAGACGAGCATGCACATTGTGATGTATCCATGGCCGTATAACTGGACCAGAAATTAAGCTAGAGCTTGTTTTGATCTAGTCCTGGATGTTCCCCCACTCACTCCAATCTTACTGCTTCAAATGATCCAAGAACGAAAACCCTTGAGTTCTGTGTTTCAGAGGCTCAGCCCAGCTTTCTAGCAAGTGAGGGTCAAGCAGACAGCTGGGTGGCAGTGACCCAGTGCTTGCATCTTTTGCCAACACAATCCCTTGTGGATGGCTCAACTTTCTGTTCAGTTTCCTCTTAATTTGTCCCAATATTCTTTCCATGGATCCCATGTCATAGGGTGATTGCCCAGAAGATAAAAGAAAATGCCTGAGAAGCAGAGGTCAGAGCTTGACTTGCAGAATAGCAGTTATGCAACTATGCGGCTACCAGGGTGTAAAACACACACATACACAGACACGCATGCACGCACACACTCATATGAGCATGCATGCTGCATGCCTGAACATCCAAAAGCGCAAAGAATAACTTTTAGTTAAACAGTCTAGCTAAAACCTCTGAGCCACATGCCACCCTGGCCTCCTCCCCCCAAATTAGGCCATGTTACCTTAATAAAAAGCTGCAGGTTAGTCCCCAAAGGAACAAGACTGGGGTATAGGGTGAAGCTATAGGAAAGCAAAGAGCAGAAGAATAGAATATCATATGTGGGCAGAGGTGGGGAATGGGGGAAGCAGGGGGACCCATCTAGGGGTCCACTCTCCTGCTGCAAGTCAAGAAAACCCCTTCGTCTTCCCGTTCAGGAGATTTGAATGGTGATGCTCATCCAGCTCTGGTTTCTTCTCCTTAGGAACCCCTCTCCGCCCCCCTCATATTGTTGCCCCATCTCTTTCTGCTCCTGAGCCCACTCTGCCCACCCCCTCCAGTGGAGGCAGCCACCTGGGGACCCTGCTGGCCAATAATTAGCTGGGACAGCTGCTCCGCCAAACAAGCCCCAGCGATCTGCAGCTGGGAGAGTGGGGTCCTGCCTGGAGGAGGGGGAAGCCGGGGAGGCCCGCTGAGTCTTCTCAGGTGGCCAGATGACGCCTAATTAGGCCCCCTGCTCTGGAGGCCTCACCAGATGGGCAAATGGCTGGAAGCCTGAGGGAGCCAGCAAAGCACAGTGGGAGCTCCCAGTGTGTGGTTTCCTTCCCAGCTGCCTCCTGGGCCGTGGGGGAGGACAGTTAAAATAGTAATTGGTGCCTCGGGTCAAGGGGACTCGCTTTACCCTGCCAGAAGGGGAGAGGCTGTGCTTCCCAGCAGTCCAGTCCCCCAGCCCCCGCCCTCCGCCAGCTTGGAGTCTGAGTTGTGGATGCTATTGATTGAAAAATGATTTTTTTTTAGATGCACAACCGGAGGAGTTGGCTCTGGGAATATTTTTCTAAATCTAAACAAAACGCACCGTGGATTCACGAAAGCCGGCATTCAACCAGAAGAGAAACAAAGAGAACACAAGGGTTTCGTTCTCTCTGTCTCCCCAGCCTGGAAAAGGGAGCTGCACGTGGCAGGGCAGCAGGAGGCTGGAGCAGTTAATGATTTAATTTTGACAGATTGCTGTTTCTGGGCAAAGAAGTCAGGAGCCAGAGAGAGGGATGGGCCAGCCCAAGGAAGATGCACATTCTCTATTTCGGAAGGTGGCTACTGCTTGCAGAGAGAACAGCCCAGTGCTCCTCTGTTCCACAAGGTCAGAAGGTCAGGCAAGGAAGCACCCTCCTCCCGCAAAGTCCTCCCATCAGTGCACAGCTTGCTTTCCAGTGCCCAGCTGGGCATCCGTGGAAATAACGGTGGTGAAGTTTGCAAACATTGAAGAGAAAAATTACAAGCAGCAGAACTGAGAAGGGGCCGTGGCGTGCTCTTCCTTCCTCCCCCTGACCGCCCCAAATCCCCATGTGACAAAGAACGTCTATGCCTTTTGTTGCAAGCCATGATATCTGCAGGGTTTAAATCCTTGACTCGAATGGCCTTATTGTGAAAAAGTAAAGGTCAAGGAAAGGGAACATTCTTCTGTCTGTGATACCCTATAAGCATCCACCTGGATTGAGAGGAGCCCATATGGCTCCTCTGGTGACATCTCCTGTTGGAAGAAGATGCTGGAAAGTAGACTTACCTCCAAATTGGTTTTAGCTTAGAATCACCCTCCAGCCCAGTTGTGTTTGTTTCCTGTTTCATACAAGGAAAAAAAATCCCGAATAAAAAGCAGTAAGTCTGAGAAGATAAGCATACCCATCACTTGTTACAATATTCCTTATTTACCTTTTTTATTAAAGTCCCTTATTTGGGGGACCACTTTGTGGATGGGACTGACAGTCTGATGACAATTTCGGCCAGCTGGGGACCAGATTGGCCAAAGAATGTCTTTGAACAATATCAGCTCTCTATAGTTTCTGGAGTACAACATATTTTCTGCAGACTTGGGCTGCCAGTGGACATTAATTGTTAATTCTCCTTCAAAAACCATCTGCTAAGTGTAAGCTCCCTGGAAATCTGGGGGAACAGCGCCATCTAGCAGTCCTCACGCTCCGCGCGGCTAAGCTGGGTTTGTTGTCGACTGAGCCAGGTGGGAAAAACCTACTTTTCTTTTGAGGTTGACCAAGTTGGAAAGATGCTCTCCACAAATCCACCTCAGTGAGCACCATCAGTTTGCAACATCTTGGGGCCCATTTTGCTTCTGAATAGCAGCTCAGTTTAATATGGCGGAGGGATCAGCAAGGTTACTTTGGCACAGAACTCTTCA
This sequence comes from Talpa occidentalis, assembly GCF_014898055.3. Taxonomy (NCBI): domain Eukaryota; kingdom Metazoa; phylum Chordata; class Mammalia; order Eulipotyphla; family Talpidae; genus Talpa; species Talpa occidentalis. The sequence continues at coordinate 16,931,966 of NW_023601322.1, forward strand.
TCCATTAGAACCCTGGGAGACACACATATAAAAGAGGAGGAAATGGAGGACCAAGGAGAAAAAAAAAATACCTCCCCAAAGTCACCTGGCTGGTCGGTGGTTAAGTCAGACTCAGAATCATGAACCAGTCCTACAGCTTGCAGAATGGGAGCAACTTCAAAGGCAGTTCATGAAGCACAGAAGGGAAAAGCATCCGTCAGTAATGAAGGTCAGGTCAGGGTCTCCTTATGACTATAGAATGACACCAGCATGATAAGGTGCATATTAAACATGAGGACAAAGCTGTGGCTGTTGGGGTGTGGGGAGCCCTGAGCACTGGCCAAACTCTCCAGCTTTTTGGGAACCTGAGAGGAGAGATTCATAGGGAGTCGAGCTCATGTGGGGTCACTGCCACACGTGCAGATGGGCCTTTTCCAACTGCGCTCAGAATGGTGACAGAGAGTGGCGACCAGGAAGATTTACAGTGCCCACTGTTAGCTGTGCAGTGGGGCTTCCTGCGGGGAGCTCGTTCTCCTCGTCATTCAAGACGCTTTGGGTCTATGAACTGGCTCAAGTCTAGGATGATATTGAGGGGCCATGTCCTGCTATTGGGGCACTCTATTGACCAGATCTGTAGCTCTCCCATCTTGCAGATCAAGTAACCCTTTAGTCCCTTTAGTGGGCTGCCCATCTACCGCTCAGGAAACACCACAGCCAGCGAGCCACATGGATGGACCCGAGGACCGTAGTGTTCGGATGACTGCTTCAGCTGTGCGAGCCATCACAGTAACTGCACCCACCGTATCTCTGTCACGACCACCACCCCCGATCAGGGTAGCGGGGTGTGCTGCCTGGTGGCAGCAGTCCCCATGTCACCAATGGCCCACAGAGAAGAGCCACTACAAAGCTCTTCAAGGATCTGGGCTCTCCCACAATGCATCTTGCCCAGCCTTGGGGAAGGGAGTGCCCACTGGGGGGACAAAGTTAGGAGGTAGGGAAGCTGGGCTCATGATAAGTTTGCCCTAGCATTCCTTCTTCTATCTCAGTGGTCATCCTCAGGGGTCACCCTGCCATCTCACTTGTCAGAAAGGCCTGGCCCAGGACTCACTACCTTATTGTCTTCATGATAATTCAAAACCCCCAGAGATTCCAACATCAACATTGTGGATACAAACGACACTTCCCAATTTCTTTCTCACACTTGAAAATAGCTCTAAAATCCCATTAAACAGAATGCCCCAGGTTTCACAGAAATCGCTGCTCATGAGCTATGAAATGAATAATTAAACCAATTCCAGCTGTGTAGAAGAGGGGGTGACTCGGGGATCTCAGCCTAAGATTCTCCTGGGTGACTTTTGTTGTGAGCAGAGTCCCCTTGGGACACTGGCCTGACTGACCCCGGCTCAGCAGCCCTGTGCTGTGCCGTGTCCACTTCCCAGGGTCACCCTCTCCCAGTGACACAAAAGGAAGTGGGGATGAAGCATCTTGACCTTGTGGCATCAAAATAGTTTGGGGACTCATAGGCCTGGGCCCCTGGTGCTGGCCGTTAGCACCCCTGAGGGTCAATCACAGAGGGTTTGGCAGACGGTGAGTGTCAACACAACACAGAGGGGGGTGCATCAGGCACCCCACTATGCCTAGAGCTGACTTTGTCTGTAAGACTATTTTTTGGATTTGAGTGTTTTGATCAAAATAACACAAGGTGCCAATTAAGTCAATTCAGGAATTCTCTCACACTGAGCCCTTCTCGCGACTGCTCTGTGAAACCCTGGATGCATCGTGTGTCACTCAGAAAGAAGCATAAGCCCCCCCCCCCCCCGATGGACACAGTGATGGAACCCTGTCTTCTCTGGATGCTGGGCTCCTCGCCTCTTCCACTCCCTGCTCACTGGGGTCCAGACACACTGGCCTCCTTGCTCCTTTTCAGATCCACTTCAACCCTCACCATGGCCATTCTCTCTGCCAACCTGCCTCGCCAGCAGCTAGCTCCCCCACCATCTCCTTTAACCTTTGCCCCACTGTCACTGAGACACACCTGGGACACCTGTGCTAACCCCCTTGGAAGCACACACCTGGCCCCTTTCTCTGTCTTTTGTCCATAGCGCTGGTCACGCTCTGACACATGGGAAACCTCGCTGATCTTGACACAGCCCCTCGCCCACTAACGTGGAAACTCCATCAGGGCAAAGGCACCTACCACCCTGTCGCATGGGAACCCCCGAGCCCTAGAAAATACCGGGCATGTGGTGTGTGATCAGTAAGGACTGTGAGTGGACGATAAGACTGCCGTGGCCCGCCCTGCGGCTGAGCCCATCACAGCTTAATAAAAGGGATCCCTGCAAGGACTGGACGCGGCCGGCCCCTGCGCTTCTGCTCTGCCAAAGTGGAACAATCGCACCGCGATCAATTCAATTAGTTAGAAATGGCCCAGGCCTGATAAGACACAGTAATTAAGATTTCTACAGCATCTCTTAGATTCTTTAATTAAAAATATACATGGATGGTTAAAGCAAACTGTTTTCACTCCACCTAAGTTTGCCGCATGTCTGCAGTTTGAAAAAGTGACTCTTGTGCCACTACTAATGGGTTTCTTCGCTTTGCTAGGCGATGGAGCTTTCACATAAAATGACGCTCATACTGTGACTCCTTTTACACTAGACTAATAATGACTTTACAAAGGCAACCTGTGTTCAACTCCACGGGTGTGCCTCGAGGGGGAGCCTGTCACACCTGAAGATGAACAGCACCGGTTCATGACAAGAGGAAGTCACCCCATCAGGTCTGTCTGCGGTGTTTTCCTTTTGGCCAAATGAAAGCTTTAGCCAAGAATTACTTAACTGTTTTACTTTATTCCATATTCAGACAGTTATCTTATATTCTAGAAATGGTTTTTTTGGTAAAGATTTATTTATTTACGCATAGAACTAGGGTGTAGGCCAGAGGTGCAGGGGGTGAGAGGATTCACCAGAGACAGAGTAGGGAGCAGAATGGGTGGATCTACTGAAATACACTGCTGACGGGAGCAGCCGGTGAGGCAGGAGAGGTCTGCTGCACCATGTGGGCTAGCTCCCTGGCCGGGGATCGAATTCAGGCTGCAGCAGTGATAGAGTAACAGCGCTGAGACTTAACCCCGAGGCCACCAGGGAGACCCTATTCTGGAAATTGTTTACAAAGTAGATACATTGGGGGATTCCTGGTATAAAATTCATTCTATAGAGACTTAGAATCTCATAGGTGCATTGAATATACCAAGTAAAACATTTGGGGACACAATCGGAGATAGTAAGGTGGGGGACCAAGGGGCAGGAGGCATCTGATACTGGAATAGAGGGACATCTGCATAACTCACAGAAAATGTGTCCTTAGGATAAGCCATGAGTGAGTGGGGAGGAAGCCGTGCATATTGTGGAGGGAGAGCATTCCAGGGGGTGCTCATGCAAAGACCCTGAGGTGGGAATAAGCTGGACTTACTAGGACACAGAACACTCTCTCTGGGGTTTCTTTCCTTTCCCCCTGTTGCTAGAATCCCTAATTTGTATCCTTGCATAGAAGCTAGACTCCCCTTCTCTGGTACATCCAGGGTCTTCCAGTCCTTAGTCTGAACTAGACATCTCTGAGTTGCCCCACTGCAAAACTCTTATTGCCAGGAAATCTAAGACTAGCTCTCCCAGCTAAACAAAATCCCTTTGTCCACCCACAGACAGGAAACTGCAAATTCCTGAACCCTCACACAGGTTTTCCATTGCTGGCAGACTCCATAATCAAGCAGAAAAGTTGGCAAGACGCTGCCTGTTTCTGGGCAGAACCCCCCACCTGCCCTTCCCCCATCCCCCTACAAAGAGGTTGCAACACGGCAGGTAGGGAAGAGCGGAGCTGCATGAAGGGCAGGATAGCCATGAGCACATAGCCCTGTATTCCACAGGCCCAACCCATGTCATCTTCTAGGAGGGAGCTGGGCCCTGCCTACCCTTCTCACCCTCCAGAGAAGGGGAGTCAGCAGTGAGGAGAAGGAAGAGAACCACTTCCCCAGAGCCAGGTTGAGGTTGCAGACCAGTGACACAATCCAGGCCAGACCCTGCTCCGCAGGCTCACCCCACCTGAAGCAGGCAGGCCCACCTGGAAGGGAAGCACTTGGCTAGGAGCTTGCACAGAGTCTCTGCCTGGGAGGATCTGTGCCACCGGCAGTGAACGGGCTGCAGTCTCAGTGGAATGGGCCCCAATGTCTGGATGTGTTCATGTGCTCACTGGGGTTTTCCATTCATCTCAGCCTCATTCCCAGTTCCATGCTGAGAAGCAAGACTGGCCATTTATCTCTTTAAACAGATATGGCATATAGAGTGAACTTAGAGGATTCTAGAAAGACAAAACGGGCCAAAATATCAGTTATCCATTCCCTGCTCATTAGTCTTTTCCCTACTGTATTTTCATTAAGTACCTTCTAAACATTATTTAATTGCTGTGTTCACAACAGGAGGTGGGCCTTAGTGTTCCCATGTTGCAGGTGAAAGAACAGAGATTTGGATAGGTAGAGACAGCTGCCTCCAGTCACACAGCTAGAAAGAGTAGGCATTGCACAGAGGTGTGCCTGGTTCTCAAATCCAAGGGAACTGCTCTTCTTGCTACTCCATTCGAAGACACCGGAAAAGGAATGACAATATGCTGGATGCTTGTGCATAACTTAAATAGTCTAATTTACCCTCCTAGAATAAGAAAATAGGACATCAGGATCCCACAAAGATTTTCATAGGAGAGGCAACAGGAAAGAGACAAACCCGGAAGAGAGCACTGCTGACTTCCCCTGTTTGTTGGCCCTGGGGCTGCCTCAGCTGGCTATTCTCTGTAGGATAAGGAGAGAGACTTCTGCATTAGTCAGCACCTTCCTGTATGTAGTTCAGCTTCCGGATCCTGCCTGGCAACAGGCTAGTCTGCTGCATAAACAAAGCAGCAAGCTGCCCAAGCAATGGAAAGGAAGGAGCTCACAGGCCAGGCCTTGAACTCCACCCCCAATGCAGGTCTGAAGTTTCCCCTCAATTCACAAATGCAAACACAGAGGTGCAAAGAGTAAATGAAACTGGCCCAGAGACATTGCTTAGGGCAGAATCAGGGCTGGAGAGAGCCACTCATCCACAGTTCTTGCATTCATTCATTCATTCACTTATTCATTTGTTCAGGTTCAATAAAGGGCAGGGTCTTGCACTCACAGAACTGATATTCAAGTGAGGAACACAGATGATAAACTGGCAAATATATAATACAGTGTCAGGAGATATGGAAGCAGAGCAAGGAGGTGGAGACCTCCTGGGTGACTTTGATCACAGACTTGAATGAAGTGAGAAGCTAAGAGTAAAGTCACCGGGAAGGGAACATACTTGCGCAACAGCAGCCAGAAGGTCAACACACCCAGATCAGAGGGAATAAGGAAAGGCAGGATGAAATTCTAGTGCTAGGTCATAAAGCCTTGCAAGCTAGGGACAGGGCTTTGGATTTTTTAAAATAATGATACGAAGTCATGAAAGAGCTGAAAAGAATGTCAGGATCTCCTTTATGTTTAAATAAAACAATCACTCTTGCTACCATATAGAGAAGAATCCACAGAGAAGGCCAAGTGAAGAGGATGGTGGCATGAGCTGGAATGAAGGAATGAGGAACAGGAGGAGGCATCGGGGCCAGGAAAATTGGGGGAGAGTGTTTTGCTGATAGGCAACGTATGGGATGTGTAAGGAAGATGTGGCTGAAGAATGACTCCATGGTTTTCACTCCAATAAGACGGTCACGCCATGCCACACTGACCAAACTGGAGTCTTGCAGATATCAGAGTCTGGGTTCTATTCAGCTTGGAGCTCTAGCCCCCACAGTGAATCTGACATGGATCCACTTAATACATTTCAGTGATCGGATGAATGTCATGATTAACACGTGCACATAGACACAAACACGTTCACCTGATTCCTTTTGACATCCGCTGCTTTTTTTTTTTTTCAGATGAAATCTTAGTTGTAATACCAATATGTAAAACAGACAAGTTACAAAAATGTACCAATGAACATTTATAATTTGAATTCAATTATCACATCTGCTTATGATAAAGTCAATCACCGAGGGCAAATGATTCTCGTAAATACTATCATTTGAAATCGGATGTTATGAATGACAACCATGATTTTCTATGTGATCTAATTTCCAAGTTATTTCTGTGTTACTTTCTTGCACCTTATGGAAAAGTGATTACAAATGGCAAATGTTTTAAAGGTGTTGCGTGCCAGTGAGGAATGCCTTTGGCAGCATGAGAGAAGAATTCAATGTCAGAGGCTTACCTATCAGAATGTTTGGTATTGATCAAGAAAAGCCAGGAGGAAAGAGCAATGTACCAGTTAGCAGCAAGGGTTTAGAAAGCCTTTCCTATTGATCCACTCATCTATTTTGGGCCATTTGGGTTGTTTCCATAGCTTATGAATTGTAAATATTGCTGCAATAAACATATGGGTGCAGGTGTCATTTTGAATTAATGTTTTTGTGTCTTTAGGATCAAAACGGGTGGGAAGAGCACAAGGGACTATGGTGATGGTACACGGGTGAATTGGTGGTGGCAATTTCATGGGGACTATAACTGAGACGAGAAAGCATACATTGTAAAAAAAAAAAGAAGAAGAAGAAGAAGAAGAAGAAGAAGAAGAAGAAGAAGGTAAAAAATATTTAAAAAATAAATAAAATTATTTTTAAAAAAGACCTGTCCTAAAGGCAGGAACTATAGAACTAGTTCACCAGTTCACAGTGTTACAAAAGACCCAAACCTTTCCATCTTGGCATTCTACACCTCTGGTGCCCTTTCATCCCCAAGATGTTACTTTCATGGCCGTGAGCCATCAAATAGCTATAAAAAAATCTAGAGCAAGAGAGGCCAGGACAGCAAGTGACTTTCTCTTTTGGACTCCCCCTCCCTGAGATTAGGGAAACATTTTTTCCAGAAGCCTCCTACAGAGTTCTCTTATGTCTAATTGACTGGATTTGGGTCATTCTCCCACTCTTAGACCTTCACTAAGCTACCAGGCTTTCTGCCTAATCACTGAACAAGATCAAGGAATCATTTCAAGAAACTTTTCAATAACCAATGTAGAAGCACTTCAAAGACAGGCAGCAGAAACATTTCATATAAACTGAAATAACTAATGTCCATCTCTTGCTGTTCTCAATGGCATACGGCAGTTTCGTTTGAATCTTTTCTGAAGGCTGCAGAAAATGGCAATAAATTCACACGCACATGCAAAAAAATATGAAAGATGATGTTTTCCTATTTGTCTCCTCAGAGCCCCATTCACGGTGGCCACTACTTCCCCAAAATATCTCTTCTTTCCCACAACCCCCCTTTCAGAATGCACCCCATCCTAATTTCTCCTCGCCCATCTGTCCTCATTCCCACTCCCTGTAATCCTGGGTCTAATCTCTTGTTTCCCCATGTGCACAGCGACCCGCCCTTCACCCTCCTAGGCGCACTCACACAGGCAAACTAGTTATTTCCCTGAAAATGAAGAAGGGAAAAGGCCATCGTCTCCAGGCTTTTTTGTTTTTTTTTTTTTTACTTTTGTCCCATGAGACTTATTGACCGAAAGTTCCCATTTCTTCCTACATACAAGATCAGATCAGAAGTGCCAAGTTTACAACAAAGGCAAAAAAGTTGCTTATCATTCAGTAGTATCCATCTGTGGCATGCGTTAACTCAGCACACGACACTAGCAGGCTCAGCTACATGACCTCCACATGCACTTCAGGGCTGAACTCTTTTGTATAATTTGCTGTGATTAGTTAGGTGCAAGCCTGATTTTTTTTTTTTTTTTTGTAAAGCTACTTTTTGTCAAGTTAAAAAAAAAAAAAATGCTCCAAGAGGGTAGAAAAAGATTTATCCTGAGCACCCCACTCCCGCACAACCTGACAATACAAAGATAGTAATCTCCAGTGTTAAATTTAAAATGTAAAATATTCACTAAGGGCCTTTCCCCTCAGTTTGTAGTTTCTAGATGAGCTAAAGATGCATTACTTAAAAACTCAATTCATCTTATGTTAAGGTGAACATCAGCTGTCAACAAACAGTTTGTCACATAGACCCTACAAATATATAAATGTATTAACCAAGAAAACGTGAGCAAGGAAGGCAGGTCTCCCATTAAACTCCTACCCTGTCGGTGTACAAAGGTGGGAAGGAACTGTGAACTCCATGAAGTCATTGCCTCAGTGATAGGCATGTTGACTCCTTCCCACTGGAACAATTTCAAAAATGAAGAGAGTCAACAGAAAAAAAAAGGGGGACCCTTTGCTGGAAATCAAAAGGCCAGAAGAAGCTCCCGACCCCCAACCTTGAACAGGCTATTTTGAAGTAGATAATTTCCTGGGATCATGGCTGTGCACATCAAGAGCAAGGACTGAGTTTTTATTTGCCCCCCAGCATGATGGGATGCCTAGGGGAACTAATAAGCCAGTAAGGAGGCAGTGGTAGGATTATATAAGGGTCTCGTCTTCAGGTCAATTTACAGCATCCACAGTCCAAATTATGGAGAATCTGGGGCATATAGATATCAAAAAAAACACATTTATACACAAAAATTAGAAGAAATAAAACTTGAACTTGGCAACAGAAGATACCGGGTACCATAAGGAATACGAGAAAGGACGGAATGGGTGAGGGAGGTAGCTAGGGCATGGGCACAGGTGGTTTAGTGGAAGGGAACAAAAAAGAAAATTTCCTTTGAGAGCAAGACTCCCCACAGTCAAGAGGGCACCGAAGGATGTTACCAGAAGTGACTGCTTGCCTCTGCTATCAACAAAAAGAAAAAACAAAATCAAAAGAAAAAAACAACCAAAAACCCAAATTATGGAGCAGCACCTCCAAGGAAATTGAAAACTGAAAGACTGGTGATTTCAAACCAACCAAAGTTGATATTCTCTGCCTTGGAAACCCTCCAGCAATTCTTTGTATACTTTTGACTTGAAATAATAACTTTATTTCAAAATAAAGAAGCTATAGATTTTGAGGGTGGTTTGCTTTTAATGACTGTGGGTCATTAAAGCTAGTCTGGCCTTAGTGGGAAAGCTAGTCTGGCCTTAGTCACTGTGCCAGAGGAAGTAACTAATGTCACAGCCTTTGCCCCACCCCACTCAGATGGGGTGATAGGAAAAGTTCTTGGCAATGGCAGCTTCAAGTCTCAACCTGCCAGTCATGAGACAGGGTATGGATATGGGGCTGATTGATTTTCAACAGATGGTGCAAAATAATCAAGTGGAGAAGGGAAATTTTTTTTAACAATGAGGCTGGAACAACTAGTCGTAGAGAGAAAAGTGAACCTGACTCCAGCCTCGCGCATTCATACACGTTCATTTCAGGTAAAGCATAGCTATAAACATAACATATTCAATAATAAAGCTTCTAAAAGAAAACACAGAAAACTTTATGACCTAGAGATAAGCAAATATTTCTTAGACAAGACACATGTTTCAACATTCTTTGTGCAAGAATGTTAATAACTCCAAATTGGAAACAACCCAATTATCTAACAACAGGGAAATAGAAAAAAATAAATTGTAGCATATTAATGAAATAAAAATTAACGACTATGCATTCCACAGTGCAAATCAATAACAACTTGCTAAGAAGCCAGATGCAAAAGGAGTTAAACTGCAGGATTCTATTTTGTTTGAATAATAGATATTTTCATTGGTTTGCCTGTATATGCATATGTATATGTGTATTGTGTATGCACTGGATGTGTATATGTGAGTGCATATGTGTTGCTCCCACACCACACTCAACACCAGGACACCCACAGTTTTCCACCACAATCCATTGTTTTCCCTCCCCACTGCTAGTTTCAGTTTTATAGTCATATTTCTAGGATTTGTGCATACTTCTATTCTTATAAGACATTCAAGGACAAGCACAATAAGCTCAATGTGATATAATTTAGAGCAGTTGATTTCTTCTAGATACAGGCAATGGGCTACTGACTGGGAAGAAGCACAAGGAAATTGAAATGTTGGTGGAAACGGTCTATATCTTGATTGGGGTTATAATTACATGAATGTATACATGTATCAAAACTCATTGACATGTACATTTAAGATTTGCGCATTTTTTTTATAAATTATTCCTCAACAAGAATAATTTATCAGGGTCTCTCCTGGTGGCACAGTGGTTGACCTCTGGGCTGCGAAGCTGCCCGCAGCCTCTGCAGCGCCATTCAATCCCTGGCCACTGGCGAGGGTCCCACATGGTATGCAGACCTCTCCTGCCGCACCCACTGCTCCCCTCAGCAGTGTGTTTCGTCGATCTGCCTGTTCTGTTCGCCACTCCTGCTCTGGTGAATTCTCTCACCCTCCTACGCTTCTGATAGTACCCAGTGCTCATATAAATAAATAAATCTTCTTTAAAAGTATAATTTATCAATCTATCAATATAACAGTATTGAATTATAGTTTCCTTTTGTCTATATTTTATGATTTCTGAAATTATGATATTCCTTTCAATTTATGAAGGAGAGAAAATAATCAACCACCCAACACTGACTTTTTAAAATTGATATTTATTTATTTAGTGAAATTGTTACTGAAGTAGAAAATATGAGAGGCCTTAAGTGTATAAATTGATAATTTTTATAAAAATACCCAATATAACTACCTCTGAAGTCAAGATGTAAAACACCACTAGCACCATGGGAGAACCTTCTGTCCCCTCAAGGCTGTATAGAATTCCATTGCATGAATACACCATGAATGATGCTATTGCCAACTTCCAGATATTATGATTATGAGTAAAACTGCCAAGAACATCCATGAACATTTTTGCACATATGTGCATTTATTTGCGGGTCAGAAAGTTGGCAGATGTTCCATTTTCTCCAGGCACTGCCTAACAGTTTTGCAAAAATGGTTATGTCAACTTACTTGTCCATCAGTAGTGCATAAGAATTACAGTCGCGCTATAGCCTTGCCAAATCTTGTTATTGTAAGATTTGTTTTGGTTTTTGTTTTTCTGGTTGTCTGCTTTTTGGTGTATGTGTGTTGTTTGTCCTGTTTTTACATTCTGTTAGTTTCACATTAGGGTTTTAACCTACAATTGAATTATAACTTAAGGGCCTCCCTGGTGGAGCAAGGGGTTAAGATGCAATCTATGAAGCTATCCACAGCCACTGCAGCACAAGTTTGATCCCTGGCCAGAGAGCTACCCACATGGCATGGCAGACCTCTCCTGACTCGCCTTCTGCTCCCCTCAGCACTGTATTTCGGTCAATCTGCCTGTTCTGTTCCCCACTCTGTCTCTGGTGAATCCTCTCACCCCCCGCACCTCTGTCCTGTACCCCAGTTCTTATATGCATAAATAAATCTTAAAAAAATTATAACTTAAATTTGTTGCTTAACATGTCTTTCAAAAGAGTACATGATAAACTAATATTTCAGTTTAGAGAGCAAAAACAAGAGTAAAAGGAAATATGGAGATGACAAAATTCAATATTTTTCTTATAAAGCAACAACCTAACAATGAAGTACAATAAATGACCTATGAAAGCTGATGAAGCTGCACTTGCCATTAAACCACACAAGAGGGGAGATAAGATATTAGCAAAAGATTGCTTGTCAGAATTCCAGATAATGAAATGAAAAGCAGCATCATTTGCCAAGATTTCATGATCACCCTAAGAAACAGATCGTACTCTATTTTACAGAATGAGGAAACTGACTAATTAGCACAACTGAAATTCAAACTCAGGTGAGTCCAATTCTAACACCTGTGCTCTTTCTGTTCAAACTGAGTAAGAAAGAAGCAAAGAAAAACCCATGTCCCTTGGGGTTGGTATGCTTTTGCTCATACTAATCATCACAATTTACAATTTTCCAACCCATGACCTCAGCAGAATGCCCCCCCAAAATTCTATGTACACAAGCAAGGCAGGGATAGACTCCCACGTTGCTGTGGGAAAACTAGGAGGTTGACTGAGCTGGTGACAGAGCTGATTTGAGAAGCAGAGCCAGGGCCAGGATGGGAATCCCTGGCTCTCCCGGATAGGTCATAGGAGAAATTAATCAAGCACAGCCTTCTTCCATTGCCTGTGTCTCCCCATTAAATCCGAGCTAAAGAGTGCGTGAGGTGGGATGCAAGGATGTCTTGGTGTCTTCTGCACCCCTTACTACATCCTCTTTTCTCAGAGAGCTAGCGTAAGACAATCTGGAATAGAACATTAACTTATGATTTGGTGTTTTAATGGTTACTCCTCTCCTGAATTAATGAATTTATGAAAGGGCATTTCTTACCCATCCACCCTCCAAAAAAAGAGTCATTAAAGATATCAAATTCTACTTACTGAGTACTGAAGAATATTTTCGAGGTGATAGTCTTCTAGGGGTATATAAATCAGGCTATTTATAAGGCCTAAAGAGTTAAAAGCCCAGCAGCCCAGTAGGAACTACCTTGCATTAAAGAGCATCTCCATTTAGAGCTGAGATTCTCTTTGAACCACATTACTCATGATAAGGATAAAGACTTCCCAGTCCATTGACTAAGGAAGATAAGTGTTTAAGTGGCCTAATTATGCCTGAAGTGGCAAATCACCCTTACAAGAAAGCTAATGCTTTTTGCCAACATATCAACGATCCAACTGTTCCTTTGTCTTCATAACGATTGGGTTAACAAGGCAGGAAACACCTTTAAGGTCAAGTTTGTGTATATCTTGATTCATTGTACCTGTCTAAAGTAGAAACCATTTCCCAACCATGAGGGGGGGGGGCGGGAGTCTTAACAACTGATAGCTGGCATTATAGAGCATATGTTTCAGTTACAAAACTTGATATACAAAGATTTGTTTTCATGGAGGATGATAATCTCTGCAAATAAATAAGTGCCTCCACACTGGGAAAATGAATCATGAAGTTCTTCCTGGGAGCTTGTCTGCCATTCAGATGGTGGTCCCCACTGATCAGAAAGTCCTCCTTGACCAGCAGGAACTCTTTAGAGAGTGTCACTGGAGTGCAAGAGAGAACGTACCATTTCTGAGGCTATACGTGCTACATCAACCCACCGATCGAGGTAAAGAAAAAAGATCAAGGACTCAGTCTTAATGTGAGGGTAAAGAGAGGAATTAATAAAGTCATTTTAAAGGTTAAAGGTACTAAATGGCTAATAAAGCTGCAGAACTTACTGGAAATTGCGAGACCATTGAACTTTCGTTTTTCCAACTTCCTCTTTAAAATGCGTTCTGAGAGGACTCATTTTGCAGAGTGAAGAATTCTCCTATTACATGAATAGCTCTTCTCCTCCCTCTCTTTCTTATGCTTTATATGTTTGGGTTTTTATGCAGTGGCTTTTACATAGACTGTATTTTAGAAAATAGAGGTGGAATCCTTCTATGGAAGTTAAAGAGTCAAGCAACTCAAGAAAACTTACATCAAATTATTGAAAATCTTCCTTTTGACAGTTCCCTTTCTGCTTGGTCATAGATATATTCCCACCAGTGAGTAGAGCAGATGGGTGCTGTTGGAAAACAGTGAAATAGAGCATAGGTTCCCAGACCATGGATCTTGGGTTTGATGAACAGGCCCAATCTTATTCTAAAATGATTAGTGTGCTCTTTTACAACTAGACTCCTAAATATGAAAGAACTTTGATGAACACTAATGTCATAAGATTCTCCTCAAAAATAAAATCATTTTCAGATAAATATGGAGAAAGCATTGTTTTAACTCCCTTAGTAGAGAATCAAAAGCACATTGACATAGTAGAGACTAAGAGACATTCTGTAGTGAAGAAAACTGTTAACATAGTTTCATATAGCATTTCCCAAATTTTCAACCACGAAACCTATTTTTTTTTCTTTTTTAGGAATTCTTTAGTAATTGTAGTCATCCAAGTGTAATGTTGCTCTAGTTAGGATATACTCACATAGCCTTGTTTCTACATTTAATTGGTGGAAATTAACAAACACAAAAATTCCAGCTTGCACCCAGTCGTGGCTGGGAGATTATTAAGTTGATCCACACGCTGGAATCAGTATCTAATCTAACTTCCAGGCCAGGTTGCTCTCTTATTAATGATTCCAAAGACCACATTCATAAAGGAAATCCATATGGCTTCTTGCCATTAGTAAATGATAATATGGAAGAGTACTTGGCACTGTTCTCTCTTCTGGGAGGTGTATATGTTATAAAGTTAATCTACTGATTTATTTCCCAACATGGGGCATCTCCTTACAAAAGAGACACTCTGGTCCCATGCCAGTGTCATCACAAGTTAAGTCAGTGAATGGGAAAGAATGTCAGGTGTCTGGCTGCTGTGGCCCTCAGTGTCACAGGAGGTGAGTTCTAGGAGTGGATGCCTATCCCAAGAACCAATTAGGAACACGTTGGCTTGTTTGAGAGATTGGGCTCTGGACCGTGCAACCTGCCTGAAGGAAGCCCTGAGCAATTAATGGCACCACAGTTCCATCTTCACAGACACAGCAAAACATCATACCTGATCAGGTTCTATTCAAGTAAAGGAACTTCAAGTCAATGGTCATAGGAAGTCAAAATCCAGACCCTAGCTAAAGCCTTTGTTGTACCAAAATCAAGTTGAAGAATTGATGCAACCATTTTCTTAAATTTAAATGAAATGCAAACATCCTCAAATTTCGTATATGCTATTTGAAATCCAAAGTAAAAGGAATGGTTGCAATTTCTAGTATGTGAGAAGCAGTGGGTTTCTGTGATCATCTAGCCCAGCTCCATCATTTCAAATATAAAGAAGTTGCTCACATAAAAAGGTCCCACAACCAGTTACAAATAGATAATACAACCAATAGATTTATGACCCTGATTTTTTTTTCCTCCATAACCACCTCCTGAGAGTCATTTAGAGTTAAAACCCTTTCTAGCTGTAGGTCCCATATTAATAATCTTGATTTATTATGTTGTTCCTTCTTCTTCCCTTCTCTCACCTCTCTTTCCCTCTATTTCTCTTCCCTTGATCCCTAATGTATCCCTTTTTGCTTGACACTAAGCTTTCAAAGGTTCAATTTTTATCTGCTAAATATCTGGGTTATTTCTGATAGTGACTATTATTAATAGGATCCTTGAATTTAGAAACAAAAATTATGAAGACTCACAAAATGGGTACAAAAGATGTTTAAAAATAGAATGTAATGTTTGCCAAGAAGTTAGAAAAGATGGTGTACAAGTTTTTTTCTGCGTAAGTAAAAGTTATTATAAAATTCAAATATTAACTGAGGCTGTGATGGAACCCCTCTTACCCGTAGGAGAGAAACTAGCTGGTCCAGGCCCAGAAATGTGTGGGTTTCCTTTCTCATTTTCACCCCCCTCCCTCAAATCTGTGCTTGGGTGCCCAGCATTCACCACAGTCTTCATCCAAGAAGAAGCTTAGTCCTCTTCCCTCACATGACCCACCCCCACCCACTCAGCCTATAATCTGTGCAACCTCTGACTTTCTTGATGGAATAGTTGTGGTTGTGGCTGGTCAGGGGATGAATGGACAGGAAGCTAACTACAAAGTCTGAATAATCTCAGCACCACTGACATGGTAGAGGGTCTCTGAAAATGCATTACCTCATCCCTGATGACCAAGAGAGATCTCTTCACTTTCCCAGAAGTGTTCCCCCTAAGGAACTGAGTACAGGAGTAATAAACTCTTACCAGTAGGATTTAAAACTTCTGACATCATCATGGGCTGGGCAGCTTATGCCCTGTGTTTTTAGCTGTCTGTCTATTGTTGTCTCTTCTGGCTCATCCTCACAAGAGGCTAGGCTGTGGGGTCCTGAAGCAGACTCAGTCTGAAATATTCACAGGAAATCCCCAGCATAAAAATCATGGTCTGCCAAAGTCCACAAGATATGCACAATATTCTTATCTTCTGGAATCTAAATAGAAGCACTGTGCTGCTAGAATTCTCATTCCCAGTATGAGATGTTGGAGATGAAACTGAATAAACTTCTTAATCATAAGCAAGGGGAAATGCTCTTTTCTGAATCCTCTTAAGGAAGAAGAGAGAAGTGTTAGGCTACATCAATAATATTTGGGGGGGGCCCATGCAATTTTACATTTGTGATATGACTATAGGTTAAAGGCATCATGATATTTTGTGAAGAACATCAAGAAGGCAGTGGTCAGACTTAATGCCCTCAGTCCTTTGAACCATGGTAAAGATATGTCAAAATAAATCAATTCCCACTGGGGAGTAAGTGATTGTGAAGACCTTGCATGAAGTCTCTCCAAAGCACTTGGAATATTTGTTAATTGTTGCTGCTACTACTGGTGGTCTCTTTTGATAGCTCTTTCTTGCTTAACCAAACTCAGAACCAAATGACTCTGAGATCCTGTCCAGCTTTGTAACTTGCTTTCTGAGTCAAATTAAAAAGGTAGGATGATTTATATTTTCACAATCATTATTTAAAAAGAGTATTTGTGTGCTGAAACACCTGTTAGGTTGAACTGTGGTATCATAGACTGACCAGTCACAACCTAGGGAAACTAGACCATAAAATGAATCTTGAATTATGCCACTGGTATGAATCTGGAAAGAAAAATCAGCCTCTGCCCCCTTGACTTTGAGGCACTCAGGGGTCCAGGCAGCAGGACCTGTGAGCCTAGACCTGTGACCTTTGATGGAGCTGGGAATGCCTTGGAGGTTAAAATGTAGTAAAGAGTGTTTCCTAGGATAGGATCAGGGAGATGAAAGCACATGAGCGAGGTTATTACAGAAAACTGGATTTGGCAAACCTGTTTCCCTGTTCCTAATATTTTCACTGCATGTCTCCGGTTCATTTGAAATGAATGGTCTATTTTGAAAACTGGCTGCCTCAGCTGTGTTCAAAGGAACACAAAGAGTGAGATCCATCTCTGTTCTGAATACACTATGGAAATGCTGCCTACTTCCCAGAGATCAGCAAGAGAAGGGAAACAGTAATGAACAGAAGAACATCCCAAACGAAGCTGACATCAGAGAGGAAGTTGAAGCAGATCTAGGAGAGACCCACCCCATCTCTGGAATGCCCTTTGCAGGATGTCATGGCTGAGGATCACCCATAGCAAGAACTCAGGTGTATGAGGCCTGGACCTGGTGAAGGCACCTGGGCTGTACCACTCTTTGGATGTAAACGAGATGTTGCAATAGGATCTCATCTATTCTGGGTCAGAGAGACTTCTCCACCCAGGAGAAGAAGGACCTGGGAAGCTTGCATTGATGCCCCTGAGCTCTCCTGGTTACTGATAGCCTATTTTGGGAAATGAATGAATAATACAGGATACTGGGGTAAGACCTCTGATTGGTGTGAATCTTTGACAGGATGGGCTTGACAATTGTGTGTCAGTTCATAGGCCAAGGGCATCCTTAGGGAACCTACAGTGTATAAAGTTTGGGATTAATTTTGCCTTGATCCCGAGGGCAAAGATCCAGGTTGGCAAATGGGCAATTTTATCAAAGCTAATCTGTCAGTTCTAGAACGGGGTAGGAACACGATAAAAGGCACATTTTAGCAAGAGGAATCTAAGAGTTTCATCCAGTGGAGAATTGTTTCTTCCTGGAATCCTCCCATCTCTTATTTCAAAGGAAGCTTAAAAAGCGCTTCCACTACTCTCTTGCCAGCCCATGCCGTGACCTACATAGTGGACACTTTTAGTCCCCAGCAATGAAACGCACTTAGTTCATCACCAGATACAATTGGTATGAGGAGACGTGCCCTGGACTGGAAGACCTAAAGTGAGGGAAAATAAGGGAAAGGTTGGCCATTTTTCTCCGGGGAAGTCTTGTGCACAAAGATCCTAAAAGCCAAATTGCAGTGGCTATAATTTTTTTTTTAAATTGAGTTTGAAAGTACCTCCCCCGCCCCACGGCAGGAAAAAAAAAACCTGCAAATATGTTCTCTCTCTCCATCTTTGCAGCTCCTATTATTCCTTCCCAGCCTAATGATATTTCTGAATAAAATCCTGAAATGTCTTGTGGTGAATCAAACATCATTTACAAACGACTTATAGAACCCCTCTCCACTCCACACCTGAGTGAGTCATCTGGGCCTCACCACCCACACGAATTCTAGTCTCATCAGGCTCTTTTTTCTCCTTTTTCTAAATAATCCAAATCAGATCATGACTACCATGATAAAGGAGGATCAAGGAGAAGAGAAAACTAGAAGAGAAAGGCTGGCAAAGAGGTAGGGGGTAGGAAAGAAAACAGAGCTAGAAAACAACATAGTTTTATATTCCCAAAGAAACTGAGGGCGGGCTGATGAATATCTTGTTTAGAAGCTCTTTCCCAATAAAGTAAAAAAATCCATTCTTTTTAACTTGATCCCAACAGGGAGATATCACTGAGGCCACTCTCAACAGATGGAAGCTCTCCACCTGCTCACGGGTATAACAGACTGTAAACGGCTACTATTTCTTCTGTGTCTTGTTAATGTCTCTGTACATGAAAGTCCCGGGCAATGACAGTGTATTTTCTTCCAGGAGCTCAAGGTGCTTCATAAAGAGCCTAATGCTTTAAAAAGTGATTTTCTGACTTCCTTCACAAAGTTGGGAAGTTGGGGTATTGAAGAATCTGCCTGGATTTCAACTGGCCTATTGTTATTCTACTCTCCCAGATCAGACCTCTCTTCCTGCACAATCTCTTGGCTCTCCTTCTACTCCAGTCATTGCTGGAAACCAGCAGCCTGAGGTTGCATTGTTCCTTGATGGGTGTGGCTAAGCTACACTGAAAATCTCTTGCTTTCCACCATGGACTTCTCTGATAGGTGATGAGGGATGCCAATAATACATGAGCGATCTAAGAGGAGATGAAGTTAACCCCACATGGCTTGGGAGGTGTGAGTTAATGATGAATGCATAAAAATTACCTGCAGGGTTTCTTAAAGTACTGTATCCTGGCCCCCTGGCTACCAGACATTCTGATTCAGGAGGTGTGGGCGGCCGGGGGTGGACATGAGTTTATGTCTAACAGTCAAGGTGCTGCTAAAGCAGCTGATCCAAGGGTCACAAAAGGAGAACAATTTTACCATGTATTCTATAGAGGCTCTCAGCACAACCAAGGGCCAGCCAGCCATAGGCATGACCAACTTTTAATATGCTTTTGCCTGGTCTCTCCCGCTTCATTTCACTCTCTCGAGTCCCTCCCCCATTTCCTAGGATCACATACTACACATATGCTACTTAAATTGTCAGGTTTCAGGCTGTTTTTTCAGAGGACATGGACCTCATGGCTTCTCCCAGTCAAAGGCATGGACCTTTTATTGTCATTTGCCTTCAACACTTCTCCTGGACCTCTACCTGGGCTTGTTCCCTTGGGCAACACAGTTACAGATCCTGCCTCTTATCACAGCAATAAAATGTGATCAGAACTAACAAGCTGATTCAGTTGTTCATCAGCAGGATTTAAGGATTTTGTGGTGTTGTTGTTTTACGCCTTTATGTCAAGGGACTTGGTTTTCTAACTTTTTTCTTGGCATCTCTATGTGGTCCATAAGCTTTCCAAGATCTCTCAGAGTTTTCCAAAGGATCCCTTATCCTTGGAGAGGAACACAGAGACTGAGGTGTTTGTGCAAGGGCGATAGGCCCAACCTTGGGACATGAACCTGCATTTTCCTTTTTTTTTTTAAACAAATGTCTAATCTTTTTCTTTTCTACTTTTTTCATAGAAGAACTGGAGTGTAGGCAAGAGGTGCAGGGGGTAAGAGTGAGAGGGTTCACCAGAGACAGAACAGGGAGCAGAACAGTCGGATCTACTGAAATGCACTGCTCAGGAGAGCAGCAGGTGAGACAGGAGAGGTCTGCCACACCATGTGGGTAGCTCCCTGGCTGGGGATTGAACTCAGGCCACAGCAGTGATAGTGCTGAGACTTAACCCCTAGGCGACCAGTGAGGCCACCTGAACCTTTACTTTCTAATACAACCAAGGTGATAGCCAAATAAACAATCACCTCAACTCACTTCTGCAGGCTCCCTGTTGCTGATATGCATGTGTGTAGGAGACTGAACGGGAAGTAAGAGGAAGTTTGAGCCACTTGTGAAAAATAATTTTTATCTCAATTAGAAGAAAAATCCATGCTCTCCCTGGTTGCCCCTACTTCTTCCCTTTGAATGCAAGCACAGTGCCAAAGCTACAGCAGCCATCTTGCAGCACGAGGTCACAGGAACAAGCAGGAAAAGCCAAGTGCAAAGGATGGGACCTCGGCTTTGTCAGCCAGGGAAGGCCTAACACTTGACTTGTTGCTTTATCAGATAATTGAAACTAATTGCTAAAGTCACCACTAATCACATTCTGTTATTTGCCTTCAGAAGTCGTCCCTGCTCATATGTGACAAAGGACTTGAATCCAGGAGATAAAAAGAAGTCCTACAAATCAGTAATGAGATAAAGCATGCAATAAAAGACAGGCAAAATGTTTTAACAAGCTCTTCACAAAAGAAGTATACAAACAGGCAACAAACCTATAAAAGTGGTGTTTAAGATAACTGCTCATCAGGGAGCTGCAAATTAAAACCACAGTAGGATACTACTACCCACCCGCCAGAGTGGCTGAAGTCCTGAAGACCAGCAGTAAGAGTGGCAGGAGGTGGAGTAAGTGAACTCTTGCATTGCTGGTGGGAGTGTCAAATGACTCAGCTACTTCAGAGGGTCACTGGTGCTTCTAGCAAAGCTGGATGCCTGCCTGAACTGGAGGGCATTTCACTCAAACCACAGCACTTCAACCCAAATCACCCCCTGCTTAGCACGGGTCACATGCAGGACTGCACAGGGGAAGCGCTGCCACTCCCGGGGTTCCAGACTCTTCTACCCTCCAGTCCCATCCCTGTGGGACTGTCTGTCTCCTCATGCTACATCTTCTAGCTTCAGCATTGCATGCATGATATCACCCTGGTATTGCTGGAAGAGACACATGGAAAGAGACACATGGAAAAGACATCTAGAGACACTAGGAAGAGATACTTGGGAGAGATGTGTGAGAGACACTTGGGGAAGTTACTCCTGGTCCTTGGCAGAGACAACAGCAGCAATTATCTTGATATGGTACATGTTGAATTTTGAGTTTCTCTTTCTGCGCAAGCTCTCTGGGTCCTGCCTAGCCCCCCTCTTTTTTTTAAAGATTTATTTATTTGTGCACAGAAGAGCTGGGGTACAGGCCAGAGGTGTGTGGGGGGAGGGGTGAGAGGATTCACCAGAGACAGAGCAGAGACCAGAACAGGCAGATTGACTGAAGTACACTGCTGACGGGAGCAGTGGACAAGACAGGAGAGGTCTGCTGCACCATGTGGGTTGCTCCCTGGCCAGCCAGGGATCGAACTTGTGCTGCAGAGGCTGCGGACAGCTTCATAGGTTGTGTCTTAACCCCTTGCACCACCAGGGAGGCCCCTAGCCCCTTTATTATAGCTCCCAACCAGAAGATCCTCAGACTTGTGGGAAACTTCTAGGTCTCAACATCCCCACTTTGGGCCAAGCCTGTTTGGCTGGGTATTTGCCCATGAGTGGATGGGTAATTTCTTTAGTTTTCATTCAAACTATATTTGAAATCCTTTCTTCTTTCTCCATATACACCATTTCTATTATAGATCTATTATACTAAACAAAAATTGAGGGTGTTACAACGGTCAGATGATTCTATATTATCCGGATGTGCTCAATTTAAACACATGAGTCCTTACCACTGAGAACTTTCCTGGCTGTAATCTCTCAGGAACGTGTTCACATGGAAGCAGAGTCAGAGATGTAGGGTTGCTGATTTTAAAGATTCTGTCCTCTAGCGCCATTCATAGGGGTCAATCCCTCCAATCCAGGAAGGGTATGTGGGTTCTAGGGAGTCAAAAAATATAGCAAATGTCCTTTTTTTTCAAATAAATTTTATTTTTATATTCCCCATACAATTGCAACCCCCTTATTTTGACCCCAATCCCTCCCCTCCCTGCCCCCCACCCTCCACAGAATGTCTCTGGTTCATAGTTGTTTGCTGATTTTGATTTTCACTTTCTTATAGTTATTCATTTTCCTGGTCCCTTATTTAAGTTTTCTAGATTCCTGCTATGAGTGAGACCATCCGGTATTTTTCTTTTTCTTTCTGGCTTATTTCGCTGAGCATGATCCCTTCCAGTGCCATCCATGTAGCTGCAAATTGCATGTGTTTATCTTTTTTGAATGCTGAGTAATATTCCATGGTGTATATGTACCACATCTTCTTGATCCAGTCATCTATTTTTGGGCATTTGGGCTGTTTCCAAAGCTTAGCTATTGTAAATAGTGCTGCTATAAACATAGGGGTGCAGGTGCTCTTTGGAATTGATGTTTCTGTGTCCTTTGGGTAAATACCTAGGAGTGGAATTGCTGGATCCTATGGAAGCTCTATGTTTAGTAGGTCCAGAAATCTCCACACAGCATATGTTCTTTAGAGTCACCATTTCCTCCTTCTCAGCTCAGCCTTGAAAAGCAGCCAGAAACCTCTTTTTATTTAATCCTATAAGATATTATTAGTTCAATTTGGGGATATTTGATTAATGATATAGATTTGATCAGAGTGCATTTCCTACTAATATTGTAATAATGTCACATCAGGGAAGAGGTAGCTGTGAGCAATAAATTCACTTTCTAAAATGCCAATTTTACACAAATAAAATCAATTTGAAATTGATTAACTCATAGCCACTGATACTGCCTAATAAAATATGAATGATTTAAATTATCCCTAATGAGTATTATAGAAAGCTTGTGAAGTTTTCATGGGTTTTCCCATAAAACATTTTATGACTTCATGCCTCACTGTCCATTTATGAATAGTGTGGTGAAGGCTCCTCCGAGCTCTGGGCACACTCCCTGATTGATGCTGCCTAAGAGGAGCAGAGCTTCCCTCTAACCACAAAGATAGTGGAGGGGTATTTTTCTTAAATACAGATACTTGCTAAGTTGGAATCTAGAGGACAAAGTTTATCTATCACTGTATTTGCAATACATAATTTCTTCAAAATAGCAACAAAACAGCAGTAATAATATGTTCACTCTGGGCCAGATATTATACCATCTAGGTGATGGGCAAGAGATGATTGGATTGGAATACAGAAATATCTGAACATCTGTTCCTGGTGGTGACATTGTGGTGAGCTCTGCCATCCTCTATGAAGTCAGAGCCTTCCCCTGCTTAAAGATTCCCAATCACATTTTACAAGCTAGAACTTGGTTACATGTCCACACTGAGATACAAGGGAACATTGTAGAGGGTAGAACTTAGCTAGCAAATTTCCAGCAATGAATCCATATTAAGGAAGAGTAACTAGTCATCTACATCACACTCCAGGAAAAAAAATCAGCGGTATTTGGAGAGCATTATTATCATTTGCATGGCAGTACATCTTATTTTCAGAAAAAGCACACACACGCCATATAAAATGAAGTTTGACTCCTCCTAGAGACATTTCCATTTTAACAACAACAACAAAAAAAACCCCTAAAACTGAAACCTTAAGCCAAAATAATATTCCAGCTAGTGGAATTCCAGCTGTTAGCCATTCACTGGCAGCATGCATGAGGGGCTGTGGGACCTCTCTGCTGCTCTGAAACTTCAGTGCAAGAGAACTTCTGCCAAGACACAGGGACAAGCCTGGCAGGCACTCCCCAGGCATTTGAACACACAAAGAGAGGCAACTGTGAAGAACGGATGCAAGAACAAAGTAATGTTGGGCTACGGTCCTGCAACTGTTGTGCCCCTGACTTCAAGGGTATTTGTATATTTGAAAACACTTTCTGCAATCCATCTTCTCCTTCTGAAATGGGAACAATAATCTAAATCCCAGAGTAAGAAACAGCCTGGGAGGAAAAAACACTAACACGAAAAATCCCATTGAGAGTTTTGTCATCTTGAACTTTGATATGCTCTTTGGATCCATGAAAATATTAGTTGCCAAATACTCCCCTCAGTAGGATATTTTCACTATGTAGCCATAAGGGCTGACATGGAAGGGGGGGTGGGCTCTTCACCAGTGCAGAGGTGCTGACTCAAATACCTCTTTTTAGTCAAAGGAACACGTGGGACCAGAGGATGAGATTAATGAAGATGAAGATGCATCGACATCCAAAAGGAAACCTGGAGAGCAGGCATTCAAATCAGACATGCTTCTTTGCTCTTTTGCCTTTCTCTACCTTCCTCCTTGTGCCTCCATTTCTTTTATAACCTCATTTTAGTATACTGGGAAGGCTAACCCGGTATTCTTGATGTTTGATGAAAAGCTAACTGAAGACTTTCGGCACAGCAGAGGGTAGGAGGGCCCAAAGCAAGTGGCTAATTGTGGCCTAGCTCTGCTTCAATATCCGTCCTCATATATCCCAGAAAGAATGAAGTCAAAGAGATGATGCTGATTCTCATTGTGAACTACTTACCCATTGAAAAATCAATTCAGGGCCACCAGCAACCTAGTTCTTTATTTTCCTGGGAGAAATAAAAAGTATTCAACTCACTTGCTTCCTAAATTATAAATAAGGAGGCCATGGAACAATTCAATAAAAGTATAATTGGAATAAAAGAATGAGACTAGTAATAATTAGTGGGGAAGGCAGAGTTATGTCTTTGAATACTTCTCTTCAAGCAAATCAATTTACTGATTTGCTTGACTTTGAGGTCAATCTTAACTTTTAGCACAGTGATTGTTAACCAGATTTACCCACAGAAAATAACAAAGTTGTGTATTTCTGGGCCTCCTACATGATTTTGATTCATTAGGACTTTGTCATGTGTATAGATCATTTTTATGAACATCTGGGTTCACCCCTCTGTTTTAGCTTATGATCTCAACAAGTTCACCCCACTAATCACAAAGGGATAAAGAATGCAAAAACACTTATTTGAAAAGATGTATGTACCCGTGTTCACTGTAGCACTATTCACAATAGCCAAGGTATGGAAACAACATAAATCCTCATCAATGGATTGATAAAAATGTGCTTTATACACACAATGGAATGCTACTCATCTATTAAAAAACAAAGGTAAAACCACGCCATTTGTGACAGCATGGGAAAAATTTAAGGGGATTGTGCTATGAAGAAGTCAGAAAGAGAAAATCAATGATTTCACTCATATGTGGAAGATAAAGAATCAAAGCAAACACCACAAAATAAAAACAAACCCTCAGACTCTGACAGCTGAATGGTACCAACCAGAGGGAAAGGGGTGTAGTGGGTGAGTGGAATGGGTTCAGGGGATGGACTAGACCGTGGTGGTTAGAAACTATACCTTGGGTAGTGGATGTCGCATGGGATTACAGATGTCAAGGTATAAAACTTACAATGTTGTAAACTAATAATAATAATAAAAAGAAATAATAATAATAAAAAGAAAAAAACAAGAATTCTTCCCTCTTCTCCTCCCTCACCCCACATGGATATGCTCACTCTTCTGACTTGATCGTCCATGTGTCACTTTGAATAAAAAAGTCAGATTATGGTTCACTGGGGTGCCTCCTCTCTGCTACTGTGAGCAGTGTGTGCCAGACAGAGGATTGCAAAGGCAAAGAGGAGAAAAGATGCACTTGACCCCTGATGAATCTCTAGCATGAATTAAAAACCAAACCTTTGTTTTGTAAATCATTGAGATTTTGTTGTTACTGCAGCATAATCTAGCCTCTCCTGACTGATACCCTACTCCCCCAAATGAAACAATGTTGCCTCTCTTTCAAGAGCTGGAAGATTGCTGCCTTTGCCTGTAGGAAAGATGGGAACTAACATTTACTGAGCACCTACTTCTTACTGGTCGTGTTCTTAGTTTTTTAATAGGCCCATGAAGATGACAGTATTCTCCTCAACTTACAAATAAGGATGCTTTGACTCAGAAAAGTTAAGCAATGCATCCAGGAGTAGCAGGAACTGATTTCCCATGCCAATTCTCACACCCATCCTCTAGCACAGAAAGTTATTCAAAATATACTGACTCTTATCATTTTCTTAATTTTTCTTTTCCTCTACTGGGATTTCTACTGGTGATCTTAGAAAAGAAGGTTCATAACAAGAAGAGGAACAAGGAGTGCATGTCTCTGGAAAGGAGAAAGGGTGTATTTGCTTCAAGTCAGTCTCAACTCATGAGGAAGCCCACACCCTAGGAGACCTGTGACCAGCCTCTTAGCAGGACTTTGAAGCAGATGACTACTGGGAGCATGTCTTACATGCCAGCAAAGAAAATGCTGATAATTAAATGAAAATGAAATCATGAATGCAAATTGCATTAAAATGTAATCTAGCTTATTTTAGAGAGAGGGCGGGTGCTGGTAACTGATTATAAAACATACCCAAAGAGCTTTGATTTTTTACTAAAGGAGTTACATATTTATAACCCCTTTAAAAATAAATTGTCATGCAAGTGTCATGCTGGGTTCTGCGTCTCCATCGCTCCCAAAATAAACATGGGAGTGTAGCCCAGAGTAAGTTGCAAAGGCCCCCCAGGAGCAAAGCCTTTCTCATCACTGCACCCAAAGCAGGCCCTCCCACTTGGCGGCAGCTCCATCTGCTGATTCCTCACTTGCCCAGCCGTGTGCTGTGGACGAGGGCAAGCTCACACCCTCACACTCACACACCTCCCCCGGCAGAGTAGGACTCTGGAGGCAAAAGGTCACCCAGACTTGAGATAACAGGACCCACAACACACACACAGCATATAAAATGTGATGGGCCTATGAATAAACATTTTCAGCACTTTCCAGAATATGAATTATAAGAGGAATTTCTACCATATTACAAAGCAGAAAGACCTGATTTTGTAGGCACCCAACACTCCTCTGAGGGCTACCAGCACCAGCTCACTGGTCTGGAAAGTAGGAGCTTGTCACTGACTAAGGCTTCCTCCTCTTTCTGGACTTGTTCTCACACTTCCTTGGGCACCCGGTTTTCATTTCCTACCTTTGTTTCGTTGCAGTTCTTATTCGCCTTATCCATCTGAGCTTCCAGTGATCTAGTCTCACTCATCAACATCATCCCAGCATAAAAGACTTTGTCACAGAGCCTCATACCAGGAATGGAGAGTTACATCAGCCATTTCATGAACATTATCTCCTTGATGGCCCTGAAGGCATCTGCCCGTGGGGAAGGAAGGACTTTGAAGAAGGACTTTGAAGGAAGGACTTCACCCCATTCCTTCCAGGCAGTCCCCTGTTTTGCCAATGAAGAGGCCCGTCCTGCTCTTTCTACTCACTTTATTTCCAGTCACTGAAACCTGTCCATGTCATAGGTCTCTGATTCCCTAGTTGCAAACAGTGCTTTGATTCAGTCCTGGGAAGCCAGGGGAACACTGAGAAGGGAAACAATGAATGTAAATTTGATGCAGAATAAACTCCAAAGTAGGGAGCTGCAGGCTTTACACCACACTTTGTTTGGGATGAGCCCGGCT
Source organism: Talpa occidentalis (assembly GCF_014898055.3). Taxonomy (NCBI): domain Eukaryota; kingdom Metazoa; phylum Chordata; class Mammalia; order Eulipotyphla; family Talpidae; genus Talpa; species Talpa occidentalis. The sequence goes on from NW_023601322.1 coordinate 16,959,315, forward strand.
GTGCCTTGAGATGAATTCTCACCATCAGATTTCCACACACACACACACACACCTCTCCTTTCCTGCCTGTGTTGGCATTTCTTGCTTCTGAGGGAGGGGGACAGACTCTTATAAGTCTGAGAGTGGAGAAACACAGATTTATATGTTTGAAAGGAGAAGGTGCATGAAAACAGAGACAAGATAGAGAGGGGAGAGGTAATTTTTGTGGAGTGTCCTCCACTCAATGGCCTGAGCCTGGACTACCTCTGGAAGATAGCGTGTAGCACAGATGAATGCTGCTGGAGTGCGTCTAATCTCTGGCAACTCTACCTTCCAGGCCTCTAGTGATAAGAATCCCTTGCCTAGAGCATCTGATCTGGTGGCATCTGCTGGGGTGGGAACCCTCACAGAGTCCTTAGAGTCCAGAGGTTTTACAGAAGACAGCCCAAGGCACAAAGGCAATAAAATCATATTTCCTGATTCTTTTTTTTTAAGAAGTATTTATTTATGCATACAAGAACTGGGTGCAGGCCAGAGATGTGGGGGATGAGAGGATCCATCAGAAACAGAGTGGGGAACAGAACAGGCAGATTGACTGAAACACACTGCTGAGGGGAGCAGTGGGCGAGTCAGGAGAGGTCTGCTGCTCCATGTGGGTTTCTCCCTGGCCAGCTGGAGATCGAACTTGTGCTGCAGAGGCTGTAGATTGCTTTATAGTGTGGTGCTTAACCCCTTGAGCCACCATGGAGGCCCATTATTTCCTGATTCTTAAACCTGCTCTGCTGGCGTTGGCAGAGAGCACCCCTTAGAGAATAAAGAGAGGAAAGTGCTGGATGCAGGTCATATGCTACAATGCGAGGTAATGACTAGTTGTTCTTCCTGTTAATAGTCAACGCGTGACTGGCAGGCAGAGTTGGAGGTCTACACCCTCACTACCCTCTCACTACACCCTTACTAGTATCGTCTGTCAGAAATTCAGTTCTATCAAAACAGTATTGCTGAGTCATTTGGGATTTTCACTATAGAATATTATAATGTATTTGCTGAGTAAGGAAACACACACACACACACAGAGACATTATGTTCTTAGAAATCAGAAAACCATTGAAAGAAAGGAAGTCTAATGGTTTGGAAATGGAATTGTAAGAAGAGAAAATATTGGTTTAAAAGGACATTTACAGTGCAGGGAGGAGGGAGCAAAGGGGGGAGGGGACCCAGTGGCATATGGTGGAGGATTATTGGTATTTTGGTGGTGGGTGTGGTGTGATAACACACATATGAGGAAATTATACTCCTAAATGATACACAGTGTTGTGTATCAATATTACCTCAATAAAAGTTAAGCCAATTTTAAAAATAAAATAAAATGGGAGAAAAGGAAACCTGTTCTAACCAAAATAGTCCAAATATTTTAACTACCAGCCCATAAATAAAAATATCTTTTTGATAATGAATGTTTTTAAAATAACTGGCATTTGAATACCCATAGATGTTTACATGGCATTTAGAGAATCTATTTCTCTTATCCTTAAATTCACTATTTTTTTTAGAAAATTAGTGAAAATGATAGGTGATTCAAGAAATGATAGGCAATTCAGCTAGCCCAGAAATCATGCCCAACCAAACCAGACACATGGGTCATTCAAGTTCCAACTTGGAACTACAGTTCTGATCTGCTCAATCTTCTATAAATTTAATAGGAAGACTTGGATAAGTGAAAAGACTCAAGGGGTAGTTTTATCTCTGCCACTAATTATCTTCGTGACCTTGACTAAGTTATCCAAGGTCCCCAGACAGCAAATATGATGCTCTTCAATAGCATCCTAACTCTAGCCTTCTATGAAAAAAAGAAAAAAAATGTAGAAATTATTTTAGGTTAAAGGAAAATTATTTCAAACTTAAGAAAATTTTGAGCTTTAATGATAAAAATCCATTAGTGATGATTTTCTTATAATGAAGATAAAAACCAAAGTTACCAAGCACCAATTACAAGCTGAATCCTTTATGTATGTCATCTCCAATCATCAAACTTATGAAGAAATATTACTATTCCTAATTCATAATCTGGAAGTTTAAGCTCAGAGAATTTTGGTAAAATGCCCAAGATTTACACAATTACTAGATGTTGGAGCCAAGTTCAAACATAGGGCTTATTCAAGAATTTTTGTTTCCTGTTTTTTTGCTGTAAATAACTGCCAATTCTATTATTCATTATGCAAAAGTTTAAACAAAGAGTAGAATGAAATTTCTGAGATCTATGATAAAAAATTTCTGATAGGGCCTTCCTGGTGGTGCAGGCGGTTGAGCGCAGCACTATGAAGCTGTCTGCAGCCTCTGCTGTGCAGGTTTGATCCCGGCTGGCCGGTGAGAATCCCACATGGTGAAGCAAACCTCTCCTGTCTCACCCGCTGCTCCCCTCAGCAGTGTATTTCGTCAGTCTGCCTGTTCTGTTCCCCGCTCTGTCTCTGGTGGATCATATCCCCCGCATCTCTGGCCTGTACCCCGGTTCTTGTATAAAAAAAAAAATAAATCTTCAAAAAAAAATTCTGATAACTTTATGAGGAACCATAACAGAGATGAATAGCTGATCACCAAAAATTTGTGCCCATCTCTAATGGGAGTGTTGCCAGAAAGTAGACACACAGTAAGTTCCCTAGCACAACGCTATTTGCTACCAGGGAGAATTATGTGACTGTCTATGCAGAGAATATTAGAAAGGTAATATTTTCATTTTCAGACTCTTTCCTCATCAGCCTAGATCAGAGAGCTCCCCAGTCATAGAGGATGTAAGTCACAAGATGGAAGGAGTCTGGGTCCCTGAATCACCATGTGGAGGAGATCAACCTATTTTCTAGGCAAAACATTGAACAGTGAGGAAAAAACTTTTATTATGTAAGACACTAATATTGTCAAATATGTTTGTTACATGATCCAGCATTTCCCTGAGACAGGGCCAGGCACGCTGTGTAGTGATCGCCTACTATCTTTGCTCCTATATCCTGCTAACACCATGTGTGCCAACCTGCATGTTGGGTAGAGGTAAGGGTAGGAGGGTGGGTAGTTGCAATTCCATGCCTTAGAGAAGAAGAGACGGAGATATAGAAATGGTATATCCAATTACTGTAGCCCATCACAAATGTACCCCCTCTTGGTAATTGTGGCACACACATACATGGTAATTACACACACATAATTGGTAATTACACTATTTACCAATGCACACTGCCTCCAACGTTGTCACATACCAGTCATGCAAAGCAATTGACAACCATGCCCTAACATTTTAAGATTATTACACCTTCTGTCTCAGAACTTGACGAATCTTTGAAACCAGCCCTGCCTTCATGCAGAGGATATAGAAAAATGACCAGACCAGCACTTCAGTCCTTTCTCATTAGATGAGCTTGGTTATTATGTTTGTTTTCTAAGGCTGTGACAACTATTTATTACATACTGGGTAGCTTGAAACATAATACACTTATTCTTTTATAGTTCTGGAGGCTAGAAATCTGAAATTGGAGTGGGGTCCCTCTGAGGACTGTAAGATAAAATTTGTTCCATGCCTTTCTCCAAACTTCTGGTGGTTTCTGACAAATCTTTGCAATCTTTAGCTAGCAGGTGCATAACTTCCATCTCTGCCTCCATCTTCACATCAAGTCTTCACAGAGATTCTGCCTCTGTCTTCTTGGTTGATTATCTATGTCCAATTTCCCTCTTCTCAAAGGACATCAGTCATGTTGGATGGAGTAATCAAATGGGAACTTAAGTTGACTACATCTGCAGACATATTGGTCATATTGGCGGATACCAGGGGTTAACCTTTAGTATATTTTGGTGGGACACACTTCCATCTACAGCAGCTACTAAGGCAGTTCTCATCTAATAGCTAAGCTAGTTATAAACTAGCCCACTGGAGTCTAATCTAAAACAGAGTCTTGCTGGACAGGACTTCTTAGAAGGTTTAAATCTTATCTCTGTGCACAGCTTCCAGCCCTGCCTTTCTCTCTTGTGTTCTCACTGGAACTGGAGCCCTGCCTCCACAAGCCCAACCAGGGTGCCCCTTCCAGCCTGCCCCTGAGCCTCCTTGAAACAGACTTCCTGGGGCCCTAGACTTTAGCCTGTCACCCACTCCAGTGTCACCTTGAAAGGGACTCCTTCTTCAAGCCCAATCATCACCAGTGGACTGGACTTCCTGATCTCTATTAGTTTGACTAACCAGCCCATGGGCAGGGAACCTCAGTGGAGATCAGTCCCAAGTCAACAAAATTTGCCTCTGATCTGGAGGAAGGAGTCACAGAGTAAAATTAGATACCAGACCCAGGAAAGTGTTCAGAGTGGCAAAGCTCCACCAAGAGATCCCAGAAGTTGCTGCTGTCAAGGAAAGTCTTGTATGTACCCGCGAGCCCCATGGAAGGCAAGACACAGTGGGACTGGGCAGCCCTCCAATGCACCTCAAATCCCTGGAGTCTGGCACAAGTGCAGGACATGCAAGCACTAGAGGCTAAAGGAGACCAGTGCTCAGAAATCCAGGCCAACCAGTGGGAGTGAGAAGAATGTAGGTATCTGCCTGTGGGTCAGGAAGGAGGCAGGGAGTTCCATGAGAGCAGGGAGAGCATTCCTTCAGCTCTTTGTGCCTAAGCATGTCCTATGGCAAATCTGATACGAGGCAAGTTTCCTGCTCAACCTTCTCAGGTACTTCTTGTTGAGGCAGAAACACATTCCGAAGGATGGGCAGCCCTGAGCCAAAGAAGAGGCCGTGCAGGTGAAAGTTAAAATAGAAGTGCAGGAGATTTTTACACCTCGGTGATCATCTTCAACCCCCTCATTTTACTAATGAAGGACCCAGTGAAAGAGCATGGGGGAAGAATGAGAGGAGGGATTGAGAGAGAGAGGAGGTAGGGAAGGAAGAACTGCAGGTCAGCCGGTCTTCCAGTGTTTTAGAGGCAAACTGTGACTATGAGAGAGGTCCGTGCTAGAAGTCACACACTTAAGGCCTCCCAGTGGTCTCTCTGAGGGAATCACCTTCCACCTCCTAACTAAGTGGAGAAGGTTGGAAAGCAATGACTGGTTTTGGCCCCAAAGCACCAGGTCCTGCTGAGATTCCCATCCTGCTTTCCAAGAGGTGCTCCAAGCAGCAGAGCTTTCCAGATGGGGCGACAGGAGGCACTCAAGAGGCTGGGCCATTATCAGACCCCGTTCGTTAGCGAGCCCAACCCTTAGGACAATCAGAGCAAAGAATTTTCACGCTGCAGTTGTGTTTAATCAATCAGTGAGACAAGCTTGTTAGATTCGCCATCACAGCAGGGGTCCGTGCTGCCTGCCAAACTGTTCCTCACAGCCGCCTTTGAATAAAGGAAAAAGGAGTGAAAGGAAACAAAAGCCAACAAGCTGTGTCCTTGTGACAGGGCAGGGGACTGGGACTAAGGGAGGAAGGAGCTGGGCCAAGTGCAAACCTCGCACCTGAGTTCCCCAAGGTAACTTGTGACCTGCTCTTAGAGAGGTGTGATTTCAAGCAGGCTGGGCCCTGTGGGGCGATGCTATAGAAGGGCTTCTTTATGCATCTGTCTTCTTTCTCCCTGTGCCCCAGGAGAGCCAGGCCCTCTCCCCTGGCTGCAGACTCCCAAGTTCAGCACCACAAGCTTTTGTATTCAATGATCTTCAGTTTTTCAAAAAAAGTTATTTTGCTTTGTTTTTAAGATTTATTTATTTATGCACACAAAAACTGGGGTCAGGCCAGAGGTGGCGGGGAGGTGAGAGGATTTACCAGAAACAGTGGAGAGTAGAACAGACTGAGTGAAATACACTGCTGAGAGGAGCAGCGGGCGAGTCAGGAGAGGCCTGCTGCCCCATGTGGTTAGCTCCCTGGCCAGGGATCGAACCAGTGGCTGCTGATAGTTTCATAGTGCTGCGCCCTCACCCTTTGTAACACCAGGGAGGTCCTGAGGCAAGGTTTAAATGGGTCATTCTCCATGTCTTCACCTCTGAATTCCTTTTTAACAAACTTCATTCCCAGCAGATTTGTTAAGCTGGGCATTAAGATTCAAGGATGTGCTAATAGGTTTCCAAAGCACCCAGTCCAGACCATCATTTTCAGAGGAGACAACTAGGGTAATATAATGAAGTGTTCTGTAAATAACGTGTTGATATATTTGGAAACATTGAGAACTTTGGAAACATTGAGAACTTTGGAAACTTTGGAAACATTGAGAACAGGGACAGAAAAAGTTACCCAGAAGAAGGTGGTGATGAAAATCACCTCTTTTCTTTTTTTTTTTTATAATAAATTTTATTTTTATATTCCCTATACAATTGCAACCCCCTTATTTTGACCCCAATCCCTCCCCTCCCGCCCCCTACCCCCATAGAGTGTCTCTGGTTCATAGTTTTTTGTTGATTTTGATTTTCACTTTCTTATAGTTATTCATTTTCCTGGTCCCTTATTTAAGTTTTCTAGATTCCTGCTATGAGTAAGACCATCTGGTATTTTTCTTTTTCTTTCTGGCTTATTTCGCTGAGCATGATCCCTTCCAGCACCATCCATGTTGCTGCAAATGGCATGTGTTTATCTTTTTTGAATGCTGAGTAATATTCCATGGTATATATGTACCACATCTTCTTGATCCATTTCTCCTTTTTTGGGCATTTGGGTTGTTTCCAAAGCTTAGCTATTGTAAACAGTGCTGCTATAAACATAGGGGTGCAGGTGCTCTTTGGAATTGATGTTTCTGTGTCATTTGGGTAAATACCTAGGAGTGGAATTGCTGGATCATATGGAAGCTCTATGTTTAGTAGGTCCAGAAATCTCCACACAGCTCTCCATAGTGGTTGGACCAGTTTGCACTCCCACCAGCAGTGCAGGAGAGTTCCTTTTTCTCCACACCCTCGCCAACATTTGTTGTTGCTAGTTTTTTTAATATGTGCCATTCTCACTGGTGATCAAAACTACCATGAAAATCACCTCTTTTCTTAGCTACAGAATGTGGTCACATGTCACTTCACCAGGATCACTGTAGCCAAGTTAAATAACTGTGTAGCTCAACGCAACAGAAACAAATTCTTGTGCAGTTCTAAAAGTCCAAAACCAAGGTGTCAGCAGAGTTGGTGCATTCTGAAGGCTTTGAAAGAGGGTCTGTTTCACGCCTCTTTTCATTGATTGATTGACTGACTGATTGATTGATTGGTCGAGGTAACGCTGGTATTCGTACTGTGTATGATTCAGAAGAATAGGTTCACACCTCTTCAGATGTACCTCACCACAGCTTCCCCTCCCCGGAGCACTGTGCACCTTATCTTATACCAGGGGCCCTCTCCCCACCTTGTGCTCCCCTCCCCCACCCTCCCACTCTAGTGTCCTCAGCACTGCAGTCACTTCTAGTCTCTTGTGGCTTAGTTTTGTTAGTTCCTCTGTTTGGTTTCTCTATACCCCGTATATGAATAAAGTCATCAAGTATTTGTCCTTCTCCCTCTGACTTATTTCACTTAGCGTAATCCATTCTGTCCATCCAAGTGGTTGCAAATAGCAGGGGCTCAGCTTTTTTTTAAACAGTGAGCTGTATTTCATCCTGTGTATGCAGCCCGTCTTCTTGGTCCTGTCCTGTCACTGGGCCGCAGGCCATTTCTTAACCTGGCTCATGCCTCTCCTGCAGATCTGCTAGGGATCCTTGGTGTCCTTGCTTACAGATGCTTGGCTCCAATCCCTGTCCTACTGTCACATGCTAACTCCCTGTGTTTCTTTGCCTCATCCTCCCTCTGCATTTCTCTTTTTATAGGGACCCCAGCATATTGATTTAGGGGCCACCCTAATTCAGTCCAGCCAAGTGAACCCATCTCAACCTGAGTACATCCCCAAAGACCCTATTTACAGATACAGTAACATTTGCAGGTGCAGAGTGAGGACTCCCACACATCCTTTGGGGGGACAATTCAGCCCATCACAGGCACTAGTACCTTTACTGTCTACTCATACTTGAGGATAACAGGTATAATATGACTTTGTAAAACATAGTTTGTATACAAACTTTTAAACTTAGTAAGCGAACTGTGGGTTTTCAAAAACCTTGAACTTCTATTTTCCTTCAAAGGGCTGTAAAATATAATCCCTGAGGTCCATTCCACTTCCTCCTGGTGTAGTATGACTTGAGCAAACGATGCATCTTCAGAAACCCAATCTGTTTGCAATGACTCCTAGTGACAAGGGAACAGCTTTCTTTAGGCCTCGTCTGATTTCACATTCATACATGGGTTCAGAGCCCCCCACCTGTGCCTGACATCTCTTAGTGACAGGGAGGTTCTCCTGGGATGCATGTGTGGGTGTAGTGCGCGCGTGTGCACACGTACTATGAAGGATTCAAGAGGAAGTTACAAGAGAGTAGAAGTAAATGTGGCTTCTTTAATTAAGGAATTGAAAAGATAGCAAAAATCTTGCATGTGTACTGTTGACACTTGCCTTTGTGATTCTCACCCCCATAGCCACTTCTCTTCAGCATTATAGTGACTCTTGCAGCTATGATGATGTGATGACTGAAGTTCAGAGACCTCCTCCCTCCCCAGTTCAAGATTATCCAATTAATTACTGGCAGAAACCAGGACTAGGGTGTGGACGGTCCATTTTCCAGATTCAGAGATTTCTTCCAAGTGTTTGTGCTTTGTAGAGAGCTGAGATTCTCAGAAATATCATTGGGAAGGGGGGGTCCAGATGGCTTCTGGCTTCAGAGCTTACCCTGTATATTCAACTTGCACAAGTCTTTGAAATCAAGTCTCGGCTAGTACCTCTCTAGAAGAGACTGCATGGTGAGAATCTACACAAGATTGCATTGATAATTACAAGCATGTAATCAAAAATTACCTAACCTATAAAGGCTTAAGAAAAGGACACACATTCTTAAGGAAAAGAAAATCAAATAAAACTGGTCCTCAGATGTTAGAACTAACAGGTAAGGATTTGAAAGCTACTATAACTATAAAATATGCTTGCAATAACTACAAAGATAGGAAAATTTGAGGAGTGAAATAGAAATGCTACAAATTTTAGAACTTATTTTTAGAACTAAAGTCTAGAACTTGAAAAACATGGTCACAAGGGCCTCTCTGGTGGCACAAAGGTTAAGATGCAACCTATGAGGCAATCCGCAGCCACTGCAGCACGAGTTTGATTTCTGGCCAGCCAGGGAGCAACCGACATGGCATAGCAGACTTCTCCTGTCTCGCCCACTGCTCCCCTTAGCAGTGTATTTCTGTCAGTCTGCCTGTTCTGTTCCTTACTCTGTCTCTGGTGAATCATCTCACCTTCCGCACCTCTGGCCTGTGCCCCAGCTTTTGTATGCATAAATAAATAAATATTTTTTAAAAATCACCATTCTATAAAAAAAAAATATGGTCACAAGATCTTTGTATGTAAAGTGGTACAGTTTTAATTAAAAAGGGATTGTAAAAATATATGCATGCCGCATAAAAATCCTTATAGTAATCCTTAGAGCAATAATTTTTAAAAATGAATAAGATTATACGTAAAACAATAAGAAAACTAAAATAGAATTCTAAAATAAATAGTTGATGAGTCAAATAGCAAGTAAATGTGGATCAAATCCAAGCATATCAATATTTTATGTAATCATTAATAATTAAGAGACTAAACAACCCAATTAAAAGGAAGAAATTGTCAGAATAGATTAAAAAAGGAAACAAGATCCAACTATACACTGTCTAAATGAGACTGACTTTAAATATGAAGATACAAATGGAAGGAAAAACTACATTATGCAAATAATAAGCACAAAATGACTGGGATAACTATATTAATATCAAGTAAAGTGGGTTTCAAGAAGAAAGTCTTATCAGCAGCAAAAGTGATCATTCTTAGCGTTAAAAATGCCAATTCATTTAGGAAGACTTAACAACAATAAATTATTTAACACAGAAATTCAAAATACATGAATTAAAAAAAAATTTTATAATCATATAATTTTATAGTCAATTCAAAATGCATGAAAAAATTGATAGACTTAAAAGGAGGAATAGACATTTTTATAACCATAGTTGTAAACTTTAATATCATTCTCTCATCAGCTGCTAGAATAACTATATAAAAAATCAGCAGACACATGTTTGCACAACACTACCAACCATCTTGATTTAATTAATATGTATAGAACACTAAATTCACAAAAGCGTAAGTGTTCTTTGTAAGTATACCTGGAATATTCACAAAAATAAACTATATGCCCAACCACAAAAACTCAACTATAAGAGACTGAAACAATACGAAATATGTTCTCTAACCACAATGGAATTAAATTAGAAATCAGTAATAGTACAGTAAAAGAGAAAATCACAATACATTAAACAACATACTTCTAAATAATTCACGGGTCAAACAAGAATTCAGACTTGCAGAATGCAGCCAAATTAATATTTAAAGGAAAATTAATGGATGTATTTCCATAGTTATTTTTAGAAATTAGAAAGATATAGAGTATATTATGAGATCCCACCTTTCAAATATTAGAAAGAGAGAGTAGATTAAACTCAAAGTAAGAGAAGGATGGTAACAATAAAGGTAAAAGCAGAAAACAAATCATAATAAAAAAGGAAAGTATCAATAAAAATAAAAGCTAATTCTTTCAAAAGATCAATAAATTGATAAACCTGGGCCTCCCCTGGTGGCAGTTGAGCGCTGGCTGTGAAGCTGTCTGCAGCCTCTGCAGCACCGGTTCAATCCCCACCAGTGGGTGAGGGTCCCACATGGTGCGACAGACCTCTCCTGCCGCCCGCTGCTCCCCTCAGCAATGTGCTTCCTCAATCTGCCTGTTCTGTTCCCTGCTCTGGCTCTGGTGAATTCTCTCACCCTCCCGTGCTTCTGACTGTACCCAGTGCCTATATAAATAAATAAATAAATCTTAAAAAAAAATTAAAAAAAAATCAAAATGCTCCTTGACAGCGGACAGAATTAGACTTGTAGGTAGCCTATGATACTCACTATTCTGTGTTAGCACCACCACACTGCCCATCCACATCCTGCTCCTGAACTATTATATGACCTTTGGTCTTCCAACCAGTGCTTCCTAATTTTTTATTATAAAATGCAATACACAAAAAATACAAACCAATAAGATATAAATATAAAACTTAAGGAAGCACCCATGGTGAAGAACTAGAACAAGGCCAGTTATTCCCCAATTGCAGCACTCCCCCTGCCTGTGAGTTTACCATTAACTTTAGGATAATTACTTCCTTCCTGTGCTGTCCAAGTTAACCACCTTAGTATGCATCCCCAAACAATGTAGTATTTTCCCTGTTTTGCAATTTTATTTGAAAGTATTCATAAACCATTTCAGTGTTGGACACCTTTTGTTCAACAGTATTTTTTTAAATATCAATCATATGATAGTGTATAGGTAATCTGCTTCGGTGCTGCATAGCCTTCCATTCTATCGCTATGACACAGTTAATTTATTTGTTCTAATTTTGACTTCTTGAAATGCCACTACGAATATTTACAAATATGAATTCTGGTGTACATAGGCATATTTTTGTAATGTACATGTCAAGCAGCAGAATTGCCAATCAGTGGATATCTGCAACTCATATATAAAATGTCAGTCTGCTTTCTAAAACCAGTGTACAAATTTCCTCCCCTATCAGCAATGAATGACAGTTTCTGCTTTTGCACATTCTTCCCAACACTTGATATTAACTTTTCATTTTTGCAGTCTTGAGTATACATGGGATCTTATCAAAGTTTCAATTTGTATTTCCCTAAAGAGTAAATAAACATGTAGGACTTTTCATGTATTACTTGATCATTTGGATTTCCTATTCTGTGATAGGTTTAAGTTTTTCCCAGAGGGAAAATAGGTATAATAATACATATACAAAAACTACAAAAATTATCATTATTATGTTTTAGTATCATTGTTATCATAATTCTGAAGAAATTTTAAAGTATATTCAGCTACAAACCTCTTATTTGATATCTATGTTATGAATATATTGCCTGATTCTATGGTTTGCCTTTTTTTCTCATTATTTGTCTTTTGGTGAGCAAGAATTAATTCTAATGTAGTTAAAAATATCTATTATTTTATGGCTAGAGATATGAGTCTTCTTTTTCTATTCCCTAAAGGTTTGAAAATATTCACCTGTATTACCTTCTAAAAGCTTTCATGCACTGCCTTTTATTTGGTCTTTATCTACCTGGAAAAGTTTTTATATAATATGTAAGAAAAGGGTCCTACTTAATTTTTGTTTATATGGATATTAAATTATGTTAGTACTATTGTTTACCCCTAAATATGTCAATAAATATCTAGTTCATCTCTTCTGTTCCATTGGTCTATTTTTCAATCCTTTTGTTAAAACTGCACAATCTTAATTACTATAAACTAACAAATCACAAAGTAAATAGATAATGTTTTCCAAGTTGTTTTTTTGAAGTATGCCTTCTTTTACTAATTTATCATAGCCCATTATGATTGCAGATTTATCTAATTTTCTTTGTTGCTCTATAAATTTTTAATTTATATTTTTGCATGAGTTATTAAGAACATACAAATTTAAAATACTGATTAAGTCAAATGTTTAAAAACTTATCAAGGATTTAGCAACAATGTTTTCAAAGTAGAACTTTTTAGAATTGAAAAATAAAGCAATATCAAAAATTAAGAATTCAATGAATGGCTTTATTCCCAAATTAGATATAGCCAAAGAATAATTGAACTAAAAATTAGGTTAAAATAATCTCTCAAGATTAAGCAAGAACAGGCAAAAAGATGGAAAATATAGGAGTAGGTAAAAGCCGCAGAGTATACAGTGAGAATATATAACACAATTAATTACTATTCCTGAAAGAAGAGCAAAAGCAATATTTGAGAATATAAAACTAGGAATTTTCCAAAACTGATTAACTTAAGAAGCCTGGGGAACTTAAGGAGTCCAGAACCATCTTAATCCAATTTCAGGCAAAGGCTTTCTTGTCTACCCAGAGGACTGGCAGTCAAATTGTGGTGCTTGTGAGAACTATTTTATTTCTGATTAACTCCTACCTCCCAGGGTGAAATCTTTGAGAGTCCCTAGATTCCTATTGTTTTTCCCTCTAGCTCCAGAAGGCTATCAGAGTGCTCTTCAGAAGCTCAGATAGTGTATCAGTGACCAATAAGAAAAATGAACCACTCTATATAATTTCTAGCCAGAGAAACTGAATTGTTTATAACCAGAGATCTGGTAGTAAAAATGTTGGAAGATCCAGAAAAACAAAAAGAAAAAGAATGTCACCCAGGGGTCAAGAAGCTGCTTCATGCTTTGGTTTGGAGCCCGCTAATCCACATGTTTGCCTCTGTTCCTGCCACTGCTGTTGAAACTGACCTACTCTTGAATCAGCTCATGAGCTAACACCATTGATGCTACAGAAACCAAGAGCAAAGTTGTCAGAGGTTACAGAAGCTACAGTCACCCTCAGAAGTAGAAAAATAACTTCATTTTCTACTAGTCCAGTCAGCATGACCCATCAAGGGCAAATCCAGAGTTTGACAAAGTCATATTTATTGGTCTGTTGCAACAACAAAAACACTGAAGGAACCATGGAGCATATCACCAAACAATGGATAACACAAAGTTATAGGATTTGGGGGAATGGTGGTATTTAGGTGAAATTTAAGTTAAATAAAAGCAGGCACAAAGCAAAATAGGACTGAGTAAAAAGATCAGCATTTGCTCTGAATGGCAAAATGGATTCAGGATCTTCTTTTTTTTTTTTAAGATTTATTTATTTATGCATACAAGAACTGGGGTACAAGCCGAGGTGTGGAGAGTGAGAAGATTCACCAGAGACAGAGTGGGGAACAGAACAGGCAGATTGACTGAAATACACTGCTGACGGGAGCAGCAGGCGAGTCAGGAGAGGTCTGCGCACCATGTGGGTAGCTCCATAACCGGGGATCAAACTCGTGCTACAGAGGCAGCGGATAGCTTCATAGGTTGCATCTTAACCCCTTGCACCACCAGGGAGGCCCCAGGGTCTTGTTTTCTTAGAAACTAAAAAGTAAAGATAGTTGTGGAATGGTGTGTCTAAAAACCACTTATCTGAAATTCAGCAAATGGAATGAAAATCAGTTTGCTTCATTATATCAGTGTGGCTAAGATCCTTTAGGCAGCAGTGAGATTTTTACTCTTACTGATACAATTTCAAACAACAAATGATTTTAGAGGAAAGTAGTGTTCAGTGGTAAGGGAGCACTGGCCGCTTGAAGAAATCATATGACTCTTCACAACTACAGCATGTCCTTGGAAAAATATTGTTTCCCATTAATTTTACAGTTGGCTTTATCTGTGGCTATTTTTCCAGCCTGATGAAATGGCAGGCAAGATTTCTACTTTGTCAGTCGAAGTTAATTATTATATTCTCATTCTTTTCTTCTAAATTCAGTTTTCCATCTGTGTTTCCAATTACCAGAAACTAGTTAAAAGTCAGTTGGCAAGGGAATCCGGGAAATACAGTTTTGTGATGCCTGAGAAATGGAGCAAATTGTCCTGAAATGGACTTCAGAGCCAAAAGGAAAATCAACCTGCAGAATGTATCTCTTCAAGTTCACAAAATAGCATCATGAACAAAGGGATATTGATGATGACAGCATCTTTCTAGTTTTCTACCTCTATTAAGATCTTAGTTAATAGTTCTGGTCTCACTGGTGTGCAGCGGGTAGAGTGCTGCGCTGTGAAACTGTCCACAGCCTGTGCAGTATGAGTTCAATCCCCAGCCAGGAAGCAACCCACATGGCACAGCAGACCTTTCCTGTTTTGCTCCCCACTCTGTCTCTGGTGAATTCTCTCACCCTCCCATGCCTCTGACCTGTATCCCAGTGCTTGTATAAATAAAAATAAATCTTTTTTTAAAAAAGTTCCTAAGCTCTTTATCACTTTAAAGAAAATTTTTTGATTTTTTGATTTGAGTGCCTAGAATAGGCTGGTTATTCAGAATCATTACATAGTTTACGAGTACCCACTCCCTCCACTTTCTAATCAACCTTGTGCATCTTTCTAACTCAGTTCTGGTCATATCACTTCCCTGATCACAGATTTCAAATGTGGGTCTCCTCAAAGATTCAACTTCCTTTAAGTGATGTTCAAGGACCTCTTCACAAGTACTTATTAGGTAACTCCTCATTTTTAATCCCCCTATTCCCTCATAGAAGCAGGACAAGTCACTTCTACAGAAGACTGGGGTCAGGTCACAACTACGAGAGGCTAAGGTCAAGTCACCAGAAAGAGCAACTCCAGAAGTCCTTGTGCTTTGACTAAGATCAAGTCATAGAAGTACGATGCCTCTTGCGTGTTTATTGGTACTCAGAAGACTGAGTATGTTACCCACATTCTGACCTGTGTTACAGATGACAAAAATGCCACATGAAGTGGCATAAACCCAAAACAATAGATGGTTAACTTCAAAAAATCATGGCAAAGGTCTGAACACAACTGTCCTAAGAAGCTTAGGTCCAAGGAAAAGAAAAGAATACTTTCTTTGTGTAAGAGGAAGTAAGGAGAGACCTCTGAACCAACTCTGTGGTAGAAGGTAGAGCTTTCTAGACTTCAATTCCTGAGTGGGATTGATGGGGAAAGTGGACAGTTGGCCTGCCAGTGAGGAGGGGAGTCTGTGGAGAAGCTGTCAGCTTGTCACATGTGACTTTGACTTGGGCCTCACTCTCTGCTCAGCAGATCTGGGATAGGACAGATGGAATCTGGTGACATGCCAGACTGTAAGTTTCCTCTCTCTCTCTCTCTCTCTCTCTCTCTCTCTCTCTCTCTCTCTCTCTCTCTCTCTCTCTCTCTCGGCTTGCCCTTTTCTGTATATACGTCTCTCTGTGTAAATAAATCCCTCACTAGCTTACTCAAAGAAGGACATGTAGTCACAGGCAACCCGGGCCTCAATTCAGCAGGGTTACAACAGGGACTCTGCCCCAACCTCATTTGAAAATTCCATAGGGATGTCGGTGGCCTGGCTTGGAATTAATGTCCATCCTTGAGTTCCTTTGTCAAGAGATAGAGCCCTGACAGTTGGCCTAATTTAAATTATGTTTCCATCCCTAAGACTGCCGGGGACTGAGGTGTACTGTGAATGTACATCCAACCGAGGAATCTCCCCGGTTGGAACACCAGCGGGGAGGGACATATCAGTTCCTCCAAAACTAAGTGGATTAAGAGAAGGGATTGAAGTAGTACCCTCCTTTCTGGTCTGAGCAGAATAAATAAGCACGCCCATTATCCATGGTCTTCCCAGTGACCCCTTGGTTTCACTTTCTGAGTTCTTAGGAGCTCTGGCTTATCCAGATGGTATGACAACAGGCTCAAGTTCTCCTTGACCTGCAGGTGGCTGTCCTGCTTCTGCCTCTTCATGGTCAGTCCTCTGGGTACACATCCTCCAATATCTCTTCTTGTGCCCAAATTTCCCCTATTTATAAGGATACCAGTCATCCTGGATTAGCACTATTTGCCTCATTCATGAATTACTTCTTCAAAGGCCTTATCTCCAAACATAGTCACTTCTGAGGTACTGGGGTTCAGGGATTCAACATATAAATTTGGGGAAGGGACACAACTCAGCCTATAATACCTGTAATCTGCCAAACAGAGGACGGTGTCATTTAGACAACATGTGGAACTTGGGACTTCCAGAGTAAGTGAAGAATATCTTGCACATCACTTCAGGAGACCTGGGTATTTCTTGATCCCATATTTGTCTTCTCAAGTGTCACATCCCTGTACTGAGTTCTCTAAGATCTTTAAGCTCTAACAATTCTGACCCTGTAATTCTAATTATAAAGGAATCATTTGGGAATTGTGATGATGATGGACAGATTACAGATATAAAAAGGTCAGAAAGATGAGTCAAAACGTAAGCATAATAAGATATGACTATGAGGTGGTTGTTTGGGAGTGAGAGGCTTAACCAACCTCACAGTCGACACTCTTGGCAATGGGTGCTCTCCTCCACTATAAATTCTATTTGTGTAGCAACAGCTGTCAAAAGGCAGCCCCCACATGTACAAATAAGAAATGATAGCAACCAGTTTGTGGGCAAGAGCATTTTGCCTGTGGATGAGCCCTGATACTGACCTGAATAAGGGCATGCAATCTCAGGACGTAGGGCATTTTTTTAATTAGGTCACATTACTCAATGTCCTTATATTCAGTGTGATCCAAAAAATGTTTTTGCAAGCTATGAATCATTTCAGGAAAATTGAATCCATATGTTTTTAATTCATGGACAATTGACTCATTAACAAATTGTATGGTGAGAACAAGTTAATGTCCTCAAAGTTTTCGAACCTAACAGGGAGGCTTGTTTCTTCAGTTATTTTCCTTAGAAATATAAAATGTATTATGCCAGAAAGAGAAAATTAAACACACCAATCCCCAACTCTATATGGTCTCAATCTGCCAAGCCTTAGAGGGAGCTTAGAGTGTCATGAGGAGGGGAGGGGAGGGGCGCGCACTGTGGCCTCAAATATCCTGTGTGTCTCTCTTGATTGGACTGGAATTCTCCATTGCCTCTGACTTTCAGTCCTCACCTCCAGATCAGTGACATCAGTTTTCTCATCCAATATACATTACAATTAACACAGGGATTTCTCATCTATCACCTCACAAAATCCTTAATAATACCCCATGAAGTCAGCACTGCTAGCTAACATTTTTGTTGCCGTTCAAGAGGAGAGAATGCAACTACCCCGCAAATCTCAGTATCTGACCTCTGTACCTTTTATAGTCCTGAAATCCAAAGGAATTCTTCATTACTCCTTCTCCACATTCTATCTGTATTCTATTTCCAGGTTCTATAGAAACATGATTTTTTCTGACCCTAAGCCAACCCTCTAGCCCATATGAGTTCTCCCTGCTTTGAAATCCAATAATATTTTTCAATTTTTCCGTCATTCCACTGGATTAATGGTTATTTTACATCCACAACATGGTGAAGCTACTTGTTGGGAGTGTGGGGCTACAATCATGAACAGACACTCTGCCCGTGACCTTCCACTAGGCACTCTACATAGACTGCCGATCATATGGAAGTCATCTCTCCATCAGGGAGTTCCAGCAGTATTGCTGAGCATCGATTGGCTAGGAGGCTAATTAGTGTTTGTCCACCAACAATCTTGTCACCAGATTTTGACGGAATGACACTGAGGTCTAGCTGAAGCCCACCACCTCTGCACTGGTCTGTCCTTAGGCTTCAGAGAGGAGCCTATCCTTGTCTCACTGCCCTGTCCATAGCGCCCCATGGGAGTGAATCCAAGTACCACGTGACCCTGGCCCCCCCTGGCTGGACCAGAGGTGGGTACTAACCCAGACTGAGGCATCTCTTCTTAAGGTTGTGGAGGAAGAGATCTCTATGGTTCTGAGGAAATTGGATCAAAGGGATGTCATACCTTTCAGTGAAAAGTCATAGACTTTAGTCAGCTTTGGTATTATGCCAAAACTACTCACAATTGTGAGGGTGCAGAAAGGCCAAAATTAAGTAGAAGAAATCAGTCTGCAGTAGGCGCCAGGCAGATGGAACAAACACCCAAATGCAGAAGCACTAAGGAAACTTGAGGTCCGTGGAGACTAGAATGAGTCAGTTCAGTTTCTGACTTTTCCTAGCCCCCATGTGGCCTGGCAGAATTTCATTTCCTACCCTGGAATTCCTTCAAGATAGTTCTTTTAGTCCCTCAGTAATCTCCCTTTATACCTGGACTAGTCTGATGGCTTTCTAGTTCTTATAATAATTAGCAAGGTCTGGATAAAATAATGCCCAATATTTTTACAATTTAATAGGGACAAAGAGTGAGTGGTTCAGACTCATATTGACTCTGAAATATTAAAACAGGCCATAAATCATACCTATGTTATTGATCTTAGATATCCTCTAACAAAGTCTTTTCATTTTAGAGATGAAGAAAATGGTATCCAGAAAGGAAGAGGTACTTTTTCAGGTCACACAACACTTGGTCGAACTAAGACTGGGATCCAGGGCCCTCACATTGTCCAGCATTTTTTTATTACTTTGCCATCATTGAGTCTGTTCTCCCCAATGACTGTTCTCCAGGACAACCAAACTGGAAATTAAAGAGAAATCACAGAGATCACTAATGTCTCCCCACTCCCTCCCAACCTCACCAAAGGATTTTGGGGGAATTTTGCTTAGATCTCAGGCAAGCTGAAAAGATGAGAGAGATGCTGATGCTGCATTTCTTTAAAGAGCTGGGTCAGAGACAGAGAAGAAAGAAATGAAATGAGGTCACTGGCTCCCCACTTAAAATATAATTCATATGCATCTTAAAAGGATACCAAGAAGGAAAGTTTATCAATTTTCCCATAAAAATATGAGGTCAGTCTGTTAATAAGAGAAACATATTGCAACTTCTTGGAGCAATTGTGCTGAGCAGGCTGAATCGCACACAGAAAGCTCTTGTTACATCCATCTTTACTATAATGTACATCCTTACCACTCTGTAATTTGGAGCTTAAAACAATCAAATTCATTTTGGGTTACAATATATCAGATTTCCAGTAATGGAGAAAAGCATCTTCACTGGTCGCCTCTCCCCAGGCATGGTATGACCTTAGATAGTTTAATATCACTACAATTTAATTAAAATATTCTCAAAGCATTTTTATGAAAATTTAAGTTATTTAAATATCTCAGACAAGTGAGATAAAGGTGAATAAGGTGGAGTTATTAAAAAATGGTAATTAGTATGATAGATGGGCCAAAAGGATACCAGAGAAAGAGGCCTAGTCCTGCGATTAGCCCACAGTCAGTGATAAATGGGACAGAAGGCCAAGAGAGAACCCTGGGGGTCAATATGGATGAGAGGGAGACCTTCTCTCCTCTCTTTAGCTATAGCAGTGGTCACTGCACTCATATATTAAACATTTACTCTATGTTGGGCTATTTGTATGCATTGCTTCACCTAATCTTCATAAGAAATCTCTTAGGTGAGCAGTATTACTTTTATTTTCCCCATTTTATAGGTTAAAAAGTACAGTTTAGGGTCTACTGGGTAATTTAATTTACCCAGGTCTATTGGGTAATAAAGACTAGATATCAGGGATTCAATATCCCCAGGTCACTTCCATTTTATTTTATACATCAGCTTTGTTCTTCAGCCTCCTCCATGTCAGGAAATGTGGGCAAAAGTGGGCCGGGGACCAGATACATACAACTAATGATCCAAGGGGACACACTCTAGTTTGCATACGAAAAATCCCAGGGAAGATCATGATTGACCTAACTTGGTCCACATGCCTACCCCTGGGCCAATGATTATATTCAAGAAGTTTCTGAAGACACATACTCATCCCGTGATCAATAAAACAGATGCTCTGACTGGCGGCATAGCCAGAATTCCACTACTGTAGCAGGGACAGAAGAGGATGGATGGTAGGTAGGTAACAGACACGATGCAGTGACCCGCTGAGAGAGGGCTAGATGTTGGAGTCCAGAAGTGTTTGAGAATCTAAGAGAGACTGAAGACGTTAAATAACACAGTGTGTCCAGGGACCTGCAGGTACCTTAGATCCGTCTGGAGGACAGGAAATCTACAGCCAGGGGCTGAGGTCCACACTGCAGACTGTGGAGAACTTGGTATGATACACTAAGGAACTGGAGCTTTATCTGAATACAATGAAGAGAAAGGGACGGATGTTAAGCAGGGGCTACTATAATGAGTTCTGATTTCAAGAAAACCCAACCTTAGGTTAGATGTAGGAGAGAGGTCGAGTCGAAAACTCAGTGAGGAAACTGATGATTCTTCAGGCAAAAGAAAATGAGTAAATGAACAAAAGAAGTGGCAGTGGCCTTGCTGACAAGGAGCTGGAGAGGAGTGATGCTACACAGGCAGGATTTCTAAAAGAAAATCTGAATTAGATCATCCTGAGATTAGATCATCCAAGTAGTCGGCAGATGCTCAAACACCTTCACGGCTGCTCTGGCGGGACTTCCCACACAGCAATTAGCCAAAAGTGTCACTGTAAACAGAACCCAAATCCTGCTGGGCTCCCAGAAGTAACAGAAGCAATCGTCACCCCATCTACAAACCTTAAATCCCAACTTCTAGTTTTGTAATTTATAAAGGCCTCTATGAGCCCAGAACCTTGAAAATGGAATTACGAGTACAGAACTTTTCCTCTAGGTCTTTTAACAGAATTTTACAGCTCAAATAGAACAGCTAAAGACTCAGGAGGCAACGTGGCATATGAAAAGAGCTGAGCCGCAAGGGCACACCAGCCTGGGTTTGGGTTCCGGCTCTGACACCTCCAGCTCCTGTGGACCGGGGCTGCACATCTCTCAGCCTTGGTTGTCTCAGGAGAGATGACCCCAGCAGCAGTACCATTTCCTTTCAAGGTTTTGTGAGAATGAAACATAAAAGTACATGCAACAACAAGGCGAACTTTACAATGTGGTTAGAAATGAATCTGTTTGAATCACTAACTTGTTTTGTTCAAGGGGACACAGGAAGAAAAGTTAAAACGTGGACTATGAGTGCTTTGTACTAACAAGTAAATTCTCCCCATTGATATGCAAAGGTAACAAAATAGAGTTAACAATGTCTTAAAGAGGGAGTTAATGATCATAGTGTGTACATTAAAATTGAGGTGAATTCATTCATTTATAACATTTTCTTAAAAATTACATTTTCTTCTTGAACTCAAATTGAATAAATAAAATTTCTTACAAAAAAAGTGAAAATATGCATGATCACAATCATTTGGTTAGGGGTTACATTTCATAAAAGACAGCAATAAATATTTGTATTGATACTTAAATGGCAAAACCTCACAGAAGACTTTGTCCATTCAGCAAATAATAAGAAATTTTATTCAATAAGTCAGAATATATATAGTTATAGTTTCAAAAGAACATCTGCCCCACCTAGTCAAAGTTCTTTCTTATTGGCCATTTTATGATAACTGATTTATAAATATTCTCTATTTTTTAAAGATTTATTTATTTATGCATACAAGAACTAGGGTGTAAGCCAGAGGTGCAGGGGATGAAAGGATTCACCAGAGAGAGTGGGGAGCAGAACAGAAAGATCTACTGAAATACACTGCTGAGGGGAGCAGCAGGTGAGACAGGAGAGGTCTGCTGCACCATGTGGGTAGCTCCCTAGCCGCTAGGGATTGAACTCTGAACTCATGCTGCAGGGGCTGCAGATAGCTTGATAGTGCTGTCATTAACCCCTGCACCACCTGGGAGGCCCCTATAAATATTCTCTAACTTCTGCTTATCTTTAAAATAATGAGCTAGCCAAGACTTTCTTTATGTGAAAAGTTCAAATAGGTAAATCTGTAGACACAGAAAGCATGTTAGTGGCTGCCTAGGGCTGTGGGGCACGTGGCAAAGAGTGGATAGAGTGTGAGTATGAATGTGTACAGGGTTTCTTTTTCAGCCTGATGAAAATGTCCCAAACTGAGATTATGGTAATGGTTGCATCAGTCAATGGATGTACTATAAATCATTAAATTGTACATTTTTAGTGGGTAAATTGTATGGTATACATATTATATCTACTAATGGTATTTTATAAAGAAATATACAAGTACATTATTTTCTATAGAGAAACTGAGACAATTTCTCTTCTGTGTGGGTTATATAAATTTTAAGGAATCTGCTTAGCTCATTTTTCTCATACAAGGATTCAGTAGGAGAGGTAATATATTGTAGTGGTTAAGACCATCATCTCTGGACAGTTGGGTCCAACTCTCTGGATCCAAATATCAGTTGCGTTTTATAGTTATGTAATTTTGTGCCTCTGTTTTCTCAGCTGCGAAAGGGGGATATAGTCTAGCCTACTTGGTTGAGTTTTTCAAAGGATCAAACAAAAAGGTGTAACATGATCTGAACCTGCTGGGAGAGCCACATGGAATCACCTGTTTCTCCTCCTAGACCAGACATTATTTGCAGCCTGAGGTTGTGATATGAGAAACACTGGCCTTAAGGTTAAAGCATTGTAAGAATCATGATGGGAAAGCCATTTGAGTCTCAAGAAGCATATCTATCAATTATTCAATCAATAAATAAAACCAAAATCTTCTGGCCTGTTGTTTTGCCTTTAAATCTAACTCATAAAATTCCATAGCCTAAATTATAAAAAAAAAAAAAAAAAGATTTCAGAATCTCAGAGAGTTGAATAAATTTAATGCAATCTCCATTAAAATATCAACAGTATTCCTCAAAGAAATTCTCTCTCCAGGAGGCTTCCAGAAGAAAGACCTCTCTTTCTTTAGAACTTTTCACAAAAGATCTGATTTAATGGGATGTTAAATTGATAACATTCATTAGAATATCAAACTTGTTATTCTGTATAATATGGATTCCTTTGTGGATATTCTTGTGCTATCACCTTGTTCTGATCACTGTCTTTGAAAGAATAATTTGAATGCAAGTATCTAGTAAAACTGCTAAGACTTTAAAATGTTGCAGTTGTGAAAATAACCTTCAAAGAGCAAAATGTAGAGAAAATGAAAGAAAAAGAGACAGAAGGAGAAAGAAAAGAGAAGAGTAAGTTGTAGGGAAAGCATTCTTTTGTTATTCACTATTTGAGAATTTCAGACATTCATGAACATAGTAACCAGAAACCAAAAAAAAAAAAAAAAAATGGAAATGTCCACACTTTAAACATTATTAAAAGGTCTTCAGGGAATGAAGAATTTCCATGGAAAGAGATTTTCCATGAAGAGGCATTTTTTGTTCAAATTTTATTTGTAAAATTCTTCCTATGTGAGGTCTTTGAGGAGAAAATATGTAAGATTTTTTTACATGAAAGGAAGAAGTTTAATAGCAAAAGAAACACACATTTAAGAGTTGGAATATTAGCAAAATCATTGTATCTACATGTATTCTTTCCCTAATGCTTTTATTCCTTTATCTCCTTCTCAATATTATATTTAGTTGCTCTTGTTTGTAAGCATTTTTAAAATGGTATCATCCTGTATTTATTATTCTATGACTTACTTTTTCATTCAGCATTAAAATTTTCATTCATAATGAAATTCATTTATTTTCATTTATTCATGTGAAATTCATTTATTTTCACTGGTATATAATATTCCATTTAAAGATGGTCCATGATTACTCCTATCAGTGGGGATTTTGATCATTTCAGGACTTCTACTATACAATGCTGCTATGAACATTACTACATGAATCTTTTCCCACCAGTTTTATTGAGGTATAATTAACAAATAATAATTGTATTTATCCACAATGATGTTTATATGTGTTTATATAATATATATCTATATATCTTTTTAAAATGATTACTATAATCAAACTAATTAATATATCCATCACTTCACATAGTTATCATTATGTGTGTAGTGAGGACATTTAAGATTAACTCTCTTAGCAAATTTTAATTATACAATATGGTATTAACTATAATCACCATGTTGTACATTGCCCCAAACAGACACACAATGCTGAACATTAGATATCTAGAGCATATTGAGCCTGCTTAACTGAAAGCTTGTACCCTTTAATCAACACCTCCCCATTTCTCCCACCAACCCCTTGCTCTTATCCCTTGATATGGGCAACAACTATTCTACTCTCTGTTTCATGAGTTTGACTATTTTAGATTTAACATATAAGTGAGATCATGCAGTTTTTGTCTTTTTGTGCTTGGCTTATCTCACCTAGAATAATATCTTCCAGGTCCATCCTTTTTTATGGAAATGCCTAGATTTCCTTATTTTATAAGGAAAAATATTTCATTGTGTATGTATTTTAATCACATTTTCTTAATCCATTCAACACTTAGATTCATCTCATATTTTCCCTATTGTGAATAATGCTTCAATGAACAAGAGAATAAAGATATCTCTTTGAGATATCAATTTCATTTCTTTCGGATATCTCCAGAAATAGGATTTTAGATCATACAGCAGTTCTATTTTTAATTTTTTGGAAAACTTCCATTCTGTTTTCCATAATTCTTTTAAAATGGTATTTTCTTAAGATTTATTTTTGTTTGTTTATGCATACAACACTGGGGTGTAAGCCAGAGGTGTGGGGTGTGGGAGGATTCACCAGAGACAGAGTGGGGAATAGAACAGGCAGACTGACTAAAATACACTGCTGAGGGGAGCAGCGGGCAAGACAAGAGAGGTCTGCTGCACCATGTGGATAGCTCCCTGGCCAGGGATCCAACTCAGGCCACAGTGGCTGGCCATAGCTTGATAGCACTGAGACTTTAACCCCTGCACCACCAGGAAGGCCCGTGTGTATACGTTTTAACATTATATCTAGAACATTTCTTCATAATAACAATGAGTGAAATTGCTTAGTTGTGGTGAAATGTTTGGTTTTACAAGAGAATGAAAAGTTGTTTTCCAAAGTTGTTGTACCAACTTATACACTCCTATGGGGAGTATATGAGAATTCCCATGAGTCTACATCCTCACTAACAGACTTCATAATATTTGCCCTGTATTTCATGTATTTCTTGAAGGAGGCTCTTGATTTCTTAATTTTCATGTAATCTAACTTACCAAGCTGTTTATCACTTTTAAGAATTCCTTTCCTACTTAAAGCTTCCAATAAAGTTTTACATTTTTACTCTTTAAATTTAACTCATTGATTCATTTGGGAATTGATTTTTGTGTAGGTGAAAGGAAACTAAACTTGCTTTATTTCCCACATAGACCATCAACTTTACCAGCACTATTTCTTAGCCATTCTATTCTTCCATAGTAACTTACAACACTACCCATGCCAAAGATAGAATTTCCCAATCTGCTTGGGTCAGTCTCTGAACTCTCATTTTTCTTTCAATGGCCATTTATTTCTCATAGTAACAAGGTTGAGGCCAACCTGAAAGAAAGGTGACTTCTTGCTCATGTTACATAAGACTTTGTGTCAGCGATTCTCTAAGATACCCCCATTCTAGGATTGAGACCAATAGGGCAGCTTCATAAGATTCATTACTGGTCCATGGCAAAGGCAAAGAGAGCTTTGGATGGCTGGGACAAGAACTGATACACATACTTCCAAGCATAACTTGTTGGCCAAAACTGGTCATGTGCCCCCACCAAATTTTAGGAAAGCCATGAAGTGGTAACCATCTGTATCTGGAAGGCAGCCAAAAATATTTGTTGAACTAATCACTACACATGCACCATTAGCTCCAAGGCCTGAGCCTCAGCACCCTTCCAACTAGCTACTGAATGTGTGTGTGTGTGTGTGTGTGTGTGTGTGTGTGTTATATAGATAGAAACAGGGTGGAGAGGGCCTCCCCAGTGGCGCAGCGGTTGAGCGCTGGGTTGCGAAGCTTCCCGCAGCCTCTGCGGCGCCAGTTCGATCCCCGGCTGCTCCCCGGCCACCAGAGGAGGGTCCCACATGGCGCGCAGACCTCTCCTGCCACCCGCTGCTCCCCTCAGCAGTGTACTTCGGTCCTTCTGCCTGCTCTGCTCCCCGCTCTGGCTCTGGTGAATTCTCTCACCCTCCCAGGCCTCTGACTGTACCCAGTGCTTGTATAAATAAATAAATAAATCTTTAAAGAAAAGAAAAGATCCATGCCTTGTCAATCACAGGGCTGTGATCTCCTCCATCCTCACTTTAAAAAAAAAAAAAAAAAAGAAACAGGGTGGAGAGTCAAGAGCTTCAACTCAGAATCTAAAGAATTGTACTTCATCATTTTGCCCACGGTCTACTTTATCCTTTATTTTATGGAATTTTAGATTCAAGTCAAGACTATGGATTAAATAAACTTCTGGAAATTGATATGAATGATATGAATGAATGATATGTCACCTCTTTGGGGATGGAAACTATTAAATCAGAGAATTGACTCATTTATGTTTAAGGAAAATTATAAAGAGGCCACTTGGATCTCAATTTCCTTTGTTCCCAAAATGGTGTTGTAAACCCTTCTCTTTCCTAGCTAAACAGAAAACCAACATTCCGGCAAATCACATGAAAGATGTTTCAAGTAAGATTGCATTTGACTATTTCTAACTTTTATCAGACATTATAAAACCAGTGTGTTTCTTTCCCTCCATGTAAAGAGAGATAATTCTTTTGTTAAATCTGCTTAGTATACCAACCTGAAAAATGAAATATTTTAGATAATACTGAAAGTCATAGAAGGTGACTTGTACTTGTTCATAAATTATACCAAATGTTAGTAAGTTCCTCACTTCAGGTTAGAAAATGATCTCACTCAATTGATGGTATTTTTCTTTTCCTGCTTAGAGTTGAGGCCATTGTTACACAAGTCTAAAAAAGGTCAGTGAAAGTTGGTAGTGTTTGAAATAGATGTAATTATAATTTCCCTGCCACAGTTCTTGACAAGTGTGAATTTTTAAAAGTGCTTCTATTTCTCCATATAAATACAATACAAACTCTCAGATTCCCATGAATGCATATAACTAGTCCACCCTACATTGTCCATAGCTACTAAGTAATAGGCTGTGAAGTCTCCTGACTTCCACCTGCCCCCAAGAAGAAAAAGAAACAGCCCTCCATTCAGCACATCTGGTGAAAATATGTGTAAACACAGACAAAATCACAGACACAGTGCAGTGAAAAAAATAAGACCCCTGAGTCAGGCTTCCTGGGTTTGAGTCTGAATTCCTTCTTTTTTAACTATTGTGATCTAGGGCAATCATCACACAGAAACTAAGAGCTGGGTGTTATGGAATTAGGCTTGCAGACTGCCTCTTGCTGGCTTTGAGTGTCTGGGAAAGTTATTTAAAGTAAACTTCACTTTCTTTCTCTATAAAATGGGAATAATATGCTACTTACCTTGCATGTTATTAATGATGATAAATTTTATTTTTACCAGACTTAGAATAGTACCAGGACCATAATAAATAATAGCTGTTCTTATATTTGTAATATCAATATTATCATAAATGTACTTATATTTACTAGAGGGAAAATATCATCATGCTTGCCATATAGATACCACAAGTTCAACAACAATGTCTTTATTCCCAGGGATCACCCTTTTTTCCAATAGCTCTATTAAGCCAATGTACACTTTACTAAGAATATGATCCTAGGAATGAAATTGGTTTAAACAAATAAATATGGACAAACATGGGGATCCATGTTTTAAATGCATGAGGGTATAAATCTATAGGGCTAGCAAGGCCACCAGCTGACACATGCTAAACTCCCTGCTGGGGGACTGCTCCTATCCCAGGTGCCTGCAAGGTGTCCCCCCAAACAGGCTGTCCCTCAGTAACACAGAGACCAATGACCTTGATTGCTTTGCTAAAGGATGTGTGGCTGTAGCACAGAGAAGCAAGTTTGGATTGTCCAGGAAGCCCTCCCACATGCAAAGGGGAGGGTTATACCACAGAAAAAATCTTGCCCAAGTTCCACCAGCAAGTCAGCTGCTGCCATGTCTCCAATCATATACCAATTCCCACAGTCGGCAGAGATTTCTAGACTTTCTATTTGAGTAGAACTTGGGTGTCCTGAGATGAAAGCTAAGGGCATGTAGGAATTTTATTTTTCATTAGGCATCATAGACTCTCAAAACTGGCTCTTCCCAGTGCTTAAGAAATACCGGGGTATGTGGGTGATGGTGCCGAAGAGGATGAGACAATAAAACTAAGTCTCTTCTAGGCCAAGAGTCACAGAGATGGTTCCTTTCCACGGAGGGCTCAGTGATGAGTGTAATACGCGATGCCTAGGGATGGCGGCCCAGTCCTTCCTGTGCTTGCTACTGGAAGCAGGTTATAACTCTTCATTATCTTCACTCATGTTCGCAAGCACCTTTGGCCTTCTCCCTCGCCTGGATGATGCTCATTTGTTCTGATGACAGATTTTCCTTCAACTCTCAGGGGTTCTCAGTGAGCCACAACTCCCCCATTTCCTGCCCAGATGCCCTTTCATGAATGACCTCATTCATCCCACGCATGGCAGAAATTGGCTGATTCCCTAAGTGGTGATTAGTGGAACCTCCAACGCTAGTTTCTCTCCAACCAAGTAACCTGTTTTCCTCCCAACAAACAGCCTGTGAACTCTAAGGGGTTTTTTTGTGGGGTGGGGGTGGGGGACATGTAATAGCAACGAAAAGACAAGGATTCCTCTATTTAATTACCTATTTGCTAACTACTTGTGCAACTTTTCTTTCATGCTTTTATTTGGCTGATTAATTGGATGTTTTTCTCCCTTACTGGGGAGGATTTAGGGCATAATCAATTAAGAAGATTTTATCTTAGTTCCATGTCAAGAGAAAAAAATCAGTCTTATGGTCCAGATGGGTCTGTGGGTGTAGTTAATTCCTGAAGTGATCCCAGCTCCTGAAAATGTGGAAAATTTTCTCTTTCTATGTATATAAGTGATTGATGGGCCACAGTCATGGTCATAAGCTCTGTCACAGACTATGACAGAAATACATCAAATTGTTGAGTATCAAAAACCCCCACTACTAGTACTAAGATCTGACTGAATTCAAGATATTTGTGGATTTCCTAGCAATTTTAGACACTGTATTAGTTGTTGTAACAAATTAGTTGCAATGTGACAAAATTGTCACATTGCCCTTATTCTGATGATCTATGGTGGAGAAGAAAATCATTCACAAGGAACTCTAATTTAAGATAGAATGACATAAATGCCTTAAAAGTACAAACTATAAAGAGCTGCAAGAGACTAGTGAAGGAAAGAGATAAAGACCAAATGAGGAGACCAAGGATGACTTTGTGAAGGAAGTTGGGCTTGAGCAAGACCTTGGAACATGAGTGGGAACTGAACAATGACCCTATCCCTGCATTATGAACCTTCATGACATGAAGCTGTTAGGTACTTGTTTACCCATCTCTTGTCTCCTCACCCTATTAGAATCTGAGCTTCATGGAACAACTCCACTTATCTCCACTATTCAGCACCAAGAGCAGTGCCTGTTACATAACAGGTACAGGGTAAATATCTGTTGGGTAAATAAATGATTCATCCAAACATTCCAGGCAGAAGGAACAATATTGGCCACCTATTCTGGATTAGGGATTATATAAATGCTTTCAATGTATTATCTTAAAGTAGGGACAGGCCAACTTTTTCTGTAAAAGACCAGATGGTAAATATTGTAGGCTTTGATGACTGTTCTGTCTCTGTAACAACTACTCAATCTATTGTTATGGTATGAAAGCAGCCACAGACAATATGTGTTCCAACAAAACCTAATTTACCAAAATAGGCAGTTGGCAGAATTTGACCTGAAGTCTGTAGTTGGCCAATGCCTTGTCTTTATAATCAAAGACAAAGGAATGAGTATGCACCATGTTATTGGTCAGTCCATGTAAATGATACTTTATCACTGTTTGCATCATGAATTGGTTACCTGACTACACACATTTGTAACCCAGGTTATCCTAAGTCAGAAAGTATGTATTTGCTAACTTCAACTTTCTGAGGCCTGCGTTGAAACCTTAGCTCAGTTTTCTCCAGAGCATTTTGAACTGTTACCAAATACGATGAGCAAATTCCTAAGCACGTGACAGAGATACTAGAACAGATGTCCCCAGGAGAACTTCCTTTCATGATTCAAATCTAAATGTTTATTTGAAATATCTAGATGACTCCGCACTCTTCTTACCAAATGGTAATGTATTCAGGATAAAATATAAAGTTCTTTCATGGGGATGTCATATAGAAATCCCAGCTATTAGTATGACAAAGTCAACTGAGATGTAGAGAGCAACAAAATAAAATTAACTGAGATATAGCACAAGAAAGAATTTAGCTGCTCAGAACCTAGCCATTGATACAAATATATTAGAAGGAAAATTTAATCAAGCACAGTTGGGCTGAGGCAATTAGGCAGAAAATTCAGACTGTCAAGAAGTGAAATCCAGACAAAGGTATCAGAGGCCAGGTAAATCTCAAAGGTGTGTGCACAGGTCAGCAGTCACATCCAAGACTGGAAGTTTCAGGCAAGATAATGGATCAGAGGAGTCAGAAAAGGCAGCTGAAAGAGGAGAGGTACAAAGCTGATTACTGCCCTTGGGGGCCACATAACCAGGATATTTTTCAACTAAAGGTTTGCTAGCCTGTCAATCCACACAACTGTTCTGTTCATGTAACTTTCTTTGTTTTGTGATCAATGAATGTTGATGAAGAAGACTTTAATAAGAAGAATCTAGGCTTTTTATTGAACTTCTGGTTCAACATATCTAACACATCAAGCTACATCAAAGGTATATTTCCTATTATCTTCATTGCCTCCCATTTCTATACTAGCTATGAATGAGAGATCCATGCAAATAATAAACAAATAAATAGGAGTGATTTGGCAGGCCCATGATCCCAACTAAGCAGATATATTAGATAGATTTATTACCTGTCTGTTTAGCCAATGGAATGAGAGTAGGAAATGATGAACTGCTTCTTCCAACCATGGCCCAAAAAAATTTCCAAATATGGTCTTCCAGCATCTTTTCCTTTTTCCTCTTTCTGGAATTGAAATAGAGACCAAATTGTGAATTATGTGAATAACATGGCAAAGGTTCGATATTGAAGGAAACTGGTTTCCTGAATTACTGGTTTGTCCGGACCAGCCAGCCGGGCAGATCAACAAGGTACCTGGGGGAGGAAGCAGGGGCTTGGTATGGGACAGGGGTACGGGAGGAGTGGAGACAAAGCCAGGATCATAGCCAGTCTCATTTATTCAGGAATGTGTACAATGTTATATAGGGTTTGGAGGAGGAGGTCTCTCGTTATCTCTAGCAAGGAGAGACCACCAATGCAAACAAGCCACAGTAGCAAGCAGAGGGAAAGGTTCAGTCG
Organism: Talpa occidentalis; assembly: GCF_014898055.3. Lineage (NCBI taxonomy): Eukaryota > Metazoa > Chordata > Mammalia > Eulipotyphla > Talpidae > Talpa > Talpa occidentalis. The sequence goes on from NW_023601322.1 coordinate 16,991,071, forward strand.
TCACAATAGGAAACTTGAAACCTTCACTCGAGCTAACATTCAGTACCTGCTTCAGGCAAGAACCCGGATGTTCAGGTCTGGGCCCCAGGTCTGGGCCCCGACACTGGTTAGAGCCAGCAGTCCAAGAGAACTACAGTGCTCTGTGTGTGATGTGAGGTTTAAGGCTGGCAGGGGGAGCACATCTCTGTAGTAGCTAGCATTACCTTATTAATGTGAGACATGAGAGCACATTTAAGGACTGAAAATTTTTTGCTAATATTGACTGACCTCACAGTGTGTGAGCACTTTAAAAATCACTGTGGAAAAAACAACGGTCTAAGAAGAAATAAATAAAATTGGATTAAAACAACATTTTTCTCATTCATGCAATGTTGAATCATATTTCCTATGCATATGAAAAAGAACTAAGTAGATGAGACTATTGGGAGAGAACTGGAGGATCTGGATGGTGCCAATTCCTACAGGCCACTGAGAAAATGGTCAAAGTAAGGGATTTCCAAAGAAAGCCACACAGTGGATGGCATCTGAAGACTACCAGCGGACCTCAAGGAATATTTACATGTTCCTTTCCAATTTCCTTAAAAATGTTCCCTTATTTATTTTTCCTCTCTATTCTCTGAGCTTTCATAGTACCCATTGGTACCACCTAACTCTTGATTATATATCTTTTCTTATTTATTTCATAACTCCAAATAAATTGCAATTCCATAAGTGCATAGACCAAGTCCTTAACATTTTTCCTTTTGTCCATGCAGAATGGAGTCCATGGTTCCCCTCAACTCAAGACCCTCAACCATCATCAACCTGTGGCAAGATCCTGGTTTTTAGTTTGGTATTTTCCGTCTTCATCACCCATTTCTAACATCAGTTTCTCTCCCTGCCTCCCAACATATAGACGCTCACTTTAGTCTATTTAACACACACACTTCTATTCCATCTTCCATACTTTCATCTAGATGTGTGTTCAGCCTTGAAGAGTGGGAGTATTGTTTTGTGTATGCATGGTACATATATAAAATATATTTCACTACCAATCTCATTCTGTAATTTGTTTATTATTCAGTCTTTTGTTTTTGAAATCTATCCATGTCGCTACATGTTCATCTAAGTCATTTCTTCTGACTCATGAATAGTATTCTGTAGCTTGATAACTGACTCTGAATCTATCAGCATGTTAAAAAGTAAATATAATGTAAGAACTTGATGAGACAGTTTCTACTTGGCCACCAATTGTCTGGATTAGTCTGGGATTTTATTAAATTTAACTACTTGGCTAATGACCTAGACCCAGAACTGGCAGTGTGTTTATTTCAGTTATTAAATGATAATAGTCTGGGAAGCAAAGAAAACAGCAAGAGGACACCCCACCCTTTTTAGCACCCCCACCTGCTGTCCATTTCATAATGACCTCTGTTTTAACATGATTATAAATTTGTGAGAATTAACCACAGTAACTTCTTGTTGCGCACAGCTTCTAAAAAATATAGTATGTTCAGACAGTTCTTGGGAAGAGAGAACTTACTGTTTTCTTTTCTTGAGTTTGATACCAAGAATACCACCTTGTACTCTATACCCTTAATCAATCTCTTTGATTAAAAAGACTTGAAGTTACAATCTCCTGAAACAGAAGAATGTCTTAGGCATTTACGAAAACTAAAGATTCCAGAGTACATCCCAGCTAAATCAGATTCCCTGGGGGTGAGACCACAGATATGTACTTTCACCAGTCTCCTTTGGAAATCACTATGCTTTTTAAGGCTTGAAGCTTTCTGCCATAATCCTTGGTTATCTAACTCAGAAGTTAACAGCAGTTAGTGTTAGACTTCACAGTTGTAGGTTGCTGGAGTGGACGATGTTTACCTGGTTTTATTTACCTGAGCACCTGATGATGATATTTATAACAAGAAGAGTCTACCTAGTCCACATATTTATAGAAAACAACATCTAAGGAGCTTTATTTCACTCAAGATTTTGTAAAGAATGATAGATTATTTCACAATAGTCTATATAGAAAACCATATTTCCTTTTTGATACACATTTATACATAACTGAATTTGAATATACTCTCCCTGTTAAAGAGAATGATACCTAACTTCAAAACTAAAAAGCTGAATCTTATCCATTCTGCATTGTCTTCTCCTGGAACATAAACCCTCTTTCCAGGACTAAAATTGTATATCTTTTCTTTCTACATGCACATTTTTGCCAATATTTGTCTTAAAAAAAAATATTATCTACCTATGCCTGAGTCCTTTCAACTACAATCGGAAGGGTTATAGGCAGGGATCCTTTCTATTAGACACCAAAGCAGAACGCTTGTTCAAAAAATGGAAGACTTGCTTCTGTTACCTCTCAGGCGCTATCATTACACACCACCTTAGTGCTAACGAGATGCATGTGGACAGACGCACAGAAAGAAGCAGGGTATAAGGCAGCTCTGTCCTGCTCTGAGGGCTGCAGGGGGAGGGAGGAGGCAGCACTGCCAATGAGACAAGACTCGGGATCTCCAGATCCAGGCCACAGGGAAAGCCCCGGGACAAGGTACAAAAGGTGCATCCTGTTGTGGCCCCACACAGCATGTGGGCCTCAAAGGCCCAATGGCTCACAATTCAGTGAAGTAGTTTTGGAACAATTTCACGCAGTTTCCTTCAACAAACTAATGTTCAGACAGAGCATTATTTCTGGATAAAAGACACATCAAACAAAAGATTACAATCACCATTTCTGATTATCAACCAATTCTTTGGAAATGATTAGAATGATTTATTGAACAATTTGCACTTCATTTTAAATCACTGATAAGAGATGCTATATTACAAATATATTTATGTCCATATTATACACAACATGTTCATATTCTGAATATTAAATATTTGGGACATCACCTCTGAGTACACTTATTTATGCTGTATACACACGATCTTGTTTGGATGGGAGAACATTGTGAAGATTAGTATTTAGTCTCCTCAGGTCCAGTTTTGTGTAAGACAAACCACTTCAGATAATACAACCAAACTTACAGTCTGGTATAGAGGGGCTCTCACCATGAACCCAGTTAAATAGATCAGCTAGCTTTGTAATCACGTTTTCATTCCAGAGGTGGAAAAGGGGGTATCTGATTTCACCTTTAACTCTTAGGGAAATATCCATCCATTCATCAAGATTTCACCTCGTTCCTAGTCTTTTAGGTATCTTATCAAATGTTCGAAGGAACCCAGTTTTAGGTAAGCTCCCAGTTATCAAGAGAATGTAGATCAAATGTCTTGACTATGAAGAGTCTTCTAATGAGGTTCAACATATTGTTACAGGGCAGGGAGAGGGGCACCCCAGAACCCCCAGACCTGCCTGCTCTAAATAGTTTCTGCCATCCACGGCATCAAGACAAAACATGTAAGACCTTTAATGGAAAGGAACTTTAACTCAATTTGTGTGCAATACAGATGAGACAAAGAATATTGGTTCTAAATCAAGCACCCAAAGTTACCCATCCCCTCCTGAGTTCTTAGTTTCCAAACTGTGCCTTATGCCATATGCCTTCTTAACTTTCTCTGTCATCATCCCATATACCACTTCCCATTCTAAACTCCCTTTTAACTTTTCCAAATCCTGTTCTTTCTTTAGGAACCCCAAACTGACCCCTGTATAACTTGTACAATCTTTCCCCAGGCCCAGCCTTCAACAATCTCTGCTCCATCTGAGCTCTTACAGCATTTATCATACACTCCCTTCATGTTGATCACATACTATTTCCTTGTCTCATTTATCCTGTATTTTTATTTTCCTGTTGCATTGATCTTAACTTTTCAGATGTGTATGCCTTCCACACCCATGTAGATTGTAAGCTCCCTAGGACAGGGCTGTGCCTCATTGTTCCTGGAGTTTAAAGCACCCTAGGGTTCAGGGCCCAGCCTGGAGAAGCAGCTCAGAAGATTCTTGGGTTGAATTTCTCCTGAAAGGCTTCCCACTGCTGCAGGCTCTCTGTCAGCTGCCCCTCGGGCTTGAATGAGTCCCTGTCTTTGTCATTCAATCCCTCCTTACAAAGCTCAGCCTTCTCTCACAGCAACTGTTTTTCTTCTCATTCATGACTTTTTTAGTAGAAAACATGTGAAATATTTCACTTTAAATTTAATAGTCATTTTGAGACAAAGAAAATGTTATTCTTAGTTAAAATATTTTGAAAATGACTATCAGGGTCAAAGATTCTGGATTGTAAACTCCACTAGATACAGTGAACATCCTAAAGATTAAAGAAGTGATAATTTTTAATTCATGAGTCTTTTTAGAATGACTGCCATGGACAAGATTCAATATGTAGCATAGGCACCTTAACTTTAAAAACAACAGTTTACCACAACCTCACCAACATTTGTTGTTGCTAGTTTTTTTAGTATGTGCCATTCTCACTGGTGTAAGATGGTATCTCATGGTAGTTTTGATTTGCATTTCCCTGATGACAAGTGATGTTGAACATTTTTTCATATGCCTATTGGCCATTTGCATTTCCTCTTCAGAGAAGTTTCTTTTTAGCTCTTCTGCCCATTTTTTGACTGGATTATTTTCTTTGTTTTTGTTGAGTCTCGTCAGTTCTTTGTAGATTTTTGTGATCAGTTCTTTATCATTAGTGTTGTGTGCAAAAATTTTCTCCCAGTTGGTGGAGTGTCTCTTTGTTTTGGTTATTGTCTCTTTTGCTGCAGAAGCTCTTTAATTTGATGTAGTCCCAGCTGTTTATCTTTGCCTTCACTATCACTGCTTTGGGTGATGTGTCTGTAAAGATGTCTTTGATATGCATATCATGTAGTGTTTTGCCTATATTTCCTTCTATATATTTTATGGTTTCAGGAATTCTCCTGCACTACCGGTGGGAGTGCAAACTGGTCCAACCACTATGGAGAGCTGTGTGGAGATTCCTCAACCTACTAAAGATAGAGCTTCCATATGATCCAGCAATCCCACTTCTAGGTATTTACCCAAAGGACACAGTATCATTAATTCAAAAGGACACCTGCACCCCTATGTTTATAGCAGCGCTATTTACAATAGCTAAGCTATGGAAACCACCCAAATGCCCCAAAATAGATGACTGGATCAAGAAGATGTGGTACATATACACCATGGAATATTACTCAGCAATCAAAAAAGATAAACACATGCAGGTTGCAGCAACATGGATGGAGGGATCATGCTCAGCGAAATAAGTCAGAAAGAAAAAGAAAAATACCAGATGGTCTCACTCATAGCAGGAATTTAGAAAACCTAAATAAAATAAGGGACCATGAAAAAGACTAATTTACAAAGTAAAAATCAAAATCAACAAGTAACTATAAACCAGAGACACACTACTGTGGGGAGAGGAAGGATTAGGGTCAAAAAAAGGGGGGAGGTGCAATTGTATGGGGAATATAACCAAAATGAAAATGCATACACTGTGCAAAAATGAAAAATGATGTAAGAATTATATAAAATAAAATATTTAAAAAAACAGTTTAGTGAATCATTCCCAAGGATACTCAGACTGCCTGGTATAGTTCAGGAATTTATGACAGCTTTAATCTGCTTTGGGCACAGAAGTAGCTTTATCTGAAATGCAAGTTTCTCATTCAAACTTCTTTTAATGTAAAGAGACTCAGAAAGGAATGTTGGGAAACAGTGGTCCTGTCTGTCTGACCCACTGAGGATTGATAAAAAGGGAAGGAAAGGCTTGTTTCATTAAAATCTAGGTCTTTGGTGTGATTTTGCAGAACATAGGTACTTCTCCCAACTGTAATGATAAGAAACTAGCACAAGTTGAACCGTTTTTTTTTTTCCTATTCAATCCTATTTTCATCACTTCTATAGTGAATATCTAATATTATCCCTGCCTCATGGGGCTCTTGGATTTATCCCAGAAGAGGTAAATAGCATCAACATCATCTGGGGAATCAGTTAATGCTTCAGTGCCTGCACACTGTTGTTTTTGAAATCATACTAGTTTAAAACACACTTTCCCTTAAATTACAATATGTGTTTCCTTAAAAGTTGATCTCTTGGGAAAATTCCCCAATGCCAATAGAAACTCTGTTCCAATCCCAAAATTAAATTACATCCTAGCGCAATTCAGATGTTGTAAAAATAGATAAAACCAAAGCTAAGTGAATAAAGGACATCACTTCTCCTTGGAGAGAGATACAGCTTGATATATTTTTTTAACTTAAGACTTCTGAGACTCAATTCTTATCTCTAAGATGTGCAGCCTGGAGATTTTTCAAGAATTGAAGGAAAAAAATCTCTAAAATATAGAAAATACATTTTTAAAAATTTAACCATTAACTTGAAGGACTGTGGGCATATCACTGCTTGAGCTGTTGTCTATTGCTGCATAGCAAAGCACCCAAACGTTAATGGCTTAAAGATAACAACCATTTGATTTGCCCATGATTCTATGGGTCACCAGTTTGACCTGGACTCAGTGGAGTGGGTCTGCTGTTACTTTCACTTAGGGTCACACACATAACTGCAGGTGTATGGAGGCCCAACTGCAGCTGCTGGGTCCATGTGCCCTCACTCCCATCTTTTGGGGTTGGTGTGGCTGTAAAATGGGTCACACACCTTCAGCACACTGGTCCAGGATTCTTCCAGGGCAGCTGATTCCTGGCAGATGAGAACAGAAGCCTAGGCATATATTATAATAAATAACATGTCATGAATCCTCATGTACTTATCACCTACCTTGAAGAGCTAACATTTACCAATCTTATGTCTTTCAGTCCTCCACACCACACCATACTATCGATCTGTTAGAGCAAGTTTCAGACTATCTTGTATTTTACGTGGTATGCATATTTATCGAAGACTTCCCAGATAACTGATATGTAGGTGACTGTGACAGAAACAGTTAGTGGTCACCATAACTTCCAAGGACTCCTTTACAATTGCCAGTCTTCTTTATAGTTGGGTGAGGGTGTTGACTTATTCTGATCAACAACAAGTTATTTGGAATAACTGCTGTCCCTCCAGGTTAAGACATTAAGAGCTAGGTCTTCCTCTACCCTCCGCTCTCCTGCTTCAGTAACCTTGGAAGTCCAATGTTAAGGTGACATAGTTATAAGACGAAGGGAGGTTGCTATTTCCTACAGGTTTTATATGAAAGGTAAGCCTTTATTCTCTTACTAAAGTTGGGGAGTTTATCATTTATTTCAGCATAACCTAACACCTGGTTAAGAAGAAACACATATTAGGAGCCCCATGTACCATTAGTTTATCATATGATTGGGGCAAATCAGTACACCTTTTTAAGTCTCAGTTTCTTCATCCACAGAATGGGTTAATAAGAATGCCTGTGGTCTCTACTTCACAAGACTATCATGAGTATGAAATAGCACAAGGAAAATTGTTTGAAAAGTATTATAAAATGTGCTACTTTGTTGAATTATTATTCAGGCTATCGAAACTCACTTTCCACCATCAATAACTGGAAAACACAGTAAAGACAATGCACAATTTGTCAGACAAAAAATATCCTAATGACTACATCTGCAGTGTACTATTTTAAAAAGTATTAGTATTAGGGTTGCCTGTGTCTATAACCACACTTTGACAACCTCTGCAGCAGGACATGTAGAAGGGAGATCACTTTGAACAGGCTCATCCATTCACTGCCATTCTGTGGGCTGAGTGGTAGGTGCTTGGTAGTGACCCAGAAAATATCCTTCACTCTCACCCAAATAGATCAATGTTTCCAACTCCACCAATATTTTTAATAGGAACAACACATTCCCATGACATAGAATATAGCGATACCCCCTTATCCACAGAGGGTATATTCCAAGACCCCTAGTGGATGCCTGAAACCTTCGCTTGTACCTAACTCTATATATGCTATGCTATTTCCTGTATGTATGTACCAGTGATAAAGTTTATTTTATAAATTTGATATAGTAGGGGATTATCAGTGACCCATAATAAAATAGAATGGTTATACTGTAAGAAAAGTTATGTGAGTGTGGTCTGTCTTTCCTCTTACTTGAAATATCGTGCCGGATGTAGTGTTTTCTGACCATGGTTGACGGTGAGTAACTAAAACCACAGAAAGCAAAGCCCGTGGTGAAGGGGATCTGTGGTGAAGAGGGCACGACTACAGTGTCATCATCCATCACCCAAACCCAGACATCTTTGAAAGTAAGAGGAGCATCAATAATCACGCCGGAGGATGAGAGCACTTGGGAACTGGGAGGCATGATCACCCCACACTTCAACGTGAGGAGAGTGTTTGAGATGATTTCATAATTTATCAAGAGATGAATACATGTACTAAATTTTTGTTTAAAAAAAAAAGTGGAGAGGAATAGAGAGAAAAGAGAACAGAAAAGAGAACGCCAGGGCAGGAAGGAAGGAAAAAGAGAGAGAGGGGAGAAGCACTAATTCTCTAACCTACATCTGTAATAGGGTTAAGCCGGAGAGAGAGTGTTATTTGCCCAAATTAAGGGGCTGTAGGGGTAGCAGACCATACCCTCGAAGGTCAGAAGATTGCCCCCCAGGGAAGGGAGATGGATTCCCTGACCGCCTTGACTGGGCATTTCTGAGAAGTCAGTGGGTTTGGAAAAAACAGTTTCATAACCAGGAGGGCAGCCTGCTGCAAGTACTGATGGTCAGGCTAAGAATTTTCACTTTAATTCTTCAACTCCAGATTCTCAGAGTTACCATTTCCTGGGGAATTCACTCTGTGGGCCAGAGAATATAAGAAGCCACAGAATAAACCTGGTGCATAATTTTAATGGGTCAATTTTTTTTTTAAATGGTGGTAGATTACTCAGCATTCAAAAAAGATAAACACATGCAATTTGCAGCAACATGGATGGCACTGGAGGGGATCACGCTCAGTGAAATAAGCCAAAAAGAAAAAGAAAAATACCGGATGGTCTCACTCATAGCAGGAATCTAGAAAACTTAAATAAGGGACCAGGAAAATGAATAACTATAAGAAAGTGAAAATCAAAATCAACAAAAAACTATGAACCAGAGACACTTTTTGGGGGTGGGGGGCGGGAGGGGAGGAATTGGGGTCAGAATGGGGGGGTTGCAATTGTATGGGGAATATAAAAATAAAATTTATTATAAAAAAAATGGTGGTAGATTATGTGGAGTTCAAAAAATTTAATGATAAATTATTGTAAGATGATCCCATTAAAACAATCAGAAGTGTTATGAAATGCAAATGCTTTTAAAGACAAAACACAAGGATTTATTTAAAAAATGTGTGCTTGTTTTGCAATTTTGCCTATTTGAGCTCTGTCCCCAGGCCATGGATTTTGCTTCATTAGTTTCTTGAGAGAGGAGTATTTGGTTGGAAAGGTTTGAAACAGCCTTGTTTAAGCAGAAGGACATCAGCAAAGAAAGAAGACAGAAAGGGCCTGAGACACGAATGAAGACTTACAAAGATTACTCTAGTGTTTGGCGAGCAGCTGGAGTACAGAGCAGTGTCAGCAAATAGGAAGCCACAGTCAGGCCCACAAGAGACCAGACATGGGACCTACTGATGAGTCCAAATGGGCTGAGAACTGGAAGAATGCCCAGGCTTCCCTTCTGCTATCCCTGAAACCAACCCTTTGTCACTGTTCTCAGCAACTTGATATAAAGATACTGAAGAAGCAGAAGTCACAGGACCCTCCTCTTACAGCCACTGCATCCCACAGAGGGGCTGACACTTAAGAGGTACCCAACAAGTGTGCAAGGGGTAGCACGGGATGGAGCAGGACAGAACCAGGACAGATGGAATGGGATGCAATCAGTGGGATGGGGTGGAACGGAAGGATTTAGTGAATGAATGGTTACATGAGAAAAAGAATTCAGAGGAAATGGCTGGCCAGCCTTATGAGGTGCAACAACATGTAATTGGCAGTGGGTGAGGTATAGTAATATTCACCTGAAGGATGAGATCCTACACCTCTAAATCATATACAGTATTGTGAACCAATGCTGCCTCATTAAAATTTTTTTTTAAGATTTAGTTATTTATGTATACAAGAGCTGGGGTGCAGGTCAGATGTGTGGAGGGTGAGAGGATTCACCGGAGACAGGGTGGGGAGCAGAACAGGTGGATCCACTAAAATACACTGCTGAGGGGAGCAGCAGGCGAATCAGGAGAGGTCTGCTGCACCATGTGGGTTGCTCCCTGGCCAGGTATAGAAGTGCTGCAGAGGCTGTGGACAGCTTCATAGATTGTGTCTTAACTGGTTGCATCTTAACTGGTTGCGCTACCAGGGAGGCCCATCATTAAAATTTTTTAAACTTAATTTATAAAAATGAGATGTATATAAAGTGAGTGCTGAAATTACAATGAAAATTCAGTACTACGCAAACTAAAGAGCTTCTCATGTACATGAAGTGTAGTATATATAAATGCAAGGTCTGGTGCTGCTGGTGTTCTATCCTAGCAGAGGAGCAATATCACCTGATAGAACTGGGCTCTCACCATCAGCCAACCAGTCTTAGAAAACTGATAAAGGAAGAGGACCTTGCAAAAGGCCAAGCAAATCCCAAAGAAGGTGAACAGCTCCCTATGACCTCAGTGGCACCCTTCACTCTGGGTGCCCATGTTCCGACTCACTGTCCTTGTGTTTGGTCTCTGTCACCATGGTCACCAGCTGCATGGATGCTGGGAAGGATAGCTGCTAGGCTGGCTCTAATACCATCACTCACACAGTCTGGAAAATGCTCTCAGCCAACTTCAGAAGCCTGGTCCCTGTGGAAGACCAACTTCTTCTGACAGAGAATGAAGTTTCTTTGTTTTATATTTAGAAATATAAAATGGAATGCATTGTCTGAGCACATCAATTTGATTGCTAAAAGCATCAATACTTATTTTATTCTCATTGCACAGATTTGTTTAAATGCTTCACTCTACCTTGATGCCACATGTGATATGAGTGGACAAGCAAGGATTTTGTTCCACACATTCCCTTGGTTCTGGGGCCTGTACCCTTCCATCTCTGGGGAGACCACACTCCCCACCTCAGGAGCAGCCGCAGGCATGTGACTCAGGCCTCACCCATCAGAGTGCGACATCCTCACAGTCACATGAGCCTGTCAGAGCCAATGAGATGAAAGGACACTTTGCCACAACTGTAGAAAGCAGGGATGCTCAGTTTTCCACAGGACCTACCACACAGAATTCAGAATTAAATCCAACAGAGCAGAGCCGAGAGATGGAGAGAGTAAAATTCATTTTGACTGATATCATGGGAGCCCCTAAATTGATCTGTGCCTGAGGATAAAACCATTTCTGAATGTTTCTATTATGGAAACTCACACATTCCAGTTTTATTCAAGTCAAATTGTGGGGTTTCTTGCAGCTGGAAGTGAGTTGTACATTAGTATGTAGCTAGCCACAGACTTGCTTTCAAGAGTTTGCTGTAGAAGCTTTGAATGAATTGGATGGATAGAAATAGCCCCTAGTGGCTGATACAGCTAGACACTTCAGTGCTTTGAAGGGAGTAAGGTTGACATTGCATCACTTATCAAACACCAGCTCTGGAAGATGCCAGAAAAGACACAAAGAGGCAGAGGGCATACTTGCCTACCTTCAAAAAGCTGAGACAGTTGTGAACAATCCTCAGCATCTGGAGTCAGTGGAAACTGATGACAGCCTGGAGTGAGAGGCCCAGTGGGAGGGCCACAGGGCCACAAACCCAGAAGGGTGGGTGAAGATTTGTGGGTAGAGCCCATCTCTCTCAACAGCACCCTGCACTGCCTGGACAGGAAGCTCTAACAGAGGCCACTGCCAGAGAAGCCAAATTGAACCTTTTTTCCACAATCAGGGTCAGAATCGTGTCTCAGGATCCCTATAACACAGGGCTTGGCAAAATAGCCCACCTGCCTGAAGCCTCGATTCCCTAAATAGCAATGCCTCCGTAGGGCTGGGGGAGAGCAAGCAGGGAAGTAGCAGAGGCAGCCCGAAAGCAGATGTCTCAAAAGCTCAAACCAAGGGGTGTGAACCTATATCTCAATCACATGCAGTGATGTGAGCCACTGGTACCTCAAAAAATATATATTAAAAAAATCATCTCTGGGCCTCTCTGGTGGCACAGTGGGTTGAGCGCAGTGCTGTGAAGCTGTCTGCAGCCTCTACAGTGCGGGTTTGATTCCCAGCCAGCCAGGGAGATTCCCACATGGCACAGCAGACCTCTCCTGTCTCACCCGCTGCTCCCCTCAGCAGTGTGTTTCGTCAGTCTGCCTGTTCTGCTCCCCACTCTGTCTCTAGTGAATCCTCTCACACTCCCATGCCTCTGGCCTGTGCCCCAGCTCTTGTATAAAAATAAATATTTTTTTTAAAAAATCACCTCAAACAAATCTCACACAAGATATCAGGAAGGGCCTTCAAATGTGAGACCCTCAAATGCAAGGCACAGTGTGCCAAGCCTCAGTCTTAGAGAGAAAACACAAATTTTACTAGTCCTCTCTCCTCTCTCCCTTTCTCTCTCTCTCTCTCCACCCCCCTCCCTCCCCACCTCTCTCTCTCCCCCACCTCCCTCTCTCTCTTTCTCTCTCTCTTTTCCTTATACACACACACACACACACACACACACACACACACTCTTCATGTGAAGGGCAGAGGCAACCAACAATCTCAAGATCAAATGGATAAGTTCCCAGTGAAATATCATGAGATATTAAGAAGCCTGAAAACTGTTTAAGAAAGACAACAAATACAATGACCTATATCAGAGGAATTGGAACTAACGAAAAAGGCCAAAAGTTAAAGCCCAGCCATCATGATATGCCTAGAGAGATCAGTATGGACATTGACTTCACAGAGCTGGAACACACAACTATACCAGACAGGAACGACTCTGTCAAGACAATTGCCTTCCAGCAGGACCTGCAAAGAAGGGTCTTTTCAGACATGATGAAGGTCACAGATCTTGAGATGGGGAGATTATCCTGGGTTACCCCATTGGGTCCAACTAATCACACAAGCACTTAAAAATCAGCTGAAGTAGGCATGGCCAAATGCTGTGTTCCTTTTATCAGTAGTTTACACAGTCAGACACCACGCAAAAGTAGTTTTCCCTTTGCAATGGCTGATGGCATGCTAGGTTTTGCCGTGGTCTATCATTATTTCAAGTGCATACAAATAACTGAGCTAGTACTGAGAGCTTCCAGGTCCCAATTAAATTGAAAATCTGTTTGTTATGTTGCCTGTATTGTTTTCAAATGCAATATTAAAAATGGCTGTGATTACAGTCAATTCTTAAGAAATTTTTTAAAAATCAGCTGACATGAGTGAGAGATGAGGTATGACAGGGACTCAATAGCTGCCACTAACTTCACAGCAAAGGAAGTCATGAACCATGGCATGTTCTAAAACCTGAACTCTATACCCAGGTGACAAATGGCAAGGAAACAGGACATCATCCCTAAAACTACTTGTATCTGAATTCTGCCAACAGCCCGTGTGAGCCTGTGGGCAGACTGTGCCTGGGTCCCGAGTGAAGGACCACCTGCCCTTACCTTAATTTTAACCTGATGAGGCCCAAGTCAAATTTGTGTTGCTAAGATTATGGCAATTTGCTAAAGCAATAATAGAAAACTAACACAGTCACCATGAAAATTTGTCAAAATAAACTACTCAATGCACATATGAATGACAGACTGGGACAAGCCAACAAGTACATTTGGAAGTTGGTAGTCAAAAAAACAAATAAAAATCAGAAGGAATAAAGAGATGGAGATTCTATACCATTAGGTAGGAAATAGAAACCAATATAAACTTAGTAAAAGTTCCCAAAGGAAAAAGAGACTAGAGAAGGGGCAATATCTGAAGACATAACAACCAAACAATACCCTGGTAATTAAAAATAATTGTAGTACAGATTGAAAGGAATCAAAGAATGCCTATCAAGGATAGATAATATTTTTAATAAACACAAATCAATAAAAAAACAAACCCACTCCCAATCCCTGTTTCCTAGTTGGTTGTGGGGTATATATCAAAATTTAAGAACAATAAAAACAGAAACATCTAAGCATTTTTGGAGGGGAAAAAAAAAACAGAATAAGAATCAAATAAATACCCTTTACCTCAACAGGACATATTAATGGAAAATAAAATCTTTTATATTTTAATCTACCTGTATGGGGATAAAGATATTTTCAATTATACCAGGACTTCAAAATATTCCAGTGAGAAAAAAAAAATACAAAAAAAAAGCAATGGAATGTATGTATATAAAGAGAAAGTAACTACAAAATTACAGAAATATATATTGCTAACTACCTAGAAGTTAAATCTCAAATCAAACATACAAAATATGTGGAGGAGAAGAGACCAAAAGAGCTAAAAATAAGGTCCTTATTCTGTCTGAGGTGAGCATATTGTAAGTGAAAAGCCTAAGACACTGATAGGGGAAAATGAGCGTAAAAGTGGCTCTTTCTGAGTTGGGATAACTAGCAGAAAATACAAAAATAGAATGCACATTTCTCACCAGAAGATAAAAAAACTCAAAATTTTTTCCTTAAAATAGATGACACAGGGCCTCCCCTGGTGGCGCAGCGGTTGAGCGCTGGGCTGTGAAGCTGCCGGCAGCCTCCTCCACAGCGCCAGTTTGATCCTCCGCCACCGGCGAGGGTCCCACATGGCGCGCAGACCTCTCCTGCCGCGCCCACTGCTCTCCTCAGCAGTGTGTTTCGTCAGTCTGCCTGTTCTATTCTCCGCTCTGGCTCTGGTGAATCCTCTCACCCTCCTGCGCTTCTGACTGTACCCAGTGCTTGTATAAATAAATAAATTTTAAATAGATGACACAAAATAATGGAAAAATAAGTAAGCACTGAAAAGGGACAAACAAGTATAGAAAATAAAAAAAATGCACTCTCAGTCACAGGTGTCATAAATAAATCTTAATACATTAATAATTATAATAAATAGAAAAAGTTAAACTTGATGACTAAAATCAGATTTGATCTTTAAGAAAAGGATGTAACATGCTCTACAGTAGACAGAGAGAAAGTTGAAAATAAAAAAGATTTTTACAAAGACACATAAGACACAAACAATAAAAACTGTGAGTGGAGATATTTGCAGTAAAAATATTAAAGCAACTCTAGGTTTTCAAATGGTAAAAGGAAAACTACAAGAAGATACAGCAATCACAAGCAGATAGATGTCATTATCAGAGTTTTATAACACAGCATGCAACAGCAGCTTGTTTCTGCATCTCCCCCATCTTCTCTGATCCTCCTCCTTCTACAATCCTTCCAGCTTCAAACAACCCAGACCCTGTGATCCTTCCCACCTTGCTGGGAATCCACCACCACAGTAGTGCCTCTTCCCTCTCCAGAGTCTTCACCCAGCTTTCTGTCTGCATCCAAACAGACTGTATTCTCTCTAATCTTAAAATGAAAGCAGAGCAGTTGAAATTAAAACTAAAAAGTTCCCTTGACTCGGAGGTGGTCCTCCTCTATTCCCCTTGACTGTCCAGCTACTCAAAAGAATCAACTACAGTCTAGGCCTCCCTGGTGATGCAGAGGTTAAAAATCTCAACACTATGAAGCTATCGGCAGCCGCCATAGCATGAGTTCAAAACCTGGCCAGGGAGCTACTCACATGGTGCGGCAGACCTCTCCTGACTCGCCCGCTGCTGCCCTCAGCAGCATATTTCAGTAGATCCGCCTGTTCTGCTCCCCACTCTGTCTCTGGTGAATCCTCTCACACATACCTCTGTACCTCTGGCCTGCACCCCAGTGTCATATGTATAAATAAAAAAAAATCTTCAATTGACTCCGTTCTAGCATCCAGCTCCCTCGCTGGATGAAACTGGCCATTATCAGAACATCAATAATTACGCCACTGCCCAAGTCTTACTACCCTCTCAGCAGCTTTCCACGCAGCTGAGTTCTCCTTTCAGAAAACTTCTCATGGTGCCTGAGACTCCACTCTCCCACATTTTTTTTATTATAAATTTTATTTTTATATTCCCCATACAATTGCGACCCCCTTATTTTGACCCCAATTCCTCCCCTTCCCGCCTCCCAATCCCCATAGAGTGTCTCTGGTTCATAGTTGTTTGTTGATTTTGATATTTTCTTTCTTATAGTTATTCATTTTCCTGGCCCCTTATTTAAGTTTTCTAGATTCCTGCTATGAGTGAGACCATCCGGTATTTTTTTCTTTCTGGCTTATTTCGCTGAGCATGATCCCTTCCAGCTCCATCCATGTTGCTGCAAATTGCATATGTTTATCTTTTTTGAATGCCGAGTAATATTCCATGGTGTATATGTACCACATCTTGATCCAGTCATCTATTTTTGGGCATTTGGGTTGTGATCCAACCACTATGGAGAGCTGTGTGGAGATTTCTGGACCTACTAAACATAGAGCTTCCATAGGATCCAGCAATTCCACTCCTAGGTATTTACCCAAAGGACACAGAAACATCAATTCCAAAGAGCACCTGCACCCCTATGTTTATAGCAGCACTGTTTACAATAGCTAAGCTATGGAAACACTCTCCCACTTTTGCCGCTTTCCCACCTGAATGTCTTCCCCAGCCCTGCTTGCTGCCTCCCCTCTTCTCTCCGCATGTGGCGCCAGTCAGGGCTGAGACCTGTCCTCTTCACTCCTCCTCCATCCGTTCCTCCCCGGACCATCTCAGACGCTCGCAGCACTCTACGTGCCAAAGATGATCAAGTGCGCATCTCCAGCCAAGGCCTCTCTTGTGGGCTTCAGACAGGAATGTGCCAAGCCTCGCCTCCGGAGCACTGTGCCACCTTAGCTGCCTCCCAAACTCAACTTCTTCAAAACTGAACTCTGGGTTTTCCCAGTCTCCACCAGCTCCTCCTCCTGTTTCTCCCATTTCATCCAAGCAGTGGCCCACGCCAGAAAACAAGGAGTCACCTTGACCGTTTCCTTTCTCGTGGTGCTTCTATTCCAACCAGGGACCGAGCCCTGTGGGCTCTCCTCCCCATGCACGCCCTGAGCCCCACGTCTGCACCGCCCCACCCTGGCCTGCCCGTTGCCAGGCTTCCCTGGACTGCTACACACTCTGCAGTCCTGCTTCCCTTCTCATCACCGTCTCCAGGATGGATGTTCCATTAACAAACATCAAATATGAACATTTTACTACTTAAAGTACTTTAGGGGCTTTCTGTTGTGCACGAGATAAAATAAAAATCCTTAATAAAACCCTTACGTGATCTCGTTCACTAACACAGCAGCCAAAACTAGTCGCCCACATCCCTACTAGTGACGCCAGCTCCAATGGACTTTCCTTTCCTTTCCTGCAAATCACTCCACGTGTTCTTGTGACTTGGTCCTCACATGCTAATATTGCACCCCCATCCCTCCCCTGGCTGTTGTCTGCTCTTCCTTCAGGACCAGTTAGATGTCCCCTCACCAAAGACTTCCCTCCTTTATTAATTACATGGGATCTTAATTCTTCCTTTATGCAATTTTATTTGCTCACATGATTGATTGTCTGCTGTCTGTAAGCTTCATGAGAGCAGGAACCACATACATGAAGTTCAGAGGAGGTCCTGGGGTCTAACCCACTTCCTAGGCTGTAACGGACAGTCACAACGTGGTTGTTGAATGAATGACCCAACTGAAGAAAATGGAAAGTCACCAGATGTTCCTGGACAAGAGGGTGACTGTGTGAAGTCATCATTTAAGATGGTAAATCTTGTCAGTGGAAACTAGGAGTCTGAGTGGGGATACTTGCAGTGAGAATAGAGAAGAATATCTGAAGGTAATATTTGAAGAAAAATTGTATGAAAAGAGGTGAATAATTTTTTAATATTTCAATAGTCAGATTTTAAATATTTTAAAATATTTAAAGAAGAATCTCATCGACTGCTGATTGCCTAAGAAACCATTACACATCATTTCTATGAACCAGGCATTGTGCTTGCTGCAAGCAGGACAGAGAGAATTCTCTGATCTACAGTAAAACATTATTCCCCTATTAAAAAAAAATGAAATACAGTCGTGCATTGCTTAAGGCAAGGGACACATTCTAAGAAATGTCTCAAAAGGTGATTTCATCATTGTGCAAATGTCATAGAGCTTACTTACAGACCTAGATGCTATGGCCCACTGTGTACCCAGGCTATATGTGCAAGAACCTCCAACATACGTGTGGTCTGTTGTTAAAACAAACATCATTATGTGGTACATGTCTGTGTTGACAACACTGACGAGCCAATGCAAAGAGCTACAAACTGTATATTTGAATGAAATGTCCAGAATAGGGAATGCCCTTGTGACAGAAATCACATCAGTGGTTGTCAGGGGCTGGGAGAAGGAGGCACAGGAGTGACTACTCATGGGTCTGGGGTGAAAAATGTTCTGGAATTAATTAGTAGTGATGGTTACACAAATCTATAACCTAAATATCACTGAACTTTACATGTTAAATGAGTGAATTGTGTGGTATATAAATGAAATCGCAATAAAGATTCTTTTAAAAAGTACTGTTCTTGCCTTGCTCTCAAAAATTCACAGTGAAAACGTTACCCAAGCACAAAGTAAAATACGGTAAGAGCTTGGACCCACAGGATGCTCCGACCCAGAGCTCCATCAGGGTCGTCTGTGCTGATACAAGGAGGAGTTCTGACTTGGTCTGATGGGCACCCCAGGCCTGGCCCAGAGATTATGGGGAGAAAGAAAAAGGACTGCAAGATAATGAAGAATTTTCTTTCCACTTCCTCCATTCTTGTCCTGGACGCTCCACAAATCTAGGAAGAGCCTTCCCTTCAACAGATAGCTGTCTCCCCACACACACCCATTCCAGTGAAATATCAGCTCATGAAAAACACACACAGTCCATTGTGTCTACAACCTCTGTTTTCACCCTGACATGAAGACAGACAGGAAGGAGAGCAGCACACTGCCTTAGCCAACAGGCAACAACTGGAAAGCCTTCTCAAATCAGTCAGTGACAGCTTGATTCAAAAATTGCACATGATGTTTTCCCTTCATTTTAAAAGTACATGCTACTCTAGCCTTTTTTCATGCTAGAACTTTATTGGGAGATAATCACAACGTGTATAATTGAAAATCCTGTATTTCTAATAACATTATAGCTTGCAAACTTAATGTGTATAACCTACTCTCTTAAGCAATTCTACAAGCTTATGATGCTCCATCAAATAGATATTTAACAGTTATCTTAACTAATCCCTCATGGTAAGACATTTAAATGGCTCCCAATCTTTTGCTCTTATGAAAACAGCAATAACACACTTGTACATAAAGTTATTTCCATTCTTAGCTTTATTTCACTTAGATTCCCCAAAGTAAAATTTCTATTCCATTTTTTTTTTTTTTTAGCTCCTTGGCAAAGGCACATCATTTTGTTTGTGTTGGGTCTTTTGATCAGATCTTATAAATGCCTCCTCCTCGAAGTGAAAATGCAAAAATTAAGATGGTGGAAGCAATATTCACCCTTTCTTGATGCATTTACTCTAACTAAATGATATAGAGGAGAAACACCCAGTTGACACTTACACTGGAGCTACTATGTGCCAAGCACAGAACAACGTGTTTTGAAAACATTAACTCATTTAAACCTTTCAACAGTTCTAAGAAGCAACCACTGTCATTATCCCTGAATTACCCATGAGGACACCAGGCCAAGATGTACTACAGGCAATGAGGAATGAAGCTACCGTCACAGGCACTGGTAGTCTGGTTCCAGCATCTGGGTGCTTGGCTGCTATGCTGAATGCAAGTTTGGAATCAGAAGATCTGGGTTCAGGATCCAGCTCCACCATGTATTCACCTTTGGCCAATAAAGTGCTCCAACTAGTTTTATCATCTCTCTTATTTAATTATGAGCACATGGGATTTTAGGTCAGTGCACAAACGTTCTCCTATCAAGCATCCTTGATGCAGTCTTTTTCCATCCTCTTTAGCTCAGCTTCCTTCTTTTCCTCTTCCACTCTCCCCACCCACATCAGCACGCACACCCAGCCCCACAGTCCATGTTAACAACCTAGTAGTTATCCTCTCATCGTTTTCCCTATGTATGTGCGCATCTACCACACACAGACTCATTTTGTCTACGTTATCAATTTTTTACACAGAAGAATCTTATTTGTTGCAGTAAGGGTCCAATCAGGAAAACAGAACTACTCTAAGGTAATTCAAACAGAATTTAACACAGGATATTGGCTACACTGGAGAGAAAAGAGCAAGAAAGCCAAACATGAATGGTGAGGGAACCCAGAGATTTGCAAGAACAGCGAACTGGAACTAGCTATACACTATAGGTGCAAAGGAGGGAGGTAATGTTATTCCACCGTAGCCACTATGGGGTGGACCTGGTTGCAGCTGGCACCATGGCAAAGCTGCCCTCGAGGGCCCAAGTCAATGCTTGGGAGGAGAGAGTGCTGTCGAAGATGCTGTCCAGGTAAACATCCTGGTTCCCCTCTTACTTATACCCCACAATAATCCATCATAAACTACATTGGCTGACCTCAACTGATACAGGAGCTGATAAAACACAATCTCCAGGGGTCAGCTGCCCTGTGTTAGAGGAGGCCACCAGAAGCTTGAGCAATGAATCAGAGAGCAAACATAGGAATAAGCAACATAATGTTATGCACACTTTCCCAAATCTGCTTTTCTCAATCAATGTTACCACAGGCCAATCCCTCCAAATAAGCATGTGTTCTTTTCATGGCTGATTAATTATTAGGTAACTGCTCTGTTATTAATGAGTATTCATGGTTTCACTCTCTATAATGGGAGAATATTACTTTTCCAGCCTAACTCTGACAATTATTGTGAGCATTGTGAAGCCACTTTATAAACTAGAAGCCTGAATAGTTAATGTAAGTTTTATTAGCCATGTTAGTATGTTGCTATAACATGATAGTCATGACAATTGCTTAAAACTTGGTGAAAACACAACCAAGCTGGAAGTTTCGATAACCAGGCTAGACTGATATTCTGGGCACCACAAAAATTTTTACTGACTGGTATGGCCCCCCTCAGGAAACATAGGTTTCCACACCTCCCTCTGACTCCCCATTCTGCTCTGCTTCCCGAGGTGGTATCTCTTCAATACACAATAACCAAGATTAGATTCATGCTTTTTAGCAACACTGTCCAACAGAACATGCTAGGGTGATGGAAATATTCCATATCAATGATGTTGATTTTGGAACCTCCAGCCCTGTGTGGCAATAAGCCCTTGAAATTTGGCCAGTATGGCTGAGGAACTTTATTTTCAATTTTATTTAATTTTAGTTTCAGTTTCCACACATGATGAGAGGCTCCTATCTTCAGCAGCAACCTCTGAACTTCTCAGTCACCATCACATGAGCAAAGCATTGGTGACACATGAGAAGCAACTGAAGATTTTTCAAGAGACGTGCACTTAACCCCACTCCAGATTTACTGAATCAGAACCTCTCCTGCTTGAACTGGAATGTTCTGTTAAGTTCCTTGCAGCTCTAAATTCTCCATAAGAAGGGGAAGCAATGGAGAGAAGGGGCCTGCATTGTGTTACCTTGGAAATTTAATACATTAGCTCACCTACTCATTAGTGAAGATTAAAATATTTTAGACTAATTTATTGCCTCTTACAGTCACCTAGCTGAGACTAACACCCTGCAGCAATAGAAAAAAAAAAAATAGAAGGGTAAGTTTTCATAGAGGAGAAGGTTGCCAAGAAAGCCCAAAGAATTTGGCAATGTCCGTGCCTCTGGGGCTTCATGTTTGGCAAAGCTAGGCAGTCCAGGGTCAGCATGAAAGCACTAGAAAGAGAAGCTCACTGTCAACAACTTTTACCTACTTAAAATGTTTGCCAGGGTCACCCTGGTGGTTCAAGGGGCAGTGCCAGGAGATCTGGAGCTCAACAAGCCCATAGTAGGAAAAGGAAAGGCAGGACATGCCAAGATGGATTCGAGGCTAATGAGGCAGTCAGCTGCTCTAATTGCACAAGGGGATGGATAACAGTGCTGCTGAAAGACAAATGATGAGGTAAAGCACTTATTAAACATAAACACCAGGGTGAAGGTGAGGTGTTAATTTTCAAGCCGTCGAGTCCTGTCACATAATTCCATTTCACATTAAACTTATTAAGGGCCATAATGTAACACTGTCAATGACTCACCTCTAGTCCTTAACAGCCAGGAAATTGATGGTGAGCCTAAAAAATTCCAGCCCTGAAGTTAGTACCTGACTTGAGGGGATAAAAGTGGAATGGGGAAGATATGAAAAATTCAGAATGAATGCTTAAAATGCTACCTTGGGCACACTTGTCCAATATTGCTAGGGGAGCAGTAGCATGCCTCTCCCGTCTCTGGATCCTGCCAGCAGCCAGTGGGAAAACTTCCCACCCTCATTTACAATACCTTTAATAAGTGCAAGTGTGGAGCAGCGGCAGCTGAGACGCTCTGCCTTTCCCCATTCCCTTGGAGAAAGGGTACAACCTAATAAACAAATGAGGATTGACAGGAACTAAAGTAGAAAGCTTGAGCTGAGGAATTTACAGCTGCCGGGGTAAAGCTTCTCAACCCACCTCTTTTATTGCATCATAAACCTCATTCTCCTGACTTCCCAAACTGAAAACTTTGAGTGATTCTCCACTGTCTCTAAGACGAACCTATCATCCTTAGCTGACATCAAAGCCTTCATAAAATAGCCCCAACCTCACTTCCTGTCCATGTCTCTGAATTGTTCTTCTTTGCGAACCTCCTTTGTGAACAGAATAATAGATGGGAAAACACACTGGCTAGAGGAGTGATGACAAGTTAACTTTTATGAATAGCTTTCTTATCTGTAAAAGGGACGGAGGGCTAAGGACAAAATGGAATTAATGTGAGCAATAAGTCATGGTGTCTGGCTTATAAAACGCAGGTTCCCTTTACCTTCCTACCCAAGTCAGTCTTATCTTCTCATAATTTCTAAAACACACCTAGTAAGTTCCTTCCACTCTTCAGCTCATCCCTACGTCCCTTCCCACCATCACCTCCAAGGTCCTGCTAGAGTTTCTCTTTTAAAGTCTACACAGTGGAATACTAGCCACTTACCAAAAAAGATAAACTCCAGCCATTTGTGGCAACATGGATGAAACTGGAAGGGATTATACTAGGCAAAATTGGTCAGAAAAGACAAATACTGGATCCTGTCACATAGTGTGGAAGTGTGGAATAGAGAGAAACCAAACAAAAGGTCAAATAAAGCCAAGCTGACAATAAACCCTCGGAAGTTGATCACAGAACTGCAGCTGTGGGGCAAGGGGGTGTGGAAGAACAAGAACAAAGTGGAGAGGAGCCAAAAGGATTATGGGGATGGACTTCGGGTCCTTTGGTGGCAGGTGTTGTGTAGTAACAACGCCTAAAGGAGGATGTCCTATACCTGTAAAACACAAATAGCGACATAAGCCAATGTCCACTCAGAATAAATAAATAAAGTTCTAAGTCCCTCTGCCCCCTTCCATGCAGACAGACTCAGCCTCTGCATTGGGAGGAGGGCTTAAGGCAACCAGCAATAGTCTTCTAACTCTGTGATAGAAGAAGTACAAAAATTTTGCCTTGACAGTAGGACCATTTTCCCCAATGGATGCGTAATGGAAAGAAAATGAAAATACTTTGTAAGCTATTTAAAAATCCATATCACTGTAAATTGTTGCTATTTTAAAGTCTTCTGTAACTTGAGCTTGTTTTATGGCAGGTAACAGGCTCCACACTGCTCTGCTTGTGTAAGGGGTGGGGGGCTGACCATGAGGCTGAACCACAGAAGTTGCTGTGGGTGAGAGCTTAATATTTCCTACAGGTCAGCTTATCACCCATGGTTTCAGAATAATCATGTTAGAGATGGTACCGTGTTCCCTGGCCCCACCTTGGACTAGCTGCTGGGAAGTGGGGTGGAGCTGAGCAGCCAAGTGAAACTCTATAACAGGAAAGGCAAGTGGGCTCTGTAAGGGCTCTTGCCTCTCCAGCTTTGACTTGCCCCCTGATACTATTCAAAGGGAACTTGCTTGAGACATGTGGAGACACTTGAAAGAGACAATTGGGTGACAGACATGTGGGTGAGAGTCGTGGGAAAGCTGTGCTTGGCAGACACAGTGGCAGCCATTATCTTGCTTTGTGTTTTTATTTTGCTACTGTGGTACCAAATTTGCCTAAACCCTTTCTTGTTCCCCACGAGAAGTTACCTTAGACTTGTGGGAAGCTTTTGGACCTCAGTGGCGCTGCTTCTGGCTGGTCATTTGCCCATGAGAGGATGGGTAATTTTGGGTGTTCTGTCAGAAAACTCTTCTTAGGAATTCATTCTCTCTCTCTCTCTCTCTCTCTCTCTCTCTCTTGCTCTCTTCCCACACTAATTCTATTAAAATCTATCACACTCAAAGTCTGCTTCCTTTGTCTTTATACACACAGGTGGCAGGACCCCATTTTGGAGCATGTACTCCTTAAGTTTGGGGTCCCTGGGTGCACCTTTTGTGTACCCTGGTAGTACGAATAACCAGAAGCCTGAGGACCAAGCTCATTCACCTGGGATGTGGACCCCAGGAAATCTAAGTCAGGGACTATGAATGTGGTCTTATATAGCATTCTAGAATCGCCATTTCCATTGTCCTTAACTCCATGAAACTACCCACTTATCAAGTGTTGTTTTTATGTATAGGATCCTTAGTTATCTATTGGAAAGAGAGGTCTTTGTAGTTCTGTAAGGTACGCTTCTTTCCCTTACAGAGTCTAAAATCTATCTCAAAAATAAAGCACTGATAGTGACAGACTATAGGGAGGGGTCACAGGAATTATCACACCAGCATAGGATTTGTGGGAAATGGAACACCATGGGTCTCACTTCCAACTAATGTGATCAAGAGCCATGCCCGGTGATTTAACTTTCTAAAGCCACATCTACACAGCTCTAGAGAAAAGGATACAACTCTAAATTTTACAAACTCTTTAAAAAAACACCCAAAAAATCCATTTTTTAAACTTTTTTCATGCTCATCCTTCAGGAATCTTGAAATCTCCTGCCCAGAAATAATTCTTCTGTGATTTCTCATTGGAAACATGCTTAAGCTAGAATATTAAATTAAAGCAGTAAAGCTGGAATGGGTGACATCAGATTGAGAAGTAAAAGCTAATAATTCATCTTCAAATGACTATTATATACAAGGGATGATAAGACCTTTACCCCAAATGGACTACAAAATTCCTATTCATATTGAAAATTACTTTTGCTCCCCTTTCTTGGCACTCAGGAACTAAACTTCAATATTCATCCGCAAAACCCCCTGAATTGATTATCTTTTGTGAGTTTGAAGTCCATCTTTCAGAATCCAGTATGACTTGGCACGGTTCTCCATGAGCCTCATTTACACGGCAGTCCTGTCTCTTGACAGCCACCGTCGCTATGCAATATTCTCCTCCATAGGTCAGAAGTGTTTGTTATAGTTCAGGAATTTTAGACATATTCGTCATCCTGTTCTGAAATATATCCTTAGAGCTGGTCGACAGTAAAACATTTTTGAAGATGGACTCACTTGACAACTTCACTCACTTTGGAAAATAATGAAAATATATAATCATAAAAATAATAATAGGTTATTCTTACTGAGCATTCACTGAATCCCACATATATTATAAGTACTTCACATGTTTTGTATTATTTAATAATGCTTTTTATTATTTGTGTTTTATTTAATCCTCATAAGTAACCCCATGATAAAAGTAATATTATTTTACCCATTATACTAATGGTACTGAAGTGAAGGTCTCACAGAAATTAAGGGCAGAGGTCAGACTTCGCCCTGGAGCCCAGCTCTTAACTGTGAGGCACTAATACCGGTGTCAGAGACTGGGGGTCCTCTCGGCTCAAAGTGTCAAACCAAGAATTTTCTCTCCTCTTCCTCCTCTCACCACTTCAACCACAGAAATAATTTCATAAACCTTCCTATTCCCCAGGGGGAAGAAAAATGGTAGGCAATAGTGTTGATCTGGGTGAGGATAAATCTAGTTTCAAAAAGATAGGTGTTAAAAACCTAAAGGCAGCTAGAAATATTAACCAGGTGTCCATTACTATTGAATATTCAACAGACAGACCTGAATGAGGACACTGGAGTAGATGCACATTTGCCACCTATTTCTCCTGAGTTTCCTGTTACTCAAACGTGTGTGTGAGCCCAGTTATTCCTGTGCTGGCTCTTTTGTATCCATTTGCTTCTCCAGCTCTTTCTCGCGCTCAGATGGTCTCTCTTTCACACCATGCCTCGCTTGCCATATGCTTCAGTGCCTCATAATTCAGACACTTCTTTGAAATGCCCTTTACTGTGGGAGATGCACAGACACAAGGGATCCAACTCCTGTTCTTAAAGCTATAGTGTCTAGTGGTAGAGGCAGTATATGCAGACCCTGGCTACTTAGGATATCCGTCACCATAATGGCCACAATTATTGCCACTGCAAGTGACAGAAACCCAACTCAACATGGTCTAAAGAGAGCAAATGACTTTACAGAGTCACTCGGTTGGAAAAGATAACAGGGTAGTTCATGGGATTAGAGAATGAGCTGCAAGAACCAAGGTTTCAAAGACCAAAAACCCCAAAATTCCATTCATTCAACACACATTCACTGTGTACCAATTGTGGACCACACACCATGCTAGACACGGGGGGTGGGGGGGGGGGCGGGGAAATAAACAGAAGAAAATACCTGCTTCTCATTTCCCCTCTCCTTGGTTTTGATTTTCACATTTTTTTTATGTGTCTGAGAAATGGCTTCTAGAACTTTTGGTTCATATGCTTTGAATCAACAAACACAGCTAAAATAGAACTTCTTTCTTATCTATGACATTGTATACCAATGTTACTTCAAAAAATTAATTCAATTAGGGCCTCTCTGGTGGTGCAAGGGGTTAAGATACAGCCTGTGGAGCTGTCCACAGCCTCTGCAGCACAAGTTCAATTCCCCCGGCCAGCCAAGAAACAACCCACATGGCTCAGCAGACCTCTCCTGACTCGCCCGCTGCTCCCCTCAGCAGTGTACTTCAGTTGGTCCACCTGTTCTGTTCCCCACTCTGTCTCTGGTGAATCCTGTCACTCCCCACACCTCTGGACTGTACCCCAGCTCTTGTATGCATAAATAAATAAATAAATCTTTAAAAAAAAATAATAATTCAATTTAAAAAAATAGAATTGCTTTCTCCCAACATCCAGAAATCAATTCCAGGGAAGATTCTAATTGATTCACTAGGTCATTTGTTTAAATGATTTTGAATGCAGAGCTTTGACCAACTCAGCGGGGTCACATGCCCAATGTATGGACAGGGTAGGGGAGGAAACCCCCAAGAAATGAGGATGGTGAAAGCTGAAGGAGGGAAATAGCAAAAAGCAAAGACATGACTGACTGGAGTCACAGTTAAGACACCTGGTCATAGGAGGGTGAAGCAGTATGGCACTCTTCTAACAAACACCATGAGTGGCTTCATAGAAAAGATGTAGCAGTTTGGCAAACAGAGCATCTCCACAGCTCAGGTTTCTAAAAATGCCCTGTAGTAAGTGCAATAATGGCCCCTCAAGGATGGCCACATTCGAATCCCTGGAACCCGTGACACGTTACATTACATGCAAAGGGATTTTGTTGATATAATTAAGGTTATGGACCTTCCTGGAATAAGGAGATTACCCTGGATGATCTAGGTTGACTCAGTGTAATCATATGAGCACTTACAAGCAGAGAACTTTCTGGCTAGAGGCAGAGAGATGTGAGAGAAGAGAAAAGCAGAGCAACAGCAAGCATGAGAAGGTGTCCATGTGTGTTGCAGACTGTGATACAAGTGCCACAGAGAAGGACCAGAAATGGCTTGTATAAGCTCAGAGTAGCCCCCAGCTGAGTACCGTCGAGGGAAGGAATAGGGACCTCTGTCCTGTAGTCAAGAGGAACTGGGTTCTCCAAACCTACATGAGGTTGGAAGGAGATTCTCACTAGAACCTTCCTGTAAGAGTGCAGCCAGGCCAACAACTTGATTTCAGCCTGTGAAATCCAACAGAGAGGAGCCCACTGAGCCAGCCTAGACTTTGGACATGCAAAACTATGGTTGCCGGATAAACCTAATACAAGCACCCATCAGCTCTGGAGAGAGAAATAATGTAATTTTACAAATCCTATAAGTAACTGGGAGAAACTAAGACACAGCTAAGATGATAGCAATAACATCAGTCCCGTAGCCTCCCTGACCTGACCCAAATTGGCTCAAGAAGGGAAGAAGTTGCAGGTGGCAGGAGCTAATAGTCTGCATCGGGGCCTCCAGACTGCAGTTGCAGGTCCTTTGCTGCTAGTTGTCAGGAAAGGGCAAATCATGGGCCAGATTCAGTCTGTTATGTGTCCCAAGAGCTAAGTATGGTTTATGGTTTTTACATTTTGCTTAAAATGTACATAATGTTTGAAAAAAGCAAGAGATTCATAATATTCTTTGACATGTGAAAATCATATTAATTTAAATTCCAATGCCCGTGAATAAGGCTTTATTATAAGTCATGCTCATTCATTTAGGTATTGTCTGCAGTTGCATTTGTGTGACCATGGCAGAGCTGAGTACTTGTAACAGAAACCCTATGGCCTGCAAGACCTAAAACCATCTGGCTCTTTAAGGAAAAAGTTGCCCAACCTCTGCATTAGAAAATGCTAAACTGTAAATATCCCTGAGAACCTTCACACACCCCAGCATGCATTTAGTTTGGTTACTGGAGATAAAGAATTCAGCAGTGTCCAATTCCCAAGGCCTGGAGCAGCCTGGGCTAAAAAACATGGGGAAAGATTGCTGGTTCTTTTGACTCTGTAGACATGTCTAAGGTAAATCCAGAAACCCGAGAGACGAGGTATTCTCTCACTTCCTGCCACGAATCACAAGTTATTCCCAAAACCCAGAGGGAGTCAACCTTGGGCTTGTAGATGGGAACTTATCATTTTTGCCATATTACTTACCCCTATGCTGGGGGAGTGGAGAGGCAGTCTAGCTTTGCAGGCTGCAAGTGTTTACAAGTATAGCCCATGAGCAGAAAGGCAAGAATACAGTAACCAGAGTGTAAGGCAGAAACACAGGGCTCAAGTCCAGGGCTGAGATCACAGAGACACCCCGACCTCTGTCACCAGCCAGAAGTGTGAGCTGAGCTATTTAATAGAAACTCTGAGTGACATCTGGACATCTGACAGTTTTCCCAGGCTGATGAATTTTCTTCCTGGAGCTATGGACTAGCTGACCAGGTCAGCTCTAAAATGTTCAGGCCATTAACCCTATAATTCAGAATTCTGTTCTTAATGAAAAACAGGCTTATCTTCATCTACTATCTATCAAACACAGAATTAGGACTGATGTGAAGCGAGTTTAGCAGGATGACTTACTGCATGGAATCTGTTAAGTATTTTGAATATTACTAGATAGTCCCTGGGCTTTCATGGGGTCAGATCATGCAAATTTGGCTTCACATTTCACTGCTTCCTCTTCAGATTTCTTAGGCTATCTCTTCCAAAGTAGGAACCAAAGTTAGAACAGGAAGAGCCTTTGTTAGTAACTGAAGAGATTAGAGAGTCTTTCAAATTTGCCAATAGTCCCTAGCAGAATTGCAGTCATTTCCAAAGAGGTGGAAAGATCATATGATTTGGCCAGGGCCAGGAGGGGACATCCAGTGGTCTGTCTGGGAGAATCCGGGTCTTCCAGTGACCAGCCGGTGTGCTCTGCACAAGTGCCACAAGTTCTGCTGTGGTTTCGCCCATTAAACGTCTGAGCCCACCCTGGGGCCTTGTCCATGGAATTCAAGGTCTCTTGACTAAATCCCATCGACCCCAACCATCCATGTCAGGCTGACCCAACAGCTTGCTTTTCCAGGGCCAGCTTGCATAGGGATTCTGCCCAGCCATTCTCTTCACCACAAACAAAAACAAGGCTGAATGTTTATAGAACAATTTCTCTAATGAACCCATAAACTTCCCCTCCCGGCAGTGCAGTGAGCTCAGACAAGGTGATGATGATTCTGTGATAAAGTATTATGCGCATCAACACTGCACCATGCACTGAAGTCAGATATCTCCCTTGCTCAGGTTTTGCCTTTAGAATAAGAAAGTTTACATCATTCATCCATAGAGAGTCAATGTCACAAATAATGATTTATAAAAAAAAGTAAAATTTATTATGAGATCATAAAAGAAGCATATTTGGGGAGGCAGAATTTGCCTTAGGAAACACAGAAGTCTTCAAAGTAAAAAGACCTCAGCTAAGATCCTGACTCCTCTTATTAACTGTGTGCTTGATCCTTCTAAGCCTCTGTTCTTATCTGCAAGATGAGGGGATAAAGCCTATCTCCAACGCTGGAGAACTGAATGAAGTAATGTGTATGCGGCTCCCAGGACACTGCTCAGCAAAGCGCTGCTAGTTGTTTCGAGTATGAAGTAAATGGGAATAAGCAGGGAACACTAGAGGTTCAGCAGGTATTAGCAGAATCTAATGCTGTTTGCTGCTCTCTGCTGCTGTTAGCATGCAATGGAAGGGCACCCAGAGACTCCCAAACTTGCACACTTTGAAGGGGTTTGGGCATCTGTGTGCACAGGAGGGCAGGCAGACTCTTAGTGTGAAAGAACTTGAACAGAATTAGTGTGCACAGAGAGAGAAGAAAGGATATTCCTAATAAGTTTCCCAATAAGCCACCCCCACCCAAATTACCCATTCCCTGGGGGATAAATGCCCAGTCAAGCAGGGTCGACTCAGAGCAGGGTCACCGAGGCCTGAAAGCTTGCCACCAATCTAAAGCACCTTCTGCTGGGAACCATGAGGAAGAAGTCCCAGCAAGCTGGAGGGAAAGGAGACACCACAACAAAACAATGGCTGCCATTGTCAGCCTCCTCATGTGTCTCTTTCAAATGTCTCTGCATGTCTCTCCCCCACATGCATCCGGCCCAGCAGTACCACAGAGCAAGTTGGGCTTCAGGGCAAGAATCCATCCTAGCCCACCTGCCTTCCATGTCAGATAGCTTCACCTGGCCCCTTAGCTCCACCCTTAATTAAATGGGGGCAACGGTTACCTCCCCCTTTTATGGAGATGTCTCCATAACTCTGTCTCAATGCCTACTATGTCAGGAGCTGATTACTTCTGCCAAATTTCTGCCTCCTCCCTCTCAGCTCTTCTGACTTAGAGAGGAGCTGATCAGAAAGGAGGCACAATAAAGTAGACAGTGCACCAGTGAGTGAGTCAGCTGGGGAACAGGTAAAGTGCAAATCAGACACGCCACCCACCAAATTACTCCAGTCACAGAATCCATGCAACCAAATAGCTGGGAGCTTTGCTGGGGAGCAGTAAGACCCAAGTTGACCCAAGACCCAAGCTGCAGAGGGAGAAGGAAATGGTAGTCTGGCATCTGAACAATTCAAGGGAAGGAAGGCTGGCCAGATGGACTCAGCCCCTGGACATTGAGATACCACAGACCAGAGAAGAAGGAGTATGAGAGGGAACTAAAGTGAGAAGCAAGAAATGAAAGAGGACTTGGAAAAAGCAAATGAAAGGGCCCAAAGGAAGCTGTGGCCCATCTTGTTGTCCTTCCAAGGGCCCTGGTGGTCATCATTTGCAGTCTAGCTTTGGTGCTAGTGAAGGCTGAGAATGACCTTGAATCCCAACATGCCCTGCAGAGGCTGGAGTGAGGTCCCTGCTGGGCTGGAGTGAGGTCCCTGCTGGGCTGGAAAGCTCCTGCAATTTCCAACAGCAAGATTTGGTTTTCACTACTGTTTCCACCTCTTGCTGATTTTATGACACCCACCCCCAATCCCAGGAAGTCATGGTCCTGTCCTTTGCAACTCAAAGTCTTCATTTACAACATAGGGGTTATACCCAATAAACTCAAAGCTTTATTCTGGCTCAGATTCTAAAAACCCCTGGAGAGGGCATATAAGTAGAGAGAAAAGCTTCCCTCCCACATAAAGTCTGCTGTGCTCCTTGTTTATATTGCTCTGGGGGAGGGGGTAATGGTTTTCTAGAAAATTCTCAGAGTCAAGCAGATAATAACACACCTAAGAGTCCTGATGGACAAGGAACACAGGCCATAGATTTGACCCCCAGAGCCCCCATAGTGTAGCCATCTCACCAGACTCTCTGTATAAGGATAGGGTGCTTCAGAGACTTTGGGGTGTTCTGTGAAAGGGTGAGGGAGTCAGTAGTGATGGAGATGGCCACCCCACACACAGTCTTACAGCTCTGTGCATCTGTGTCCCTGTGTGTCTCCAGCATGTGCCTGCACCATGCCTGCCAACGTTCATGCCTTTCAGCATCGTTCAGTTCCTGGACTGTTTCATGTCCCAGCTGGTGTTCTTTTCTCCCACAAGCTGCCTCAGAACACACAGCCCTGCTGTCAGTTCACCCACCTCCCCCAAAGCTGCACTCTTTTCCCAATGGCACCATGCCACCCAGGCCAAGGGCCACGGTCCCACTGGCGCTGAGGGCCAAAGAGCAAGGAGCTGATTCCAACTATCCCTCTCCTTTTCATTGCTCACATGCACACGCACACACACGCACACACACATCAGGAGAAGGGTTCACACAGCCTCTCTTTCTGCCTTCCCTCTCTCTTGGACACATACCTTTTCTCATGTGAATTCTTCATCCAAATGAATTTGGTTTGGCTGTAAGCAAGTGTGAGGGACAGCACATCTATGTAAATGCTAAGTCAGTGCATTAACAGAACACAAATTTTGTGATGTGCCTCCTGCTTGTGAGGCTTTGGGCTAGTTGGGATGAATGCAACAATGAATCAGATAGAGCCCAGAGGGTGTTAAAGTCCAAACCACTGAGAGTGAGGCATCTGCAAACTGTTTCTTTACCAGAGTTACCAATGCCTTCAAAGGAACGATCCTCTCGAGTTTGTCAATACGTCAGTTCTGCTGCTGTCTGAATTGCAAACACTCTCCCCTGTCCACAGCATTTCTGCCATGGTTTCCTGCCCTGCCCATCACTTTGAAGTGGGGGCAGGTATGTAACATGGGCATCTGCTGTGCAGTGCAAAGAACACTGGATACGAAGTATGAACCCTACAGTGTGGTCCCAGGGATCCCACTTACTAGCTGTGCAACCGGAAACAGGTTTCCTCTCTATGCTGCCACGTGACCTGGGGAGACTGGAGTCCATTCTCTAGCATTCCACATGCTCTTGTTCCATTGATCTGCCACATGCAATGCATTCCAGAAAGAGAAAAAGGCATAGCTTCAGACCACCACATGGGAGAGATGACATGGGAAGTGTCTGTTAGCAGGGAAGAGCATCCAAGAAGGATCTGGGGTATTAAAAGTGACCAAGGTGATGAGGCTTCCCAAGGAGAGAGATTGGGAGACAGACACATTGGGAGAAATTAAACTGGCAGAGAATTCTGCCTGGGCAGCTTGGATTGACATCAGGAATGACATCATCTTAGAAAAGCCTAATGAGAATATGTCCTTTTAAAGACAGCAGATCTGATCATTAAATAGGGTGTGTATGTGTGTGTGTGTGTATGTGTGTGTGTGTGAGAGAGAGAGAGAGAGAGAGAAAGAGAGAGAGAGTTTGATTGTGTGTGTCCCTGACTATATCCAGGTGCAACCTTCTACCCCACATCCAAGCCCAGACCATCTTTATTATTATTATTATTATTATTATTATTATTATTATTTTATATAATTCTTACATCATTTTTCATTTTTCCACAATGTATGCATTTTCGTTTTGGTTATATTCCCCATACAATTTCCACCCCCTTTATTTTGACCCTAATCCTTCCTCTCCTCTCCCCTCCACTTGTCATCAGGGAAATGCAAATCAAAACTACCATGAGATACCATCTTACACCAGCGAGAATGGCACATATTAAAAAAACTAGCAACAACACATGTTGGTAGGATGTGGAGAAAAAGGAACTCTCCTGCACTGCTGGTGGGAGTGCAAACTGGTCCAACCACTATGGAGAGCTGTGTGGAGATTCCTCAACCTGCTAAAGATGGAGCTTCCATATGATCCAGCACTTCCACTCCTAGGTATTTACCCAAAGGACACAGAAACATCAATTCCAAAGAGCACCTGCACCCCTATGTTTATAGCAGCACTGTTTACAATAGCTAAGCCATGGAAACAGCCCAAATGCCCAAAAACAGATGACTGGATCAAGAAGATGTGGTACATATATACCATGGAATATTACTCAGCATTCAAAAAAGATAAACTCATGCCATTCGCAGCAACATGGATGGAACTAGAAGGGATCATGCTCAGCGAAATAAGCCAAAAGAAAAAGAAAAATATTGGATGGTTTCACTTATTTTTTTTTAATTTTATAACAGGAATATAGGGGAACCAAATAAGACAGTGCAAAAAAAAAATAACAGTACAAAACATAACAAAGCAAAAACAAGGCAACTATAAACCAGAGACATCCTGCAGGGGAGGAGGGAGAGGCATCAGAGGGAGGGAGGGGGGAGCACAGGGCTCCTGGTGATGGTGCACAGGTGCCTTGGGGAAGGAAATTCAATGGGGACTCAATCTGAGGGGGTGGGAGGAAGCAAATATTGTCTAAAAAATGTAAAAAAATGATAAATGTTAAAATAAAAAAAGAAAAAAACAGCATAAAATTGTATAAAGTGGAAAAAGTCTCCCCTCTCCCTGCCCCATCCCCAATTCCACAGCTGCCCTTTACAGACACCGTCACTTCTAGCATTTTCTTACTTAAATCTCAAAAGTATCCCCTATGCAGACCTGCACGTGTGCATTTATATCCTTTTACTTTCAGGGTTTTATTCTTCCCCGGTGTATGTTTACCTGGTAGATGCCATGTACGTGAGCCAAAAAGTTGTATAAATCACATTTACTCTGCCAGGTAGAAACAGAAAAAAGTTTTAAAAGATAGAAATATGGTGTTACGCTTTATGAGGCAATTTAAACCAAAAAATAGAAAAACCCTTTGTGTTAACAAGAGTCTCTCTCCCTGCCCCCAACACCGAGGCAGTTGTGTGTTCCTTGGAAGGAAGCTTTCCTTACAGCCGGACACTCTTGCATCTGGATTATCCTCATGATAAAAAAAAAAATCTTTAGGACTTTTTGGACGATGTGCATTTTATAGTTTCCATAATGAGCCAAGAGAGCTCTTCAGTATTGAAACCCCAGCAGGCTAGCGGTGCCCCAGAAAATCACGTTGCAAGCGACCTAGATGAGGTTCAGCTTGGGGGGGTCTTATGTAAGGGCCAGGAGGGTAAACCTACAGCCAGAACGCTGCGAGCATGTGTTTACACTGCCTGGGGCAGTACGAGAAACT
This sequence comes from Talpa occidentalis, assembly GCF_014898055.3. Taxonomy (NCBI): domain Eukaryota; kingdom Metazoa; phylum Chordata; class Mammalia; order Eulipotyphla; family Talpidae; genus Talpa; species Talpa occidentalis. The sequence continues at coordinate 17,026,319 of NW_023601322.1, forward strand.
AGAAAGGTAAGGAAGGGGCTGCGCCCACAGGAAGACAGATCTTGAATCAATTTGAAGGAGTCATAAAACGGATCGGGATGAAGCCTGAACTTGTGCATCATGGTGTCAGGTTTCCAGTTAGCTGGCATTCCCAGAAAGCAGGCGTGGAGGTCAGCATGACCCCAGCGGTGGGAGAGGCTTGCGAGAGGCGCTGGAGATGGAGGTGTGAAGCAAGGGTAGCCAGGACCCTGAGGGGGCGAGATGTCGCAGTGTTCAGGGGCTGCTGCAACCGAGCACCTCAACAAGGCTGCGGAAAACTCACCACCTGTCCTCTCTCAGTTTCAGGGGTGAGTGTCTGAAGTAACGGAGTGAGCAAGGTGTGCTGCTTCTGAACCATCTAGTCTTTCCCTTCCTTTCCCAGAGGGAAGTGCGGAGCAAGGCTAGTTCCCATCACTGTACTTGTGGCTCGCAGAGATCAAAACCAGTGCTGAGCGCCCTAACCAAGGAATCGGAGTCCTACACCACCCTAAGTACAGCCACACACCCCTCCCCATGCCCAGGGGTCTGATCCTGTGTCACTACCCAACAGGCTTCCTCTCTAACCATTTCCCCTCTTTGACAACTAGTGCTTGGATGGGATAATCCTCTGCTTTGAGTGGGCTCCTGCGCATTGTCCTCTGGCGTTAGCAGATCCCCGAATTCTACCCACTGTATCCCAGTTATGACAACCAAATATGTCTTCAGACATTGCTAAACGTTCCCAGGGAGGGGGGAATAAACCCCTGTTGAAACCACAACTCTAAGCATTGAGGATAGCTCAGTTGACCTCCACCAGCTGGGGACTCACATCACCTGCATGTCACAGAGGGGCCACCCTGAGCAGAGCCAGGATCCTTTGGAAGACGCCACAGCCAGATCCACAGACACGGCTCAGATGAACATACCCTTGCTCACCTGGAGACCCAGTAAATGCTCGGCCAGGTGAAGGTGCCCAGGAGCATGGGTGGCAGAGCCCACATGGGATAAACTCCAGTTTAACCCTCCCCAGGTATCTCACCTGAAGGACTCAAACATCAGCTTATTCTCCAGTCATTTCCTACCACAGCTGGTGGTCATCCCTTCCTGAAAGGCTCTTGTTAGAGGAGGCTCTTTTCCTCTCGGACTTTCCTTGAAATCTGAACCTACCCAGGAGAGCACAGAAATTGCTGACATTGTTGAATCAGCTGACAAAGCCTTTGACCTCAAGCTTCTGTACAAGTTAGACACGTGTATCTGCTTTGACTATTCTGTCTTCCAGATGCTCAGATTTGCTGAATCTATCTGGAAACTTCTAGCCACATCCCCGCTGCAGATTGCAGCAGCCAAAACCAGGAGATAAGCACTATCCAGGACCACTGTTAGCCCCACAAGAATCTCAGAGGCCAGCAATTCCCAGCCCTGGGGACCTAATGGATATTAACCCATAAGAGCTCCGGGAAGGAAAGTCAGGCAGATCACTGGGAGAAAAATCCCACTAACTCACCCACCCACTTTTAAACCCTCAAGCACTAAAGCCCCCCATCTCAGCAGCACACACATATCACAGAGTCGAACTTGCCCACAGCTCCACTGTGCCACGCCCAGCACCCACAAGGCAACTGACAGGCACGGGGTGATAAGCATGCTATTTTCTGAGTCTACACAAGGAGTGTTTAATATTCTGAAGCTCATACAAATGGAAGAGGCTGCTAAACAGCAGTTGTTGGAGAGTTCTACATAAGAGCATTATGCATTTCACAAGGAAATTATTTTTAAAAGCTCTTCCACTGACAGTCTCTTCAAAGAGAGACAATTGTTCCTTTTGAAAGTTCCAAAGCTCTGCCATAGATAAGCCACTCAGGTCTTCTTCTGGGGGTTACTAAATGCTCCTTTGCTCTCTCTTTTCTGCCCTGGATCATTCCAAGTCCCCCAGCTCTCAGAGAAATAAGTCCCAAATGTGGGCATTAGCAAGGGGCTCCTCATTTCCAGGTTCTGAGCTAAAAGAGCAAGACTCCATTGCAGAAGGGAGGGTTCTCCAGTGAGGATTCTTGGGGGCTTATTTCCTAGCCCTCTCACCCACCACAGTTGCAGTTCATCCAGGGGACGGCAAGGGTGAAGGTCCTACTGTGGGCTGAAGGTTTGTTTTCCCTCCAAAATTCACATGTTAAAATTTAGTCCCCAGTGCAGTGGTATGTGGAGGTGAGGCTGTGAGGGATGTTTAGGTCATCAGAGAGACCCCTCATGAATAGGATTGATCCCCTTATAAAAGGGACTCCAAAGAGCTCCTTTACCTCTCCTGCCATATGAGGACACAACAAAAAATGTACTTATCTAAAACCCAGGATGGAGGCCTCACCAGACATGGAATCTGCAGGCATCCTGATCTCAAAACTGTAAGAAATGCATTTTTGTTGCTTATAGGTTACCTGGTCTATGGTATTTTTTGATAGCAGCCCAAACGAAGACAATTCCTATTAGAAGTCTACCCAGCTGAATTTTTTGTTGTTGTTAATTTTTTGTTGTTTGTTACTTTATTTCATCGTCATCAGGGAATATGGTTTATTGAACTCTTATTTTGAATTTATTTTATTTCTTATTGAAGTAGCATAGCAATATAAGACACATTTAGTTTACCCCTTAAAGTCCAACTCTGTCCTTCACCCTCTGTGCCAATTTGAATACTAGTTAAGACCTACTCTCAGGAATGGTTCTAATGGTTCTACAAGGACATCAACTGTTTTTTCATTTTTGTTTAATTTCAGTGATAAACAAATATTATTTGACTATTTATAAATTTTTATCTGAAATATTTCATTATAAAAATATTTCAAGAAATGAAATGAAAAGGCTGAGGAATATGTCTTGATAAGATTCCCTAATCAGGGTCTCCCTGGTGGCCCAAGGGGTTAAGCACTGCACTATGAAGCAATCCACAGCCTCTGCAGCACAAGTTCGATCCCCGGCCAGCCAGGATTTACCCACATGGTGAAGCAGACCTCTCCTGTCTCGCCCTCTGCCCCCCTCAGCAGTTAGTCTTACTGTTCTTTTCCCCACTCCATCTCTGGTGTATCCTCTCACCCCTGGTATCTCTGTCCTGTACCCCAGTTCTTATATGCATAAATAAATAAAAAAAAAGATTCCCTAATCAATCTGGATGTTGCCCAACCTGTGACATGTATTCCTGACCTTCTTTGATCATCCACACCAATGCACCAATGGTTGCAATGACCTTCAGCCAGATGACATCATTTAAAAGCAAGGTAAGAGTTTCCAGCATATGGACACCTGGTAAACACCATTGAATTTTTTGTTCATAAAATTAAGGACTCTCAGAACCATAGTTTTTTCCTCTTTTCCTCCCCAAATGGATCCAATGTGTGATAAGGGGAGGCCACTCCAGTACATATGTCTTTTTTTTTAAAAGATTTATTTATTCATACAAGCACTGGACACAGTCAGAAGCGAGGGAGGGTAAGAGAATTCACCAGAACCAGAGCAGGGAGCAGAACAGGCAGACTGACAGAAGTACACTGCTGAGGGGAGCAGCGGGCGGCAGGAGAGGTCTGCGAGCCATGTGGGACCCTCGCCGGTGGCCGGGGATCGAACCAGTGCTACAGAGGCTGCAGGCAGCTTTGCTGTCCAGCGCTCAACCACTGCACCACCAGGGGAGGCCCCACATATGTCCTTTTATGACAATGCAATGGAATCTCAAGTTTTATAATATGGACATGACAAATGATATGTATACACACTCATGTTCAACTAGGGCAACTTCACATGAGTTTAAAGCATGACTAATTTTCTGATGCTCATTCTTTTCCCATGTACTTGGTTATCCCTCTGATTCTTTCCCTAGGTGAGCTCCTAAAGTTATTTTTCCTTTCAAGGTCACCCCCCTTCCATTTTCCATTGCAAAAAACACCTGAACTCTAATCAGATAAATGTCTTGCCCAGACTTCCTACTGCTTATAGCTGACAGCACAGCTCAGCCTCCCCCAGCAGCCAGTCCCACCGGCAATGCCTGGATTCCCCTCAACTCTCCTTCTCGCCTACCTTCTCCTCAGCCCATGGATTCTTGGAGAGCCCTGGATCCTCACAGTGTCATTCCCCACAGTTTCTGCACAGACTTCCCACTCCAGTTCCCTCCTGCTGATATGCCTCCCTCATGCAGAACCAGAGACCCCCTTGGGGAGCTCACCTCAAGGTCACTGTTCCTCTCAATTCTCTGCTTCATCTAACTGTGAATTGTAATGAATTGCGCCAGGACTCCACAGGCAAGGGCCTTCCTGGCCTTCAGAGATGGCCCCGCAAATGCATCCAGGAGGTTCCCACTGGCATCCTCAAGTCAAGAACAGTCAATGATGTCTTTGGAAATCCATAAGGACAAAGCTCTTTGCTATAACCCATGCTATGTTGATTATTGTGGGGTGAGGAAGAGACAGAGTGACTTTGCTGGAACCCACAATGCCAACTGGTACATTGAGGTCCCTCAGGTATCACAAGGGCCCACAGATACCACATGGATAGCTTGAATAATAGCCCACCACAGCCAACCACAGGTCCTCTCTGACCTACAAGCCTTGTCATAATATATGACAGAACAGTTTCTTCCTTTACGGTAAATTTTCTTTAGGGGACACCCATTTTCCTTCCTGCCATCTTGATTGCCCATCCTCTCTCACATATCCAACACAAGGCCACATATCCAACAAAAGTATATGTGTGCATCTTCATCCCAAATTGTGGACAAATTTATGTTACAGTCAGCACCATTATCTCATTGTTTATCCAGAGGGCTACTCAGTAAATGTAAACAGATACTTGAAACTAAGAATGTCTCCTTTTCTGTACCCTATATATATCCAGTGGAGAGAGTGTGTTATGCTAACATTGATGCTATTGAGAGGTGATTAAACATCATCTTTTGGTTACCTCCCAAGTCCCAGGACTCCAGCCTCAGAAGATGTGTCCTTCAAAATCAAAAGTCACCTAAATAAATAGGTTTTCTGCTACCATGTGGATTAAAATCAACTGCAGAAAATAATACCCTTAATCATCTGACTCTCCGTTGACCCTAGACTGGGTAGCGCTCTTCAAGGACTAGGAATCAAAGCAAACAATTTTTCTGGAGACAAATTCACTGGTAGCCTTTTCCAGTTTTGAGCTATAATGTCTCATACTTGATCATTCTTCATCCCAAGGATGGAAAGCAATCTCAGTAAGCTCTTAATTCAGCAGCTTTACATCCTCCTCCTCAAAGGTGCTGGGGACGAGACACTGAGATTCCCATGGCCAGATGCCCATCACTAACACTGACTTCCATGGAACATGTCCAGCTCCACAAGCGATAATCACTGTTTCCTTCCCCCAAAGCTTTGTCACTGTCAGACTGATCTTTCAAGAGTCACCTCATCTTAAGAACCTGTCAAAATTCTGACAGAAAAGATTCAAGATCCGGACAGATAATAACTGTGTAACTGAGAGACTCTTAAAATAATTAAAACAAATTTATGCCAAGTATGCAAGGGGGAAGGAAGAAACAACAGACTTGTGTCTTCATCACTAAATTCATTTCTGGAACACTAAACATTAAATGGTGAATATGATATCCACTAAGTATAGGATTTCCCCAAAAGTTTTATTTGATGAAATTGGAAATAGAGTTGTTATGTTGTGAAAGGGAACAAAGGTTAACGCCACTAGTTAATTTAACCACTAGTTAATGTAAGTGAACTTTTTTTAAAATTTGTTTAAATTAATTTAAACAAATAATTTTGGTTGCAAGAGAGATACTGCTGTTTTAGGGTTGGCATCTAGAAGCTGCCCCTGAGATGATTTATTAAGGAAAAGTTTCCAGGTAAAATCAGTAGAATACTTCTCTATTAACATAGTTGATACAAATGTGATAAATAAAAAAATAAAAAAAAAAAAACATGTCTAGAGCTTTAATGTTCTGAGTGTGAGCTTTGACCTCAGCACTGATCCCTTACAGAACAATCAGAAATGCAGAATCTCAGGGCAACTCTAGGCCTGCTGAATCAGAGTCTGCATTTTTTCTTGAAAGTGGGGTACAGGCCAGAATCGCAGGGGGTGAGAAGATTCACCAGAGAGAGCAGGGAGCAGAACAGGCAGATGTACCAAAATACACTGCTGAGGGGAGCAGCAGACGTGACAGGAGAGGTCTTCTGTGCCATGTAGGTTGCTCCCCAGCCAATTGGCTGCAATGGCCGCGGACAGCCTCACTGCACTGTGCTCACCCCATGTGCCACCAGGGAGGTCCCAGAGTCTGCATTTTGAAAAGATCTCCAGGCAGTTAGGATGCCTATTCTTTTGAGAAATATTTTCTTACAGAAAGCTACAGTCAATCTAAAAAGAACGAGATGCTAATGTCTACTGCTAGGAAGATTCATTAACCAATTTGTATGTTGAAGTTTTAACTACAGTTGTTAATAATAATTAGCTCTTAAAGTACAATGTGGGAGTTCAGAAACTGTAATATGTGAGATATATACATATATATATATAATAGTCCAAGCATATGGTTGAGTACATAGTTGGGATTCAGTAAATGTTCTCACATTTTGCTACTTGATAGCAATATAAAACCAATAAAAATGAATATTTCAAATATTTTTGCAATGACACTATGATTAATTTCTTTAATAAACACTTGTGGAATATCTACCATGTCCCAAACACAGGTCAGGTGTGATGCATTTAAAGGTGACTAAGATGCTAGCTGGCCTGCGAGTGGGGAGAAGAGTGTCTAAGGAGGAAATAGATAAGTTTGCAGACAAACTCAACATAGTATGATCATTTCTGTGCTGTGTCAATGGAGTATTAAAGCAAATATAGGGTTCCTAAACTCAGACTATAGTGAGGTAGGGGTCAGAGAAGTAATGTGAACTCAGATAAGCAGGACTAGAGAGCAAATGGTAATTGCAAGAAGCAACTGGAGATGGGTGTTTTAGGTGGATGGAACAGCAAGAACAAAGTTATAGAAGCAAGACAATCCATGGCTTTATGCTCGAGACAAAAGTACTTGAGAATAGCTATACTATGCACATGGAAGAGAGTGGCAAGAGGTGAGCTGGGAGAGGCAGCAGCCAGGCATACAGGATTACAGGACACTGTACACTGCAACAGAAACTGTGGCCAACCACTCACGTTCCTCAGAACCAACCTACTGGACCAGCTCCTGGGACTGTTGGCTGCTGATGGATCACAGCTGAGTCCCTTTATGGGCATTAATTCCTTCATCCAATGTGAGCCTCTCCCCAGAGGCAGACCACAGCCTCTGACAGGTGATAGGTTCAAAGGCTCTTCCCCTTGTCTTAACTGAGCTCCAAAGGGCCAGTCCAGCTCACTAGTTCCCTGGGGGATAAACGGAGACCGCTGTGGTAACTGCACTGCATTGCAGTTCACCTCCTACTGCCTCACCTTGTTTTCTCTCTCTTGGGTACTATTCCCGAGAGCACTCTCTGCTTCAGGTCCATTTCCTGGGCAACTCAACCTAAGGCTATTGGTACCACAAGGTGGTCCTAGGTAGTAAACTCTACTAAGTAGGATTTAGAGCTGGATCACCACTGGTTGACTGATCATGAAGATGTGATGGCATCTGTGGGTAGGTTGAGAAATAATAGCTTCCGCCATGGTGCAGGGGTACCACTGACACTGGTGGTAAACTGGGAGAGGATTTCAGTCAGAAAGAATACATGAAGGTCATGAAGGATACAATATCTCAAGCCCAAGTCAATATATGAGCTTGGATTCTTTTTGGAATCACTTTGTTGACACACAAAAAGTTATTAAGTTTTTAATGTATAGAATGGTGAATTTGGACTCAAGTATAAACACATTGTACTTATTTATCCAGCTTCTGTTGCTTCCCTTAAAGAATATGGGTATTAAAAAAAAGAATATGGGTATCATTAATTTCTAGATCAATGACAATAACAACAACGATAATAGATTGGTCAAAAAAAAATTCCACTGATTAGAACAGGAGGGATGGGTAAGGCCTGCTTTACTGGTCATGGTCATTTGACCCACCTCCACCTGCTGTATATACAAACTTACTCATCCACTAAAAGAAGAAAAAGAAAACGTATGCCAGTGAAACATCACCAGAATCCATGCCATAAACTCGTACATATCCATCACTTCCAAAAGTTTCCTCTAGCCCTCTTTTATTTCGTGGGCCTGGATTTTATCCTGCAGTAAGAAACCATTGAAGAATTTTTTAAACCATCCCAAGTAGTTGAATGAAGAATGGATTCAAAGGAAAGACTCAGGTGGGGACTCAGTTATGATATCATTACAGTAATTGAAGTTAGAAATGAACCACAAGGGTCAGTGGCTGGGGCTCATCACAGTAAGTCCTGGTTGCTATCACTAGGCTAAAAAGGACAATGGGAGAGGAAAAGTAACCTGACTCAGTGAGATAAAGGGCCATGGGAAGAGGACCACGGGACTTGTCTTCAATGACGAGACACAACCATCACACAGCAAGCACACAGGCAGGGCCTCCCCTGGTGGTGCAGGTGGTTGAGCACCGCGCTGTGAAACTGTCCACAGCCTCTGCAGTGCCAGTTTGATCCCTGCCAGCCGGTGAGGGTCCCACATGGTGCAGCAGACCTCTCCTGTCTCACCCGCTGTTCCCCTCAGCAGTGTATTTCGTCAGTCTGCCTGATTTGTTCCCCGCTCTGTCTCTGGTGAGTCCTCTCACCTGCCCATGCATCTGGCCTGTACCCCAGTTCTTATATAAATAAATAAATAAATACCCCAGCACCAGCCTCCTCGCTGCCCCTGATCTTCTGCTAGTGCTCGCCATTGGCCAAGTCCACATGAATGCCAGAGGGCCAAGGGGCCCCTTATGTAGCCCACAGAAGGCCATCACCTGTGGCTCAGAGCAGGGTGAAAGGTGAGAATGGTCAGGGTGGTAAAGTCAGTTTTTCCCCCTATTGCCCCAAGATTGCTCAGCTATAACTGAACAAACCTGTAAGTACCATCATTCCCAAAATAAGAGGGTTCTAGAGCAAGCCTCAAAGGTAATGACAAGTCAATCTTTCCTCCGATTTAAGGGAAATGTTACTGCCAGTTGTGGTAACCATATGCAATAAGCAAAAAGACAATGAGTTGGGCCCCTAGATTTCCTAGTCAAATCACGAATGTCAAATTCAGCAAATTGACTAACTCAGAATCAAACGTGGGTACAATTCCAAGATTAATCCCCAACCACTATTGAGTAAGCAAACAATACAAAATTAAAGTGACAATGGGGATTATATTTCACTCTGAATTTATACTATTATTTTCAGCATCAGCAAAGCTGAAGAAAATGAGGAATACAAATTTTCAAGTTGTTTCCAGGAAAATAATATAAAAATATAAAAAAAAGCTGAAACCCATTACACATAAACACCAGAGCCGTCTTACCCCTCTGTTGGCAATTAAGTGGTTCGGAATGTCAGCAGGTAAACAAATTTAATTTTTCCACTCGTTGTAGCTAAGCGTATCTTTCTGTCATTGTTGCCTCCCTTGAAAAGGCATGAAAATGCCAAAGTTCAAAAGTGTTTTAAGAGAACAAACATGCTCCCTAAACCCCTGGAAAGACTAGGGGTGATTATTAAAATGGAAATACAGGATGGGCTGTGGTTTTTCCAGAACAACCACTACATTGTCTGCTCCTTTTGTTTCTTAGTCTCTTTTATCATAATTGCTGTTCCTTGCCTTTGAGAAGATGTGCTGGCAAAAAAACTCCAAAAGGTCCCAAAGTTCTGTCCTCCAGATTTAGCAAGTTTTAGCCATTGGTTTCCAAATAATTGTATCTGTTATAAAAAGAAGACATTTTTTGTTCTGAAACAGAGGTTGTCTGAAATGTTTCAGACACACTTAATTGACGAAAGAAAATTATTTTTCAATGAAGATGTATTGGCTGGATTTTCATATCTCAGACCTGGAGTTCTGCCCTTTCATGTCTGACCTTGGTCATATGGCAGCACCACCAAGCCTTGGTTTTCTTCCCATAAAATACTGTTATTAGGATTAAATCATTATCTAGGTAAAATAATGATCTAAACCTGGCACACAGCTAACCGTTAATAAAAGTGTCTATAAGAGGATGAAGAAAGTTCAAGATTAACATTTAAGACAGAAGGAAGGGTAAAGAACTCCCCTGACAAACAAAAACTAAAAGAATTTATCAACACCATGATGCAGGTGACTGAAGAGATACAGGAGTTAATATAAAGCAACAGAACAGTGAATGCAGAGATAACGGAAACCTAAATTAAAAAGGGAGAGAGTAACAATGGGACCATGAGAAAGAGTTTGAGACCAAGCCATGCAAAGGGCACATAAATTGTCCATCAAATACTAACCTCAGCAGAACCTTCATGCAGAATCAATAGAAGCAACACATAAGAAAAAAGAAATGGGAACTAAACAAAACATAAACCAAATAAATAAATTAAACCAAATTAATAAATTAAACAAAATAAATTAAACCAAATAAATTAAATCAAATAGATAAATTAAACCAAATAAATAAATACCCCTAAATGGCAATGAGCACTTATGTCTCAATAATCACCTTAAATGCAAATGACCTGAAATCACCAGTTAAAAGGTGTAGCGTGACCTAATGGATTTCAAAACAAAGTCCCACCTTGTGCTGTTTACAGGAACCCACCTAACCAACGCGGAGCAAGCACAGACTTAACGGTCAGAGACGCTCCTACAAGCAAATGTCAATCCAAGTAAAGTCCAGAACAGTCTATCATATCAGAAGAGGATGAAGGAGTAAATTGGTCTAACAGCAGCAATAGAAGGTGAGAAAATAGACTAAAAATGACATCTCTAGCTGTCAGAAGAGTCTGAGGGAGAGGGAGGCAGCAGGGAGAAGGAACTGTGAGACAAGACCACTCCACCCTCAAGTTTTAGAAACCAACTGAACATGCCCTTTTGACTAAGACCTGCCCCTGCACCAGTATTTCAGATCATCCTTCACTTTTTGGGTGTTGACAAAGTAACTGTGATTGATGTGATCTTCACCGGTTCCTGACCTTAGATTCTGTCGAAGTTATTGGAGAAGTGTTATTTAATGGGAGAGTATGGGTGATGAGTAAACATTTAGGGTTTCATGTTTGAAAAGTATTAAATGTGCAACTGACACACAGCTAGGTGTTTATTTCATTTGCATGGTATCCTAACAACTGGACTGTGCTCCTTAAGGGAAAGTTTGGCCTCTGTGTCCCCAGGACCTGGCACCTGGGTCGTTTCTGAAAACAAGTAAATCCAACCTTCCATGACAAGTATTCCTACTCAAAACTTTCACTGCAACAGACTAATTTTATTTTGTATTTTATTTGAAGCACGCTAGTAGAGGCTCAGTTTTGAAAAAACAAGAAATTAAAAAGTAAGTTTTGGTGCTCCAGGAGTCAATACATCATAATCAGAAAGGGCAAGATCAATGCAGACTGCATGAGTCTGAAAGATTGGAGATTTTCTGTGTGAGAAATACCTACAGTGGAATACTTCGAAGGATGGGGGCAGCATGTGAGTCTTGGTGAAAAGTGTGACGTTTACCTCCTGATACTGCTCTCAGTAATATTCACCAAAGGACAAAGACGTCCAAGAGAGTTCGATGTGCAAGAAAGCAGGATGTGCATGGAATTTTGAAAATCACTGAACTAGAGCATCATAGAATGAGCCAAATACAGGCTTTCTTGTCCAACCATTTCATTTTTCAGATGATGATACTGAAACCTAGGAAGATGAAATCATTTCCTCAGGGTCACACAGCAAGTTTAGATCTCAGGACCCTCAACTTTATTATTTTTTTTTTAAGATTTATTTATTTATACAAGCACTGGGTACAGTCAGAAATACGGGAGAGTGAGAGAATTCACCAGAGCCAGAGCGGGGAGCAGAACAGGCAGAAGGACCGAAGAACACTGTTGAGGGGAGCAGCAGGTGGCAGGAGAGGTCTGCGCGCCATGTGGGACCCTCACCGGTGGCCCGGGGGATCGCCGGCGCTGCAGAGGCTGCAGGCAGCTTCGCAACCCAGCTTTCAACAGTTGCGCCACTGGGGGAGGCCCAGGACCCTCAACTTTAAATTGTGACTTTGTGACTCGAAGGAGTGTTTCAGTCTGTTAAGAAAAACTCCAGTGATTAAGGGAATATGTGCAACCCGGGCACCTCCAGGCGATGGACATCTCATTGCCAGTGATTTGTTAAGTCCACAACCATTGCTGTATTTTCAGAACACCTTCTTTCCCTTGGCATTGACATCAACATTTTCAGCCATTCTCTAGAAACACTAGTAATTACACTGCCACATTAATCATTTCAGCAGCAGGAAATAAAATAGGGGAATGACTAGTTCTCCTCACTTTCAAAAAAGAATGTCTTAAAGCTTTGCTATGTTTTATTATGCCTTGCATACCCAAACAAGAGTCCCTGACATCCCGCCCCAGGCTGCCAGCCTTCCTCTCCCTCAAGGACTCAGGCATTTTTAAAATATATATCGGTCTTTGTTTCAGCTCTTTCCTTGGTCTACAGTAATCATCCCTAACTCCCACCCATCCCTTTCATCTATTCAACCATCAAGATTTCATTTAAAAGTTTCCTTTCATGAAAGGCTTTACAGATTACTCAAAATCATAACAAATGGTTCTTATCTTTGAGACCCCAGGCTTCAGATGTGCAGCCTCTGCCTCTATTTCAGGTCTTAGATCCTTAATCCAGATGCTGTTCTGATCACACTCTAGATGCCAACCACCAGAAAGCAGGGATAAGATGCATCCTTTTTTTTTTTTTTTTTTTTGGTGTTTCACTGAACATCATAGATAGATGTTTAGTTCCTGTTTGTCAAATGAAGAGATAAATTAACCATCTTTTCCTATTTGGATCTTTTAAAAAATATTTAGTATGCCTGAAAAACAATATAAATTATATTACTAATTTCATTAGTGAAGGAATAATTACAGAATAATAACAGAATCCAACTCAAAATAAGTCTATTGCTACTTTAGGAAATAATACTAGTGAACTTTGATTAAGTAAGAAAACAAATTTTTCTATGGGGACTCAATCTGAGGGGATGGGGGGAAGCGAATATTGTTTAAAAAAATAAAAAGAGTTGATTTTTGTGTATGGTGTGAGGTAGTGGTCAAGCTTCATTCTTTTGCATATAGCGACCCAGTTTTCCCAGCACCATTTATTGAACAAACTTTCTTTGCTCCAATGCATAGTCTTTGCTCCTTTGTCAAAGATTAGTTGACCATAAATCTGTGGGTTTATTTCTGGATTTTCTATTCGATTCCATTGGTCTGTATGTCTGTTCTTGTTCCAATACCATGCAGTTTTGATGATTATGGCTTTGTAGTATAGTTTGAAGTCTGGGAGTGTGATGCCTCCATTTCCTTCTTTTTTTTTCAGTAGAGCTTTGGCTATTCGGGGTTTTTGGTGATTCCATATGAATTTCATCAATAATTGTTCTATTTCTTTGAAGAATGCCATTGAGATTTTGATTGGAATAGCATTGAATCTGTATATTGCTTTTGGTAGGATGGCCATTTTAATAATGTTTATTCTTCCAATCCATGAGCAGGGGATGTCTTTCCATTTCTTTGTGTCTTCTTCTATTTCTTTTAACAGTGTTTTATAGTTTTCTTTGTATAGGTCCTTTACCTCTTTTGTTAGATTTATTCCCAAATATTTGATTTTTTTTGTTTCAATAATAAAAGGGGTGGTTTTTTTGATTTCTTCTTCTTCAGATTTATTGTTTGTGTATAGGAAAGCTACTGACTTTTGCGTGTTGATTTTGTATCCTGCCACTTTACTGAATTGATTGATGAGTTGAATTAGTTTTTCTGTGGAGATTTTGGGGTTCTCTATGTATATTATCATATCATCTGCAAATAGTGATAGTTTGACTTCTTCTTTTCCTATTTGGATTCCTTGGATGTCTTTCTCTTGTCTTATTGCTCTGGCTAGGACTTCCAGTATTATATTGAAAAGCAGTGGTGAGAGTGGACATCCTTGTCTTGTTCCAGATCTTAATGGAATTGCTTTCAGCTTAGATTAAAGAACTAGACATAAGACCTGAAACCATAAAATACATAGAAGGAAATATAGGCGAAACACTACAGGATTTGCACATCAAAGACATCTTTACAGACACATCACCCAAAGCAGTGATAGTGAAGACAAAGATAAACAGCTGGGACTACATCAAATTAAAGAGCTTCTGCACAGCAAAAGAGACAATAACAAAAACAAAGAGAAACCCCACCAACTGGGAGAACATTTTTGCACCCAACACTAATGATAAAGGACTGATCACAAAAATCTGCAAAGAGCTGATGAGACTCAGCAGCAACAAAGAAAATAATCCAGTCAAAAAATGGGCAGAAGAGCTAAAAAGAAACTTCTCTGAAGAGGAAATGCAAATGGCCAACAGGCATATGAAAAAATGTTCAACATCACTTGTAATCAGGGAAATGCAAATCAAAACTACCATGAGATACCATCTCACACCAGTGAGAACGGCACATATTAAAAAAACTAGCAACAACAAATGTTGGCGAGGGTGTGGAGAAAAAGGAACTCTTCTGCACTGTTGGTGGGAGTGCAAACTGGTCCAACCACTATGGAGAGCTGTGTGGAGATTTCTGGACCTACTAAACATAGAGCTTCCATATGATCCAGCAATTCCACTCCTAGGTATTTACCCAAAGGACACAGAAACATCAATTCCAAAGAGCACCTGCACCCCTATGTTTATAGCAGCACTGTTTACAATAGCTAAGCTTTGGAAACAACCCAAATGCCCAAAAGTAGATGACTGGATCAAGAAGATGTGGTACATATATACCATGGAATATTACTCAGCATTCAAAAAAGATAAACACATGCAATTTGCAGCAACATGGATGGCGCTGGAAGGGATCATGCTCAGCGAAATAAGCCAAAAAGAAAAAGAAAAATACCGGATGGTCTCACTCATAGCAGGAATCTAGAAAACTTAAATAAGGGACCAGGAAAATGAATATAAGAAAGTGAAAATCAAAATCAACAAAAAACTATGAACCAGAGACACTTTTTGGGGGGTGGGGGGCGGGAGGGGAAGGATTGGGGTCAGAATGGGGCGTTTGCAATTGTATGGGGGAATATAAAAATAAAATTTAATATTAAAAAAAATAAATAAATAAATAAATAAAAAGAAAGAAAAATAAAAAAAAGAAAGCGAATTTTCAAGAAAGGCTCACTAGATCAGCCAAGCAGCTGGCATTCAAGATTCTCAGGCAAAATATCCACAATACCGTGTGGTAAAGAAGAGGTACACAGGAAGACCCCACAGAGAGCCCCTTGCAGATACATGGTTATGGGGCCACACATTGGCGAAGACAAGGTAGACGCAGGGAAGTGGATGTGGGAATTTTTATTTCAGGTCATATAGGTCAGTGCTTTGAGAATGCGTTTATTCAACATTATTATCACCACTTATTTCCAAATAAGGTTTATGGATACTGAAAGTGGTAACACACGGAAGTAGAGTACATGATAAGGCAATGATATTACTTTTAAATTTGTGTCTTTGTGTAAGAAAGATGAAGAAAAATTGCACGATGGACACTTTCCATGGACACAATTTTTTGCAAAGACGTGGCTATTAGAAGAAAAGAAATAGCGTCCAAAATTAATTCCAAACACCTATGATCATTAATTTAGCAGTAGCTATGAAAATGCTCCATAACGAATGGAGTCATCAATATGTGTAAGGACAGGGCCTCTCTGGTGGCGCAAGGGGTTAAGTACCGCACTATGAAGCAATCCGCAGCCTCTGCAGCACAAGTTCGATTCCTGGCCTGCCAGGGAGAAACCACATGGCGCAGCAGACCTCTCCTGTCTTGCCTACTGCTTCTCTCAGCAGTGTATTACAGTCAGTATGCCTGTTCTGTCACTGGTGAGTCCTCTTACCTCTTACCCCCTGCATCTCTGGCCTGTGCCCCAGCTCTTGCATACATAAATAAATAAATCTTTAAAAGAAAATATGTGTAAGGACAATAGGCACCTAGAGATTTGGAGAGAAGGAAGAGAAAAATGGCTTCTTTGAAAATCTCAGGTGATCAGAAACCATTCATTTAGCAGGCACTTATTTTGCTTCAAGGGAGTGTAAGACACAAAAAGATCAAATATTTAAAAGATTTGTCCTTAAATATTTTATATGCTATGAGGGGGAAAAAAATCACCTTCCCATATGTAGCCTATTACAACTCAACAGGTATTAACTAGCATAAATTATGTCTTAGAATTCCTGTAGATACCAAATTCACTTATTTTAGTCCTCAAAGCACTTATAATTTAGATAAGGAGGCATGGTGCATATGAAATAATTTTGGAACCATATAAACATTTATAAGTAAGTGTTTTTAATCTGATAGTACAGCAAATATTCCTTGAGCTCTGGGAATGAGGACTATCTTTTGGCTTGTATAAGTGAGCATATATAGTTAAAAGAAAGCTTAAGTTTTCAAAACTGAAGAGGAATTAAAGAAGTAGAAGAAACCAAGAAACTGAAGTAATCCTGAAAGGTGACTTAGGTTCAGCATCTGCGGGAAAATGAGGTGAGAGAGTTCAGAGTCAAAAACACATCACAGAGGGAAGACCATCATGTGAGTGGCTGGAGGGTAAGTGTGTGCTCATGGTTTAAGTAGTAAGAGTTACATTTCAAGTCAAGGTGAAGGAAGAATTTTTTTAGTATCTGAAATCCTTCTCCAGGACAATGGTCCTCAAAATGTATTTGTCAGGCACCTGTTGGCAGGTGGCACTGTACCAACCCTGTACAAACCCAGCTTGATCCAGTTAACACTTGAGGCTGAGTCCCACGACCTCAGAAATTTCCACAAACCAGGATATGTCAAGGCTTTCTCCTCCAAATCCCTTCTCTAACTCCAGGAGTCCAAAAACACAATGATCAAGACAAAGCAGAGGAAAATGTAAACCTTCTACATCAATAGGGTAGATGCTAAAACCATGAGCAGCCCCATCTATGGCATGCTTAGAAGTGATTCAGGAAAGTATTATTCCCCCTTGGCATTTCTTAGTGATTTCATACAGCTTTAAAAATGAGGTCTCTCTGCCTGTTTTCCACAATTTCACAATACAGAGGAGAGAAACATTCAACTCTTTTGCAAAGTGGAAAAGGAATATGCTTACGCTTCTTCCCATTCAACAATAACTTAGAGGCAGCTAATGAAATCTTTCCCACCCTATCCACTAGGCAGGGTATATCCGTGGAAAAGTTACACTCAATTTATGGCTTTTCAGACAGCTAAGCGAGGGGTGAAAATGGTTTAATAATGGGAGTTACCATAAAACTTATAGAATTTGCTACAGTGAACACCATAATGGAGTGTTTGTCTAAATCAAATATTCGCTGACTTTTTTGAAGATAAATGATGTACACTATATCGCATTTCCCCCCAAAAGTGCTGAGAGCATTTTCGTACAACAGCAATTATTCTCTCTTTCTTCAGAATACCAGTTAGACTGCCTACAGCAAGCAACCACTACTTCACCCAGAAATATCTCTCTCGCTTGCTTGCTCTCTCTCTCTCTCTCTCTCTCTCTCTCTCTCTCTCTCTCTCTCACACACACACACACACACACACACACACACACACACTGCATGACCCAATATCCCAACCTAGCACTGGCAAGTAACATGATCAAATTAGTACATTCTTACAAGACCTTCAAGGACAGCAGACATCTTATCTAACAGAGAAGCCAAGGGCATGCCAAAGAACAAACCAATCTAGCCCTGTGTGACCTTGAGATAATCTAACTACTCACTGACTTAGCCTTTGCATCTGTAGTTCAAGGAATTGTATCACTGTGTCTCTAAGTTCTGAGGCTTCCAATATTCTATGACCCTAAATAAGAAGCTCCACAGTTTACTCCCTAATGAATCTGCACCAAAGTCCTTGATGGAGAATTTCATGAAGTTGGTAGTGGGATGGATTTCCTCTAAAACCTATCCTCTCCCCTCTCTCTCCCCTACTCTGGATTCTAGCTAATGGTGGGAGATGTGCTTTCAAGCTTGAAGACACTTATAAAAAGAGTAAGAATCCTTTCCCTTGTCCTTCCCGCTGCTAGTCAACTCGTAATTGTCCCCACAGGAAAGGTATCTGGAGAGGATTAATGAGTTAATCTTTGTGAAGTAACTTGCAGGGAGGAAATGAGACCCCTAGTGGTAAGGAGCATTGATACTGAACCAATTTCACACCAAAGAATAAAAGAAGAGAACTGTAAACAAAAGAGGGCAGAGGCAAAGCGGACCAATTCTGTTTTGCTTACTTTGGCAAGCAGGAAAACCCAACCAAAAAAGATAGGAAACTAATCAAAAAGACCACAACAAAGCACTTGAAAGTGCATAAGCTTTGAAAGAGGAAGTGGGAAAGGTAAGGAACAAGGTACCAGAAGCTGTGAAGGACAGAGGGATACCTGGGAGGCTGGGCTTTGATGGAAGCCATGTGAAAAAAACAACTTTGTGTTCCATTCTCCAAAGCCTTTGTAAATCTCTCCTTCAAAGAGCAATCTGCCGCCACAGACCAGCAATGCTCTAACTTGAAGCAAGGAAGGATATTTCTACGATGGATTCGTTACTCAAGTCTCAGGAGGAATTTCATGCCACTAGAAAACTTCCAGCCCTATTAGAACTGAGAAACTCCAGTCCTGTCTTCAGAAGAGGATGATTTTTCTTCTCTTCATAGCCGACACTTAATGCTTGGACAAAGTAGAGAAGAGAACAGAGGCATTTATCTACCAATTCAGACTAAAATACTGGCTTGTTTTCTGGAGATTTAGCAAGAGTCTAGGACCAGCATGGTTCCTCGCATGGGAGACTCAGCCTACCCTCTGCCTACCCCCCTCATCAGTATCCCTTCGATTGTTAAATGCCCCTACCAAGCTAAAGTTCTGGCCATTGATGCCATTACATTTATAGAGGACTGGGTGCTGGCCACACACTCAGAATCACCCTTCACAGCAGCCTCTGCTATTCCAGGCCCTTGTTTTGAAAAGCCTGTAAATCTCTTTTTGTCAGTGTATTTCATCTACTTATGGATGGTCCACAAAGAATTCCTAAGTAATTATATACTCCATGAAATGGCTAATATCTGTCAATCAGCTACAGTGTCTCTATAATGAGGTGAAAAAGAGTCAGTGTAGACGCATCAACATGTAAGCAGAGTTGGTCAATCTAATGACTGACTGTCCCCTTTACAGGACACGCACTGAAGTACTGGTGGTATTAAGGGTTGGAGGACACAGAGCATAAACCCAAGTGCCCCCATCTCGACTTCTAACTTTGTAACCTCAGAGAGGTTATTTCATCATATTGACATGAGGTTCTCATCTACAAGTGGCAATTATAATATTTACCTCATGGACTTGTGAAAAAAAAAGGATTAGGCAAGAAAAGCACTTAGCACAGTGACTTGAACTTACTATTCATTTTTATTTGGATTTAGCTTTTTAAATTTTATTGCTTGTTACTATGAAAATTTAGTTAAAATCTTAATACAACTGTCCTTATTTTTTCATATTCCCTTCTAATTTTTACCTAATAGATCCATATTTATGTGTGCATATACTATATATAACACATTTATAACTATGCCATGGATATAACTTTTTGTTTTATATTTTAATTTAATGTATGCCATAAATCCTTTCCATCCTATTTCATGGTCTCCATAATTATGATCGCAATAAGACTTACGCGTTCATTGTTCATAAATTGGCACACCATAGGTTAATAAAAGGTGGCTCCACCAGGAATGCTGATTGTGTGTGTAAACAAACACTGAACTTGGAGCCTAAAGACTTGAATCCCCACTTCCGCTTTCTTTTTCTTTTTTTTAATAATAAATTTTATTTTTATATTCCCCCATACAATTGCAAAAGCCCCATTCTGACCCCAATCCCTCCCCTCCCGGCCCCCACCCCCCAAAAAGTGTCTCTGGTTCATAGTTTTTTGTTGATCTTGATTTTCACTTTCTTATAGTTATTCATTTTCCTGGTCCTTATTTAAGTTTTCTAGATTCCTGCTATGAGTGAGACCATCCGGTATTTTTCTTTTTCTTTCTGGCTTATTTTGTTGAACATGATCCCTTCCAGTGCCATCCATGTTGCTGCAAATTGCATGTGTTTATCTTTTTGGAATGCTGAGTAATATTCCATGGTATATTGTACCACATCTTCCTGATCCAGTCATCTATTTTTTGGGCATTTGGGCTGTTTCCAAAGCTTAGCAATTGTAAATAGTGCTGCTATAAACATAGGGGTGCAGGTTCTCTTTGGAATTAATGTGTTCTGTGTCCTTTGGGTAAATACCTAGGAGTGGAATTGCTGGATCCTATGGAAGCTCTATGTTTAGTAGGTCCAGAAATCTCCACACAGCTCTCCATAGTGGTTGGACCACTTTGCACTCCCACCAACAGTGTAAAAGAGTTCCTTTTTCTCCACACCCTCGCCAACATTTGTTGTTGCTAGTTTTTTAATATGTGCCATTCTCACTGGTGTAAGATGGTATCTCATGGTAGTTTTGATTTGCATTTCCCTGATTACAAGTGATGTTGAACATTTTTTCATATGTCTGTTGGCCATTTGCATTTCCTCTTCAGAGAAGTTTCTTTTTAGCTCTTCTGCCCATTTTTTGACTGGGTTATTTACTTTGTTGTTGCTGAGTCTCATCAGCTCTTTGCAGATTTTTGTGATCAGTCTTTTATCATTAGTGTTGGGTGCAAAAATGTTCTCCCAGTTGGTGGGGTTCTCTTGTTTTTGTTATTCTCTTTTGCTATGCAGAAGCTCTTTAATTTGATGTAGTCCCAGCTGTTTATCTTTGCCTCACTATCACTGCTTTGTGATGTGTCTGTAAAGATGTCTTTGATATGCAAATCACGTAGTGTTTTGCCTATATTTCCTTCTATGTATTTTATGGTTTCAGGTCTTATGTCTAGTTCTTTAATCCATTTTGAGTTGATTTTTGTGTATGGTGTGAGGTAGTGGTCAAGCTTCATTCTTTTGCATGTAGCGACCCAGTTTTCCCAGCACCATTTATTGAACAAACTTTCTTTGCTCCAATGCATAGTCTTTGCTCCTTTGTCAAGAGATTAGTTGACCATAAATCTGTGGTTTATTTCTGGATTTTCTATTCGATTCCATTGGTCTGTATGTCTGTTCTTGTTCCAATACCATGCAGTTTTGATGATTATGGCTTTGTAGTATAGTTTGAAGTCTGGGGGTGTGATGCCTCCATTTCTTCTTTTTTTTTCAGGAGAGCTTGGCTATTCGGGTTTTTGGTGATTCCATATGAATTTCATCAATAATTGTTCTATTTCTTTGAAGAATGACATTGAAATTTTGATTGGAATAGCATTGAATCTGTATATTGCTTTTGGTAGGATGGCCATTTTAATAATGTTTATTCTTCCAATCCATGAGCAGGGGATGTCTTTCCATTTCTTTGTGTCTTCTTCTATTTCTTTTAACAGTGTTTTTAGTTTCTTTGTATAGGTCCTTTACCTCTTTTGTTAGATTTATTCCCAATAATATTTGATTTTTTTGTTTCGATAATAAAAGGGGGGGTTTTTTTGATTTCTTCTTCTTCAGATTTATTGTTTGTGTATAGGAAGGCTACTGACTTTTGCGTGTTGATTTTGTATCCTGCCACTTTACTGAATTGATTGATGAGTTGAATTAGTTTTTCTGTGGAGTTTTGGGTTCTCTATGTATTATTATCATATCATCTGCAAATAGTGATAGTTTGACTTCTTCTTTTCCTATTTGGATTCCTTGGATGTCTTTCTCTTGTCTTATTGCTCTGGCTAGGACTTCCAGTATTATTTTGAAAAGCAGTGGTGAGAGTGGACATCCTTGTCTTGTTCCAGATCTTAATGGAATTGCTTTCAGCTTTTCCACTGAGGATGATACTGGCTGTTGGCTTGTCATAGATGGCCTTTATGATGTTGAGGTATGTTCCTTGTATCCCAAGAATTTCAAGGGTTATCATGAATGGGTGTTGCACTTTGTCGAAAGTTTCTCAGCATCGATTGATATTATCATTGGTTTTTATATTCTTTTTTTTGATGTGTTGATTGATTTTTGGATGTTAAACCATCCTTGTGTCCCTGGAATGAATCCTACTTGGTCGTGGTGAATTATCTTATGGATACATTGTTGGATTCTGATAGCTAAAATTTTTTGAGGATTTTTTCATCAGTGTTCATTAGGGAGATTGGCCTGTAGTTTTTTTTTTTGTGTTGTCCTTATTCGGTTTTGGTATTAGTGTAATATTGGCTTCATAGAACGTGTTTGGTATTGTCCCTTCCTTCTCAATTTTTTGGAAGAGTTGTGAAGGATAGGCACTAATTCATCTCTGAATGTTTGGTAGAATTCATTTGTAAATCCATCAGGTCCTGGGCTTTTGTTTTTGGGAAGGTTTTTGATTACCATTTCAATTTCGCTGCTTGGAATTGGTCTGTTTAGGTGTTCTATTCTTCTTTATCTAGCTTTGGGTGATTGTAGAGTTGTAGGAATTTGTCCATATCCTCTAGATGTGTTGAACTTGTTTCCATATAACTGTTCATAGTAGTTACTAATTATTCTTTTGATTTCTGCTGTGTCCGTTGTGATTTCTCCTCTTTCATTTATGATCCTGTTTATTTGTGCTTTCTCCCTTTTTTCCTTTGTGAGCCTGGCTAGGGGTTTGTCTATTTTATTTTTTTTCAAAGAACCAGCTCTTGGTTTCATTGATCTTTTGGATTGTTTTTTCAGTTTCAATTTCATTTATTTCTGCTTTGGTTTTTATTATTTCTTTCTTCTACTGGTTTTGGGGTTTTTGTTGCTCTTTTTCTAGATCTCTGAGCTTCAAGATTAGGTTGTTTCTTTGAGTTTTTCTTTTTTTTTGATGTGAGCTTCTATGGCTATATATTTTCCTCTTATTGCTGCTTTTGCTGCATCCCATACATTTAGGATATTGGTGTCCTCCTTGTCATTCCATTCAAAGAATTTTTTAATTTCTTCTTTGATCTCCTCGTTAGTCCAGTGGTCTTCCAGTAGTGTTGGTTTTTAATCTCCATGAGGTAGGAAGTTCCTTGCCTTCTTTTTATGGTTTATTTCTAGTTTGATGCCTTCATGGTCAGAAAATATGGTTGGTATGATTTCAATCTTGGTGTATCTGTTGATGTTTGTCTTGTGCCCCAGTATGTGATCGATCCTGGAGAATGACCCATGTGCGCTTGAGAAAAATGTTTACTCCGTTTTTGGGGGTTTAGTGTTCTATAGATGTCTGTTAAGCCCAAATGCTCTAGGTCCTTATTTAGAGCTTTAGTTTCTTTACTTATTTTTTGTCTTGTTGATCTATCCAATGTTGATAGTGGTGTGTTGAAGTCTCCCACTACGTATGTGTTTTCTCTGATGTCTGTTTTCAGAGAGGACAACAGTTGTCTGATATATTTTGGTGCTCCTTCGTTTGGTGAGTATATGTTAATGAGTGTTATTTCTTCTTGAAGTATTGTCCCCTTGATCATAATGTAGTGACCATTTGGGTCTCTTTTTATTTTTTTGAGTTTTGAAGTCTGTTTTATCTGATATAAGTATAGCTGTTCCTGCTTTCTTTTTTGGTCCATTTGCTTGTAGGATTGTTTTCCATCCTTTAACTTTGAGCCTATTTTTATCTTTTGTAGCTAAATGTGTTTCCTGGAGACAGCAAAAGGTTGGGTTTTGTTTCTTAATCCAGGCTGCAACTCTGTGTCTTTTTATTGACGAGTTTAGTCCATTTACATTTAGAGTTAATATTGATATGTTAGCATCTGTATTTGCCATTGTGTTTGTCTTTCCTTTGATTTTATTTATTTATTCTTTTAATAACTTTTTTTTTGGTTCTTCTTTCGTTGTTATTCGTCCTCTGAGGTTCTGGTTTTAGGATTCCTTGTAGTATTTTTTGGAGTGGGGGTTTAGTCGCAATGAAATTCCGGAGTTTCTCTTTGTCTGGGAAGGTCCTTATTCTTTCTTCAAAAGGAAGGAGAGCTTTGCGGGATAGAGTATTCTTGGTTGGCATCTGTTTTCTTGGAGTCTGTTGACTATGTCCCTCCACTCTCTCCTTGCCCGTAGTGTTTCTTCAGAGAAGTCTGATGTCAGCCTGATTGGTTTTCCTTTGAATGTTATTGTTTCTTCCCTCTTGTCAGCTTCATTATTTTTCCTTGTCCTGGATTCTTGGGAGCTTTACTATTATGTGTCTTGCTGTATTTTTCCTTTCGTCATGGAAGTTGGTGTTCTTCTTGCTTCTTGTATATCAACTTTCAGCTCCTTCTTCGCATTTGGGAAGTTCTCTTCAATTATCTCCTGGAATATTTCTCTGTTCCTACATCTCTCTCCTTTCCTTCTGGAATTCCTGTAACTCTTATATTGTTCCTCATGGAGTCAGATAGTTCCCAAAGTCTTTCTTCGTTCTTTTTCCTTCGTACTTCTCTTTCCTTTTCTGTTTTGGTTCTTTTTATTTCTGTGTCTTCAAGAGTACTTATTCGTTCTTCCATTTCATCTATTCTGCTTTCATTGCTTTTCCCAGAGTTCTTTAGTTCCTCCATTAATTCTTTGATCTCTTGCATTTCTTTTACTTCCCTCTTTTGGGACTCAATTTCATTCTTCTGACCATTGTTTTCCCTCTTTAGGGACTCAATTTCCTTCTTCTGATCATTGTTTTCCTTTATGACTTCTGTCACTTTTTTAATCATGGCAATTTTAAATTCTCTCTCTGGAAGGCTCAGAAGTTCTTCCAAATTACTGTCGTTGCAATCTGGAGGGTGGTTTTCTTTTGTGGTGTGCTTCTTTCCTGAGGAGTTGTTAGGTTGCGTGTGGTTCTTCTACTCCCTACTGTCTGTTTTCTAATTTGTCGTATGCTTGGGACACTGTGTTGCTCGGACTGGCTGGCATCTTGGGTGAACTTCTCCGCTCCCCTCTGGCTCCTCCAGGAACCATCTCTGGCTTCTGGGGGAGCTTTCTGCTGGTTTTAGGCAGTCTTTACTGAAGAAATGTCCCTGTTCTAAAATGGCAAAGCGGGACGCAGTCCCTGCACATCCGGTCTCAGGCACACTCTTCTGCGTGCTCGGTCTGCCCCGGACGTGGGTGCCTGTTCCCTCTGTGGGCTCAGACTGCTGGTTGGAAGGGGCCTGGCGTGGGCTAACTTCCCAGCTGGCCACTGGGTCCTCCAGAAGCCTTCTGCCTTTTCAAGAAGTCTTTTCTTAAGAAATTTCCGTTCTATATGGTGTTAGTGACTTTTTTTCTGGTCGCTAGGTGGCACCAGTGATCTCTCCTATTGTCCTTGGGGGGCTGTTTTTCACCCCCCCACCCCCGTGGGACAGGGACAGAGCGAGAATGGTAGTAAACCTCAACGGCTTTGGGGTGCTGTGTCTGCCTTGTGCCCCACAAGGAACCCACGCCCGAATTTCGTGCCCCGGGTCTCAGTTCCAAAGCCCTCAGGTCCAGGACGCGGGCTGTAGCCCAGTTCAGTGGCGCGGGAATGGCGCCTTTTGCACCTGTTCCCATGCCTGGGCGCCTGGTTCCTGCTTACTCAGTGAGGGACTTTCACCCCCATGAGGGCCTCCGCGCGTCTCCCGCAAGCCTAGATAGCAGGCGCGGGGACCTGGGCAGCCGCGATCCTGATCCGCGTTTGCTTTTCAAGCGCGCCAAGCACGCCGCTTTTCCATGCAAGCTTACCAGCCGGCCCGGGCTGTGTGCAGGTCTCCTCCAGAGTCTCTTTGTTCTCCAGTGGCGCCCGGAGCCGTTCGCTCACTGCCGCGGCGAATCCTGCAGGGTTCTCCACAGCTCCCGTTCACGGGGTGTGGTAGCTGCAATAGTTCCTTTTCCACTCACAGTCCCGCTTGCTGCGTAGTTTGTTCTTGATGGTCGTTTTAGTTTATTGTTTTCCTCCTCTCTGCTGGTCGGAGAGTGCCGACTCTGTGGGTGGGGGAGGGGAGCAGGGTTCTGCACTTTCCTCCCTTCTGGTCCTCTTTTATGGCCACTTTCTTCTTCGGGTAGTTTGCTGGAGTCACCCGTTTATCTTCCGTGTCCAGTTCTCACTGGGACCTGCCGCTTTTCCTCCCTATTCACTTTTTTAATGGGAGATCTTACTCGCAGCGTCTCCTCGCCGCCATGTTGCTCCGCAAAAAATCCCACTTCCGCTTTCAAAGTACACTCATGTTCAAGTGCTTTTGTTGTGGTTCTTTTTAACTGGCGTCCCATCTTTTTTAAGCTGGGTTCCCTTGTTTTACAAACTAAGCAAAACTTTTCAAACTCAACCATTCACTCAACTGTGCAACCTTAAAAGACCATGCCTTCTCTCTAAGCCTGTTTCCTCACTTATAAGAAGGAAAACTAAAATTGTTGTGAAGATGAAATGAGTAATAGCTGTGAAAAGCATTTGCAAACTATGAATCAATACACCTCTGTATATGAAAAAATACATCAATGTATTTTATAACTTTTTCTTTAAATGATTTCCTCAGTATCATTCCCAAGGGTGAATTATTACACCTGAAAGTGTTCATTTTTATGACTTGTGGTAGGTTGACTAAATTGCTTAAATTGAAAACAAACGGGTAAAGGTATGACCAACCCATGACACCAGCACTTGGAACAACTACATGCCAAATGCAGAAATATGTGGGTATGTGCTTAAAGCACATGGACATGTGAATGGGACTTATACATGTTCATATACGACTTATATATACTATATAATATATAATGTGTAAGATATATAATAAGTAGTACTGATAACATATAACACAATATATAAAATATACAACATATATACTGTATAATAATATATAATGGTTGTTTTGAGGAGTGTTGAGCGTGACACTAGAGAGTTAGAGATGGAAACAGTAAGGGATATAAAACTTTCTATTTATTCTTATTTTACCAGCACTATTAATTGCCCCTCAAAGTCATAGCAGTAAAGAAATATGGGGAAACCAGCCTTGGCCCTCCATGAAGAAATGTCTTTGAATGCGAAGTGAAGGCATGCACACTTGCTTGGCACATGGCCATCCTCCCCCATCTGCAGTACTTCTGCACTGGAGCCCCACCAGCCCCCACGAGAGAGAAGGGAAAGGAGAAATTTCTGAGGACAAGCTTTGGAGCAGAGATCCTTAGACAAACAGAAATGAAGAAAAATGAGCTGTGTCAGCCAAGCCCATCTGTGGCCAGAAATACTGCTGCTAAATGCACGTCTTTGTAAATACCTTTTCATCTTTTTTCTAAGATCTCCCCTCTCTTAGTCAAAACTCTATTGAAAACATTCTTTTTTTTTTATTTTTATATTCCCCATACAATTGCAACCCTGGATTTTGACCCCAACCCCTCCTTTCCCCGCCCCCCAAAGTGTCTCTGGTTCACAGTTGTTGTTGATTTTGAATTTTCTTTCTTTTATAGTTATTCTTTTCCCTGGTCCCTTATTTAAGTTTTCTAGATTCCTGCTATGAGTGAGACCATCCGGTATTTTTTTTCTTTCTGGCTTATTTCGCTGAGCATGATCCCTTCCAGCGCCATCCATGTTGCTGCAAATTGCATGTGTTTATCTTTCTTGAATGCTGAGTAATATTCCATGGTGTATATGTACCACATCTTCTTGATCCAGTCATCTATTTTTGGGCATTTGGGTTGTTTCCATAGCTTAGCTATTGTAAATAGTGCTGCTATAAACATAGGGGTGCAGGTGCTCTTTGGAATTAATGTTTCTGTGCCCTTTGGGTATAAATATCTAGGAGTGGAAAACATTCTTTCTCCTCTCAGGGGTGGGTAGCTAAGCGAGAAGGGCAGTGTCTTCCTTCTGTGGGGTCAGGTTGACCAAGTTAGTGTGCCCCTTGTGGAGCAGGACTTGCATGACAATATTCCACAGGGGCCCAGCCAGACATCAAGTGACGTTCAGAGGGTGTATGTCCCAGACCAGGGTCCCATTTGTGTTGACAACAGTAACTGACATACCCAGATCCACAGAAGGAGTTCACAGATCCTGGTTTGAATCATTCTATCACATGCCTACACTAAATCAAAGGGCAGAGCACAGCAACCTTCGACCTTCAGGTCAATCTTCTCAATTTGGGCTCATTTCTTTTTTTTTTTTTAAGATTTATTTATTTATGCATACAAGAACTGGGATACAGGCCAGAGGGTGTGGGGGGTCAGAGGATTCACCAGAGACAGAGTGGGGAGCATAACAGAGAGGTTGACTGAAATACACTGCTGAAGGGAGCAGCGGGTGAGACAGGAGAGGTCTGCTGCAACATGTGGGTTGCTCCCTGGCCAGAGATCGAAATCATGCTGCAGTGGTTGCAGACAGCTTCATAGGTTGTGTCTTAACCCTTGCCCTGGACCTCATTTCTTTACCTAGATTCACCCTTTTTTATTTACTTTGTGGAACTTGCTAGTTATTTAGGGCATCCTTCCAATTAAGAGGAAGATCCATGGATAGACAAGATAAAATGCACTGTGAATCTCAACTCTATTTGGGAAAGTTCAAGTGAATTCCTTAACTCTACCGGCCCTTGGTTTCCCCACTGTATAAAAGGAGATCATTTAAACCTTTCTGCTCAGATGCTCAAAGTCCCCGTAAACAGTTATACTACCAGACACATTTTCTAAACCCAGCACTTAGAGTCCAAGGATGCAGTGTCTTTTTTTATTACCACTTAAAAGATTTGCATGGTCTTACATATTAAGTAAATAGCATAATAACAGAATTGGGCTTTCATTGTTCTTTCCATGAAATCTCTAACTCAATTTAGTAGCATTGTGGATACAGGAGTCAAGCTCTGGTCTCAATTATGGAAACACAACTCTCAAATGAAGAAATATGACTCCCAAACCTACTTGGACTCCAGAACTCAACAGCCCAGAACATCATCTCAACATGTTTACAATTACAAAAAAAGGAGAGAAGATGAAAAAATGGCTCAGAAATTGATATTTTTTTCAGAGGACTACAGAAAAATCACAAGAAGAATGTTTATGACCAGTTTCCCATTCTAAACTGAAGATGATTTCAGTTCAGTGAAAAAGCTACCAAATCCTCAATCTCTACCTCTTTTTCTCTTCATCCCAAACATGAGTGTGTATATAAGGGGACACGATAATTATGTCAAGTTAAATCTGTGATCCACAGTCCATCCTCACAAGTCAATATTTGTAAACCATTTTCACATTATAGAAAACTCTTTGCTTCCCTCTTTTGGTTCTTCTCATATTATTAAAACATTTTACAATGGCTGCAGCAATCCTTATGTGATCAGGAGGAAAATGAAGTGCTCAAATATCACAGAAACTCTAAAGTTGCAGTCACCACCTCTCAGCTTTATAATACAAAAATTAAACCAATCAGGGTCTCCCTGGTGATGCAGGGGTTAAAGTCTCAGTGCTATCAAGCTATCCCGAGCCACTGCAGCTTGAGTTCAATTCCCAGCCAGGGAGCTACCTACTTGGGAGAGCAGACCTCTCCTGTCTCTCCCGCTGCTCCCCTCAGCAATGTATTTCAGTCAGTTTGCTTGCTCTGCTCCCCACTTTGTCTTTGGTGAATCCTCTCATCCCCCTGCACCACTGGCCTACAGCCCAGTTCTTGTATGCATAAATAAATAAATTTTAAAAAATAAAATAAACCAACCATCATTTGCTCCAGCCCCTGTATTGCATGTTTTTTATATTCAACTGGATGAAATCTAAAGTGCTACACCTAACAACTTTTCTTTCACTCTCAAGATGCTTTTAGAGCAGATGCTCTCCATCACATCCCTATGGGCACAGACTTCCACCCTCACATGGACTCCTAATTAATCAGGCCCAGAGAATAACAATCACCCCCAGGTTCTTTGGATCCTTTCCAAAGCCAAACCTGTGACATCAAGAACTGTAAACTCACCCACAGATGTAAGCTCATCTGTTAGATGAGAAAAAAGTAGTCAAAACAATTCAGGAGCATACCATAATATTTTTCTGTAGAGTAAACCATGGTTCATCAGCCTGAAAAAGAGCTTGTCAAAGGGTAACAAAAATAACTATCAAATTCTATACTTATCTTTATAATTAATAGCACCATAGCCAAATACAATCATTGCTCTACAAAATGATGAGGAAGTTCCAACAGATAAAGCAATTAAAGACACACTTTCATTACTGCTGTTGATTATTTCCTAGTACACAGGTGCCACTCGGATCACTAGCACTTCCTTCACTCTTCTCTCTCCTTCCTATCCTCTCTACATTCCCACGTGGGCAACATAGCAGAAACTCTCCTCTCAAGCACTCTAGCTCCTTTCTCATAGTCTCATAATATAGAATCCTAGAGTCTTTTAGTTGGGAAGGCTTAGTTGTCTTCTAACCCGAACTTAAAGACCTCTAAAATATGGTCACTCTGCTTTGTTTAATATTTCCTGCCAACTATTTTCATGGCAACCAATTCCACTGTTTTATAGCTCTCCTTGGTAGAAAAATATTCCTTGATTCAAAATTTCAAGGAGGCATTTTCTTGTAAGTTCCTCCAATCTCTCTTAATAGCTACCTTGACACAGAATAAGGCTACCTCTTTGTTGCGTGACAGGCCTCATGTAGACCTCTGAAAGTCACTGCTAAAGTCCCATTTCTTCAATTCTATTGGCTTGTCAATATGTAACTTCAAGATAGCTTTAGGAATGCAAAATACAGCATGATCAGGGTGCCATGCAAGTATTTTGTGCCAGTTCATTCTATGTCTACACATTGATCCAGGGTATGTCACATATGTAAAATTCTAGGATTGATTCATCTAAAATAAAGGAGAATTTTTTTTCTATAGAGAAGTCTACCTTACTCTACCTACCAATTAAAAATGTTAAGAAATCTATAAATATGTTATCTATAAATATGATAACATTTCATGGAAATATGCCCATGTGCACACACACATACCCACACACACACGAGTGAATTAAAACTGGCAAAAGAATATAAGTAAGGTCGACAGAGTATACAAATGACAATTTTCTGGTTTTAATATTATTCTGTAGTTATACAGGATGTTACCGCTGGAGAAATTTGGTGAAAAGGTAACTGAGATCTTTCTGGTTTGTAAATTTCTGTACATCTTATTGATTCAAATTAAAAAGTTAAAAGAATTATTGAGTAGTCCAGAAAGATCCTAAGACCTCCTTGATGTTCTTGGTATTTCTAGTACACCGTTAACTCACAAAAGGCTTGTATCTTTGTTGTGTGTTATTTACATCTGGTATCCCAGGCCTTCCTATCTGTCCTTGTATACTTGAACTTTTAGAAAAATACAAATCTTTGATTTATCTCTTTTAAATTTTTATGTTGGTTTTAAACTCCTTGTTCTGGCCTGTCAAGATTTCTCAAATCATGATTTTATTATCAAGGAATTAAATATCCCATTTTGACCATCCATCATCTCAGAATAAAAAAAGAGAATTATGTCTTGTATCTTCATCAAGGCCAAGGGAATCAGGTTGGCATGGGTCCATTAATCAGCCCTCTTCATAAACATTCACTGACTAAAAGTAAAAAGCCACTTCGAAGGATATCATCTCCCAACTCTCCCTTCTGCATTTTCCACAAGGATATCACAGTTCATTTTCTAAAGCATGTCAACATAGTCCTACGGCTTTATAGCATTTTCCATACCTACCAATCTAGAAAGTCCATTTATTTTTAAAAACATGAGCTCAAAAGCCATAAAGGATAAAGACAATAAATTTGACTACATATTTTTAAACAATATGACAAAATAAAAACTATAAGCAAAATAGAGAAAAAAATCACAAAATGGAAAAACATTTGCATCGTGTCAAACAAAATACAATTTTCTTCATTTACAAATATATTCAAGTCAATAATAAAATGTTAAGCATTAAAATGTTCATTTTAGGAAAGACATCCCCTGCTCATGGTTGGAAGAATAACTTAAAATGGCCATCCTACCAAAAGCAATATACAGATTCAATGCTATCCAATCAAAATCTCAATGGCATTCTTCAAAGAAATAGAACAATTATTGATTAAATTCATATGGAATCACCAAAAACCCCGAATAGCCAAAGCTCTACTGAAAAAAAAAGAAGGAAATGGAGGCATCACACTCCCAGACTTCAACTATACTACAAAGCCATAATCATCAAAACTGCATGGTATGGAACAAGAACAGACACACAGACCAATGGAATCGAATAGAAAATCCAGAAATAAACCCACAGATTTATGGTCAACTAATCTTTGACAAAGGAGCAAAGACTATGCATTGGGCAAAGAAAGTTTTGTTCAATAAATGGTGCTGGGAAAACTGGGTCGCTACATGCAAAAGAATGAAGCTTGACCACTACCTCACACCATACACAAAATCAACTCTCAAAATGGATTAAAGAACTAGACATAAGACCTGAAACCATAAAATACATAGAAGGAAATATAGGCGAAAAACTACGGGATCTGCACATCAAGACATCTTTACGGACACATCACCCAGCAGTGATAGTGAAGGCAAAGATAAACAGCTGGGACTAATCAAATTAAGAGCTTCTGCACAGCAGGACATAATACAAAACAAAGAGAAACCCCCCAACTGGGAGAACATTTTTGCACCCAACACTAATGATAAAGGACTGATCACAAAAATCTGCAAAGAGCTGATGAGACTCAGCAACAACAAAGAAAATAATCCAGTCAAAAAATGGGCAGAAGAGCTAAAGAAAACTTCTCTGAAGAGGAAATGCAAATGGCAACAGACATATGAAAAAATGTTCAACATCACTTGTAATCAGGGAAATGCAAATCAAACTACCATGAGATACATCTCACACAGTGAGAATGGCACATATTAAAAAAAACTAGCAACAACAAATGTTGGCGAGGATGTGGAGAAAAGGAATCTTCTGCACTGTTGGTGGGAGTGCAAACTGGTCCAACCACTATGGAGAGCTGTGTGGAGATTTCTGGACCTACTAACATAGAGCTTCCATATGATCCAGCAATTCCACTCCTAGGTATTTACCAAAGGACACAGAAAACATCAATTCCAAAGAGCACCTGCACCCCTATGTTTATAGCAGCACTGTTTACAATAGCTAAGCTTTGGAAACAACCAAATGCCCAATAGTAGATGACTGGATCAAGAAGATGTGGTACATATATACCATGGAATATTACTCAGCATTCAAAAAAGATAAACACATGCAATTTGCAGCAACATGGATGGCACTGGAAGGGATCATGCTCAGCGAATAAGCCAAAAAGAAAAGAAAAATACCGGATGGTCTCACTCATAGCAGGAATCTAGAAAACTTAAATAAGGACCAGGAAAATGATATAAGAAAGTGAAAATCAAAATCAACAAAAAACTATGAACCAGAGACACTTTTTGGGGGGGGGGGCGGGAGGGAGAAGGATTGTCAGAATGGGCATTTGCAATTGTAATGGGGGAATATAAATAAATTTATATTTAAAAAAAAAAAAAAGACTTGAACATGTGAATGAACTAAATAAAACAGAAGTTTCAGACTATAAGACCAAGTTATTGGTTACTAGAAGGAAGAGATAAGGAGGATTTGTAAATCAGATAAAGGGGTCAATTGTAAGTCACAGATAAATTGAATTTTTGGTAACTTAATGTGGTATATACAGATACTGGAAATAATGCACTCTGAAACTTGAATATTGCAATGTCACTTAAATAAAAATAATTTTTTAGAAACTAAAAAAAAAAAAATGTTCATTTTAAAAATGAACAATGTAATGACAAATTAGGTAAAAGGAAAATATGAATGGGAACATAAAGCTAAAACAATGCTTAGCTTACAAATAAGTAAATACAAATCAAAACACACAAACATGATTTTCTCTCTATTAGACTGGTAATTTTTTCCAAGAGAAAACTATGTAACCTATTAAAACTGTGCCTCAAAAGAGATGGTAAAAGTTGTCAGGTAGAAGGGAAATGAGAACAGAATGAAATTTGGAGGCCAGATAGTACAAAATCAAGGTGTCAGCAGAAATACACACTTTCCAAAGGCTCTGGGGAGAAATCCTTCCTTGCCTCATCCAGATTCTGGTGGCTCTAGGCATTCCTGACTGAGTTACTGCAATATTTGAAAGGGGCGTTTTTGTCAGTGATATAGAAAAAGCATTCTCATGTCTTACTTGTATGAGAAAAAAACAATAGAACCATATTTGGGGGCACTTGACAATATTAGAATGCATAAGTACAATTTTGACTAAGTAACTCTAGCTAGGAATTTATTTTTTGGATAGACTCAGAAACATATAAAAGTTATGAGTACAACATTGTTTATTGCATCATTGCTAAAAATAGCAAAACAACATGAATAATATCAATATTTGAAAAAATAGGTATGGAACAGTAAATGATATAAAGGAAAACTATGCAGCTACTAAAAATAAATGAGATATCTCTGGGTGTTGACATGAAAAGAACTCCAATATGTAGAATTAAATTTTTTTATGGTTAAGTACAAGTATACTTGCAGAAGGAGAGAGAACAATCTTTTTACATGTCAATTTTCTTTCCCTGAAGAATACAAGAATCCTTTTAGAAAGCCTTGATTGATGAGAGAGGGGAACTCAGTTATCTTGCACGGGGATTATGAGTCACTTTTGCTTTCTTCTAGATAATTTTCTATATTTAAATTATTTAATAGCATTCTTTAATAGCAGAAATAAAATCACACAAAATCTATTTGGTGTATTTGATAATTTGAACCTCTTTAGGCCCTTGACAGCCACTGTTTCCCTCCTAAAAAAATTTATATTCTAAACACCTAAGGAAGCAGTCTAGATTTTTGCCGGAAATCAGTGCCAAGTTAACCAACTTTAATTTTCAGGAGCTGCCTAATTCTGATTAAAAAAAAAAAAAACTAAGACTTTATTACTAAGCTGCATGTCACTATGATTTCTCAGCACACCATCAACAGTTTTGTAATGTCAGCAACAAATTCTTTCAATACAATAATGTCTCTGACACTTTGGGGGCTTCAAATCCTCTGAGAATCTGACAGATATCACAAACCGTCATATTCCCCTCCCACCTCCACCATACTAAAATATGCACACTGACAGAAATATCTGTGTCTAATTCCAGAGGGTTCACAGACCCACTGAAGTCCATCCATGGAGGTATTTCCTGTTTTAGAAGTTTCCCACATACAAGGGTCACGTGGAAATCTTGTCAAATTCAGGCCCTGGTCCAGAACACCAGTCTCTGGAGGACCCAATAATTCCTGATTCTAAGAAATTCCTGGAGAATTGTCATGCTGCTGATCTGCAGGCCACACCTCGGGGACCACCACTGGAGGCTCTAACGCCGCTGGCCCCGAAGAAGTGAATATACCCGGCTCACCTGGCTCTCACCTCACCTTTAACCTTTCTGACCAACCCTCCACGACTTGACCACACTACTCAATGGCAGGCCACATGGCGAGTTCTGGTGTTGTCTGGCCCAACACCTCGCCATCCTTACTCCTTTTCAAGATCCATGAATACCTCATTAGCTACTTTTCTTGTTCTCAGCATTTTTTCTCAGGCACTACTCTATTTTCCTCATTACCTCTCCTGACACTTCTCACACACCATTCTAAGGCATTTACATTTTCTGTGAATTTATCTCTAGATTATATATGTTTTGGGGTGAGAGGGGTATATTTTCCACCAGGACTCATTAGAGAGCTTCATGCATAGTCCTATTCTATCTTCATGGGAATAATTTTTTAACTTGAACTGGTTGTCCTTTCAGTCTCAGGCCTCATGCTTATGTAGCCTTTCCTCTTGAATCGTACTTTTCAAAATCTACACCATGTGCACAGCTGGTGCTGAGGTCCACGCCTTGGAGGGGCCAGACTTGCAGGCATCCCAAAGGCATTTTCCCCAGGCATATTTCACTCCCAGGCTCCCTCTCTTTGGTACCCCTATGTTTATTGCATCACTATTTACAACAGGTAAAAACTGGAAACAACCCAGATGCCCCAAAATAGATGACTGGATCAAGAAGACGTGGTATATATACACAGTGGAATATTACTCAGCAATAAAAAAGACAAACTCATGCCATTTGCAGTAATATGGATGGAGCTAGAAGGGATTATGCTGAAATAAGTCAGAAGGAAAAAGAAAAATATCAGATGGTTTCACTTATAGCAGGAATATAGAGAAACCAAATAAGACATCAGGATAAGAAAATAATAACAGTACAAAACACAACAAAGCAAAAACAGACAATTATAAACCAGAGACATCCTGCAGGGGAGGAGGAGGGAGAGGGATCAGAGGGAGGGAGGGAGGAGCACAGGGGACTGAGGTGATGGTGCACGGGTGCCTTGGGGAAGGAAACTCTGTGGGGACTACACCTGGGGGGTGGGGGGAAGCAAATATTGTTTAAAAATGAGCAATGATGTAAAAATTTTTAATTTATTTATAAAAATAAAAAATTTAAAAAATAATGGAGAGATGTGATGTTCATGGACTGAAAAACTCAATTTGTAAAAAAAAAAGAGCTAAGCGAATCCTGAGCTCCTGCATTGCCTTCTCTCTCTTCTTAGGAATGAGCCTGTCCTTAATGGGGATGGATCACCAACTGATTGTGAAGAACTGGGGGGAGATGTCAGACTAACGTGACTTTTTGCCATCTGTCCTGCTGATGGTGCGATGATCTGCTTGAGGACTGCAACTCCCGATCCTCTGGTGCCCATAGAAGGCCCTATGGGAAATGCTTCAAAGTAAGGTGGCCCTCACCTACACGTAGGAAAAAAAGGACGTAGGGAGGCATTGGGAGGAACTTGCCAACCAGCTGGCAGAGTGCATGGATCTAGGACATCAGCAGAGCCCCCGAGTCTGCTACATCCCTCAGTCTAAAGACATGCCCAAGGGCCATTCTTCATCAGGGTCTGTGCTGGTTTCTTCTTTTTTTTTTTCTTTTTTTTAAGATTTATTTATTTATTTATACAAGCACCGGGTACAGTCAGAAGCGCGGGAGGGTAAGAGAATTCACGAGAGCCAGAGCGGGGAGCAGAGCAGGCAGAAGGACGAAGTACACTGCTGAGGGGAGCAGCGGGCAGCAGGAGAGGTCTGTGCGCCATGCGGGATCCTCCCTCAGTGGCCGGGGAGCAGCCGGGGATCGAACCGGTGCCACGGAGGCTGCGGGCAGCTTCGCAACCCAGCGCTCAACCGCTGCGCCACCGGGGAGGCCCAAGTGCTGGTTTCTTCTTGCTCCAACAGCAATTACTACAAACTTAGAGGTTTAAACCAACACAGATTTATTATCTTACAGCGCCAGAAGTTAGACATATGAGATCAAGGTGTCCACGGGACGGCCTCCCCTCTGGAGACTTCAGGGAATCCATGCACTTGCCTCTCCAGCCGCTAGAGGCCTGCACAGCCATTCTCAGGCCCAGGGCCCTGCTCTACCACATCTTCACAACAGAGGCCCCAGGCTGGGAGAGCAGAGCTGCTTGGGACAGGCTGCTCTTTACACAGAAAGGAAAGGACTGGCAACAACCACACACGGGCTCTCAGAGCTGCTGGACACATCACACCCCCTCTGCACACACTGATGAAGCCAGTGACGCGACCAAGTCCGGCAGTGACCAGTTCATTTCTCCCTGGAGTGTGGGGTGGGGCACAGAGCAAGGACATTCTCACAAAGGGAAGGGGAGCAAGGACCATGATACAAGCTTCCATCATGTATTAGTTTGCTCAGGAGCCCATGACAAATACCCAGCCTGCGTAGCTTAAACAACAGGTCTTTGTTGTCTCACAGTTCTGGAGACTGGCTGTCCGAGGACACCGGCTCATGGCGAGGGGGCTGGTTTCCACTGGAGACTCTCTCACTCCTGCCACCTTCTCACTGTATCCTGACGTGCTCTTTTCTCTGCTTGTCTTTTTGTGTGTCCAAATCTCTTCATCTATAAGGATTAGGGCTCTCCCTAACAGCGTCGTTTTAGCTTGATCACCTTTTGAAGCACCCTCTTTCCAAACACCGTCACATCTGAGGTACTGGGGGTCAGGGCTTCAACAATAATTTGGGGAGAGTGTATGACACACCACAAGCACCAGGGGTGTTCAGAGGAGGGAAGAGAACAATCTTCCAGGGAAGGCCTCTGCAGAAGAGGCTGAGGAACGCAGGCCCAGCGCTAGGTGTGGGTAACAAGTGGAAGGAAAAGGAGGTCATTGCAGGCCAGGGAGATAACCTGCCCAGAGTTCCAGAGCAGAAGGAAATAAGACAGGCTTGTGCACTAATGAGGAATTTAAGACCAAAGAATAAAATTGTGTGGCTGAAGGGGAGGGAAGCAGATCTACAAAAACTCCAAAAACCTGACGAAAGAGTTTAGCTGCAAAATGAGGAATTTTGAGAAGGGGGTGGCAGGGATGAAGCTGGTAATTTGGGAAGATCTCACTAGAACCGGCGAAATCCTGACACAGGGAAACAATGATACTTTTTCAGGAGAAAACAAGCAAATAACAAAAACAAAAGCAGCGAAGTCCTGACCCCCATCTGCCCAGATTATCCTAAAACCATTTCCCCCGTCTCTTGCGGATATGAATTCAAATTTAATGAATTTTGGTCTCTCCAGAGATTTGAAATCATTGCAAAAAGGTTGCCTGTGAGCTCTGAATTCTGCATAATATCATTATTATTGTTGTAGGTTTTTATTAAGAGGAAAAATTCAAACCAGAGGGGAGAAATACGAGGGTTTATATCTACCCCCCCAAAAAAAAAAAAAAAAATCAGAAAAACAAATGATTTATATTTTCCTGTGCCAAACACCCCCCTAGTATCACCATCCTAACCTCCTGTTGATGAGCAATCTCTGTTTAATTTAAATTGAGAGCCAACTGCATGCAC
Organism: Talpa occidentalis; assembly: GCF_014898055.3. Lineage (NCBI taxonomy): Eukaryota > Metazoa > Chordata > Mammalia > Eulipotyphla > Talpidae > Talpa > Talpa occidentalis. Next base: position 17,065,281 of record NW_023601322.1, read on the forward strand.
AAGAAAAATAAAACCAGTCTAATTCTGTTCCCTGACAACGCCCGCTGTTCTCAATGGTGCACAATTGATGTTAAAAATAATAATGATAATAGTAATTATTCCTGCATGTCATGCTCAATACGGGTCACACCACCATCCAGAATGAAATAATAAGCAGAGTCACGACCCTGTACTGAAACAGGCAATCATCAGAAAAGCTGCTTTGAGCCAGAAGAACAGAATAGAATATGGTCCCCACTGCAGAGCCCTGCCAGGCCCTGCCAGGAGCTGCCTGCTGACAGCCATGGAAGGAAAGAGGGGGTGAAGGGAGGCAGCTGCTGTGAGGTCTCCACCCCATGCCCCTCGCAGGGTGAGAGGCATTAAATGGCTAAGCCACAGGAGCACCCAGGGCACCCCTGTCTCCCCAAGGCTGCCAGATGATAGTGAGAAGCTCAGCCCCTCTCTTGGAAGGCTGTGGCTTCCAAGTGTCAGAAATTAAGTCAGTCCCTCCCAGGATGGCTTTGGAAGGTGGTTCCTCTAAGAGTGTGCCACACCGGAGGTACATGGGGCAGCCTTGTCCTTGCTTTCCAGCTCCCATTGCAGAGTGAAGAGAATGCTGGAAGAAGACATGTACTCAGAGCAGAGCGGCTGTCAGTAACATGAAGCCAGGTGGCTTATGCCAAGAACAGGAGTGAGTCCAGAGCCAGCACGCCATGCTCCCTGCTGTGGGAGGAGCGTCAGCGCAGGGGAGAGGCAGTTGCCCTGCTAAGGACAGTCCAACATGCTTGCTTCCTTGGTCTCCCCAGTCTTCGGGAAAGCAAGTTGGCATCATGGTTAAACAGATGCACTCGGCAGCCAGGTGGCCTGAGTTCCAATCCTTGCTCTGGGTGTGTGATCTTGAGGCTGAGACTTTGCATTCATCCCTGTGGCTGGAAATCCTAAAACCGTCCTTCCGTGTAAAGTTGGCAGCCACATTCAGCAGCCCTGTGAAGCTGGCAGAGTGCGTGGCCTATCTATAGGCTGATGATGACACTGAGTTTTAGGTGAGGTAGGGCACGTAGCACTGTGATATGATATACTCTTAACGTGCAATAGAAAATTCTTACCTCTATTATGGTCCTTATCACCTCACATGCTAATTTTAGGACACGTTTCTGTTTCATCCGCTGGGTTCCTTTGGGACACATGTGAATTCCTCCAGTCCCCAGCGCTACACTCTGTTCACAGAGAGCCCTGCAGAGTAGCAGCGCTCAGCAGGCCAGAAACAGCCACTTGGTGAGTAAGTGTCAAGGTAATTGGAGATGATCTGCCCGGAAAAGAGAAAGCAGGAGGGAAATACTGACTTGTTTCACACATAGAAAAGGGGGGGCTCTTATTTAGAGGGGAGAGACAGCTAGTTCTGGGATATCTGAGAAAACCAAGATTGGAGTGAAGAGTTACAAGGAAAATAATGTGAGGTCTGTAGAAGGATGTTCTTCGGGTTAGACAGGTGGTGAGCAGGGGGAGCGGCTGTGCAGGTGCCTCTGGGGAAGGGCAGAGCCCTGACCACCACTCTGAGCCAGAGGAGGCAGCCCTGTTCCCTGAGGGGTGGGGGGAACCCAGCATCCCCAGCCCTGAGGCTTCACAGAGTAGCAGCACAGAGGGGACAGGGGATGTCTGTGTTGGCTGTTGAAGGAGGCAACGACAGAAGACCACATTCTACCTTTTCTCACCTAAATTACACACACACAAGCTCTGGGGAGGCTTTCCTCTCTTTTACCGCTAAGATCAAAAAAAAAATGTCCCTGTGTGGGAAATGAGCAGTAAAACCAAAGACGGGCCTGTGGGAGGGGGAGACAGCGTGGGTGTGGCCAGACCTTAGGGAGAAGCTCCCCCGAGTCCTTGGGAAAGCACAGCCCTCCTCCCTGTGCTGGGAGGTCACCCCCCCACACCCCACCCTCACCCCACCCCCCACCCCCCCACCCTCACCTCCACCCGTCTGCCACTCCCACGGGCTGCCCCTGGAGCCAGAGAACACCAGACACAAAGTGATAGTGCGGGGATCCTGCACGCCCTTGTCTGACATTAGCCTCGCCCGACCCCCCTCCCCCAAGCGGGGGACCAGCCAGCCGGCCGGGCAGACACTGCAGGAGTTTCCGCGGGCTGCACCCCCCTATCCGCAGGCTTTCTAGGCTGCCCCTGAGCGCTAATTATAGGCGGCCCCGCGCACTTCCTTTCTCACAGGCCAGGAGCACAGCCAGGCTGTGTCCTCACACCTGAGCTGGTGGCTGCGGTTTCCTGTGACTTGGCGCCTCTCGTGCTTCGCTGTTGGTGAGCGGTGGGGCAAAGCCACAGGTGCCCTGGGCTGCACCTTTTTTCTTGCCCCTCCTCTCTCTTCCTCCCTTTCTGCTTTCTCACCCTGCCCCCACACTGTCTGTCTTGTCCTTTTCCCCTCTTCCCTTTTCTTTTTTGTTTTTTGTGGGTTTTTTTTTTTTTTTTTTTTTGTGGGACCCTCACCGGTGGCCGGGGATCGAACTGGCGCTGCAGAGGCTGCGGGCAGCCTCGCAACCCAGCACTCAGCCGCTGTGCCACCAGGGGAGGCCCCACTCTTCCCCTTTCTAGAAACTTCCATCTCCCTTCCCTATACTTCTGGCCAAGAGGTGCTGGATCTCCTAGACTAGTACTAGTACTAGGACGTTGCTGAACCCTTCCTGCCAGGTCACATTTTTGTTTAAAGAAAATGATCTTGCACCAGGTGTGTGCCAGGTACTGTGCACTTCCAAACTGTGTGTGCATGTGTGTGTGCGCGTGCACATGCACACACGCAAGCATGCATGGACTATGGACTTGACTTTTTTGAAGTTATTTTTCATCTCATGCCCAGAATCTCTGGCAATTATCTTTACCTGAATTTTCCTCCTTTCCAGAAGAGTCTTTGAAAATGCAGTACAGCTCAAGGGGTTTGATCCCTCACCATCTCACCTTCTCAGGGACGTTGTTCCTACAAGCCTCACTTCTCAATCCAGAATCATGCCTCTCTCCCTCTTCTTGATTCTTCCTACCATCCTGCAAATGTGCTATGGGTTTTTTCCCCCACTGGAAAGAAGCGAAATGGACCCCACATCTTCCTCGAGCTACCAGCCCTGTCACTACTGAATAGGAAACTCAAGAGAGTGGCCTACATATTCTCCATTTCTTCACTTCCCACTGATCCATCCGCCCATCCCCTCCACTTGGTTAAAACTGCTTTCATCAAATCATGAATGACCTTGACAACTCAATTTCTATTGTTTGTTTTGTTTTGTTTTTTTTTCATTTAACAATGCAATTTCAATGGTTCCTCCTCTGTCTTCATCTGTAGTCTTGGCAGCAGAGGTTGATGCAGATGGTGACTTCTGCTAGAAACTCTGTTCTCCCTTTAACTCCATGAGCCCACAATACCAAACTTCTTCCCTACCCAGCCTCTAAACATAGGAGCCTCTCACTGCCCATTCACCGGCCACCTTCTATTCTGTGCTTCTTTTAAAGGGGTCTCATCTACTCTCAAGGTGTTAGGTACCTTCTAGTCCAATTTTTTCATAGTTATGTGCAGCTCCTATCTCCCTACTGAGCCCCACATCAATATGCTACAGGCATCTCAAAAGTGTCGTATCTAAATTGTGATTGTGAAAACTCCTCTCCAAGTCCCTTCTTCCTATAGTGCCCCCCCCCCAATCAGGAAATAGCAGCTGTACACAAATCTGCATCCCTCTTCTTCATCCTTACCCATATCTAACCTGACATTGAGTCATTTTTGTTCAGCCTCCAAAGTAAAATCCAAATCACCTGACAAGCTCCACTGCCTCCCCTCTGGCCTAAACCAGGCTTCTCTCCAAGACAACTGCAACACACATTCTGAGTTCTTGCTTAGCCCATCTTGCTAGCTCCACTGGTGGCTCTAATCCAGAGTGGTTTATTTAAGTCAGACCCAATTGTGTGGTACTGATACCATTTCATTTATTCCTGCTAGCTCTCATACCGTCATGAAATCAGTTCATGACTGTTTGCTCCTCTTCCCATATCCTTCTGAATCCTTTAAAGAGCTGGGACCATGATGATTGACTGATTGATTGGTTGATTACCAGCTGTATTATTTAATAGAATGCCTCGTTGAGCAGGTTCTTAATAAATGCAAGTTGCTTGCCTACTTGATTTTTAAAATCCCCCAAATAATGAGTATCTGTTTAATACAAAGGTTATGAAACTACTGCCAAATTCAGTTTCCTGTCACTTAACTGGTACATTTTGTCCTTGACATTTTTGTAAAAAGTTCCAAGATTGTCCCTTGTCAGTCTTTGTCAAATACCTTCATCAATAAATGTCAGTGCTTGTCCCATGTAGTCAGAAGGAGGTTGGGGATGATGGTTGGGCTAGGAATCTTTTATTACATAAACATGAGTTTTATGCCTGGATACTACAACTTTCTGCTTTCATGTGTGCTTTCCACTTCTATGTGTGTGTGGTGCAGGGCGGGGAGGTAAGGGAGGGGCTACGGATTTGATTTGAAGTTCTTGTAATATGTCCAAATAATCATGTGCTTTCTAATATCCCATAAAAATGACATTTATAAGCTATTATTGATGTGGTAGAATGAGTAAACAGTGCCCACCCCCAAATGTTATGTCAAATGAGACTTAGAGCAATCATTTCCCAAGAAAGTGGTACAAACTGAAAATATGAAGAAGGGAAATGTGAAGGAAAAGTTTCAACATCACCAAAATAATCCATCCACTTTGCGTTATTAAGAGTCTCATCTACTGGGCCTCCCTGGTGGCACAAGGGGTTAAGCACTGCCCTATGAAGCTATCTGAAGACTCTGCAGCATGAGTTCAATTGCCGGCCACCCAGGGAGCTACCCACATGGTGCAGCAGACCTCTCTTGACTCACCTCCTGCTCCCCTCAGCAGTGTATTTCATTCAGTCTGCCTCTTCTGTTCCCCACTCTGTCTCTGGTGAATCCTCTCACCCCCACACCTCTGGCCTGTACCCCATTTCTTATAAATAAATAAATAAATCTTTAAAAAAAGAAGTCTCATCTAACTGTATATGGGCCCACATAGTATTTGAGTCTAACAAGCTGGGTTCACCTACTTCTTTTCCACAATGTTTCACACTGGGTCACCAGGAGACAGAAATCAGAACTGGGGCAGCATATAGGAGGGATTCTTGGATATGTTCAGGATAGAAGTCCATCCAGCTCAGACTCATGCCTTTTACTTTTAGAGAGAGCAGAAGCCATTGGTGTACCCACAGGGTCACAAAATTGCTGGAGAACAGAATGAAAAACTGTCTGAGAGAGAGAGAGAGAGAGAGAGAGAGAGAGAGAGAGAGAGAGAGAATATGTATAGTAGTAGTAGTAGTAGTAGTAGTAGTAGTAGTAGTAGTAGTACTCATCAGAGTCACCACAGGGAAGAAAGCACATCTCTTGTACTCATGCTGGGAGCAAACATTGATCTATGGCATGTAATTGACAAAATTTACCAAAATTACAAATTTTGATCCAGTACACACACCTTTTGATCTAATAATTACATTTTAGGAACTGATTCTAAAGTTATGTTCTCACATGCATGAAATACTATATGTACAAAGACATTCATTGCAATAAAACTTGCAAAGGCAAAAAAATTAACAATAAAAAAATAAAAGGAAACATTCTAAATTCTTCCTGAATGGACCAGTCTTTCATTTAGACACCATAGGCAGAGGCAATGCAGGGTGCTCCAAAGTCACGTCCAAACTCCTTAGTCCAACAACAAGCTTCTACAGTCTATCAGCCCAACTATATTTATGTCTGTGTGTGTGTGTGTGGGTTATGTCTCTCTCTGTGTGTGTATATATATATATACACACACACATTTAGTTGCGTTTTATATATATATATATGTGCATATATATATGTATATATATGGAGAGAGAGAGAGAGAGAGAGCAAAAATTTTACATCCCTAAAATCCGCCATGGTTCCTGACACATGGTAGGTTCTCAAATAAATATTTAGTGTAAGGGAAGGAAGGAACTTGGAGGATCTTCACTCTTCATCTAATAACTCAAATATAAATCAACATTTCAACTCCATTCATTGTTACCTTATAATTCCAGAGAATCTCGCATTTGCAACTCAGATAAAGAAGCACAAATATTGTAATGAGGAGAAGGACGCATGAAGTTGCTTAATCATTTCCTAAGTCAACTTATTCTTTGCGATAAACCAGAATTCAGAGATTCATTCTCTCATTCACCTGTTCTGTTTTTCAGCAGAGGTCCCCACAGTTCTTACTGAGACAAGGTGTTTGAGCTCCATAGTCCTTGAATCCCCCACAAGAAAGCTTAACAAGGGAAGAAATCCAGACCAAAAAAAAAAAAAAAATTAAAAAAGAAAATCTATCCTGTGTAGGGAAGACCTGATGTTGGGGCTCTTGCCCCAAGTTGCCACCTCCACAATAAGTGAACAATGAGTTATTTCTACTCTCTCCTGGTTGGGTGAAGAAAGTCCTCAAAGAGGCAGACACAGTGACAAGAAGCACCACACTGGCAGGGAGGCTGATGTGGGTGCAATTTTCAGGCGCCGTCAGCATCCCCGCCAGGTGAACACCAGCAGCCTGCTCTGAGGAGGGCAGCCTTGCCTGACTGGCTGGTGGCAGCCATTTAGTTGATTTATTTATGACGCACCCATGTGAATGTACTTCCTAAATCACTGCTAGCTACTCCAAGGTTGCAGTTTTAATGTTATCACTGCCCGCTCAGCCAGAGAGACAGAAAGACTTCCCCATAACTCACAAAGCTCCCAGGCCCCAGAGATTCATCACACTTTGATTCATAGCACCCCCACTCTGGGACGGAACAAAGATGCTAGTTCACTGGGCTCATTGTTCCCTCATTCATCTGTCCAGCACTCTTTTATTAAGTGTCCACCAACGCCAAGCACTGTGCGAGCATTATGAGGCAAACAAAAATTAAAAAGACGCAATTGTTGCCTGCGAGCAGCTCCTGTAGTCCAGTGGGGAGGGCAAAATATGGACATAATTAACCAGAATTGATGGTAGTACCATAGACTACAAATACTTTGCCCAGTTTAAAAAAAAAACGCCAAGAGAGACTGGAGGATACAAAGTTCTGTTATGACTGGATCCACCTGAAAAAACTTTGTGAAAAAGATGAATATGGAAAGCTGGACTTCTCCTGCATGGCATCTTAGAAGTTTCTGGACTCAAGAAAGTAGCTCAAGTGAGCATGATGGCATAATATAAAGGGCACCAGAAAGCGGTGGATAAGATCTGGGCTTGTCCTGTAGCTGTCACTTACAGGGATGTGTAGGATAAGTGAAAGTTGTCAAGATTTTCCACCCTCCCGCCAGTAGCATTAATGATAGACCCCTGTGGTCCTACACGTGTGCCTGATGGCCGACACCTCGAGTAGGGTGTGGGCATGCACAGGTGGGCACACCTGGGCTGAGAGACTGGGCATATAAGGGTGGCATCACGGGGATGCCAGCAGTGGTAGAAGCAGCAGCAGTAGCGGAGAAGCAGAGAGAAGAGCCCAAGGGAGAAGGCCAGAGAGAACAGAAGAGTGAAGACTCGCCTGCCTGCTGTGTACCTGCTGCCGCACTACAAATGATGAAAAAGCTCAATAAAAGCCTGAGAGAGCCACCTTGCTGGCACCACAGTATGTGACCTGGAGCCATGCTCTTTAGGGATTACTTTCCTCATCTAGAACATGGGCGGTGAGCCAGGTCATCTCCAGAGCCCATTGAGTTCTGCATTCTGCATGATCCCTGGACTCCCAGATTTCGAGGCTTTAAAAAGGAAGCAAAGGGCCTCCCCTTGTGGTGCAGCGGTTGAGCGCTGGGCTGCGAAGCTGCCCGCAGCCTCTGCAGCGCCGGTTCGATCCCGGCTGCTCCCCGGCCACCGGGCAAGGGTCCCACATGGCGCGCAGACCTCTCCTGCCGCCCGCTGCTCCCCTCAGCAGTGTACTTCGGTCCTTCTGCCTGCTCTGTTCCCCGCTCTGGCTCTGGCGAATCCTCTCACCCACCCGCGCTTCTGACTGTACCCGGTGCTTGTATAAGTAAATAAATAAATCTTTTAAAAAAATAAAAAAAAATAAAAAGGAAGCAAAGTTTTGCCAACTCTCAGCTGCAAGCTTCTGTTCAGACACCACCATTTGTGAGCGCGCGTTCAATGGTGTGTCAGCCGACACACACCTGGACGCTTGCCAGTCAGGTAGTAGCTGGCAGGGGTACATGGGGCGAGCAGGAGGGGAAAGATCGGTTTGTTTAAGCAGATTTTGAAATCATCTCAGGCTGCACATGAAAAGGGTGTGCCTGAATGCCACGAAGGAAGCAGGGATGAGGGAAAGTTGGGGGGTTCTGACGTGGACTTAAGAAGGCTTTGGGCTGGTTAGACTGAGTGGATGGAAAGGAGGGAGGCCAGGCCATCCAGAGCTGTGCTCAAGGTGCAGGCGTCGCGGCACAGCATAGCCCTAAAAACGATGGCAGGGAAGGGGATGAAGGCAAGAATGGGATGTGATGACCAAGCGCGGGGCAGAGGAAACACTGAAATGGCGTCCTTTCTCAGAAAAAGTAAACTCCTTTACTAATAACCCCCGCGCCCACACAGAGCAGGGTGCTCAAATGCCAAGACACTGGGGCCTGCTTTTTTTAACAACAGGATTTCATTTCTGGATCTCAGTACAATGTACGGGCAACTCTGTGACGAGATCCCAGGGTCCTCCAGCGTGAATCCATCGCCTGCGCCTCTGCCCGAGTCACCTTCCAGTCTGTGTGTCCCCGAGAGCCAGGAGATCATGAATGCCGATCCCATTCCCAGACACTCTGGACAGCACACAGCCGCAGTCCTAATACGGACCAAGTGCTGGATTAACACCAGCTACTGGCAGAGACGATTTATGATTCTGAGAAAGCTCTGGGCCCCGGGCACCATAGGCTTAACCAGAGGGTCTGTAGGGTAAGGAAAAATGTCAGGCTTTTCTGCCCTCCCGCCATCAGGATAGATGATGGATCCTTGTGGTCCTGAATGCAGGCCTGATGGCGGGCACCTGGAGTAGGGTGTGGGCATAGGTAGATGGGATTCACCTGGGCTAAGACTGGGCTTTTAAGGGCAGCATCACGGGACACCAGCAGAAGCTAAGAAGCCAAGAGAGAAGCAAGAGCAGCAGAAGCCGAGAGAAGGCCGGAGAGATAAAGACTTGCTGGGTGCTGGGAGGCCTGCCAGCCTCCCGGCCCCCCAGCACCCCTGTCTGCTGTGTACCTGGTAACCCCAATAAAAGACCTGCAAAAAACCACTGAGGACTCTGACTCCTCCTTTACCCGGTCTGCTGGATCAGAAAACCTGCATTGTGGTCCTTCTGCCCCCTACAGGGTCTAAGTTTTTTTGGAGGGTGCACAAAAAACATTAATTTGATTATGATCATCTTTACATCAATTTTAGAGGAAAGCATTTGATTAAGGGAGAGAAGAAAATGGAGTTGAGGAAGTTGGCTGGCATCCTGATACTTAGACGGCTGGTAAATAACAGTTACCTAAAGGGGGTTTCTTTCTTTCGAATATATATCAACTCATACTAGGGAACAGCTAAGCAACCCAAGCTTCAGGTTCAGGCTACAATCCTGCAGTCAGTGCCTTCTGGGGACACCTGTGACCAGTCCTGGATCAGACTTCAGTCTCTGAAAGGCTGCTTAGACTTTTCATTTTTAAAGTACTGAAATTCTCAGTCGATATGTAATTTTACATTCTGCTTCCTTCCCATAAACATTACATCATAATATTTTTCCGTAATATCTTAGTGATCACCTTTTTAACAATGACGTGTCCACTCAATGGAAGTGCTATATTTACCCAATTGTTTTAAGCAACTTGCTTATTTTTAATAACAATAACACTGCACTGTGGAATATTAAATGAGGGACTGAACTACTTGAACCCAACAAGGAAGAAAAATCTCCTAGTGCCTCCCATCTAACCATGAACTGTGTGCATCAGTTTTTAATTGAGTACCTACTAAATGCCAAAAGAAGAACCCTCCAAAACATCCATCACTGAGCTTAGCAAGCAAAAATTATATGGCTCAAGATCCTTCTTTTCATTTTATCTGACAGTTTTTATTTAAAGTGGTTTTGGGGCCAAAAATCTTCAGAGGGAATGAGATATTGCTGTATTTGTTAATGTTTTCGTCTCAGCTGTAACAACATTATTCAGAATGCCATCTACTGCTCATTGCATGTCTATATTTTACTTTGCAGAGACGGCCATGGAAAGGTGAGAAAACTTATTAAAACTTAAAATTGGCAAAATTGTGATTCCGAACTCTCAGAAGCAGCAAATGAAACTGCTGCATGTAGATAGCCCTGGAAGGCAATCAGGAGGAGCCAAGCAAAACAGCGGGACCTGGATAACACCGGGTCAGCCAGAGCACCGCTCTCAGCGGCCTAGAAAGCTCCAGATTTTCCCTCTTAACAGATGAAACCTGGAAGATTTAACAGCAAACCAACAGATAAACGAGGAAGTTTCTGCAAGGAGCTATAGGCAGCCTTGAAAGGCATCGAACTTCTCACAGAAGAAAAACCACACTCCTGAGCAGAGCAAGTGCAGCGGGGCACCAGCACCCGACCTCACATGGCGTTTCCGCCAGCCCAACCCGGTCCCTGCTTGTTTCGGCTTTCTGGCACCCACGCCTGGTCTCACCTGGTTTCCTCCTCCACAGTGACAGCGCTGCATCTGAAGACGGTGCTGACCTTAGCATCCATCTGGTCAAAACTTTGCTTCATCCCTCACACCCTGCAAGCTCAGGTCTAAAGTCACGGGCCACTGACCCCGCCCCAAGCCCCACCCCAGCTGGAAGTGAAGGCCTAGCCCGAGCAAGGTATGCACCTGCCCACCCCCACGCTCCCAGGTGTGGCCTCTCATTGCACAGAGGCTTCTACTCATCTGTTTGTTCACAGCACTAGGCCCGTGTGTGCCTGTGGTCATCTCGCCATGAATATTTGCTTAATTTTCTTAATGCACACCCAGGACCAAACACAGCAGTTATCCTGGCAATTAAGGTGGAAGCTGCATGTTGGAGCCTGAAGAGCTTTCATTGGTTTAGAGAAGGTGACCGGCGATGGGGACAAGATGTGGGGTGGTGGCCTAAGGACACAGTGGCTTTGTGAGAAAGTGACCTAGAGTCACCACTTCTTCAGGAAAAGGAAATTGGGGGTTGGGCCCTGAGCTCTTAGCTCCCCTCCCACCACCCAGCCCCTCCAAGCCAGAGCACAGAAGACAGCCTCCAGCAGGAGCTGTAATCACTGGGAAATGTTCTGATAAGAAGTATGTAAAATCATATAAAATTTTTTTAAAAATTTAAATAAAAAATAAATAAGAGAGGAAAAAACACTAATTAAAAACACTGGCATTTCCCAGTATCTTTTGTATATTACCTCTTGGGAAAGTTGTTAATATTGTAAAGAAAAAAAAAAAAAAACTCTTGTCTGAGCTAGAAGGGAGACATACTGTGGCCTTAGTTATTAAATGTTTTAAAACATATTTTTAAAAAAAGGAGTCTGTGGATGGAATTTCTTTTTCTTTCTTTCCTTTTCCTCTTTTCTTCTATGCTTTGTTTCCAGGGTCACAGAGCAGACTCACAGGGGAGAGTAGCCTGAGCCCGTATCACCACCGCTGTGTCTAGGGAAGGTTCTCTTCAGAGGACGCGGCGGGTCACCCCAGACAAGGCTGAGGCTCCCAGCGCCCAGGTGTGCTGAGTCCACCTGCACGAGGGTGACCACGCTCACAAGCTTGTGCACCTGGAGGTGTCAGATGTCAACCATGGTGCTCTGAGGGGGGAAAGGCTCCAGATAGTCCCTTAGCCCCTCAGCCCTGCACTCTGGTTTTGTTTGTTAGCTGCTGTTGTTTTAATTTTTAGTGATGTAACGTGTAACATTATAAAAGTTCCCGGTGCGCGTCACTGCACTGGTTAAAGGTTAGAAATAGAAAGCCAGGGCGCCCTCGTCCCCATGCCCCCTGCTCCCAGCACTATTTCAGAAACACCTGAAATGCTTTCACATCGTGTCTTGCCAGTTTCCTGCCACACACCCTCACAGAACCTTTTCACCCCTGCTCAAACCTCCCTCACACTTTCCCTTGGCCTTGCCTCCTCCTGAATTCCCAAGGTCAAGGTCATCTAACAGAACTCCCAGAATTCTCTTCTCCAGAACTCCTACTTAGGTATCAACTGCTCTCCATTCCCACAGCAAGGAGCCTCAGGCAGACCATGGCCACCCTCCTCCCTCCACTCCTCCCTCCTTCCCCATCTAACACCCCACATCTGCTTTTTCCTTTTTTTCTGTTTGCTGTTTGGGGTTTTTTATTATGTGATTCATTTACACAGAGAATTCATTTGGATTGATCTATTTACAGTCTTTCCATTTTTTCATTTCTACTGGCCAAATATTATTAATGTTCAAAACATCCTTGAATATACCTTAATTACAAATCCGCCAGACATGGAGCTTTTGGTCCACCCCACCCCACTTTTTAAAGACCATAGATTTCATTGTTATTTTAACAGAAAAAAAGTTCAACTCTCATTTCCCTCTTCCTGCTTATCACTCAAGTAATATTTTGTAGTGTTCACCAGCATTTTCTCCAACTTATGAAGACATCCATCTAAATTGATCTAATACTGTCAAATTTTTATTACTTCTCATTATTTCTTTTCAAACTTATTTGCAGGTAGATCAATTTCACTGCCCAGCCCCTAAGTTACTGTACACCTCAAATTTACCATATTTTTCCATGTCTTTTACATTCTGGCACAATTGGACTATTTTTTTTTTTACTTTAAAAGTTTCCATATTCACTGCCCCACCTAAGGCAGGGTGGAGCATAGCAGTGAGGAGAAGCTGGAAAGGGCTGGGGAGGAGATATGGAAAGGAGACAGGAGGAGGCAGGGGCAGCAGAGACCTATGAAGAAGTCCCGCTTGCTTCTTGGCCTTGGATTTGCACCAGGAACTTGGGGCTGGCAGAACCTATTTAGAGCAGGCAGGTCTGGGGACTTCAGAATGCCCCTCCATATGATTTAAAATATCACACTTGAATTTTCCAAATGAACTGAAAACTGTATCTTCAAAAACATTAATTGAACACAGCCTGTATACCTTTAGCTGCTACTGAAAAAATAACAAAAACAACCACAAAACCCAGAAAATGCTAAGACTGGTAGAAAGAAACCCAGCAATGCTTCCAAGTTCACACTAGAGACCTGTGGTCTTCACCTCGGTGATTGGGGGGCTGCTCCTGCTTTCTTTTATTTTTTTAAACAATTTTAAAAATCCTTCTCTCCTGTTCTCCTACTCCCCTTTAGTGCTAATTGTCTCAGAAAAGGAGCCTCCACTCATAATCCTCCCATTCTCTGGTCATTCTCTGATATTTTCTACCCTACCTCCTTCAGCAAATATAAGCCGTGTTCTCAAAGATTATATTGCTTAATATTAGTGATCGAAATCCAGTGGTTGTCATTCTAAACACCTGAGTCTGCCACTTCAGAAGGTGCTGATGACTTAGAAAGTCTCTCCTCCATAGCTATGAAGAGACCCCTGCCACTGTCCCCTCCTCCTCTAAATAGATTCCTGAATTGTCTGCCTTTGTCTGCTCTCTTTTGATGCTTTCATCTCTCTAAACACTCCACATCAATTTCCAGTGCCATCTTGATGAAGACATTGCGTGAATCTACATCAGTAGATTCCCTGGAGTTACAACCACATGTGTCTGTCTCTTCTGGAAAACATGACAACAAAGCTTGAGTCTCCATCACTTCAAAATAGAACTCAACATTTTCATCCCAAACTTACTTCTGCTTGTAGATTTCATGTTTCTCTTCCTACCCTCCAGCTCTCAGTTCCCAATCTTAGAGTCACCTTTAACCTTTCCTCCTGGTGACCTTTTAATAATTAAAAGGGACTTTGCCTTTTTAGTTACACTCAAAACAACTTCCAAATTTCCTATTTCTGCTACAACACTCTCAGTCCTCACCTCCACACCCACTGGGTGTTGTTGCAAAAGCCTTACCACCTATTCCCTACCACTGGAACCCCCTTTCACTAAATGAAACATGTATGGCACACAGACGTGTCTTCTTTAATTACAACTCTCGCACTCTCTTAAAAACTTCATTAAGTCCTGGTTAATTACTAAAATGATTTCCAAACTCCTCTCTGTCAAGAGTTTCAGAATCTAGTGTTAGGGAAGAACATGTTCCCCTCTCGTATAACTTAGAATTCCATCACAGAAGACACACACTATATTCCCCTCTTTTGGAAGGCTCTTTCCCCTTCCTCTTCAAAGTCCTACTCATTCTTCAAATTTCTACTTTTTCCCCTCCACAGAACTTTTCTATTCTAATTCCCCTTTATCTGGATCTCTCTTACATCTCTTTTTAAATTATATTAGACTCTAAGTTCCTCAGGAAAGAGTCTTGGTTAATAAATCCATTAATTTAATCATTCAAATACTTATTAATAATACACCTACTGTGTCGAAAAGTAGAGATAGGGAGAAAATTTGAGTAGACAGAAAATTGCGAGCAAGGTGGGAGTATTGACTTAAAGGAACAGAGGCTAGGGACTCAAAAGACCATCACTCAGAAAGGGTGTTTTATAAAGATCCAAGAGCAACAATGATCAAGTTCAGCAGGCAAGGAAAATATGAAGTCCAAAGGACTGTCTGTAGGTGATGAGGTAAAAAACGAGTCACTTCACACTTATAGGGGAGACTGTTATAAAAAAATATTAGAAATAATAGGTGTTGGTATGATGGAGAGAAATTATTATTAAAACCCTGTGCACATATGTAAAATGGTGCAAGCCCTGTGGAAAATAGTTTGGCAGTTCCTCAAAAAGCTACGTGTAGAATTACCTTAGGATCCAGCAATTCTACTCCAAAAGAATTGAAGACAGGGACTCAGAAATATACCTGTACACAGCAGCATTATTCACAAGAGCCAAGTGCTGAAAACAACTCACATGTCCATGAACAGATGAACAGACATTTTAAAAATATGGCACAAATGTACACTATAATGTAATTAAGCCATAATGGGAAATGAAATTCTGATGCATGCTATAACAAGGATGAATCTTAACACATTATGCTAAACCAAATAAGCCAGACACAAAAGGATAAATATCATATAATCCCACTTATGTAAGATACTTAGAATAGGAAAATTCATAGAAACAAAAAATAGAATATAAGTCACCACAGGCTGGGAAAAAGGGGGGGAAATGGCATGTTTTTGTATAATGAATAGGCAGTTTCAGTTTGGAAGGATGAAAACGTTCTGGAAATGGATAGTCCTAATGATTGCATAACCTTGTGAATATGCTAAATACCATTGACTTTTACACTTGAAAATGATTAAAATGGCAAGTTTTATGTTATGTATATTTTATCACAATATATAACTAGCTCTTGTCTGACTCCTGGGAAATAACCTCTATCTGATAACACGTCCTGAGAACAAAGAGATTATTTTACAGGAGCCAGCCAAGGGTCAACCTTTCTTTAAGATGTGCAAGATTTGAACAACCCAGGTCCCCTGAGGTAATCCTTTACTGTACAGGGGGTAGAGGTGGAAGCAGGTGGCAAGTTAGGTTTTGTCTACATTCATTGTATGAATATAGATGAATGATAATAGTGGTTTGGGCAGGCTGGTAATGGTGAGAGGTGGACAGATCTTAAGTTTATTTTGCTGGTGTTTCACCTACAATGCTAGTGTGAGGTTTGTTGTTGGACTATCTATGGACTGTGAGAAAAAGAGAAGAATCAGGGATAACTCCAAGGCTTTGGGCCCAAGAAACCGGAGACATGGAGAAGGCCAAGGAGGAGCAAGAGTAGTAGGGGGAAGAACGGTAACTTTGGTTTCACATATAAATGAACCTAATTATAGATCCCAATAGAGATAGACAATCAACATTTACAGGTGTGGAGAGGTAGAAACTTCAGATAAATCCTCTGGCATCATCAGGGCATCCACTGAGTGAAGAGAATGAAGAAAAATGTCCAAGGACTAGGATGAGGGCATAACAAACTGAGAAAGAATGACTGAAGGAGATTTAAAAGGAGCACCCGGTGGGGGAGCAGAAAACTAAGATTGAATGTTGATCTGGAAGTTAAGGGAAGAGGTTTTAAGAAGAAAATGAACAAATGTGTCAAATGCCTATTGATAGGTCAAAGAGCCCTTTGAATTTGTCATTGAATTCAGCAATTTAGTTATCATTGGTGGCTTTGGCAAGAGACGTTTTAAGGAATAGTAAAGATAAAAATCAGTTTGGAGTTAGGTAAAGAGAAAATAGAATTGGAAGGGAAAACATTGAAATTGGTGGCTATTGTGCTTGCCACGTCTCTCTGTCCCTCTTAACACTATTCGTGCTCTGTGACCCCTGCCTGGACTTCAGAAAAAGCCAGCCTGAACTAATGCTGTCCCAGAACTGACTTTGCTGGGCTGGCCTCTGCAGTCATGTGACTGTAGGAACCCTCCCCTTTATAATAACTCTGCCCCTTATTTCCCCCCATGGCACCATGTAACCTACACCATATGTACAATAGGTAATAAACTTCACAGAAACACAGGAGTTCAACAGAGAATAATTTTTTTTCTTTTTTTTTCATTTAAAGATTTATTTATTTATTTATACAAGCACTGGGTACAGTCAGAAGCACAGGAGGGTGAGAGAATTCACCAGAGCCAGAGTGGGGAGCATAACAGGCAGACTGATGAAGTACACTGCTGAGGGGAGCAGCGGGCGGCAGAAGAGGTCTGCGTGCCATGTGGGACACTCACCGGCGGCCGGGGATCAAACCGGTGCTGCAGAGGCTGCGGGCAGCCTTGCAGCCCAGCACTCAACCGCTGCGCCACCAGGGAGGCCCGAACAGGGAATAATTAAACCTGGATGTCAACTATAACTTTTATCAGAATCCAAAGGGAGGAAAAACTAAAAATTAAACTCTTTATATGGGGTGCCCTCATGTATACACCCAAATGCTAATCTTTCTTCCCTGTCAAGAGATTTTCCCCTCCTCTATTTTCTCTCAGTGAGCAGTCATATTTTGGTCCTACCCTAAGATTCATACCCCAACACAAGTGCAGCAATTCTTAACACACAATAATTCTCCTGCTATGCAATTTGTAGAGGCTTCATTATTCAGTCAAAAATAGTACCATAGAAGTCAATGTGGATCTAAAATTTAATATCTGAACCATTCCAAGTCTTAAAGTAATGGTTCTCAAAGGGTAGAGCAAATGAGAGTTAGTCTGGGATTTGATGTAACTGCATATTCACCCTGAGGCTCAGCTTCAGAATTCTCATTCAGTGGAACTGAGGTAAGGCCTATGAACCTGCATTTTTGACACACAAGAATTCTTATTGAGGCGGCCCTCTGACTTCCCCAGATAGGGGCTGCATTCTTCAGAATTTATTATATAAACAATCATGCTGAGTTACTGCATTCTAGATTATACCCCATTCAGACTGGTCAGGTCTGCAGAACCCCATGTAAGAGGTCAGGGAGTGAGGACAGAGAGGAGTAGATTGCAAAGGCTTCCCTTCCCTCCTCACCCAGAGACCATGCATTCATCAACATGGAATAGAAGCATAACCTGAATCAGACCACTGATTAAATATGGATCTTTCTTTCCCAGAAAGCAGGATAAGCTCAGCTTCTATATTCTAAGGGAAGTTTCTAACTTTTTAATATTTTAGTAGTGGCTTGCCTTTTCGCTCTCAAATCTTTTAAAAAACCCCCTATACACTTACACAAACCAGATAAAAGCCATTTTTGTAGTAGTTGAAGGAAGTTTGGGACTCAGAGCCCACCCAGCTTTGCCTCGATCACCTTCAACAGTGAAGCAAGGAAAACAGCATGAAGAGCTTCTATCTAGGGTGATTCCTTCACAGCTTTGCCTGGATCTTCCCGGCATTAAGTCCTACTTCATCACAAAGAATCCACCTGGAGCCTCATCTTCTGGGAAGTCTTACATTTTCCATCTGGTTGAAAACTCCCAAGATTGAACCAAAACCCTTGATGTAGACTCAGAGCCTCAAAGTGTCTGTGAGACTGAGCCCACAGTTCACAGCGGCTGCTCTGGCTCAGCTCCCAGAGCCAGGACTGATTTCCTGTGGGCCCAGCACTTGACAGCCTCCTGCACCTGCCCCAGAGAATGTGTTCTCTGACTTGTTAGAAAGCTGGTTCAGATCACACCCTCTTTCTTGATCCATCATAGTCTCTTCCCCAATCCCCCTTCCCAAGACCTACATTCTTATTTCTCTTATCTCTGTCCTTCAGAGCTTTGCACAAGCAGTCATTTCATAAGTTAGTAAAAGGAATTGATGTTAAGGCTTGTCTGCAAACAGTGGTAAAATAGGACACTAGTGGGGTGGGGGAGAGCAGCTTTAAAAAGGCCAGGAATCTCCACCAAACACACAGAAAGGTGACAAATACCAAGACTTCCTTTCTGTGATGCATGCCCATGTGGAAAGAGGGTCAGGATTTTCTTCTTAGAGGCTGTCCTTTGTAGGCACCTGAATAAACAGGAATATTTATAGTCTCAAAAGTTTTCAGGTATCAAGACCCAAACCTTTTCTTTAAACAGCAGATAGATAGATGTAATGTTGCAAAGTTATAATAGATTAACTCTGCATTTTGGGTTTTTTTTTAAGCCCTCAAAGCATGCACAAAATTGTAAAATGTACATTTAAAGTAGAAAAATGTTCTGCATGCCTGAGATTTCTTCCTGTCTTCTATTTCCAATTACTTATTTCATGAAACTAAGCAAGTTCGAATGAGAAAGAACATTTATTCATTTAAACCAGTGAAATGTGGAGGAAAAAATCTTACTGTGTTCCATATAGGCATGTGCTATTTAATGCATTTTTAAATGATTTTAAAAAACCTACAAAATTTGGTGATAGATCATTAATGTGAGTTGAGAATTTGAATTTGCTCATGGAAGACATCTTCGATTGAAGTGAAATACCTAGAATGCTAAATATTCATATCAGTTAAGCTAGGTCACGATTATCCATTAAAATGATGTCCCCAGAGGCAGCTGACCCCCACTTTTGAATGCTCCAAAGATACTTGAGATGCAGTGAGCATTCCCCTATCTAAATTTTTGCAGCAGGAGAATGTTGAAATGTTTAATAGTGGGCCCCACAGACAACATAGGAGGCACAGGGATGCAGCTGGACCTCAGAGATAAATGGAATAAAAAGTGTGGATGCTGTCTGGTGCCCCGGATTGCTCATCTCTTTATGTGGGTTCCATTCTCTTCACCACATACCACCTTCTTCCACCCTACAGAGGACATGACCACCCTAGCTCCATTGCTGAGAGGATATGTATCTCACTCTCCGTTCCAAATTCTGAAGCTGGGTAAGATATCAGCCTCAGACTGAACACTGGGAGGAATGGGCCTTTGTAAAGACCACTTTGTGGGCTGCCCCAGAACCTTGAGAGAAAGGAGCATTTCCCAGCAGAGGACACTGCTGCTCTGGGCGAAAAAAAAAAGTCACTAAGTGCTTACAGCCTCTCTGGTGAGGCCATTTAAAGAAACGCACAAGGAGCCATAGAATACAGGTGTTGTCCCAAGACAATGCTTGATCTCTTGTCAAAAAGATGTCATAAGAAGCTTGAAAGCATTATATTGATGGAAAGAAATCATTCACAAGAGTCTATGTGTGTGATTCCATTTAATATGAAATGTCCAGAATAGGGAAATCTATAGAGATAAGAAGTAGATTGATAGTGCCTGGAGCTAGGACTAGGGAGAGGGGGGAAGTCTTGGCTAAAGGATATAGGATACTTTGCGGGGTTGATAAAGATGTTATAAAATTGTTTTTGGTGGTGATTGCACAGCTGTGAAAATACTAAATGCAATTGAATTGTACACTTCAAATGGGTGAATTTTACATTTGTGAATTTATCTCAATAGAGCTGTTTTAAGGGCCTCCCTGGTGGCACAGCGGTTGAGCGCTGGGTTGTGAAGATGCCCACAGCCTCTGCAGCGCCGGTTCCATTCCCGGCTGCCAGAGAGGGTCCCACATGGCGCACAGACCTCTCCTGCAGCCCGCTGCTCCCCTCAGCAGTGTACTTCGTCAGTCTGCCTGTTCTGCTCCCCGCTTTGGCTCTGGTGAATCCTCTCACCCTCCCGCACTTCTGACTGTACCCAGTGCTTGTATAAATAAATAAATCATTTGAAATTTTTTTTTAAAAATAGAGCTGTTTTAAAAAGAAAAAAAAATCTCAGAAAGGAAGTGTTCAACTTTAAAATAATAGGATCATTGTTATTAAAACTGTGAAACTTCAAAGTGGTTAACCAAGAAAATTAAAATGCTAACTAAGTAAAGGTTGATACTTCATGAAAGAAGGGGACAAAATGTCAATTTTAAAATGAGTAATTATTGGGATAAATTTGAGGATAGAAACCGAAATTTGAGGAACATTTTACATCTGCTCTTTCTTTTTTAAACTGTTTCTCAACATACAATTAATAACTTTACCCACATGTTGTTAACTTTCTGTCATGCACCCTGACTACACTTAAGAATGAATGAAATTGAGTGTTACCTGGGGAGAAAAGAAGAGAGAAGAACCACAGTAAGCACTCATCATGCTCTACTAGTATGTGTGATATTGGTGAGCATTGGTAACACAAAAATATCTAACCCCTAATTCCACTTGTGAAAAAAAATTGCACACTCCTAGCCATTCTTTTAATGTCACTGACAGGACCCATAGGTCACTCCATGCCTCCTGCCCAGCCAAGAATGAAACTCCCTGGTATGAACACTCCCTGCCATTTGCATTTCTCAGTTTATAAAGCAAGTTGTCAGCCATTTCTCTTCCCAGAATCCTTCAGTCCAGTGACAAAGGCAGAGCAGATATTGTTTTGTTTTTTTTTTTTTGTTTGGTTTTGTTTTGTTTTCTGCTGGATGGATGGATGGAGATGTAGATCAAGGAACACTGGCTGCAGACAGGAAGCTCCCTGCTGGGCCAGGCATTACCTCTTCAGTCGCTGGATGGTAAGAAGAGGTGGAAATCTCGGGAGAGAAAATGGAGTGAGGCAGTTGAGGGTTGGGGTCAATAACCAGCTATGGAACATTAGGAGTTTATCAATCGATATAACCAGTATTCAGGGGGGTCCCCACAGAGGACTAGCCCTGCTCCCCGGACTATAGATTGAAGACACCTGATATCAACAATAAATGTTATGACCTCTGAAGCTACTTATGGTCAATAACATAACAATCTGGCCTCCTGTGCATCTGAAGCATATGAGGAAGTTAGAAAGTCTTGTATATACTGTTACTACTAATCTGCAGCATTTACTACATGGAGAAGGAAGAGGTCTTAAAAGTGACATCCTCATCTATTTGACATTGTCAAGTCAGCCAAGACAAGGTTATTGAATATTCTTGAAAGAGAACCATCCATGTATAGCACATTAGTCAATGTTCGGAATGATGTGACTTAGTCATCCTCATGTAGAATGGAGAAGAGCTCAACCTCTGGAGTCAGACTGTCCTGGTCCAGACCACCACCCAGTTTTCTTATCTACAAAATGAGAGATTCTCTTTGGAGTTGGTCCTCTAGCTCATAGGACTTTCTGAAGACTAAATGAGAAAGTACATGTTAAATGCCTGAGACCCAGTGGGTCGTCAGTAAATGTTTGTCACTCTTACTCCCTGTAAGGCACAATCCACCAGAACTGAGGGACAGAGAAGGCAGGAAAGAAATGATAATAATAACCCAGATGGACTGGTGACAATTCTAATTGTCCAATGCCTAGGATTTTCATCCCTAAAATTAATTTTCTTTTTCTTTTATATCTACTGAGAGTCAAGAATATGTAGTAAACTACTTGATTAGGCATTTTTTCTAACTCATAAAATGAAGTGATTTCCAAATGTTTACCACCAGGCTTGCTGATGTAGTGGAGGTGTTCTAGTGTCACTAAACAGAAAAAAGAATCTAAATAAAGAAAAGAAGAGTTTAGAGGCAAATAGAATTTCTGACATTAGAAGCAAGGAAACAATTGCATGATGGATGGGGAGGGTGGTATTATCTCTTGTGAATTCAGGGTGCTTCTTTATAAGGCAAAATTGTTCCAAATAAAAAAAAATAAAAAGCTTTTTTATGACTGTCGCAGATGACATGCCCGAATGGATAACGTTTTAAAACCTATAATGGATGGCATGCCTAAAACTAAACTCTAAGATAAATGTTCTAAATTCTAAATGAGAGCAGAACTGGTGTTTACTTGGTCACAAGCAGGCAACCCTCAGCTCAGGTAGTCAACCCAAAGCCACACACCCAGCCCTTCCTCCCCTCATACATCTCTCTGTTTCCACTAAGAATCCAGTGGAGCTGAGCAGAAAATGATGCCAAGTAACAGTGAAAGATGTTTCCATCTCTGGCCTGTTGGCAGGGACTTCTTTTTATCACCAAAGTGTTGTTCCTGCTCAGTCCTACCCCGATGACCAGGAAGACTCTCTTTCTCACCTTGGGATGACCCAGGTATTTCCTCCCTGATTCAGGCAAGTACAGCAAAGCTGCCCCTGAATGAAGCTGAAGTTAAATATAACAATAAAAGTTAAATATAGCATTAGGGGAGTGGGTCTTTAACTTCTCAATCAAATCTGGAGGCATGTCTGGGATCTTTTTCTAAATATGTATCATTCGAGATAATTCTAGCTGCTATAACAAAACGAGTTATAATTCCAAAACGATCCCCAAACGAGTAATGGTTCCAACTCAATAAAAGTCTTCTTCTCTCCCAAATAAAGTCCAAGTGGAAGTTACTGATTAGACACAGCCTCCTTCACCTTGTGCTTCTGACTGTCTGCAGTATATACCTTTCAAACTCCCCTAGCTTGTCTGCATCAAACAAAAGAAATGAGAACTAACAGTCCTCATCAGCCATGCCTATGACCCCAGTCATTTCTGTTCACATCCCATTGCCAATAACTTGGTCACAGAGCCACACATCACTGAGATGCAAGGAAATGTGATCTAGCTGTGGGCATCAGATAACTGAGAGAACAGTTTGATGAATAACTAGGGAGTTTCTATGGCTAGATCACGCACCTTCTCTTTCATCACTTGTGCAATGGCCTTTCCCACAAAAGCTCCTTGTGCCCTCCCACTGAGTGCTGTATACATCCCTTCTCTTGCCTTTGGACATGGTCCTAAGATTTGCTTTGGTCTATTGAATGAGAAGCAACAGTATCCCTGTTATGACCCTTGCCTTCAAGAGACCTTATGTTTACCTGCTCTCTTTACCTCTGTCATCTCCATGAAAAGAACATACCTAGGTTAGCTTACTAGAGCCAGGAGAAAAGTGAGAGACACATGGAGCCAAGCCAAGTCATGCTAGTCTATCCAGCCCAGATCAACCCCCTCAACCAACCCTCAGACCCATGAGAATACTTATTGTTTTAAGCTGGTGACTTTTGCAATAGTTTGTCATGCAGCAGATTTTGGCAGTAACAAACTATTACATTCTGCTACACCATCTTTCTAGAAATTATCTTTTTAAACTCTGAAACAGAAGTCTACAACACAGTTTCACTATAGATATTGTAATAAGAGTATAATTCATCCCTCCAACTTCCACATTCAAAGTATATAACATAGGGGCCTCCCTGGTGGCTCAGTGGATTGAGCGCAGTGCTGTGAAGCTGTCCGCAGCCTCTACAGTGTGGATTCCATCCCAGCCGGTGAGGGAGATACCCACATGGCGCAACAGACCTCTCCTGTCTCGCTGGCTGCTCCCCTCAGCAATGTATTTCAGTCAGTCTTCCTGTTCTGTTCCCTGCTCTGCTTTGGTGAGTCCTCTCACCCTCCCGCGCATCTGGCCTGTACCCCAGTTCTTATATAAATAATAAAAATCTTTTTTAAAAAAGTATATAACATAGGGCCTCCCCGGTGGTGCAGCGGTTGAGCACTGGGTTGCGAAGCTGCCCGCAGCCTCTGCGGCGCCAGTTCGATCCCCGGCTGCTCCCCGGCCACCTGAGGAGGGTCCCACATGGCGCGCAGACCGCTCCTGCCGCCCGCTGCTCCCCTCAGCAGTGTACTTCGGTCCCTCTGCCTGCTCTGCTCCCTGCTCTGGCTCTGGTGAATTCTCTCACCCTCCCGGGCTTCTGACCGTACCCAGTGCATGTATGAACAAAAACAAACAAACAAATAAATAAATAAACAAAACATGCCTCTATAAAAAAAAGTATATAACATAGTTCAAAATTTAATTTAAATCATTTTAACATAATTTTAGATTACCTAACAAACCTTGGGTCTACACAGAATTGAAGCACAAGTTGTCTGCTTTTCAATACAACTATGTATTTACTATATGGGCAGTATGTGATTTTGTCGGTAAATGTAACACACTTATACTACTTATGATCCTGAAGTGTAATATTACATTTAACATCATTGTTAATATATTTGAGAAGAAAATGTTTACAATGGTAAGAATAAAGATAACAACATTGCTCTGAATGCTCCAAAACTGAACTTTAAATTTGGTATCTATGGATCAAGGTAAGGGGTGGTTATTTATTCATTCAACAGACAGTGCTTCAAGATAGTTGCTGTGAGTCTTCAGACTCTCTAAAGAGATCAAACAGACACACTCTGGTTGACTAGGGTCCAGTCACCAATGCAGGTGGCAGGTATCTTCCCTGGTTGCATTTAGGCATGGGGAGAGAAGGAGAAAAAAATAAATACAGCAGGAGAGAAGGGAAGAGGCAAGGAAGGAAGGATGGAGCTGACATAAAACGAGAGTGGCTACAGGACCAGAGGAATGGGTGGATCACAGAGAAAGGTATAGAAGACCATGTGCTGCAGTAAAAATCTAGGCAGAGGCCACAGAATGCTCAAGCCTGAAGCAAAAAGAACATGCTTCCATTATATACCTGCAAATGTTCTCGTGTCAATCCATTTCTTTCTTTTTTATGTCACACTCTACTGTTTCCTGATACTCAAGACTGAATGAAGTGTCCAAGTCTTCTGAGCTCTCTGGATTTAGCTCATCCTATCATTTGTTAATCGCTTCTCTACATAACTATATTTTTTTAGCTTTATTAATTTATTTATACAAGCACTGGGTACAGTCAGAAGTGCGGGAGGGTGAGAGAATTCACCAGAGCCAGAGCAGGGAACAGAACAGACAGACTGACGAAATACACTGCTGAGGGGAGCAGCGGGCACGGCAAGAGAGGTCTGTCCCACCATGTGGGACCCTCGCCTGTGGCCGGGGATTGAAACGGCTGCAGAGCTGCGGGCAGCTTCGCAGCCCAGGCCCCAACCACTGTGCCACCAGGGGAGGCCCGACATAACTATATTACCCACTAAAGTATCAGTTCCTTAGGGAGTGGGCAATTTGACAATTTTGTTTACCCACGGTATCACCAGCACTAGAACAGGCCAGGCATATGGTAGCTATTCAGTGATATTGTCAAATGGGCATCACCTACCTATGAATCATGAATATGTACATAACACCTACATGTTGCACTTTAGAAGCAAATATTTGCAATATTTGCTTGTTAAGTTTGTAAGCATCTCTTTCACTCTTGGCTTATTTCAGGAGGATTTTATTTTACTTTAGCTCCCTGAAAATCCTTGAGGAGTATGAGCCCAAAGATTAAAGATAACTAAAGTAAAAACTTTTAAATACACAGTAAATTCTTGTCAGCCTTGAATCGATTCAAGCGACTTTGAGAATATTTTCACTGATATGATGATCACAATTGCCACTTCATTTTCATACGTTATCCACACAATTATGAAATGAATAAAACACCATATATAAAATTATGTTGCAATGTGTTGCCTCTGGAGATTTAATGAATTATTATAGCTATGTTTCCTTCTGAAGTAACTAAAAGTTTATGTGCCTGAAGGACTTAGTGTTGACAAATAACACAATCTTTGGGGGAATCTAGTTTCCTTTTCTTCTGATTATAGAAGCAAAATTCACTTATAGAAACCTTAGGGGGAAAAAACAATTATAAAGAAGTATATAGAAGAATGGATTAAAATAATGAACTAAGAGCATCTCCACTCTAATTCAAAATCCCTTGAAGTGAGAGAAACATACCATTTTAAAAGAATAAACACATGTAGTGCTGGAAGAACAAAAGGAGATTAAAGAAGAATTCCTACTAAGTAGAAAGCCTAAAAACTAGATTGGCAAAGAAGTACATATCCAAAGGGCCAGGCAAAAGCTACTGCAGAATTCAGAACAATTCTAGAGGCCAAACCAACTCAACCTCCACAAATTCTACAAATTCTATAAGTGAGAAGAGACTTTGGTGGCAAGGGGTGATAAGTTTAAAAACCGTTCTTAGGGATAGGACTGGACAGTGGTCAGTCTGTCTGGAAAAGTCTCCTGGTGTCATGTTAGAAGTAGAGGAAAGAACAGACCTGCAAGTATCCATGGAAAAAAACACAAGGAAAGTACAGGAAGAGGAATGAGCAGGGAGCAGTGTATTCCAGTATCGGCTTGCTTGCTAGCTCCATGTATACACCTCCGTGGATTGTGTCCTCTGACTTTGAAGATGCCCAGATATGTCATGGAGTGAGTGAGGCAGGGTGACACTTCAGGAATTTCAACTCAAAGCAACTCTTACACTAAGAAGATGTGTATCCAACACAAGTTGCCTAGTCACAGACCATCCCAGTCAAATACTCAAGCTATTTTTTTTTATTATTGAGCATTTCACCAGTGAGAATACAGTCAGAAGGCAGAAACCATGCTACTCATCTAAACAGAGATTTTAGTGTTAGGAATTACTGTATAGATGGAAAGAATTGTTAAAGGTAACTGAAAGAATCAAAATAGAAATCTAATCCATGTCCATCAGAGGATGAATAGATAAGTGTATGTGGTATATTCACACAAAGGAATAGTATGCAGCCTTTAAAAAAAAGGAAATTCTGGTCCATGCAATACCAAAAAATGAAGACATCATGCTAAGTAAAATAAGCCACTTGCAAAGGAGGAAACTGACAATATCTCCCAATCAAGTATCATCGTATGATCCCAACTGTATGAAATACCAAGAGTGGTCAAATTCATGGGAATGTGGAAAGTTGCCTCCAGGGCTTGGGAGAGGGAGGAAATGTTTAGTGGATACAAAGCTTCAGTTTTGTTTTTTTCTCTTTTTCTTTTTCTTTTTTTTTCCTTCTGGCTTAACTTTATTTTATTTTATTATTTTTAGTTTTTCAAGATGAAAAGAGTTCTGGAGATCTATTTCACAACAATGGGGATGTACTTAACACTACTGAAATATACATTTTTAAATGGTTAAGATGGTACATATTATGATATATATGTATATTTATATATTTGACACAGTTCTTTCTTAACTTTTTTTAACTAAAAGATGTTTTAAGACAACTCTAAGGCATCACTGAGGTGACAAATACAGGAAACATCTGCTACCCTTACTGCTTGGGGGCAGAAAGGAAGAGGCTGCAATTATTAAAACTTAGGTACTTAAAGGAGAATCCCAAGGGTGTGGGACCCCACATGAGGGGGCACCAGTTGGCCAGTGCCAGTGTTTCAGACATGGGCATCAGGGGATAGGGTCTACAGATGATGGACATCAGCAAACTGGTCTCAGCTGTTACAGGGTGAAGAAGCCTAAATCTCACGGAAAGAAGAAATGGACCAGAAGGAGAAAGTCCTTTCTCTTGCTTCCTGTCTCCCTCTAACAGCCCAAGTGGCACAGACTAAGCCAGGGCCAGCAGAAACAGCAGAAAAGGGGTGTGAAGCCGCCCAACTCCTGCTTCACAAAGTCAAATGCCAAAGACTGGATTTGAGAAACAACAATTTAATAATGGACACAGACATGAAAAAATAATAACAGTGTAGGGAAGGAAATCTCTCCATCCTCTCAGCTTCTGTGGCTGGGACCTCCAAATTCAGCATGTCAATATTTTAAATTGTACATGCAGAGAGGCCTTCATAGAAAAGAAATGAAGACCCAAAAACAGGTCAAATTCAAGACAGAAGGTTGTTGGTACTTATACACCGTTGTAATAGAGGGCAATAGATTATGAGAATTGACAAGACAAAGGAAAAGGGTCTTGGGCTTTTAGTGATGACAAATTGTAGGAAAATAAATACGTGGAAGAAACTAATGGAATACAAGAGTTACTTTCTTTTTTATTTTTTTTAAACAGTTAACTTTTAACTTTAAGGGTTTTTTTTTTTTTGTTTTTTTTTTAAAGATTTTTATTTATTTATTTATTTATACAAGCACTGGGTATGGTCAGAAGCACGGGAGGGTGAGAGAATTCACCAGAGCCAGAGCGGGGAGCAGAGCAGGCAGAAGGACCGAGTACACTGCTGAGGGGGGCAGCAGGCGGCAGGAGAGGTCTGCGCGCCACCCGGGACCCTCCTCCGGTGGCCAGGGAGCAACCAGGGATCGAAACGGTGTCACAGAGGCTGCAGGCAGACTCGCAACCCAGCGCTCAACCACTGCACCACCGGGGAGGCCTTACTTTCTTTTTTAAGATCGATTGATTGATTTAAGAACTGGGGTGTAGGCCAGAAGTGTGGGGGTGAGAGGATTCACCAGAGACAGAGTGGGGAGCAGAGCAGGCGGATTGACCGAAATACACTGCTAAGGGGAGCAGCGGGCAAGACAGGACAGGTCTGCTGCACCATATGTGGGTTAGCTCCATGGCTGGGGATTGAACTCAGGCCTTTGTGGTGATAGGGCAGAGACTTAACCCCTATCCCACCAGGGAGGCCAACAAGGGTTGCTTTAGTAAAGCTGTTTTTGTGTAGCACCATCTTGGTGCTCACTGTCTCCATCGATGAGGGCTGTTACCCTGGTGTAGGAGTGGAGAGAGAGAACCTTCATTTTTAGGCAGATGGCAGAGGGCAAAGTGCTCTTTCTGCATTAGACAATTAAAAAATTGTCTTCAATTCAAAATAATCCCATTTGAAGTAGTGTATTTGGGGGCATATTCTGATCCCCTTCAACGATATTGTTGAAAGGCACTAAATTCACTTGTATTATGATTTTCAACATCTTTTAAAGCAATAGCTACAACCATACTACATTTCTTAAGTTCTACTAAATATATCAATGCTCAGATATTATAAAGAAAATCAAAATAGTTTTACATTATAATCATACATTACACAATGTCTTCAACTCTATCTTCATTTGTGACTATGCTTAATCTACAATGCTCAGAAAATCTCTATAGAAGTTAGTTTTTAAATTAACTTGGTACATAAATATTATCACTTACAGTCACTGAAATGCTTTTGTTTCCTTGTTTTAATTTATTTATATTTATTACAATATGTTTTTGTTACAATTTTCACATCATTTTGATTTAGAAAAACTGTTTTCTCTAAAAGTTTTAGAAACATTTTTAATCCTTTTTAAAGTAAATATCTAAACTTACATCATTTGGGGTTTCTTGCAATGTTTTACAAATATCAATTCATATGAAAATGGAGTAATAGTACAGATCAATATTGACTTCTTTTTCTGCCAAGGCCCGTAATTCATTCTATCTGAGAATCTTCTGCTGTTCTGACTAATTCTTGTCTCATATCTAAATTAAATCTAATTGCTTTCATGAGATACTCAACCATGTTACAGGAGAGTAGTTACAAGATCAAATATGGCACAAGTTCCATCAATATATGCCATATTTACACTGTCCCAGAGATTATTATACCTAATCTCTGAATTATCACCCCAAAATGTGATTGCAACTGGCATAGCTGAGGCCATGTCTCCTAGTAACCAGTTCTAACCACACACAGTTAGAATTTAGCAAGGCACAAAGAACAGGTCTCAATATTTCAGACAAGTCCAGCTGTGAGTCATTTTCTTTGCCAACCATGTCAGCACCATTACCCTAGGGCACCGTCCTCTGTCTTTTAGATTCATGTAAAGATTTTTCAGTTCTTTGTTTAATTTTTTAAAATGCACTCCTTGCAACAGGTATAAAATCAATAAAATACTCATTTCAATCACCTCATTTTTGCCGTATGTTTCGACAAGATGTATAAGAAATTTTAGTGGCTTAATGCAACTCTTGTTCCTGCCACAATATAATGAAGCTGAGCTACATATCGCTTTTATATTTGTGTGCGGTATTTTGTCCTACTTAGTTTCCTATTAAATCAATAATGACAAACTGAATTCTCCACCCTAGATAGTCATCATTTGTATAACACCTGTCTATCCAATTGTTATCTGTTTGGCCACTCTAGTACTAAATATTGAAATAATTTCCACTGAACTTAGAAAATTTCTTTTTTTTTCAGTAAATAGTGCATCACAAAACCCTCATTATGCTTTGATTTTTAAAGAACATCATGCCAATATTCTCTGTCTCTGTCAATGTTCTGCTTTTACTTGTCTTTGTGGAATAGTATCAATTGTTTGCTATTTATTCAGCCTGTTTATTTCAGTATAATAATTGCATGTGAGCCTTTTTGTGTGCAAGTGACACTTGTGATCATAATTAAATCTTCATTCAGGGAACACTATGAAGTTGCAGAGATTTCTTCTGATCTATTTAAGTTATGAATTTCATTAGAACAATTTTCTGACTCATTTTCTTTTTATTTGGGGCTCATAATTAAATCCCCATTAAATAAGAAATTTGTAATGCCCTGCTTTTAATTCTTACATGGGTGTATTCTATGGAAATCTGTTCCCCTTCATTGCATTCAATTTACAATGTTTAAGCATGCTCTCTTCGAACAAGGTGTTTCTATTTTCCTGAGCTCCACTTTCATATTTTCCATTTAATTTTGTACAATCTCAACATGTATTCATTTTCAATAATCTAGGAACTACGACCTCTGAAATCTTTCCTGTACTGGGGCAGCATTTTTCTCTGATGTGTGTCCCCAAATCTTTGTGGTTGCCTTTTCTTTCCTGGTATATTTTCTCCTTGCAATTTTATCGTGGTCAAATATATGTAAAATAAAACTTACCATTTTGATTATTTGACGCCATAATTCAATGGCAGAAAGTACATTCACAAGGCTGTGCACCCATCATCACCATCCACTTCCAGAACTTTTTCATCCTCCCAGCCTGAAACTGTGTGCCCATCAAATGATTAGCCCCTGTTCTTCTTCCCTCTGCCAGCCTCTGGTAACCATCATTTTGCCATTTGCAACACGAATGGACCCTGAGGGCGTTGTGCTTAGTGAAATAAGTCAGAGTGAGAAAGACAAATACAGCATGATCTCACTTCTATGCAGAGCCTAAAAATGCCAAACTCCCAGAAATAAGGTAGAATGGTGGTTGCCAGACTGAGGGGCACAGGGATGGGGGCATTGGTCCAAATGGTACAATTTTTCAGTTATTAGATCCCTGAGTTCTGGGGATATGATATGCTGTGTGGTCCCCCTGAAAGTTTCTATGAGAATAGAGCATTCATGTTCTCAACAAAGCAACAAAGTGGTAATTAAGTGAGTTAAGGGATGTGTTAACAAGCCTTATTGTGTTAAATATTTTATGATATGTGCATCTATCAATCATCAAGACATGCCTTGAACTTATACAATATTATATGTCAATTATTTCTTAACAAATCTAGAAGAAAGACAATACTGACAATGAATAATTTCAAGGAAAAGGGGAAGACAAGTGCAACATGTGTCCAGAATGAGAACAACCCTCGTGACCCACTGTTTCCAGGGTCTCTCCGAGGTTAGTTCCCTAATCATGGCTGCCTGGTCCAAGTCCACTGAGCTAGGCTTTGTCCCCCTGCACGTAGCTTCACTTATCTACATCTGTGACGTTAGCCATGTTCTCTGCCTGGATGACTCTTTCCTTCCTGTGTTCATGCCTGTTATCCTGTTACCTGTTCATACCTGTTATCTGGCCTGACTCATCCCTGCAAAGTGGGAAATAATCCTTCCCACCTCTAAACACCTTTTACACCAAACTCATCTTTTACACTCCTCACTTTCTACTTTGCAATACAATCATTATGTTTTACCTACCCTAATAAAATACAATCTCCGAAATAAGCCTTTTTTTCTCAGTTCATCTTTATCTTTCCCAATGCTTAACACAGAGCTAGAACACAATGAAAACTGTTGACCCAGAACTGACTGAATGAATACCTGACTCTTTGATTGAAAATGCATTTACCCTACACCGATACAGAGTTAGCCAGAACACACATTTCCCTATCAGAAGCAAATGCAAAAGAGAGCTGGTTTATGTTTTGTACCAAATCTGTGATAATTCATTATAACTTCTTCCTCTTTCATAATAAATGATTGCTGTCAAGAGAAGTAAAAATTTTATTGAGCATTTTTATCTCTCAAAATACATGCATATTCTTATTTAGTGCATTTGCTTTGTGTGTAAACTGTATTGAAAACAGAAATTAGACTACCTTCACCTCCGTATATAATCCTGGGATATTAACTAAAGGGATCCAAATAACAAGAAAATCTTGCCTTTTAGCACTGACTTCAATGAATGAATTTGAAAAGCAATGTAATCTAGAAGACATAAGTTTGCCTTGAACTCCATGGCAAACTTCTCAGGAGTGAATAAAATAATCCAGTCAAAAAATGGGCAAAAGAGCTAAAAAGAAACTTCTCCAAAGAGGAAATACAAATGGCCACCAGGCATATGAAAAAATGTTCAACATCACTTGCAATCAGGGAAATGCAAATCAAAACTACAATGAG
Organism: Talpa occidentalis; assembly: GCF_014898055.3. NCBI lineage: Eukaryota > Metazoa > Chordata > Mammalia > Eulipotyphla > Talpidae > Talpa > Talpa occidentalis. The sequence continues at coordinate 17,098,037 of NW_023601322.1, forward strand.
ATACCATCTGACACCAGTGAGAATGGCACATATTAAAAAAACTAGCAACACAAATGTTGGCGAGGATGTGGAGAAAAAGGAACTCTCCTGCACTGCTGGTGGGAGTGCAAACTGGTCCAACCACTATGGAGAGCTGTGTGGAGATTTCTTGACCTACTAAACAGAGAGCTTCCATAGGATCCAGCAATTCCACTCCTAGGTATTTACCCAAATGACACAGAAACATCAATTCCAAAGGGCACCTGCACCCCTATGTTTATAGCAGCACTATTTACAATAGCTAAGCTTTGGAAACAACCCAAATGCCCAAAAATAGATGACTGGATCAAGAAGATGTGGTACATATACACCATGGAATATTACTCAGCATTCAAAAAAGATAAACACATGCAATTTGCAGCAACATGGATGGCGCTGGAAGGGATCATGCTCAGAGAAATAAGCCAGAAGGAAAAAGAAAAATACCAGATGGTCTCACTTATAGCAGGACTCTAGAAAACTTAAATAAGGGACCAGGAAAAAGAATAACTATAAGAAAGGAAAAAAAAATCAACAAACAACTATGAACCAGAGACACACTTTAGGGGGGACCGGGAAAGGAGGGATTGGGGTCAAAATCAGGGGGTTGCAATTGAATGGGGAATATAAAAAAAAAAAAGTCACCACAGCTGTGTGTTACACCACTTAACACAGGAGAGACAGTTACCACAGCGTAAAACCAACCAGGGTGGGGGTGGGGCAGGAAAATGGCCAACATCCTTAGGAGACTTTGCTGCAGTGCACACACTCACAATTGGATAACCCCAAGCTCAGAGAAATGCATTCAGTTAGCAGATATCGGTTGAACTTCTGAGTGCCAGGCTAGCACCTTCTTTATGTAAGTTGCTGGAGAAGACAGTGTCCTGACCCTACATTTTTTTTCTTCTCAATTTTTATTGAATTGTCAATCATTTACATAACTAAATTATTTGGGGGTTACTACAGCACACCTCCACCTATGCATGCTTCCCTCACCTTCCACCATAGCTCCAATACCCACTATGCTTTTCACAGAGTCTGACAGTTTTGTTTTGTTCTGTTTTGCCAGTTTGTTTTCTTGGGTTTTTTATATTTTCATTCCACGAGTAAGTGAGACCATCTAGTAACTGGCTTTCACTTTCTGTATTATTTCACTTAGCATCATCACCTCAAGATCCATCCATGGATCACTAAAACACACAGTGAATTAGTTCAGAATAGAGATTATTAGGTGCCCTGTCAGGGATGAGGACATAGATGGGGGTTACAATGGACCCCCAGGAGTTCGTGGAGCTAATTCCACATTTTCTCTTAGCTCCCTGCTGGTCACGCCAGGGGAAAGGCAGCCGCCTCCAGAAATGATGTGCTGCCTGGAAAGAGTCACACAAACACTTCCAAGGGAGAAAAAACATGAGACATTTCCTGTTGGCTCAAATTAGGACTTGTTGACTTTGACAAGTCCTGCCCCTCTCTGGCCATTTAGAGAAAGCTGTCCCATGGGAGAGAGAGAAGTTTGGGGAAATGTGGTGGGGAACTGGGGGTAAGGACAGACTCAGGGTCAGGGCAACATTTGTTTCTGGCCCCAGTATCTGTGGAAGGTCCTTTCCAATTCTTTTCCTAGGAGTTTCTCTTCAAAAGGCCACACTGGGGAATATTTTTAAAATGTTGTTTTCATCTGAAGGAGATAAAAAAAGAATACTCATCAGCTTGTTATGGGGCAGTTTCCAAAGCCACAGAGAAGGTGCTCGTGCTACAGCAGTGCTTCTCAGACTTTTTTTTATTATTATTATTGTCCCCCTAAGGATAAAAAATTAATTTAAAATTGATTTAAATTCACTAATAACTTCTAATTTTTAATTAAATTAAATCTCTGTTTAATGAGAGAAATTAAGTACCAAGGACAGTGATTTCATTAGCTTAATTTGAACTTTGGAAGGCTCCAAACACTGTAATGTGTAAGAATTTTTATTCCCCAAGAATCAATTTTCACCCCTTCAAGGACAATATCACTTCTGTTGAAAATGCGTGCTTCAGAAGGGAGAATTTTTTGACAGATTGAATAATGTCTCACTGGATACTCCCACCCACTTTCCCAGGGGCCATAATATACTCAGACCCATGAAACTGAAGAAATGGCCTATCAAAGATGCAGATGTCTGTGAGAATCTGCTCAGGATTCTCCCCAATCTTAAATCAAACTATGAAAATAATAAAATCTTGTAAAGTCAGCAAGAAACAGAGTATCCCCAAAGAAGCCATTTTCATCTTTATGCGTGGTCATTCAGTATAAAAAAATTAATAAAACAAAAAAAATGTATCCAGCAATTCCTTTCTCTAAAGCAACTTAATTTGAAAGTCCTCAGGGAAGCAAAGGTAGTGGGTCTCTAGACCAAACTCATCTTCCTTCCAGCAAAGTCTAACAGGAAATTAATCAAGTCGTGCAGCAGATCTTATTAAATTTCTTTTGGAGACTGAGCATGTACTATTTTGTGTAGCTGGGCTAATAATATTCTGGTTTTGGAGACCAACTGTCCTGATTGTTTACAATGATCTGTCTCTTTATATAAATTATTTCTGATCTGAAATGTTGCTTCTTTGTCTTTCTGTCTTAGTCTCTCAGTGAAGTTTTATCCTTTTGCCAAAGATCTGATACTCAGGAGAAATTAAAATCAACAGAGAAATAAAAGAGCCAAACTCTTATGTAACTATGGAATTCTGTAGGAGAATTCTTCTTTGGAGAAAACTGGGCTCCTTGAAAATATAATCAAAGGTAATTCAAGCTCATTTGTGAGCAGGGGAAGATGAGGACAGATGCTCAACATCAAATCTCATGATGAAGAGGAAAGGAGGGAACTACAGGGAAAGCAAGTTATTAAATCACTGTTGGTGATTTACACTCTTAATTTGCATTTATGTGAGAGTTCACTTTGCATTGTGGATTTGGACAAATCTATAATGGTAGATCCACCTTTAGTGAATTGTGCAGGGTAAGTTTGACCACCCTACGCATTATTTATCACAAAATTAAAAATAGCATTCAGTAATGGAGAGGATTGAATAGTGCATATTTTACAAGAATGGAAAAAAAAACGAGGATAGTTAAATGTATTATGTCACCAAATGCATCTTATCCTTATCAAATCTTTATTTCACATCATTGGGCAAAATAATTTCTAATTCATAGGCAATAAAAAAATGGGGAAACCTCAGCTGCCAAAATTATTCCATGTGGATCTCAACTTCAGCATTTAGGAATGAGGCAGACAGCATTTCATGACCACAGTCAAGTGCATGTCAGATGACAGATAACATCTTCTAGTTGAGATTTCAGCTGTATTTTATTAGGAACTGGGCAGAAATATCAGCTTACATAGTCTTGAGAGTAATTTAGCATCTTCAGCTAGCAGTTATTCAAAATGCCACAGGAAAATGGTCAGGCAGTTCTTCCAAAAGAGCAGAACAACATAACAGAATATTGTGGGGATTTGTGTATGTGGAGAAGCACAGAATGCAAATGAAGAGACAAATGTAAGCACACGTGTATATATGAGGAAGCTGTCTAGGCTTATTTGTAGATTTCTTTTTGCAGATCCATTTATGATATCTAAGGAGAAATAAATGTGATTAGACTGACTTTTAATCACTACTCAACTATCAAGTATGGAAAGAAGCATTTGGGTGTTCTCTGCTTTGCCTTCCCAGGTACTTTCTGGAAGTACCTTACACTTCCCAAGCAAGAAAACTTGAAATTATTTCATTTCATTGTTGGTGTTGCTTCTATCTTTGCATCAACATTATCATTCACACAGGAAAAAGGAGATGAAAACTGTCAGATCAAATTCAGTTTTGTAACACATATACTTGGAGTCATAAACAACTAGAAAGAAATAATTTATCAGCCACTCGGCTGTATTGACACAATATCAAGTGAAATGGAAACTCCAAACAATTTGATTAGTGCAGAAAGTCGCTCTGAAAAATACTTGAATCAGGAAGTATTTTTAAACTGAATATTTTCTGGTCTACTTGTTTCAAATCAACTAGACATGTTGCCAAATCTCTGCTTCACTTTGTGTTTTATAAACACTCTCTTATTTAGCATCACCCCTCTAGTTGGGTCCATCCAGGGTGAAGTAAGGTGAAAAAAAAAACAACTGACTTTTGCCAACATTTGGAAGTTTAGCTTTGCAAATAAAGTCTTTAGAATTATACATCTTAGATTCCCAAACAACTGGATTTTAAACCATTGTTTTCATTAAAGGAGATATGTATAAATGTGGTTTTAATTGTATACATTTAATTTATACTGGAAGCCTCCATTGTCCATGCAGAATATGTTCCAAGACCCCTCAGGAAATGCCTGAAATTACAGATAGTACCAAACCCTGTATGTACTATGTTTTTTCCTAGACATACACACCTAAGATAAAGTTTGATTTATGAATTAGAAAGAGAAAGATTAATGATAACTAATAACAAAATAGAACAAATATATCACTATAGTGTAATAAAATGTATGTGAAAATGGTCTCTGTCAAAATATCTTATTGATCATGTGGATTGAAATAATCCAATGCTGTGAAGCAAATTCAAAGTTTAGCAAAAGAGAAATTTACTGAAGTTATTCACAATCAAGCTGAGGCCCTGGGTTTTGGAGACCATATCAGATTTTTCTGAACAATTGACCCCTCTATTTACCTAAGTATATGTTATGTGCCCAGAAATCGCATAATTGCTTTCTCTTAACAAAGGAAAGAAGACATTCAGCTAATTTTGAACATTTTCAGTTAACTAAAGGAGGTTGGTTTCTAACAAACTCTAGTAAAAGCGAAACACTGTTCTGGCCAACTAGTAAAAGTGAAACACTGTTCATGACTTCAGAGCCATCCTTTAATCTTACAGAGCAAATCCAGTCAGAGCCATTGTGTTTGGGAAGTTGTAAGGACCCAAGGGTATTTGAATTCTCATTCAAAGCCATTCCAAATATGGGGCACAGTCAGGCCATTATCCATGATCCATTTTCCTGCAGCTTGCAAACACCAGGAGCTGGGTGTGTGGACTTTTAGGACATTCCTTTGTTTTTCACTGCAGTGTTCTTCACAGTAAACAAGAATTGTTGTTCTACTGACTCCAATCTCTTGGGGAGTCCCTGGCAGGGGAAAGGTAGAACTTTCTCAACAGATCAAAACTTTGAAAATTTTTTCTTGGTCCATATGCTACTTGCAAACACCTGTTGTTGGCATAGGTAGCTGAAACTTCTAAGGGTGGAATATGTAACTTAAAACATGTTTTATAAATATGAAGGGACCAATCTAGAGAGCAAGAGCTCTTAATCACATCAAGGCCCAAATTTTGAAGTTGAAAAATAGTTAATTCTTAAGCATCATGTGGTTGCAACCTGGTGAAAGTCAGGACTTCATCTTTGGCATTGGGTCCCCTTAGAAACATTTGGCAATGTCTACAGACATTTTGTTCCTCTCAATTGGGTGGAAGTTGAGGGTGCTACAGGCATCTAATGGGTGGAGGATAGAAAGCTGCTAAGCATCCTATAATGTACAGGATAGCTCGCCCTCCACCCACCCACCCACACCCACACCACACACACACACACACACACACACCAGGACAAAGAATTTTCCAGCCCAAAATATCAATAGCGCCAAGTGCAAGAAACTGGACTCTGGCAAAGAAAACCAATTGGATATATTTTCTTCAAGCATAACTGCTAAGTTTCAGAGCATTTATGCATGTAATCAGGAGGTGGAGAGAAAGGGTAAGGGTTGAACTGGGAGATCTGAGGTATTTCTAGTCCTTTCACTGTTGAGGCAGCCAACGAAAACTTAATTTTCAAGCATGCACTTAAACCAGGGTTTATAGGAAGGAGCCTTGTTTTCTGTACATGCTAAATAAGGACCCATGTAGGCTTTACATTGCCTAGAAGCCTTTCATTTGTGCTTTTCTATCAAGTTAGAACTCTATTTCTTAAGGTATTTTGCTATTTTTTATATTTAAATATTTTATTTTATATAATATAATTCTTACATTTTTTTTCATCTTTGCACAATGTACGCATTTTCATTTTGGTTGTATTCCCCATACAATTGCACCCCCTCCCTTATTTTGATTCTAGTCCTTCCTTTCCCTACCCCTTCCCGCCCCCCTTAGTTTGTCTCTGGTTTATAGTTGCTTGTTGATTTTGATTTTTACTTTGTATTGATTAGTCTTTTTCCTGGTCTCTTATTTAGGTTTTCTAAATTCCTGCTATGAGTGAGACCATCCGGTATTTTTCTTTTTCTTTCTGACTTATTTCAAAACTTCATGGTATTGGAACAAGAACAGACACACAGACCAATGGAATCGAATAGAAAATCCAGAAATAAATCCACAGATTTATGGCCAACTAATATTTGACAAAGGAGCAAAGAATATGCACTGGAGCAAAGAAAGTTTGTTCAATAAATGGTGCTGGGAAAACTGGGTCGCTACATGCAAAAGAATGAAGCTTAACCACTATTTTGCTATTTATAAAAATTATTTACACTCATCATTTGATTTGTTGAAATAATGACCTAAATATTAATTATTTAGTGATTAGCAACATTCACATACTAAACTTAAGATGGAGTCTTTGAAGAAAATTGTAATTCTATGAGTGCTTGAACTTCTCTAAGAGATAAGTTGCCCCTCCACCCAGGACCAAGTAGAGACTGCAGCCCATACCCTTGGGTCTAGGTTGTTCTTGCCACTTATTTGGGCCAACAGAATGATCCCAATGCTGTTCTAGTTGTTCTACTCAGACCTGAGTAGGGCTGGCAGCTTCCACTTTTACATTCTTAGGGTCAACTGTGAGGCCAGGAGAAAGTCCAGACTAGACTTCTGAAATGTTAGGGACTGTATGAGACAAGTCCTGGAGGCTGACACCATTCTGGATGATCAACCCCAGCCAAGATCCCACTGACCCAGCCAACAGCAACAGCAGGCAGAGAAGAATCACCCATCTGGAACCTGCCCCATAGAATGTGAGCAACCAGATGTCATTCTTGTAGCCATTATGCTTTAGGATTTTGTGGTTCACAGCAACTGATAACAAAAGCAGAGCTTTCTTGGCTACTGAGAGAAATCCTCACAGTAGTTTCATTTTACAAGTGACTTTATCTTTCTTCCAAAGATTAAAAAACAAATGGTCATACCTCTGCACCCAGATTATATTCAGTGTCCCATCATGATGCTTTTTCTTTTTCCTAATTTGAAAGGAATTCTGAGAACTCAGGGAACAAGATGGTGCTGGTCTAAAGCTCTGTTTTCCCAGCTCTGCTAGTAAATTTGCAGAGTTTTACCTGCTTCTTCTAATGTGTCCCATGGAGACTGTTTTGAGTCAAATAGCCCATCTTGCCTTTAATTGCCATGTTGAGACATCTAGATAAAAGTGAAACAGCCTAACTCAGCAACAACCACCCCCCAACATTGCAACCTTTGTCTATAGTCATTTGTGAATCGTGAGAAGACAGATGAACTAGAGGCCAGTCTGAAATGTTTCACAGCAATGACAATATCAGATCATTTCCTACTTTTAAAACTCCCCAATGCCCTGACCCCAGTGGTCCACACCTTGGGACAATCCCTTGGTCATGAACCCAGTTGTGATTCCAATTCCCCAATAAATGACCTTTTGATTATATTATAGTCTGATTATTTCTCTTGGGTAGACAGAGCAAAATTCAGTTAACTCACAAAACTCAATCAACTCAGTACCATCAACTCACAAAATGGCTGAGCCAAGCCTGTGCATCCTTGCTTGTTTCCAAGGTAGTTAATTGCAGGAGCGCTCAAATCTCCAGGCTGGTTTTGGCTTGGCAGATGTCAGGAAGGATCAACTCTGAGGAAAATGTGGTGAGATGCCAGGTATACTTTTGTCTTGATTAGGGGGTTCTATGTCCAAGTATACAGCTGGGCAGTAGGCAAGCCTTGAAGATGATTCACTGGGTCATACATATTTCTACCACAGTCTGCCTGTAAGTCCTGCTTCTCTTAGAGGAAAACTTTACTAGCAAGACTGGTGACCAGTTACCCTAAGCCCAGAGAGAATAGAACCTGTGACCCTCTCAGTTACATGGCTTTTCCCATACTTTCTCGTTATTTTCTATTAGAAAGTTCTAATGGGAAGATGTAATGATTAGAACATGGAGAGAGAGCCATTCATGCAATCAAAAGCATATTGACTAATTTAAACACTCCAAGTTAAAGGGAAAGGCCCTGATGACCTTCTCCTAGAGTTCCTGAAGCCCATCCCCCAGCACATAGAGCATCTAAATATATCCTCTTTGAACCTGCCCAGCATGCCAGCGTCCCATGCCTACCACCCTGTCTGTTCATCCAAACAGCTTTATTTTCCTTCTCTGAACATTTTGAGTACATTCCAACCTAGTGTGCTACACCTTACATTTTTATTATGAAAACATCATTTTGATGTTGCCAAATTGTTTTTTCAAAAAGGTATTTAAATTTACATTGCTATCAGTTTTGCCAAATTCCTACTAAGACAGAAAACAATCATTTTAATAATTAAGTCTGGTATAACAGATGAAAAATGTATTCAATTGTTTTTACTTTTTGTTTTTAATATAGGAATGTATACAGTGTTGGCCTCATAGGAATTATCTCAGACTCAAATTATCTTGACACAGAATATAGTCAGCAATTAAATCAAAACAAATGAAGAGTCCCAAAATGTCCACACCTTTTCATTTAATAATCCTTATGCCTCATGCAACTGGAAATTTATTCACATGAAATAATTTAAAGGAAAAACTTAGAGGAAAAGAGGGCTGATTAATCCAGCACATAGCTATTTAGTAAATGCAGTCGAAAGTGAACAAGTCCCTCTTTGCTAAATCCTTTAACATATGACAAGAATTTTAAATAGATTATTTTAGCCAGTGAGCCATTGCAATAATACTAGGTAGAGATAAGGGAGGTGAGTGAGTATTTTTGGAATCCAGAACCATGAGGGAAGATGAGATTACACAAATGATTACACAGATGGAAACTGGCTGGGAATTAAGCCACGACTGACTGTAACTCAGCACGCATGGTCCTTGAAATGATGCAGAGAAAGACCAGTAAGAGGAAAGGACAGGGCTTCTGATCTGAAGTAAAAGAGGTTTGGGATGAGGTTTGAGGCCAAGGAAGATTGTCCAGTTTGAGCAAGCAGAGAAGCGAAGGGGTTTTAGGAAGAAGAGGATGCCCTTGGACTTGGGTGTGAAGGGCATGCTGAGTGAGAAGGGGGACAGTTATTGCAGGGGTAGAGAACGCAGACATTGCAGCACTCTGTCCTCAGATAATTACAATGATTAAGAAACAAATCAGGGCCATGCCAAGGGTTAGGACTCACAGCAGCACGCGTTCTAAAGAGACGGAGGGGGGCCTCCCCAGTGGCGCAGCGGGTTGAGCCGAGCGCTGTGACGCTATCCGCAGCCTCTGCAGCACAGGTTCAATCCTGGGCTGCCAGGGAGATTCCCATGTGGTGAGGTAAACCTCTCCTGTCATGCCCGCCGCTCCCCTCAGCGGTGTATTTCAGTCGTCTGCCTGTTTTGTTCCCCACTCTGTCTCTGGTGAATCCTCTCAACCCCCACACACCTCTGGCCTGTACCCCAGTTCTTTCAAAAAACAAAAAGTCTTAAAAAAAATAAAAAATAAAGAGATGGAGGGTGGCACCGAGGGGAAGCAGTGTTGGTGGAAGTTGGAGAGTGGAGTCAGTGGGAACAGGAGACAGTGAGGAAGAGTGAAAGGGGCATCAACATAGATGGCAGGGCCCAAATTCTGATTCCGCGTGCAGGTCCCGGCCCTCACAGGGCCAGCTAGCACAGCTCTCCCAGAGAGGGAGAGGGAGGAGTTCTTTTTTTTTTTCCTTGTTGTGATATTGCAATTTATTTTTTTATTTTTTTCATTTTCCTACAGCATTGCTCATTTTTGTACAATATCTAATTACTCCTCTCAGGTGTAGTCCCCATAACTGTCCCACCACCACAGCATCTGTGAACTGAGTCCCTGTGCTCGTCCCTCCGCTGTCTTGCCCCCTCCACCATCCCCCCTGCTGTGTGCCTCACATTTACGTACAGTAGCTAAGATAAGGAAACAACCTAAATGCCCCAAAACAGATGAGTGGATCCAGAAGGAACACCACTACTCAGTGATCAAAAAAGATAAACTCATGCCATTTGCAGTAACATGGATGGAGCAGGAAGGGATTATGTTCTGCAAAATAAATCAGAAGGAAAAAGAAAAATATCTGATGGTTTCACTTATAGGTGGGATATAGGGCAACCAAACAAAGGATCAGGAAAAAGACAAAACTTGTAGGCAAATCACAGACCTGACTTGGGCAGGATTTCTAAGGCCGCTCCCAGCTCTAAAGGTCTGTGTCCTGAGGACAGAAGAATTAATTGCAAGTGAGGAAAGCTGGGAGGTGCAGGTGCGTAGGTAAAAAAAAACATAAGCTTGTGAGTTAACCACTTTCCCTTTTTAAAAATATTTTATTTTATATAATTCTCACATCATTTTTCATTTTTGCACAACGTATGCATTTTCATTTTGCAACATGGATGGAGCTAGAAGGGATCATGCTCAGCGAAATAAGCCAGAAAGAAAAAGAAAAATACCAGATCGTCTCACTCATAGCAGGAATTTAGAAAACCTAAATAAGGGGCCAGGAAAAAAGACTAACTATAATAAAGAAAAAATTCAAAATGCACAAGTAACTATAAACCAGAGACACATTGGGGCAAGGAGGAGAGGAAGGATTAGGGTCAAAATAAGGGGGGTGCAATTGTATGGGGAATATAACCGCTTTCCCTTTTTAAGAGCAACTAAAGAAAAATTCAAACTACTATCAGATTGATCTTCATTGCCCACAATAGTCATAGAAGGATCCTCTTCTTTCACATCTGCACATTGAGGGCACCTCATATGAGGATGATGCTTTTAGAGAGAACTGCAAACTAACTGATCCTCAACATCAAAGGTCACAAACAGTGGCCCACGAGGCAGCCACCATCTGTTTTAGGCCAATCAAGTTTCATTGGAACACAGCCACGCCCGTCATTCCATACTGTCTGCGTTGGCTGCCCTGCTATAAAAGCAAAGTCGGTGAGTTGCAACAGAAAGAGTGGCCTAAAAACCTGAAATATTTAATACATGGCTCTTTTCAGATAAAGTTCCCCAAGTCCCACACTAAAGCAGCCATTCCACATGAAGGCTGCACATTAGGATCACACTGGAAATTCCCCAAAATAATGATGCAGGTCCCAAATAATGATGCAGGTCCCAGAGACTGTGTTCGCTAGTGCTGAGGAATAGCCCTCACCCATTCTCACACGCAGCCAAAGTTGAAAATTCATTGCTGTGGGTTCCCTGAGCCAGAACTGATTAGATCTCCAGAAGGCAACAAGGCCACATCATACCTGTCCCCTGTGGAAATGAGTGAAAACCTAGCACTAGTGTTTATCTCTCTTTTCAGAGAGAAACGATAACATGTGTCTACTTAAAGAGTATTTCTCACTTTTTCAAGCCACTAAGGTCAGGTTTGACTATTCTATGTCTCAGTGACCCTCAGGAAAGGGTCTGTGCAATGAAGTCTTCCTAAAAATCAGCATCAAGTGGGAAAAGTTGACTCTTCAGATAAATTTGTAAATACCATAAGGAGGGGGGCGTGCAATTGTAAGGAGAATATAAAAAAAAAAAAAATCTTAAAAAAATAAAAAATAAATAAATTTGTAAATTCCCTATTACTGTTAGAGTTATAAACACTAAATAACACCAGGGCCTCCCTGGTAGCTCAAGGGGTTAAGCGTCAGTACCATGAAGCTAGCCACAGCCTCTGCAGCACAAGTTTAAACTCCCACCGGCCAGGGAGCAACCCACATGGCGCACAGACCTCTCCTGTCTGGCCCGCTGCTCCCCTCAGCAGTGTATTTCAGTCAATCTGCCTGTTCTGCTCCACACGCTCTCTCTGGTGAGTCCTTTCACTGCCCCCAACCCCCGTGCTTCTGGCCTACACCCCAGTTCTACACAAAAATTTTTTTTTTAAAAATGAGAGGGGTCCTATTCTAGATTGAACGGCATAAAGAATATAACAATCCAAGGCAGTGTCATCTTTGTATTCTCCCTCAAAATCATCTGTAAATGACAACAGAGGTTATTTTAATATAGGCAGGTTATTAGTGATATTAAGAAAATTGTGTCAGGCCTCCCCTTGTGGCACAGGCGGTTAAGTGCCACGCTGTGAAGCTGTCTGCAGCCTCTGCAGCGCAGGTTCGATCCCGGCCACCGGCGAGGGTCCCACATAGCGAGCAGACCTCCCCTGCCTCACCCGCTGCTCCCCTCAGCAGTGTATTTTGTCAGTCTGTCTGTTCTGTTCCCCGCTCTGTCTCTGATGGATCCTCTCACCCTCCTGCACATGTGGCCTGTACCCCAGTTCTTTTATAAATAAATAAATAAATCTTTTAAAGAAAAATTGTGTCAGTTTTGTTATATATCATAATGACATTGTGGGTATGTAGAAAACCCTCCCCTATTGGAGATGCTTTCTGAAAAATTTAGGGGTTATATGTTCCAATGTCTGTAAGTTACTCTAAAATGTTGCAGCAAAAAAAAAAAAAAAAAAAGCAAATATGGAAATGCATTAATAGTGATTAAATCTGGGTGGTAGATTGATGATGCTTTTTGTATTATTCTTTCTACCTTTCTGTAGGTTCAAAATTTTTCAAAGGTTTAAAATCTTGTTGGGGGGAATAGTTGTTTTTTTTCTTTTTTTAAATTCATCTAGCTATTCTAACTTAAATGACTTGGTACAGTTTAAATACATGTTCTCCAGATTGAAAACCAGCTGAGAACTATTTGCCTCAGTAGCCAGGCTAATTTGGTGGAAAGCAGCAGAGGTGGCCCTCTCCCGCAAGCTTGGTCAAGAAGAGTGGGCTCTTTTATTAGGCTCAAACAATCGCATGAGGATTCCAGTACAGAAATAGAAGAGGCCCAAATTTCGGGGTGAGAGGGCAGGGAAGGAATTAACTCAGGGGAGCTCAGAGAGAGTATTTCCAGAATGAGCACAGCTCCAGGACAGATATTGCATCCCTCTGCCAAGAATCATTCCCATTCATTCTCTGGCTCATTCTCTCTCTCCCCATCCTCTGTATTTCAGCTTCTCTTTGCCATCATGGTCTCCCTGGCCCTGGCTCTGCTTGCAGTATCTTTCAGCTGCTATGGCCATATCCAATTGGCAGCGCTCCTCTGTGTTCCTTATTTGTGATTCACCAGAGCAAGAACCTGAATGGCCCAGCTCATCACACTTTGATCCATCCACTCGTCTGTGGTCACAGAGGAATTGGATCAAGTGTTTTTTTTTGTGTGTGTGTGATAATTTTCTTTTCTTTTTTTAAAGATTTATTTATTTATGCATACAAGAACTGGGGTATAGGCCAGAGGTGTGGGGGTGAGATGATTCACCAGAGATAGAGTGGGGAACAGAACAGGCGGATTGACTGAAATACACTGCTGAGGGGAGCAGCGGGCGAGTCAAGAGAGGTCTGCTGCACCATGTAGGTTGCTCCCTGGCCAGTGATCAAACTTGTGCTGCAGTGGCTGCAGACAGCTTCATAGGTTGTATCTTAACCCCTTGCACCACCAGGGAGGCCCTTGGATCAAGTGATTTTTAAAATACATATTTTTTAAGGCTGCTGAGGTATCAAGGGCCTTAGATGAGCAAATTCCCTGTTACAGGGTTGTGGGCAGGGCAGACAATTAGAGCATATCTTAAACATTCTCTTTCTTTTCTGGTGCAGATCATTATTCTGAGCTGCAGGGAGATTTTTTGTAAGAATCTAAAGAAGATATTCATACTTTCTACCTCTGCACAGGAATATTGTGTCCCATGAGATCATTGTCTTGCTCGTTAATATAAAGCAGTGATATCTCAGAACCCATGTTTACTGACTTTGCTTTGAACACGTACTTGAAAATAGATGAAATAAGAGACTAATATTCTGCCTGGGTTTGAACTATGCAAGTCAATCATGGACTTCCTTTGAGATCTAGTATTACCCTGCCTTATTTGGTCAGTAAATATGCATTGAGTGAATGTTTATTGTGTGCATTAGAGGATGGGTAGGGGCATACACAGAAGATAACAAAACCTCCCTATGTTAGGACATGATGGATGAGATGATACATACAAAGTAATGTTACCATATGAGAGCTGTCATGGGGCTGTATATGTTAAGTAACTGCTATGAGTGAAATGGAGGTCAAATAAGCTGGCTCAGATACAAAGATTTTACAGAACGAGTTTGGCCTTGAAAAAGGCACTCTAAGGTGCAGGAGAACAGCAAAAAAAGCACCAGTCTGGAAAATACATAGTAGATAAATGTGGATCGCACTAAGAGCTAGTGGGAGGTCATTTTGAAGAGGTAGCTGGAGACCAGGTGGTGGAGCAAGGTCCCTGAATGCCAAGAGAATGAGCTGCATCTATGAGTAAGGCTTTGGAGTCAAGAAGGGACAGGATGAGATCAGTGTTTAGGAAGTGCTGGTGTCAGGGGCGGGTGAGAGGCCAGAGATCTTTGCAATTTACAAAACATCTTCACGCATGAGTCATCTAATTCTCTCCTGGCAAAAGGTTTCTTAGGAGGCTTTTAGAGGCTGGTGCAGGACAACATTCAGAAGACTACACAGACTAGAGTTCCAGCAATTTTTTAAAAGTAAGTTACTGGCGCCAGAATGGTCAGACAGATCAATGAAGTCGAATGGAACATCTGGAAACAGCCCCAAATGTTCATATTTATATTTATGTACAAATTTAATATTTTATTATGGTGGCATTTTAAATTGGTGAAGAAAAGTAACAGTTTAATAAATGGTTTTAAGACAATTGACTAACCACTTAGGGAAAAAATAGGTGAGATTCTGGACTTACAAGTTACTTCAAAGCTTTTTTGAATGAATAGGTACATCTCAAATTTGGGCATATATTTAATCACCTAGAGAATTTGGCAATAAGTGAGGACCCCGGCCCCCCAGGATCATAATTCAGTAGTTCTCAGATAGACCCAAGAAACTGTGGCTTGTGAGACCATCCTTTAATAAACACTTGCTTAAAGATTTAAATATAAAAGACGAAATTATGAAATCACTAAAAGAATTAGTACTTATATCATATTTAGGAGGGGCACATGACTTAAAAAGTAATTAAGAAAATGACTTCACTCCAAAAAAAGTAAACACTCCTTATGTCACATTGACACCACTACAGAGACCTCGGCTCTGTAAAGAGGGATTAGACACACCACCCCTATTCCTCCCATTGCGTGCAGCCACAAACTCTGGCTATTATATATAAAACAAACATAAGAAGACTCTGAAAAATAGAAAAAAGAGGGCAATCTGGCTGAGGATGTTGGGACTTGAGATGAGCTCTCTGAGTTTTCTTTATCCCAGACTAGGTGGTAGCAGAGGAGCCAGCAGCTCAGAAATGCCAGTAAGTGTAGACAAAAATGCCAGAATAAAAACCTGCCTTCTCAAGCCAAAGAATCAGAAAAGAGGCAGCCTAGAAAGACAGAAAATGTTAAAATGTTCCATGCTTGTCAAACACCACTGGAAAAAAAATGCATCCCTCCCCCTGCCCACAAAGACCAAATGGGACACCTAGACTTTCACCCACCTGAGGGAAACATGCCACCCTTGCCCCCTGTTGCGTGGTAGCAGAGGTAGCCCAGCTGCAATGAGCTATTCCTACACAATGTCGTTGGAAGACACATAGGCAGCGGTAAGAAGCACCTCTGCTCCTCCAGCTATGACAGAGTCTGTAGGTCTCATGGGACCCCGAACTCCCATCTCAGTCAAAAGTAACATGGAGCCTCTTGCCTTGTGCCCATGAAGGCCTTGGGGAACCTGGACTTCTAATAACACCTGCAATCATCAAACAGATGCTTCAATGAGCAATTACCAATCTGCTTGAAACAAAAGAAAAAATAGTATTAGCAAAGAATCAGAAGATACACAATACCAAGAGGAAATGCAGAATAGAGAAATGCAGAATTACCAAAATTAAAAAATCACAATGGATGAGCTTAACAGAATGATGAGCTTAACAGAATGGATGAGCTTAACAGTATAACCCCATGGGAAATTTTGGGGGGAAATATATATGTATATATCAAAAATATGAAGAGCAACATAGAGTTTAGTGAAGAAATTACCTGAGATTCTCTATCCTATTTCCCCCTGGTTTATACCTCCTAATGGTTCAACAAGAAGTATGGCTTGATGTATAACTTATAAAGTAAAAATAAAATCTGGAAAATCTCGAACAATTTCTGTCTTACTTTATTTGGGTTTGGTTTTCATTTCAAATACAAACGACCTGTAAATTTTAGTCTGGAGTTAGCTGAGAGATTAGTCAAACTTGAATTCTTCAACAGGAGGAATATATACACCAAAACACCCTTCCCACACCCCGGTGAGGCTGACTGGAGGAAAGCAGTCATTTTTATGACACATGGGGCTATAAGAGAGAAGGAAATGGACACTGACTGAGGGTGTGACAGGTTTCGGCACCAACAGGAATTTACTAGCCGTTGGATCATTTAATCCTTCAGGTTCTCTAGTATCTCATTATATAAAATATGACCAAGGCTCAAAGTAAAAGAAGTTTGGGAGGTAAAATTTTAATTTAATTCAGCGTGGTATAAGAGTTCTCAGAAAAGCAATGAAATTCACACAAGCCTTCAAGCTATGCCCCTTCCACGCCTCCCCGGGATGGTTTTCCCAGGCAGATGCTACTTGCCAGCCCTCATCATCCCCCACTTTACACTAGAGGTATGACTGAGCAACCTCCACACTCGCTAAAACCTGCACCCAAGAAAAACTGCTGCATTTGGCTCTTTAAATTTTAGCAGAAATGTAAACGACCTCTCCCTCTCTGAGGAGACTTTGCATTTTAATCCTTAACTCTCCAGTTTTGCATGCAAAGGGAGAAACTGCTTTGAAGCATCATCCTTTCCAGTCTTTCTGCCCCCCTCACCAGGAGGGGTCGCCAGTGTGTACCGTGGGGCAAATGAGCTGTTAGGAAAACTCTAACAGCTAACCCTAACCATCGGGATAGGCGCCATAGTTTGCAGAGGCCCCATAGTTTGCCACAGTTGAAGTGCAGGATCCCCTGTCCAGAAATTACTAAGACTGTCAAGACTGTGACAAGGGAGCATAAAACCAAGCACAGAACCCTGCCGAGCTGGGGACTCTGGAACTGCCCAGGCTGCAGCCCAGGAGCGACCTCTGCCCACCCAGATTGCCTACATCCGGGCCTGGGCCCCTTGCTAGGGGGCGCCACAGGCTCTTCCGCTCCTGGAGCTGCAGGTCCACACTCCTGACTTCCTCCCCTCTGCCTCCTGAGGGCACCACCCACTCTACACCCAAGAAAGCATCTCCCAAGGCTCGGAAGAGCAGATGAAGCCTGAGGTTTTCCTTAAGGTGGACATAGCTATTGATAAATCCACTGACCCTGGAAGGGGCAACCCGGAGTCTCCTCAGAATGTCCATAGTCCCCAGTGTTTAAGTTACAGAGTGAAGAGCAACACGATATGATAACACGATATGATAACCATTTAGGGGTGGCTATTTGAGTCAATGGAGACAGCCCTGTGTTGAGCACCTGGCCTCACACTGGGACTGAGAGCTCAAGAGGGTGTTTAATGTAATTTCTGCTTTGGGGGTTAAATGCTATAGCTCTGCAGGTCCTCATGGCACTGGTCCCTGCATTGTCTGGGAAAAGGTCAATTTCAGGTTTCCTGCAGTGAGAAAGTCACTGTGAGGCCTTCCTCAGGGGAACTGGGCAGCGGGAGTAGCCAGCAGGTGCTGCAGCAACAAAGAGGCCCATGTGGTTTAGAACCTCCCACCCTCATAATATCTGTCTAGCCTGTGTACCCCCACCACCGCCAAATACTCCACAGCCCAGAGCTGACAAAGGTTTGCCTGCAGAAAGTTCATTGGAAAGTGATCCCAGGCAGCAGGCGAGCAGGCAGGGAGAATGCAACTGATAAGGGCATTATGGAGTTGCCAGGGCTACAGGTGGCAGGTGCTTGTTCTCACTGAGACGCCTGAGGAGACTTGTGAACTGGGTCTCAGAAAAGTGTGCCTGAAGAAGAAAAGGGGCATTTACCTACTGACCTTCATCCTCACTGGACAATAGTAACCCCAGAAGTATTAACTCCCACACATCTGGATGGAGCTGGCATCCCAGCCCCTACAGGAGAGAAACCTCAGGGGAGGGAGGGAGGGAGAAGCAGGCAGCTTAGGCCAAAAAGAAGCTCCTCTTTCTTGCCCCTCCACACAGCTCTTCAGGCTGCTTAGAACTAGTCACTGCAAGAGGGGCTGAAGAAAGAGCGGGGGCAGAGGATTTGCAGTGTCCAGCACCCCCGTCCAAGAGAGATATCAGGCCAATGGAAAGGAAAAGGGGAAATGAGTCAGATGGACAGTGAGGGCCGAAAGATACTGACTGTGGCTCCAAGCATGAAGCCAGACCTGGCAGAGCGGTGGGTCTCTCCCTCTACTGGACAGTTTACAGCTTGGAACATTTCCAGATTCAGTAACATCCAAGACCTGGGCTTCTCAGCTGCTCTGAAATGACCCCTGGGCATGTCCTTGTAGAGTCTTCATTCTCACTGTTTATTCCCCAGGCAAAGCCCTCTCTTTTAAAATAACCAAAAGAGGGCCTCCCTGGTGGTGCAAGGGGTTAAGATGCAACACATGAAGCTATCCGCAGCCACTGCATCATGAGTTCGATCCCTGGCCAGGGAGTTACCCACATGGCACAACAGACCTCTCCTGGCTCACCCGCTGCTCCCTTCAGCAGTGTATTTTAGTATTTCTGCCTGTTCTGCTCCCCATTCTGTCTCTGGTGAATCCTCTCACCCTCCACACCTCTGGCCTGTGCCCCAGTTCTTATATGCATAAATAAATAAATCTTTTTAAAAAAATAATAGGGCCTCCTCTGGTGGCACAGTGGTTGAGCGCTGGGCTGCAAAGCTGCCCACAGCCTCTGCAATGCTGGTTCGATCCCTGGCAGCTGGTGAGGGTCCCACATGGCGCGCAGACCTCTCCTGCCGTGCCCGCTGCTCCCCTCAGCAGTGTACTTCGGTCCTTCTGCCTGCTCTGCTCCCCGCTCTGGCTCTGGTGAATTCTCTCACCCTCCCGCGCTTCTGACTGTACCCAGTGCTTGTATAAATAAATAAATCTTTTTTTAAAAAATTAAAAAATAATAAAATAAGATAAAATAACGGAAAGAGCTCAAGACATACCCACTGCTGAGGCGCTGTATTTGAAGTCCCCCTTTCCTTTCTTCAGAAGAAAGCTATTCAGACAGTGAGGTCATAATTACACAAAGATTTCTCAGGTTTAAATGCAAAATAAAATAAATAACCTTCTGATTTAGGACTCAAAAGAGTATGGCAGGGGAGGGAGTGGGGTGATGAGAGGAGCGATCAGACACATGGACCAAGAGAATCTTCCAAGATGCAGCTTGGAAACCCCAGGCGGCATAGTGATCATTCCCAGCACCCCGGCTCTGATGTGAAGAGCTTGTGTGAGCCGTTTGATTTGAATTCAAAGTCAATAAAAACTTCAAGCACAAAGAGCATGCCCCCATCTTAACCAGATAATTTATCCTCAGTGCCCTTGGGATACTCAGCCTTTGCATAGCTCATTCTCTCTCCCCAGAGCAATGCCCTCACTTTTTCCCTGTGGCACAGTAAAACGGCAATTAATAGGAGCATATGGGGAATGCAGTGATCTGACTGACTGAATTTTCCAGTTAAGGAAAGGCTAGTTCCCAGCAACCCTCTCTGTCTCATGAAGTTTCCAAAACATCTGAATCCACTTTTCTACTCTACAACATGGGTTCTAGAGGACATAACTGAAACATGGACATATGTTATGTCTAGAGGACATGACTGAACCTTTGCCGTAGGAGCCAATCTCACCTAGATGTGAGGTCTTCTTCATCCTGAACACTGAAGAGAAACAGGATAGTGGATGAGGAGGAGAGGGCACTACTCAAGTCTCCAGGTGTCACTTTCTAGCTAAGTGACATTACCCAAGGCACTTAACCTCTTGGAGCCGCCCCATTTCATTACTTGTACATATATGTATGTGCATAGAATATGGCTAATATGTAAGTGCCTATAATATAATACCTACATCATACGTGTTCCACAAAGACCTCATGTATCAGATACTTGTAAGATACTTGATAAGTGGAAACAACATGATTTTCCTCTGGGCTTACTGTTCAGTGCTGTCGAAGAAAATAAAGGAGGTAGAGTAGATGGTGCAGGATTTGGGGTAACGCCAGGACTCTCCCTAAGAGATTCTTTACTAAAAATACTCTTCAATAGCTGCCTATTTCCCTCAGTTACACACACACACAGACAGAGAGAGAGAGAAAGAGAGAGAAAGAGAGAGAAAACAGAGACAAGTAACTTCTGCTTAGTGGGTCTCACCAATTCATGAATCAAAATGTTGAAAGTATCTCTCTGTTCACCCTCTGTCCTCTGACACATTATATGCCAAGGAACAGAGTAGCTCTGACAGCTCTAGAACCAGAAGGCAGCTTTCAACCCAGTGTGGCTTATGAGACAACACAAAGTCCCACTTGATCAAACATACCCTCCCCCAAACCTGTCCCATGACTTAGGGTTGCCTGGAGGAGAGGAGAGCAAACTCTCCTTTCAAGAGGTTTGCTGAAGAATTAGTTTATTATGTTCTTGAGTTATTACTCAGAAGTCATGGGTGTCTAGTCTTTCTTTAACCCACACTCTGTGCTTAGGCATCCTCATCCATACCATGGCTCATGCTCTTTGACTCCAGCCACATCGTTCCTCCAAATACCACACCCACACAGTCCAGAGC
Organism: Talpa occidentalis; assembly: GCF_014898055.3. Classification (NCBI taxonomy): domain Eukaryota; kingdom Metazoa; phylum Chordata; class Mammalia; order Eulipotyphla; family Talpidae; genus Talpa; species Talpa occidentalis. The sequence goes on from NW_023601322.1 coordinate 17,119,004, forward strand.
CTTTAACATCTTCATTCTCATGTCTTAAAAAGCACTTCATGGGCCTCCCTGGTGGCCCAAGGGGTTGAGCACTGTACTGTGAAGCTATCTGCAGCCTCCGCAGCATGAGTTCAATCCCTGGCCGGTCAGGGAGCAGGTCATACCCACATGGCGCAGCAGACCTCTCCTGTCTCGCCCACTGCTCCCCCCCAGCAGTGTACTTTGGTCCATTTGCCTGTTCTGTTCCCCACTCTGTCTCTGGTGAATCCTCTCACCCCCCACACCTCTGGCCTGTACCCCAGTTCTTGTATGTATAAATAAATCTTTTTTTAAAAAAAGCACTTCATAATAATCAAGTCCACAGTGAGCCCTCACCCACACCCAGCCTGCCCTGGGGTCCACTCAATGACCAGCGCCACTAACCATCCAGTCACGCAAGTCAAAGACCAAAGATTCCTCCTTCACTAATAGCTCTCCTTCACTTCCAAAGCACTAAATTCTGTTGATTTAACCTCCTAGGAATCTTTTGACTCTATTTGCCCCAAGTCTCTACTGCCACTCCCTAACCCAGTCCAACATCACTCATGCCTAAACTACACACTGATCTAGATGATGTCCCCTCCCCTCTGCTCACCACACTGCAGCCAAGACTTGACCTCGAAAAATGAGATTAGTTTATGTATCTCCTCAATTCATATTATTTTATGACTTCCCATTGCTTTTAGGATAAGGTCCAAAAGCCTTAACATGGCATATTAAGCCCCAGAAGATGGAGATTCCACCTGTCTCTCCAACCACATCTCTCTACTCTTCCTCTTCTTCCTTAGTCACGATTACCATCTCTCTCTCTCTCTTACACACACACACACACACACACACACACACGCTTCCTATCACATACCTTTTGAATGATTGGAATGATTCCCTCAGTCCCTTTTCTCTTTGTGTAGTTAATTCCTAATCAAGTCCAAACTTTAGCCCCCATAGCATTTCATTAGAAAGTCTTCCAAGATCCCCAAAGCTAATCAGTGATTTGGTGAGTGAGTTAAGATACACAACCATTGGAGGATATTTTAGAATTGACTAGCAAATTTTTCACAATATATTTTCAAAATATATGTGCCTCCCATTTCTGTCGTAATAATTCTCTCCTTCTCTCTGCCCTCCATGCCACCCCTGTGCACACACTCCACCACCACCACCACCACCAGATTGCCATTCAATAGTCATATATATTGCCCTAGGTAAGATGTCATTAATTGTTATTATTAGTCATTATTCTGAGTGGAAGTATCGTTATGAGCCTCAGAAGCATGAAAGTGGGAAAAAATCGAGAACTACTCTTCCAGCTGCCTCAATGTCCCTTCCAACTTCGGATCTGTAGTTCTTTGATATGCAAGGCATTATGCTAAGCCCTGACCAATGTTCCCACAGGTGCTCTCTGAAAATAAACTGGTACACATGAGATTGTCAGATAAAATATGAGATACCAGTTAAATTTGAGTTTCACATGAACAACAAAAACCTTTTTCATATAAGTGTGTCTGAAATCATGCATGGGACATAATTATTCTAAGAAATTTACTTGTTTATCTGTAATTCAAATGTAACCAGTATCCATATGTTTGTTTGCTAAATCTGATAACACCATGTGGGATAATCTTTGATAAACAGTAGACAGGTGGTGATTAAATCCTTCTCCCTTCCCCACGACTGTCCCGAGACCTAGTAGTTAGTTTGGCATAAAGAGTATACAAGTTTCCCCTACTATCCAAACAATTTTATTTGGTCTGATTTAAGAGATTATTTGGGGGGCCTGGGAATGCTACTACCATTAATTTATGTGGAAATATTTTTCAGTTTTCCTGACCCAAAGAAGAACCTACCAGATAGGAACATTCTACTTTCAAATGACAGGGAAATCTATGCAAGATTTGTCTACACCAGGAAATCCCAGGAGATGGAGCATCAGCATTCTGAGCAACAAGTGGTGATGGAATTCCTCACCCCAGCTCTCCCTCCTCTTAGGCTTCACTACCCTTTTTCCTTCACCCCTACTTCCCTAAGAAACTTTGGCCTCTACCTAAGCTATGTTCTTCTGATCTTTTTCTTAGGAAACCATGTCCACCAAGAGGGAATGGAAAAATAAACTGCAGTTGATTCATCTAATGAAATTCTAACAATTAATATATATGAACTAGATTTACATGGATCAACATGACTAGATTTCAAAATTGATAGTAAGTAAAAATAACAATATATATAGTTTTTTATTAATATCTCTTTTAATGCACAGAACAGTACCTCTATTGTTTGCAGAACCATATGTAGTAAAACATAAAATAGTGGATGAGAATAAACAAGTCAACATAAGGATGTTAAGAATGGACGTTAGTTATCTCTGGTGAGGGAGATTGAGAGAGGAGACAAGGATGGGGTTGATGTAAAGAGATCTTAACTGTACCATTTTAATTTCTTAAAGAAAAAAGCTATCTGAAGCAAATATTGCAAAGTGTTATTATCTGTTAAGTATAAATGGTGGGTATGTGCTATATAATTCTCTGTACTTTTTTGTATGGTTGGCATTTTATAATTTTTAAAAACCTATTTACATCTGAAATCAGCTGCCTCTAGCTTAACAAAGAACAATGCAAGTAGAAATTGATTTCAGCTGCACTACAGAAGACAAAAGAAGCTATGAAACACCAAACTTGAATTACCCAGAGAGAATGTGAGATATCGCTCTTTCAGTCTTTCAACTAATATCCACAGAGCACCTTTTATGTAAAGCATGTAATAGGCACTTGAAAGAGAGGCTTGTGTGTTAAACAGTCCAGTACCAAAAATAGTTTAAAATCTGCATGGTCCTTCTTACAGTAAAATTACACTTTAAATATTTATTTATAAGTCTGGTGTTAGAATCCAAGCCTCAAGGAGACTTTCCCCATAGAGGGAAAAAAAGTGTTATTAACTGTGGTTAAGTTAGTTCTTAAGTTAGCCCTCAAAAGGCCTATTTGTTCTATAATATAAAATTATTGATTCCAGGGTTGGAAGGGATCTTAACATAATTGAAATTCTGTACATTTGCAATGAAAAATAGTAGAAAACAACATGTTTCTAAACTGGTAATGAAAAGGCACAGAGAAACAATAGAGCTGAATAAGAAATAGCTTTTTTCATTATCTTGAATGCTGATGTTTGAGGAAAAGAACTAATTAAAGGCAGGTTGTAGAGTAAGAGAAGCTTGTAGAAACTCTGGGGTGTGGGGGTTGTGGGCATTCCAAGAGCTTTTGAGGTTGATGCTGTTGACTTCTTGTCATTGATAACTTTCAAAATTCACTTTTAAACAAGGGGCTTTTATTTCCCTTGATATTCAAATTATCACTAAAGATCTTATATTCACTTATCTACTATTACTAGAGATCTATGATTCAATGAGTTGACACTAGAAGAGACAATGTGGATATGCCTTCAAGGCATGGCTTCAGGGGGGCTTAGCCAAGTTCTGAGTGGGTCAGGAAAGGAAAAAAACCAGCAGACATGCACTATGGTTTGAGCACAATCCTCCTAAAGGATACAAATAAAAGAAATAAATATAGACCGGACATGCCCTGTATGTTTCTGTCTAGGGACAGGAGTGTAGCTCTAGTCCTAACAGAAATCAAGTGCAAAATATTCACAGGAGCATTTCTCAAAAAACTAAACAGAGTTACCGCATGATCCAGCAATCACACTTCTGAGTACACTCCCAAAAGAATTCAAAATAGGTTCTCAAAGAAATACTTCTACACCTGTATCTGGAACAGCATTATTCACCATGGTCCAAAGGTAGGGAGTATCCATCGACAGATGAATGGGTAAATGTGGTAAGTACATGCAATGGAATATTATTCAATCTTTAAAAAGGATGAAAGTTTTGTTGTTTTTTTTTTTTAAAGAGTTATTTATTTATTTGTTTGTTTATTTATACAAGCACTGGGTACAGTGAGAAGCACAGGAGGGTGAGAGAATTCACCAGAGCCAGAGCAGGGAACAGAACAGGCAGACTGATGAAATACACTGCTGAGGGGAGCAGCGGGCGGCAGGAGAGGTCTGCGCGCCATGTGGGACCCTCCTCCGGTGGCCGGGGAGCAGCCGGGGATCGAACCGGCGCTGCAGAGGCTGCGGGCAGCTTCGCAACCCAGCGCTCAACCTGCGCCACTGGGGAGGCCCAAGGATGAAAGTTTTGATACCTACTACAACATGGATGAACCTCGAGGACTTTGTGGTAAGTGAAATAAGCCAGTCACAAGACAATTCTGTTTGATTCGACTTATATACAGTATCTGTAGGAGTCAATATCTCAGAGACTGAAAACGGAATGGTGGTTGCCAGGGGCTGAGAGGAGAGGGAAAAGGGGAGTTATTGTTCAAAGGGTAGGGAGTTTCAGTTTTACAGTATGGAAGAGTTCTGGCAGTGGATGGAGGTGGTGGTTGCCCAACAATGTGGACATGCTTAACACTGTAGGGCTGTACATATAAAAATGGGTAAGATGGCCCATTTAGAGTTGTGTATATTTTGCAACAATTTCAAATTAAAAAAAGTTTTCAAACACCCACTACAGCAATGGAGGGATGCTAGTGGAGCAGGAGTAACTTCAAGGAAGCTGGGAGGAGGGGGTTGGAGCTTTAATAATCTCAAGTGAAATCATTTACAGGACAATCAACACCACTTCTTTTAACAGAACTCCTGATGCTTTCTCTTCTTGCACTTATGCCATTGCTGTCAGGTATTTTCCCAGCAATGCTTTAGTATCTCTCCTCTCAGTCCCAAGGTCTATGAAGTCTATACCCACATCCACTCTTTCCAGTGCTCTGTCTCCCTCATCAGATTGACTGACATCTCATGGGATATACTATTATGGAATGAATGAATTTGTAATCACAGGAGTCACCATCCCTTAAAATTTCAAAGTACAGTGAAAGCCTGCAATTTCAAAAAAAATAGAATGTAATTGAAAAATAAATGCTACAAGTGATAAGCCATGTGATACATCACTGTATCTTAGGAAGTTTGCATGGACATCTGAGTTGCGACCTAACCGCATCTCTCCACTCTGCTGTGACATCCACATGGACTGTGGGTATTTCACTGCTTTTCCACACTGAATATGATCCACTTGCTAATGATGAAATACAGGAAGTTTTACTTTCAAGGTCCTCTGATTTATCAGAGGGTCCTCTGATTTATCCTGTGGGTATGTGATTAAACAGGAGAAAATCAGTGTGATTGATAGGACCTTAAATTTATAATTCTGCAGGTACCAATTTCCCTGAACCACACCTTCTCTTCAAACTTGGCATAGCTCTCACATTGAAATTCTTGGCATGCCAAGTCTGATGAATTGTTAATAAATAAATTAAAGCTTTTTGTAAATATCTGTGTGTTTGTGTGTGTTTGTGTTCTGTATGTCTGTGTGTGTGTGTTGAGAATAAGAGCTTGAATTTATGCAACAGCCTCCAAATAGGTGCCTCATTTATCTGCCAAAAGAGAGGTAAAGAAAGAAAAACTCTTTGGGTAACAAATGGATAAATACATGTATTATCATCATCCTTGTCTATACAATGAATGCAGGAAGCAAAGAAAGGTCAGGCAACTTGCCCAAGGTCACTCTGGAAGTCAGCAGCATGGCTGAGAGTAGAACCCAGGTTTCCAGGCTCCTGGCCCAATGCATTTCCCTCAGGGCCATAAATTTCAAGACTGTTTAGGTGTCTAGATTCTCCAGATGTTGCCATCTCCTCAATGTCCTTGTGCCGCCACCCAATGCTTTCACATTTTTTATGGAGTTAGATGAAAGTCTCCCTCCTCCTGACAGCTTTATTACCCCAGGAAACCATTATCTCCTTCTAACTCAGAAAGTTATACTCAATTGTTGGTGCAGTAACCAAACAGGAGTCAAAGGCATTTCTATGATTGATGCACCCATCAAAGGAAAACAGCTGAAAATATTACTGCTTTGATAGACCCTTATTTTTTTCAGGCCCAAAGGTTAATCAGTTGACAATGTTACACAGAACTCTTTTTTTAAGTCCATCAACAAAGAGACTGCTGTAAATTAGAGAACTCTTGCCCAGGCCAGAAAGAGTTGTCAAGGCCCAGAAGAAAAGTTTGAACAAAATCAAGGAAATGTAAGCATCATTAAAAGATCATAGGATGGCTTAGAGACACTTAATAAAGTTCAGGAGTCAGAATTTTTTTTAAATATTTATTTATTCACACAAGAACTGGGGTACAGGCAGAGGTGTGGGGGGGTGAGAGAATTCACCAAAGACAGATTGGGGAACAGAACAGGCAGACTAACTGAAATACGCTGCAAAGGGGAACAGCGAGTGCGACAGGAGACAGGAGACAGCTACCCACTGCTGTGCCCTGTGGGTAGCTCCTTGGCTGGGGATCGAACTCATGCTACAGTGGCTGCAGATAGCTTCATAGGTTGTGTCTTAACCCTTGCGCCAAGAGGGAGGCCCCAGGAGTCAGAATTTAAGGAGCACTGAGTGAGGCTAAAATTGCAAATGAGTATGACAGTCAGTCCCAATGGAAAGAAGAAAACATTATGTGGAAAATAACGAAAGAGAAGATATGGAAAAATGAAGAGGAAAGGAGAAGAGAGTTATGAAAAGGAAAGAGTGAAAGAAAAGAACATAGCAAATATCAGTAACAAGTGGTAGCTATGGTACTTACAGTTTTGTTTTTTTTTTTTTTTCCAATGGGACTCGTGTGGAGACCTGCTATTTATTTATTTTTTTTTTTATTTGTGGGACCCTCGCCGGCGGCCGGGGAGCGAACCGGCGTCCCAGAGGCTGTGGGCAGCCTCGCAGCCCAGCACTCAACCGCTGCGCCACCAGGGGAGGCCCGGTACTTACAGTTTTTAAAAGACCTTTGCATATTTCTATTGCTCAAAACTCCTGCATACGAGATGACATCATCCCGATTCAATGAATGAGGCTGATGTGTCAAAGATCAGAAGGTCAGGAAACTGAAGACAGACTCAAGTACATTTTCTTTTTCAATCTCCACCATGGACCCAAGGAAGATGACACCAGGTCAGAGCACTCTGGTACCAGAGTCTAGATCACTATCAGTCTAGACTCTGATAGTGACCCCCAGGGCCTCTATGAGTACCTCAGCTGTGAAGACCTAACAAGACTTCAATCTGGACTCTGCACATGTTCTACCTCCTCTAAGAAAAAAAGATGAAAGGAAGAAGACGGGGGAACTGCTTCTTCAAAATTGAGTAGACTCCTAAGTGTTTTGCTTTTAGAAAGAACAGTGTATGCAAAAAAAACTAACACAAAATAATGTCCAACATTAAAGAATGTGAAAAATGATGAGCATGAATGAAGCATGTGGTGAAAGATGTAAAATAGAAGCTGATACTGGTGAGGTGCTTGGGATGATACATTATGAAGGGACTTGTGAACCATAATAAGAAGCATAAAGTTTATCCAATTAGCAAAAAAAGAAACTTCAAGGGCTTAAAGGCAAGAGGAGGGGTTGCAAATGACATGACCAAATCTGTTTTGGAAAAAATACCTTGATAGCAGTATGGGAGAAGGGCAAGTATCTTTGAAACAAGACTTGAGGTGAAATTCAGACATGAAAATATGAGCTACAAGAAAAAGAACACAGTCTAGAGATGGAAGTAAAATCAAAATGATAGAACTCACAGAAGGAAGGAGTCAAAGATGATTCTTGAAATTCCAGCTTCCATAATTGAGCAAGTTATAGTGACATCCATAAAGACCAAGAAGACAAAAATGTTCATTTAGGGCATGTTGAATTTGAAGTATCTGTGGACATATGGGTGAACATGTCAACCAAGCTGATGGAAACATGGTTCTCTTGGAAACAAGAGAAAGTTCTTACTAATAGACTTGAGATGTGAGTACATAGATAGTGGTTGAAGTCATGACAGTAGAAGCATTGACACTCATCCTGGATCAAATTCTTTAAAAATCCAGTTTTGAAAGGACCCTAGGTCATGTTGTATACAAATTGAAAATGTCCACAGGATAACTGGCTTTCATGGAATTATTTTCTAACTGGCTGGTAGACTCAACATCTATTTTCACTCCTGTTCTCTCTAGTGTACTTGCATAGTGGCACATCATTTGACATACTTTCTGGGTTCAGATCTTCCAGCTTTTTCTCCCAAATTCCAACTAACATTTACCTCTAGCTGCAGGACCTCAGGGAAGGCTAATCAAGTGATCACCCCCATTATCACATGACCCAAAGAATCTTCATATGTGCCCTTAGCTGCATTGAACTTCCTTGAACACCCTAAACTAAAGAAGAGAAATCCTAATAGCCAAAACAAACCCAAATGTCCATCAACAACAAATGGATAAACAAAATGGGGTATATCCATACAATGGAATATTATTCATGCTTAAAAAGGAAATTCTATTATGTGCTACAAAATGGATGAAACTTAATGACATTATTCTAAGTAAAATAAGCTAGTCATAAAAGACAAACACTGTATGTATGGTACCCAGAATAGTCCAATCGTAGAATGATGACTGTTAGGAGGAGCCAGGGGAAGGGAAATAGAATGTCATTGTTTGAAAGGTAGAGTTTCTGTTTGAGAAGATGAAAAAAGCTTTGGAGGTAAATAGTGGTAATGATTGTGGATATATTTAATGTCACTTTGCAGATGTATTTAATGTCACTGAATTGGACCATTTAACAATGGTTAAAGTGGTAAATTCTATGTCACATATATTTTATTATAATTAAAAAGCAGCAACCAAAAAATATAAACATAAGAATAGTTGATTGTTTTATATTCGTACAATGGAATACAATACAGCAATGACAAGAACTGTTTCTATATACAAAGATCAAAATGAATACCACATACATGATGCTGAACACAGAGTCAGATACAAAAGTATACATCCAATACAATTTCATTCATATGAAGTTCATGAACAGGGAAAAGTAACCTGTGGAAATAGGAGTCAGCACAGTTACCCTGGAGGTGGTGTATTGAATCGAAGGGGTCATGAGAAGTTTGCTGAGTGCTGAAATGTCCCATAATGTGCTCTGAGTAATGGTTTCACAAATACATAAACAATGTATCAAGCTAAATACCTAAGACTTGTGCACTTGCTCTAGGTGAGTCATATCTCAATATTAAAAGGTAATAATACCCTCAGCAAAATTGTATAAACGTCTCTTCATTTATTCAATAGCTAAGTGAAATTAGTACAGCATGTGAATGAAAGTTGTGATTAGAGAGGGAAAGAAAGAAAGAATTTATGAGGAAAGTTGGGGAGGGGCATATTAGGTTTTAGAGGCACAAAAAAAATTGTCATCATGGGAATAGATGGGGGAAAGGCAGAAAAGGAGATGAGTGTGTTACCATTTCATTTCAAAGTTCAGTTCAATAAAATCCAGCTAATAAATAATTATTGAGACCTCAGTGCCAAACACAATGCAAAGTCCTAGGCAATTTCTCAAAGTGGACCAACCCCAACAGATTCCTGTAACTGTTTCAAATGCAGATTCTTGGGACCCGCCCCAGATCTGCTCATTTAAAAAGTCATATGGGTCCTGGAATTTTGCTTTCAATAGACACTTCAGATGAGCCTCCAAAGATGAATAATCTATAATTGCTCTACTATAACCTCTCTGCCCTCAAAGGGGACTGGGGATGGAAATGGGACCTACAAACAGATTAATTTGTATGTCGTGGGCCTCCCCTGGTGGCGCAGCGGTTGAGCGCTGGGCTGCGAAGCTATCTGCAGCCTCTGCAGTGCCGGTTCAATCCCCAGCCGCCGGTGAGGGTCCCACATGGCGTGCAGACCTCTCCTGCTGCCCGCTGCTCCCCTCAGCAGTGTATTTCATCACTCTGCCTGTTCTGCTCCCCGCTCTGGCTCTAGTGAATTCTCTCACCGTCCTGCACTTCTGACTGTATAAATAAATAAATAAATCTTTAAAAAAACATTTATATGTCGCATGGGAACTACAGAGATTGAGATATGTGGAGACTGCTGAGGGAGCTTGGGAGGGATATCTGAGGGTGGAAGAAGGAGGTCAAGTCAGGGGAGGAGATACGCGTGCTGAATCTAAAAGGCTGTGTAGCAATTAGCAGAGAAAATTGGGGTGAAGGAGGATGTGGGAAGGTGATTGGTCCTCAAGGTCTGGTTCCCAGAAAGTAGAATTAGCACCCCCTATAGACTTGGCAGAAATGCAAATTCTCAAGCATCACACCAGACCTACAGAGTCAGAATTTCTGGGGGTGGACCCAACAATTGTGTTTTCAAGCACTCCGGGGATTTGAATGCCCATTCGAGTCAGATGACTGGAGCTGGCAAGGAAGCGCTGGAGTGCAGAGCTTAGGGATGTAGCTTCCTCGCCAGACTGCTGGGGTGGGGGGGGTCCAAATCCTGGCTCTGCCACTCACTTCCTAGCTGGGTGACCTTAAACAAATTACTTAACATCTTTGCATCTCAGTTTCTTCTTCCCTGTAATAATACTACTTAACTCATAATTATCATATATAAAGTGCCTGGCCCATAATAAGCACAGGTTGTGTATTTGTTTTTCTCAGAAGTAGTGTGTGGAGGGCATGGCAGGGCTCATCCTGCATAGTTAATGTAAAGCATCAGGCCTGAAGCAGGTGTAACAACAGTACCGGACAGGTCAGCAAAGGACAGTCCTTGGAATTCAAGGACTTAACAAAAAAAAAAGAGCTCTGGGAACTTCTGCTAAGGGCGACTAAAACCCCAGACATTATAAATAAGAAGATTCAGAAAAGTAGAGAGGAAAAAATCTGACCACAGAGGGACCTTAGGATTCAAAGAATGACGCAGAGATGAGTTCACTGTTTTGTTTCATTCATTCTTGCATTCATACAGCCCAGATGTGGAGCTCATGTACCTGGCAACCCAGAAATGCCTCAAGCACACACACAGGAAAAGACCAGCCAAAGCCTTTCTCTCTAAACAGAAGAAGACAAACTGGGCAGCATAGAAAGACAAAACTGAGATACTAACAGCTCTGCTCTAGCAAAACGCGAGGGAAAATACCACCACCCCATCACCCTCCCTGCCAGCAAGGCCTAGAAGCCACATCGCACCTCACCAGGTGGTATCAAGGCACCCCAACCTCTTTAGGGCACGCTGTCAGTCACTGAATGGGGAGGCAGGACTTCATGGAAAGAGTGAGTCTCCCCCTATGGTGTCAGTGGAGACTACCTGGGAGTCATAATTCCCACTTCACCCCAAAATATTGGGGGACAGAACCCCTTCAGTAAGGAAGAGCACCCACTGTTCTCCAGGAGGCAATCCCTGATTTGTAATATCATACGCTAATTTTGCAAGAGTTATCTTTGGGGGAGACTTGATAAAGGGTACACAGGCTTGTATTTTTCCTTAAACCTGAGTATGTATCTGTAATGATCTCAAAAATTAAAATATATAATTTTAAGATATTAAAAAGAAAGCTGAATCAAATCATGTGGCAATGAGAAGTTAGGGTTTGGGGCAGAGAGATAGGTGAGGTCTGTAGCATGGTCAACCTATTCTGAGTGTAGTTTCACAGAGGCCTTAGGTCAGGGTGGCCCCCCAACACCAAACATCCATCTCAGAGGTGCCCTTGGCACAGGTGCTGCCAGGTTCCTGCTCTGGGAAAAGATTCTTCCATTGGCATCATCAGAGCCCGTGTCTGCGCGCCCTTCACCTCAACCTTAGGAGATATCAGTGAGCTCAAAGAACAATTTTGAAGCTGGGGTGTGGGGAAGGGCGGGTGACAAGCCCAGTGCTAGTGGGAAACAACCAGGAGGGTGATGGAGGGCGTTATTTACAGAGAATCAGAGCTTGATTTGAGAGGCTCTTTTTTCTGACATATATGCTTGTGGACCAACTCTGTTAATTCCAGTAGACTCTGGAAAATCAAACAAGATAAGCACAAATCAGCGTGATCAGTGACCAGAGGTGGCTGTGGGACGCCTTTCAACAAGAGAGGTTTTTGAAAATGAAAACAGTAAGAGCTTCCTGTGCAATCAATTTGTTTCCAGTTGGGCAGCTCTCACTCGGTCACTTCAAGCCCTGCATCCATGTGGGTTGGAGCTGCTTCAGCCAGCCTGCTGGCTGGCGGGGGACAGGAGAAGGAAAGAGCAGTTTAAGGTCAATAAACACTTGTGGAAACTCCGCCATGAAAACAAGCATTACTTGAAGGGAAGATAAATGAAAGAGGGCTCAGAGAAGAGGGAGCTCCTGATGGGATGGAACAGTCAAGGCAGGCTTCTAGGAGGAGGTGAGGCTTGTGCTGAGACCTGAAATCAGACAGCTCCCAGAAAGACCCAAGATACAAGAGCTTGGGGAGAGAGAAAAGAACCTGGGGTGGGACAGAAATTCACTCTGAGGCCAGGTGTTTTGAACACAGTGTCATCATTAAAAGTTGCAAGGGAATCTCTAAGATGATTTGTTTCATGCAAAAAATCAGAATAAAATTTGTACATCAATCTAAACAACTCCTCATGGACAGAGACAGCACTGCATGTGCACTCAGCGCAAATCCATACTCAAGCCCAGCCCTGAAGGACCTAACATTCCTGCAGTGGAGACACACAGATACTCTATACATGAGTAAATCAACATTTGTATATAGAGAGTTTAGAACAATGTGATTATATATTTATTCCCCGTTTCAAAATGTTGGTTGGGGGGGATTAAATTGAGTAAAATGGGTCAGTTGTATGGTAAAGGATGGTACTGGACTTGTAATGGTCAACTTAATGTAGTATATACAGTTGACATAATGACATATACCTAAAATTTGTATAATGTTATAAACCAATGTAACTTCAATAAAAAATTAAAACTTGGGGTCCTCCCTGGTGGTGCATGGGGTTCAGAGGCAACCTATGAAGCTATCCACAGCCACTGCAGCAGTTCAATTCCCAGCCAGGGAGTTGACCCACATGGCACAGCAGACCTCTCCTGTCTCACCTGCTGCCCCCCTCAGCAGTGTATTTCACTCAGTCTGCCTGTTCTGCTCTCCACTCTGTCTCTGGTGAATCCTCTCACCCCCCAACACCTCTGGCCTGTCCCTCAGCTCTTGTATTGCATAAATAAATAAATCTTTAAAAAATTAAAACTTCGTAACATCCAGGTTTTATTGCTCCTTGTGTCTGGTGAGTCCAACAGATCATTGAAGAGATGTCTGTTACAGTTCCCAAGAAGAGGGGGCACCCCACACACGGCTATACAGGAAGCAGCAGGGTCAGGCAGGAAACAGAGGGAACAGGAAGAAAACTTTGGCCACAGAGGGACCTGTGGTTCCCAGGAAGGGGCAGGGAGGCAGGGGGAGCAGGCTGAGGGCTGAGCTGTCTGAATAATTTCAGATGAGGCATAAGGACTGTCCTGGTTTTCTGCTTCCTGGTCCCAAAATGGTTAGAGTGGAGGGAGAGTAGAGCAGAGTGTGAAGGCGCAATCAAAGAGGTGAGAAGGGAGTGGTTGGCTCTGCAATTTTTAGGTGACACATTTACAAGTAAGTCATTTCCTACCTCGAGGAACTGACCAGCCTGGGGAAGAGCAGACCCTTCAGAGCCAGCAGAGCCCCAGAAATCAAAGCATCAGAAACATGCAAAATAAAAAGGCATGATTAATACATTTCCCAAATACGTATTGGGAAATGTGCCCAGTCCTGCCATAGGGCCTGGAAAAATCTCAGGAAAACTCATAGTCATGACCATCACTCTGAGGAAGCTCCCCTTTTTTTAGAGGGGTACACATAAACTCACAAAGACTAAGAACTCAAGAAGTAGTCATTCAAAAACTGCATGACTATGAATATTAGCAAATCAGTATTTCTCAAGCCTGAATAATGTATGAACCCCTTATAAAGAAAATTATTTTTCACAGATCCTGATGTTGACTTAAATTATGTTTCATTATTATGTTATTTGAATCTGTGCAACTATGAAATTAGTTATAATTCCTTTATGCTTACAGCGCTTAGAGTAAAATCAAGGCAAATTTAAAAATTAAATACAAATAAAAATACAAAGCCAAATAAATTTAAAATAGTCTTCATTTAATGTGATAGTTGATGCTTTACTTAAACTTAACAGATGCGATTGAGCATAATAATGGAAAAACATGTTTGTGCCCTTCCTCTTCTTACCAAGATGAATCTTCTGATTGTGAACATGACAAACCAACACGTGAGTCATTGTCAATGAGCTGTCATTGTTGCTGTGCTTTATTTCATGACCTCAGTTGTAACCACTGATGCACTATTTTGATAGACCCATCAGCTTAACAAAATGTGAAACTGGACAAAAACTCTCCATTGGCCTATTTTCAAATCCATTTAGTAGCAGTAAAGCATCACAATGAATTACATAGAAAGAAAGAATCCACATAGCACACTTGCTCCCAGGCCACTTACAGTGCTTGTGCCCTCTAATCAATTTATTTCCTCTTCAAGATTCTTCAAAATCTTTGCTCACATGGCTTGCCTGAACATCCTTTGCCCTTCAACCGACACTACCAAGGCCCTGAAATCTTAAAATGAAACTCACGCAGGTAGATGCATATGATGACCGAGGTATATATTATTTTACTATAAGATTTTCTTTTTAAAGATTTATTTATTTATTTATACAAGCACTGGGTACAGTCAGAAGCATGGGAGGGTGAGAGAATCCACCAGAGCCAGAGTGGGGAGCAGAGCAGGCAGAATGATGAAATACACTGCTGAGGGGAGCAGCGGGCGGCAGGAGAGGTCTGCGCGCCATGTGGGACCCTCACCCGGTGGCTGGGGATCCAACCAGTGCTGCAGAGGCTGCAGACAGCTTCACAACCCAGTGCTCAAACACTGCACCACTGGGGAGACCCTAGCAGATTATTGAAATGAAAACAGTCAGGCGAAATATGAGGATGCCTCCCCAAGGGTAATTGGAGGGTCTCCAGAGGCTCAGATACCCCCAGACTGAGGAAGGCAATCATTTGAATGAAAGGGGATGGTGAACAAAGCCCCTGAGGTCCTGGAAGATTTGGAGGCAAGGAACTGGGTGAGAACACGGTGAAAACTTAGGAAGGCAAGGAGGAGGGAAGAACGAATCTCTGGGTTGCACTTATGGGTTTCTATGAATCAACCCACACCCTGTGAGGTCACTGCTCTGGTCCTGCCCCACTGAACTTCTTCCAGTTCCCATAACAGAACTGTCTCTTACCAGGTGTTTTCTGACATGGTCGTCTGAGTGCAAATCTCACCCTATGTGCTCCCTTAAACTGGCTCCCCCTTTTCAATTAACTCTTAACCAAAACAATACCTTTCTGGAAAGGTCTTTCTGGCCTCAGTCTTAGTGAGTTCCTTCACATTATTCTTTCACATTACTTGTTCTTTTACATTGAGGCTTATATTTGTTTCTTATTGCTGCTGCTGCAATCAATTGACACAAATTTCATGATTAAATAATATGAATCTGTTCCCATACAGTTCTGGGGGTCAAAAGTCCTAGAATCAGGCAGTCAGCAGGCTGCATTCCTTCTGAGGGCTGCAGCAGAGAATCTGTGTCCTTCCCTCTTCTAGCTTCCAGGCACTGCCTGCATCCGTTGGCTCCTGGTCCGCTTCCATCCTGAAAGCCAGCAGCACAGCATCCTGCCATCACTGACTCTGCATCCATCATTCTCATCACCTCTGAGTATGACCTTCCTGCCTCCCTCCTATAAGGACTCTTGTGATGATATTGGGGCCACACATATAATCCAGGATCATCACCCCACTGACCAATCGCCTATGCAAAGTCCCTGTTGCCTTGCTTTTGTGGTTTGAAATAAGAAGGTTCGTTCCTTCTCTTGATGAATTGGCCTTGTATTATGTTTACAGGTCACAGGATACAGACCTAGGTAATTTACCCAGGATGCTTAGGTGTCTGTTGCTTCAAAGGCCAACAACACTGAGGCTGTTTAGAAGACCAGAGCAACAGCACCAGCAGGGAGTAAGAGAAAGGAGCTCAGGTAGCAGGGTTCCCGGAGGTTGCTGCTGGAAAGAACCAGGAATTCAATCCTCCTAAAGTGCTGTAGGTACCCCTGTTGGGGGTGAGGGAGGATCTGCAGGAACTCACTGTCCTGGGCTAGTTCCTGAATAATCTCATGCTAACTTCAACCTTCCAGCTATGGCGCAGCGCTGCTGTATGTGTTCTGTGACCAGCCAATAGATGCAGCAGCAGGAATCACGCATGCGGATTGTTTTCTTCCCCTTTAGAGTGCCGAGCCTGGCTCTGGAGCACTGGTGCCGGTTGCTAGGGCCCCGGGGCTTTAACTTCTAGTTAACAGCAGTATTGCCATTTGGTGGATAACTAGGCTTTGAGCCTGGGTAAGTGTGAGGTAGGTGCTTTCTATAATACAGCCACAAGCTGCAGAGAATATGGAGACACGTAGCCTTTCCCATCAGTTCATGCTCCAGCTGTTCACAGACAGGTGTCCCAAGCTGAAGCCAACAACCTCCACCTCACACAGACCCCACACACACCAGCAGTCACCGAACAATCCATTATCCTGAGTCTCCAGTGTTTAGGCGTGCACTCTGGCCCTGGGTGCCAAGCTGCTCTCCCAAGCATAGGCCTGTGTTCTCAGCCTCTGGTCTAGTGCTCTGGCATTCTACAGCAGGGCTCTGCACTCGGCTCCTGCAGCTCTGCAGAGGTAGCCCCTCCGTCCTGCACACTGACTCTGTACGCCCACCTCTCCAGCAGAGTCCCAGTTCTGAAGCCCCTGTGTGGACATGAGCCCTTCAGGCCACAACAGCTGAGAAGTTCTTACAGCAGCCGCCCCTCCACTCTCTTAGGGGGCGCTGGCCCTTAACTCTGCAAACACACTGAAGCTGAAGTTTTCTGACCCCCTCTGCTGAGTCACCCTCTTGATGCTTCAACAGATCTCTAGTGCATCATTTGGGGTCCACTGTCTTGGTTTTATATAGAATTTGGTAGTAAATATGTGGAGGGGGTGAGCCCAGCATCTTCACTCTTCTGCCTTTTGGCAGACTTCATCCCCGATGCCTTGGAAGGTAACCTAGTCACAGGTTCTGGGGGTTGGGAGATAATTTCTTTGGGGGCTGTCATTCAGTCTCTAGCATGCTCTTATGACAATACATTCCATTCTTTTGTTTACTTTTTTATCATCTAGTTCATTGCAGACTGTAGGTCGCATGGGTGAAAGAACTCTGACTACATCACAGTGCCAAGTGCATAGCAATGGTCATTAAATATTTAATGAATGAATAATGAATAAAGGAATGGCGGGACATGTGAAGATGGAGGGCATGGCCAAGATGCCTTCTGAGGAGGGTGTACATGGCGATACTATGTCAGATTGCACTGATGAGTGGTAAAAACATGCCAACTTTCCCTTCCTTTCCCTCCTCAGGAGTATTATCAGCCCCGGAGAAGTCCTCTAACCAGCCAAGTGGGGTCAGTACCCACCCCATGGACCCTGGTGCCCATGATATAAGGTGATGTGATTGTCCAAACCATCAGGCCACAAGGCTGGAACCAGGGGGTGTTTTCAGAAGAAGGTGTTGGGAATGCTGCTGCCAGGCCTAGAGCAAAGAGGCACTGGACAGACTGGGAAAGTGACTTCTGCCCCAAAGCACTTACGATTAACAAAAGCTCTCACTGAATCCTCTCAAATCTTTTAATACTCTTTCTTCTGTAGGTAGCTGCCATCTCTGGTCACCATCTAGTCAATTTTTCTCCTTTCTGTGTCTTTCCAATTTTTTTCCCTCTCTCCTCCAAATCCATGACTAATATATAACAATGCCATCCCCCTACCAAATAAAATTTTGTATCCCCAGCTTTTACTTTTAAAACAAGCAGCTGGAACATTCTACATGTAAGGGTATAGTGAGCAGAGCCCTTGGTTAGAAGCTTGGGGTCCTGAGAGCCAATTCTTCCAATTCTCTGACTCGTTGTGTCATGTGGGTGAGGCCCTGGCCCTAGACTGGACTTCAGATTTCTTGCTGTGATATGAAGAAATTGGACTAAATGATCTCCGAGATTGTGTATGTCTCTAAAATCCCATTATACGAGGAGAATGTAACAAGAATGGGAGGGCACCCCTTTATCACCTCTCCCCCTTGGATGCTAGGCAGGTGAGTGTGAAGCTGCTCCTGTCTTGTGGGTCTCATGGAGGCAAGACCTGTTGCTTCTCAGAGCTGGTGACCAGAATCTGTGTGGAGGCATTTGCTTGTCTTGAAGCATCGGCCTGAAGGGTGGGCATCTGATGAAAGGAGATGTACAAACGAAAGATGGCCACGATTCATTGCTGCTCTTCCTCCCATCAAGAAGTGGGGTCCCGGGCCTCCCCGGTAGCACAGCGGTTGAGCGCTGGGTTGCGAAGCTGCCCGCAGCCTCTGCGGCGCCGGTTCGATCCCCAGCTGCTCCCCGGCCACCAGAGGAGGGTCCCACATGGCGCGCAGACCTCTCCTGCCGCCCGCTGCTCCCCTCAGCAGTGTACTTCTGTCCTTTTGCCTGTTCTGTTCCTTGCTCTGGCTCTGGTGAATTCTCTCACCCTCCCGCGCTTCTGACTGTACCCAGTGCATGTATAAACAAAAAACAAAACAAACAAACAAATAAAAAAAAAAAATGCCTCTATTAAAAACAAAAAAAAAAATTTAAAAAAAAAAATGTTTAAAAGAAGTGGGGTCCCGACAGCCAGGCCCTGGGGTAGTCCAAGCTATGCGACTGGAGGGAAGGGTCACATAGGGTGACCCTGGAGGAGGCACCCAAGGCAGGGAGAGAAAGGGAGAGTGAGAGCGAGAGATAGACCTGACCCATGTAGAGGAATATTCTAGTCCATTTTCTGCAGCCAGGCCCCAGATATATGAGAGAGGCCCCCTTAAGTCTTGCAGTCAGCCAACTCACCACCAAAACACAGCTGCATGAGATACCCCAAAGGTGACCAGCAGAAGCATATACACAGACTATAGAAGGGAAATGTTCTCCCTGAGTACAAACCTGGGGTGATTGGCATGGACTTGAAGGTCTTACCTGTATGTGCAAACTAGACATATAGAAACAACGATGCGTGGATAGATTTGGCCTACTCAGCCATCAGAGCAAACCTGCTTGATCAAGCTGGCTGCTCTAATTAGACTCCAATCACTAAGAGAGAAGAGACAACTGGTGTCCTCGCTGTCACCTCAGCCAACAGCAGTGGTCATTCTGTTCCTAAGGGCCTCAGGGGTCCAGCACCTGGTCCCACACAACCATGGATAATGGGGGATGGCTCACACATAGCAGAAAGCTGGGTGATTTGGGATCCACCTTTGATCTTCCATCTTCTAGAATCATTCTCAACACCTCAAAAACCTAGACTTAGATCTTTTTGTCTGCTCTGACCTGCATGCTGTGTGTGAGTTTTTCTGACTTCTAATTTTTGCAGCCTGTTCTAGTCCCATCTGTCTCACCTTTTAGGTTTAATACAAATATTCAAGCCTCTGGTTCAGGTTTTCTTAGTGAATCATCCTTGATCAAGCCTGTAACTGTGCAGACCCCTGCATTGCTCAATGGCCCATAGCACTCTCTGAGCACCCACGAAGTGTACCAAAGATTAAAAAAGCATTAGACTTGACCCTGTCCTACCACAGGACCTTCCAAATTGAAAAGAAAAAGTCCTGTTTTCCATCTCTTCCTAAAGAGTATCGAGTTTCACTTAATAAATATCCTGGTAAGTAGAAAGTCATATCCCACACACGGACATCCAATTTGCAGCAAATCAGAAAACCATAAAGTACACCTGACACTAAAATTATTCTGCACAGAAGTCAATCATCTTTTGAGAATTCATAAGACCCTTCAGGATCTTGTAAGCGCCTCCGGAATATCATTATGAATATCAACTATCCTGCTTGCAAAGCAGAGAAATGCCAATTAGCAGAGATTTCCTATTGACAGAAAGCAGCAAAGCCAGCTCTCCCTTGGGGGCGGAGGGGGCTGGGGGGCTGGGGAGGAAGACATTAGTAAAATAAAGAAAATGAGCAGAAATTAGAAAGTAGAAGAGAAAGCATACATTTTTTACAAATGCAAACGTTGAACTTTCTAGCTCCATCCTTGGAAAAAAGCCAGGGTGAAGAGCGGCTGTTGTTTCCAGTAAACATGTGTCCTCACCAGACCCTTCTTTCAGACTCAGAACTGGGGTGGGGTTGGGGGAGGACTCCTTTACTTTCTTCTTTGGAACAAAGGCTGTGAGTTGTTTGGTTAAGATGAAATCGTTCTCACATCCTAAAAGGGGAGTTGGTGAAGGTAATTACCAAGAGGAAATTGACACTTCAATGTTAGAATGCAGAAGCCACGCCAAAGAGGGGTTTATAGATCACAATGCGACCAGAATCATCACAGGGACTTGCTAATGGCACCCAGCTGAGTTCTGGAAATATGTTTCAGAGAAATGTCCAAAAACCGGAGTGAGAAATTAGTCTTCCCACAGAATTATTTAAGGCCTCTAATTTGTTGAGAAAGGAATTACTGGCTCAAGACTTTGCAAGGCTGCAGTAATTAAACTAACAAATTATAAGTACATTTGTCTGAATAAAAGATATTCATCACCCAGAGGGTGTGACTGCTGTATCCCACATCCTCTGCATTTGCAATGCATGGGCACCCATTTGCTCGGGTTGTGGGAACAGTTTGCTTAGAAAGGAAGGATCTTTCCCGCCACGCCCGCCCCCCACTCAGGTCCTGTGTCTTTCCAAACCCTGAATGGCAGCCTCAGGTTGCAGGGGACTAGGAGAGAGGAGAGGAGTTCCTATCCATTTTAATGCCTGCTGCAGCAGGAAATTAAATCTCTGCTATGCAAAGCTCTGTGGCCAGCATAAAATATGAGAAGAAATATCTAAGTGTGGTTATAAACGAGAAAGGTCAAAGACTTATTTTTCTTCTTCACCTTTATGCAATTTATTGGGAAACTGGCATATCATTACTCAAAAAGATAGAAACGAGACCATTACGGTTTCTTTTACTTTGCCGGCTGAGTCAAACTTTGCATTTCAGAGCAGTTCCTCATGGCAGGGGTGAGGGCATTTATGCTGCCAGATTTACCCAAGGGTGGGAATAAAAATGATTAAGTCTGGGCACCCTGTCTACATTCCTAGTTAATGATTTGCATGTTATTTAATGATGTCCACTGTGTCACTGGCAAGCCTGACGGGATCACTGGCTAGTCCATCATCCTGATCACTAAGAAAATATTAAATAAGAGCTCTGCTTCATGTGTCCCTTGGGTTGACCCAGAATATTGAAAATGTTCTTTTTAGGTGCAAACTGTCTGTTGCCGAGTATTCTAGAGCCCCATCTCTATGGAGTTAAGAACGGGGAAGAGAGCCCAATGTCCATCATGGGAACGAATGGTCAGCATTTGCCAAATGAACTTAATCTAACTCTGGGTTTCAACTACTATCCAGTTCCTTCACATTAGCTCTCCTGCCCTGTGATTATAGCCTTCCCCACCATTGCTACTCACAGGCATCCACACACACACAGTCACCCTCAATGGGTTTCCTGCTGTTATTGCTGAATTGTAGCTCCCCCAAATTCAGCTGTTCAAATCCTACCTCAGAATATGATTGTGTTTGGGGACAGGGTCTTTTAAATATGTAAAATCAGGTCAATAGGGCAGACCCTAATCCCATCTGACATGTGTCCTTATTAGAAGACGAAATGAGGACACAGGCATGCACAGGAAAAGCTGCATGAAGAAACGAGCAGAAGCCAGCCACCCATGAACCAGAGAGAGACCTTAAAAGGTCCACACCTTGATCTTTGACTTCTAGCTTCAGAACTGTGAGAAAACAAGAAACTGTGGTTTAAGTCGTCAAGCCGGAGACAAACAGTTGGTTTGTCCTTCAACATGCCTGGATGAGTTCACTTCCCTGGAATATAAACCAAATGAGAGGCCATTGCTTGTTGCTGGCTCTAAGGGCAGGCAAATCAAATCCAGGTGGTTTGGAAGAGACTAGCCTCAGGGTGACAGAGTCTGAGGTGACTAAGGAACATTTCTGTCAGTCCCTGGGTGTCAGTACCTGCCAGGTGGCTGGAGGGGTTCCTGAGGGTCAGCAGGATTGAGAGATGTGATCTGATTGGACCCCGTAAGTGAGCACCTCAAGTTAGACACAGGAGCTAAAGGACTGAAAAAAGAATGCTGCATGATCTTTGCTAATTAATTGTTTTTAAAATTTAGAGTGCTCATCAATATACACAGTAACATGGTTATAAAAATATCCTAAAGAAATCTTGGACAAGGTTAATAAATGTATAGTTTATGCAATGAGAGAGGTGAAATAGAGTCACATTACTTCAAAAATATTTTGCTCAGCTCAGCTCTAGGAATTTCGCTTCAGCCAGACCGTGAAAACCTGAGGATAAACATGGCAAAGGGCGTGGAAAACATCCCATGTGGGAAGTAGATTTTGGAAATGAGAGTATTCAGCCTAACAGCTGGATGTTTCATAAGCCACAAGATAGCTACCTTTAATGTTTGAAAAGCTATATTGTGGTTGTGGGATTAGATTATTTGTATAACACTCAGGGGAAAAACTAGTGCCAAAAAGAAGACATTACTGAGGGGGATTTCAAGAAGTTTCAACAGTAGCTTCCAGTAATCCTGCAGTTGAGTTAGTTATAAATAAGTAGATTTTCACCAAATTAAAAGATAATTTTGAAACTGAAAATTCAGCGTTCAATTAAGAAATATTTACCAGGGATCTATCATAAGTAGAGTTTGGGGCAGGTCTAGATGGAGAACGTCTGTGATTTTGGCTTGCCTATTGCCCCTTTTCTGGGTGGAGAATTGCTCCTCCTGTATTTCCTGGACATGGCGTGACTGTCCGACAACAGCGCACTAGCTCAAGACTATGTACAGTCACCAAGTAGCATCTCTGATACAGGTGGCGTCAACAATAGCACCGCTCACCAACAGCAAAAGTGATGGCAAAGAACACTGCACATGTGTACACACACACACACACACACACACATTCTCACTCACACACACTCACACACACACTTTTCCTAAAATGTTTGCTAAGCTGGGAAGACATAAACTGAGAGGTAAGACAACAACAACAACAACAAAAGAAAACCCATAGGCCTGACAGTAGAGTTTGTGTTCCTAAATCCCACCAATGAGATGATGCGCACTCCCCGATTGTCTGGACTTTTCTGCTATGTTGGGCTGATTTCTCTCACTTCTAATCAGAAGACTCTTGACTAATACAAGGTTGTATTTATTGATTGAATAAGTTGTGGAAACTAAGTAGTATGAGACATGGTCCCTCTATCAAAGATTTTATAAAAATTGACAATAAATCCTTTGAGATTGAGTGGAAGTGTGGATAAATAGGTGGGCAGTGGATGCAGTGAGCATTCAGAGAAAAGAAAAATCCCTATAAGCGGATGGTTTCAAGGAGGAGGGAGAACCTGAAGATAGCTAGGGACAGACAGGAGTTACAGAAATGACGCTGGGGGAAGGAGAAAGGCGCTCACCCCAGGGAAGAGGGAAGGGGAGCAAGCAAAGTTCCAAAAGGATGTGGAGCATTTGGAGCTCAGAGAATGAACCAAGCAATTCTGGATTTGAGGATTTATGCAGACGAGAAACAGAAGACAATACTGGAAAAGCAAATTGAACCAAACACTTCAATTCCTCAAACACCAGATCAAGGTGTTTGAACAGCATGAAGCCACTGGAGGTTCTTGAGCGGGGAGTGGTGTGACAAAAGAAGAATCTGGGAAACGTGGCCGGGAAGAGGACGAGCACTAGGTCCGAAGAAGTGATTCTGAAACTTGTGACAGTGACAGTGAACACCTAAGCTTCAAAGAACCGTGCACAGAACAAAGGAGAACTTAAGGCTGAGCTCAGTTTTGACAATGACTCTTAAGAAGACAGTCCTTTGAATGATACACAAAAACCCCCAAACAACACATAGGTGAATTTAGGAGAACTTCAGCTCCTTCTGCTCAAGATTGAATTTTGTTCATCTCGTTGATCTGTTGTGCCCATCAACAGGCACAGAATCCCAAAGGACTCAACATTTATAATCAGGAAAGATCTATATAACATACTGACCCCATTATCTGGATTACATGTGCCTTCTCTGAGCAAATACCCAGTAACCTACTTTAAGAACGTGGGAAGAGGGCCTCCCCGGTGGCGCAGTGGTTGAGCGCTGGGTTGTGAAGCTGCCCGCGGCCTCTGCGGTGCCGGTTCGATCCCCGGCTGCTCCCCAGCCACCGGAGGAGGGTCCCACATGGTGCGCAGACCTCTCCTGCCGCCCGCTGCTCCCCTCAGCAGTTTGCTTTGGTCCTTTTGCCTGCTCTGCTCCCCGCTCTGGCTCTGGTGAATTCTCTCACCCTCCCGCGCTTCTGACTGTACCCAGTGCATGTATAAACAAAACAAACAAACAAATAAATAAATAAAATAAAAACATGCCTCTATAAAAAAAAGAATTAAAAAAAAAAAAAAGAACGTGGGAAGAAAATGTAAATATCACTTTGAAATTACCATCTGAGAATGACAAATAGCCACTATTAGCCAAAAAAATAATAATAATAATGATACTATTTGGATACTACTCCAGGGCTTGAAAAGTGATTCACAATGAAGTTTTTCTACAATTCAAGCATTCATTAGGGAAAACATTTATTGGAGATTTACAGTGACTTACACTCAAATGCTATGAAACACTTACAGAGTACAATAGAGCTTTCCAAACCCCCTCAGGTATCTCACCTGATTTTACCCTTGCAGTAATACATTCAGCTGAAGCTGATATTTTTTCTGTGTTTTAGTGAGGGAAGCACGAGACCCAGAGTTAAAGGACTTGCCCAAATACTCTCAGTAAGGAATGTTGAACCCAGACTTGGAACCCCATTGTTCTGACACCAAGTACAAAGGACTTGATGTTACAAACAGACATACAGGCGGCAGGGGGAGCGGGGGTGGCTGGGAAGGAAAGGGGTGTCACGGCTCACTCCAGGCACACACTGGGGGGCTGGGACGTGGCCTCCATGCACAGAGGAGGGACAGGTGAAGGTGGACTAGGCAATGTCAAGTCCTAGCTCGGCCACACGCCAGCTCTGGGACCTGGGACAAGCCACTTCCTCTCTCTGGATGCCAATTTCTCATCTGGGGGAGGTGGGGATAAGCACCTATGGTAACAGAACTGAGAACGGAACCTAGAAAGTTCTGCATGGCAAGTCTTTTGGGGCACGGGCATCCAGTGAGACTAGGATGTCCACATGAGAACCACAGCAGGGTTCACCCTAAAATCACCAAGGAACCTCAAGTAATAACTTATCCTAAAGAAAGATAATCAGGGGGCTGGGGAAAGAATTAGAGTGAAGTGTTGATTTAAAGTCTGCCACGGGCCCTGTCTGAGCTGTTCTCCACACCGAGCTCAGCCTCCTTCAACACAGGCCTGAAGCTAAGAGGAAGGTAAATAATAATAATGACAACAGCAACAAGGGGAAAGAAGAGGAGACAACTGAAGAGGAAGAGGGGAAGAACTCTGTGAAAAATGGGGTTATTTTATTCAAATAAAATACGATGATGTGTACATCGGACAAGTCACTCAGCTCCATTTTATCACTGTGAACTGGGATTGCTGTAAAGGGATGCGGTAGGATTGATGGATTCCTAAAGTGCTGGGAAAAGCTCCTGGTCCCTGATTCTATTTGATGATATTGTTCTTATCTATGTGTCATTACTGCTTTATAGCTTGATGAGAAAGTGTAGCACAAGTGGGCCCTCTTTGGGATTTCTAGCAGACAACTCTTGTTTTGGCCCAGATGGTATCCCTTTTTCTTATTATAGAACCTCTCTTTCCTGCGGGACACCCATTCTGGAGGTTGGAGAGGTCCGAGTAAGCAGACAGGGAGATACTGCTGGAGGGATGCTCTCCAAGTGTCCTGAAGCCAGTCCGAGCCCAAGACCTGACACTGGCCACTTGGGCAGGGACACTCACTGGGCAGCTGTCTGTGGCGAATGGGAGCATCAGCTAGCCTGCATCTAGGGCCCCCAACTGCCCAGGTCTATTGTGAGGTGCAGCCAAGCTGTCTGTGCCTGGAGTCTTCCAAGATACAAAGTCTGATGTCTACAAAGGCACTTCCTATGATGCCCCAGCCTGAGCAAACCTCTGGGCACCTCTGGGAGAGGAGACTATTACAAGACATGTTGCCAGGCCTGTGTCTTCAGGCCTTGCTGGATACCCTCACATGGCCAAAGCAGGAAGACTAGAGTAGACTAATAATCATCAGATGATTATTAGTAAATCGTGGGAAAACACACGCAGGACACCCAGAGGGCAATCAGGAATCTACAAGCAGCCTGTGCATTTATTTCAATTTCTCATTATCTAAAACAGTATACTCCAAACCCACTTGGTAAAGATTTTTGAACAGGCTCTCCCTAAATACATATACGTATTAATTTGTGAATTATGCACATATAAGATTGTTCTAATAATATGTCTATTATAAAACACACACTGAAAACAGTAGTCTTAAAAGCTAAAATAAGAATGGAAATAATATATCTACTAAATATCTTACTGAGTTTATTATTTGCCAATACACATTTAGGGTAAGGTTTGATATTAGCAACAATGATATAAATTCATATTTTAAATAATTTTCTTGATTTCTGTTTTTGACCCAAACTTTTGCTGGAGGATGACATCTTTTTACCCCATATTGTGTTGACAAAGAACTTGCACTGAAAGTAGAAGATGCAGCCCCATCACCTGCCCTCACAAGTTCTGCTTGCTGTTTGAGTGATGAGTGTCACCTTAAACCCACAGTTTCATTTCAGAATCTTCTAGCCACTCATCCATTTTGTGCAAGTTAAATTTTCAGATATAACTAAGAAAAATGATCTGTGAATAGATTTGACCACCAAGTGTACAGAAAAACACACTAGGAACAGGCAAAGCGGCACAGTCCTACTGTTCTTCCCTACCCACCCACCCCCCGCCCCACCTGCAGGACACCTTGCGTGCTGTAAGGTACACGGCCAACACCTACTGACCAAGGGAGTGAGGGTTGCTCAGTAGATAAATACCAATATATGTTTTATTTGCTTTTTATATTATAAATAAAGTAGAAATTCTACCATTTTCCCAATGCCCAGTGGATCATTTGCCAGGGCCCCCTGCTCTGCAGACCCGATCACAGATGACTAACCTCATTTTGGCAGTGGATGCACCACCCATCTCTGCCACACATCTCCACCCACCGCCCTACAGGCAGAGAACAGTGTGCGTCCCTTCATCCTTCCACCACCTCTCAGATAAAGCCCAGGACCTCAGTGTCCATGGAATGGGAAGTTGTGCCCCAGACTGCTGTTCCTTCCCAGCTTTAACTCTACTGTCCCTTCAGAAATCACTTCTCAAGCAGACCAGATTCTTCTTGGTCTTTGCAATTCCTCTTTTTTCTTTGTCTTTGCCAGAAATGCCTCCCTTTAACTTTGTCTCCCTGTAGATTTCCAACTCTTCCTTCCAACTTCCAATCACAAGTAAGTCACTCTCTAACCCTTGGAATGCCCTCTGCCTGCTCAAGCTACAGACACCTTTTTTTCCTTTCCCAGGTAATTGTTTAGGTACTCACCTTTCTCTTAGGATTTTCCCACATCCCTTGAACTTTTTTCTAGGAAATCAAAGGGACTTAGTTCATCCCATCAGGGTTCGCTACCAAATTCCAGCCGGGAGAACTGGAGTCTGATCCTCGTACTGCAGCTACCTCTCCGTGTGTGCTGTGTTGTCTCGGAGGCCCCTGCTCACTCTCTACACATGCCACAGCCCTGTGTCCCCTTACACTGCTTCACATTTCCACTCTGCTGGAGGCTCCAGCTGATCCAAGCCCCTTCACAGGCCCCACAATTGAATTCTGGGCAACTTCTTTT
The DNA here is from genome assembly GCF_014898055.3 of Talpa occidentalis. Classification (NCBI taxonomy): domain Eukaryota; kingdom Metazoa; phylum Chordata; class Mammalia; order Eulipotyphla; family Talpidae; genus Talpa; species Talpa occidentalis. The sequence continues at coordinate 17,146,930 of NW_023601322.1, forward strand.
GGAACACACCCCTACAATCATCCATGGTCCTCAAAGCTCATACTCTCAAAAGGTTGATCGATCCTGAAAGGCTTTCAACATCAGTAATATCCTGTCCCCGACCGTGGCCCCATCAAAAACACTTGGTGCTTTGGATTGAAACCTCATCACAAGTGTAGACAAATTTCTGCAAGGTAATTTTTTCCTAGGAGGTTGTTATCTACTCCCACCTCTGCCACAGGTTTCCTGTTTGCCCTGGCCCCCCTTATCAAGCTGATCATGGCCTGCTGTACTACTAATCCTGCAGAGGGAAGGCTGAGGCAGCTTTGGCCTTGCCGCTCAAAAAATCAAGAAATCTGGCTATACCTTCAACACCCAGCAGGGCCTCCAGTGTCTGCATTTAATTCTACCTGTACCGAGAGCTACTGGCAGCTTTTTGGATTAAAGAGAAAGAAAAGCTATTCCCAAATCACCTCATATAGGGGTCTCCCCTGAGCATCCCCCACATGCAGCACAGAGTCAGAAAATCTGTGTTCATGCTGCCCTAGCATGTGCTTCACAGATGGTGCCATGGCCTAAAGTGTATCTCTTCCTAACACTAATACCTCAGGACATGGCTTTATCTGGAGTCTTTATAGAAATGGTTATATTAAAATGAGGGCATCAGGGCGAACCCTGATCCAATATGCTCATGTCCTTATAAGAAGAAATTTGGACACAGACACAAAGGGAAGACAGTGCAGATGCAGGGAGAGGACAGCCACCTCCAAGCCAAGGAAGGAGGCCTCAGAAGAAACTAACCCTGCTGACACCTTCATTGCAGATTTCAAGCTCCCGAAGGGGGAAAAACTGCTGTTTAAGCGACAAAACTGTGCTACCTTGTTAATGCAGCCTTAGAAACAAACACAAATCGAGGGGCGGAGCAACATGGCGGCGAGGAGACGCTGCGAGTAAGATCTCCCATTAAAAAAAGTGAATAGGGAGGAAAAGCAGCAGGTCCCAGTGAGAACTGGGACACGAAAGATAAACGGGTGACTTCAGCAAACTGCCCGAAGAAGAAAGTGGCCATAAAAGAGGACCAGAAGGGAGGGAAGCGCAGAACCCTGCTCCCCTCCCCCGCCCACAGAGGCGGCACTCTCCGACCGCAGAGAGGAGGAAACAACAAACCAAAACGACCAACAAGAAAAACGGACGCAGCAAGCGGGACTGTGAGTGGAAAGGAACTATTTCAGCCACCACACCCCGTGAACGGGAGCTGAGGCGAACCCTGCAGGATCCGCCGCAGCGGTGAGCGAACGGCTCCGGGCGCCATTAGAGAAGAACAAAGACCCCGGGAGACGCGCACACAGCCCGGGCTGCCGGTAAGCTGGCGCGGATAGCGGCGCGCTCGGCGCGCTTGAAAAGCAAGTGCAGACCAGGATCGCGGCTGCCCAGGTCCCCGCGCCTGCGACCTAGGCTTGGGAGACGACCTAGGCTTGCGGGGAGGCGCGGAGGTCCTCACTGAGGTGAAGGTCCCTCCCTGAGTAAGCAGGAACCAGGCGCCCAGTCACGGGAGCTGTGCAAAAGGCGCCATTCCCGCGCCACTGAACTGGGCTACAGCCCGCGTCCTGGAACTGAGGGCTTTGGAACTGAGACCCGGGGCACGAAATTAGGGGCGTGGGTTCCCCACGACGGTGGGGCACAAGGCAGACACAGCACCCCAAAGCCGTTGAGGTGTACCCTACCATCCCCGCTCTGCTCCCTGTCCCACGGCGTGGAAAATCAGCTCCCCAAGGGCTCTAGGAGAGATCTTTGGCGCCACCTAGCGACTTGTAGACAGCACAGGCTCCTGAAGGAGCTAGTGGCCAGCTGGGGAGTTAGCCCACACCCGGCCCCTTCCGAACAAGTAGTCTGAGCCCACAGGGAGAGCGAGCACCCACAGCCAGGGCAGACCAGGCACGCAGAAGAGTGTGCCTGACACCGGAAGCGCAGGGAGTGTGTCCCACATCACCATTTTAGAACAGGGACATTTCTTCAGTAAAGACTACCTGCAGAAGGCTTCCTCAGGAGCCAGAGGTGAGCGGGGGAAGTTCGCCCACGCCAGACCCCCTCTGGCCTGCAGTCCAAGCCCAGAGGGGGAGCAGGAACCCACCGCCGGGGCAGACCAGGCGCACAGGGGAGTGTGTCCCCACATCGACATTTTAGGACAGGGACCTTTCTCCAATAAAGACTGCTTGAAACTGACAGATGACTCCAGGAGGAACCAGAGGGGAGAAGAGAAGCCCACCCAAGATGCCGGCCAGTCCCAACAACACAGTGTCCCAACGCATACGGCAAATTAGAAAACAGACAGTAGGGAGGAGAAGAACCACACGCAACCTAGCAACTCTCCAGAGAAAAAGCACACCACAAAAAGAAAACCAGCCCCCAGATGGCAACGACAGTAACTTGGAAGAACTTCTGAGCCTTCCAGAAAGAGAATTTAAAATTGCCGTGATTAAAAAACTGACAGAAGTCATAAAGGAAAACAATGATAAGGGAAAAATAATCAACGATCAGAAGAATGAAATTGAGTCCCTAAAGAGGGAAGTAAAAGAAATGCAGGAGATCAAAGAATTAGTGGAAGAACTAAAGAATTCTGGGAAAAGCAATGAAAGCAGAATTGATGAAATGGAAGAACGAATAAGTGCTCTTGAAGACACAGAAATAAAAAGAACCAAAACAGAAAAGGAAAGAGAAGTACGAAGGAAAAAGAATGAAGAAAGACTTCGGGAACTATCTGACTCCATGAGGAAAGGAAATATAAGAGTTATAGGAATACCAGAAGGAGAGGAGAGAGATGTAGGAACAGAGAAAATATTCAAAGAGATAATTGAAGAGAACTTCCCAAATGTGAAGAAGGAGCTGAAAATTGATATACAAGAAGCAAGAAGAACACCAAACTTCCACGACGAAAGAAAAAATACAGCAAGACACATAATAGTAAAGCTCCCAAGAATCCAGGACAAGGAAAAAATAATGAAGCTGGCAAGAGGGAAGAAACAGATAACATTCAAAGGAAAGCCAATCAGGCTGACATCAGACTTCTCCGAAGAAACACTACGGGCAAGGAGAGAGTGGAGGGACATAGTCAACAGACTCCAAGAAAACAGATGCCAACCAAGAATACTCTATCCCGCAAAGCTCTCCTTCCTCTTTGAAGAAAGAATATGGACCTTCCCAGACAAACAGAAACTCCGGAATTTCATTGCAACTAAACCCCCACTCCAAAAAATACTACAAGGAGTCCTAAAGCCAGAACCTCAGAGGGACGAATAACAATGAAAGAAGGCCAAAAAAAAAAAAAAAGTTATTAAAAGAATAAATAAATAAAATCAAAGGAAAGACAAACACAATGGCAAATACAGATGTTAACATATCAATATTAACTCTAAATGTAAATGGACTAAACTCTTCAATAAAAAGACACAGAGTTGCAGCCTGGATTAAGAAACAAAACCCAACCTTTTGCTGTCTCCAGGAAACACATTTAGCTACAAATGATAAAAATAGGCTCAAAGTCAAAGGATGGAAAACAATCCTACAAGCAAATGGGCCAAAAAAGAAAGCAGGAACAGCTATACTTATCTCAGATAAAACAGATTTCAAACTCAAAAAGATAAAAAGAGACCCCAATGGTCACTACATTATGATCAAGGGGACAATACTTCAAGAAGAAATAACACTCATTAACATATACTCACCAAACGAAGGAGCACCAAAATATATCAGACAACTGTTGTCTTCTCTGAAAACAGACATCAGAGAAAACACATACGTAGTGGGAGACTTCAACACACCACTATCAACAATGGATAGATCAACAAGACAAAAAATAAGTAAAGAAACCAAAGCTCTAAATAAGGACCTAGAGCAATTGGGCTTAACAGACATCTATAGAACACTAAACCCCAAAAAAACGGAGTACACATTTTTCTCAAGCGCACACGGATCATTCTCCAGGATCGATCACATACTGGGGCACAAGACAACATCAACAGATACACCAAGATTGAAATCATACCAACCATCTTTTCTGACCATGAAGGCATCAAACTAGAACTAAACCATAAAAAGAAGGCAAGGAACTTTCCTACCTCATGGAGATTAAAAACCACACTACTGGAAGACCACTGGACTAATGAGGAGATCAAAGAAGAAATAAAAAATTTTTTGAATTGAACGACAAGGAGGACACCAATATCCTAAATGTATGGGATGCAGCAAAAGCAGTAATAAGAGGAAAATATATAGCAATAGAAGCTCACATCAAGAAACAAGAAAGAACTCAAAGAAACAACCTAATCTCGAAGCTCAAAGATCTAGAAAAAGAACAACAAAAAAACCCCAAAACCAGTAGAAGAAAAGAAATAAAAAAACCAAAGCAGAAATAAATGAAATGAAACTAAAAAAACAATCCAAAAGATCAATGAAACCAAGAGCTGGTTCTTTGAAAAAAATCAATAAAATAGACAAACCCCTAGCCAGGCTCACAAAGGAAAAAAGGGAGAAAGCACAAATAAACAGGATCATCAATGAAAGAGGAGAAATCACAACGGACACAGCAGAAATCAAAAGAATAATCAGTAACTACTATGAACAGTTATATGGAAATAAGTTTAATAATCTAGAGGAGATGGACAAATTCCTACAACTCTACAATCACCAAAGCTAGATAAAGAAGAAATAGAACACCTAAAACAGACCAATTACAAGCAGCGAAATTGAAATGGTAATCAAAAACCTCCCCAAAAACAAAGCCCAGGACCTGATGGATTTACAAATGAATTCTACCAAACATTCAGAGACGAATTAGTGCCTATCCTTCACAAACTCTTCCAAAAAATTGAGAAGGAAGGGACAATACCAAACACGTTCTATGAAGCCAACATTACACTAATACCAAAACCGAACAAGGACAACACTAAAAAGGAAAACTACAGGCCAATCTCCCTAATGAACACTGATGCAAAAATCCTCAATAAAATTTAGCCATCAGAATCCAACAATGTATCCATAAGATAATTCACCACGACCAAGTAGGATTCATTCCAGGGGACAAGGATGGTTTAACATCCGAAAATCAATCAACGTTATCCAACACATCAACAAAGAAATATAAAAACCATATGATAATATCAATAGATGCTGAGAAAGCTTTCGACAAAGTGCAACACCCATTCATGATAAAATCCCTTGAAATTCTTGGGAAAAGGAACATACCTCAACATCATAAAGGCCATCTATGACAAGCCAACAGCCAGCATCATTCTCAATGGTGAAAAGCTGAAAGCAATTCCATTAAGATCTGGAACAAGACAAGGATGTCCACTCTCACCACTGCTTTTCAATATAATACTGGAAGTCCTAGCCAGGGCAATAAGACAAGAGAAAGACATCCAAGGAATCCAAATAGGAAAAGAAGAAGTCAAACTATCACTATTTGCAGACGATATGATATATCCATCCATAGAGAACCCAAAAACTCCACAGAAAAGCTAATTCAACTCATCAATCAGTTCAGTAAAGTGGCAGGATACAAAATCAACACGCAAAACTCAGTAGCCTTCCTATACACAAACAATAAATCTGAAGAAGAAGAAATCAAAAAAACCATCCCTTTTGTTATTGAAACAAAAAAAATCAAATATTTGGAATAAATCTAACAAAAGAGATAAAGGACCTATACAAGAGAAAACTATAAAACACTGTTAAAAGAAAATAGAAGAAGACAAAGAAATGGAGAGACATCCCCTGCTCGTGGATTGGAAGAATAAACATTATTAAAATGGCCATCCTTCCAAAAGCAATATACAGATTCAATGCTATTCCAATCAAAATCTCAATGTCATTCTTCAAAGAAATAGAACAATTATTGATGAAATTCATATGGAATCACAAAAAACCCCGAATAGCCAAAGCTCTCCTGAAAAAAAAAGAAGGGAATGGAGGCATTCACTCCAGACTTCAAACTATACTACAAAGCCATAATCATCAAAACTGCATGGTATTGGAACAAGAACAGACATACAGACCAATGGAATCGAATAGAAAATCCAGAAATAAATCCACAGATTTATGGTCAACTAATCTTTGACAAAGGAGCAAAGACTATGCATTGGAGCAAAGAAAGTTTGTTCAATAAATGGTGCTGGGAAAACTGGGTCGCTACATGCAAAAGAATGAAGCTTGACCACTACCTCACACCATACACAAAAATCAACTCAAAATGGATTAAAGAACTAGACATAAGACCTGAAACCATAAAATATATAGAAGGAAATATAGGCGAAACACTACGTGATCTGCACATCAAAGACATCTTTACAGACACATCACCCAAGCAGTGATAGTGAAGGCAAAGATAAACAGCTGGGACTACATCAAATTAAAGAGCTTCTGCACAGCAAAAGAGACAATAACAAAAACAAAGAGAGAAACCCCACCAACTGGGAGAACATTTTTGCACCCAACACTAATGATAAAGGACTGATCACAAAAATCTGCAAAAGAGCTGACGAGACTCAACAACAACAAAGAAAATAATCCAGTCAAAAAATGGGCAGAAGAGCTAAAAAGAAACTTCTCTGAAGAGAAATGCAAATGGCCAACAGGCATATGAAAAAATGTTCAACATCACTTGCCATCAGGGAAATGCAAATCAAAACTACCATGAGATACCATCTTACACCAGTGAGAATGGCACATATTAAAAAAACTAGCAACAACAAATGCTGGCGAGGGTGGAGAAAAAGGAACTCTTCTGCACTGTTGGTGGAGTGCAAACTGGTCCAACCACTGTGGAGAGCTGTGTGGAGATTTCTGGACCTACTAAACATAGAGCTTCCATATGATCCAGCAATTCCACTCCTAGGTATTTACCCAAAGGACACAGAAACATCAATTCCAAAGAACACCTGCACCCCTATGTTTATAGCAGCACTGTTTACAATAGCTAAGCTTTGGAAACAACCCAAATGCCCAAAAATAGATGACTGGATCAAGAAGATGTGGTACATATATACCATGGAATATTACTCAGCATTCAAAAAAGATAAAACACATGAAATTTGCAGCAACATGGATGGCGCTGGAAGAGATCATGCTCAGCGAAATAAGCCAAAAAGAAAAAGAAAAATACCGGATGGTCTCACTCATAGCAGGAATCTAGAAAACTTAAATAAGGGACCAGGAAAATGAATAACTATAAGAAAGTGAAAATCAAAATCAACAAAAAACTATGAACCAGAGACACTTTTAGGGGGGCGGGGGCGGGAGGAGGGATTGGGGTCAGAATGGGGGGCTGCAATTGTATGGGGAATATAACAATAAAATTTATTAAAAAAAAAAAAAAAAAAAAAGGAAAAGAAATATATTTAAAAAAAAAATAAAAAAAAAATAAAATTAACAGTAAATCATAAAAAAAAAAAAAAAGAAACAAACACAAATCAATTTTTCTATGCAAGGATATGAACTCCTTAATCATAGCATCTTATTCATCTTTGTAATTCCAGGACCTAGCACAAAGCCTGGCCTGCCCCAAGTGCTCCTGGAATGCTTGTTGATAAAAGGAGGGAAGGATGCTGGTGAGGGCAGGGAAGTTGAGACAGTAGGGGTCTGAGCCCTGAAAATGATCACTTTACAGTCTGTCTTCTGATTTTTCTATGCTGTATTCCACTTACACTGAAAGGAATCACTTGGCAATCTATGTTCTAGCATCTTCCTCTTCTCTGGCTCCTAACCACACTTCCATTAATCATGGATAAGTTAGAACATGTGCAGGGCTGACTGTGGGCAGAGAAACTGGGGTAAGAAGTTCAAGGGGACAGTTACAGCAGTGCAGACCGTAAATACAACGCACACCATGTGCACAATGTAAATTTTTCTCTAGTAGCCATGTTAAAAAAGTTTTGAAACAATAAATAAAATTTATTCTACTATTTTATTATTATTCAACCCAGGAGATTCAAAGTACGATCTGCTCAACATACAATGTTTTTAAAATATTAATGAGATATTTAACATTCTTTCTTTTGCACTATGTCTTCAAAATCCACTATGCAGTTGCAGTTGAAGCTCACAGTATATTCTGTGTTGTTAGTCCAGCTACCACATTTCAAGTGCTCACTACCCGATGTGCTGAGTGGCAGCTACATGCAGGGTGTGTGGTTCACGACAGAGACTTTGGAATCAAATGGTCGTGGGTTTGTATCCTGATCCATCACCACAGACCAACATCACCTCTCTGTGCCTCAGGCTCTACATGTCTAAAATGAAACCAATACCTTTTTTGGTTAATGTGGTACCCAAATAAGGTCATTGGCACAGGGGCTGCCCCAGCAGCATCCTGGTAGTCATACCCAGGCTCTAGGCTGCGCAATTTACAGGGTTAACATTCAATAAATGGCAGCAGTTATTACTGATGAGTACTAAGGGGATAAAGAGCTGAAGCAATTCCCAATCATATGTCATATGAATAATCTCTCTCTAGCTCTATTTCTGATCTATACAATGGGAATAATAAATGAATCAACCACGGAGAATTAAAATGACCTCCCTATTTAGGGCCTCCCCTGGTGGCGCAGCGGTTGAGTGCTGGGCTGGTGAGGCTGCCCGCAGCCTCTGCAGCACTGGTTCATTCCCCGGCAGCCAGCGAGGATCCCACACACACACACACAAAAAAAGACCTCCCTATTTAAGCAGCATGATACCTCAAAATATTCATGTCAGTTTGGGTACCTTCCACTTACAACCCTACACCACAACAAAAAGACAAAAGTGGAGCTTTCTCCTCTTTGCAGTTTCCTTCTCATCAGTTCTACACCAATACACCCCTAGGCAGAGGCACTATTGTGGGCATTCAACTCCCTGAGCTGATTCAGTTCTGTTGTCCCCTTCTTATTTGTGTGTGTGTGTGTGTGTGAGTTTCTCCAAAATCCAGTCAGCCACTATTTCTAAATTATGAGTGCATAAAAAGAGATAAACCTTTTTTTGTGAGGTCTCATAACTCACCTTCTCATAACACGGGTGATAAATGCAAGCAAGCAGCTCCCCGTTAAAATATGTGTAATGGATATATTCCTGTAGCTACTGTATATTTTCATATTGTCATGCAATGGACTCTCCTTCACCTTATGATAATAAACTGTATAATCTCAGCCACAAAATGACATTAAATAACAGGACAAAAGTAAATCATTGTAACGATATGTTGTGCTTTGGAACAACTTCCAATGTTAGATCTCAAAGCCATTTACAAGCATGAATTAATTAGCTCTGATACTATATGAGGTCAGTTTTTCCATCTTGACTGGATATACTTGACAAATAAAAACTCTATACATTTAAGGCAAATGATGTGATGCTTTGATCTATGTAGACATTGTGACACAATTACCACAATCAAGCTAATTAAAATATTCATTGGTATCCATCATCTCACATAGTTATAATTTTTTTGCAGTGAGAACATTTAACATTTGTTTTTTAGCAAATTTCAAGGCTATGAAATGGTATTATTAACTATAGTCACTATGCTGTACATTATACCTCCAGAATTTATTCACCCCACATAACTGGACTTTTGCATCCTTGAACAAACATTTCCCCATTTATGCTACCCCCCTAGTTCCTGGTCACCACCATTCTACTCTGATTCTACGAGTCAGATTAGATTCTATATATCAGTGACCTCATGCAGTGCTGTCTTCCTTGTGTCTGGCCAGTTTAATTAGCAAATTGGCCTTCAGTTTCTTCCATGTTGTCATAAATGGCAGGATTTCCTCCTTGTTTAAGGCTAAATAACACTGGGGTGTGTGTGTGTGTTTGTGTATATAGCACATTTTTTTAAGCTATTCATCTGTTGATGGACACTTAGTTTGTTTCCATATGTTGACAGTTGTGCCTTAAAGCTGAAACAAGTTTCTTGTAGAGTTTGTTGAATATATTTTTTAATCAATTCATTCACTCTGTCCTTTGGTTTTGGTTGGAGAATTTAATACATTAACACTTAATTATTAATGAGTAACAACTTTTCCCTCTTCCCATTTTGAGAACTGCTCTTTGACTGTTCTGTAGTTCCTTTGTTCCTTGCTTGTCATCCTCTGTGATTTCATGATTTTTTGCTGTGATGATTCCCTTTGCCTTCTACTTTGTGTATCTTCTAAAGATTTGTTCCTTGTGATTACATGGGACTTACAAAAAAACACCTTATTATAATCTATTTTAAGCTAATAACAACTTGACCTCACTAACATACTAGTTTTCCTACTTTCCCCCCTCATTTTCTGTTACTGATGTCACAATTTACATGTTTTCATATGGTGTATCTATTAATAATTATTGTAGCCAGTTATTTTTTATATTTTCAGTGATTTAAGCACCACTATTACAGTTTCAGGTTATTCTATACACTTACCTTTACCAGTAACTCTTACACTTTCATATGTTCTCATATTACTGATTAGTGTCCTTTCCTTTCCTTTAGCATTTGAGTACAAATGCTCACTCCCACCTCCACAGCCATGCACAAGCATACCCATGACCAGTTCCAGCTCTCACTACTAACTCCTACCACTGCACACCTCAGACCTCCAGTCCCAGTCCTGTTGCCACCTGCCTGGTCCCTAAATACCCAGGGACCACAGGACCCAGAATACTGTTGAGGACAGCTGTCACAGCCATCATAGGCTACCAGTTTCTGCTACCAAGAGCAGCAAATGGAATCCAAAACATGCTAAACAGCAACAAGTAAGCATATGAAAGCATAAATTTCACCAGTAAAGGTAAATACATAGTCAATTATACTCCAATGGTATACATGATGTACAAATTACCCATAACCCTAATATAAAAAGTATAAACAAAAGTATTAAGAATAACCACAAAAATGTCATATAAAGACTCACACTATATAAAGAAATGAACTCTGATTTCAAGAACAGAAAATGTGAAGAGAGGTTCTGTAAGCAATTGAACTTCAGTTATTAAACTAAAATAGACAATCATAAGTACAAGAAGATGTATATGAGCCTCTTGGAAACCACAAAGAAAAGCTTTTAGTAAATACATAAACTTAGATAAAGAGAATTGAAGCAAAACATTACCCCCAAAAAAGCAAATAGCAAAAGAACACATCGAGAGCAGAAGGAATAAAAGCAAAACAGACAGAAAATAATGAAGAAAGGACAACAGTAAGTCCTTACCTATCACTAGGTACTTTAAATGTAAATGGGTTAAAACTCTCCAATCAAAATCAAAGTTAAAAAGGCATAAAGTGGCTGAATGTGTTTTTTTTTTTAAAAATCCCAGTGATAAGTAGTCTGCAAGAGACTCACTTTAAATATAAAGACACATATAGGCTAAAAGTGGAGATGTGAGAACCAAAACTGTCACTAGAGACAAGTTCACGTGGCTGAACCTGGAGGACATTATGCTAAAGCAAAGCAAGTGAGACAGAAACAGACAAATACTGCAAGGTCTCACTGACACATTAGATCTGAAATAGACGCATAGAAGCATTAAGTAGAAGGGTGATTTCCAGAGCTAGAGGAGAGAGAAATGGGTATCAAAGAGTACAGTTATACATGGATGGAGCTGGAAGGGATCATGCTCAGCGAAATAAGCCAGAAAGAAAAAGAAAAATACTGGATGGTCTCACTCTTAGCAGGAATTTAGAAAACCTAAATAAGGGACCAGGAAAAAGAATAATTATAATAAAGTAAAAATCAAAATCAACAAGCAACTATAAACCAGAGACACACTACAGGGGGGAGGGTAGGAAGGATTAGGGTCAAAATAAGGGGGGTGCAATTGTATGGGGAATATAACCAAAATAAAAATGCATACATTGTGCAAAAATGAAAAATGATGTAAGAATTATATAAAGTAAATTAAAAAAAGAGTACAGTTATAGAAGATGAAAAAGTTCTAGAGATCCAAGGTACAGTTTAGTGATGATAGTTAACAATACTGTGTGATTGAAATTTGCTAAGAAGATAGATCTTTAATTAAATCTTAATACATAGACAATAATAATTATGCAGAGGTGAAGGAGATGTTAATTTGTTTGTAATGGTCTCATCATGTCACTATCTGTGTCTCTCTCTGTGTGTATGTGTGTGTGTATGTGTGTGTGTCTCAAAACATCAAGTTGTACACCTTAAATTCATAGACGTGTCAGAACCTCAAAAAAGCTATCTTTTAAAAAACAATTGTTACAACTTAACAATAAAATGGCAATCCATTTTTTAAATGGACCAAGTATTTTAATTAGCTATTTCTCTAAAAAAGATATGCAAATGGATTTAAGCTCAACATCATAAGGCCTAAGGAAAATGCAAAACAAAACTAAGAGATACCACCTCACATGAACTCGGATAGTACAATAAAAAAAGCAAGTAATAACAAGTCTTGGAAGGAATGTGGAAAAATGGCAGCCCTCTCACACTGCTAGAGGGAATGTAAACTAGTGCAGCTACTTTAGAAAACAGTCCATTAATTCCTCAACATGTTAAAAAGCTTCACCCTAGGACCCAGAAGCTCCTCTTCTATGTATGTACCCAAGAGAAAGGAAAGCATATATAATCACAAAAAACACATACATGAATATTCATAACAGCATTATTCATGAGAGCCAAAAATAGAAAGAACCCAAACATCTATCAACTTAAGGAATAAACAAAATGTAGTATATCTGTAAAACAGAATTATCCAGAAAAAATTAATGTACATGGATGAAGCTTACAAACATTATGTTAAGTTAAAGAGTCCAGTCCCAAAGGACCATGTTACATGACTCCATTTACATGAGAAGTCCAGAACAGGCACATCTATAAAGAAGATTAGTAGTTGCTTAGGGATAGGGGGAAATTATTCCCCCTATGATTATTCATAAAAAACAGGGTTTCTTTTTGCCATGAAGATATTTTCAATTGATTTGAGCATATCTAAAGCCATTGACTAAAATGGTAAATTGCATATTGTGTGAATTACATCCAATAAAGCTTTTATTTTAAAAAATTGAATTTAGGGCCTCCCTGGTGGCGCAGCGGTTGAGGGCTGGGTTGAGAAGCTGCCTGCAGCATCTGCAGCGCCGGTTCGATCCCCAGCTGCTCCCTGGCCCCAGGAGGAGGGTCCCACATGGCGCGCAGACCTCTCCTGCCGCCCGCTGCTCCCCTCAGCAGTGTACTTCATCGCTCTCTCTGTTCTGCTCTCTGCTCTGGCTCTGCTGAATTCTCTCACCCTCCCGCATCTCTGACTATACCCAGTGTTAGTATAAATAAATAAATAAATATCTTTAAAAAAAAAAAAAGAATCACTTAATATAATGAATAAATAAAATTGAATTTAAATGCAATGTGCTTAATGCTGCAAAAGAAAGGACTCCTTATAGGAAAACTAGTGAGAGCTGAATAAAGGCTGTAGTTCAATGAATAGGAATGCAGTAATATTGGCTTTAACAAATATACCAATAATGGGTAACAATAAGAGAAACTGGGAAAGGAGTGTACAAGAACTCTCTGTACTACCTTTATAAACTTTGTATAAATCTAAAATTATTCCAAAATAAAGAGATTATTTTAAAAGTTAACCAAAACACACAAGGGGGTGGGGCAAGCAGAAAGGTGAGAAGGAGAGAGAGGTCCTCCCTGGTGGCCCAAGGGGTTAAGACGCAACCTATAAAGCTGTCTGCAGCACAAGTTCAATCCCCAGCCAGTCAGGAAGCAACCCACATGGTACAGATGACCTCTCCTGCCTCGCCCGCTGCTCCCCTCAGCAGTGTGTTTCAGTCAGTCTGCCTGTTCTGCTCCCCACTGTGTCTCTGGTAAATCCTCTCAATCACCCTCACCTCTGGCCTGTGCCCTGTTTTTGTATGCCTAAATAAATAAATCTTTAAAAAAAAAAAAAAAGGGAGAGAAGCATAGTTCCACTATTATAACATTCAAATAACACTGGCAAATATAGGAAACGCTTCATATTGTTTGGGGGTGCAAGTGTGTAATAGGATATGAAAATACTCGTGGACATAATAAATACCAATTCAGGATAATGTTTATCTCTAGGCAGGAAAGAGTAGAATAGAAAGTGGAAGGTATCATAATGCTTTTTAAATTAAAAGATCTAAAGCAACTACAACAAGATATTAATATATGCTAAGCCTGATGGTGTGTATCCAGGCAACTATTATATTTTTTTACATGTCTTGATATGTACAAAATATTTTCTTTTAGACGGTATGAATCAGGTAGCACATATGTACACCTCCTGCCTCAAGTAGTAATGTTTGTGGAGTGGAAATGTGTTTTAAACGATTATATAGGATGTGAGTATGTAATACAGCACCTCGCTGCTAAGAATGGCTCTACATTCACAATGCACAGAGTTGTCCTAATAGGCTACTCTTTTTGTGCTGAGCAAGTTCACGGCTAAAATCATAGATGCTCTGACATTGGGCAAAGCATCTAAGCCCTCCACCTCTCAGGTTTCTCTATGGACAAAACAGAGATAATAATAGTGTCTCTCACGCTGTGTTGAGAGGATTAACGAAAGAATCCAAGTAGTGTTTCTGTTGCCCAGATATTTGGCAATGTCTGCCGTTATTTTGGGTTGCCACTAATTGGAGGAATGGATCCCTACAGTCTAGGAAGCCCAGACCATAGAGGCTGCACAACAGCCTATCATGTACAGAACAGCTTACCAGAACAAAGAATTATCCAGTCCCAAATATCAGGAGTGCTAAAGTGGGAAGACCCTAATGTAGGACATTTAACACCGTGCCTGGTATGTGCGCTGTGCTCAGTGCTGTTAGCTCTCGTGTTATCATTGCTGTTGGTACTGCCATGGAACATAAGCAGAAACCTGCACACAGCCAGGTACCTGGATGCACCTTCTTGGGGTGTTGAGCAGGTGTGTAATTGGCCCTGACACAGTCTCTGCTGCAGCTGAGCTGACTGGCTGTGCCATTAGAATAGGCAGTGTCACTTTCTCTGCTTTCCTTACAGCTGAGAGTTGCTCTTCCCTCCTCCTCTGCTGTCATTTCTTATTTCCACTTTGTAGTTGCATTAATTATCCCTGGAAAGGGTTTTGGATGCCCATTTGTAGAAAGGACATTTGCTTTCAAAGATAAAGCTGCATCATTAGCAAGCCCCCACTGCACAGCCCTGGAAACAGCCTCCAAAGAGCCGCTCTCGGCAAGCAAGAGCTAGTGGCCCATAGTTAACCTGGTGCTGCCTTCAAAAGGAAAACATTTTAAAAGAATAGAAAAGCAAACAAAAAATAAGCAGTTGTCGGATAAGTTTTGAACCTGCTGGCAGAACCCAATATTGAAGCTGCTGACAAGTTCACAGGTCAATCAGCTAGCACACTGAATGGGGGATGGGGGAATGCACACCTACTCAATTTGTCCTGTTTCTGAGACAGGCTATTAAAAAAAAAAACAGCACTTATGAACAAAGTTATCACCTCCTCAAAAAAGAAGCATTTTGGACAATAAATAAAAACGAAGCATTTGGTAATCTTAAGAGGATAGAACATCTCTTGTTCTCTACCTTCTCTCACAAACACAACAAAGAGTAGCCCGCAGGGCTTGTATCTATGAATTTTGATCAGATAATTTTCCACTGAGCGAGAAATATTAACACATCCTGGGTTTTAAAGACAAGCCAAGACCATCAGCAACACCTCTAATTCTGCATCAAAGGGCTTTTCCAAAGAGAGCTCCGTGTCTTTCCTTTGTGTTTCTAGGGTTGGATGTTCACAGAGTGGCATGTGGATGTTCACAGAAAGAAGTCAACTCCCCCCTAATCACTAAAAGAAAAGACTTTCCTGAAAGTATTCTTATTCTCCACCCCTCCCCCAGTCCAGGAGAGCTGCCTGACATATCTAGAAAGAGGAGCGCAGAAATTCAACTCATGAATAGTAAAACAAAACAGGGTGGGGTGGGGGCATCTGAATGAAGGTGAGACCAATTTCAAGGTGGGAAACTTCTTTAATTGTAAGATCTACATGTGTGCTTTCCATCCTGCAGAAGAGAACCTGGCGATCACAATTGATTTCCCTTGGGATTCATAGTCCATGGTAACCACATAGAGCCAGAACACCAATGAGGGCTTGGGGACGGTTTCTGTTTCTGGGATGAGAGCAGAATAGACTCAATGCAGCATCATGATGCGGTTCCTGTTTTCTTCCCTTTTCCCCCCATCAATATTCTCAGGCCTTTGTCCTCTGCCCCAATGTGATTCCTCCTTTCTGGTTCACAGGAAGCCACTGTAACCACCTCAGCTAACTGACTCTGCCTCTCTCCAGCACCCAGTACCTTGCTCTTCATTTTGTTGGAATTTAATTACATTTGCCTTAGCAGCAGCTATTATACTGACCAGGATTAGTCTCTGATTCCTTCTCATCAGTAACACTTCCCACACATTTCCAGATCAGGAATTTTATCTTAACTTTTTCCCACTCATTCCCTCGAGCTCAGTGCTGGATAAAACACTTAATAAACATTTGATTTAAGCACAGCACTATGAAGCAATCCGCAGCCTCTGCAGCATGAGTTCGATCCCCCCGCCAGACAGGGAGCAACCCACATGGCGCAGCAGACCTCTCCTGTCTCACCCGCTGCTCCCCTCAGCAGTGTATTTCAGTCAGTCTGCCTGTTCTGTTCCCCGCTCTGTCTCTGGTGAATCCTGTCACCCCCCACACCTCTGGCCTGTCAGCTCTTGTATGCATAAATAAATAAATATTTAAAATAAATAAATAAACATTTGATACATTGGATTGAATTAAATAAATCAGGGATCACATGGCTAGATTTGTCCTCATTCTTCTATACTTGGGACATGTGTGGGCATCCATGTGTACACATGTACTCTGTGGGGACAGAGGAGGAGATACACACAATTTTCCAAGTGGGGCTACAAACCCAGAAACTGTCAGATTTCCATACCAAGAATTTCCACACCATTAGGTCCCTCCTCCCATTGAGGAGACAATGATTGGTTATCAAAGGGAATCAAAGGGAGTGATGGGATCCATGAGAGGGGAGGAAGCAATTAAAGCAAGTCCTTGTCTCCAACCAGCTGAGCATTTTCATTGCCCATTTAATAGTCACAGCATCCCAAAAGGTCGCCACGTCTTAGCCCCAAACTTCTGAATATGTTAAAAGGGAATTAATGTTGCTTTTCAACTGAACTTGAAGTAAGATTATTCTGGGTTACCAAGCAGCCCCAAGATAACCACAAGGGCCCTTTAAAATGGCTGGGGTTGGGGCAGAAGAAGAGTCAGAATCAGAGAGAGATTTGAAACTGTTACCACTCTGGCTTTCAGGATGGAGGAAGGGCCAAGGACTGTGGGTGGCCTTTAGCAGCTAGAAAAGGTGAGGTAACAGCATACCCAGGAGAGCCTCCAGATGGACCACAGCCCTGCCTTGATTCCAGCCTAGTGAGACCCACCAGACTTGGACTCCAGAATGAATGTAAGGCACTACCTGGCATTGTTTCTACCACCTCATTAGAATAATTTGCAACAGCAGCAGCAGCAAATTATCTCCTCAAAATCTCCGTGTCCCCATATGAACTAACAGGAGACTGAACACTTGTAAGTCTCCAAAACCAGGGCCAGCGGGTCATCTGCATCACAATGACCAGGAGCACAGGACTCTGCAGCGTGGTCCTGAGCAGGATGGAGACACTTCCTCAGAATCGCTGGCAGGGAAGACCCCGGGATGCCCCTCACGAGCGTTAACACCCACTGAAATTCAGAAGACAGTAGCAGGGAGGCCAGGGCCTGGAAGACAGGAGGCTGCCCTAACCCTGGCCATGTCTCACCTCTCCAGGTTTCTGCTTCACAGCTGGAACTTGCTGATCCATGCCACATTTCCTGTCTCTTGCTGCTCTGTTTATTATGTAAAGTAGCCGCTCAAACCTCAGTTCAGCAAGAAGGTATTTTGGTGTTTCTTTAAGTGGCCTCTTCCTAAATACATTGCCAACTATAATTACAAACTTCACAAAAAGTACCACACCCCACGTGACCGAAATCACTAGTAATTAGGGAAATGCAAATCAAAACCACGACAAGATAGCATCTCGTACCATCTCTTTCACATCTCTGAAGATCCCCCTAAATCATACACTATGTGGTGAACTAACATTACCTCAATAAAAATACAATTTTTTTAAAGAATAAAAGAACAAATGTTAGCGAGGATGTGTAGAAACTGGAACCCTGCGTTCCCCTGTGGGAAAGTGAAACGGTGCAGCCACTATGAACAGCAGTACAGCAGTGGCTCAAAACACTGAAAAATAGAATTCTCATGTGATCCAGCAATTCCACTCCTCTGTATTACCCAAAGAATTAAAAGCAGGGTCTTACGGAGGTTATCTGTATTCCCATGTTCACAGCAGCATTCTCGGCAGCAGCCAAAAGGTGAAAGCACACCCGAGTGTCCATCAACAGATGTGTAGACTGACAAACTGGGGTGTTGGGGGCCAGTGGAACACCTTTCATCCTCCCAAAGGAGGGAAATTCTGACATATGCTACAGCAGATGAATCTTAAAGACACAACAAATTCTATAGGATTCCATTCCCAGGAAATACTTAGAATAGTCAAATTCATAGAAAGTAGAGTGGTGGTGGCTGGGGGTTTCAGGAGGGCAAAGGGGTGAGGGACACGGTTTAATGGAACACGGTTTCAGCTTTACAAGATGGAAAGAGATCAACAGATGGATGGTGGTGATAACAGCAAGAATGTGAACATAGCTAACCCACTGAGCTGGACACTTAAAAGCAGTGAAGATGATAAATTTTAGGTGTATTTTTCCACATTAAAAAAAATGTTTTAAGGCCTCCCCGGTGGCACAGCGGTTGAGCGCTGGGTTGCGAAGCTGCCCGCGGCCTCTGCGGCGCCGGTTCAATCCCCGGCTGCTCCCCGGCCACCAGAGGAGGGTCCCACATGGCGCGCAGACCTCTCCTGCCGCCCGCTGCTCCCCTCAGCAGTGCACTTCGGTCCTTCTGCCTGCTCTGCTCCCCGCTCTGGCTCTGGTGAATTCTCTCACCCTCCCGCGCTTCTGACTGTACCCAGTGCTTGTATAAATAAATAAATTGATTAATTGATTAATTGATTAATTAATTTAAAATCTAAACCAAAAAAAAAATGTTTTAAAGGAATGAATGAGTGCTACTTGGCTACAGTCAACATGGGGAAGAGAAACATTAGGGTTGAGTTTTTTTCTCCCCCCAGAAGCAAAATGTGGCTGAACTGAAATCATTCATCAGGCTGCCTGTCACCATCTCCACCCACAGGTTGGGACAGGCTGTGTTTCCTGTCACTCCCTTCAGTTCATGAGCTGCCCTGGGCCTGTATCTTTCAGAAGCATTGGCCTGGATGGAAATACACACACATACACACACACACACAGAGATACACACATAAACACACACAGCAGCTTCTCAAACCCAGGCACTATCTTTATCAGTGAGCACGCAGGGGTAGTCACACTCCCTGCTTTCTCATTAACCTCTAAGCCCACCCAAGTTAAGAAGTAAATTTATTTGGACTCAAAGTAGACAATGATACGCCTGTTTAATTAGACATTTTATCTGTTACCTTCGTTAACTTTATCCTTGTGGGAAAGAGCCGTTAATTTAATCGCTATTTCCCAATCACAACCCAGCACAGATTTCAATCTCTATAGACACATAAACCCACAGGAGAAGAGAAAAAAATCTATAAATCTACAATGACCAATCCTCAGTGGGCTTGGGTAGCAGAGAAGGGATAGGATTCAACTAGATTAAGTAAGAGATCGATGGGGGCCGTCTGAGCTGATGCTGGCCGGCTACATGGCCCTGAGACCTCGCTGGGATTCTGAATCTTTGCTCCATAGCTCTGCTTCTTGGCCTTGGAAGTCCACACCAGGGATGCTTTATTCCCAAGTGTTTTCTGAGCACCAGAGACAATGCACCAGAGCCTTTTAAACATCCTGGTCTCCCACAGCTGGAGGGACCTAGATGCTGGGGAAAGTGATACTCAGAGCCCGTGAGCAGTTTGCCAAAAGACTGGACACATTGGCGACAGGCTCTCATCCTCAGCCAAATCTCTTCCTCCTCTACTCCCCACCTCACCACCCGCACATCACGTGTGCCCTCACAAGCACCCAGTAGGCTACAGCACTGGGCAAATCCATTAGGAACAAGAAGTCGGTATAGTCGTTCATCACCCACCTTCCAGGAGCTGATTCCCACCGCTCAGTCTAGCCGCACAGCTCAGGGCCATTTCTAGTAGGGCCTCGATAAAAAGGCGGGATCACTTCAGAAGCCAGACTTCACAGAAGCAAGACCTTTCTCCTAAGAAAATAGAAGCGTAGGGGATTTGATCAGGGGAAGGAGAGTTGCCTGCATACGATGCTCTGTTTGGAGTTCTGGACTAACCTGTGAGGCCATGAGCGCGCTCCAGAACCTGTGTGACCCATCAGCACAGCCAAGAAATGGCCAGGGGCTGTGAACTTCCCCATAACTCGTGAGGCCTAATTCCCAGGCAGCAGGGCAGGTGCTGATGGGAAGCAGGAGGCTTCACAAGCTCGAGTCCCACACTCTGCACCCATCAGCGCCAAGTAATTGCTTTTGTAGGCTTCAGGAGTCAATTTCTTAAGATGGTGAATAGTTTGAGAAACACACTATCCCAGGAATAGAAAAGAGGAGAGTGTGTATGAGACACAGAGAGTGGGGGCGGGGGAGGGAGAGATTAAGGTGGCCGTTAAGATTCTAAAAAGCACATGCTTATAGCTAACTCACTGGCCTGAACCAAATGCTGGTAATCAAAGGGAATGCCATTAATGGGTGTTAAGCTCACAGAGTTAATCAGAAATGTAGAACTTAAGGTCTGTATAATAGCCTTCACTCACCAAGAATTTCATGCTGCATTTTCAATTACCCCTTAGGCAATTAACTGTGCAGCTTAAATGAAATGTGTGGAATTCAGGAGAGATTAAACCTAACAGTCGGCTAGCAAAGCTCCAGCATTCAGAACTTTAATGAGGTGATAATGGGGAAGAAACTGCCCTAACCCTTGCTAAACCAGGCTGCACCAAGGCTGGAGTCTGCCGAGCATTGTCAATAGCATACAGTGATCACAGAGCAGCCAGGTGAAATGGATGCTTTAGAAAGCCAGGTGACATGGTCTTCTGGAAGCCCCTTCTTCTTGTCCCTTCCTCCTACTTCTGGCTTCCCCAGGCCCTCCTAGGAATGTAATCCTCCACCAATCTTAATATTTGGTTTTCTAAGATTTGGAGGAGGGGGTCTTGGCTACTTGTGAGGAGATTGTGAACAATCTAGATTGTTAAGCATTTTTCTTCCCATTTTTTTTTTTCTAAATTAGCAAGCCAGTGTCTTTGATGAGACAACTAATTTTTTAAATTGGGTCACTTGTGATTATCTTTAAGCAAAATGAGCTTCATAAAATGGTAGCGTGCAAAACAGAGATGTAGATTCTCTTCCAAATCAGTCCATCAGACAAGCTGGATAACCTTGCAAAAGTCATCTGTTTTGTATTTCAGTCCCACATTCATTTCCACAACAAATCTTTACTACACAACCATCATGGCAAAGAAGGTTGTGCTGAGTCTCAGTGAGCAGGCCTAAATATAAGGAACAGGGTCTCACAGATTCGACATCTCCATGTGAAATTCAGTATCTGCTAATTGCCCAAAGTCAAGCACAAATAAACCGCTGCAGGAAATCAGGAAGAAACCCCTTTGGCAAGAGATGAACTCAAGGACTTAGTGGCTGCTGCCACCCTTGAGTTGGACTTAGAAGGATAAGTGAGATTCAATGGGTAGAAAAGAGATTCAATGGGTGGAAGATCAGAGCAAAACCCAGAGTGCTTGGTATAATACAGAATGTGGGACCTCCCTGGTGGTGCAGGGTTAAAGACTCAGAGCTATCAAGCTATCACCAGCCACTGCAGCATCACAAGTTCATTCCCGGGCAGGGAGCTGACCCACATGGCACAGGAGACCTCTCCTGTCTCACCTGCTGCTCCCCTTAGCAGTATATTTCAGTCAATTTGCCTGTTCTGCTCCCTACTCTGTCTGTGGTGAATCCTCTCACCCACCCCACACCTCTGGCTTACACCCCAGATCTTGTATACATAAATAAATAAATCTAAAAAAAAAAAAAAAAGATTTGCTCAGAAAGTAGAGGTCCTGTGCAGCAGAGCTGGAAGAACAAAACCAAAAAGTGGGAGTTTTTCCAGACCAGGCTGGGGAAGGGAGACCCCAACCTCCATCAGTCCTGATGTTTCCAGTAGAACAACTCAAAGGAGAAAGAAAGCAGGAGACTGGTTTGCTGGCTGATAGATGAGGTCAGATATTAGCTAATATCAGGACATGAGCTAGCAGAGGGCAGTAGAAACAGAAAGTGGATGGAAGCAAGAAATACAACATAAGAAATTTCCTCCAATTCCAGAGCTTACCTTGGGGATAAGAAGATTATTAAATATGTCTGAGGTTTCCAGGAAAGTGTTGTAGATAATGATTGTAATGATACTGAGATTGAAGCAGGTTGAGAAGGAACACTTTTCCATCTTAGAATGTTTGAGACTGAGGTGCTGGCCAAGCCTTCAGGGGAAACCAAGAATTTAAACGAAGGACTATGGTTTGAGAGAAATCAGAGCCTCTAACGCCTCATAAGTAAATAAGTTTAGGCAAGATCAGTAAGTTCTCAACCTTAGGTGCACATTAGAATTTCCTGGAACTTTATGAAAGCACAGATGTCCAGGCCCCACACCCCAGATCAATGAAGCCAGAATCGGAGGGTGCGTGCATCCTGGTGGGCAGCCACATGGGATAAGGTGCACATGAAACATCCAGCCCTTTGGTGATTCTGCTTTTTCACCTTCTGCTATATAGGGCAGTGGGGTGGAAGGGCATGTCCAGTGGCTTATTCAAATTGACAGAAATGCAAATCAGATTTATCTTTGGTCAAGAATCCTCAACCAAAACATTTTACAACTTATTCCAAGTGAAGGCTGCTTTCTATGTTCTCTGGCTCCTACTGGTAGTATTTTTGTTCCCTCTGACCACACCCCCAAACCCACCCTCCCCAGGGGAAGCTGCAGAAGAGCAAGACTGCAGAGGGAAAGAAGCCTGAGAAAGTCATTGGCTGACTTGTGGGGAGGGAGGTGGGGATGGGTTGACCAGAAACCTGGAATCTTTAAGCAGCTGCAAGTCAGAGCAGGTTGGTGTCTGTGCTGCCTGGACACAGACATCCCCCCACTATAGCCGTGCTAATGACCCCACACATATTCCTTGTGGCTTAGAAATCTTTCCCCATTATTTTCACATTGGATTCTACAACCACCCTGTGAGTTAAACTGAACTGGCATTAATGCTCATTTTACAGAAGGAGAAATAGGCCTGGAGATGAGAAATGGCCTTTGCCCAAGTACTCCAGTTGGCAAAGCCAGGATTGGAAAGGACATGGGCCTCAGACCAGGGATCTTCCCACCACATTCTGCAGCTTCCACAGAACAAGGAATCTAGGGAATCTAAAGGAGACTTGGGTGAGGATTCAGAGGTAAAGCCTTCTTAATTAAACACTCACTTTGTCACTATAAACCTTGTCCTCCACCGAACTTAGGACTAGGAATGGAGCAAGAATGGCTGGCTTTAATCTTTTCCCTGTACCTCTTCTGTTCTTCCCTCTATTCCATGGCGATGCTGCCTAGAAGCAATGAACTCAGTACATGCAGTCAGAGCAGGAAGACAGAGAAGCAGGGTACTCCATGTGTATCCTCCAAAGCTGGATAATCAAAACTATTAATCAGGATTGAGTCATGTAGAAAAGCTGCTGAAAAGCTGTCTGGAAATAGTGCTGATGTTCCAACTATATGACTCCTTCTGGCACATGGCAGGTACTTAACTATTTGCTTAGCAAGAGTTGAGGATTATACTCTGAGGCTTCCCACTACTTCAAAGTGAAAACACTACTTCACTTTGACAAAAAAAAAAAAAAAGAAAAGAAAAAGAAAGAAAGCTTTACATTGTAGTTAGTCCATTTACACCAATTGGCCTGGTATAAGCCAATATATCCTCCCACAAATCAGAGAGAATCACATAGTTAAAGCCACGCTCTCAGGAATCAATGCCTTCCAAGGAACAGAATCCATGCAAGCCAGAGGAGTACGTGGAAAGACATCAAGAAATTCCCACACTGGAAACAGACCTCATTCCATATCTCAATAGCTATGTATGTGTTCCCATTTGCTATGTATGTTTCTCTGACCTCTTCATTTCTCTTCGAGGGATTCCTCTCCATTACATCCACAAGCCTATTTCTACTGGGCCTTTCAAGATGGCTTCACTCTATGTCTCCTGCTTCAAAGTCTCAAAAGATGGAATCTGATTGGGTGCTGACTAGACAATGGGTGGGCTGGGCTTTAGCCACATGCCCACAAGTCCAAATGGGGAAGGGAGGGGATAAGGTGCAAACAGGGCTCCCTGGATCCTGCCTCTTCTTCAGCCGAGACCATTGTAGGTAGAAACGGAGATACAAGGGGAGCGGGGGAAGTAGTTTCCAGAAAAGGAGACTGTGGGTAGCACAGGCATCCCCAAACATATCTAGTATGTTTTTTTTCTATGCAATTGTGCTAAGAAGTCATTTTAACTAAATTACCTGAAATGAAGAGCCAAGTTTGTGGGTGTCTGTATCTCCATGAACTTGCCCACTGCCTATCCGGACATCCTTAAGCTGCATATCCCAGTACAGAATAGGAGAGGAGCCGACTTGTAAAGCTATTATTTCAGATGAGCTGGACCTTGGGTATTGATTGCAGTGGGTGGCCTTAGCTTCCCGACAGCTTTTCTTTGAAACAGATCTCTTTATACTCACCATGTTAATTGATATAAATGACATCAATGTAGAGACTTGCTTTTCTGTCCAAAAACAGCTGTTTTTCTTAACCATGCAGCAGAAGTGAGAAGTGAGGCATCCAGAGACAGGCCCTTAACTCTTGTCCAGCAAATAACTGAGTATCAACCACGTGTCAGGCACAATGCCCAGCTAGGTCTGACATAGCTTCCCCCTCACATCTGCCCCTCCAAGGACAGAGTCATGTCTTCACTGAACAATGAGGGGCCTTTGGCTCAAAGGGTTGAAGTGATAAATCTAAGAGCAGGAATGAGAAAGCAAGGTCCCTGGATGCAAGGAATTTATACTTTAAAGAGAATAGTTGATGTAGTGGTCAGTGTGGTTCAAGTCTGACCGATTGAGGCTGTGTCACTTTGGGCAGCACTAACATCTTTGGACTTCAGTTTCCTCATATGTAATGTTGTGGTAATGCTAGTCTCTATTGCATAAGCTTGCTATGGAATAAATGCAAAGCATCTGGACAAGAGCCTGGCAAGCAGTGATGCTTAAAAATGCTACTGGTGGGTATCCTGACTAAGAATGTAGGTTAGAAAATGCACATTTAGGGGCCTCCCTGGTGGCGTAAGGGGTTAAGACACAACCTATGAAGCTCACTGCAGCCACTACAGCACATGTTCGATTCCCGGTCAGGGAGGTGACCCACATGGCACAGCAGACCTCTCCTGACTCAGCCGCTGCTCTCCTCAGCAGTGTATTTCGGTCGATCTGCCTGTTCTGTTCCCCGCTCTGTCTCTGTTGAATCCTCTCGTCCCCAAAACTCTGGCCTGTACCCCAGTTCTTGTATGCATAAATAAATCTTTTTTAAAAAAAGAAAATGCACAATAAGTAATAGCAAGTATCATAAAAACTACATACTTAAGGGCTAGGTGGAGTGCCACATTCAAAGGAATAGGAGTGGGGGAGCAAAATGGAAAGACTTCACGGGAATTTTGAGACTTGACCTAAGTTAGGTCTTGAAGAATGTGGGAAATGCAGGTAGGTGGAGCAAAGAGACTGGGCAGTTCTCCCTGAAGTCACTGCGGTGAGTCAGAGCTGACCAGAACCAGGCTCCCTGGGAGGTCTCTCCGCGGGCGGGAGACTCTGGGAAGGAACAGGACATACAATGGATGGAGACCAGAAGGATCTTCAAAAGCGCAGGTGGGTAAACTTCCTGGGAACCACTGTGAGTTCTAGAAGAGAAGCTAGGCTTGGTGGAGGAGATGTTCCAGAGAAAAGCAGAGTGCAGGATCTGTCAGGAAGAAAGCAGCACTTCCCTGAGTCTGGCAAGGTTGCATGCGTCATACAGACAAGAGACTGCAAAACCCCAGAACCCAAAGGCAGCGCCTCCCCCTTTCACACCGATGTCAGTTTTGCCCTGGGCCTGAGTTTTATTATCTGTCAAATGTGCAGGTGGGGACAGAACAGTAGAATAGCAAAGTCTGGGAAGTTAGGAGAACTGGTCTACTCCACCCTCCCTCTTTCTCTCATCACTGCTGCCCCAGTCTCAGACGCCACCTGGGCAAAAGTCAAAAGCACACCTCAAGTTTGTAAAATAGTCCAAAAACCTAGAAAGAGAAAACATTTCTCTCCTCAATGTCTGCGTCCCTTCTGTAAACTCCAGGTATTTGTCAGAAGTTCTGGCTTCTCCACTTAGCAATCTGAGCATGTAAACAAGTCCAGACTCCCAGCCACCATGTCCACCGCGTAGTGGGATAATAATTCCCAGCCACTACTCACCAGAGCACTGGGAGAAGGACGTCAAACCAAGAACTCCAGGAACAATTAAGCGCCCACAGTATTGTGGATCCACGCGAGCTGGGCGTCAGGTTGGGCCGAGAAGTTGCAAGGTGTAGATTTGCCATAAGCAGAAGGCAAAATAATCAGTGGACACTTGGGTTGCAACTGATACAGTGCTCCTGCTTTTGTGTTATGTAACTCTTAGATGGGAGTGGAGGTGATCATGAAATGCTGAGTGATATACCTAGTCATGACTACATACATCACTTTGACAACAAATACGTTAGGGAAACTTACAGCAAGTGTGAAATAAGAGTGTGAAGCCTGACTGCACACTGCATTAGAAAGTGAGAGCATGTCAGTTTGCAACTTTCTCCACGAGTGCAGGGATCCCTCACACTTGCCAAAACCAAAAGTTTACCAAGTGGTGGCAAATACAAAAGGAGCAGCTAGTCACTTGCCACAGTCTTCAAGAGCCTTAACTATCAATTCTCCAGCGAATGTAGATACAACAGCTCGTTCGCTAATGCCTTCAACAACTTTATCATACAACTTCCCAAGTTGGAAGCAAAAAGAATCAAACTCCTCCTGGCTTCCCAAAGAGAAATGGTTATGTGATTACTGATGAGTATAAGTTTCTTGAAAATGTAGAGAATTTTGTTGTTGTTGCTCTGTGGTAAGGGAGAATGAATTTTTCATGTTTCATTATGTCCTTTTTAATTAGCGTGCCTCTTTATTTTTCATGATTTTATCTTTTTTATAGCAAGATTGCCTTTTGGCCAATTTGTTAGATGGCAAAAGTGTTTGCAGTGAAAATCCTGGTGGCAAAGCACTTTCTGTGAAGCCACCTAGGACAAAGTTGCAGTTAGATGTCCTGGGTTGAGACTTCTTTATACATGCAACTGTGTGACCTTGAATAAGGCAGGAGATGCCTTTGTTTTCTCACCTGTAAAATGGAGAAAATACCTACATTGGAAGGCTAGTTGTCAATTCAAGGGGAGAAACACACTTAAGACAGTTTCTAACTGAGTATGGAGTCTGAATGTAAAACTGCAGTGGTGTTCATTCTTTAAAAACTCAAGTCGGTAAAAAACTTCTGAACAGTGAAAGTCAGTGACCAAAATGAAGACACCCTTCTGAATGGGAGAAAATATTTTCATACCATCTATTTGACAACTGAAGATCTATAAAGAGCTCACACAACTCTAAAAAAATAAAACAACCCAATAAAAAAATGGGCAGAAGAGTTAAATAGGCACTTCTCCAAAAAAGACATGCAGATGGCCAACAGATGTATGAAAAAAATATTCATCATCACTTATCGTAAGGGAAATGCAGATCCAAACCACAATGAGATACCCCCTCACACAGGAGAGAATGGTCCATTTTAAAAAGACAAAAACAATGAATGCTAGTGAGGGTGTGGAGGAAAAGAAATCCTCTTACACTGTTGGTGCATGTAGATTGCTCCAGCCCATGTGAAAAGCTAGGTAAATCTTCCTTGGAACACTAAAAAGGGATCTGCCATACAACCCAATAATTTCACTCCTAAGAATCTACTCAAAAAATCACAAGCACTAATTTGGAAGGAAGTCTGCATGCCTATGTTTATTGCAGCACTATTTACAATACCAAGACATGGACACAACTTAAATGCCCCAAAACAAATGAATGGATCACAAAGATGAGGTGTATATACACAATGGAATACTACTCGGCAATGAAAAAGATAAGCTCATGCCATTTGCAGAACATGACTGGAGCCAGAATGGCTATGCTAAGCAAAGTAAGTCAGAAGGAGAAAGATAAATACCAGATGGTTTCACTTATATGTGGAATATAGAGAAGCCAAATAAAAGGTCAGATGAGGCCAAACCTTGAAGCTGGCCATAGATCTGAGACATGCAGAGGCTGGAGAAAGAGAAAGGGGGGTGAGGAGCGGGGGGAGAGAGCAATGCTCTGCTACTAAGGTGTCAGAAGGGGGGTGTGGTGGATGGAGAAAGGGGGGTCTCATGGAGGATTACTGGGGTTTTGGTGGTGGGGTGGTGAAATAACATACAATTGTAGAGGTGTAAACCTATACCCCAAAGGCATATAATGTGGTGTAAATCAACATTACCTCAATAAATATAACAAAAAATAAAATAAAATTCAGGTTGGAAAAATCTGAATTGGGATTCAGGGAAAATCTTGGAATGCAATTGTAACGTTCCTTCTTCAAAAGTTCAAATAGGGGCCTCCCCGGTGGCGCAGCGGTTGAGCGCTGGGTTGCGAAGCTGCCTACGGCCTCTGAGACACCGGTTCAATCCCCGGCTGCTCCCGGCCACCGGAGGAGGGTCCCGCATGGCGCGCAGACCTCTCCTGCCGCCCGCTGCTCCCCTCAGCAGTGTACTTCGGTCCTTCTGCCTGCTCTGCTCCCCACTCTGGCTCTGGTGAATTCTCTCACCCTCCCGGCTTCTGACTGTACCCAGTGCATGTATACACAACAAAAAACAAATAAATAAATAAATAAATAAATAACATGCCTCTATTAAAAAAAAAAAAAAAAAAAAAAGTTCAAATAGGAAAATTATATCTGATTTGGGATACAGAGGATATCAGAATGTGGATAAAATTGAATCTTGATTTCTCAGGCTCAGGGCTTGGCCACAGCTTTCCTTCCAGCTCGTGTGTAACAGAAGCGTCTCAGGCAGCTGAGGGAGAGCAGACAGTCATTGAGAAGAGTCGGGCAGGGGAATTGTTCTCAGCCTGGCAGCTGAAGGACATGGCAGCCCAAGCCTGCACCCCAAGTGAAGCTGCACCTGCTTGCACATCTGCACACAAGCCTACTCACACCCTTCTTGGGTTCTGGCCAACAGACAGAAGGAATGCTGTCAGGCCATCCTGAGGGACATGTAATTGTAGGTTTCACTCCTAGAAAGTTCTTTATACCATAGAAACACCATATACACAGTGGAGGGCTGTGCGTGCCTTTGTGGTGGGTGTGGTGTGGCAATACACATCTGAAGAGGTGTGAGCCTGTACCTCTAAATTGTTGTAAATCAATGTTAGCTCAGTTAAAAAAATAAATAATTAAAAATATAAAGAAAATAGCATATACACTATATGCAACTACTGGTAAATGCTTTTTTAGATATTGCTATGTACATTAGTAGTATTAATGCATCAATATTAATTAATGCCAACATGAAATCCAATACTTACTATTAAAGTAATTGCTTAATATTAAAATAAATCTAAATACTTAAAATTAAAGACATTAAAGAACTTTAAAATTAAAGTTCTGAGAAATGCATTTTTAGATTATTAAAGTACTTTAATTTCCTTGCCCATTTCATGCCCACTAACACCACTATAAGTCTGGAAACCACAGCTGCTGGGAAAGGAATCTTTGGAAGACTTCCGTGATCCCCTTTCAGGCTGCTAAATACTGTCTCTAACCTCTGGATGGTTCTAGATCTTTGAAATACCTCTGAACATTTACTCACTTATCTCAATTATTTGCTTGGTTCATACAGGGGTACTTAAACACCTGCGTCTCCATTATCTCACCTGTAAAATGGGGATAGTATACAGAAACTATTTCATGGGATTATTGTAGGGTTAACATGTTATTACTTATAAAATGTTTAGAACAGTAATAACAATAAATGCTTAGTGTTAGCCATTATCATTATTACTACATTTATGGTAGTAAATTCTTCAGTCTCTTTTTACATCTGCATGTGCTTTTCTCAACTACTTCAAGGCAGCAAGATCTGTTCCCTAAGTAAACAAGCCATCCTTCCTTTGCTGCTGTGAAAAACATCTTTCTTTGATGCCTTATCAATCTACTCTAAAGCATTTTATTTTATTTTATTTATTATTTGTAGAGTCAAGATCTTATTTTGTCCATGCTCAATCTTTTTCAGTGGCATAGGAAGACAGCAAAAATTTCCTAAAATGCAGTAGATTTTCAAGTGTATTTTCCCTTGTCTAAAACTTTTATTAACTAGGTGCACTTGACAGTATTGAGGTCATTTGTTATGGTGCTATTTCAATTAGACTAGGTTTAAGCCCTGGGACATATTGCCTATAACTTTTTACAAAGCACTTCTTTTATTGCACATTCAGAGAATTTTATATATATGTCTTGTGAGTGTGTCCTTAAACTTCCAATCTTATTTTGTCTCTTGGAGATTGTTTAACACAGCTTGTCTAGGAAGGGGACAGGACGTCTAGGATCTAAAATTTATTTGGGACCATGGGAATGACAGTAGGGAAGGGAGCTGTTTGCATACAACAGATTTCCATACACTTTTTGCTGCTAGTTCTATGTAATATTTATTAACATTTTGACAAACATTTATTTTTGCAAGCCTAAAACAGATTTTTGAAATTTTAAAGAAATTTGGCCAAAAGACAGTACGAAAACACTGGCACTTGAATGTAGAATGTCACTGTATGCATGTAATTCTATATTTCAGGGTAGTATATGAGTATTTAATGTTGAGTCATATTAAACTCTTATCAAATTAAGCAGACCTGGCACTGGCAGAGTAGTCATAACTTTCTGATGTTTATAAAAACAAAATTGGTGACTTGAAATTAAATCATGCCAAGGTTTTGATTATCTTAAGATATTAACAAAACACTTCAAAACACTGATACGAAGTGTCCAGATTCTCAGATGTTTGTTACATGAATTTTGTTTAGCTGTATTTTTTTTTCAGTGAATGTCTAGCACATTGCAACCCTCAAACACATGGTTGTCTTAGTTGTATTGGCATAATCAGTAACTTGTACATTCAGCGATAGCATTTGAGCAAGTTGTATCAGCAAACAATATTTTCAGCTAATAAATAAGTTCTCAAAAATCACATAAGAATAGATTTAAACTTGCTAAATGTAAAGATTGAACCTCAAGCTTTAGTCAATGCTTATTGTATTAGTCTAGATGCCAGCACTGCCATGTGTTGTGCATATTCTGATTTAATTAAAATAAAAGGTTGAACTGCACAGCATCAATTGTTGTCAATTGTGGTTCACTGGAGGTGAAAATAAAGTTGTGCTCTTGCTTGAAAAAAAATTTTTTTCTGACTTCCACCATCACAGACCTGCTAGGTTCTTTTGTACCTTTGTGCCCTTGGCTCCTGGCAGTAGCTCCACATAGCTCCTTTCTTCCCTCACCTTGGACCTTTTTCATATTCACCCATCAACCTGAGTTTTGACAGATCAGTTTGCTTTTCCCTCCAACCTGTGGGAATGGGATTGGACTCTTCCGGAAGTCAGAGAATCCGCATCAGCCAGCATGCAAGTCCAGGCTATTGCCCATCAGTTCTGTTTGTTTCTGACTTTTGTGGCCTTGGTTTCAGCATGCTGTGGGCACAGTGAGCTGCTTCCCTGAATGGAGTACAAGGACCCCCAGCACCACCAGCCTTGGGGCTTCCAAGAAAACAAAGTAAAACCAGATGTAGAGCAGGTGGCCCAGCTCCCCATGCTGGAACTTGTCATGATGAGCCATCAGGGAAAAGAGTTCATCCCTGGAGACCTGACCCACAGGGACCACAAGCTGTAGGACAAAGTGGAGAGGGTGCCAGGGAAGAAAGGCAACCACCACCCACAGGCAGGCCCTGAAGGACCCCATGCATATCATGAAGTTGTCCAGGAGGTATCAGCTCTCTCCCCGGAGTATTTCCAGAATTGGGACAAGAAAGCGTGGACTCCAAGAAGGTCCTCAGTCAACATGTGGATGAACCCGCACACCACAAATCACGATGGGACAGTCGCTGCCAAGTACCCAGTGGGATGACTACAGCACAACCTGACAGCAGCCACATGGTCATAACTAAGACCCCAGAGGTGACGAAGAGGCCAGTCAGGAGATGCCAGGTGGAATAGTCATTAGCACAAAGTTGTCCAGCTTCAAGGGCTGAGGCCAATATGGGTTCCGGGGGCTAGAGTGGGTGGCCATGTCTTGTGAGCTGGTGGCCACCAGCATATTCGCAGCCATCTCTCTCACTGGTCTTTCTAGGCTGGCAAGTAGTCTATCTCCTAGGCATTTTTTTTTTTTACTTATTTATACATACAAGAACTGAGGTGCAGGGGGTGAGAGGATTCACGAGAGACAGAGTAGGGAACAGAACAGGCAGACTGACTGAAATACACTGCTGAGGGGAGCAGCGGATGAGACAGGAGAAGTCTGCTGCACCATGTGGATCAGCTCCCTGGCATGGATCAAACTCCTGCCATAGCGCCTTGTGATAGCTTGAAAGTGCTGAGACTTTAGCCCCTGCACCACCAGGGAGGCCCCCCTTCTAAGCATTTTAAAGGGAATTTATCTCTCTACCAAAATTGTTGCTTAGTAAAAAGGCACAGCTCACTGCATTTTTATTGCCAGTAGTTGCATCAAAATCAGAGGACACCTTCTTGTGATGAGACCTATCAGACAATCAGAAGGTGGGGCCACTGAGGAGATAGGAGATCCTGACTGAGTGCAGGCAGGTCAGGAGAGGCGCCAGGTGCTTTGGGGAGGACTTCAGAAGGTATCCTGCCTAGGGAGCCTTGGAGGATTTTAATGAGCATTCAATTTTGTGTATCAGAAAAATGACTCTGTCTGCTGTGGAGAATGGATTTGACAGGACAAGACACAGGACAGGAAGACCAGCCACAAAGACAATGAATCATTTTTGATAAAGATGAAGGACCTGGAGCAGGTTAATTGTATTGAAATGAAAGGAAAGGAGACAGAATTAAGAATTGCAAGAGGCAAAATGGCAAAATTGCAAGAGGCAAAATGTGGGAAGAGGCTTACCTACTCACAGAAAGGGCCAGTAATCACTGGGATGGCCTGGCCCACCTAGCAGGACACAGATTTCTCCCCACATCTCACCTTGGCACTTGCACGCTTTATTTCCAGTGGATGGCCCATTGCCAAAGGGTCAGAGCTTATGCTTTAATGCTTAAATCCCAGACCCTGGTCCTGTAAACAACTAATGTTTACAGGCTGAAGAGCGGGAGGGAAGGGATGCCTCCTGCCTACCCCCGCAGAAGTCTAGGGAGCACCAGCTATGCTACTTCTCACATTGCAGGCTGAGGAACCCCTTTTTGAAGCACTGTTCCCAATCAGTGAAACAGACCAGTGCTTCTCACACCTCCATGGTGTCCAAATCATCTGCCTTGGTGAAATGAAGATTCTAACTCAGCAGACTAGGGTGGCACTGAAATTCTGCTAACAGTGCCTTAGATACACATGAGTCTAAGAACAGTCATGTGTCACTAAACAAAGCAGATACAGTCTAGGAATTCTGAGAAATCCACCGTTAGGTGATGTGATTTCATCATTATGAGACTGTCACAGAGCTGGCCATAAATTTATCATCACAGTTGGGCCAGGCTTTTCTTTCAACATCACCTACAAATATTTCAATATGATCATAAGACCATCATGGTGTGAGGGGGTGGGGGGGTTGACGATCCACTTCTGCATCCGATCTTCAATCTGTTATCTCTGGCATAGGCTCTTCTCGAATTTGTGTTAGTCTCATTGATTTCAATGAAGCAGATCCATTAACAGTTTCCATCACTTTGTTCTTGTTTGTCAAGATCAAATGATCATAGTGCAAGGGGCAGGCCTGGCAGGCGAGCAATAATCATCACTGATTTTCTACCTTTCTAGTCCTTGGTCACTTTTTACGTTGTTGCTAAGTCAATCATTTGATGTGACCTGCCCATCAAGGAGATTTTGCATGCTTAGGGATCATGATGAACAAGACAACACAACATTAAACCAAGCACGAAGAGAAATGATGCTATCAAGAGTCTCGGTAAACAGGAGGTGTGTGAGGCTGCTGCCAGGTAAGCACTAACAAGGCTATCTTGTCACTAGGCAGTAAGTGTCCGGGAACCACATTGTATATGCAGTCCGTCAATGACCAAACATTCTTACAAGGTACATAGCTGTACCAAAGACACAGACCTGGGACCGGTGGGCAGAGAGCAGCAGCTGGTGCAGCCTTCAAACTCGCCCCCACAGTGGTTAGCTCTGTTCTTCTGGCTCACTTTCCTTAAGAATTTAAAGGTCAGACTATGAGCAAATGGGAATAGGAAGAGTTGGTATCCTAGCTTGGAACTGTGAAAGGTGAAATCAGATCCCCATGTCTTGGGGAGATGTGGAGTGAGAAATCAAGGGATTCAGTTGGCTGCAGGGCAGCAGCAAAGATTTGCCTGCACAAAACAGGTGTGAAGTTTCTGCCTGAGGTGGGACTCCGGGTTCAGAAGGGAAGGTGTGGGGCAGGTAAGCCACCTGCCACTCCCAGGTTCTGCCTTTGCTAACAGATTTCTTTACTCTGCTCTCTGAATTCCTCTCTATCTGCTGAGAACAGGATGAGTACAGCCGTTATCCCTGCCATTTCTGGAATCTCTAATCTTGTAACTTGTTTAAAATGCATTCATGTAACTGACTTCAGTCTGGCTTGTTGCAGCTAAGACAGGGGTCTGATAAGAAGTTCTCTGACTGCCCTCAGATAGGAAATGGAATATTTGGCGAGCTTAAAGCATTAGGGAGCTCCTTACAGCATAATGCTCCCCAGGGCAGTTCTCCAAGTGAATTTCGACTTGCAGTCTGTCCAGGTAGGCTTCTGGCCAATTTCCTCTCTATCAAAGTTTACAATATATCAGTAAGTTTTCTTGCTTGCATTCATGGAAAAGTAAATTAATCTTTTACTTCTGAAACTCCTCTGTTGAGCTTTCAGGGCCCTCTCTAAACTGCTGTGTAACCTACTTACATTCCATGCTCAAACTCATTGCTATCACTTCACTTTTTATTTTTGTTCTTTCTTGGAATTTCCTCTCTCTACCCATTTCCTTTTCAAGGTGCAACTCAAGGATCTGCCTTCACCAGGAATCTCCCTTAATCATCCTTTCTTAGAGTCCTTATCTCCTCCTATCTCCCACACTGAGGCAGCAATACAGAACTTTGTAAGGCACTGTACCCAGAAAATTTCCTGGCTTTCTGCCAAGATACCCAAATCCTGATTCCCTGCCTGATCTTCCCCTCATAGTGCATATCAGCTGCTCATCTACTATAAATTGCATTTCTAACAGGAGCGCTCTCTCCTGTTAGAATGTAAGTTCTTTAAGGGCAGGAACTTGTAGGTTGAATTTACTGCTATACCTCCATTGTCTAGAACTGTGTCTGTTATTGATTAGGTGCCTTGGATTATTAAATGAATAAAGACACAGAAACTTCCAAGGTATACTATGTGAAACATTGGAGGTGGTGGAGATGACTTCAAGTGGCATATGGATCATGTTTTTTGCAGTCATGTATTTAATTAAGATTTGTTTAAAAAATTGAGTTGGAACATCAAAAACTATTCTATGCATAAAATTATGTATTATGAGGTTAAGTTTTTTAAAAGTAAGTAGATTTTGAATTGCAATGGTAAATTGTTAATTATTATTTAACTAATAAAAAGTATAAGCTAAATAGTAAAGAATAATTTCAGGTAAATAGAATATATAAGCTCCACCCAGATTCTACAAAATTGTAATGGGTAACCGCAAAAGACTGAAGTTTGACTCCTATCAGATTAAGGATATATAATCTAATTGTGTTGACACTGTGAATTTTAAGAAATTGTAATCTCAATCTTAACAGTAGTGCTGTTTTGCTCTTCGTATACTGAGACATGCCAGTGTGGCATTTCTATCTATTGAATATATACTGACATCCCAATAGTAAAGGATATTTTTTTCAGTTTGGTATTCTATACAAACCTGATGTATGGGTAGTGATAAAATAAAAAATGTAATCATAACACCTAACATTTATTAAGCATTTACTGCTAAGCATTTTAAATTCATGACTGCATTTACTACTCACAGTGTTATGAAGCATACACTATTATAATCTCACTTTGCCAATGAGAAAACCAAGGGTTAGAAAAATTCATAAATTTGCCAAGATAGCACTGCTAGTGAGTTAGAATTCAAAACCTAGTCTTTAAAGGCTGACTTTAAGCCCTAGTCTTTTCACTTAAGCATGAAGTTTTTATTTTTCAAATAGTGATATTTATCATTTTATTTATGAGTTTTTAACTATGTTGTAAAAATATCAAGCTTAATTCTCTATTTTTTAAGAAACCTATTGGTTCCACATTATGAGTGAAGATAAAATTAATACATCTCCTCCTATCACCCTTCTCTCCTCTCAATTACCCAATTTTGGTTGTTAGTGTCTTCTATTTTCCTGATTTTATATCTTCATAAAATGGTGCTTTCTACTTAGGGACCATTAAGTCTTTATATCTATATCCTGTTGTTTGATTTAGCAGATTTAAACAATATCTTGGGATCACTTGCTATGAAAAATGAGAAAACCCATTTATACTTACACTCATGCCCATCTTCTCACTCTCTCTACCATCTCATGTTCCAGTTATAGTTTTTTGTTTGTTTGTTTGTTTTTTAAAGATTTATTTATATATTTATTTATACAAGCACTGGGTACAGTCAGAAGCACAGGAGGGTGAGAGAATTCACCAGAGCCAGAGCGGGGAACAGAACAGGCAGACGGACCAAATACACTGCTGAGGGGAGCAGCGGGCATGACAGGAGAGGTCTGCTGTGCCATGTGGGACCCTCGCTGGCTGGCCGGGATCGAACCAACGCTGCAGAGGCTGCGGACAGCTTCACAGCACGGCGTTCAACCGCCTGCGCCATCAGAGGAGGCCCAGTTTTTGTTGTTTCTTTGTCATGTTTTATCAATTTTATAGTGTGTTCTGTAACCATAATTGCCACTGCTGTGTTTGTTTTATTGCTGCATTAGACAGATTCAGTCTCCACTGCCAGTCCTTTTAGTGTAGCTTCCCCATTCACCTTTTAGACAACTAAATTTTGTCTTTTTGTAGTTTTTCAAAGTTTCTTGGGAACAATATTCAGGGCTGCTCTACCCATTTGTGCAGGTTGTACACTGCACATTTCCAGGGGGCACCATTATAGTGGAGTCTGTATAATGAGGGACTGTATGTGGCAGCCATGACTACATTAAGATCTGTCATATTTGAAAATATCAGTTGTTTTTTCACTTTTACACAGTCTAACTTGGTATAAGCCTTTTTCTTCCATAGCCATTTCTCTAGGCATTTTAAACATGAGTAATAACACAGAGAAGGGTGAAATTGACTTGTGTACCACGTCAATGAAGTGTTAATAGTTAGAGGATCAGAGTTTTGCTAGTTTAATATAGAAGAAATAATATCACACTAATGATGGGTAGACATTTCCCTTATTATTCCTTTTACTATTTTATTTTACATATACATATATATTATTATGTAATACATGTTATATGTAATTATGTACTTTATATATTATTTTTGTGTGTATTTACTCATTATTAAAAGTAAGCTAACCATCTTTTCAGCTGTTGTTATTTTTAACTTGTTTTTCTGTGAGCTGGTTGTGCATGTCCTTTGTCCATATTTCTATCAGTTGATGATTTCTAGAAGCTCTTTATACATTAGAGAGATTAGCTCCTTGCAGCTCAAAGCTTGCCTCATCCAAGCAACTTCACTTGACTTATATACTAAGATGGACCCACAGTTCCAGAAAAGTAGCAGATGCAGAGGGGTTTGGCTTGGGAATTACGAGATAAACCGTAACAAAGGAAAGAAAGGGTTAGCCATATGCTTGGTGCTTTATAGCTAGGAACTAATAAGTCTTTAGCTTGTGAGTACAAAATTAGTTTCACTATGTGTCCTAGACCTGATGTTCTGAGTAGGCAATTCCTCAGTCCCCTTAAGAGGAAGCAGCCAAAGCAATAATTTCCCTGTGGTGCCAAGTAACCTAACCCCCTCCCAAGAAAACAGGGGCACTGACTCAACAAACAACCCTCTAAAGTCTTATACAACAGGCAGAGTTTATGCTGCCTGGAAACTAACTGAACCAATTAGATTCTCTTTTATAGCTGGTGTTTTCATGATATGCACAAGGAGGGAGGCAGTCAAAGAGCCAGAGCAGAGAAGCGTACAGAGGGACAGCAGAAACAGTAGAAGGAGAGGGAAGGACAGAGAGAATAGCAAAGGTATGTACGTGGCATTGATGATAGAGGAGGTAACAGCCAAATAACCAGACCCCAGGGATAGTCAGTGAGTTCCAAAGGATGGTCAAGAAACCCCTGCTTATCCTGAACTGTAATCCCAGTCTGTGGAGTCAGGTTAGGTGACATACATTTGTCAAAACATATTGAATTTAAGATTCATGTAGGACCTCCCCCGTGGTGCAGCAGGTTGAGCACAGCACTGTGAAGCTGTCCACAGCCAGGGAGCAACCCACATGGCGTGGCAGACCTCTTCTGTCTCGCCCGCTGCTCCCCTCAGCAGTGCTTTCGGTCCGTCTGCCTGTTCTGCTCCCCACTCTGTCTCTGGTGAATCCTCTCACCCTTCCGCGCCTCTGGCCTGTACCCCAGTTCTTGTATAAATAAGTAAATCTTAAAAAAATTCATGTATTTAACATATGTATATTTCACTGTTTATAAATTTAAGATTCATGTATTTCACTAAATTTTTCCTCGAAAGAAATAAAACAAACCAAAAAAGTAACCATAAACAAACACTGAACTCTAGTATTATAAGCAAAAGTATTTAGGAATGATGGTTCTGATGCTTGCCATTTAATATAAAATGCATCAAAAGAGAAGGTGGTGGGCCTCCCCGGTGGTGCAGTGGTTGAGCGCTGGGTTGCGAAGCTGCCCACAGCCTCTGCAGCGCCGGTTCGATCCCCAGTCGCCGGATGAGGGTCCCACATGGCGCACAGACCTCTCCTGCCACCCGCTGCTCCCCTCAGCAGTGTACTTCATCACTCTGCCTGTTCTGTTCCCTGCTCTGCCTCTGGTGAATTCTCTCACCCTCCCACGCTTCTGACTGTGCCCAATGCTTGTATAAATAAATAAATAAATAAATCTTTAAAAAAAAAAGAGAGAAGGTGGTTTGATAAATGGGAAAAGAAGAATAGACAGGTAGATAGATGTGTGATAAATTAAATGTACTGATGTTAAAAGTGGAATCTTTTTGATGGGTGTATGGGTGTTCACTATAGAATTATTTAAACTTTTTTGTAATTTGAAGATTTTTGTGATAATATAGGCAAAAGCTTTGCACAACAACTAAGTCATGGAAAGGAAGGGAAATAATTGGTCTAGATGAATCAACAGAAACAAAAAATATGAGAACAGAAAAATGAAGGGAGAGAAAGCCCAAAGTAAATAAGAATTCTGGGTTCAGAGCTGATGAGCCCCAATCCTGAAAGAACAAAGATGGAAGCAACAAGGAGAGAGAAATCAAAGGAAATTTGTAGGTCTTAGTAGAATTACATCTATATAGGAAAAGCACAATTTAGAAATACATAAAAGTAGTGAAATGAAGAACATTAAAGTCACAACTTGGTATGGCCCTGAGAGACAAAAAAACTAGATGTGATTTTAGTACAAGAAATAAAGCTTAATGCCTACAGAGAATTTTATTGTACATAAAGGGAGTGGATTTAGAGGGGCTTCCCACAAGTCAATAACGGGAAAAGCCATCATGTAGAAATAGAATTTTGTTTAATATACAAAATGAGGATGTTTAAAAGAAAGAGACTCTCAGTTGCCAGATGTGTATTGATAATGCTGCATATGAATGGGAATCTGGGAATAATAAAATGTGTAACTGCTGCCAAATGTGTCTTTTAGAAAGGTAGATACATGAGAAATCATCAAAATCATTCTATAATAAATAAGGCCTCTGAGCAGAGTTTGGGAAGGCTCCTGGGCTTTCCATCTAGACAGAAATTAAACACTTGTTCTTTGCTCTGGTTACTCATGGTAAATATTCCATAAGTATTTGGGCAGAAAGAGAACTTAAAATGTTACAAACATAATTTCGTGTGATGAATTTGGAGACCTTCTACACGCTCTGACTTAATCTCTACAGTGGGTATAATTCTCACAGTATCTGACATACTATAAGTCCTCAATAAGTGTTTCTGCTGATCTGTGAGAGCACATGATAAATACACATGCCTAGAATATATATACCAGAACGAGATGCAGATCAGTAGAATTTTCTGGATTGTGAAAGGGAAATTCAGAGCTTATGAAGTATAAAGTGTAAAATAATATTTCAGCATTCCATAATAATAGCTAAATTTCTCAACATATTATAAATTTGGGAGAATTTGGAACAAACTAGATTTCATTAGATCACGAAGGAATTTTTTGAATGATGAAAGGAGATCCCCAGACAGCCTTTCAGATTTCAGAAAGCATAATGTATTAATATATTTAAAAGGACACAACTGATGGGAAAAATTAAGTCACATCTGCTTGCTAATTATAAAGTGACATAGGCACATCATTAAAAATTCAAATAATATCAAAATGTATAAAGCAGAAAGTCAAAATCTCCACCCTCAATTAGGTAAATCATAATTTTAAAATAAAAGTAAATACTCCTCCTCTAATTCTATGCACAATTTTTAATCCGTGATACACAAACCAGGCCATTCAATCAGATTTCTTGATGACAGGGTTGAACTACAGCAGAGAAACCAAACCACCTGCCTCTAAGCTTCTTTTAAGCAAGATAATGTTCTTAGGGTTCATATGTGTTCTGTGGT
Source organism: Talpa occidentalis (assembly GCF_014898055.3). NCBI lineage: Eukaryota > Metazoa > Chordata > Mammalia > Eulipotyphla > Talpidae > Talpa > Talpa occidentalis. Next base: position 17,188,208 of record NW_023601322.1, read on the forward strand.
GTCACACAAATTCTGAAAACTCTACCCTGGTGTTTGTGAGGTCAGGAAAAGATGGTGAAGAGCAGCTCAGGGACTCCATTGTAGAAGAAGCAGGACTCGGGAGAGTTGGACTGAGGATAAGGTAAATTCAGTATCAGGGCCTCCCCGGTGGCGCAGTGGTTGAGTGCTGGGCTGTGAAGCTGCACGCAGCCTCTGCAGCACCAGTTCGATCCCCGGCCTCTGGGTGAGGGTTCCACATGGCACACAGACCTCCCCTGCTGCCTGCTGCTCCCCTCAGCAGTGTACTTCGTCAATCTGCCTGTTCTGCTCCCCGCTCTGGCTCTGGTGAATTCTCGCACCCTCCCGAGCTTCTGACTGTACTTAGTGCTTGTATAAATAAATAAATATATCTTTGAAAAAAAATTAAAAATAAAAATAAATTCAGAATCATCTAGAAGGATGTAATTGTGAGATAGTAGGGCTAGGGACAGCCCCCTTCTCCCTTGGGACCCCAGACTCATGACCCCTTGTGTGGTCTCCACATTGTTTTTCCTTTCAAGTGCCTGGAAACCATTCCCTACCAATAAACCAAGTTCACCAACAATAAAAGCACCCTTGTGCAAATTTCCCTGCCTGCTCCTTGATAGCTCCTACGCACCATAGGTGACTGTAAACAGCAGAGAGAGGCCTCTTGGCCTGCCCAGCTTCCTCCTCCCTCAGAACTGCCCACTTTTCCTCTGCTTACACAATGAGGGACCTCTGAGGCAAGTCCATTAACAGAACCAGATTTTGACGAGACCCTAAGTAACACAGTCAGCTTGCTTTGTTCCTGGCATGGTACTTAAAGGAACATTTTGTAAGTGTGCCAATAATGTAACCATAAAGTATACCTTGGTGAAAATGGTTCACCAGACTGTGTGAATCATAAAAGCAGGCAGTTAGACATAATTCTCATAAGCTGGCAGCCCCCCAGGCAAGAACCATTCCATGGTGCAAGAGAAGCTGAATTATCTTCACATGTAGATACCCCTAAATCTATTCTTAGAACTAAAAAGAAATTTATTTATAAGCTGGACTTAACTATTACGAGTACCAAATTCCTAATAATACTCCTCACACCTCTATGAAGATGTCTTAGAGGAGGAAACTCTTGAAAAAGGCCACTTCTGACCTACCCTGAGATCGATAACGTGAGGCAGAAGCTACTCCCTAGGGCTGCCTTAATGGAAATCATTGTCAGCTCAAGTCTCGCTGATTCGTTGGGCATCTCCCCTCTTCTCAGAGCTGAGAAATTTCATAAGTAATGTCTGCCCCTCATGAGCCCAAAGAGTCTTTCAAGACAAGGTTTTCAAATGGAAAAGGGTAAAGGAATGACAGTTGGTGGTACCCCAGGTCCAAATGGAAGACAGTAAGTATCTGTTAGGCCTCCTTGTCCCCCAAAGCATCTCTGAGCACCCTGCCCTTGGCACCCTCACCCTCAGAATCCTGGGGCTGGGGCCACTCACTCTTCCCAGCTGGTGCTGCTCCCTCAGTGTGGCATGGCCTTTCTCCCCTCTCCTCTCTCAGGACCCACTTCCTTTCTCAGACACCTCCGTGAGAAAGAATGGTTCCTTCCACAGACTCTTGCTGGGGACCACTTACACCTTGAGTAGGAGATCCTTGCTATGATTTAGTGGACAGAGGACAAGGAAATCAGCAGTGGAGCTTCCCAGAATTACTTATTCTTTCTTATTTTTTATTACACAAGTAATATATATTTTTATGATAAAGAAAAATGTGGAAGGAAGGCAATTAAATATTAATAAACCCAAATAAATATTACTGCAGTTCCACCACCCAGAAATAATAGATGCCGACATTTCAGTAAGCCTTGCAAGACATTTTTCTACAGGTATAAAGATAAAGATAGCAGCAGAGATGTAAGTGCAGATACAGAAATAGATAATGCATCTATGGGGGAAATATGAAATAACCCTGTACTCTGCACTTCTGTGAGCTGCTCCTCTCACTTGGCAAAGTGTCCTGACATCTTCCCGTGTCAAGAAAGATCTTTCTAGTGTCAGGCAGTCAGCTATTTCAATCTAATATCCACGCCATTTCCTCCATCAATTAGATACAGGAAAAGAAAGACCAGACTCCCCCCTCCCCCTACACCAGAGCTGTACTCTGCTGGGAGAAGCTGCTCACCCTCCCCCCTCCTCAGGCAGAGCCTCAGGTCAGCACCTGTGCACTAGCCAGCCCCTGAAATGTGGGCTTGGGCATTTCAACAAGAAACCATCATTAAATTAAAAAGGCAGCCTGTTGAACAGGAGACATATGCAAGCCGTATGTCAGATAAGGGATTCATATCCAAATTATATTAGAAACGTATATAGTTCAACAACCAAAAACAACAGATGACACAATTAAAAAATGGATGAAGGACCTAAATAGAGATTTTACCAAAGAAGTCAAACAGAAGGTCAAATAGACACATAAAAAGATGTTCTCCATCCTCTGTCATTAGGGAAATACAATCCAAACCCAGACCCAGTCTTCTGCTTCTCCTGGCATCCGCAAGGCTTGCATCACACTTGAATCACAGGTAAAAGGATCTGTGCCTCATTTCTTAAGGGGTTGCAAAGAGGTGGCCTGTGTGGACAGTGAGATATCTACACAAAACACCCCTGAATCAGAGACTAAAGTTTTAAGGAACTCCGCTCCAAATCTCCAACATTACCGACTTCAGAATATTCTACAAGAATGTGTTTATTCATCAATTCCAAAGAACACCTGCACCCCTATGTTTACAGCAGCATTATTTACAATAGCTAAGCTTTGGAAACAGCCCAAATGCCCAAAAATAGATGACTGGATCAAGAAGATGTGGTACATATACACCATGGAATATTACTCAGCATTCAAAAAAGATAAACACATGCAATTTGCAGCAACATGGATGGCGCTGGAAGGGATCATGCTCAGCGAAATAAGCCAGAAAGAAAAAGAAAAATACCGGATGGTCTCACTCATAGCAGGAATCTAAAAAACTGAAATAAGGGACCAGGAAAATGAATAACTATAAGAAAGTGAAAATCAAAATCAACAAAAAACTATGAACCAGAGACACTTTTTGGGGGGTGGGGGGCGGGAGGGGAGGGATTGGGGTCAGAATGGGGGGGTTGAAATTGTATGGGGAATATAAAAATAAAATTTATTATTTAAAAAAATACAATAAAAAAAAGAATGTGTTTATTTCTGCTTATTTATTGTTAGTTAATCCAATTCCCATCATCACATATTTTAGGAGATTTCTCCTTTATTGTCAGTATTTAAAAATGATGACCATAAGGAAGAAAATGCCTGCAATACTTTCAACAATGATTTACAACCCACTACAGTCCTAAGTAAAACCTTATTACATAATTTTAAAAAACTGAATTGCTAGGAATACGCTTGCCAGATCCTGATGCATTGTCATAAATATTTCCTAAAGATAAATTTCTGGCGGTAGATTTGCTGGATTGAAGAGGGAAAGCTATCCCTCACCCCCACCACTTGAGCAAGTAGCAGCACAGGGCAGCACGCAGCTTCATTACTGATTTGAGCAAATGGATAAAGGATCTTGAAGCCTTAGGAAGATTCAACAGGCCTTGAATGCTGAAGCAGGGGGCCAGGTACAGGCAGACCAGCAGGCAGGCAGGCAGGGAAGCTAGCAAAAAGGAAGTCAGGGGGGCCTGGAGGGAAGCAACAACTGAGCCCCCAGCCTCCCCACCCCCTATATATGTGCATATCTGGCTTCTCTCTCTCTCTCTCTCTCTCTCTCTGGTCTCTCTCTCATTTCTCTCTCTCTCTGCCCCTCCCTCTCTGCCCCTCTCTCTCTCCCTCCCCTCCCTCCTTACAGGTATGGCACCCAGTGCTCTGGCTTCTCCTACAGGAGCAAGTGCCCTGTGCTCGCGCCCAGGCTCCCACCCACAACACATCACCACGTGTGGGCCACAAAACCTGGGAGGAAAGTAAGGCCACAGGTGGCAGCTGCAGAGACTAGTGGAAGAAGGCAGAAAAAAAAGCCTGACTTCATTTTCCCACTGGACGAAAAAATAAGTGTAGGGTAAGAAAGTATCAGGCTTTTCTGCCCTCCTGCCATTGATGATGGATCCCTGTGGTCCTGAATGCAGGCCTGATGGCGGGCACCTGGAGTGGGGTGGGCCTATGTAGATGCGAGTCACCTGGGCTTAGTCTGGGCTTATAATGGCGGCGTCACGGGGACGCCAGCGGAAGCAGAGAAGCAAAGAGAACGAAAGAACAGAGCTAACAGTAGAAGCAGAGCAGAGAAGCAGAGACCACCAGAGAAGGCCAGAGAGCCCAGAAAGAGTGAAGACTTGTTGGGGGCCAGCACCTCTGCCTGCCGTGTACCTGGTAAATCCCAATAACAGCCTGAAAAGTCACTGAGGGCTCCAGGACTCTTTCTTCTTCCCCCCCTCTGCTCGGGGCATAGAGATCCTGCTCGGTGTCCTCCTGCCATTCCAATAAGACAGGGAGGATCAGCCACTTCCACTGCTGTATTAGCGAGTTGTGAATATTTCTGAAAACGGCCATACGTTGGTTTTGTCTCTTCTGTGAATAATGATGACTTCTTGACCTTTGCCCGTGGCCCTTCGAGGCCCCTCAGAGTGGACACCTTAAGATGATCAAAGGAACCCGGGTCGTCTCTGTCCTGGAAGCTTGGCAAGAGTCAGAAGAGAAATCTTCCAGTTCTCGTGGGTCCACCTCCACCCCAGCTCAGCACAAAGCCGACTAGAAAAGCACAGAAGCTTGAGCCCGAACTGGAGAAAAAGTGCCAACTATTTTAGCCTCTAGCTCCAGGACCCCGAAGGCACTCTGCCCAAAGACAAGTCTACTCAAGGGGCAAACCCTGTTCCAGCATCTGCTGGTTCTTCCTCTACCTTCCACATCAGAATTCAGCATCAGCTCCCACAAGTGCCCACCAATTCTTGATATCCTCACTCCTCCCCTATTATTCCCAGATACTAGGAGACTGAGTGCAGGGTAAGGAAAAATGTCAGGCTTTTCTGCCCTCCCGCCATCAGGATAGATGATGGATCCTCGCGGTCCTGAATGCATGCCTGATGGCGGGCACCTGGAGTAGGGTGTGGGCATAGGTAGATGGGATTCACCTGGGCTAAGACTGGGCTTTTAAGGGCAGTGTCACGGGGATGCCAGGAGCAGCAGAAGCCAAGAGAGAAGCAGAAGCCGAGAGAAGGCCAGAGAGCCCAGAGTGAAGACCTGCTGGGGGCTGGGAGGCCTGCCAGCCTACCCAGCCCCCAGCACCCCTGCCTGCCATGTACCTGGTAATCTCAATAAAAGACCTGCAAAAAGCCACTAAGGATTCTGACTCCTCCTTTACCTGGTCTGCATGGGATCAGAAAACCTGCACTGTGGTCCATTCCTGCCCCTACACTGAGTCTGAAGGTGTGTAGGGTGTATGTGTGTGTGTGTTAGCTAGAGAGGGGAGGACAATTCAGCAGATGCTCGCTGAGTGACAGCCTGCAACACCCTGAGCCCAGTGCTATTACAGACACAGCCTAAAAAAAAGAGACAACATGGTCCTTACCTACAAGGAATTGACAGTCGAGCACAGGAAATGACCCATATTCAGACAGCGGATAACAATGCACAAATGGCCATAAATCCTCAGAGTAGAGATGATGTGTGGTGGGCATCCAGCTTCCAGTCTGAAAAGCTGAACAGATCTTCCTGAAGGAAGTGGAATTTAAGCTCAGTGGAGACAGAAAGTCAGTCTAGGAAGGAACAATTTGAGGAAAGGCACAGATGGTAAAGTGAATTCAGGTGCTGCTGAGTCCTGTGGGGGGCGGGGTAGAGCGCCTAAGGAGGGGCGATAGAAGATAAAATGGGGCAGGACTTCTGAGGCCAAGCACCTGAGGCCAGAATGCCTCACCAAGGACAGGGGAGTTTTATCAACATCATTTGAGCAAAGAAAACATAGTCAGATGTGGTAGCTATAAATGGCCCACAACTGTGTTTAATCAGAGAGTAGACAACTAACCAAGAAAGATGTAAATTGCCTATTGTCCCTGAAAAAATAACACTAATCCTTGCCATTGATGTGTACAGACTTCTGTTTGTCTATGTATGGCACGGCATAATAATGGATATGCAAATGATCCCACATGTGTCATTTTGATGTGGCGATGTTAATCACATCCAACCCAGAAGGTTTTACATGTGCTGTGTCTTCCTTGTTTATTTGTGTGATCACACTAAGCTGGCCTCCTCCAAGATTTCCAGGCAGATCTTCAAATGCATCTGGGGAGCTTCTGGCTCCATTTCTGCCCCCTGATCTCACCCCTACAGGTGGGTCAAGCCAAAGACCCTCTCTTTGCTCCTCTTCTGATCTCCTAAGTTTCTCTTCCCTGCCCAGAAAGGATTTGTTTTGTCCTTCTGTGCTATGGGAAACCGCCCCGATATAGCATCCTCCCTAGTTCCCTCTTTCATGGTTCACATGAATAAACTGTTCTCCAGTCTTCTAGCATTGGGGCCCCTAGAACTCACAAATCCCACTTCTGTCAAGCATATTGGGCCTGCACAAAAATCTTACAAATGAAAATCACAACTTTTGTTTCTAAAGTGTACTTTGAGACGCTTAAATGTCAGAAGCGGGATGGCCTCCTCAGCTGCATTTGGCAAAACCTCTTGTGTCATCAAGATTTTAGGGCCTCCCTAATGGCCCTAAATTGAGCGTAGCACTGTGAGGCTGTCCGCAGCCTCTGCAGCATGGGTTTGATTCCCTTCCGGGCAGGGAGATACCCACATGGTGCAGCAGACCTCTCCTGCCTCGCCTGCTGCTCCTCCCCTCAGTGGTGAATTTCAGTCCGTCTGCCTGTTCTGCTCCCCGCTCTGTCTCTGGTGAATCCTCTCACCCTCCCACACCTCTGGTCTGTACCCCAATTCTTGTATAAAAATAAATCTTTAAAAAAACAGAATTTAACTTGAAGAATTGAACCCAAAGAGAGGCCTGGCCTCTGGAAAGTCTAACAGTGTGATACATGCTGGGGGCATGTATGTTATTTCACGTTAACCTCTAGAGGAGCTGGAACCTGAGGCCAGTCATATGCCAGCTAACCACAAAACCCAATAAGAACACTGGACACCAAGGCTCTGTGAGCATCCTTGGATCACAGTACTCCATTCATATTCTCCCATAGCCCTTCCAGGAGAATGTCCAAAATGCTGGGAGAGAACAAGTGGAAGATCTGTGCTTGGAGCCTTTCTAGATTCTGCTCCAAGTGTCTCTTTCCTTGGTTGGTCTTAATATGTATCCTTTCCTTTTAATAAACCATAACCAGGAGCATAACAGCTTTCAGATTCACTAAGAAAAACTGTAGTGACACCAAGATGTTTCAGGAACAGCTGTAAAATCTTACTAGCTGTTGGGGAATATGAGGAGAAATGGAGAGAAATAATATTTAATTAAATAAAAAGAAGGGAAATAATATTTATTTAATTAAGGAGTTGACCCAATTATTCATCAGAAAAAAATAAATGCATGCCACAATATAAATAAATATACTTTAGCTATAAAATTTGGACCATATAAAAAATTAACTTCACAAAGACTAAAAAATCAGTAATTCTTAAAATTCAGAAATAGTATGCCCTAAAAGAGCAAGAAGTAAAATTGCAGTGATCAACACAAGATTGGTCAAAATGTACTCCAGAAATTAGTTTGCTCTTTCCCTTACCAGCAAATATTTATTGAATGTGTACAATCTACCAGACAGTCCTGGGGAGACATGCAAGGATGTGGCTGGCATGGTTCTTTTTTTTCTTTCTCAATAGGAGTTCACAGTTATTCAAGAGGAAACAGAAACAAGTCAGTGATTGAAGAGGGTTTTTCACCCTAGAAACATTTCAGACACCAAAAATAAGGTATTTTCTACACCAATAGCCAATTTTTTAACACCAGCTGGGTGTCCCATAATTCAATCCATTTCTGACATTACCCACCTGGAGACAGACTCCATGGGTTTCTGGGTTTGGCCCCACAAAACTGCTCCCACTTAAAATTCAGTCACAAAGTATCATGTCCCCGAGTTACCCACACCTCTGATCAGCTTGGTTACAAAGTCAAAGATTCCCAAGGCCCCATCTCAGATTTGATAACTGTAGGATAAATTCCTAGTCATTAAATATTGGATCAAAAGGAATCAGCATTTGAAATGTTGATAGTTACCACCAAATTCCACATGCCCTCCTCCACCATCACCCCCCAGAGTAATGCTGTAGCAGCTTAAATTTCTGCCTGAAAAAACTGGGGGTTTCTAAGGAAGAAGAGACTTCAGGGCTCCTCCAGGCCACCATACTTTTTTTTTTTTAATGTGCTCTCTTCCATTTTTTTTCTTTTATTTATTTTTTTCATCTATTTTCACTTTTGCATAATGTATGCATTTTCATCTGGGTTATAGTCCCCATCAATTCCCACCCGCTTTGTTTTAACTCTATTCCCTGCTCTCCCCACCCCACATAGTGTGTCTCTGGTTTATAGTTGCTTGTTGATTTTGATTTTTACTTTATTATAATTAGTCTTTTTCCTGGTCCCTTATTTAGGTTTTCTAAATCCCTGCTGTGAGTGAGACCATCCGGTATTTTTCTTTTTCTTTCTGGCTTATTTCGCTGAGCATGATCCCTTCCAGCTCCATCCATGTTGCTGCAACTCAAAATGGATTAAAGAACTAGACACAAGACCTGAAACCATAAAATATATAGAAGGAAATATAGGCAAAACACTACATGACATACACCTCAGCAACATCTTTAAAGATTCATCATCCAAAGCAGTGATATCGAAGACAAAGATAAACAGCTGGGACTACATCAAAATAAAAAGCTTCTGTACAGCAAAAGAGACAATAACCAAAATAAAGAGAAACCCCACTGACTGGGAGAACATTTTTGCACACAACACTAATGATAAAGGACTGATCACAAAAATCTACAAAGAGCTGAAGAGACTCAACAAAAACAAAGTAAATAATCCACCCTACCTTTTTAATGACTCAGGTGGACCAGGAACCTCCCTCTTCTTCAAAGTTCATAGAAGCCACTTTGGTGGAAGACCTACATTAGTACCGTTTTCACTAACCAAGAGAACCATGAGTTTTTGCTTTTATGACGCAAGGCAAAAAGCATAACTTGCATTTCAGTGTTTGTTTTTAAGCAGCAGTTCTAGGGAGGACAGTGTGTAGCCCAAGCAGGGAGATGACCCTGCCAAGCTCCTTTCCCAGAATCTATGTCATGCAAGCTGGCGTTCATCACAGCATTCCCAATTTTGTTATATTTCCATGTTATTTTGGGTTTTATCTGTTATTTGGTGTGGTTTGGTAGGTTATTTTGGGGTCTGGGAATGCTCAGATTTTTCCATCTAAATTATTGGTAATTGCTTCTTCACTTTAGACCATTTTGACTTAGAGAAGTATTCATAGCAATACTCTTTGGATAGCGTGGGGAACATGTACAAAGTTATTTTTGTAAAATCAACTGAAACTGAATTTGTTTTCTGCATTTTAAGGAACATAAACCAGAACACTCTCAGTCACTACTAAAGAAACGCAAACAGAAGAAAAATTCAATTCTTAAGTATCTATTCATTTAAAAACAATAACGAAATCATTACAAGCTAACATGTTTTACGAAAAACAGTGATGTTTTTCAAAACCAAAAAACTCATGAAAAGGAGATATTGTTTTATATTTTTGCAAATTAATGTCTGGCTTAATAGAAGACAAATGGATTCTCATCTCTGGGCAGTTAATATGTTGTTGAGGTAAATGAAGAAGCCCAGCCTCACACAGATATGTAGAGAAAAATGAATATCTTAATAGCTTTTTCCAACAATTATGGATACCTTTCCCTGATATTATGCCAAAACTCGAAAAGTGATATATTCTTAAGGATTGACTGATGTTGAATCTGAAATCAACTGATTGAAATTTTCATACTCTATCACACTAAAATCCACTAATCTATTTTGAACCTTGAATGGATCTTTTACCCAATTATGATATTGTGACATCATTGGCTGGTGTAGACAATTAGACAGTGGTTTACTAAGCTATGCAGACCTTTGAAATGTTGACATGTTTTATTAGACAATATCCAAAAAAAAATTACACTGATTTATATCATTAGCATTCTCATAATAAAAGTCTTTAAGGATAAGGAAGTTGTCAAGATTATAGTGGAAAATACAATTTTGAAATTCTAAGTTCTATTTGAGATTCTAATTTTATATTGACAATAAATATTATTTTTCCTGAAGTAACAGATTTGCCTTTCTCAATTTCAAGAATATATTTACCAAACATTCAAGTCTGAGCAGTCATACTTGTGAGACAATGTTCTTTCAAGGGAAAATATGCTCCATGGGGGAAAAAATGGCTAATTTAGCTTGCCACTCAAATAATAGCAAAAATGCTTTTATTTGAATCATCACACTTTGGTTTGCAACAGAAGTATTTTATGCAGAATATTGAAAATATGTGTATGCAAGAGTTGCAGTGTAATTAAATTCTGAGTTTTTACCATTTCATCAGGTAATTTTTAGGTGCAGATGACTTTTGGGGGGTAGATCTTTTTTTTTAATCACATAGTTTGATATCACTACCAAAATTCATGCTAATGTATCAGAAATTTTTCCCACAATTGATTTTGTACTGCCAACCATTGGGAAAAGTCAACACAGAGGAAAGAGCAAATAAGAAATGATTATGATATTGATGATAATGCCCATCCCACATCCCATATTCCAGGGCAGTATGATGGCTGCTTACTGCTAACACCTGTAATATCCACCCACATCTTTTTTTTCCAGCCATAGGGTGGTCTTCACTTATGCACATAGAAAACTAACACCCCAGAGTAGCCCTCAACTAATGGCAAAAAGGAATTTGTGTACAAATATCCCAACTTCTTCACCCCTCCAGTTAGACAACCTGAGGCATGTTCTACACCATCTTCTGGAAGTTCCCTGTGACTCTGATCCTCACCACCCTCACCAGATCCTGCTCCTCATTGCACTGTGTTTTGGCTTCCTTTCTTTCCCAACTCATCTCATCGCCCCACTTCCTTACCAGTGCTTTTTGATCACCTCTTATCACCTCTTATATAAAATATACAAACTCAAGTCCCAGTCTCAGTGTCTGCTTCTGGGAGAACCCAACCTAGGGCAAGAGGGTAGGAGTATTGGTGGAGAGAGCACTGCAGTCGGCAGAGAAATCTGGTGCAGCAGCCCAGTTCCAAGGACTGAATGATGGTTACTGTCACTGGAGTTGGAAAATAAAGAGGGAAATTGGAGAGAGATGTGTCTGGAGATAAAGAGGAGAGAGATAATAGAGGGGATGGGAGGCAGATTCTGTAGGCCATGTAAATGAGTTTTACCTTTATCCTCAGTGGGGTAAAAAACCTTTGAAGGGTTTTATGATGTAGAGTGATGTGATTAGGTTTGCTTTTGAGACAGTAGTTCTTGTTTCAGTGTGAAGAAAAGATGAGAGAAGATGAGGATAGATGTGTTTAGAGTGGTGACAAGTAGAATGCTGTGATCCAGGATGAGAAAATGGGCACTTAGACTGGAGTTGTTGATAGAACTGGGATAAAAGTGATGAATTTGGAGGATATTTAAGAGGCAAAACTATAGGACTTAGATATGGATTGAATGTGAGCGAGGAAAGGGAAAATAACAAAAAAGTGCCTAGATCCTGGCTTTTGCGTTGGAAAGTTAATATATTTTAAGTATGGAAGACATACTAGAAATACTCATTAAAGACTGGGTCACAAAGGCAAAGTATGCATAATACTGTTAGGCTATTCAGTATCGGAGACTAAACCTACATAAGCAGGTGTCATCCTATTATTCTACTTTTACACATTAAACTCATGTGCAAGACAGGAACTGTCAGGATAGGAAAACCTGAGGAACAAAATGTAACAGCAGCTAAAAACTAAAAGTACAAGCAGCATCTTATTTTAACACTACACTGTAGTGCCCCCCCCCCAGTTACATAACAGTGGTGGGGAGAGGACGTCACACATGGAATCAAAACTTGAGATGGAAGCAGCATGGCAGGTGCAGGCCTGGGTTGAGCAGATGTCTCTGCCTCGAGCCAGGATGATGCCACCCAGAGTTCAACCCTGTGCACAGGCTTCGGAAACCAGCCCCAGGTTATGGGAAAACAGTAGAGGGGGAACGAGATGACAGTGTGTAAAGGGCAGCCTGTGAAAGAAGGAGAAAGAAATTAAGTCAACTCTCCTACTTTACACTTTCTTTTCAGATTTATTTATTTATGCATGCAAGAACTGGGGTACAAGCCAGAGTGCGGGGGGTGAGAAGATTCACCAGAGACAGAGTGGGGAACAGAACAGGCAGACTGACAGAAACACACTGTTGAGGGGAACAGCAGACGAAACAGGAGGTCTGCTGCACCATGTGGGTAGCTCCCTGGCTGGCTGGGGATTGAACTCATGCTTCAGAGGTTGTGGATAGCTTCACAGTGCGGTGCTTGACCCTTGCACCACCAGGGAGGCCCTACGTTACACTTTTGAGCACAAGCTAATGAGAAGATAAAGGGAAGAACTGAAGAGATAGGAGTCCTGACATTTAAGTGATGGTAGAGAATTTAGAGATCAGGTACTTAGTGCAGGATTTCTAAGCCTCAGCACTCTGAGCATAATTACTTGGGAGGGAGACCTGTGCTATGTATGCATCAGAGATGAGAATACTGTCCCCTTCTCACCAGGTAGCAGTGACACCTCTCCCCAGGTATAACACTGAGCTATGTCTGCAGATATTGCCAAATGTCCACTGGAAGGCAAAATTGCCTTCATCAAAGTAAAGTAATCTCTCCACCTTACAGATGAGGAGACTGAGGCCCCAGTGAGAGGAACTCGCCTAAGGCTGCTCACAGAGTGATGACAAGAATCTAGATTGATGCCAAAAAGTTTGATCCATCACTCAATCCAAAAGGCCAAGTTTGCAGACAGTTTTCTGTTTTTCATGAACCTAAGTCTAATGAGAAATGGTGAAAGAATAATCATGCAATATTGGGAATGTACCTCAAGGATAGAGGTGCATTCTTGGATGTCTGTGAGTGCTACACCAATCAGCCTGGAGGTTTCGACTGGTGAAGGCACCAAGGACTAACCTGCAGGAGTTGTAAAGGGTGTTGAGACAATATATGTGAGTTTTAATTTTATTTGTATCAAGCTCAGAAAAATCTAATCTAGAATACAAATCAAAGAATTATACACTCTTTATAAAAAAGGAAATCCTGTCACATGCTACAACGTGGATGAGACTTGGGGACACTAAGCTAGGTGAAATAAAGCAATCACAGAAGACAAAGACTGCATGATTCCACTTACATGAAGTGTCTACGATGAGCAGTCAAACTCATAGAAGCAGAAGGTAGAATGCTGGTTGCCAGAGGCCAGGGGGAGAGAGAAGAGTTGCCATGTAATGAGTACAGAGCTTTGTTCAAGGTGAAAGTGTTCTAGAGATCTGCTATACCCTAATAGTTAACAATACTGCACTGTACACTTAAAAATGTGTAAATATGATAGATTTTGTAGATTTTTTAACTATAATAATTAAAAAAAAAAAAAAGCCGCACAAGTCAAGGACTGTTACTCTGTTACTATTTATTGGCTCCTATCTGGAGAAGTTTCCAGTGCTTGATTGATGACAACCTGGGAAAGACTGGCCCCAAATCCCAGCCCTCGTTTATAAAGCTCAAGTCACCACAAAGTTGCAGAATATAAAACAACTTCTAAATCCAGCTTTAATTATCACCAGAGTTCCATATTTTCAAATCCAAGTGCAAATCTCAATTCTTAAATAAAGTTGTGTTTTATAAACATCACAGGCTGTTAATACCTAGAGATTATATTGGTCAAACCCTTCTCCTTAGAGATAAGGGCCTAGGACTCCATGAAGCTGTGATTGTACCCAAGGTCATTCAGCGCATTTTTTATAAAGTCCCCCACAAAAGCACAGGTCTCTGGACTCCTGCTCTAAGACTCCTCTGCTGTGCCACACCGCTCTGCTGCTTCTCTGAGGATCCCAGATCTCCCACCTGCGTTAATATGAATTATTGAAATGTTAGTGTCATCCCAGAGAGGAAAGAAAGCAAAGCCAGATAAGGAAACTGTGGCAAGATGTCAAAGAAGAGAGATGTGATGAGAAATAGATGAAAACTGCAAAATAAAAAAAGGAGAAATTTCCAAGGACTAGAGAAGAAAACCACCAAAGAATGAGAAGCAGGCCCAAAAAAAGACACTCACAAAGATAAGCTTCTAGTTATTCTCGGTGCCCTGCAGTGAGTTTGAACTGCTGCCAAAATTGCTTTTGACCTAAATGGAAAATAAAAACTATTTTCTTTATCTGGTGAGAATAAAATCAAATTTCATGTTAGGAAGCATTGGTTTGGATGAAGTGAGTTAATATTTTGGGAAACACAGTATTATTAGTCATCCCTGGCATACCTGGGGCGCTCGACAAGGATTATTGTTAAAAAGAGCACCTGGATTTTACTAATCCATAGTGGGGTTGCACAGCACACAGAAAACAAACATTCTCCTCACTCCTGCCACCCTGTCACACTGTATACATTCACTCCTGCCCTCAGCTTTGTGCTCTCGCTCTCTCGCACTCTCTCGCTCTCTCTCACACACACACATCTCCTTTCACTCAGTCATTCCTCTTCAGACTTTGTTGAAATAAACTGCAGAAAGTCCCCATTTCCACCCCCACCTCTATTTATTTAGTTGTTACATATACTCACTACAATGCTCTTGGCTGGAAGGAAACCGAAATCCCCCGCAAACCAGCTTTGAACAATATGTTTATTTTTCCCCATACAAGAAGTCCTGAGACAGCATCACAAAGCACAATAAATGTTTGTCAACTTGAATTACCCACCAGCTACTACTCTGAAGAGGAATAAAAAGACCCATAGACTGTGGTCTCCAGGGGTTCACGACCCCAAAACAAGGCAGTGTGACACACACCAGCTGAGTGGTGGGACCTGGCCACACTCCTGCATGCGCTGACAGGGTGGAGTGCTGTGACCAGACTGGACAGAGGACTTGAACGCAGGTGAGGTTTCAAGGATGGGAAGGATTTTATTAAGCTGAGATGTTGGCACCGCAGAGCATTCAATACAGGAAACCAGTAAAAGAGAAATTGGATTTTTCTGGAGCTTGCAGGTAATAAACTGATTTGACAGTGGAAAAGAGAGGCTTCTCCAGCCTTAGGAAATCATGAGAGGTGGGACTGTCCACCTCCAACCACACAGGGTCAAAACAAGTGAGAGTCCACTAAAATTTGGAAGGTCCACCCCTCGAGGGGTCCAAAGAGGCCCCGGTAAGTGCAGAGGCAGAATGTCTCAGAGATGAAGCTGAAACCCTTCCCTGGGAGACCCTGGCTCCATCAAATCTGAATTGCTAGGTTCAAAAGGAAATTTGAGAACAATAAGAGAAATCATGACTAGAGGCATCTGGAATGGGACAGAATGAGTGTGGACGTGGATCTGGCGAACATTACAAGGACACTGAGGTCCTTCTTTACTAGACTGTCTGGTGAAATAGGAACAATTCTGGGAGCTTACAAAATCAGATGTGACAAGCAAGCTGGAGTGAGGAGGAAAAAATATTAGTTTTCTGTGGTTTTAACTCTTGCCTCTATTTCCTGAGGAGGCAATTGAAGGAGGGAACTGTTTTTATTCGATTTGATTTGAGAGTTGGTTTAATGAATGAACAAACAGCTATTGAATCAGTCAGAATGCA
Organism: Talpa occidentalis; assembly: GCF_014898055.3. Taxonomy (NCBI): domain Eukaryota; kingdom Metazoa; phylum Chordata; class Mammalia; order Eulipotyphla; family Talpidae; genus Talpa; species Talpa occidentalis. The sequence goes on from NW_023601322.1 coordinate 17,204,024, forward strand.
AGTAAGGGAAACCCAAGTAATTGTGAATTTTAAAGTTTATTAGTGATTTATTATTATATATAGTATTACACAACACCTTTAGATTTTATATAACAATAAATTCAGATGTGGAAAGTTCCAGAGCTGGTTGAGTTGGTTTGGTGATGCCTGGCTGTGGGTCAACTTTGTGATTCTTTTGGACCTCCCCCTCAAGATTGCAAAATGGCTGCAGGAGTATTCACAACACGTCATCCAAAACAAGAAAGAAAATGAAAGGGCTGTTTTGTGTCTATCTCTCTGTTTTAGGAGGAGAAAAATCTTTACCAATAGCAACCCTTTACCCCACCACTCCAGCCGACTTTCCAGGCTTTATCTTGTCAGCCAGTGATGGCCGAGAGCCCAGGCTCTAGGGTCACAAGAACTGGACAAGGACTTGGGACTTGCAGTCTCTCTGATGGGTGCTGGGCTCTGCCAAACAGCAGGGGGTGGGGAATGGATGTGGGCAGACACCAGCAATGCCTGCTACAGCCATGGGGGAGAAGAGGCAGGAGATGACATGAGAAGACAGGCTCAGGTTGCTTCATGAAAAGTCTGCAGAGTATGGCTGAGGTGTTTGGAGTTAGTTTCATAATCCTAAGAGCTAGCCTAAGTCTCTGTGGTGAAAAAGGAGGCTCTGATCGGTGCTGAGTTTCAGAGAGACAAGTGGACGCAAATGTGGGAGAAGGTTTGCAAGGGATTGTGCAGACTGGAGTATGGACTGGGCTGATTGGGGCACTTTAGAGCCTCTCAACATTTAACTAGATGACATTAACATTTAACTAGTTTATACAGGAATAACCAGTGTGGGGATACTTGGCAAAGAGTCAGGAAATGGAATAGACCCAACTTTCTCTTGACTGACTGCATGATCTGAGAAGGTCACTACCCACCCCAGCCCCAGCCTCAGCTTCCTCATCTCTAAATGGGGTCACTGGACTACATGTTCTCTGCATCCCTTCTCCTCCAACAACCCAAGAGGGGCTCTTTCAAGGACAGTTATTTGGGAAGATGCTGTCCGCACACCTTACAAGTGAGAAGGCAGGCGTGATCGGGGCTGAGTCACTCCCCGCACCGCCATCAGCTGAGTGGTGCTGCTTTTTTCTCCCAAGCATCTGCACCATCATTAGGAATGTCTATACTTGCAAATACAATGGGGTTTATTATCATTAGTGATAATTATTGTGATTGAAGATTCAGAGAACTTTCATCTCATACTTATATTTTGTTTTATGCTTTACATCTAATCCCTTTTCCCAACACATCACTAGTTGTTTTGTTGTTGTTGTTGTTGTTGTTGTTGTTTTGAGAATGTAGAAGAACAAGCATAATTGAGAGTGAGGATATGTGCACACTTAGTTCAATTCTGTGTGACCCTGGTAAGTCATTTCCCCTTCAGAGTGAAGGGAAGAGTAGATGGAGTTACATAAATGGTTCTTGACACTGGAGGAGTCTCAAAGTCATGTGGGGTTGCTCTCAAAAGTCACGTCCACAAACCCCAGTCCAAGCAGAGAGAAGCTGTATATCAGGGGGTGGATCTGGAAGTGTTTAAAATACTACTTGTGAGATTCAATGGACACATAAATTCCCTTTATTAATTTGGTCAGCGGGCACTAATTCAGGATCCACTGTGGGCCAACATTAAAAAGGCTAAAGTATATAGTGATAAAAAATTTCATTTCTGTCCTTAAGAAGTTCAGCAAATGTAGGGGGGAAAGATAGGAAAACAGAAGTAGACCAAACAAGATAAGCCTTCAAGGACAGAAGCGCAGATACAGGGGCACTGTGGGGATCCCAGCTCAGCTCCGGGTGGTAGGAAGTCTTCCCAGAGGAGGCAACCTTAAATTGGGCTCTAAAGGACAATTAGAAGTTCAAGGAGAGGAACAGAACTGCCACAGAGCAAGGTCCAGGGCACAGAACGGCAGTGTTCGCAAGCACAGAGTGGGCACGCAGCGGTGGGGAAGGGATTTGGGGGATGAGTAAGATGTGAAAATAAAAGCAACAGAAGCTATCCCTCTCGATATCCACAGACACTCCCCCCACCCCATGCCTGTCTTGACCTGCAACCCCCCGCAATCACAAACAGGACTGCTGCTAGTTGGGGGTGAAGGGCAGAGCAGGAAGAGGAGCTGCTACCAGAACCAGGTGGCCAGGGGAGGACTCAGTACTGGCAGCTTTCTCTGAAGGTCTGTGAGGCCCTCTGTACAGAATCAGCACCTGATAGGGAAAGAGACTGGGTTTTGCACCTGGTCTAGTACCTACTTACCAGCCTCCCCCAAAGCACCCTACAGACTGCACTTGACCTTTGCATGAGGTCTCCCCCAGCCTCTTCTCTCTCAAGCTTGACCCTGGAAGAACAGCCTAATCTCCTGGGCAAACACAGCCACTATGGGGGTGGGGGTCAAACCCACAATTTATTTTTTTTAAAGATTTATTTATACAAGAACTGGGGTACATGTCAGAGGCGCAGGAGGGTGAGAGAATTCACCAGAGAGAGAGCGGGGAGCAGAACAGGCAGACGGACCGAAGACACTGCTGAGGGGAGCAGTAGGCGAGGCAGGAGAGGTCTGCTACGCCATGTGGGTTTCTCCCTGGCCGGCCAGGAAATGAACCCACGCTGCAGAGGCTGCGGACAGCTTCATAGCGTGACACTCAACCTGCTGCGCCACTGGGGAAGCCCCCAAACCCACAATTTACCAGCACCCTTTGAGGGTAGTGTTTCTTATGTGTCCTGAAGAAGTCAGATATTATTAAGCAGAAATGAATGGTGCTCTTTTCTGAGAAGCAAACTGATGAAGCAATCCACATTTCTTCCTCACCCAGAAGTGTCCTCTGCAGTCACACAGCTCCGTGGAGTAGTTTCACTGGCTTAGAGAGCCTGCACCATCCCTGATGTTCTATGTAATCAGCTCCACTGAGCGGGCAGGCCCCTGAAAGCAAAGGCTTGTCTGCACTGTCATAGCAGCCTTAGCAAAAATGAGAAGTTTTAGGATTTAGACTAAGTTTAGACTTCTTGTAGTGACTTGATTGACAGTGTCCTTATCTCGCCAAAAAAAAAAAGTTTAAAGGAAACGTTTTTCTTGGGAATTAACATCAATCTCTCCCAGAGCTGCAAAACACTCATTAGAAACCAGTATTTGCAGAAAGCCAGCATAAAGATGTTCAAACCCAGAGTTAATGCAGAGATATGGAAATGCTTCCCCGAGATCTCTGAAGTCTCAAGAACACAATTCTGGAAACTCACAATCAAGGAACTACTCAGCCTGTTGTGTGTGTCCACAATCCCTGCTAGTGACCTGCAGAGGACGAGGTAGCATCCTTTTGGCCTACCACCTTCCCTGGCAGGAAGATTTTTGCTCCAGAAGAAAATCTATGTAACACTAATTGCTCACCACCAGAGAGTGGTTTGTCTCCATACCCTCTGGTTCTGGACATAAGCATTTGGCAATGTGTAAGGACGTTGGTTGTCATACTTGGAGAGGGGTTCCTACTGGCATGGAGATAGTTGGAAGCTGTGCTAAACATCTTATCATGCATAGGACACCCCCACAACAGTTATCTGGCCAGGGTACCAATGAGGCCACGACAGACCACCCAGGGTCGACCAGGTAGGGAGAAGATGAGAGCTCATTCCCTGGGCCCGGAAACTGGTGTCCTGCTTATTTGCTTTGGTGATGGCTAACCATTGCTCACCCCTCTCACAAATCCAGACGGCCTGGTCCCCCTCACCACTTGCAGATGACAGGAACAGTTGAGGCTCAGAGAGTAAAGTGCCTTTCTTGAAGTCACACAAGTAAGCAGAGTAAAACCTGGGAACTGGGCCCCAAGGTCATTGCACTCACACCGCATGCCTCGACTTTGCTACATTCTTTCAAACCAATCCTACTCTCACACAAATTGTTGGTGCCACAAGTTACAAAAAAAGCTTCTTTGAGAAAGAATTTTTCTTCTTTTTCCAAAAACCGTGAAACTTTCAAATGAGCCAGTGTGTGTGTGTGTGTGTGTGTGTGTGTGTGTGTGTGTGTGTGTGTAGTATAAACATGTCTTTCTGAGAAGAGAGAGACTTCAACAGTCTTGCCAGACCTATGATAGCAGGCAGAGTAAGCCTGAGTAAGAAGAGTAAGCCTGACCAAGGCCACCGTTAAGAGCTAAAAAGGAGATTAAAGGGCCTGGTTGTCTCCCTCAGTCTCCAGTATTCCCGTTATCAGTTTCTTCCATGAGAACAAGAGCTCACTGAATCACTGTGGTGCTCTGCAGCCCCTGGCAGCCCACCCTCCAGTCCTGGGTCAGTGATCCCTTAATCCTGTTTGTGTCCTGCAGTGGACAGAGAAACTAGACAAGATCTCCACTGGTGGAACACTTCTCCAGTGTGGCTGTGCATGCTGGACTGACAGAAGGCTTGGCCAGAATCCCAGCGGCCCTGGTGGTGGAGATGGAGGGACAGTGGGGAAGGGCCACTGAGGGGACAGTTTGGGATGCAGACTGAGACGAGGTGGAATGAACAGGGGTAGGCGACTGTGTCTGAGAGGGGTGGTGGGAAGCAGGGTGTGAACCACGCTGTCCGGAAGGAGACATGAAGGACCGTCTGCCCAAGGAGGAGGCTCGGGATCAGGTAGACCATTAAGAGACACTGGTACTAAGAGAACGTCAGGGAGACACACAGTGACGGGATCTCAGCTGTCAGAGCTGGGTATCCATTTTCCTTCCTGCTGGCAAGACCACGGAATACAGAAGAGATGAAGGGCCAGATGATGTGAAGGGCGGTTGGTGGGGCAGGGTTAAGGCTTGGCGACGTGCCCTGCTGGCCTTCAGTGCAGAGTGAACCTTCTCTCTGCTGGAGGGTTCAACGGCCCTTAAAAGTGGCTCCTGATTTTGTAGGCCCTAAGAACCTCTTACACAATCTTTAGGAACCACCATAGAAGAGGGCCACCTTATAGGCCTGGAACTGATGGCCTGGGACTCCTGCCAGAAGCCAGAGTGCAGAGACAGAGAAGCTCCTAAGACTGGCCCAGACTGAGGGAGGAGTCTGAAGTGGCGGTTTGGGCCAGGCTGGGGAGTAGGACTGGTTGCCGAAAGGGAATGAGTGTTCTCAACAATATGAGGTCGTTGACCATCCTCCACGCCCTCTGTGTATGCCCCTCCCCGCCGCCCCCTGCCCAGTGTATATGCCATGGGATGAGGAAAATCAATATGGGGACACTGCAAGCCCTGGGTTATTCTGGGTTCTGGTTCCAATGCCAGAGGACCCCTAAGTGGTTTCGACCCTCCCACCCATCCCCTTGAAGGTAGACCGGGACAACTTGAGGAGGATGATAGCTTTTCAATAATAATAATCAAGGCTCAGGGCCTCCCAAGTCTCAACACTATGAAGCTATCGGCAGCCACTGCAGCATGAGTTCAATCCCTGGCCAGGGAGCTGACCCACACAGTGCAGCTGACCTCTGCTGCCTTGCCTGCTGCACCCCTCAGGAGTGTATTTTAGTTAATTCACTTGTTCTGCTCCCCACTCTTGTCTATGGTGAATCCTCTCAACTACACACACACGCACCCAGCACCTCTGGCCTGTACCTAGCTCTTATATGCATAAATAAATAAATCTTTTTAAAAATAATAATAATCAAGGCTCTAGTGAAAGACAACTAATTAGTGAAAGACAATTAATGGAAAAACAACATTGGGTAAAACTGCTGGTGCTTCATATTGATCAAGCTCGACATCAAATGTACTAGAAGTTATGGACACAAAACTCAGGGATGAACACTCGGGGGCAGAAGTGTTTTACTGATTACTTAAGAACACCCTTGATGAAGAAGCACATAAGTACATATTTTTTTTTTACCATTCTGTTCAACTAAGTGGGAAGTCCATATAAAGCATTGAGAAAGTCATTTTTAAGTCAGAGAAAGAGAGAAAGGGGCTCATGACTTGGCAAGAGATGGTGGCAACCCAGCAAATAACAAAGATGGGTCAGCATCCCCACCGGGGCAATGAACAACACGCTTTAAAGTGAAATAGAGAAAGATTTCTAGTTCCTTTACTCACTACCTGCCCGCCCTTGGGAGGTTTATTTAACTGCTCTAAGCTTCAGCTTCCTCATTTATGAAATATACTTAATTGTAAAGGCTTAACGAAATCATTGCTAAAAACTAAATGCTAAGTAGATATGATCGGTTACATCTATTAAGATAAAACACCATGCACTCACTAAATAATAAGGTACACAGTATGTTATAGAATTATCTCCGAGGAAACAAAAGAATTTGTGATTACTAGAATGCCAATGTGAAAAAAAAAAATATGCATGTGTATGATCATGCACACACACACACACACACACACAATATTTAACTTCAGATACATTCTAGCAGTAAGAAGAGAGAACCAAAACTTACCTGAAGATTAATGCTAACATTTTTCTTTGAGACCTTGGACATTCAGCTCTCTGAACTCCAGTTTCCTCAACTGTAAAATGTCACCAATGATACCTAATTTAGAGGATTGTCTTGGGCCTTCCCGGTGGCACAGCAGTTGAGCGCTGGGTTGCGAAGCTGCCCGCAGCTCTGCAGCGCCCGTTCAATACCCAGCCGCAGGGCGAGGGTCCCACATGGCGTGCAGACCTCTCCTGCTGCCCGCTGCTCCCCTCAGCAGTGTGCCTCGGTCCTTCTGCCTGCTCTGCTCCCCGCTCTGGCTCTGATGAATTCTCTCACCCTCCCGCACTTCTGACTGTACCCAGTGCTTGTATAAATAAATAAATAAATCTTAAAAAAAAAATAGAGGATTGTCTTGAGGTTTAAATTTGTAAGTGTACTTATGTGTTATATTACATGGTACTACATTAAATTTTTGTTATGGGAGATCAATAGCAGCTGGTCAATAGCTACTGTGTAATAACCATTTAAACCATTATCTATGTATACAATTTGATGAGTTTGGGACTAAGACTAAGTGTACACCTGTGAAAATATCATGACCATCAGGTCCCTGGAGACACCCACCAGCTCCCAAAGTCACTTGTGTACACTTAAGTACACTTAAGATACACCCTTCTATTCTCTTTTCACCCTAAAATTCTTTAATACTATACATGGAAGCTTACAACTGACCTAAGCTTTAATAACTAGCTTTGATGTTTCCTCTAATAACAACAGATTGTTCCTTGCGGAATATAGAATTGAACATTATTCAGTGTGCTCCAGTTTTGTAAAAGGAACAATGAAGGGCAACCTCCAAGCCAGTAGTTGGTGCTCACTCAGTGGTAGAAGGTGAAGCTTTCCAGAGTCTGCCCTCTGATGCTTGTGCAAGGGCTGCTGGGAAATAGGCATGGAGCTGATACTTTGGTGGTTAAGCTGCTGGATCTTTGGCAATAAACCACAGGGGCTTTGGCAGTAAAACCACAGGCAAATGGGCAGATAAAACTGTCCACAATGAGGAGTGTCTGTGGAGAAACTGCCAGCTGCCACTTGCAGCTTCGGCTTGGACCCAGTCTCTATTCAGTGAATGTTCCCTGAAGTAGGACAGACAGCATCTGGTCACATACCAACTAACAGTCAGTCTCTCCTCCCCTTCCCCTTTGCACACTCTTTGGGTAAGTAAATCCTGTTATTGTTTCTCCCCAAATGTCTGCTTTTGAGTCATGTCCTGCAGTTGTAAGCACTCAGAGGCAGGCTCCAGGGTTTGTTCCACTTCACATCCACACTATTACATGAAGAGAGCATGCAAAGTGCACATTAGGGCTCATTCAGGAGTTTCTGGTTGTTAATCATGGGGGTATTAAGTCTCCCACACACCACACCAATAGAATGATTCTCCTCATGAGATTGGATGCTTAGGATGGTGAGGCAGCTGCCCCCTACCAGGGAGTGTCACAAGGCTTCTATAGCCATGGCCAGTCTTGGGTCTATCATTCAGAGGCCAACTGTGCCAGCTTGGGACTTATTTGGATCTTTGATCTTTTCTGTCCCCCAGCCCATAAAGTGTCTACATCAAAACAAGGAAAAAGGTAAAACATAAAGCTGTCTGATTTATTTAACTTTACTGTATGATCATGATTATTAGCTATCTTAGCCAATAGCTCTATCATTTTATTTGTTTCAAGGAATTTAAACATTGAAAGGCATATTGGCCATTATGTCTCTAAACCACACATTTTGCAGAAGAGAAAAGTAAGGCTCAGAGGGGTCAAAAAGACCTGCTTAAAGTACACAGTCAGTCCCCAGCTAATCCAACATACAAATTCAATATCCAGCTCTTGGTCTGGAGCTGTTTCCCTCTGTCATTTTTCATCCTTAAATTATCTTCCAAACTGTGCTGTAATTACCTGTCTACCAAAGGTGGGTTTTATTTCTATTAATGGTTTGACTTTATCCGCTCTATCTGGACTGAGGTATTCTCTAGACCTATGCTCCTAGGAGTAGAGCTTCTGAGCAGGTAAGAGGAGGAGGGGACTAAACAGAACATGGAGCTTCCCATTTAGACTTGCCCTGGAGAAACTCTCTTGCCCAACTCTCCCAGACATCTACAGTTCTGAGTCACTTCCCCATGGACACTTGTCATCGGACACTTTTTTTAACCTTCTATTCCACTTCCATCCCCAGCCAAAGGAATTCTTAGAGCTCATAAGCTTCTCTCAGACACATGCCCAACCTAATTCTACCCAGGAAACAGCTGTCAGCAAATTTCCTTGGGGGTTTGTATTTCCCTTTAACTTAAGTAGGTCATTGCTCTAAAGGAAGTGTAAAGATGGAATGAATGAAAATAAGCTGCTGGATTCAGCGGCTGCAAGATCCGTGGAAAATGCAGAGAGGTGGCAGAGTGGCGGGGCTGGGCCCGCAGAGGCAGCCTCCCGGTGAGCCTTCCCAGGACGCTGCCCTCACAGTACTGCTGGTCAGACTGGCAGCGTGAACATGAAGACTTGAAGTCACTTGTCTCTACTTGTATTCCTTCTCCAAGAGAGCAGGGTCAAAACAGGACAATAGGAGGCTGTTTTACAAGCTGAAACATGCTTGAAAAGATGGAAAAATATGATCAGAAGTGCAGGAATCTTAAGAACGCTGTTCATCAAATGATCTATTTGTTACACCCACCAATTGGCCCCATATCCCTTTGATCAGTTCAGGGAAGCAGAAACCTACTATCCACAAAATAAACATCCCCAGTCGGATACACCCTGTAGGTGAAGGGTTACAGGAGAAGGACAATCTTATTGGAGAAAAGGAGGGAAGTGTCACCAAAATGACAATGTGGGCACTGTAAGGAAGGGAGCCTCACTGGCGGGGAGTGACCCTGACTTATATATGAATTTCAGGACATTTTGGGCACAGCTGACCCTCACCTTCTCTCAAGGCTTCCTAGAAACCTGCTTTCTGCCAAGTTCAGGAGAGTCTAGTCCACCAAAGCCAGCACACACCCTCCCCCATCACCAGATAAAGTCTAGTTTGGGGGTACTTAACCAGGGGCCACTACACTTCCCAGGCTGTAAGCACCTCACCTTCCAGGAGACAGAAACATGCAGGGACTTGTTAAGCTTACAAGTGTCATTACCCCTCAAATGTGGATCCTTCAATACAGAGTGGTGCTGGTAGACATCTGCGGGTACTCAAGGCATGATGTTCCCTGAAGCTACCCTGAACTTCTAGGGTACACATGCTTCTCCATTCACTCACTCATGTATTAAATATTTGTAGAGCATCTACTAAGCATCAGGCAGTGTGCGAGGGATGCAAGGGTAAGAAATTGCCCTCTTGAACCTGTGCTCCGTCTGGAGAAACACTCTCCAAGAGAAATAACAACATGAGTTACGCTGCTGCTTCTCAATTTTCTAGCGGCCATGCTTACAAAAGGGAAAAAGAAACAGGTGAAATGAATTCTAATAATAAATTTCATTTAAATCAATAGATCCAAGGCATTATCCTGTCAACAGGTAATCAATACTTTTAAACTATTAATGATATATTTTACCTTTATCTTGGTACTGGGTTTTTGAAAGCCAGTGTGATTTTTATAGTTACAGTCCATCTCTTTTCAGACACTAAATTTTCATCAGAAATATTTTCTCTGTATTTAGATTTCATAAATTTGATAGCTAATAAAGTATACCCCATCCCTTTGTTGTTCCTCACATCCTTAAGTTTTCTGATCACTACATTAGTTCTTATACTTAAGTTAATTAGAATCAAATAAAATTTTAAATTCTTTTAGTTAAGTTAGCCACATTCCAAGTGTTCAAATGCCAAAGATGACTAGTGCTGGCAAGATAGGATTAGGTAGCTCTAGAAGGAAAGACAGACAATAATCAAAAGAACGTATGAACTATAAAGCCATAATTGTGATAAGCGATGTGGAGCATAGAAACAGTGCTGTGAGGGGCCTCCCCGGTGGCGCAGTGGTTGAGCGCTGGGTTGCGAAGCTGCCCGCGGCCTCTGCGGCGCCAGTTCGATCCCCGCGGCCTCTGCAGTGCTGGTTCGATCCCCGGCTGCTCCCCGGCCACCGGAGGAGGGTCCCACATGGCGCGCAGACCTCTCCTGCCGCCCGCTGCTCCCCTCAGCAGTGTACTTCGGTCCTTCTGCCTGCTCTGCTCCCCGCTCTGGCTCTGGTGAATTCTCTCACCCTCCCGCGCTTCTGACTGTACCCAGTGCATGTATAAACAAAACAAACAAACAAACAAATAAATAAAAACATGCCTCTATTAAAAAAAAAAATTTAAAAAGAAACAGTGTTGTGAGGTAGTATAATAACTGCTTTGTCTGGGGAAAGGAAAGATCTACTTGAGGAACTACTACTTCAGAATCTGAAGATTAATACAGGAAGACAGCACAGACTGTAAGAAGGGCCTTCTTGGCTAAGGCAGCAGCACATACAAAGACCCTGAGGCGGAAAGGAAAACAGTGACCTCTGTATTAGTCAAGCAGATGGTCCTTTAAACTGGTATTTTAGGAGTGTTTAATAGATGAGGCCAGATTATAAGGGAAATCATACAGAAAAGTACAATAAGGGCCTCCCCAGTGGCACAGCGGTTGAGCGCTGGGTTGCGAAACTGTCCGCAGCCTCTGCAGCGCCAGTTCGATCGCCGGCTGCTCCCCGGCCACGGGAGGAGGGTCCCACATGGCGCGCAGACCTCTCCTGCCGCCCGCTGCTCCCCTCAGCAGTGTGCTTCGGTCCTTCTGCCTGCTCTGCTCCCCGCTCTGGCTCTGGTGAATTCTCTCACCCTCCCTGCACTTCTGACTGTACCCAGTGCTTGTATAAATAAATAAATCTTAAAAAAAAAAAGTGCAATAACTTAGGCTAGTACCAGCAGTGAACTATTAAACGCCCCCACCACCCCAGTTGAATCAAGCAGTTACTGGAGTTTATAACGGGTAAGTAGGACTATCTGACAAGAGCCGTTATCTTCAGTAGAGAGGATGCAATCAGCCTACGGTGGTCCAGCAAGGTGGTAGGAGGGAAAATCAACAGCCCAACTTCACTTTTTCTTCTGTCTTCCAATCTCCTATGTGTACCTTCCATTGGTCAAGCCCAACCAGGACCCAAAGGTAAGAGAGCTCATTGATGCTCCCATCAACCTGGGGACATAAAGCAGCAAAAAGAAACATGGAGAGTAAGTCTGGAAGGACAGACTGGAGATAATCAGCTCAATGGTGTGTGTATTCGCTTGCTATTAGTGCTGTAACAAATTATCAAAAATCTAGTGACTTGGGCCTCCCCGGTGGCGCAGCGGTTGAGCGCTGGGTTGCGAAGCTGCCCGCAGCCTCTGCAGCGCCGGTTCGATCCCCGGCTGCTCCCCGGCCACCGGAGGAGGGTCCCACATGGCACAACAGACCTCTCCTGCCGCGCCCGCTGCTCCCCTCAGCAGTGTACTTCAGTCCTTCTGCCTGCTCTGCTCCCCGCTCTGGCTCTGGTGAATTCTCTTACCCTCCCGCGCTTCTGACTGTACCCAGTGCTTGTATAAATAAATAAATAAATAAACAGACAAACAAATAAATAAATAAATCTTTAAAAAAAAAATCTAGTGACTTAAAACAAACAAAATAAATTGTATCTTACAGTTCTAGGGGGTTAAGAGGGCTGCATTCCCTCTGGGAGCTATAGAGAAGGATCCATTTCCTTGTTTTTATAGGTACTACAGGCCATTGCCATTCCTTGACTCACAGTCCCCCCTCAAGTCACTCTGACCTCTAGTTCTAGCAGCACATTTCCTTCTCTGCCTTTGATTCACTGACTTTTCTCTTGTAAGGATTTTATTATTATTATTATTATTATTATTATTATTATAATATTGGGACAATCTGAATAATCAAGGATAATCTTCTCACCTCAAGATCCCTAACTTAATCTGCGAAATCTCTTTTGCAATATAAGATAACAATCAAAGGTTTTGGTGATTAAGATGCAGACATTGGTGGGCTATTACTTCTTTCTGTGATGGTGTGTCTTAAGGTAGAATGCAGAAAACGAGAGGGGACCGTGGAGAGTTATGGTAATGGTGAACTAAGAGCTGTATCAGCAAAGTTTTATAGACCAAAATAGGGATTTTATTCATTATCATAAGACCAATTGAAAGTCATTGAACTTGCATCTTGAAAATTTCATTCTAACTAAAAATAGATTTAAAGGAGGAAGAAACACATTGAAAATGAGTTGAGAATCGAACCGTAATTAGGTAATTGAAGATAATGGTTTGGACTAAGGAGGTGATTGTATAGAGAGAAGTGGGAGGACCTGAGAGAAATCACAGAAATAAAATGTATAGGACTTAGTGATAGATCATCAAGGCAATGGGGAGTGGAGGTAAAGGTCATGTTAAAGACAGTGCCTAACTGGACAGCAATGGTTCAGTTCACCACAACAGAAAACCATAAGGAATGTGGTTTTGAACATGTTGAATTTGAAGAGTTTTCTCTGGGTTGCAAAGAAATTTCAAATCCTTAGTCTTCACCTGATCATTAAAGCCTTATGTATGATAGAAATCATCTAGAATTGAAACCAATTAGAAGAGGGTCTAGGAACCACTCTTGGGTGACCTGGAACATTTAATGAGCAAAAAAAGGAGATAATCATCAGATAAAAGAGGAATCTGAGGCATCGCAAAATCTAAGGCAATATATTAGTGAAGGAGGACATGGTCAACAGGTTGATTGCTCCTGAGAGTTTTCAGTAAGCAGGTTTCTGAAACATCAATACCATTTCACCCACACTACCTGTTTATGAAACTGGTGAAAGAGTTTATACCCTTGAGGTCAAAGGGTGCCTAGAAAATCTCCCTCCAGGTTTAAGTGAGTCATGGCCATGGCAATTTGTTTAGGGGCAGGCACATAACCACTGGATTTCATTGGCTATGACATCTCACAATAAAACTATCACTCTTCCCTGCTGTCTTGAACTTGAGGAGACATTGGCCTGAAGCAATGGCTACCATCTTGCTACTACCTAAAGTCTAGGACTAAAGGCAACACATGGCAGAAGAGAAAGATGGTAAGAAATCAAATACTTAGGGCATTGTTTTCTCTTTTACTCCAACCACACCTGAATGGAAAGAATAGTCAATTCTATAGGAGGATAAATGAAATATAACCTATGTCTAAGATCTTTAGAAGAAAAAAAGTCATATATCAAGGTGATCTGAGTGTTGACTAAAAACCATTTTATATCATAATAAAACCATGAATATGGAGGATCTTGACAACCAAAAAAATAAAATAGAAAGACCAGAAGCTCTATGTTCATGAACTCTAACTTATGATGAAACGCTCAGAAATAAATCAGAATATATGTAAAGAGAATTAAAAATTAGAATCCCAGACTGTCTTGGAGAACTTCTTCACTATAGCCAGAAATCTGGTTCTAAGGTTTTCTTGACCTCCTTTGTCTTGAGCTTATATCTTTCATGAGCACTGAAATGGCAATTTTACAGATGCATAAATTATAACATTCCTGATTTCCACAGCATTGTAATTGTACGCAGTAATTATAAATCTCATTGCCCCAAAAGTTACAGACTCCTGGGACTTGCAACTTAAGACTGTTGCTAGGCACCTCACAAAAGTATTTATCCCCTTTGTGGGAATCAAGGAATTTGACCTTAAATAACTCACATTTAAAGTTAAAATTTGTAGGCTTTGTCTTCTCTAAACTCATTTATTAAAAACTCACCAAAATGTGGGACTTCTGTGATTCAGGAAGAGAATGGATCCAATAGGAGAAAATCCACAAACATCTCAGAGTGCCCACCTTATACAAGAAAGCATGCAGGGAGCATGTGCTGGAAAGCTCAGGGGCTTGAAGCTTGGTCTTGGCTCTCATGAAGCTTGGCAATTTGTGGGAGAGGTATGAGAAAGAGAGAGAGATAGAAGAACAAACATCAATATAAAGTAATATATCATAATTGATAACAAGAGCTGTGCCCTAAGAACTTAGAGACTTGAAGAACAAGGAATGAATGGGTACTGAAATGCCTTGAAGTGAAAGGACAGCAAAGTGACAGCTTGGCAGGCAGAAAGATCTATGTAAATAAATAGTCAGAAGGGAAAATGTTTGTAGGTAACTGTATTATATTGATAGATCAGTCTGGCTAACGCAATGACTCTTAATAGAGTTTTAGGTGGGAAGAGAGGAGGTAAGATAGGGAGGGCATTCATTGACAGCCTGCAAAATTTTGACCTCATCTTTGACAAAATGAAGTACTGAAGACTGTTCAAGGTTAAGTCAAGAGGATTGAAGCCATTACAGCCACTGACACAAGACCCTAGGAATGATTCCTGTGTGAACTAAGCAGGGTTTTGTTAGTCAGTGCAGTGTAAAATGAAAAGTGAGGAATTGGAGAAGATAGGACTGGTTTGTGGGAAATTTGGGCATTGTATTGATAAAGCTAGGTTTCAGATCCCTTACTGTAGTTGCTATGTGAAGGATCAATTTAAGTAGGATGAGACTGGCAGGGACCCATAGAAGGGTATTGCAAAGCCCCAGGCAGGCATTTATTAGGGCCTGTGTCAAGGTAATGATGATAAAAATGGAGAAAGGAGATGAATTTAAGGGACATTTAGAAGCAACATCATTAGGACTTGGTGATTATCGACAGTCAAGGGTTATGGGAAGGAAGGATTCTATTATGACTGCCAGGTGTCTGAGCTGAGGGGACTAAGTGGGGAGCAGGGTTTTTAACCATGATATAGGAAGAGGGGAAGGTTTAGGAGAGGAAGATGATGTGTTCACTGTTGAGCTTTACATAAACCAGAACTGTGAGAGTGCAAATCATACAAACTGAGGTCAATTAGGTGATTTTATAGGTTTATAAAACCAGAAGATGAGAGGCCAGGGGTAGAAAAGACTGTATGGCTAAATTCTAAAATTATCTAGATTCTCTCTATCTCACCATCAGTCTCTCTCTCTCTCTCATTGCTCTCCCTCTGCCACCTTTTTTTTTTTTTAAGATTTATTTATTTATGCATACAAGAACTGGGGTGCAGGCCAGAGGTACAGGGGATGAGAGTATTCACCAGAGTGGGGAGCAGAACAGGCAGACTGACTGAAATACACTGCTGAGGGGAGCAGCGGGCGAGGCAGGAGAGGTCTGCTGCCATATGGGTTTCTCCCTGGCCAGCGGGGAATGGAACTCGTGCTGCAGTGGTTGGCAATAGCTTGATAGCGCTGTTTTTAACACCTGCACCACTAGGGAAGTCCAAGTTCTGGAATTCTTTAATTTAAAAATTAAATTCAACTCCACTGCCACTTTGGGAAATTGCAATAGAAAGCTTCCATAGGAATTTTAAAAAAGAAAATAAAAGAAAGAGGTATTTTAAAAATTAAAAGAAAGAGGTATTTTTCCTCCCACCATCACCACCACCACTGTGATCATGACTTTTTTGAAATTTTGCCATCAACTCTTCCTCCACATTATTGCCTATCACATCCTTACTTAGGAGACTCATGACCTGCAGATGACTTTTATGGACCATAAAATAAACTTTATCACAGTAAAGATTGGTTTCTCTTCCTAATTCTATTGAGTTTCTCTGAAGACAAAAACTGGATGGGCACAGTTATAATGATTAACAATGAAGATTAAAATCACCTTCCAGACCTACACACTATGTCTTCAGTATTGCATCCCCTGGTATTTTTTGCCTTTTGTCGGAACCTCAATAAATTTATTTATTTTTATTGTGTATTAATTGTATTTTTAGTTTTATGTGTTTAGACTGTCAGTAACATTTACGAGGTCTAGTTTATGCATGATGCTATGTTAAAGACCCAGGGCTAGACGAAAGCAGCCCAGTGTTTCCTAGGGCACAGTCAAAAGTGAGAGAAGAACAGTAAGCATTTGCTAAATCTAGATCAGACCTCTTTATCTCAATCTCTGGATCTCGGTTCCCTGGAACCTCTTCCTTTCTATCCCGTGGAGCCCCCACACAGTTTCATAAATAGCCACAATCAGTCTTTCTTCTACTATATGGTGGCTCCCAGTTCTTTTAGCATGTCACCAGGTTTCCTGCTATCCCTGCTGTTTCTGTTGCACCTTGTCATCAACCAGTGTGACATTGGTTATAGTTACAAATGTATTTTCTTCCAGTTGTACAGCAGGAGCTCTCTCTCTCTTTCTTTCTCTCTCTCTCTCTCTCTCCCTCACACACACACAATTGTGAGGTACTATATTACTAGGCCATAAGAAAGCATCACCACTGGCCTCCACATCATAGGGAACACTAAAAAAAAGTCTAAAGATGTAGTTTTTGCTCTACTTGCTTTTTATTACAATCCTATCAACAACTCTGGCACAAATCTATAGAAACTACCTCGCCAGTGTGACACTGCTGGAGACTCTGGGAACTGGGCCTTTGGAAATCTTTGCCTTTACTTTCCCTGAGCCCCCACCTGTCCTGCCCCAGTCATGGGGCTGGCATGCATTCCCATTCAAATGTATTGTCTCCCTTTTGGGTGCTCATCTTAAGGGAAATCTCAGTTTTCAAACAGCTCAGAAATCATGGGGGTGGGTGGGCATAGAGCAACCTGAGCCCCTCAAAGGGGCCCACTTGTCTGAATTCGAAGGAGACCAATGATCCAGGCCTATGCCCCTGAGGATCCCTCTACACCAAGACAGTTTAAGGTCAATTGTTGATAACTCAGAGTCATATTTCTAAGGAAATATCCTTAAAAGGAGCAGGTAGGGCAGTGCCCAAAATTTCTTTGGAGTCCTTTGACTCATTCACCTCATCCAGAGTTTTAAATGTACTCTAGAACCTACCTAACAGTGTCCCTTGGTTTCTATGGTTTCTGTGGGAAGTGAGTTCTGAGTTCCAGGTTGAGGACACCTCTGCTCTGCCATCAGCAGAAACAGCCCGGGTTTCACCTTCCACAGCCTGCCCACCCAATGGTAGGGAAGCGCCTGAAGCCTAGGGCATTTATATTCTAGAAAGAGACAGGGAGAAGGAAGGGTGTAGCTCTGGGAGGTGCCCTACCTGTACCCTATACCCAAAGGAGGCTTCCAGGGGTTAGAGCTGCCTCCTAGCAGTTACAAGACAGTGTTGTTTCTGCAGAGTATTCGAGTTGGGGCTCTAGTGGAAGAAGGGGTAGGGATGAAGGATTGGTGGGTTTCTGCGTGAGGTCAAATAAGGAGTTAAAAGAAAACTTGTAAAATCTGAAGCTAGAACGATGTTGTGTTCAGTACTGTTTGTTAATGAGAACCAATCAAATTTAATAGGGGAAAATGAACACAGAGCTCACAGAAATAGTCCTCAGTCCCACTGGACATGGCCTCTTAGGCTTGGGCGAACTCTTGACTTACTCTACTTCAACTTCTCATATTTGCACTTTAATTACTACTTGTTTTGTATGGGGTTATGATAAATTTACCTACAAATCAAATTTAAGAATGAAAAAAACAAGAGCCTCGATACTATTTCCTTAGGTTTTTTCAGAAAGGTTAAAACAAAATGTTTTCCCAGGTAGTAGAGGAGGGGAGAGGTGAGTTCATCTGGAGGCTCAAAAAAAATATGTTTTAAATCACAATAGTATGAAAATGTTTCTTTTCATTGTTAAGTATGAATAGATTTAAATAAGGGTGGTTTTTCTCTTCACTAAGTCAACTCCCTTTTTTATATTATGCCAAATTCCTTTCACATGACCATGAACCAGATGACTATGAAGCAGAAGTGACAAAGGGAGAAAGAAGATTTAGAGAGTGGACTAGATTTTGGAATCAGTAGACGATCTTAAGTGATGGAATTCTAGTAGCTTTGGTAAAATTAGTTTCATAACTGCTTAGATTTGACCAATATTTCCCAAGACTATGAGGTACTAAACAATCTTACTAAACAATACAGTATGTGACCTGTGGAAAGACATAGAAAGTACTTTGCATGGTTCCCTCACTTGCAGGATTAGTATGGCTTTCAGTAAATTCAGTTTACATGTGTGAAAAGGTAGAGAACTCTGATTAATATGTAACCATCTCCCAAGCCAAGTGCCTCTTGCTATCTTTTGAAATGAGAGGAAAGTGGGCAGCCAGTGTGAGCTCCAGGAACTGGCTTGCATTTGAATAGATTGAAAGGTCACTTTGGATATTGGAAATAGCAAGAGCCCAAGTGGGGTGAAGCTTAATCCTGATAAGAGGTGAAAAATGCTGGTCTGATTGAAGCTGGAGGTTGTTCTGGAAGCAGTGAAAGACTATTTCATTTGGGGAAGATGGTCCTTTTCATGGTGGGGTGGTGGATAGGAGGAAAACACTTCAATTATGAGGTCACTGTAATCTGCGGGGGAGGTGGGAAGGTCCGTCCTGGTGTGGTGGCAAGAAAGTGAATGGCAGGATACAAGAAGCATTTCACCTGAAATACACGCATAATGTGCAACTCATTTGACTAAGAAGGAGGTGGTCTATTTCCCTTTTAAAATCTTGATCTTGCTTCTCTCTCTCTCTCTCTCTCTCTCTCTCTCTCTCTCTCTCTCTCTCTTATTTCCTCTCTACTTTCTTCTCCATTATGAAAGGATACATGTTTCACTTTGGAAATTTCAAAAAATACAGGAAAAACTAAGACATTAAGAAGCAGCTATAGTATCACCACTCAGAGATGATTTCCGCTAACATTGTGATGTATTTGTTCCCTGATCCTTGTACTTAGGAGTGATTATTAAACAGGGTGGACTAGATGGAATACAAAGGTGAAGCAGCCAGATTTTCTTCTCCACTATGGCTGTCAGGCTTCCTTCAATCAGTTCTCCATTTTTCACCCTTAGCCATGATCCAGGCAGAGCCCAGAGCTTTCCTGTCACTTTCAGATAGTAGAACCATCATGTGCAGGAATGAAGAAGTCCAATTCCATCAAGATCAAGTCAGTGCTTCCCTCTGTGCTGAGCTCAGTCTTTTCTGTAGCTCGGGAACTTGCAGCAGAGACTGCCACCCCATCAACTCTTTTGGGAAACAGCACACCCTCTCCCCCAGGGTGAATGTGTCCCCTACTTACCTCTCTTTGCTCAACCACTGTGAACAGCTCCAGCCAACTTCCCACCTCAGACACTCCAGGGCTTGATACATACAGAAAAAAGTCCTCGAGAAAGGTGAAATAACCACACACTTGCCTTTCATCCAAGCATTATTACCATATTTCCACCTTTGTAATTTGATGAATTAGATACTATATCTTATTGTTTTGGTTTCTATTTCTTTGTTCTTAAGGCAGACTCGTATTGTTTTTTGACTTCTTGAGGTTCTTCCTGCAAATGACTGGTCATGGCCTCTGCTCATTTTACCTATTGGAAATGTTAATATTTTCTAAGTGATGTATAAACTCTCTCCATGCAATAAGAATATTCTTTTTTCTCACAATGCGGCCACATTTGACTTGATTTTGTTTATAATATTTTCATTTGCTCACAAAAATTTAGTAAAAGATCCTACAGAAATCAGAGCATGTCTGTTATAGATTTTAGGGAATGAAATGAATCTCTCTTCATCACACCTTTAAATCTTTCCTCGTCTCCTGCAGTGTCCATTTGGCCTCTTATATTCCTATCATCACCTTCCTCCAGCTTGCTGTTCTTCTAGCTTCTACACACGGAGAAGTCAAGAGGGCTAATTCAGGTAGAAAATAATAGGGAAGCACTCTAGCCTGGGATGCACTCACCTGCAGACCGATCATAGTGGCAAGAAAAGAAAGGCTGCAGTTTGCCATGAGAGTTTCCCCCTCCGTGAGAGAAGAGAGCAAGGAAAGCAACGGAAGGGCCCTGGGCAGTCAAAGTGGAACAAAACAGAAACAAACAAACAAAAATAGCTGGGAGAGATTTTTCCTTAGTCCTTTCCGCTACTAGTTTGATGCTTCTGTCTTTATCCTGATATCAATACATTTTTCTTCTAGATTTCAGTTTTACATTTGTCTGGCTTCACCAAATCTCTTCAAACCTCCTTTCTAATTTACTTCCCCACTTCTACTGGCTCAGCCAAAGCCAGGTATTGTGCGTGGTCTAATGAGCTCATTTTCCTGATTCCCCTCACCTCTAACACATATCCTGCACACTTTATCCTGCACACCAGAACAAAATTAATATTTCCTTTAACAATGTCATTCTGTCTCTTCACAAGACCGTCACTTGTCCCACCCATTTACTAGAGGAGACATGACAGCTAATGTGACAATCAAAATGTTGCCACTCTGCTTGGTGCATATAATTTCCACTGGACAAAGGGGAAGTGAGGCTCAAGGAAGTTAAATCCTTAAGTAATGTATTGTTCCTATGCTGAGGTGGAATTGGGACTTTACCTCTATTCTCAGAGAATTCTGACACAAGAACCCAGCCTCCCAAAGGGGAAGTCTAAATGCCCTAGCCTGGCCAAATCTAAGACATGAGAATAAATTTGGAAATTAAAATAAGTGCCTTTGCTTTTTTCAGGGTTCCATATTCTGCTTCTTCTCACTGCTGTTTATCTACTCGTCACTTTAACCAAATCTGTCTACTTGCCTCCCACCAGAAGCAACACTACTCCCAACCCTGCCAGCTTCTCTTGTGCCTTTGATTCTTTTCTTGGGGTGTTACAGAAATATCAACCTGCCCTCTCCCTCCTTTTACTCATTTAGAGTTCACCTGCATCTCTGCCTAATTTCACTCCTTCCAAAAAGTCCTGATTATCTCATGGAAATGACACTTCTTTCCAAATGCCTAAAATAAGCTTCTCTGGTATCAAATTATTTATTAAATTGTCCTTTATGTCTCTGTACTTTTAAACTTTTGACCATCCTACCAAATAGATTGTGAGCCGGGCCTCCCCGGTGGCGCAGTGGTTGAGCGCTGGGTTGCGAAGCTGCCGGCGACCTCTGCGGCGCCGGTTCGATCCCCAGCTGCTCCCGAGCCACCGGAGGAGGGTCCCACATGGCGTGCAGACCTCTCCTGCCGCCCGCTGCTCCCCTCAGCAGTGTTCTTCGGTCCTTCTGTCTGCTCTGCTCCCCGCTCTGGCTCTGGTGAATTCTCTCACCCTCCCGTGCTTCTGACTGTACCCAGTGCATGTATAAAACAAAAAAACAAACAAAACTAATAAATAAATAAATAAATAAAAACATGCCTCTATAAATAAAATAAAAAAAAAATAAAAAAATAAAAAAAAATAAAACAAATAGATTGTGAGCCTCTGGAGGTCAAGTCCATGATTTATATTTCTTTGTATCCCCCCACCACCACCGTGCTTATTAGTCCAAGGATTTATTAGAAGAAATTAGTCCATATATGTTGATCCATGTCTGTCTCCTCTAAGCTGCTATCTTAGGAGACATAATAATTCTTAAAGGGTTTTCCCTTCTTGGCAAAAAATTGATTTGATTTTAAGACCTTCTGGTCTTTGCACTTGCCTAATAGAATCAGTGATCTTCATGAGTGAGGACAATATCAATTATAAAATTCTGAGTTGTACACACACACATACTAGTGGGAAATTCTCACTAGTATTTATGTAATTCACCTCCTAATGAATATGCAGAACCTTACTAGGCAGCATATGGAAGGTGTTATTGATATGCTTTCACAATAATTTAAATCAACTTTAGGAGACATTACATTAAACTTTGTATCCATTACTATTCACTTGTAAGTAGATTTTGCAATGCTATTTGATATAATAAATAGAAGTTAACTGGGAGACAAAATGTTTGAGAATGTAGAGGAACCATCTACATATTTTATGGGGGGAGGGTTAGAGCATTGGCTTCAATTGATATTGCTTTGAAAATTGCATGAAACTTTGGAGATGATAAATGTTTACAATTTGCATCCACATTGTTACTAACACAATAGCCTGTTAAATCCCTTGCCATGAATATGAACAGACTGCAGACCATCCACAATATTTATCAAGAGGGAAACAGACATTATTCAGGAATTTTAATTGCTCCTGTGGCACCAACAGTCTGAAAATGAAACATAAAGATGTAGCCTTGGGGAAGTTTTTGCTGTGCAATGACTTTAGTGCAAACCTGACCTCAGAGACCAATGCCTCTATCACAATTATGCAGGGACCTGAAAAAATAATAGTTTCAAGGCAGGTGTATGGATGGTGGGCTTATTTTAAAACTCCTTCTACCTATTGCCCACTGTAAACTCAACAACTTCAACACATGACCCAAAATAAAGACATCAGAGATTGGCTTGATGTGAAAAGTGTATTTCAAGCTCATCTTAAAGAGTTTTACCTGGTCAAGGTGAAAACATTCTCATAAAAATAGGAAGAATTATCTCCATATCCTTCTTACCTAGAGAAATTTACCCTTTAGTATTGCAAAATAAGCACCAAATTTGCTTCTAAATATTAAAATGTTATAAAATATATCTTTCAATAAAAGTTCTTATGGGGAAATTTTTGAGGAAAAGAATGGAAAATATTAGGAGAGTTAGGGGTTTTATCCAACTACCGGCATTTCCTCAAGGACTGGTGGATTGAGGGAAAGTAATCAGTAGAGAGACTTAAAATTAAGTGCTAAGTGGGCCTCCCCTGGTGGCGCAGCTGTTGAGCGCTGGGTTGTGAGGCTGCCCCGCAGCCTCTGCAGCACCAATTCAATCCCTAGCCACCGGCGAGGGTCCCACAAAAAATAAAAAAAAAATTAAGTGCTAAGTAAGAGGAACCAGATGCCTACATGAGAATGTTCCACCTGCTCTAAAGCTAGGACATGGAAGAGGACTGGCCATAGGGGCTGGTGAGGAACATCAAGTCAGAAAAGCTGCCTTTGGATTCAAGTCATAACAGAGGCCACCAAGGAACATAAAATTCTAGAAATGTTTGTCCTACATGCTCTGCTTGCAGCTCTCCTCCTTTTGTGGCATCATCAAAAATGTTTCTTTTCTTGATGCTTCTTATGATACTGTTGCTATCATGTCTCAAATTCTCAACACCTTTGAATACATCATTTCTTTGTTCAAACCCAGAAATGGCTCTCATTTCAACAGACTATAGAGAAAGTGCCCCAGCTGGTCTGCAAAGCTTTGTGTGATCTGCTTCCAGCTTAGACCTTAGCTCTAAATGCTGTTGTTCTTCCTAGAATGTTCTTCCCCAATTTCCACTAGGCTGACTCCATAACCTCCAAGTCTTTGCTCAAACATCTCCTTCTAAGTTCGTCTGCTCTATCTTATTTCAAACTAAACTGTGCAGCAGATGTCTGAGTCATTTCATCCATGTTTCTTTTCTAAATAACATTATCACCTTCTAACAAACTATAATTTACTTATTACATTTATTCTTTATTTTCTGAGTCCCCCTTATAGAATGTATAAGTTGCACAAAAAGTTTTCTTTTATTCACCATATATCCCTGATATATAGAACAGTCCTGAGAGAGAGAGAGAGAGAGAGAGAGAGAGAGAGAGAGAGAGAGAAACCATATTTTATCTTGAAGAAACTGAGATGCAGGAAAGATAAGTGATTTGTCAAACTGAAAATGAGCAAACTCCCTTCATTTGGAATGTGTTCCCTTCTACCCCCGGAAAACATACTCTGTGGGTTAGAACTCAGTTGTAGAGAACTGACTTTGAAAAGAATAAACCTCAGAAGTTAGGAAAGTCAACATTTCACAATTATTAAATTTTAAAGACTGGTAGATAATTAGATGTGGAATAGGACACAGGTTAGCGAAGAATAAAAATCATGTAGCTGTCGTCCAAAATAAGGGCAGAAATTACTGATAATGTGCTTGTGTGTTTACAATTTTCTTATATGAAATTTTTCTTAAAGGATTTTAAGAAAAAAATTTTTCTAAAGATTTATTTATTTATGCATACAAGAATGGGGGTGGAGACCTGAGGTGCGGGGGTGAGAAGATCCACCAGAGACAGAGTGGGGAGCAGAACAGGCAGACTGAGTGAAATACACTGCTGAGGGGAAAAGCGGGCGAATCAGGAGAGGTCTGCTGCGCGGTGTAGGTTGCTCCCTGGCTCGCTGGGGATTGAACTCATGCTGCAGAGGCTGCGGATTGCTTCATAGTGCAGTGCTTAACCACTTGAGCCACCAGGGAGGCCCAATATTTTCAAGTTTTATCTTGAAACTTGAAATCTTATTGTAGTATATATCAATACATTCTTTTCCATGGTTGAAAATATTCCATCTTGTGGATACGTATATATACCATATCTTATCAGCTGATAGTATTTGTGTTGTCTCCACTTTCTGATGATGAATAATGCTGCAATGAGCATTCCTGTGCAAATTTTATGTGAACATATATTTTCCATTGATGGATATTTAAATATTGAACAAGGCTTAAGTACATTAAATAAATTCCACTTAGTAGTGATGTATGCTTCTTTTCATAACTTGTTAGATTTGATTTATTAATATTTTGTTGAGATTTTTGGTCTCAAGAGATTTTGGTCTATAGTTTTATTTTGCTTTCTTGTATTGTCTTTGTCTCATTTTTGTATTTACACTGGAGTATCTTTCCCTGTTTTCTAAAACTTGCATTTATGTTTGTGAGCATCTCTTCTTCTGTTTTCAGTAAGAAATTATATAAAATTAGTCTTAATTCCTCTTTAAGTATTTGGTAGAATTCTCCAGTGAATACATCTGGTAGTGAAGATTTCTTTTTCAGGAACTTTTTAATTATGAGTACAATTTCCTTAATCACTGTAGGACTACTCAGATTGTCTCTTTCATCTTGGTTAATTTTGTTTCTTAGTAGTTTTTAAGGAATTGGTATCAAATATATAAACATAAAACTGTTTGTAGCAGTTGCAGAATCTGTAGTGACAGCCTATTCCTTCGTTGATACTGGTGATTTGTGTCTTGTCTTTGTCTTACTAAAGGTTTATCCGTTTCTTACCTTGATTTTCTCTACTGTTTTCAGTATCATTGATTTCTGCTGATATCTTTGTTAATTCTTCTTTCTGTTTGTTCAGGTCCATTGTATTCTTCCTTTTTTTATCTTTCCCTTGAGATAGGAATTTAGATAAATGATTTGAGGCCTTTCCTCTTTTCTTTTAGATTTTTTTATTTATGCATACAAGAACTGGGGTACAGGCCAGAGGTGCAGGGGTGAGAGGATTCACCAGAAAACAGAACAGGCAGATTGACTGAAATATACTGCTGAGGGGAGCAGCAGGTGAGTCAGGAGAGGTCTGCTGCGCCATGTGGGTAGCTCCTTGGCCAGGGATTGAACTTGTGCTGCAGTGGCTTTGGACAGCTTGGTAGGTTGCTTCTTAACCCCTTGCACCACCAGGGAGGCCCCTCTTTTCTCTTTTCTAATATAAATAGTAAGTGGCACAAAATTACTCTCTCTGCTTTCTCTGTGTCCCACAGATTTTGTTATGTTCTATTTTCATTTTTTTTAGTTCTTTTTTTAAAAAACATTTATTTATTTATACAAGCACTGGGAACAGTCAGAAGTGAGGGAGGGTGAGAGAATTCACCAGAGCCAGACCGGGTAACAGAACAGGCAGACTGATGAAGTACACTACTGAGGGGAGCAGCGGGCACAGCAGGAGAGGTCTGCACGCCATGTGGGACCCTTGCTAGCAGCCGGGGGGATGGAACCAGTGCTGCAGAGGCCGCGGGCAGCTTCGCAGCCCAGTGCTCAACCGCTGCGCCACCAGGGGAGGCCCTATATTTTCATTTTTATTTCTAATCAGTTGTATTTTTTTAATTTCCATTGAGACTTCCTCATTGACCTATAGATTATTTAGAAGTGCATTGTATAATATCTCTATATTTTGAGGGTTTTTGTTTTCTTTCAGTTATTGATTTCTACTTTGATTCTATTATAGTCAGAGAGCATACTCTACATGATCTCAATTCTTCTAAATGTTTTGAGATTAGTTTTATAGTCCAGATTATGATATATGTATGTGAATGCTATATGGGTACTTGAAAAGAATGTGTATTCTGCTCCTGGAGTAGTCTACAGAGCCTGTCGAGATGGTATTAATCTGTTTTACGCTTTTGCTGATTTTCTATGAGTACTATCAATAACTGAGAAAGGGGTACTGAAGTTCCAATTATAATTGTGAATTTTTGTCTAGTTCTCCTTTCAACTTTATCAGACATTTTTGTTATTTTGGGCTTTTTTCCCCCATATAGTTTGAAACTCTTATTTGGTGCACACCCATTTAGGATTGCTGTATAATCTTGGGAGATTAATACTCATGTAAACAGATACAATCAAACTCTGTGCTACCAACTGAGATAGTTCCAGTTTGTGATCAAAGCAAGAGTACTCAAACTGAATATTATCATGTGAAAAAAGAGGATTTTGTTTTTAAAAAAAAAAGGGCTTTATTTTTTAAACAATGCAGAGTTCCCATGCCTTGACCACACACACACACACACACACACACACAAACAGCCTTACCCACGATCAACCTTTGTTAGAACTAATGAACCTATACTCTCATATCATTGTCACACAAAGTCAACAGTTTACATTGGGGTTCACTCTTAGTACTGTAAATATTGGGGATCTTGAAAAATGTATAATGACACATATCTACCTGTATAGTTTTATATGAAATAATTTTACTGCCTTACAAACCTTCTGTTTTCTTCTATTTATCTTTCTCTTGCCCTTAGCCCCTGGCAACTCCCAATCATATTACTGAGTGGGAAATAAAACATATATTAAGAATCTGTTCAATACTACATACTGCAGTGTGTTGCAGTTTTCTGTGGTTTGATTCATTTTATTTTTTTTTTAAGATTTATTTATTTCTACAAGCACTGGGTACAGTCAGAAGCACAGGAGGGTGAGAGAATTCACCAGAGCCAGAGGAGGGAGCAGAACAGGCACAAGGACCAAAGTACACCGCTGATGGGAGCAGCGGGCAGCAGGAGAGGTCTGCGCGCCATGTGGGACCCTCGCCTGGCAGCCGGGGATCCAACTGGCGCTGCAGAGGCTGCGGGCAACTTCGCAACCCAGCGCTCTATTTTATTTTTTTAGGATGTATTTATTTATGCATACAAGAGCTGGGGTACAGGCCAGAGATGCAGGGGTGAGGGAGTGAGAGGACTCACCAGAGACAGAGTGGGGAATAGAACAAGCATACTGACTGAAATACACTGCTGAGGGGAGCAGCAGGCGAGACAGGAGAGGTCTGCTGTGCCTGGCCAGCCGGGGATAGAACTCATGCTGCAGAGGCTGTGGATTGCTTCATAGTGTGGTGCTTAACCCCTTGCGCCACCAGGGGGGCCCTGAACTAGCCTTTTAAACTTAATTGTAATGATGTTAAGGTAGGCACAATTGCAAATTAAACAAAACTTGAAGAAATTTCTAGTAAGAAAATGGAGAAAGGTTAGACAATTTAAAAGTAATGTCGTAAGAAGGACTCCACCTAGAAAACCCAAAGGAAACATTTGCTTCATTTTTAAGGCAGGATGAGTTTCTTTAAAGTAGGATGTCCTCTAGGAGCAGCAGGACCTGAACAGAACAAACATGTCATTGTCCTGCTTGAAACGGCTCCCGATTTTCTGGGAACAAGGTCTCCCACCTGGAATTCCAGGCCTTCCACACTCTGGTGTCATCCTTCCAGGTGCTCAAGTGTTCCATAAACCTGCTCAAATCTCTCCTCTGTTAATAAACAGGAACTCTTCCTTCCACCTCCAATTACCACCTTCTCTTCTCTACTTCAGACCCGCTTCTCCAAGCCGATTGCTTGCCTCCTTGAACGCATGCTGCAATGTGCCCATGGCTCTTCATGCTTTGAATTAATTCTCATTACTGAATCCAATGAGTGCTTTTTACCCTTATTCAGTTGAACCTTCCCATGGCAGGACCATCAACTGCTCCTTACAGCTCTTTCTTTGTTTGCCGCCTTCTGCTTTCCTGCCTACTTCCACACGCATGCCTCAGTCTTTGCATGCTCAGCATCCCTGAGAGTGTTCATCAAAGAACTGTCTTAGGCCTGCTTTCTGCTTACTCCGTACTTGCCACCTAAAAACCTAAAAATCATTTCCAGTTCCAAGATTAGTTACCTTGTTGGCAATTCCTTGACCTATGTGATCATCCCTGTCCTCTCCATTGAGTTCCAAATCCATAAATCCCACTGTTTTATGGATGCCTCCAGGCGGCAATTTCAACTCCGCTTCAATGTAAGTTCGATTCCCAAACTGAAATCTCAGTTAAAATCCACTCTTAAGCTTAGTATTAAATACCTCTAGCTACTCAGTTCCTCTGACCAGAGCCTGATTGGCATTCTTGACGTCTTTAACTTGCGGTCAGTTTAGACCAAGTCCCACGAGTCCTATCTCCCAATCTCAAGTTCATGTATCCCTTGGCATCTTTACCGTCATTACCCACAGTTCAGTCATTTTAGATCATGAACTATTTCAATTGCGCCTCAAACTGTATTCCTACATTCAGTCTTGCTCCCTTTCGATTTGTTTTCCATGCTGTAGCTAGAAGATTTTAATTCAAGTTTACTTCCACTTCCCTGCTTACATCCCTTTTTGTTGTCCTTAGGATAACATGCAAATTTCTTCACATTACTTATAGGTCTTCTGCATCTGGGCACTGTCTACCTCTTTATTTTTTTGAAGATTTATTTATGCATACAAGAGCTGGGGTACAGGCCAGAGATGCAGGGCGTGAGAGGACTCACGAAAGACAGTGGGGAGCAGAACAGGCAGATCGACTGAAATACACTGCTGAGGGGAACAGTGGGCAAGGAAGGAGAGGTCTGCTGCGCCATGTGGGCTGCTCCCTGGCCAGCTGGGGATCGAACTTGTATTGCAGAGACTGTGGATTGCCTCATAGTGCGGTGCTTAACCCCTTGCGCCATCAGGGAGGCCATCTCCTCTCGTGTTCTTGGCCTCAATCAATAGAGGCCATCTAGCAGCTCTTCCTGTACTGTACATACACTTACTATGCCTGCATGCCTGGATTATGCATCTCATCTGCCCACTCTTAGTTTAGCTAACTCCCACTTTCCCTTCTGGGAAAGTTTGTACATGTTATCCTAAGGACAACAAAAAGGGATGTAAGCAGGAAGTGGAAGTAAACTTGAATTAAAATCTTCTAGCTACAGGGCCTCCCGGTGGGCAGCGGTTGAGCGCTGGGTTGCGAAGCTGCCCGCGGCTCTGCGGCGCCGGTTCGATCCCCGGCTGCTCCCGGCCACCGGAGGGGGTCCCACATGGCGTGCAGACTTCTCCTGCCGCCCGCTGCTCCTCAGCAGTGTACTTCGGTCCTTCTGCCTGCTCTGCTCCCGCTCTGGCTCTGGTGAATTCTCTCGCCCTCCCGCGCTTCTGACTGTACCCAGTGCATGTATAAACAAACAAACAAACCAGCAAACAAATAAATAAAGGCATGCCTCTATAAAAAAAAAAAAAAAAAAAAAAAAAAAAATCTTCTAGCTACAGCATGGAAAACAAATCGAAAGGGAGCAAGACTGAATGTAGGAATACAGTTTGAGGCGCAATTGAAATAGTTCATGATCTAAAATGACTGAACTGTGGGTAATGACGGTAAAGATGCCAAGGGATACATGAACTTGAGATTGGGAGATAGGACTCGTGGGACTTGGTCTAAACTGACCGCAAGTTAAAGACGTCAAGAATGCCAATCAGGCTCTGGTCAGAGGAACTGAGTAGCTAGAGGTATTTAATACTAAGCTTAAGAGTGGATTTTAACTGAGATTTCAGTTTGGGAATCGAACTTACATTGAAGCGGAGTTGAAATTGCCGCCTGGAGGCATCCATAAAACAGTGGGATTTATGGATTTGGAACTCAATGGAGAGGACAGGGATGATCACATAGGTCAAGGAATTGCCAACAAGGTAACTAATCTTGGAACTGGAAATGATTTTTAGGTTTTTAGGTGGCAAGTACGGAGTAAGCAGAAAGCAGGCCTAAGACAGTTCTTTGATGAACACTCTCAGGGATGCTGAGCATGCAAAGACTGAGGCATGCGTGTGGAAGTAGGCAGGAAAGCAGAAGGCGGCAAACAAAGAAAGAGCTGTAAGGAGCAGTTGATGGTCCTGCCATGGGAAGGTTCAACTGAATAAGGGTAAAAAGCACTCATTGGATTCAGTAATGAGAATTAATTCAAAGCATGAAGAGCCATGGGCACATTGCAGCATGCGTTCAAGGAGGCAAGCAATCGGCTTGGAGAAGCGGGTCTGAAGTAGAGAAGAGAAGGTGGTAATTGGAGGTGGAAGGAAGAGTTCCTGTTTATTAACAGAGGAGAGATTTGAGCAGGTTTATGGAACACTTGAGCACCTGGAAGGATGACACCAGAGTGTGGAAGGCCTGGAATTCCAGGTGGGAGACCTTGTTCCCAGAAAATCGGGAGCCGTTTCAAGCAGGACAATGACATGTTTGTTCTGTTCAGGTCCTGCTGCTCCTAGAGGACATCCTACTTTAAAGAAACTCATCCTGCCTTAAAAATGAAGCAAATGTTTCCTTTGGGTTTTCTAGGTGGAGTCCTTCTTTACGACATTACTTTTAAATTGTCTAACCTAAGGAGAAATTTTCTTACTAGAAATTTTCTTACTAGAAATTTCTTCAAGTTTTGTTTAATTTGCAACTGTGCCTACCTTAATATCATTACAATTAGGTTTAAAAGGCTAGTTCAGGGCCCCCCTGTTGGCATAAGGAGTTAAGTTTCAGCTATCAGCAGCCACTGCAAACACGAGTTGGATTCCCAGCCAGGGAGATAATCCACATGGCACAGCTGCTCCCCTCAGCAATGTATTTCAATAGAGCTGGCTGTTCTGCTCCTCACTCTGTCTCTGGTGCATGCTCTCACCCCACCCCAGCCCCCCCACAACTCTGGCCTACACCCCAGTTCTTCTATGCTTAAATAAATAAAAATAACTCTTTTTAAAAAGGCTAATTCAGCAGTCAGTCTGCTAGTTGATAAAATGTAGCAGATTCTGTATTTTCTTGTTTGTCCTAACATTCTTAAAGCAACTCTTCTGTACCAGCTTATTATATTAACCTATGTCACAAAAGGCAGCTAGAGGATTGAAAGAGAAACATTCAGATGCAAATTAGTGTGGTTGTGGGGCGAGAAGAAGGAATTGGATTGTTTAAGGAATTTAAATGAAAGAATCCCAGTCATTCTTGAAAGCAAAATCAAATCTTAAATTTGCTTCATAAACAAGATTTACTACAAGATAATAAATTTAGACCCATATGGGAAGGTCCCTGAGCTTCAATATCTCCTGCTTAGTCCATAAATCACATTATTGATCAAGTATAAATTAATGCATGAAAGTATAATTTGTGTATGGAAATGTATGAAACCTCATTTATTATGGGAAAATAAAGTAGAAAGCAATTTTCATATTATGAACACCCATATTAAACTATTTAGCATTTTTAAAAATCTTAGTTGAATGTGATATGCCCCCATGTATTGACCGAATGGGTCTTATCTCCCACAACCTCTTTTATACCACTCTCAAATGAAAAATGTATGAACTCCTGCTTTTGCATTGGGCCCTGGGGAGAAGCAAGTAAGACAAAGTGGTGAGCATTAAGTGACAGTCATGCAAAAAGGTGGGAAAAGGAACCTCTAAGATTTTCATTAGTAATTCTATGTATTTTCTCCCAATGACTGATAGAGCCTGGGAGTGGCCATTGTACACTTTGACTTTCTTCCTTGATGAGATTTGCTTTGCTGAAAGAGCTACCCATCAAATAATGGTTATTGCTGAAACCAAAATAACAGCTAGCAAGCATAACTAAATGTCTGATTATACAAGCTATTCATTGGTACATTAAAAAGGATCCAGTGCCTTTATTAAGAAGCCATGAAATATTATGTCCTTTGGGGCAGATCAGAAAAAGGGTAGAGATATACTAAATCAGTGAAAACTATACTAATTGGGGAGGTAGGAAAGAAAAAAAATCACTTTTTAGTACAGTTCATGGCAAGATTCCTTCTATAAACTCCAAACTCACACCCCGCATCAGTGTTCTGAACCCTGACTAAGCTTCAGAACAACTTGCGTGACTTTTTAAAAACATGTCCAAGTCCCTCCTCTGGATCTGCTAAATCTAAATATTCAGATTTTGTCTCGTCCATGTTCTGTGTCTTTTTTTGAAAGCTTGTCTTGACTTTGATGAAATCTTACCCCAGAGCCTACAGCTACAAATGAGTTCTCAAGAGACACAACATACAGGGTTAGATGAAAATTAGAGACACTTAGAGTAACAGCGAAGGTTCAGGGTTAGCTAAGATTTTCTAGGCCCTTGAATGGAGTAGAATAAATGTGAAAATGTGAATGAGATTGTGCACAGGGCCATAAGGACACAAAATAGAGAAAACAAGATATCCTTCAGCTTTCTCTCGGACTAGTGTCTGTAAAATCCCAGACAATTTTAGAAAACTAGGAGCACGATTAAAGTTCACCCATAAGATACGAGTCTGGGACAGGATACAATAGCTACACCCAATGTGGAAAGGGTCCCAAGTCAAAAAGAGTCGGAAGGCTTCTTAGTAGTTTGTACTTGAGACATGGCTACAGTGCCGTACACTGAATTGAGATGTTCTATGTGCATTGAGATAAATTTAAGTGATATACTGTCACACTACATTCAAAAAGTCGTGAAGAAACTCATTAATAATTTTATATTGACTGTGTGCTGAAATATTGAGTATACTTAACTTAGCATATTTGTTAAAACGACTTTAGTGGGGGTCACAGAAATCCTAAAATTACATTATGTTGCTGGCATTATAGCTGCATAGGACATCGACTGGTGGTTACAACCTGGGAGACTGCAAGGTACTCAAGGGTGGGGACAGGAGGGAGGTGCAGGCTGAAAATGAACAAAAGGGATAGGCTTTGTCTTCAACGAGCCGTCGAAAATAAACCCCTAGAAAAGACAGCCGCGGTGTGGGACCACCTGGGCGACCGACGCTCTGAGACGGTGGTAACGATGATTTCATCTCCTCGGGAGCCCCGAAAGAACCGAAGGTACTCGGGATGGATTTCAGGGATCCCGACGTAACCAACCGGCCTCGCTCCGGACTCCGCCAGCGGGGCGTGGGAGGTCCCGGCCCAGAGGGCGGAGCACCCCCGGGCAGCGCAGGGAAGGCCCGGCAGCCACGCGGTTCAGGAAACCACCCCCGCGGCCGGAGAGGAGGAAACTTCCCTGGCCCCTCCTTCGAGGGCTCCTTAGGCCCTTACCCCGCAAGAGGGAAATCTCTTCCTCAACCTGGAGAAACAACGCCCTCCGGGCGCAGGGCTGCGGCCGCGCACCCCGCACCCTAAAAGCCCTGCCCTAGGTGGGCAAGAGGGCGGCGCGGCCGGGCAGACGCTCAGGTGTGCGTTCGAACAGCACGCGCCTGCGCAGAAGCCCCTCCTCGTCTGCTTTCGGCTTCAGTTACCGCCTTCGTCCCGCCCCCTCGCCCGCCCCCACCTGGCATGTCACAAAGATTGACGTGTAAAGCGAACAATCAGAGCCCCTCTCCTCGTGAGCCTGTAGGGAAAGGGGAGGGCGGGGGGAGGGGAGAGGACGGCCGGCGAGGGCTTCAGGGGCGGGCTCGTCCCGCTCACCCAATCAGAAAGCTCTGGGGAGCGGCGGGGCGGGGCCGTGGAAGCGGCCGGGGGGTGGGGCCGGGGCCCGGCGCTAGCAGGCTGCGGGCAGGCGAGGGCGGGCGCCCGGCGATTAAAAGCGGCCAATCAGAGCGCACCGGCTTCATTCGGAGAGCGGCGTGGGGCGTCGCCGCCGCCGCGCGCGCCGGGGGCTGGCTGAGGCCATGGAACAAAAGAAAGCCTGAGAGGGGAGCCCGGCCGCCTCCAGCCGCCCGCCCCGCGCGTCCCCACCCACCCACCTAGTTACCTGCTCGGCCGCCGGCCCGGCCGGCCCCCGCCCTCCCGGCTGCGGGCGGCCCTGGCGCGCCCCGGGCCCGGCCGCCGGCCCCGCCGCTCCCGCGAGGAGAGGTGTCTGCGCGCTGAGCGGGCCGGGGCCGCGGCCGCCATGGGCCCCGCCGCCCGCCGCGCCTGACCCGGCCGCCGCCGCCGTCGACCGCGCGCCGCCGCCGCGATGCCGAGCGGCAGCTCCGCGGGCCTGGCCCTGGCGGCGGCGCCGGCCCCCCTGCCGCCGCCGCCCCCGCCCCCGCCGCTGCCGCCGCCCGCGGGCGCGCCGGGCCTCGAGGGGGACGGGCGGCCGCTGCGGGAGCGCCTGGCCGCGCTAGGCCTCGACGACCCCCGCGCGGCGGAGCCCGGCGCCCCGGCGCTGCGGGCCGCGGCGGCGCCGGGCCCGGCCCGGCGGGCGGCGGGGCGGCCCCCCGAGGAGCGCGCGCCGCCCGGCCGGCCCGGGGCCCCGGAGGCGGCCGCGCCGGAGCCGGGCGCGGACGGGGCGGCGGCGGCGGGCGCGGAGCTGGACGGAGACCCGCCGGAGGAGGAGGAGCCGGGCGAGGCGGGGGAGGAGGACCGGCCGGCGCTGCTGCTGCTGTCGCCGCCCGCGGCCGCCGCCCCCCAGCCGCAGCCGCTCGCGGGCGGGCCCCTGGGCGCCGTGCTGCTGCCGGCCGCCGGCGGCTTCGAGGCCCGGGACGCGGCGGCCGCGGCGGGGGCGCTGTACGGCGCGGACGATGCCCCGGGCATGATGGCGGCGATGCTGTCCCACGCCTACGGCGCCGGCGGCTGCGGGGCGGCGGCCCTCAACGGGGAGCAGGCGGCGCTGCTGCGGAGGAAGAGCGTCAACACCACCGAGTGCGTCCCGGTGCCCAGCTCCGAGCACGTCGCCGAGATCGTCGGTCGCCAGGGTGAGCGCGGGCCCGGCGCGGCGGGGCGCCCGGGGCGGGGGCCGGGGCCGGGGCCGGGGCGGGCGAGGGGGGTCACCTTGCGGGGCTGCGCGGGGAAGGCGCCGAGCGTCCCGGGACCCGCCGCGCCAGGTGTGCGCCCGGGCGGCGAGGCGCGAGTCGACGGCGCCGCCTGGCGCGGGGAGGCGCCCCGCGCCCCGGACGCGGGGAGTCCTGCGGGGGAGCGGGCAGCAGCGGCGCCCCGGGGGGAGCTCCTCTCCCCAGCGAGGGGCGAGCCCGGCGGGCCTGGCCGCGCCGCCCTCCCGCGTCGGAAACTTGGCTCCGGGGGGAGCGGCCCGGCCGCGCCGTGGCCCTCGCCGCGCCTCCGGGGTCCACTCCCGGGCGGCGCGCTGCCCGCCCCGAGCACACTCGGGCGTAGCTGAGGGAGGAACATTGGGCATCGGGTCATTGAGTGAAGGAACTTTGCGTTCACACAGTTTTCGGCAGACGCGCCTCCGCGCTCGCCCGCACCGCCGGCGCTGCAGACAGACTCCTCCCACAGGCGCAGACAAAGGACCTGGGTCTCGGATTCCAGGAGTGGATCCGTGGAGGTGGGGGAAGGGGGTGCCGCGAGCACCTCCGCATCCGACATCTTTAGGGAAGGTCCTGT
This sequence comes from Talpa occidentalis, assembly GCF_014898055.3. NCBI lineage: Eukaryota > Metazoa > Chordata > Mammalia > Eulipotyphla > Talpidae > Talpa > Talpa occidentalis. Next base: position 17,239,841 of record NW_023601322.1, read on the forward strand.
GGTCTAGGAGGCGCGTCCCCCCTTTGTTAAGGCGGCGGCGGTGCCCGCGGCGGCCTGGCTTCGGGGCGGTTAGGCTGGTCGGTGTGTTCTCCGCGCTGTTGGGGAGAGCTTTGTTGGGGTCAGATAAAGAGAAATGATGGCGCTCCCGCTTGCTACATGATCTCATCTTTCCCCGTTGGTCTGGAGTACACATACAGAAGAGGTCTGTGGATGTGGTGGTTTCAGATATCAGAGTTGGCTCGTTTCTTACCTCTAGGATTTTAATAAGAAAAATTCATCGAAATCTGGGTAGAGCAGAGAGCTTATTCCAGACTGCCTGATGCCTGGTACATAAAAGCGGCATTCAAAGCTGGTGCCCTTCATTTGAGGATCTATTCCTATAGTTTGGTAAATAAGTTTCACATGCCTTCCTTGCCTTTTGCAATAGCAGGAACAATAATCCAAGAGACAGCTGTTTCATCTACACAGGATAAAATTATGACATCCCAATTTATAAATCCAGAATAGTTGATCACTCATTTAAGAACATCGAGGAATTACTAGGTGTGTCAAGCTTTTGTTTTGTCAGGCATTGAATTTGTGGCACTTGGGCACGTGAAATTAATTTACTTGCTGCCCTGAAGAAGCTCTGTGTCTAGTCAACAGTGGAATAGCACTAACAATAGTGTGTGACAAACAAGAGTACTTGTGAGAACATCAGCCCTAAAGGGCCTTGTAGAATGGATAAGGTTTTAACAAATGTAGATGGAAGACTGAGGAACAATGTGAGGAAAGGTGTGGAGGAATAATCTCTAGGTATGATTGGAAAGTTTTGAGGTTTTTTGATACTCAGGATCTGTAAAGGGGAGTGGTGAGAAAGGGTGTGGGTTCTGACTAGAGTGTGGAAACAAAACCCTAGGCAAGATACTAGGCAGGCTGTCACCATCTCTGCGCAAGTTGCTTCTTTGTGACTTTAGTGACAGTTTAGGAAAACAGCATTATTTGCTAGTTTGAGGGGCAAGACTGACATTTTGCGTATTTGGTTAATAAACTTTTATTCTCCATATTTTACCCTTCAAAGACTATAAAATGATCCTTAATTTCATACTTTTGTCTTTCTACAAATTCATTATTTACAAGTAAACTGACTTCATTCCAAGTTTTAATTTTGTATCATCTATTAAATTGTAGCTAATGAGATAAAGTCATAATTTTTCTTTTTAGGGCTGTGCTTACTAGTGAATAAGGAAATGTGACTTTATGTCTTAGGGCATTGAGACAAATTGCTGACTATTCCTTTTCCCCTGAAGATTTTCCTATAGTTGATGGCACTGTTAAAAATACGCCATCATCCTCTATTTTGTCATACTGGCACAAAGTCTTGCCCTTTTCCTTTTCTGAACCATTCAATTAGTGGATCGTTGACCCCTTAGCCACAGTCATAAAACCCGTGTTTCCCCGCTCCTGCAGAGATTTAGGCAACTTCTAATGTTTGTGTTCACAGTGTGAAATTTCCCCATGGGGGAGGAGTACCTTACTCCCTGAGTGAGTAAAACAGGACAGAATCATTTTATTTGTTTGCTTCAGATGAGCTATATTTTCATCCTTACAAATTATCCATTCCTGCCATTTTATTCATTACCTGAAGTCATAATTTTCTGTTCGACATCTCCTAATTGGTTTTAGGAATAATTATGTCACAGATGGAGATATTTATGACTTGGGTTCTGAAAGCAGAGTAGGGCAAATGGAATTCTGAGTCATATAGACTGACAACTCATGTAGATTGCCTCTGGTTCCAGTGCCTTTCAAAACAACAAACCACTGATTTTGATAGTGATGAAAGTTGGCAAAATGTTGACCTCATACTCATACTCCCCAGTAGCATATGGTCATTTGCAAATGTTTGATTGGCCTTATTTTTTCAATTTTGCATCCTATTTTGAAACCAATACTGTAAAACTCAGAAACTAAAGAGGATTATTGACCATTTTAAAAGTTTTTAAAGTTTTTAAGTAAAACATTGAAAGTAAATCTGAACAGATCTTTTAAAAGACCAAGGCACATTCACAGTGGTTAACAGGCGCTTTAATGACTCAACAAACTTTGTTCCAATTTGTACAGTCATTGTATCTAGTTAGACTAAAAAGTGAAATAAACAACTATGCCCATCTTAATTAACTAGGTTATCTACTGTTATAAATTCCCTTGTTTTTAAAGACTCATAGCCCATTATTTATATCACTGTAAGATTAATGTGTGTTGATCTGTTTTCACAGGTGACTTTAATTGATGGTGTGTGTGTGTGTGTGTGTGTGTGTGTGTGTGTTTTCCTATCTTCATATTCTAGAAAACCTCCAGCTTTTAATTGTATTTGTACTCCCAATATCTGAGTGTTTATGTATGAATAATATATGTGCTGATATATTTTTTAAAACTGATGTTTTTAGGAATGTGAAAAATGGAAACTGGAATTTTTTTTTTTTTTTTTAATATTTTACTCCAGTGGATTTTCTTGCATTCCCATTTTGTCTTTTATTGAACCAGACCCTTCTGGAAATGTTATTCTTTCTTATTGAGCTACTTTGTCTCCTCTCATCCTCAGTAGTTTCACATATTGTCACTTTTAAAGCATGTCACATTATTTCCATTTATCCTCAATGTGTCCATGTAGTAATTTTCCCCAGTTTCTTATGGTGAGACCACTCTTGAAGGTCTAACAACTGAAATAAGCATGTTTGTCTGGGTGTAAAGTGAAATTTATGCTGTACATAATTTCTCTATTCAAGAAAAAAACGCATTTCATGAGAAGAAAAACTTTCAGAATAATGCTGAAGTACAGTGTTTTTTCCTTTTATGGTGTTGGAGGTGGGAAAATCATTGCTCTTCTCTTTGCTGGGTACTATGTCACTTGCTTTAACCCTGTTAGGTAGTTATCCACATGTTATAGATGTAAAAACTGAGGTTTTATTAGGTGATCAAGTCACCTAGTAGAACTTGGATTTACACCAGTTTGTAAGACAAAGTTCTTTGCGTTGTACATTACTGCTTCATTGTTGAAGCATCCTACTCAGGAAGGTTAATAATGTTTTGGGTAATTTCTGCCCTAAGCATCTGGGTTTTGGGATGTTGGATTTCTAGTAAGCATAACTTAAAATATCTTTACTGTCTGAATTAATAAAAATTGGAGGTCTAATACACAGAAAGCAGATTAATCTGATATTGCAGTTTTAATGTGTCTAAAACTTTGTCATACATAGCTCAGAAAGTTAATTTGTGTATTATAACTTTAAAACTTTAAAAACTACATACTGTAATTTTTCTAGGCTTTAACTTTTAAATTTAGCTGATATTAGTTTGTATTAACTCTGGGACCAGTGAGAAAGGTTCAATTATTATAATTGTTTGTAAATGGGTGGAGACTCTCCTGCCTTTTCTTCCTGCCTTATTCAGATAATGAACTATTCTGATTCACTAGGGAGGAAAAGGGTGTATTTTCTACCTCCTGGTTACCAACAACCTAAAAAGGATCCTGGGAGGCAAGTATTTGAGAACTGTTAATTACTCTGTTAGGATTTCTATTTAGAAAAATTTCCAAGCATGTTTATGGGTTAGAATTCTATGTAATTCTTTTTACATCTACGTTTTCACGGAAAGGTAGCATTTAATTATGAGATGTGCTTTCTATATTGCTTTCATTTTTAATATATTTGATATTTGTACAAATTGAATAATTTTTGCCTTAAGTTGAATACAAAAATGTTTTAGAATGTTTATTTTAATATAATGATGCTTATTGTAAACTACCCCAAATTGTCTTTAACTATCTCAGCTCAACTATAATATATTGGAAAGAGCCAACCATCATAAATTGAAATCCCTGAATTCTGGTTACTCTGCCAGTAACTCTTGAACAAGTCACTTAAACTCCATAGACTTCAGATTCTTTTTCTGCAGCTGGTATAATATATACAATATTTTTAGAGATTCTGAATGACAGGGAAAATGGACATACATGAAACTATAATAGATAAACATGTTACTTTTGGTAAGTTAACTCTGAAATTAATTTCAACTACTCTGTTTAAAAATTCAAGGGGGCTCTGCACCTTTTAGTCATTCAGGGATAGGGGCAGATGGAGCAACCACCATCTCAAGTGTCAACTGGTCTTCCCCTATGCTGGAGAAATGAGTGATGGTGGCATTGCATGTGCCAATCTTTAAATGTTTTACCGGTAGTAATAATGATCACATCTGTTCATATCTCATTAATCAGAGCAAGTTTCTGGCCACACATCTGGTAAGAAAGTGCGTTACAACCAGTCCACAAGGAGAGAATCGAGTATCAGTGAACAGCCATGGTGACGACCACATATTCTGTGATCTATGGGATTGTTTGCATGATTTTTTTAAATGTAATTTATACCATATAGGTTTTGTAATTTAAAGTTGAACTCAAAACGAAAAAAAATAATGCTCATAAGATACTAAATAAGTGTCTGCAGTTTAAAACTCCTTTAGGAAGCTCCAATTCAATTATTGGATAGTCTAGTTTAAACTCCCATTGACCTTCAGGTGATTCTAAAGCGATATTTTTTATTAAACTGTGCCTTAATGCTTCACAAATTACTTAGAGACCATAATTTGTGGGTTTCCTTTTAGCTCTTTTCCCATGCTACCACTAGGTACCATATAATAATGCATAAAGATTAAATCTGATATTCAGGGCTTTAAAATAATTCTCTAATAATAGAATTGCCAAGCTCAATTATACAAAACTGAATGTATGCATGTCCTAATGCCATTTGAATATTTTGAATCTTTATTCCATGACTGGTTTTGAGAATAAGTTACCCTGTGTATACAACCCTTTTGGTTGAATACAACCTTTTTCGTGCCAGTGTTTGGAATTTAAAGACAATTCATGTGGATATGCTTTGTTGCCTCTGTCCAGTAAACAAAAAACTACAATTCATTGTATGCAGGAAAGCCTGGTTTGACCACTGTTTCATCATGAAATACTATTAAAATAATATGCAATTATTAGCAATATGCAAATAATTAAAATAGTGCAGAATTCCTTAATGAAAAGTACAGATGTAATTGAACATAGTCATAAAGTAGTTAGTTGGAGGGCTTCGTTCCAGATAACTAGAAAATCTTATCAAAAAAAGGTTATCGGTGTAAAAATACTTTGCATTTTGAGCTGACCTTTTTATTACTGCCCCAATTCTCCTTTCCCCTTTGGCTTTGCTTCTACCTTTCCACTGCAGTGTACTGTAGAAAAGGAAGTTGAACTTGGAATCAGAAAGCTTGTGTTAAAAACCTCATTTCACCATTTATTGCCTAGAACCTTGGACAAAGTATTTATCCTCATTGGGTCTCTTATGGAGGGAATAAAAACCTGTTTCATCTGTTTGTTCTTCTCAGCCCCTCCCAATTGTTGTGCGGATCAAGATTGAGAGGCTGTCATTAGTACAAATTCATTGTACAACTGAAAGTATAGAGATAATAAATTATATATGAAGTTAAGGTAAAGCTTGGATTGTGCTCCAGTACAATCTAAAATACTAGTTGAAACCAAGTAGTTGTATTTTAGTACATTTTTCCTAGGGTATACTGCTAACTAAATGATATAAATTACAAATTTTCATGTTTACAGTATGTCTTAAAATTTATTTAAATGTTTTAAAATTTATTTAAAATCAGAGCTTTTGAAATGTATTTCCTGGTGAAGAGCTAAACTAGTCTGGAAAAGAATCATTCACAAATGAATCTGAGTCCAGTGTATATTCCAAAGTTTCTATTAGCATCCTCTAAAGGTAGGAACCTGATTTAAAAATCCCCATTTAGGAAAATTGTTCAGCCTTTCATCTCTAATTTACACTCTTTGGGTTTTAGCGAAATGCCAGATATAAGCTTATTTATTAAATTGTTTATCCTCTTGCCTAAATAAAGTGAAATAAAAAGGGATAGTTATATTTACTTGAACTTTTAAAATATTTTATATGTAGAGGGAATTCTTCTGAACTCTTTCTTATGAGGGAAATAATACAGATTGAGAGAATAGTGTGTCTGGGAGTGATTACTCTTAGGGCAAATCTAGCCTTCAGTTTTCTTCATGTATAAAATGAGATTGAATTGGATCATCTCTTGTAGCTCATATTTCAGATCTTTGTTCAAAAAGAGTCCCTAAAGTCATGCAAAAATAAACCTTGTTTCAAATTGCCAGTTAGATTGACTTCAACATAAATCCTCCTAGTTTTGTAAAGTTGATCTTTACATGCTTTTCACAGTCTAAATGTGCACTTTAGCATTAGGAGATAAATTCTCTAACTGCCTTTAACTGGCTTGGAAAATTGATTTATTTAATTTTCTTTTCTTTTAATAATGACAAACATTATTTAAGTGTCATTTCATATTTGATCCTTACTTCTAACATGTAGGTAAGAGAACAGATCTACACAAGGAAACAGATCTTTATGAGTTACTATGTAAGTAACTTATCCAGGGTCTCAAACTCACAGTTGGAGACTTAACACACCTATCTCCTTAAGGGATGGAACACGAAAACCAAAAAATTACGCATAGATATAGAAGATTTGAACAGCACCACCAACCAACAAAAGAAAATGACAATTCACTGTCTGTACAGTATGTGCAAACACCAAATCCTTTGGTGCTTAAAGTTGATATACGACAGTGAGGCCAGAATTGAATCTTAGTTATCTTTGCATCTTTAATGTCATTAACATGCCTGAAGCAAAGTGTTTCTTTTATTAAACTGAATTATTAGATTGAAAACTTGCCATTATTTATTGTTTTAGTTTCTTTGTTTTGATAAGTGGAATTTTTTCCCTCTTTTCCTTTTTTCCTAACTCCAAACAAGGAGCCCCAATCAACCTTGATTTTTGAGGTTTGTTTTTTTTTTTAAAGTGGTAGTAGGCACTACTCAATTTGAGGTATTTGCTATCTATGTGAATACTGATAAGCAAAACTAAAATCATATAAATGCAGCTATTTAAAGTGCTCATAATGATACCTAAAGTGAGACAGTATGCTTAACAAAAGAAATCTAGAAAATGTAATTATGGGAGTTAACAAGACACTTGGGCCTGAAAAGGGAAAACTAGTATTTCTATATTATGCTTTTTAGAATATACTTCATTGCTAGTCTAAATGATTTATTTAAATTTCGGAATTGCATGCATGAGAAATCCTCTTGGGAGGATTTAGTTGATATTTATCAGTCTTTGAAGAATAATACTGAAACTGAGTCCTTGTAGAGTTAAAAGCTTTTGCATATTCTTGTCTAGACTATTCCAAGTTTTTAAAAAAAAAAAACCTTTACATGAAATCATTACTAATATGACACCCCCCCCCCATTCTAATACATAATGAAACAAATTTGCTTTTAGAGAAAAACAGTATAGTGACTGTCAGATTAAGACAACTTGGGTTTGAGACCTGACTTTCTAGCTGGAAGATATTGAGCAAATATAGTTGTGCTCTTTTTGGCCCTTCTTTTCACACGCTATTACAATGATTAAGTGAGAATATATCTAGGAGAGCCTGAGAAACTGAAAAGTGTGTTAAATTTTTTTTATAAATTCAAAGCTAAGCCCAGTCACCCAGATAATTAGTTCAGTCACTCATGAAATACTTAGTAAGGGAATGGGTTTACTTAGATAGTTCTCAAAAGCTACACTTTACTGAGCACCTTACTGAGTAACAGGCATCGTGATCAGCATTTTCAATACATTATTTCATTTAGTCCTTACAAAAACCAGATAAGAATAGTATCTTTAATCAGTTTCCCCTCCCCTATAAAGGAAAAATAAAAGACCTGTTAGAGTTGAAGTAGCTGATTGGCGATGGTCTATCCAAAGTCTTGTGTTCCCAGCCATTTGCTCAACCTACCTTTCCTTGAGGAAAGATAGGTTGTATCTATACAAAGATAGATGTATGTGACATACGGTAGTGTCTCCTTGTCCCAAGTGCTTTTTAGACCAGAAAGAAGAGGTGGCTATATCCTAGGAGAAGAGGGGCTTGGTCAAGAAATATAAGTGTGACTTGACTGACATTGAAACTGCAACTAACTAGTGATAGATTAGAGCCCAGTTCTGCTCTTTACATTGCTTCTTTTAAACTGGACTTCGAGAAATTCATGTGTGATATTTGTGATGATAGTTAAAACCTTTTACACATACTATCTCATCTTTTCCAAATGGTCATGCTTCTGAACTCGCCATATAACATGCGTGTAGCTAATTTATGGAGTGAATGAAAATATAATTAATTTAATTTCTGGAAAACAAAATTCTTTGTCAAAATAGTAACACTAGACATAACATTTGGGACTAATTTCTTTAAAACAAATTATTTATACCTGCAAGATGGAGTTTAAACTCCCTCACTTGACATTGAATATGTCCATCTCCCCAACCATTCTACCCTCCGAGAGTTGCTTAAAGCCAGGTGTGTATCCTAAATGCCATCATGTGCTCCTGATTCACTGCTTTAGCATTTGCTGTTCCCTTGCTCCCCTTCCCACACAGCAAAAAGACTTTTCTCTAGACTAGTTTCAGATGCCTCTTTCATTTACTGTGTAAGCACTACAAAGACCTCTCCTTTTCTGTGCTCCACACCTTTGTATGTCTGTTTTCATTCATACGACTATACATTGTTTTAGACTCTGAACTCCTTGTGATCCGAAATTGTGATAGTTCCTTTTATGTCGCCTGGAATTAGCACCAGTGTCTTTACAGGCAGTTTAAGTATTTGAATGGGTGAGATCACGCATGAGGGTGATGCTTTCCTTCACAATTGGAAAATGTCCTTGGTTGTGGGAAAGGAGCGGTTTAACCAGGCATAGTTGGGCAAAGCCCTAGGACAGGTGGAGGGCAGCTTTTACGTGAGCTTCCCCTGCCCAACTGCTTGCTTCTCAGCATAAACACCCTGTCTTATGTGTTTCTTTTCTTTTTTTTAATCTATTTTATCTTTAGCTCTATCCCCTCATGCTATTCCAATGCCTGTGATCTCCACACATTTCATGACCCTTTTATCTCATCGTTGACCTGAGCATTGAGTTTCTAAGCAATCCTGGGTTTGGGTTTTGAATTTTCATGAGTCAGATACTTTTCTCTGTTCAAAAGCCAGAGACTTGGAAGAAAGGGAGAAATAATTAGAGAAGGGAAATGGTACTGTGGTCAGCAGAATAAACCCCTCTCTGAAGATGTCTTCTACCCTGATCACCTGGAAATTGTGAATATATGCTAAATTTGGCAAGAGGCTTTGCAACGGTGAAGGGGGGACCTTAAGAACCGAAGTTATCTGAGATCATCTGGGTGGGCCCACTATTATCACTCTGGCTGAAGATAGAGAAAGGGGGGCTACAAGCCAAGAAATGTGGAAGCCTAAGAAGCAGGGAATGGCCCTCAACTGACAGCCAAAGGCAATAGGCACTTAGTTCTATAACCTTAGACAGTGAAATTCAGCTAATAACCTGAGTGAACAAGGAAATAGATCCTCCTCAGAAAGGAACGCAACCCTGTCCACACCTTGGTTTAAACCCTGTTGAGGCCCATGTTAGACTTCTGACCTACAGAAATACAAAATAAAAATGTGTGTCCTTGTCACTATGTGCGAGACCTTGTTATGGCAGCAGTACAAAACTGAAGCAGATAATATACAAAATTAAGAACAGGAAAAGAATTCTGGACTTATGAAGAACTAATGGCAATTCCGTATTTGCTGTGATGCCTTAATATACTGCTGTATGCTGAAGGCAACTGCTTCATTTTGATGGCGCGCCCAGACTGTCAGAATATGAATATAGTACAGGCGCCAAACATTGTGGCTGCTGTTATCTTAGAGCAGTGATTGCAGGGTCCTTTTGGTCTCAAAGAACTTGAATAGTTTTCTGTTGCTGCATAACAAATTCACATTAGGTTAGTGGTTTTAAAATAATAATGTATTATCTGAATTTCTCTAGGTCAGAAGACAGGGCATGGGGTGTAACTGCATTCTCCATTCTGGAGTCTCACTGGGCTAAAATCAAGGCCTTGGCCAACAGAACAATTCTCATCTGGGACCCGGATCCTGAAACAGGCTTCCTGGTTATTGGAAGAATTCTTTTTTTTTTTTTTTTTTTTTTTTTTTTGTAAGGATAGAGGCCTTTTTTTTTTTTTTGTAGGATAGAGGCCTCCATTTTCCTTCTAGCTCTCAGTTCCTAGAAGCCATCTGCAGTTTCTTGCCATGGGAGCTCCATAGACAGTTTACCTCTGGATTACTGACCTTCTTCCTCACTAGCCAGAGCATCGAGAACAACTGGAGAAAACTCTGCTGTAGAGGATTTGTAATTAGGTCAGTTTCATCCAAATAATCTTCCTATTTTATGATGAACTGATTTACATAGTAATTACCTCTACATTGCAGACCATAATGCTACATCTGGTTCTTTTGTTTTTAAATACATCAGTCCACATGTTTATGCAACTGGAAAGTATCCTTAAAAATGATCTAATTTACTGGTTTTGTGATACTCCGTCTCCTCCCCCCCCCCCCCAGCAAAAGAACATTTTACATTGCAACCTGTTGTACTTTGCACTGAAACATTTGGAACACATTAGTGCAGATTGCAACCCATTAAATTGATAGTGCAATCCATATTTGAGAAACATTGAAGATACCATCACTTTCAGCTCTTCTCCAGTAACAGAGGACCTGTCCCTCTTAATTACTAAAGCAGTTGGAGGAAGAAAGAGGCTCTCCTTACACTGGAGAAACAAGACAGAACCCTGCTATGCCAGAGTGAGAAGATCAGAAATCTGACTGCAGCTAAAGAGCAAAACATGCTAGCCACACTGGTGTAGAAAGAGGAAATGGCATGCTACCAGGAAATAAATTGCAGGGGGGGCTTTTGGGGGGGGGCAATTTACATCCAAATCAAAATAAAATTAGAACTATGAAAATTATTGGTAATATCCTACTTCTTAACCTTCAGTCTGGTCTAGGCTTCTGCCGGTAGGCTACCTTGAACATACCTTACCAATGTGTTGATTTTTATTTGTAAGAAAGTAAATGTTAATCCTTGGAATTGTCAGCTTTAAGTTTATGAAATTATTTACCATGCTCTCCATACAATTTACAGTAATTCCAGTACTAGTCAAAAAACAGCTAATAAGCTACATCTCATAAAATATGTTTTTTAAGTTTTCTGATTTAATCATATTTCTTTGAAAAACTGATCATTTGTATAGCTCAAAAGTGAAAAATAAGGGAGTATACAGTGAAAATGAAGTCTCCCTCCTGTCCTGTGCTCCTAAATCAACCAGTTTTACGGCTGCATTGTATTTCATTACGTAGCTGTACCAGCCTCACTGTCATATAAATAATCAGTATAATCCAGAGGTCATTTTGCACCTGTGCAAGCATTTTTACAGAATCTCTTCTATGAGTGGGATTGTAGGAACAAAATTACACATACACTTGCAGTTGTCATTTTGATAGATGTCACAAACTTGACCTCCAGAGAGAGCGGATTATACAGCACACAAGAAATATGGATGTCCTTTTCCTCATACTAATTCTGCTTTCAGGTTTTTTGTAATTCCCATGAAAATGTCAATTTTCATGTCTTGTTTTAGGTGACTTTGGTCATACATCAGTTTTTTTTTAAGTAGTCTAATTTATCACTGCTTTTATGACTTCTGAGTTTTGTATCATTCAGTTTATAAATTTTTTCATGCCTTTAAAAAAATGTCTTTAGGGCCTCCCCTGGTGGAGCAGGCGGTTGAGTGCTGCACTGTGAAGCTGTCCGCAGCCTCTGCAGTGCCGGTTCAATTCCGGCCGGCCGGTGAGGGTCCCACATGGCACAGCAGACCTCTCCTGCCGCGCCTGCTACTCCCCTCAGCAATGTATTTCATCATTCTGCCTGTTCTGTTCCCCGTTCTGTCTCTGGTGAATCCTGTCACCCTCCTGTGCATTTGGCCTATATTCGGGTTCTTAGATAGATAGATAGATAGATAGATAGATAGATAGATAGATAAACTTTTTTTTTTTTTTAAGGTCTTTGAATTTTCAAATAAAAATCTGAAATACTCCTCAGGAAGCATTTTACATCCTCTACCTGCAAAATAATGAAACTTTGTTTTCTCCTTTAGTTTGTCACCAACCCTCCCCCCACCCCCACCATTCAAATTATCCCCATCTTTGGGGATAATTACCATTACCTTCTTACTGCTGATCTGCAAAAAACCTAAGCACCCTGTCTTTGGGGCAGGATGGGCCTCTTACTTCCCTGTCTTGGAGGAAATCTGGGCTCAAAAGTTGGTCTTTTATTGTTCTGGTCTTCCAATTCACTTTCTATCATAAGCAAAGATAGCATTTCCTGTACTCAAGTTACACTATCAATATATTTTTCTAGTTCATTGTAGATGTAAACTATTAGCATTCTTAATAACAACTTTTCATGTTTCATAATAGCATAAATTCTACTCATTGTAAATAATTTCTAGATGGCTTTCAAACCACGTTCTTATGACCCTTCTTATACCTCATCCAGTCTCTTCACTTGAAGTGTTTTCCTTGGAGTTTTTCTTTTAGGGACCACTCCCATCCTCCATCAGTCTACTCAAATAATGTAACCCTCAGGTTAGAGTAAACCTAGCACTAAACGTGTCTTCATGATTGGTCCTAGGATTCAGCAGTGAGAGCGCAACCACTTTATAAATTCTACAGCATGTTGGAAAGGGAAACAGGATCTTCATTTGTGGTTAAGATCCAAAAGTTCAGTAGTAGATTGAGTAAGGTTGTATTGAATATGTGATTTGCAGTATAGGGCCATATGCAATATGACACTCTTTAAAAGCTAGGCACAAAGTAACTTAGATGCCAAACAATATGCATTGGAATGATGCCAAGTGTTTTTATAAAAAAGACTCATCTTTGTTTCAACAACTATCTCATGACCACCCATGATATATACTGATGGTCAGTCACCCAGTGCTCTTAGAATAATTAGAGAAGGGTGCCTAAAGCAGTCCAGAGGGAGACGAATCCTCATAGAGGATGAGGCAACTTAAGTAAAATCTGAAGGACTAGTAGGAGCTAAGCAAGCAGAACTAGGAGGAAAGAGGCAGGGCACGGGAGCTCAGATAGGAGTTTAATATGGTGGGCGCAGACTGCAAAGTTTAGCAAGTGAGGAGGGGGGAAAGGAGACTGATTAAGAGATAAGTTAGAGAAAGGTGATTAGGTAAAGAAGGGCTTTGTGTGTTGTACTGATGCAAATAAGTCATCATCTGATCTGTGCTTTATTTAAAAAGCATCTGGCCAAAGTGAATATGGAGAATGGATTGAAGTGAGGCAAAACGGGAGGCATGGAGACCTGTAGGGCATGGCTGTTGCAGTTATGCATGTTAGAAATGATATGTATAGTTTTGCACATTATGAATTGGATGCCAAAAAAGGGGAAAGATTAAGAAAAAGACCTGCTTAAATTGTCATGTATATCTCCAATCACACCTCGCTGTCTTTATTTTGAAGAACAAAGAGTAGCATGCTATATCATGAGAACAAATTTATTCAGGCACAAGCATCATGTTAAGATCTTTGAAAAGTATAACCCTAGAGCTGTATGCCTTAATTGTATAATTGACATTATAAGTTACAGTTGAAAATCTCTGTTCTTGCAGTTGATACTGGTAATGGGTAACTATTCCCCAAAAGTTGATTAAAGTAAAAAAATTAGGAATAGTTATGCACATATATCTTAGATACTTAGTTTTTTAAATTAAATATACTTAGAATTTGGGGCTAAAAACTTTTGAGAATGAATCTGCCCATCACAGTAGACCTTCTTGAATAATGGCACATCCAGTACCTATATTCCATTTAGTGTTCTGTGTTTCTTTTGAATGTAGCAAGAACTTTAATGAATGCAAAATCATTGTTAATGTTTTTACCCCAGACTTTTATACTTGTCTCGCCCCTATTTATTTGTTGTCATCAAAGGAAAGAAAAATACTAAGTTAAAGTGATAGGACAAGTAGAAGTCAGTTAAATTTTGTGGTAGTCATACAAAATTTGAGGTTCTTAGGTTAACAAAAAGAGCATAGATTTTGAAGTCAAACTAGGTTTAACTCTGATGCTGCCACTTACTAGCTCTGTGAACCTGGACAGATTGTACAGTTTCCTTAGCAAATGAAAGGAGTGTTAATAGGGTTATTGTGCAGATTAAATGAGACAATAGATATTAAATGTCTCACAAAATATTAATAGTTTTTCTTTGCCACCACCACTCTGCAAGGTAGTAAATGCCGGTGTTCTGAAAGACACACCCATTGATGGCAGAGCTCACCTGCTTTGAGTACTTCATGCATCATTTGCAATGACTAATAACAAATGGAAGGAAATGACAAGCCTGACTTCTGAGTTGAGGCCTCTCAGTAGAGGCACCACCTCTTCCCAAATGAGAGACCACCAGACGAGGATTTAGGAGCATTCAGGAAAGCTATCAATGTCTAGTGATTTGTTTTAGAATTAAAAACAAGCAAACAAAAAAATACTCATAAGCAGACATTTAGTGTGATTGGAATGCTGAGATTTGTCTTTATATTGTTGATGCTGGTTCTTATGGAATATTTTCTTTCTAACAGGTTGTAAAATTAAAGCACTGAGAGCCAAGACAAACACATACATCAAGACACCTGTTCGCGGTGAAGAGCCCATTTTTGTTGTCACAGGACGAAAAGAAGATGTTGCCATGGCCAAAAGAGAAATCCTGTCAGCTGCAGAGCACTTCTCCATGATTCGTGCATCTCGAAACAAAAATGGCCCTGCCCTTGGAGGGTTGTCATGCAGTCCTAATCTGCCTGGTCAAACCACCGTTCAAGTTAGGGTCCCCTATCGTGTGGTAGGATTAGTAGTTGGACCCAAAGGAGCAACTATTAAAAGAATTCAGCAGCAGACCCACACATACATAGTAACTCCAAGCAGAGATAAAGAGCCTGTCTTTGAAGTGACAGGGATGCCCGAAAATGTTGACAGAGCAAGAGAAGAAATAGAAATGCATATTGCCATGCGTACGGGAAACTATATTGAGCTCAACGAAGAGAATGATTTCCATTACAACGGTACTGATGTAAGCTTTGAAGGTGGCACCCTTGGCTCTGCATGGCTCTCCTCCAATCCAGTTCCTCCTAGCCGCGCAAGAATGATATCTAATTATCGAAATGATAGTTCCAGTTCTCTGGGAAGTGGGTCTACAGATTCCTACTTTGGAAGCAACAGGCTGGCTGACTTTAGTCCAACAAGCCCATTTAGCACAGGAAACTTTTGGTTTGGAGACACACTACCATCTGTAGGCTCAGAAGATCTTGCAGTTGATTCTCCTGCCTTTGACTCTCTACCAACATCCGCTCAAACGATCTGGACTCCGTTTGAACCAGTTAACCCACTCTCTGGCTTTGGGAGTGATCCTTCTGGTAACATGAAAACTCAGCGTAGAGGAAGTCAGCCATCTACTCCTCGTCTGTCTCCTACATTTCCTGAGAGCATTGACCACCCACTTGCTCGGAGGGTTAGGAGCGACCCACCTAGTACAGGCAACCACGTTGGCCTTCCAGTATACATCCCTGCTTTTTCTAATGGTACCAATAGTTACTCCTCTTCCAATGGTGGTTCCACCTCTAGCTCACCTCCAGAATCAAGACGAAAGCACGACTGTGTGATTTGCTTTGAGAATGAAGTTATTGCTGCCCTAGTTCCATGTGGCCACAACCTCTTCTGCATGGAATGTGCCAACAAGATCTGTGAAAAGAGAACGCCATCATGTCCAGTTTGCCAGACAGCTGTTACTCAGGCAATCCAAATTCACTCTTAACTATATATATATACATAAATACTATATCTATATGGACTCGTAAAGGCATGGGTATAATGGTACCCCCAGTAAACTTCCTAATGAATTCTTATGACTGTTATCAGGCTTTATTGGGATTAGGCTAAAGTTGTTAGTAAACTTATAAAAGGCTGCTATGGTAACACTAAACCTAAGTGGTCTCTTGTCTATTAGTTGGTTTGAATGATTAATATTATCCTGTAGACCCAGAGACATAGCTTGTGAGAGAATTGTTAGAGCTGACATTCAACTCGGCTGAGTGAAGATAATCATAGCGCACGTGAGCCTATGCCTATGAGAAAGTGTTTATGTCTAAGATTTTAAAAACAGTGGGTCCCTAAGCCTAACCCCATTAAGAGTTTATGGAGGGTACGTGGCATTACAGATGATTCAGACACTTCCAGTGCTGCCTTCTTTACACTGCCAGTTTTGACAAAACAGGTTTGTTTTTTATTTTACAACAACTTATGCCTAATTCTGCAGGATTGCAAGTTAACTTTTTAATGCATTGTGATTACTTATTGGTAATAGTAGGGCCATGGCAGTTTACTTGATCACTGGTTACAATTTGGGGCAGAAACTGCTACATTGACCTTCATCTCGCCCAGAGTGCTCAGCTTGTGTGGTCAGTGGGTCAGGAATGCAATTGTGTCCACTGTGGATTCCTACCCATTGAGTCCCTCCATGAATGTGGAAATGGCCACCTGGGTTTTTTCCATTTCAGGACGGGCTTTGGGGTGCACCTATATTGGCTAATAATTAAGGATGCGAACATTCCATTCATTAGTCTGATCAAGTTACTGATTAATTTCTAGACTATAGATCAAAATGTGAAACATTTTATGTTCAATCCATATTTGTCTTGCACATTATAAATATATTTTTATTTTTAGTAATTTTGGGGTGGGGGGAGGGAGAGAGAGGGTAATAATGCCCTTAGCATCATTCATAAAAGCAGCTGTGACAACCTCCAATCAGTTTACTTCATTTCAAAACTATTTCCAATCACAGGAAAGATTTCTTTAAAATACACTTTTACATTTCACCTGTGGATGTCTAATTTCATCCTCAGTATGTTCCCAAATTTATGCTGGTATTGAAAGGACAAAACATTATACTTGTGGGTTTTTCTACTAATTATTTTTGAAACGTTATTTTCCCAACACAAAAGAGCTTTTTTTCTCAGTATAACAAAAGTTGAAATCCTATGTGTATTGAATAGTAAATAGACAAATTTTATTTTTATTTCCACTTGAAGAGTTACATTTCGTATAAAAGTTTACAAATAACGGTTTTTATTTTGATTTTTCAGTATAAAAAATTTGCCTTGATGGCATATTATGATGTAATGCTAATTGCTTGTAGGATAGTTTAAATGTCAGTATTGAAACCTAATCTTTAGCTGCCGTCTTGTAGATACGAACGAATGTTCACCAAGCATGTATTTTGTATTTTGTTGCATTGTACACTGCAACTAATAAGCCAAGGAATCGACATATATTAGGTGCGTGTACTGTTTCTTACAACCACCAACTAAGAATGATAAATTATCAATATAGTTTAGTATTTGCTAATTTTACTACACTCTTTTGTTATGTATATGTAGGGAAGTCATAGGGATTATAAATTCAATTTGAGTAAAGTTTAAAACCATATATTTTATGATAAAGGGCCTTTAACTTAAGATGGCCAAAGCACTGATATTATATATTTGCTGTAAAGAGAATTATAAGAGTTTTATTTTTCTGATATTAAAAGTTACTTAATAAAGACTTGTTTCCATTAACTTGAATGTATTCTCCTTGATGTTTTCCATAGAATCATTCGTTTTGACTGGAAAGATAGCTGCCTGTGTTCTCTTGCAGTGGCCGTGCGCTCGCGCGCGTGCGTGTGCGTGTGTGTGTGTTTAATATTGATTGTCCCTTACACTTCTATGTGAGTTTAGCTTTTTCTTTTGAGTATAACATTATAGTAAAATTAAATATTTAGCTAGTTTCAGATTTAGTTGTATGTATTGCTGAGCACATTAACCTAATTGTTTAAAAAGAAAATTTTTATACATTAGCATTAACTAAAATCTTGAATCCAACTTAGTGGTTACTCAGTTTGTGTCCTTAGTTAATGGATTTCTGTCTATGTCACCAAATCTATGAAACTTACTTGCCCCCTCTAAAGGGACAGGTTTTTAACTTTCAGTTGGTAAGTACCTTCTGAAAATTTTTGTAGTTAATTAAAATATTACTCCATTAATGAAATTGATTTGATGCTGGGTAAATTGTTACCATTTGTTAAAAAGCAGAACAAAGAGTTTCTAAGATTGTTTTTACAAAATCAAAATGTTAATCATTCTTAGTATTTATAGATGTTACTAAGTCATAGCAAGTCTCTTCATTGTAGATTTTGGACAAAATCCTAGGATTTGCTAGAAGGCCAGAATATGTAGATTTAATGATGAACAAGGTCACTATCCTAGAGCTATTTTGCCAAAATTATATTGCTAGTTTTAGGATTGTCTTCATTTTTGTGTGTGTGACAGTTTTTATTCGATTTCGGCGTAGGCTGAAGGGCCTGTGACTATTAATTTCTCAACTTTTACCTAATATAAGGTCAAGATCTTTCAGAGGACCTTGAAAATAATCTACTTTGTATGCTTTCCTTGCCAGAGTAAGCCAAAACTGTCTGAAACAAATGTTATCCAAGTTGTACTTCTGGGTCTACCTTTCCTTGCACCCCTGTGTTAATTTTCTTATTTATAGAACTGTCGGATAGAGAGGTTCAGGAACCCAACCATGTGGACCAGTGTTAACAAGAATCACCACTCCACGTTGGATAATCTGCAATGTGAATCAAGAATTAGGCAAACCTTTTGAGGAGGGCTTAGCATTTTTCCTTCTCATAATCCTGCAAGGGATATGGTAAATGGAAGCCATTGGTTTGACTAGCTGCTTCATTGTGATGATAGTACTTCTTTCTAGATAGGTTTCATCCAGAAAATTCCCTTGCTAAGTAGTTTTTGGTAGTGAAAAGGCTGTTATCATTAGGTTTAGAAAATAGGTAATAGGCATGTTAGTACACATTAAATTGTTCCTATCAGTGGATCTGTTAGCATGAAAACTGACGCTGGTTCTCAGTGTACTATCTATCCCTCTTTCCCATATATTTCTACTTTCCTCATTTCAAAAATTTTCATAATTGGTGGGAGTAAGCGATGTTATATTGTGAACATCTTTTCCATGTCAGTTACTTCCACAACAGAATTTAGTCATTTCTGTCTTACGGCTATCCCATGATGTCACCATTTCCCGTTAGTCCTTGTTAACTGTGCGTGGGGGAGGGCATTGAGAAACCTCGTAAAAGTGATCCTATTTAATAAAGGTTAAGAATAATAGGTGGTTCTTTTTAAATTACCTTTCTACATAGGTGTATCAGAGTATTCCAGTTATGTATCTTCAGGTGACCACTTAAAATAATCAAAAATTGTGAAAGATTCTATTTTCCTAGCTACCGTGTGGGCTTTTCCACCTCTCCACACCAGTGTTTATCTGCTTTTACATTTTAACGATAGCATTTGTACACCGGTGCAAGAGAACTTGTGTAGGAAGAATAAATGGTTAGGTATTTTAAATAGTAAAGTTCACGGATCAGAAGTGTGGATTGGAATGCAAGCAAGGAAAACGGCTGAAGAGAAACTGCACCTTGAGTACCCTCGGGGTGCTTCTTAGAGGTTTTAGAAGATGGAGCTGTTTATGAGGATGCCTAAATGAGTTCCTGCTGCCTTAGGGTTTAAAATTATTAATCTTAAATCTTGTGCATAAATACCTCTTAATAGGAAGATCTTAAGGAGCTATATGATACTCAGCTCAAAACAAAAAAAAAAAACAAAAGAACTGACTTAGTAACAAGTTAGTTTAAGAGGAAGTAGTGAGAGCCAAGATTATAGTACTTTGCTCAAAGCCTACCAGCAGCATTTCAGTGTTTACCCAGAGCCTCTAGCAGTGCTATGCATAATTTACTGTATATATTAATATTAACAGCAAGATGTGAAAGTCAATCTCAGCACCTTACAAGCTGTGCAAAACCTCAAATTATTGGAGATGACCTATCCCCCAGACATAGAATATGGTTCTGTTAAATTAGAATGTTCTTGGACAGGTCAACAGTAGTTAGGCTCTATTCAAATTGAAAATTTAAGGGTTTCTTTTTCAATGTGATACTGTAACTATTAGAATAGTTAAAAATGGAAAATAGGGGGCCTCCCCTGGGGCGCAGCGGTTGAGTGATGGGCTGCAAGGCTGTCCACAGCCTCTGCAGCGCCGGTTCGTTCCCCGGCGAGGGTCCCACAAAAAAAAAAGAAAGAAAATAGGACCTCCCTGGTGGCACAAGGGATTAAATCTCAGCACTATTAAGCTATCCACAGCCACTGTGGCATGAGTTCGATGCCTGGCCAGGGAGCTCACGCACATGGTGCAGCAGACCTCTCCTGCCTTGCCTGCTGCTCCCCTCAGCAGTGTATTTCAGTACATCTGCCTGTTCTGCTCCCCACTCTGTCTCTGGTGAATCCTCTCATCCTCCACCCTCTAGTCTACACCCCAGTTTTTGTATGCATAAATAAATAACTGGAAAAATAAACTGGAAAATAAGTCATATTTTTCTACTTTAAAGCACCAAGGTTCATACCTATTCCATGACATTTTCCAAAATGAAAAGCAAACACAGTGGCACTTTTTTTTTTTTTTTTAAGATTTATTTATTTATTTATGCAAGCACTGGGTACAGTCAGAAGGGTGGGGGTGGTGAGAGAATTCACCAGAGTCAGGGCGGAGAGCAGAGCAGAAAGACTGACGAAGTACACTGCTGAGGGGAGCAGCGGGCAGCAGGAGAGGTCTGCGCGCCATGTGGGACCCACGCTGGCAGCCAGGGATCGAACTGCAACCCAGCGCTCAACCTCTGCGCCACCAGGGAGGCACCACAGTGACACTTTTGACTTGATCCATTCATGTAATTTTAGGGGAACTACCAAGGCATTCTAACAAGAGACATGAATGGTGTAGTGGTTTCAAGTCTACTTTACTCATAGATGGAAAGTGCTGAAGTATGGAAAAGAGGCCATTGTACTTTAAAGGTAAATCTAGAGTTGGATAACGAAAATTCGAAGGATTGAGAGTAGTCTTTGAGGTTTTTAGGTGAGGACAATATGATTATGTAGAGTTTAAAAAATGCCATGCCTTATTAAATTTTTACTGAGCATTAAGAAATTATTACTTAGTAAAGTAAAACTTTCTCTTTTTAAAAAGTTATTTATGCATACAAGAACTGGGGTATAGGCCAGAGGTGGTGGGGAAGTGAGAGGATTCACCAGAGACAACAGGGAGCAGAACAGGCAGATCTACCGAAACTGCTGAGAGGAGCAGTGGGCGAGACAGGAGAGGTCTGCTGTGCCTTTTGAGTACCTCCCTGGCTGGGGATTGAACTTGTGCTGCAGTGGCTGTAGATAGCTTCATAGTGCTGCAACTTAACCCTTTGCGCCACCAGGGAGGCCCCTAAAAAATTTTCTGATAGTAAGACCATTTAAAACCACAGGGGAAGAATGGAGAAATGTACTAGTTCATCCCTTCCACAGGAGTGGAGTCTACACGTGACTTAAATACTTTTCATAAATATGTGTGGAAATAATTGTGTGGGTCTCTGAAAACGACTTTTAAGAAAGCAACTCTCTTAAACCCGTCTGCGACCTCAGTTCAGGACTTTAAATCTGGCTATTAGCAAAAACCAAGAATGGACTATAAAATGGGCTCTTGGTTGTGTGATTAGATTAAATCACAACTTTTCCAATTCTGTACATTACTAAATACGTACTTCTTGGGCACATTAAGTCACCCAAAGGCGAGAGGATGTTTATTTTTAATTCGCGAAGCTCCAGTCATCTCGAGGCCAGGCTTCATAGGTTTGCCTTTCCATTACATGGTTGAAGGTTCCCAGCTCTTAATCTGAGAGCCACCCTCTCGCATGAAGTTGAGAAGGCAAACTCCAAAAATGTCTCCTCTTCCCGTCCAGTTTCCAGTGTCTTGATGCACATGGAAACCAATGAGGTCATATCCTCACGCCGAGAGGCGCGGGGCGAGGACTCTGGAGACCCGTCATGTTTTGTTCTGCCTTCCAAGCAAGTGAATCCTAATGCTTTTTCAAAAAAGAACATTTTTTTTTTTTTTTTCCTTTATAGAGGCATGTCTTATCCACTTATTTGTCTGTTCGTTTGTTTCATCTATACATGCACTGGGCACAGTCAGAAGCGCGGGAGGGTGAGAGAATTCACCAGAGCCAGAGCAGGGAGCAGAGCAGGCAGAAGGACCGAAGTACACTGCTGAGGGGAGCAGCGGGCGGCAGGAGAGGTCTGCACACCATGTGGGATCCTCCTCCGGTGGCCGGGGAGCAGCCGGGAATCGAACCGGCGCCGCAGAGGCCGCGGGCAGCTTCGCAACCCAGCGCTCAACCGCTGCGCCACCGGGGAGGCCCACAAAAAAGAACATTTTCATGTGAAAGATGATACTTGTGGTCAAGGGTGTGGGCCTACCTCTGTGACTGACTTCACTAGCCGACAACTCTTTCTTGCTGTTCTGTTTCATTTCCTCAGCCTTTTCAGTAGCCTCCCTTCAGCTCTTCCCCCAGTGGGAATAGCATCCTCCTTTTCTCCTGCCCCCACCACCGTCGGACACCTTTAGTTAAACTCTTCTGGGTAAAAGAGGGGCTCCATTGGGCTCAAAGTCTGTCTCTGAGACCTTCAGTTCAAGCAGAGCACTGAAGGGAATTGAGTTTGCCACCAGCAAGAGTAGTACATCTGATTTTTCAGTCATTTCCCTTGCTTTCCCGGTCATTTAGTCTAGGAAATGGCTCCTAGATGAGTCCTACCAAGCTTATTCTCCTGCTTTGCACTTTTTTTTTTTAATTGAAGCAACATTGCATTATAACAAGTGTCACAGGTGCACCACTGAAAACGTGGATACTGCATTAAGTTCACTAAAAGTCCAGTTCCAGCCTTCATACCATTATCAAGATCCCTTAATTTGGGGCTTCAAAAGAGTATAACCATATTTTGTAGATTGTGTACTTTGAGTCTTACTTCCCTTATCTATAAAATGGAAATAATCCCCACTGTGGGCTATATGAAACTCCAGAAAGAAAATAAAACCTGGGCCTCCCTGGTGGCACAAGGGGTTAAATTGCAACACAATGAAGCTTCTGCAGCCACTGCAGCACCAGTTCAATCCTGGCCAGGGAGCTACCCACATGGCACAGCAGACCTCTCCTGTCTCGCCCACTGCTCCCTTCAGCAACGTATTTTATTAGATCCGCCTGTTCTGCTCCCCACTCTGTCTCTGGTGAATCCTCTTACCCCACCTCACACCTCTGGTC
The DNA here is from genome assembly GCF_014898055.3 of Talpa occidentalis. NCBI lineage: Eukaryota > Metazoa > Chordata > Mammalia > Eulipotyphla > Talpidae > Talpa > Talpa occidentalis. The sequence goes on from NW_023601322.1 coordinate 17,263,131, forward strand.
TGTACCCCAGTTCTTGTATGCAAAAAAAAAAAAACCAAATCTTTAAAAAAAAAAAAAAAGAAAGAAAAACCTAAATATGAGATCCTGTGAAATAATTTGCTTTCCTGAGTAGTTATACCTCGTGTTCCGGTTCTCTTTAAAACCTAGCATAACCCTGAAAAAACTTTTGAAGTAGAGCAGTGTAAAATAAAAGTAAAAAGCCTTTGAGTTTTAGAACACTCACTACTTTTAGCCGGGTGACCCAGTTAGTACAAAGTGAGCTCAGGTGCATAATCTTATCTTTACCACAGCCCCAGGAGTGTAGGGACTGTCACCTCCAGGTTGCAGAGAAAGAAACAGAGGCATCTTAGTTTAAATAACGGGCTTAAGGTAAAAAGAAATCTAAACATGTTTTCAGAAAGATTTCATAGAAAATGTATCACTACATTTGGGATATGAGCGTACAATTGGGATATGAGCTTTCTTCATTTACTGGGTTGTTGGCAAAGTCATGATGCATTTTTTCTTCGAAAATCATAGGAAAAAAATGCATCATGACTTTACCAACAACCCCAAAACTTGGTTCTCTAATTCCTAGGCTTGCCAATCAAAAGATTTCTGTAGCGCTTCTTAATAGGGTTCATTTTATCATGCCCATGATGGTTTTGGACCAGATTAAGGTACCAATTCATGTTTCAGAATTGATTTGTGGGCTCATTAGTCACTGAAGAGCTCTGCCAGCCAAATGAATGGTCAAAATTGGCCAAAATTTGTCAAATCAGGATATTTACTTCGTTTTTTTAAATTTCATGTTTGAGACCATCCAATGAGCTGATAGTGGCCCATCTTCCATTCTCATTAAGATGCCACGGTGAGCATTCCTATGCCTCCGACCCCTTTACAAAGCTCTCCTGCACTTGCTAGTGCTCTGGAGATGGCTGCCACCCCTGGGCTGACTTTACAGCTGACCAGATGCTCCCTTTGCTGTACTTGTCACCCAGGACAGATGTTCCAAAGCCTGACCCTTCCATCAACTTGCCTCAGGATCTATTTGGTGAAAGATACTATGTTGTACAGTTGTCTAAAAATCCCTATTCTGAATGCTTTTTTTTTTTTTTTTTCTACAAGCACTGGGTACAGTCAGAAGCGCGGGAGGGTGGGAGCAGCGGGCGGCAGGAGAGGTCTGCGCACCATGTGGGACCCTCCTCCTGTGGCCGGGGAGCAGCCGGGGATCGAACCGGCACTGCAGAGACTGCGGGCAGTTTCGCAACCCAGCGCTCAACCGCTGCGCCACCAGGGAGGCCCCATTCTGAATGCTTTTATTTGAGAATGCAGGACTTGCACTTTTCTGGGAAGTCTCATTTTTCTGTCGTTTTCCCTTTTGTCCCTGGTTCTTGGAGAAACCAGGGGTCTTAAAAAGCCTCGCCTCTCCGCCTCGGGAGGCCTACTTCTCCGGGGCCCTGAGACATCCTTGCTTTGTTTACTCCCCATTATCCAAGAATGGAAAAAGGCACTCAAGTGTCAGTCTTGGTCATCCTTGAGAGCAGAACGCACTGTCTTCCAGCACACCGAGGCAGCCAGGGCCTTCAGCGCTAACCCCATGGACTTCCTTGTCCTCTAGGGCTTGATATTAACACTGGTTGATCCAACAAAGCTCCCGGTGTATCTGTCATTGTCTCTCAGATCTCTGAAGAACATTAGCTCACGTACGAAGAGACTGGAAACCAACGCTGGGAGTACCCACCAGCATTTCCGTCTCCCACCCTGAGTGTCCACAGCAGACGTTTCCACGCTGCCTGGTTCTATGTGAACATTAGAGTCACCCGGGAGCATTTTTATTTATTTATTTTAAAGATTTATTTATTTATTTAAGCATTGGGGTACAGGCCGGAGGCGCGGGAGGGTGAGAGGATTCACCAGAGCCAGAGCAGGGAACAGAACAGGCAGAAGGACCGAAATACACTGCTGAGGGGAGCAGCGGGCGTGACAGGAAAGGTCTGCTCGCCATGTGGGAATCTCCCTGGCCGGCCAGGAATCAAACCCGTGTTGCAGAGGCTGCGGACAGCTTCACAGCGCGGCGCTCAACCCGCTGTGCCACTGGGGAGGCCCCACCTGGGAGCATTTTTAGATACACTGAGGCTGGTCCTCAGCCTCGAGATCCTGACTCAGTGGGTGGGTGGGGGAGACCGTGTGGTGGCGAGATGGGTGCTTGCCACCGCCCAAGCGAGCCTTGCGCACTCCTGCATTAAGCTGTGAGCCCAGCATTTCTTGAAAGCCTTGAGCTTAATTCTGATCAATAAACAATTTGCATTTTCAGAACATCCGTATTTAATATTAAAATATCTTTAACTCCTCATACACGCTTCCAGTAGTTAAATCAAGGTGCATGGAGAATGTTCCCACACAGCACATTCCTCAGGTGTTCGTCTCTCTGAGGCAGGTGAGGCCTACTTTTTAGAACATTCATTCTCACAGTCTAGAAACTGTTTTGAGAGGAAGTTTTCCAATTTCCAAACAGTGGACAATTTTCCTTGGGCTTCTGAGACCTCCTCTCTCACTGGAACTGAATGGCCAGATTCTCGGAGGGGGGCTTCATAGGCTACGTAGTGCAGTGGCTTCTAAACTAAGAGGGGGACAAACAACTCTGCTTGAGCAGCCTATTTTGACCAGAAAAGGCGGAGAGAGCTGACAGTACAGTAGGGAATATGAGGCCCATGCCAGGACGGAATCCCTTCCTCTGAGTCCTGAAACTTGGGGGCTTTACTTTTTATGTCTTCATTCTAGAACCAGTTCCAATAGGTGATTTTAGTCTTCTGACAATTCCACAAACATGGGAGTTACGCTGTTTTATAGGTGAGAGGCAAATGAGGCTGAGTGTTATGGCCAGATCTGGGAACCAGGATGCTCTGAGGCCAGAACAGGGGTAGGGGAAGCAGCCCACGCTGCCCCTTGGTTGGAACAACCTCCCCTTAAAAGGTGGAATCCACCTTTTAACTCAAAAGCTTTTCAGCGTTTAATGTGATCTGAATTCACAGCTGCTGTCAAGTGAAGTAAGCTCCCCTCTGTGTGAAATACTTCATTCATAAAAAATACCTGTCTAGGGCCTCCCTGGTGGTGCAAGGGGTCAAGACGCAACCTATGAAGCTGTCTGCAGCCTCTGCAGCATGAGTTCAATCCCCGGCCAGGGAGATACCCACATGGTGCAGCAGACCTCTCCTGACTCGCCCCCTGCTCCCCTCAGCAGTGTATTTCAGTCCGTCTGCCTGTTCTGTTCCCCACTCTGTCTCTGGTGAATCCTCTCACCCTCCGCACCTCTGGCCTGTACCCCAGCTCTTGTATGCATAAATAAATAAATCCTGTAAAAAAAAAAAAAATCTGTCTACTGTGTAGTGTTCCCAGGAATCACTCTCTCCTGGACATCATGTGTCTGTTATTTGACATTACTGAGCACCTGACCTGCAGGCACAGTTTGGGTGGTTACACAGGCAAGGTCAGCCTGGCCCCCTTAGCAGATACAAAGCAGCATAGGACTTTTAGGGTGCATGATCCCACACAGGTGCCTTCCCTCTCGCCAGCTCCACCAGACACCCTGTACTGTGACAGCCTCGAGGCCTTACAAGGGATGTGGGGCTGAAGAGGAGGACCCGCATTCCCCCTCGATGCTCCAGTGGGCATGAGGAGTGGCACTCAGAGTTGGGAGCAGGCTGGCAGTGGGCGGAGACCTTGGCTTCCAAAATGAACCCAGGCCCTGGGCTGGCTGCTTGGCGGTGTCAGCCTGAGGGCATCCCGCCCAGCCAGCCAAGTCCTGCATGAGTTGAGTTGGGTCTGTTTCCTATTTCAGAAAAGAGGAAGAGTCTAGGAGTGGGAAACATATTTTTCCAGGGATTGATGAGGCACAGAAATAAGAAAAGTGGCCTTCAGTCCAGCAGTCCAGGTATCTGACAGAAGGGCTCAGTAAAGAGAGCAGCTTGGCTTGATGAAGTTTCTGGGACAAGGTGGTGGCCGATCCAGCCTGCAACCCATTCTGCCAGGGCTAATTGGACCTGGCTAGACAGAGGGATGGAACTCTGTTTGGCAACTGCAACCTCTGGGCCAAGATCAATCCTCAGGAAGCGCTTCCACCCCCTCCTGTCCCCTCATCCCTTTCCAGACCCAGCCTTGCTGCCCAGCCACCTTCCTCTACTGTTCCCTCCCACTGACACTTGTCAGCAGAGCCCAGCATTCTGCCTGGGCAAACAGACACTTAAGAAAGGACTCTGTCCTCGGGTGGCTAGGTCTCCCCTCCTACTCAGATCTCCCCTGGGGTTTAGGAAACAGGACTTGAGTGCATTCTTCTATTGCTGATTGAATTCCTTCCTCTGGGCAGCTTTGTGTGCCCTTGGCACAGATGAGAAAAAGAGCAGGAAGGGTTTAAAATAGCATAAAACTGGCCAATTTGCACTGCCAACATGGGCCCAGCTGTTATAAACAACAACAAAAATCCAGGTGATGCAATGTGTTGCAACTGTCTCTGGCATGGCCTAGGGTGTGGGTTTGCATTTTTCAGAGCACACATGTGCAATTGGTGGGGCGGGGAGTAAACACACAAGGGCCAATTCTGTTGCTTGCTCTAGGTCCATTGCACTTCAGACTGCAGTGTGCTTTGGTGTCCAGAAAAGATGTGGTTGTCACCCATTCCTGGCCCCAGGCCTCCTCTGGTGACTTGTGAACATTGGGTGCTCTTGATATCAACAATTTCTAGGAAGTGGAAACAGATTGCCATAAAAGGAAGCCACTTCCTGGAGTTGTTCTTAAATGGCCATCAGAGGTCAGAGTCTCCTGATAGCAAGTAAATACTTTAATACATCACTCGTGGACAATCCCTCCCAAGACTTTTGCTAGGCCAGTGTCCTGAATACAGAACATTTATTTACAAGGGACATTTTAAATCACTTTTTTGATGAGTATGTCTGTTAGAACAGTGAGTTTCCTGGGATGTGGGTGCTGGGCCTAACTCAGGAACTCAGATCCGGGCCTCAGCAAAATGACATACAGGTTGGTCAAGACTTGGGAATGACTAAAATGTCAATTGCACAAAGGTCCAGGCCTATACTCGTCTTGTTGTCAAAGCAAGGATCTTGATTTGGGATAAGAATAGGGTCACCGCACCTATAGATGCTCTGTTTCCCTTGCCTTGAAAGGAAGAAATGTGCATTTCTTTTCAGGATGCTGTAGAACTGGCCAGTCTTTGCACTGGGGTGACACTTGTGGGCTCAAAGCTTTTCACAGCTATTTTTTTTTTAAGATTTATTTATGCATACAACAGCTGGGGTATAGGCCAGAGGTACAGAGAGTTGAGAGGATTCACCAGAGACAAAGTGGGAGCAGAACTGGCAGACTGACTGAAATACACTGCTGAGGGGAGCAGCGGGCGAGACAAGAGGTCTGCTGCGCCATGTGGGTAGCTCCCTGGCCGTAGATCGAACTTGTGCTGCAGTGGTTGCTGATAGCTTCATAGTGCTGAGACTTAACCCCCTGTGCCACCAGGGAGGCCCCTTCACACCAGTTTTCTTATTTGAGGTCCAGGGAGTAGATCTTGGTTGGATGAGAAAAGCACCAGGACATGAAAAGCCTTTTTTGCTCAAAATCACGTAATTGTTAGTAGTTGAAGCTGAAATTAGAAATTTGTCTATTTTACATCCTGCAGGCCCTTTGTTACCTAGCTCTAATTTGCTCACACCCTCCCGGGAAAGGTCAGCCAGAGACAGCCCACCTGTCATAAATGGATGTCTAAACTCCACCATTTGAGCTTCGGAATCTCTTCGAAGGCCGGAGCGTGAAAGTGCAAATACTCCTGGAGGGAACGTATCTCTTGAGCCAGGGGTTTGCATGCTCTTCCTGCAAAGGGCCAGATAACACACACCTCAGGTCTGCTGGCCATTCGCCTCTGTCACAACTCCTCAGCTCTCCACATTGTGGCACGAAAGCAGCCGGAGACGCCACCACAAATAAACCAATCATGGACACTGATTTTGAATTTCGTGTGATTTTCCTGTGTCACAACATTCTGTTCTTCTTTTGAGAAGATTTCACATCATTTAAAAGTGCGAGAACCATTCTTGCTCACAGGCCTTACGAAACCAGGCAGAAGACCAGACTCTGCTATCAGTGCTTCTCTGGTGCAGCGCCCCCCATCCTCGTGCAGGGATTGGGGGGAACCAAGCAGGAGACCCCCGAGTGCCCCAGTCAGGGAGGTGGGGGAGGCAGATAGGTCACTGCCATCGGGCCATCTGCTGTCTCATCATTGCTGTCTCCACACCACCCCCATCTTGGGGGGCGGCTACTGCTGGGCCATCTGAGCACCCCCGGCTGGCTCTGGGGCTCCCCCTGGGGCCACTCAGACCTCACAAGAGTCGTTTCTAATGCCAGTGTCCTCTGGCCAGCTGAGGGCGGCCAGCTATTCCCCCTCAGCTCACATCTGCACCAGAATTCAGCGCCTTCTCCCCCACCCCCCACATCCAGCTGTGCCTCCCCATCAAGAAGCTGAGAGATCAGGTTACTCCAGGTTGCTGCTGGGTTTGAGGAGTTTTGTGACGCTTTGCTGCCTTTACAACACAAAAGGTCATTTGAGGAGGGTGCTGCTGTCCGTGGGTGCCTTGAGGTCGCATGGTAGGTATTTGCCCTTGCTGTTAGCTTACCGATGGGGCTCAGATAATGAGGTTCAGTTAGTGGGGTCCTTAGTTGCTGCAGTTTCTACAGAAGTTTCTGCAGTTTCCTGTTCTGCGGCACATGCCCATTCACTAAGGAAAAAGACACGTGCATAGACACAAACAGGCGAAGGCTGCAATTTGAAAGTGCAGGTTTATTAGGAAAGAGCCGGCAGCGTAGACACGGGCGAGCGGTCTCAGAGCAGCATCTGCGTTTGCCAGAGCAAGGGATATCCCTAGAAGGTGGGTTTTTTTTGGTTGCGGGGGGGGGGGGGGCGGTCATTCCTTTGTGGAATCTTCTCACTGCTGTAGTCTGGTCGCGTTCATCTGTAAGAACTGGTGTTTCCTTGTAATGACCGAAGTTCCCCCCTCTCCACCTCTGGTCTGTGCCTGCAGATTTTCCAGAGCCAGCAACTGTTCATCATTTCTACCCGACTCTAGCTTTTGGCCTCGTCCAGCTTCCCTCCGCGATGTTCCGTGGTAAGCTTCCATCACCGCCATTACGTCCTCGTATTGGCTCACGGGGTTCTCCTGAGCGGAAACGGGCTTCGGTGCCCCGGCTGTGCCTGCTGCCTCGGCCTCACCCCGCCCAGCACGGCAGCCTCCAGCGACCCCAGAGTCCCTCTGTATTTGTTCTTATGTATTTATTTCTTTACTGTGTGACTTGCGATCAGCACTCAATATTTATTTGTTGCATGGCTGACTGAGTTAATGTTTGTAACCTTGAGATGCCCCAGGAATAAGATTCTCCAAGGGGTTTGGGGAATCAGGATCAGCACATATTAAGCTGGCAAGGGGGCACTATGGGCACATCACACACATTCACCTCATCCTCCTGACCACCTGCACTCAGCACCTCATCACCCCATTTCACCGAGCAAGGAATGGAGGCTCAGCGGTGACGCAGTTTGGACCCAGGTCTCACGGACCCCACAGCCTGTCTCCACACGGGTCTCACCACCCCTTTATGGACCCTAAGTCATGCAGGTAAAGGAGGCTTCTTAATTAAACACTAACTCAGGCCCCAGGAAAAGGAGTGCTGAGAAAGGAGGGTGTGCAGGGCCCCCACTTCTACGGTGCAGATTAGGTCTACACTGCGGGTGGGCACAGGCTGCTGGGGCTAGACAGGGGCTACACTTGCTATATACTGGGATTCCAGTATTTTCCATTGGCAGCCAACGTAGGCAGGTGCAGAAAACTGTTGTACAGCAGAAGAGCAGCCCTGTGCCCTGTGTGCACATGGACAGGACCAGGCCCAGCTCCTCCACGGCCTGGGGGTGCAAACCCTGCCATTGCAGCCACACCCCTTATTGTTACTGCTTCTGACTCAGGAGAGTCCCCTGTGAAGATGCACATGGTGAAGAAAAGGGTGTAAGTGAGTAGGAGAAACCACAAGGCAGAGGGAGATGGGGTGAGACTGTACTCCCCCGACCTTTGCCACCAAATGTGGGGTGCTGGTTGCTATAGATGCTGATGATAAAAATGGGGCAGAAGAGCAATGTGCCCCCCTCCCATGGCTCACACCTTCCTTCTGGAGTCTCCCCAGGGCTGACCACATCATCCCCTGCACCCCTCTCTAAGCAGCTCCAGCCCCCAGCTCCAGCGGCCTCCCCTAAAGGCCTCCCCTGGAAGGGCAGTTGGCACCTCCTTGCTTATTCGCTCTCCCCTGAGCCCTGCGGACAGGAGCCTTCAACTGCCAAGCCCACCCTTCTAGAAGGCAGCAAAGGAATGAGGATAGGATTGTTTAACAGGGGGGTCCCCAGTGAAAAGGGAGGTTCCAGGTTCCTTGCTCTACCCAAGGGAGGGTGGAGCTGAGCAGGGAGGAGAAGCTGGAGAGGAGACTGGGAAGGAAGGAAGCAGGATGGAGCCAGGAGGGGACCTGGAGGAGGCGCATGGAGCGGAGAGACACGTGAAGAAGCTGCACCTGCTTCTTGGTCCTGGACTGGGTGACACAGATGTGTTGAGAGACCCGTGGGGAGGGGACAATGGCAGCCTTTATCTTGGTTTTGCTCCTTCTCTTCCAGACTTGCCCGGCCCCTTCTGCCCTTCCCTGTGGGTCCCCTCCAGGAGGTGCCTTAGACATGTGGCGAGTCTTCCAGCTTTAGTGGCCCTGCTTTGGGCCAGCCCTGTTAGGCTGGGCATTTGCCCACGGCGGGACGGGACGGGACGGGACACTTCAGGCGCTTGATTTGGAAACTTGATTCTTCCTCTTTCCTGTATTGCACACTAAATGTATTAAAGTCCCTTTCCATTAAAGATCTTCTGCACTAAAGATGTTTTGTCTTATGTGGTGGGTGGCAGAACCTATTTAGAGCGGGCAGGTTTGGGGGTTCTGGGGTGGCCCTCTCCCTGCCCTGCAACGGGATGTTTCTTCCTGTTGCATGTACATCATCTTGTCGAAGTCGGAGGTCAAAAGCTAACGTGTCAGCACAGGGAACCCGATCCTTTCCTGGGACACCCACCCTGGGCATCGGAGTCCTGTGCCCTTGGGGGAGGCCAGTGGGTTGGCCAAAAGCCCCCTCTCATCAGCCCCGGCCCACCCCCACACAGCCCGAGCAGACCTCAGCACGGTGTCTAGTCCTCATTCTCTAAGGTGGCGGCAAGGCCAGGCCTCAAGCTAAGGGGTGCTCCTGGGGTGACTTTCCGGCAGAGGGGCAGGGGTGCTCCTGAGGTGACTTTCTGGCAAGGAGGGGCTCCCTCCCCTTCCAGAGGGAGCCTTCTCGTCCGCAGAGGGGGTGGTGGGGTGGTGCTCCCCTCCTGCTCGCTCTCCCTCCACACGGGCATTTCCACAGATCTGCGGCCCAGATCAGGACAACCAATTCTCATAGCCCGTCCCAGACCGCCTGGATGGAGCCTCTGGGGTGGGCCCCGTGAACCAGGTTTCAACACCCGCCTCCTCCACCCCTAGGCTTGAGAACCTGCCCTAGAGCAGCATCCTTGACCTGGAGAGAAAAAGCCACTCTCGCGTCCACACTAATTCTGACGATTTATTTTGTCAGTTTCTATGTCCTACTATCACCTGATGTATGATGTGAAGCATCCCAAAAAATATTTAAAAGGATGAAATAAATGGATTTAGTATTTTTACTCCAGCACCTTAGACCACTCGGTCAACCACCCGGAATCACTATTTTTAAATGTCCTCGTTAAGGTGACACCACAGACACCGCCAGCAACACAGCGTGGCGGTTGTGATGTGAGTGGCCGTTCATTGTTCACTGAGTCTTCTGGATAATTTCAGTTTCGGCCAACTCTGTCCGATCTGCTTAAAGCCCTGTTGTTTCCTGCTGACACTTGGCTGATAAGAGCTCACCTGAGGGCTGGGAGAAAGGTCAGCTCTGCCCTTTGGGGCTGTTTACCGGGATTTCCACATTACTGTGTTATCTTCAGCCCAAGGTTCCTGTCAACAACTTCTAAAAGCCACTTGTTTTTGTGAGCGCTGGTTTACTTAAAAATGGCTCACAGAGGGCCTCCCTCGTGGAGCAGCGGTTGAGCGCTGGGTTGCGAAGCTGCCTCTGCAGTGCCGGTTCGATCCCCGGCTGCTCCCCGGCCACCGGAGGAGGGTCCCACATGGCGCGCAGACCTCTCCTGCCGCCCGCTGCTCCCCTCAGCAGTGTACTTCGGTCCTTCTGCCTGCTCTGCTCCCCGCTCTGGCTCTGGTGAATTCTCTCACCCTCCCGCGCTTCTGACTGTACCCAGTGCTTGTATAAACAAATAAATAAATAAATAAATCTTTAAAAAAAAAAATGGCTAACTGAATCTCTTAGCTCTCTTCAGGAGGCACCTGTATGTCACAACACCTTGACATACCCCGTCCCTCGCCCAGGCCCCGCCCACAGCACCGCTAGAGTCCATCAGCTTCCACACTGATGTCGCCCGGCTTTCTCTTTCACTTTCCAAGTCAAACATCAGTCTAATTAATGTTAATGGAGTGTGATTATCTTTCCTTCATCACCCACGTTGGGGATCCCCTGCCGCAGACTGAGCACAGCATTCCTCCTCTTTCCCCAGGGCACCTGGAGAAATCCAGGCAAACCAGGAGGCCCTGCCTCCAGCTGTCCAGTCCACCACAGGAGAGCGCCATCGTGGTGGATCCCGGGCCACATGGGCCCCTGCCCTCCATGACCAGATCCCCCTGCTTTTCTGTTACCACCCAAGAGGCTCGCCCACGGGCATGTGGAGTCTCGCTGAGACCAGCTGACAGGACCTGCTGCTGGACAGCACCAGGCAGACCGCACGCCTCGACCTCAGGGCCGTGCACCCGGCTTGGCCACTAGCTGGGCCCGGGGCTTGGGGGCCCAGCTTTCCTAAAGGCAGCCCCCCTCCCCCCACCCGCCAGTGCAGGCATTGAAAAGCAGGGGCAATATGAGGGAGGGGCTGCTGCTTCAGGCTCTTCCTTATGGCATTTCTGAAATCTCATTTCCTGTCACAATTCTGAGGCAGGTGTTTCTGTTATTAAAATGTCTCCAGTTGCTATTCCGGTCGTGTGAGAAGCTAGTTTTTTCCAAGGGACCAAGCTGCTATTTTTTCCTCTGGTGGCAGCGTAGTTAGCAGCCAGTCCCCCAGCCAGGAGGTTGTGTGGGAGAGGCCCCTCCCCCGGCGGCCACAGTGGAGACGTGGGAGACACTCCACAGACAGCAGGCGTCCCAGGGTGCAGGGAGCACTCCCTGGGCGGCTGTTAAACAGCTCTCGGTGTTTTGGTTAAGCTGCACAAGTAAAGCGCGCCAGGCCCCACCCAGGAAAATCAAAACAAAAACAAGCCAGACCCACACACCTTCCGGGGTACCTCAGTCCCAGGGGCATCAGGGAGACTGCAAACACTCTGGCCAGAGGGAGGCAGAGGGCTTTTTTGGCATATGAAAAAGAAAGCCCAAACCTCCAATCCAGGAATTTTATATTTTGTAAGATTTGTTTATTTATGCATACAAGAATTGGGGTACAGACCAGAGGTGTGGGGGTGAGAGAATTCACCAGAGACAGAGAGGGGAACAGAAGAGGCAGAACTGAATACACTGAAATACACTGCTGAGGGGAGCAGCGGGCAAGACAGGAGAGGTCTGCCGTGCCATGTGGGTTGCTCCCTGGCCAGCCTGGGATCGAACTCGTGCTGCAGCGGCTGTGGACAGCCTCATAGGTTGTGTCTTAACCCCTTGCTCCACCAGGGAGGCCCTAATCCAGGAATTTTAAACCTGTCATCTGTGAACAGCTGAGAAGTATCAGATACATCCTGGAGGCTGGTGACCCCTCTGTGAGAATTTTCAATTCATTTGAATGAAAATCTTTAAAAAATTAATGTAAGTTGTTGGGAAAACTAGGGTGACCACACCTGAGGGGGGAAATCCTATACTGTGAAAAAATAAACAAGGATGATTTTTTTTAATAAATGTAAACACAAGTTCTGCATTATATGAAAGAGCATCTCATAACTAAGTATTGCTAGAGATTTCAGGGCCAATTGGTATTCATTTGAATTTTAAAAAGAAAAAGAAAAAAAAATGGAGCAGAGCATTTCATTCCAAGGTTCAGCATAAGTGAAACGGGACAACTTTCTGGTGGAGGAGAGGACACCACATGGGGCGGTGTCCCCCAGCGTGACAACCACCACCTTTGGATCCGGAAAAATATAACCAATCATATTAAATGCACAGGGGGCCTCCCCGGTGGCGCAGCGGTTGAGCGCTGGGTTGCAAAGCTGCCCGCAGCCTCTGCAGCGCCGGTTCAAACCCCGGCTGCTCCCCGGCCACCGGAGGAGGGTCCCGCATGGCGCGCAGACCTCTCCTGCCGCCCGCTGCGCCCCTCAGCAGTGTACTTCGGTCCTTCTGCCTGCTCTGCTCCCCGCTCTGGCTCTGGTGAATTCTCTCACCCTCCCGCGCTTCTGACTGTACCCAGTGCTTGTATAAATAAATAAATAAATCTTAAAAAAAAAAAAAAAAAGACTGTATCCCTTTAAAAAACAAGAAAAACAAGAACAAAAAAAAAAATATTAAATGCAAATGCACAGGCTGGGGTAGGATGGGGTGGGGGGAGAGAATCACCATTTAACAATCAAACTTGTGCAATGTTATATGTCAACTGTACCAAAATTATTTTTAAAAAGCACTTAATTATGCAAATGAGTTTTGACAGTGTTGTAGGGACTTTTATATTTCATTTGTACACTGGTTTGGGTTTTAAACCTATGTAAGAGCTAATAAACACACACAGTTTAAATAATTGTGTGTTCATGCTTTTTTAATGTTATAAACAAAGCAAGTTAAGGCAACCTCGTGAGATCATAAGACTTTTGATTTCCTTTGTTTATAAGAGATTTGTACATGACTCAGATTAAAAAAAAAAAAACAAACCCAAAAACATCACTGGTGTTGAGTCAGATATCCAGAATTATCGAGAATGAAGGTTTACGGAGCCGTCTCTTAGATTTTAGGACGAGAAAAGAGAGGAGGCACGAGGGAGGGACGTGCCATGTGAATGTTTACTAGGAGCTGAGTTGAAGCAGGACTGTGTTGCCGGCATCCTGACGTGCGCCTACAATCTTAGTTTCCTGCACTTTGTCATCAGGAGGTAAGAAGTGAATTTCATGTAGGAACTCTCGCCTAATGAACAAGATGAAGTCGAGTTTGCAGGCTCGGCCTCCCGGGGAGCCGCCAGTGAGGTCATCTCCCCGGGGTGGGTGGGATCTGCTGCCACCTGCTCTCTGGGGACCTGGAGCTTCCATGCTGAAGGGCCTCCTTCCCCGTGGGTTGGGGGATCGCTGGGATTGGGCCTGGGTTGTCGCAGCCAGTAGGACAAGGACCGCAGCTTAGTGTGGGCCATTTCCAGGCTTCCCAGGAGCCCCCATGAGCACAGGAGCAGAACAAGAAGTGCCACCGTGCAAGACACTTACAGTCAGAAATGGAAAGTTCACTCGGGTGGGTGAACAAGCCCAGAAAGCAAGTGTTCCTGTGCCCCACGAGAGGGGACCCCGCCAAGGGGCACATTCAACCAGCAGTCCTGGTGCAGCTAGCAGAGCTGGGGACTGGGGCGCCAGGTCCCCTTAGGACAGAAACCCCAGAGATCTGGGCTCTCAGCCTTCAGAGTCAGGAACCTGGCAGGATCTTCTCGCTTGGAAGGGGTTGTTTGGTAAAGAAGGCGAAATAAGCTTGGCAACCCAGGCCAGACAGAGACTGCCAACGAAGCACCAGCACCAGGTGCCTCTGGACCAGGTGGGCTGGGGGCTTCAGGGAGAACAGAGGTTTGCACCATCACCTCCCTGCCACCTGGGAGTTCTCCTCCAGCCCCTCCCCCCACAAATGTAGTCACTTGCTAGGGCTGCCACACCAAGTACCATGGGCTGGGGCTTAAACAACAGGAATTTCCTCTCCCCAGTCCCAGAGATTAGACGTGCAAGACAAAGAAGCAGCTCTTGCCTTGGCCTGCACAGGGCTGGCCTCTCCTGTGTGCCCTCATGGCCTCTTCTCTGAGGGTGTGAGCACTGCTGGTGTCCCTCCATTATAAGGACGCCAGTCCAGTTAGATAAGAAACTATCCACATGAATTCGTTTCACTTTAGCTACCTCTTTAAAAGCCGGATCTCCAGGAACAGTCACATTCAGAGGAATTAGGGCTTCATCACATTAAGTTAGTGGGACAGGGCCTCCCTGGTGGCACAAGGGGTTAAGCACAGCACTATGAAGCTGTCTGCAGCCACTGCAGCATGAGTTCGATCGCCAGCCAGGGAGCTACCCACATGGCGCAGCAGACCTCTCCTGTCTCGCCCACTGTTCCCCTCAGCAGTGTATTTCAGTCAGTCTGCCTGTACTACTCCCCACTCTGTCTCTGGTGAATCCTCTCACACCCCACATCTCTGGCCTGTACCCCAGTTCTTCTATGCATAAATAAATCTTTAAAAAAAAATTTAGTAGGGCACAATTCAGTCCTTAGCACCAAGAAGATGGCTTTCTGTGGGGTGTGGAAGTTCTAGCCCTGCGTGTTGGTGCTAGTTAGGGTTCTGCAGAGCCTGATGACAACGGCAACACTTTTCAGACGCATGAATAGCTTAGGCAGGAGCTGCAGGAGTGGCCTGTCTCTCACCTCTCTGCAGCCACTGGCAAAGATGGACCAATTCTAACCCTGGGTCCAGACTCCTGCCTGTGAACCACAGGTTGATGAACCAGCCCCGAGGCTTGTATCCGTTGTTGTGAAGGTAGAACAAAGGGATTGTTTTCATAGTGACCTGTGAGGCTAGGTAGGCCCAATGGCCCTGGGCACCAGTCCAAAATCTGCTCAGGACAGCACAGGCCACCTCAGGTGCCCTCTTGGATCATGTTTCCTCAGACAGTTAAGCAATACGTGCAGCTCCCCGGGCTGGCTGACACACACCCGCCCTCGACAACATCACATGCTGGGCCTGTGAGTCACCCTGCCCAGACACCACAGAGCCAGAGGAGCTAGGGGAGCAGCACTCCACGAGCAGCAGCACCTGCCTCCCTCCCTGCTCAGTGGGTCTCCACCGAGGAGCGTCTGGCTGCGGGACCGGCCTCCGTGGCCGTCCATGACAGACGAGGTAAGTCAGACCAAGTGTTTCACCAAGGACAGCGAGAGAAGCTGGACTGAATATAAAAACGAAGGCATCAGAGCGCTAAGATGACAGTGAAGCAGAACTGCGCCAGGGTCTCATGAAGGAAGGCGCTCAGGTCGGGAAGGCCCCGCGCCAAGCTCGGGAGCCCCGGCGAGCTCCACAGAGAGCCGGGGGGAGAAGGAGCATCGCAGCTGGGAGCGCCGCAGGCCGCTGGGCCCGGGCACAGACGTCCGAAGAGGGGGACCACGGTCTTTCTAAGGAATTCTGGGGAACTATGGTTTTCCTAAGAAGAGGGCAAAGTACTCATGTCCTTTTGAATGTGATAACTCAAAAAGGCCCCCTCTGAGTTCGCCCACTGCACATACTTTTGAGAAAGTGTAACTGTCAAGCTAGGAAAGGAAAACATGATTTTTTAAAAATAAAGGCAAGAAAGGAAGCACATGAATTGGGAGAGAGAGAGCAAGTGATACTATAGAAGCTCAAGTGAGTCACGTTCAGTGTAAAATGACGACGTGCCCCAAGGGAAGATGACCCGACAGTAACAACAAAAGCCAATTACAGCTGCTTCCAGGGGCGCCGGGAACAGACCCAGAGGGTAAGACGCTGAAGTATGGAAAAGGATTGAACAATCAAAAACTGAAAGAAAGTTGGAGCAGTTATCTTAATATCAGGACAAAGTGGGTTAGACAGAAGCATGAGGGGCGGGGTTTCCTTGATGTTGTTGCTGTGATGAATGTTTATTGATTAGAGGTATTTCATAATTTAATGCCCGTGATAGAGCGAAAGCCTCCGACGAAAATTCGAGTTTAATTGGTCCTAAATCATCATCCAGCCTGGCAGGGTCTACCTTGAATGAGCTCAGGACCCTGAGTCTACTTGTCCAGACCTAGGCTTGCCAGGCTGCCAAGCCGAGCTCTAGGGCCACCCATGACCAAAGTGCTTGACTAGAAAGGATCTTGTGTCCTTATCAGTAAGAGGCGGGTCAGGAAGAAATAGGTGCCTGACAAGACAGGACAGAGGAACTGGGCTTGACAAAAACCTACTCCAGAACCAGCTGCTCACATCCTTCAGACACACAGGTGCTGTACTAAAATCCCACCAGCCTGGCATTTCTTTTTCCCTTTTCCACTTTTATTTATTTATTTATTTATTGTGTAGAAGAACTGGGGTACAGGCCAGAGGTGCAGGGGGTGAGAGGATTCACCAGAGACAGAGTGGGGAGCAGAACAGGCAGATCTACTGAAATATGCTGCTGAAGGGAGCAGCAGGGAGACAGGAGAGGTCTGCTGTGCCCTATGTGGGTTAGCTCCCTCGCCGGGAATGAACTCAGGCCGCAGGGATGATAGTGCTAAGACTTAACCCCTCCACCACCAGGAAGCCCTCCTGGTTTTTTTTCATTGGAAAATCCAATTTGGAATTTGTGATTTAGTCCTGGCTGAGCTGTCAAGCAAGGATTCGGTGGCTGTGGGCTGCTGCTTCCTATTCAGAAGTGTCTACCACACCCACTGCTGTTACAGAGAGAAGCAAAATCCTGCAAGGAAAGTGCTTTGTAAACACAAAAGCATTAGGCCTTACTAGTGCACATCTTCCAATAATCCCACAGGACCACCAAAGAAAGGATTTGCTAGACAAATGAGGGCTCAACCACCAGGGTGGAGAGAAGTTTTAGCACAAGTT
Organism: Talpa occidentalis; assembly: GCF_014898055.3. Lineage (NCBI taxonomy): Eukaryota > Metazoa > Chordata > Mammalia > Eulipotyphla > Talpidae > Talpa > Talpa occidentalis. The sequence goes on from NW_023601322.1 coordinate 17,280,029, forward strand.
AGTCATTTCTTCACCAAGTCACCAAGAACCCTGTTTGGCCAGGACGCTGCTCCACGCATGTACTGAAATGTGCTGTTTAAGCAAAGCTCTGCTGCTGGGCTTTTCCAGAACCTCTGCTGGGAACCCCCCCCGCCCCCCCCCGGCCTTGCCAGGGTCCTCTCACTTACATCTGCAAGGAGCCCTGTTTCCAGATGTCTCAGGAGGAGGGACAGCACCGCCGCCTGGCCCGCGTGAGCACAGCTCCCTCGCTGTGTGTCCTTGGCCAAGTCACTTGGCAGTCACCTCCACATGCCTCCCGCAGCTAATCTGTACAGCAGGGAAAGGATAATCGCCTCCTCGCGGGCTGCCGTGAGGATTAACTCATTCCCACAGGACAGCAAACAATGCCGAGCTCACAGGACGTCTTCGGAAAGTCTCAGCTATTACACTCCAGAAAAAAAACAAAGTCAAACTAAATGAAAGGCTTTTTCTCAAGGAGGCGGAGTGGCTCAGGGAGGCCTCGCGGTGAACGTGTGCACCAGAAACGGACTCAGCGGGAGCGATGGCTTTTCTCCCCTGAGCACCTCTGGGCCCTGAAAAGGGATAAGCAGGGCCCAGCCTCGGGCTTGAGCGCTAAGTTCATGCAGAGGATCCAGGCAAGGTCGGTCACCGAGGGCCACAGTCACTGACGCCCCCACCCACAGGAGCTGGATCTGGGCCTGAGGAGGAGCTGGGGCTCCGAAGGGGGGGGGGGGCTGCGAGGAACCCAGCCCCGTGCCTCCTGCACATTTAGACACACGGCTGGACATCATACCAGGGGACCCCCAGGCCCAAGGCACAAGTGTAAGGATCCCCCTCCCACCCTCAACCTCAGCCATCCTGCCGCAGGCCTGACTGAGTGTTCAGCTTATTTATGAGAGACCATGAGTTCATTTCAAAATGTCAAATGATCCTTGGTGACTAATGGCCCTTGATGTGCTAAATAGCTTCACCCGGCTTATCCTTCCATGCCCCGGGCTCTGCACTTCAGGAACATCCATCTGGGTGCCTGTCGCTGGGGCTACTGTGTCATCACATCACCCAAAAGAGACAGCGGCCCCAGCACCCGTGGGGAGAATCCTGCGGAGGGAGCTAAAATCATGTCCCCAGGAATGGGGAAGGTGACGGCTGGCGCAGGGGAACACAGAATTCAGCCACCGGAACACAGAATTCAGCCACCCCGTAAAAATAGCCCGTGTGTCCAAGCAGTGGTCTCCCGGGGTGGGCTCGGAAAACAAGCCCCTGAGTTTATAGCTTTGTCCATGATGTGCCCTTTGAGGTCCGCCGTGGAGCTGGCTCTTATTTCACTTCTCTTCCCAAAAGGCACCAGCTTCTGTGCCTCTCCTGTTCACTTCTAATTTTTGAAAGTCCTCTGATCACTCTTTTAAAATTTTCATTGTGGAAATTTTCACACGTGACCGACAGCAAAGAAAACGGTATAACGAACCCCGTGTCACCAACCACCCACTTCAACAATTATCAACACGCCTGTTTTATCTTCCCATCACAAGCCACCCCCCAACACACATTCGTTTTGCTGGAGTATTTTAAATCCTCTGATTACTTTTAGAAACAAAAATAGGCCGAGTAAGCCCAGGCCAGTGGAATCATCTATGCCTTCCTAACTTCATGACAGGCTGAAGTTTACTCCCCACACCCAGGGTTGCTGCGGCTGGCACCTGTCTCCTAAAGGGGTCCTGGTCCTGGTGGGGCTTTTCTCTGTTCCCCCCCCAACCCCCTCAAGCTTCTTCTCCAGCTTACAGCTGCCTCTGGCTCCTTCAGGGTTGGCAGGGTGGGTTAGAGGGCAGGAAAGATGTTCCTGCCTACCCTAGCCAGAGGTGTTGGTCAGCTACCAGTCCCAGAATGGACCCCTGCCTCTCTTCTGTAGGGCTGGCCTGCTCAGACCTGGTCCCAGAGCTGATGGGCATGCGGTTGAAATGACACTGTCTGACACGGGTCAGAGAGCAGTGTCTGCCAGGTAAACAGAGATGCCACATTGTCTCAAAGTAAGGAGACTTTTTTTGGTGGAAACAAAAATTTACGGGAGAAGAGGTGAGCATATATACTGCTCCCACCCACTTCTGTCAAATCAGAATTCTCATTCCCACTTAAGTGACCCAGGAACTCATTTGAAAATTCAGAGAATGCCATTTCTTGCCTGGTAGCTGCTCTATCCAATACGGACATCGGAGATACGCTGTGAGTACAAAATATACTGAATTTCCAAGACCTGGAAAATGTCTGAAATATATCTTAATAGTTTTTATATTGATCACATGTTGAGCTGATATTTTTACAAATTGCATTAAATCTAATGTATCATTAAAATTAACGTCACCTATCAACATGGGTGGGTATCAGGGAATTTAAAACTACATCTGAGCCAAGGAGCCAAAGCTTACAGTGGCGCAAGGAAAGTCTCTTTGATAACTGGTGCTGGGAAAACTGGACAGCCACATACAGAGAGTGAACTAGTTCATCATCTCACACCACACACAAAAATCAACTCAATATGGATTAAAGACTTGGATGTAAGATCCGAAACTATAAAATACTTACAAGAAAGCATAAGTAACACGCCCCCCTGGACATCAATCTTAGAGATCGTTTTGGAGATTCAACTACAACAGCAAGGGAAACAAACAAATGGGCCTATATCAAACTAAAAACTTCTGCACAGTGAAAGAAACTTCCATCAAAATGAAAGACATCTGCTGAATGGGAGAAGATATTTACACAACACATATTTGAAAAGAGGTTCTTATCCAAATATACAAAGAATTCATAAAACTCAACAATGAAAAAAAACCACTCAATTCAAAAATCGAAAAAAAAAAGATCTGAATAGATTCATCCCACAGAAAATATACAGATGGCCAAGAGGTACATGAAAAGATAGTCATTATCTCTTATTACTAGACATATGCAAATCAAAACGATATGCAATTACCTCCCACCTGTGAGAATAGCCATTTTGCAAAAGAGAAGCAGCAGTCAGTGCGGAGGACAAGGGCTGTGGACAGAAGGGAACCTGTACACTGTTGGTGGGAACATGAAAGGGGGAGCCGTTCCGGAAAGCAGCATGAAAATCCCTCCAAAAGTTAAGACAGAAATTCAGTATGGTCCAGTTATCCCACCTGTGCATTTACCTGAAAACAGACTAATTTGAAGGGGTCTGTGTACCCCCAAGCTATTGCAGCAGTATTTACAATCGCCAGGAACAGAAAACAATCTAAAAGGCCGGTGGGTCTCCCTGGTGGCGCAGCGATTGAGCGCTGGGTTGCAAAGCTCCCCGCAGCCTCTGCGCGCCAGTTCGATCCCCAGCTGCTCCCCGGCCACCGGAGGAGGGTCCCACATGGAGCGCAGGCCTCTCCTGCCACCCGCCGCTCCCCTCAGCAGTGTACTTCGGTCCTTCTGCCTGCTCTGCTCCCCACTCTGGCTCTGGTGGATTCTCTCACCCTCCCAAGCTTCTGACTGTACCCAGTGCTTGTATAAATAAAATAAATAAATAAATAAATTAATTAATTAAAAAAAAAAAGGCCGGACTGACACAATAAAACACCATCAGCTCCACAGAAGGATGAAATCCCGCCATTTGCAGCAACACGGATGGCCTGCCAGGGATGACGCTCAGGGAAGTGAGTCAGACCAAGAAAGACAAACCCCGCATGATTTCACTCATATGTGGCATATAAAAGACAACAGTGAGCTCTGTGAAACAGAATAAACTTTTAGGCTAGAAGACCAGTTCGTAGTCACCAGAAGGCAGAGGGTGGTAAACCAAGACAAAGGAGAGAGTGCGATCGAAAGGTGGGTGTAGGGGGGCTATCGGGGTGCAGTATCATCAAAAGGACAGTGCCCAATAGAGGACAGGTCACTGTCTGTGGGTTCTCATCTGTGTGCAAAATTGCAAAACCACGCAGGCTCAGGGAACAACAACAATGGGGTTTAACAAACGGGAAATGAAGAATTTCTAAGGCCATGAGTGGCCAGCTGTCTTACCCCAGATAATGTCCACAGTGTCCAGAAGTCCCAAACGAAAGCTGGCTCGTCCAAGATGGCGCCGTCCCATCAACGAGGGCCTGGAGCTCACAGCAGCAAGCAGCGGGCCAGGCTCCAACTGGCCACAGCTGCAGGTGCTCACCAGTGGGGCCTCTGGGATGACACCACAGCAGCCCCAGCCACAGTCTGAAAGTCAGGGTGGGCAGCAACAGGCGGCAGCAGCACCGGGAGGTGGTGCTGGACAGCCAGGAGTGGTTAACAGCTCTCAGAGGGGACCCGGACCCAGAACACTGGTCACCTGTCCACAGCACTGGGAAGCATAGAGCAGATCACCTGGTCACCAGAGTGGTGTGAGACGCGCCAGCGTGCAGCTCATGGGAGTTGCTGGCTCACTCCGACAACACAGAACAGCTCATTGAGACACCAGGCCCGAGCTTGTGTTGCTCTTTTCAGGCAATGGAGCGGCAGGGCCGGAGGGCGGCGGATCCCGGCCTCTGCAAAGCTCTAAGGCTTCTCTTCTTCTTTCAGAGTTGGCTACCAGATGCTGCTTCTTTCTTCTGTCTTTGGAGGCCAGGAACAGCGTTCCCTTCAAGAGTTTTGAGAGCCGAGCAAGCTCCAAGATGGCACCAGGCCAGCCCTATATCTTCTTTCAGGGTCGCCCACCTACAAGTCTCATTGGGCCGTTTTCAATCCGATGGCTGATTGGACCGTTCCCCAATCAGCTCATAGGTCGCACCTGATCAGTCCCACAGGCCTCTTTACTGCCTGCAGCTGGAGGGCGCCACAGCATTGGAACTGGCCCAGTGGGGCCCCCTGCTCCACCCCGCAGCTCTGAACCAGGGGCTGCCCAGCTAGCTGTTGCCTCCAGCGCCTGGGGAAGCTGGCCCCGGGGCAGCGTGGTAGGGGAACCACTGCTAGGCCGGGACTGACACAATAAAACACCATCAGCACTGTCATCTCTGCTGCCTCTGCAGCCTGAGTCCCAGCCGGGCCACTGGTGGCAGGCAGTAAAACACCCTCCGCCCGCGGCCGCTTTCACTGCCCACAAGCAGCTTCTAGGGCTGGGCACAAAATAAACTGGTCTTGCCCCACACCCTGTGCTGCAGAGCTCTGCTTCCAGTATGGTGAAGGCTGGAGTGGGACTTTAAGTGGAATTAAATGCAATGTAATATGTACACATGCTGATTTTCAGTGACGCACACCTGAAATGTGTAAAACGTTATAGCAACATAACTTCAATTTTAAAAAACTAAAATAAAATTTAAAAAACTCCATCTGAAGCTCACATGCTATTCCTGCTGGACTCTGGCCTTTAGACTCTGCTAAAACCATGCAATGAAATTAAAATTACATTTTATTTTAAGATTTATTTATGTATACAAGAGCTGGGGTACAGGCCAGAGGTGCGGGGGGTGAGAGGATTCACCAGAGACAGAGTGGGGAACAGAACAGGCAGACTGACAGAAATACACTGCTGAGGGGAGCAATGGGCGAGACAGGAGAGGTCTGCTGCGCCGTGTGGGTAGCTCCCTGGCCGGCTGGGGATCCAACTCCTACTGCAGAGGCTGCGAACAGCTTCATAGTGCTGTGCTTAACCCCTTGTGCAACCAGGGAGGCCCTAAAATTACATTTTAATACCATGTTACAAAAACTCCCGCTCCAATCCCTTTCCAAAATAACGAGTCCTAGAGCCAGTGTGTGATCTAGATGAGTGTCTAGTTGGACCCATTCATTTTCCAGACGATGAGACCGAGGCCAGGAGACAAGTGACTGGCGTAGCTGGAGGTCCCATCAAGCACGTGAGCTATTTCAAGCTGCTCTTGTGAAACAGTGGAAAAGAAGGACACTAAAACTTCCAGAAAATTCTTCATGTGTTCATGCCTCAAAAAGAATATTTCAGCGTGTCAGTGACAGCTGGGGAGCAGGTCCTTGGGACAGGCTGGGTGTGTGCCAGCGGCCGGCAGGCGCCCTGAAGAGGTCTGGGGCTGAGGTCAGCGGACTGGCAGCCCGAGGCCTGCATCTGGCCCTCAGACCTGTTTTGATTGGCCCGTGCTCTTTTACAATTTTTGAATCATTTGCCAACATTTCAACATCAGGAAACATCAATAAAAATAGAGGTTCCGACTTGTCCTGAAAAGATGTGGAGGCACGAGTCTTGTCTTCCCGCCGGACAGCAGCCCTGCCGCCTCCCTCCACGCCTGGACGCTGCGTCGCCCCCTCAGCCCAGGGCCCCCGCCCTGCTGCCCTCCCCGGGGGGGGGGGGGACCAGGGCCAGCTGACAGCTGTAACCCACTTGATCTCCAGTTTTTCTCAGAGCAGCGTTAAGGGGAAAGTGAAGAGGTTTTCATACCTCCCTCTATCAAAAGGTGAAGAAATAAAAGCTAGGCAGAGAGGATTCGTGCTTCAATAATTTTTTTTTTAACCCAGGTGCTCTCCCATCTCATCATCTCCCTACTCACCATGGACTTTTTGCTGTCTGTTATCACTTGTTTCTGCTTCATCCCATGACCCAAGGGAAGTTAGTGTTTTCACCATTTTCCATGAAGAAAGTGAGAGGCTAAGAGGCGGCTGTCCCCTGGATACAAGGAGCTGGGCCTGGGCTGGGCATCCTGAGGTCTGGGGCTTCTTTCCAGCTCTACCATGCCAGGACCACGTCGCCAGGATTCATTGCAGCGCATCTGCCCCCGAGGACAGATAACGCACCTCTGGCAGGCAGCGAGGGGTACCTAGATCCAGCAGGCTCAGCCGCCCCGTGGTTTGTCCTGGGGAACCACATCCAGGATGAGGAAGGAGAAAGATGCAGCTTCCTGGGGCAGGAAACAACCGCCGAGCACACATCCAGCCTGCATGTTGTGGCCTGCCCCGCCATCAGCCCACCCACAGTCCCTGATTGCCAGGGAACCCCATCCTGTCTCTCAGTGTGTGGGGCCAGCCACACAGACACCTCCAGCTCTGGAGCAGGCAGAGTCCCAGCAAGGCCTGCTGTGTGGGCCCCGTGCCCTGGCGAACAGGCAGGCCCCCTACCCCGGAGCCAGGAGCACCTCTCAGTTCCCCAAATGAAGAGCTTGGAAGTTCTATTGTCCAGGAGAACTCTGGGTTGCTTCTTGTACAAAATGAGCAGACAGGCGGGGCGGGAAAGAGGGCAGTGAGCTTTAGTTATAAGCAAGGCTGTTAGATTGTTAAAAGTAATCTCTTTTGGTGGAGGTGGGGGGAGCAGGACAGTAAGTGACAAAGCACAACAGGTAGGTGCCCTGGCAGCTGGCAGAAACCCATCCTATCTGTCCCTCCAAAAATGAGCCAACGTGGAAACCGCATCATGCTCGTCTGATCGCCTGGACAGGGAGCAAGGCATGCTGGGTAAATGGCAAAGGACAGGATCATCCATTTCACCAGGTGCCCAAAGGGCAGGATTCGGTCTGTGAGCTCCTTGGCCAGCACAGCACTCACGCTGCAGTTTGCTTGTTTTTTCCACCTTTTTACTTATTTGTTTAGGAAAAGAAAAGGTACCCTGCATGGATTGGGAACAATTGCTGAGTGGAAAAAAGGAGCAGAAACTGTATTTAGTACACAACTTTTTTTCTTTTTAAAGATTTATTTATTTATGCATACAAGAGCTGGGGTCCAGGCTAGAGGTTTGGGGGTGAGAGGATTCACCAGAGACAGAGTGGGGAGCAGAACAGGCAGACTGACTGAAGTACACTGCTGAGGAGAGCAGCGGGCAAGTCAGGAGAGGTCTGCCGTGCCATGTGGGTAGCTCCCTGGCCGGGGATCGAAGTCATGTTGCAGTGGCTTCCGAAAGCTTGATAGTGCTGAGACTTATCCCTTGTACCATCGGGGAGGCCCTAGTACACAACTTTTAGGCTGGACTAAAGAAAATAAGAATATTATTCAAGCTTACTTGGATTTACATCGAGCAAGCATGGAAGGATGCACAGCAGCTAACAAAAGTGCTTGCCGGGGGTCAAGGTGCAAGAGCTGTCTCAAAGCAAGTATTTAAAAAATAAAATGAAATTTAAAATACATAAAATATCACAACATCACGAATAGTTGAAAAGCTGCTATAAAAGCCTAGATAGATCCGTTTGTGTTTATTTCCCCAATTTCTGTTCCTCTGCTTTCCGTGTTTATATACGGACACAATCAACAGGCACATGAAATTGTCTCCCAGTTGTTTCACTGATCATCATAACATTCCCCAGGTAGGATTCATTTTGGTCAGAAGCACAAAGTCCCACCAACTTTCTCATTTCTAGAGACACAGGCGCGCGGTCTCCTCGCCACAGGAAAAAGAGGTGGGCTCCACCTGCCTCCCCAGCTCGGTTCCCCCAAAAGGTAACACTCAACACAATCATGGCTGCATCTGGGGTTGAGCAGAGAACAAAACAGAGATCAAAGCAGAGAACAAAACATTTCTCCTCCCAAAACGCAAACGAATGGAGACCCCAGCAGCAGCACATCTCCGCCAAAACTGTAACATAACACTGCCTGAGCCCCCAGATTTTTGGTTTTCCCCTCAGAGCTAAGTGTTAAGACCTGTTTACTTTTTGTTCAGAGTCATTATAGACCCACAGGAAGTTGCAAAAATAGAACAGAGAAATCCCAGGTACCCTTCACCCAGTACCCCTGCCGCCCCAGGTTGCATCCTACATCACTGTGGTACCACGCCAAAGCTAGGAAACTGACCTTGGCAGAGTCCACGTGGGAGCCATGCTATTTCACATGGGCAGCCTCCCCAGAGACCTCCCCAGGCAAGACAGAGCTGCCAGCACCTCCCACTACCAGCCCCTGAACCCCCTCACCAGTCACCTCTTCTCCATCTTTCTCATTTGGCATTTCAAGATTGTCATATAAATGGAATCATAGTATGTGTGACATTTTGAGATTGGCTTTTGGAAACTGTTATAAATAAAGCTGTTAGGAACACTCCCGTGCAAGTTTCTGTGTGGCCACGGCTCCGATCTCTGTGTCCTTGCTGGATCACATGGCGCGAGTCTGCTTAGGGTTTTGTAAAACTAAAAACCATGTTCAGAGTCGGTGCCATTTTACATTCCCACCAGCGATGAAAGACCTTGGCAGGAGAGATCCGGTCTCCCTGCCTCTAGTGAGCATTAGGTGTTGAGCAGATGAAATAAGGGGGCCAATCAGAGCCTTGTTTTTTATTTCCTGTATTTCTGATGCTTTGAAATCTGACGCTGGAGGGACTGCCCTCCCCACCTAGGCAGTTCCTAGAGGTAGCAAACGATCTTCCAGCAACAGCGCCTTTCAAATGCAAACTAAGGGATCAGTGTTCACACCCTCCCCCCCAACCCACCTTCTTTATTAGCTCTTTACCCTCTGAGCCACTACCCCCGGCCCCAATGACCCCAGGTCCAGGGATCAGACAACTAAGAGCATCCAAAATAGCCAATTCTACACCTGCTTATGATGCCCACCCATTCCTTCTCATGAACACCTTCATAAAAGTCCTTGCTCCAGCTTTCCTCCTGCCCCCTCTGCCTCCTGAGGGGCCCTGGTGCTTCCCTGCTGGCCCTGCCTGGCACAACCTGTCCGTCCTGCTGGGAATGTCAGCAGCATAGTTGCCCACTGTATCTGAATAATAACAAAGCCTATATTTTAAAACTTGAGGAGAAGGCGAGCTTACGGTTGCTGGTGTTCACTCTCAGCGCCCATGAAGACAGCCTGGCGGAGAATGAAGTCCCCGGAAGAAATGCCAGGAGAGACGGTGTCCTGGAATCAGGCCCCACTCACTCGTGCCTGGAAAGCACCAGGCGCTTATTGTTATTTTGCTTAAGCTGTTTTGAATTGGCCTCACTGATGCAGAGGCCAGCCAAATGGCCCCACCCAGGTGCTGTGCTGTGAGCAAGACTCAGACTCCAAGGAATGCCATGGAAACAGGTCTTCCTTAGCTGCACCTGGCAATGAAAGGCGCTGGCAGGTGGTGGGCACGGGGCCCAGACTGGGGCCTCCACTCAGGTGCAGCAGAGGAGCAGCTCTCCAGACACATTTCCTCACGAAGAGACATTCAGCTGCTTGTCCCCGTAGGCCCTGCCTGCTTGTATTCCCTAATTCTCTAAGTTTGCATCGCAAAAGGCAAATACTAAGTCGGCTTCCAGACCCTGACAACAGAGCAGCGCTGGGCTGAGTGATTCATATTCACTAACTCCTTTAACCCTCAGGACAGAGGGCTCAGGGTTCTGACTACCCCCATGTACAGATGGGGAAGCTGAGGCACAGATGGACAGATGGACAAAGGCCATGCTTTTAGGTGGAAGAGCCAGCACTGGGCCCCAGCATTCCCCTGGGCCTGAAGTCCTGCTCTCCTGCCCTCCACCTTCTGCCCAGGTTTTCATCCACAGCCTGTGGCCTCACCTGAATCCTGACTCTCTCCCTACAGTCATTTCCTCAGTCTTTTCCTTCCCAGGCTCCAGCATCTAAATCTTTTGAGACAGGGGTCTCACTGGTGGTGCAAGGGGTTAAGTCTCAGCACTATGAAGCTATCAGCAGCCTCTGCAGCACGAGTTCAATCCCCGGCCAGGGAGCTACCGCATGGTGCAGCAGACCTCTCCTGACTCACCCGCTGCTCCCCTCAGCAGTGTACTTCAGTCAGTCCGCCTGTTCTGCTCCCCACTCTGTTTCTGGTGAATCCTCTCACCCCCCCCCCCACACCTCTGGCCTGTAACCCCGTTCTTGTATGCATAAATAAATAAATCTTTAAAAAAAATTTGTTTTTCCCTGGTCTCACCCCTAATTTAAATATCATAAAATTGCCTGCTATTTCCATGAAATAATGTACAGTGAGGCATTTTACCACTGTTGAATTTTCAGGAAAATGAGACTGGGGAGACTTAAGTTCTCTGCGCCTCCCTTTCCTTATCTGTAAAAGTGTTGTCACCGTCTACCGTTTTTTGTGACGATTAAATGAGTCATAACGGGAACTGTGCGCAGAACAGCACTGACACTTGGCACTGCTCGCTCAGTGTTGGCTGCTGCTGCTGCTGCTGCTGTTAGTTCCATGCCTCCTGGGCATGGCTCTTTAATCTCCTCTGTGAACTGAAAGTCTCTATGCTGGGGGTTCCCCCACCCCTTTCATAACAGGGGTTCTCTGAGAGCGCCTGCTGGGTGGGGAGTACAACTACCCTTCTGACGCTGAGCCCAGTCCCTGCAAGTTGCAGGCGCCCAGCGAGCTTGGCCCGGGGCCCGCAGGGCACTCGGACTCCGCGACCTTTCAGACACAGGCGGCTGCCACGGGCACCCCTCCAGCAGGCCCTGCACCACCTCAGTCAAGTCCCTGCATCTGCTGAAATGCAGGTGTCAGGAAGCCTCGCTGAGGGTCTGGTCGGGCCGCAGGCGCTGCAGGCGCTCTCTGCACAGGCCTCCGCCCTCGCGCTGCCCGACCACCGAGACGACCCCAGCCGGCCCGGCCTGATTCGGGGCGCGCCGGGGGAGCCAGGCCTGGACCCGGCCAGGCAAGGACCCAACATCCCGCCGCCTTCGCGGGGCAATGGCGACACCTGGTGGTCAGCCCCGAAGCCAGCCACGGACAGACGCCTCCGGGCCCGTCTCTGCTCCGTGGGGCTCCTGACTCAGCATCCCGGTGCTGCCCAGGGGCCTCCGGGCGCCCCCTCAGCGCCCCCTTGCTCCGGGACAGCGCTCCCCCACCCCCTTCAGCTTGGGGACAAGCCTGCCCAGGCTGGAGGCAAGTCTGCTGGGGCCCAGGGGCCCAGCAGCCAGGGGAGGGCCCCTCACTTGCCACTGACGCCCCGCTAATGACAGTGAGAACAGGCACTACGGGGTGGTGATCATGAATGTGATAAGAGCTGAGCACAGTCAGATGCTTTATCTACAGCTTTGCCACATGTTCCTCACATTAAACCTGTTTGTTAAGAGTTGACAGATAAAGAAACTGAAAACTAAGTAAGTTATAGACGTTCTCGGAAGTTATAGAAGTTCCCAGAGATGCAACAGTGAGTAACCTCAGGCCTGACTGGTGCCAACTCACCTGAGCCAGGACACTCTGGGTGTCCGCAGGTGCTGATCTAGCAAACCCACCGAGATTTCTAGTGCAGCAGAGTTTCCATCTTGGGCTGTGGGGGCAGGAATTTCCTGCCTTGCTCCCCCTCCTGTCTGACTGGTCCTTTTTACTTGTCCTCAATGTCGGTATCAGGGAAGTCCTGGGAGGTGACTGGCTAACTCCTCCTGCCCTGACCTGTCCTGGCTGGATGCGCAGATTCGCCCTCATCCTGCCCCTCAGCCCCTCAGGCAGCTCTTTGCATATGGGCGCTCTGGCTCAGTGAGTCCTTGAGGACAGGGGTCCTGGCCTGGCCCAGAACTCACATCTCCCTGGAGAAACCAGCTTGCCAGGGCACAGTCAGCCCCTTCCACTCCTGGCGGGCCGCCAACCTCAACCCATGGACAGCCAGCCCAAGTCTGCCAGCGCAGAGCCCGGCTCCTGGGCACACATTACATGTCTGAAATGAATGAATGAAAAAGCACAAGCACAAACAAGGTGAGTCAGAAGAGCAGAAACTTATTCTCACAGTTGTGGAGGCCAGAAGTTCAAATTCAAGCTGCAGGCGCAACCGTGCTCCCTCTGCAAGCTGTAGGGAAGGGTCACCTTTTCTGCTCTGCCCATTTAAACATGTTAAGTGTCCCTGGGAAGGCCTTCCTGCTTTGCAGTCCCGGCAAATGTGTCCATCGTCCCTCACCTTTGCCCTCAGTGGATGTTGTCAATTTAGAAGGGGGCTGACGCCGCCGGAGTAAGAATTCTGTCTCACAGTGACTCTAGTTACTAGCGAGGTAAGATTTTCACGTGTTGATGATCCACTCACGTTCTCGTAAATTGCCTGCCTCTCATCTAGTTGTTTGTAATTTTTACATTTCCCAGATTTCCATATACCCTGGAGATGTATCCTTTGCCTGTGATGTATGTGTAAACAAATTCTCCCAACCAGATTCTTGCTTTTCATTTTGTCATTAGTGGCGATGTCTAATTGAAGTTTTGAACATATGTAGTCAAAAATTGCTCAGTAATTTCCTTTACAGCTTCTGTGCTTTCTGTTTGTTTTTTTTTTTCCACTGGCAAATGATCCTTTATTGTGATTTTCCTTAACTGGCAGGGCACTCCACTGCGCTGCTGTTGATGTCATCGATGATGTCGTGAGGGTGGTGGCCATCAACGTTGCTGCCCACGGACTGGGCGGTACCGAGGATCTCTTTAATGGTGCCAGAGAGTTCTCTAGCTTAAGATCGGTGCCGCATCTGCCGGGCTATGCTGACAATCTTGTCGAACATGATATTCCCTCTGTGCTTAATGTTCTTCTGCTTCTTCCGGTCCCTCGCTGGTTCCTTGAGAGCTTTGATGATGAGGGCAGAGGCTGAAGGTACCACCTCAATCTGGGCCTGTCTGTTTTGAATGGTGAGTTTCACAGTTATCCTCAGCCCCTTCCAATCACCAGCTGCCTTGGCAATGTCATCACCAACTTTTTTTGGAGACAGACCCGGGGGTCCAATCTTGGGGGCCAGGGCAGACGTGGCACCGACTTCCCCACCGGTGCACCGCAGGTATATGACTTTGACTTCGTTGGGATCGAACTTAGGCGGCATGGTGGAGGCGGCTGGTGTCAGATGAACCCGGATTCGGGACGACCGAAGAAAGTTGCACCTTGGCCTCCTCCGAGCTGAAAGCCGAAAAGTGTGCTTTCTGTTTTGCTAAAGAAAACCTTCCCCATTCAGAGATTACTCAGAATTGTTCTCCAGTTGTGTAACATGGTAATGTTTTACAGAGTGTATGGTTCTGTAGCTACTTATTTTAGTCACACAATCTAGCTGTAATTTATAGATGGTATGAGGTGGAGTCATCTAACTTTAATTTTTCCAGAGGGTTATCTAATGGATTCAGTGCCACTGATTACATAAACCATCATTAATGCTCGAGTTTATTTTGTGATGTGCCCTTTTTTAATTAATCTATTTTTTTTCTTACATTGTGCCTCTTTTATCAACAGTAAAAATTTCATACATGTATGTTTACTTCTGGGCTCATTACTGTGGTTCATCACTGGGAAATATCTGCATCTCTGAGCCAATACCAGCAATTTCCAATCTTCTGGCTTCAGGCAACTTTCTCCTCACTGCTTTTCTACTCCAGTTGGTGAGAAGGTGTGTCCAGTCTCTTAGCACGGAGCTCCCTGTCCAGGGAGGCGCCAGGTGATGACCACCTGTGTTAGTTTTTCCTGTTGTGTGACAGTTCTCCACACGCAGAGCAGGTTCAAGTAACACACGTTCACTAGCTCGGTTTCTGTGGGCCAGGAGTCCTGTCTTGGTGGCTCCCCTGCTCAGCGTCCCAGGAGGCTGTGGGACATGTGTGGCCAGTTACATCTCCTGAGGCCGGGCCAGGGCAGAGCTGCTCTACGCTTGCTCAGGGGTGGGAATGAGCTGCTCCTCGTGCTTGTGGGGCTGAGGTCCCCATCATCTTGTGAGCTGTTGGCTGGGGACTCCTCTCAGCACCCACAGGCCTCTCTCAGGTCCTTGTCATGTGGCCCCTCCATCTCGGCTCTGGAAGAACCTGCAAGAAATGCCTCTCACTCTTTGAACTCTTGAACTTCTTCTCTGACCAGCTTAAAAAAGGGCCGGGGCCTCCCCTCGTGGTGCAGCGGTTGAGTGCTGGGCTGCGGGGCTGCCCATGGCCTCTGCAGCGCCAGTTCGTTCCCGGCCACCGGCGAGGATCCCACACACACAAAAAAAAAAGGGCCCAGAAAAGCTCCCTGCATTAAGGTCAACTCTGCTGTATGACACAGCCTAATCACAGCTGCAAGTGCCTCATCTTCAGTCTTAGGGATTATTCAGGGCAGGGATACATGGGTGCAGGAAATCTTAGGGGCCACCTTGGAATTCTGTCTACCACACCACCTGAAAAGGGTGCAAAAAAGAGACCCCTCACACTGACAGGAGGTTGTATCTGAGCACTGGTCTGTGCTAGGCACAGGTTATGTATGTGTGGGGGGCCTCCAAAGAAACCCAGGTATAGTTTCTACAAACAGTTTATAATCTGACTGAATCTTAGCAGTTGAAGGAAGCTTTAGGCACAGGACTGCCTGGAAGTCTCTCTCCCAAGTAAACCTCGCCAACTATCTCTTTATGAAATGACTTCTACAGTATCTCCATTTCTGTTAGTAGCAGTGGGGTCAGGGGACAGAGAGACATACATTTACTTCAGGTCAAAGTGCCTCAACCTGAAGGCCAACCAGGAATCCCAGCCTCCTGACAAAGAAGCTAGATCAGGGAAGGCTTCCAGGGGAGGTGATCTTTGAACTTGAACTGAAGATGGGGTGGGGAAATTCCACAGGAAGAACTAGACATGGGATGGGCAGGCCAGCAATGACACCACACAGATGTGGATGTGGCAGTCCAAGGGGCTTTTGTGGGAAGGGCAGCAACGACACAGAGAGCCCCACGAGTGTGTGACAGAGGAGGGGCAGGACAAGAGAGTAGTGGCTGGACTGTGACAGAGCTTAGGGACTAAGGAAAGGAGTCTGGACTTCAGGAAAAATGCGAAGTCAGCTTAACTTATTTTGACATTAGAATGCTTCTTGCCACAGCCCGGGAGGGAGAGGCTCTATTCCAAGTTAATAGTCCATTTTAACGCCTAACTTGAAAAAGAGAGAAATGCAAGTACTTAAGCCTGGAGTAAACAGTCGTTTCCATGACCACAAAAGCGTCACCAATGGGCTAATAAAAAGACGTCACGGGTGAGACAAGTCCATCTTCGTAGTGTGTAAGGCAACACCGCCCCATAAACGTAGCTGACCTTTTGCTTGCAGTGACAACCCAGGGTTTTTCATTTTAATTGAAAGTCAGACCACAAGTCAATTTTCCTTAACAGTTGTTAAGACTGAATTGTGTCCCCCCAAAACATGTGCTAGTCTTAACCCCTGGTACCTGTCCATGTGACCTATTTGAAAATAGGGTCTTGCAGCTGTGGTTAAGGTAGGGGGGGCCCCTAATCCAAGGTGACACAGGGAGAGGCCATGGGGAAACAGGTGGGAGCGAGGCACCCACAAGCAAGGACCACCGGGATTTTGGCAGATGCTGGAAGAGGCGGGGGAGGACCCTTCCCTACAGGTTTCAGAGGGAGCACGGCTCAGCTTGCAGCTTGAATGAGAACTTCTGGCCTCCACAGTTCAGTTCAACATCCACTGAGGGCAAAGGTGAGGGACGATGGACACATTTGCTGGGACTGCAAAGCAGGAAGGCCTTCCCAGGGACACTTAACATGTTTAAATGGGCAGAGCAGAAAAGGTGACCCTTCCCTACAGCTTGCAGAGGGAGCACGGTTGCGCCTGCAGCTTGAATTTGAACTTCTGGCCTCCACAACTGTGAGAATAAGTTTCTGCTCTTCTGACTCACCTTGTTTGTGCTTGTGCTTTTTCATTCATTCATTTCAGACATGTAATGTGTGCCCAGGAGCCGGGCTCTGTGCTGGCAGACTCGGGCTGGCTGTCCATGGGTTGAGGTTGGCGGCCCGCCGGGAGTGGAAGGGGCTGACTGTGCCCTGGCAAGCTGGTTTCTCCAGGGAGATGTGAGTTCTGGGCCAGGCCAGGACCCCTGTCCTCAAGGACTCACTGAGCCAGAGCGCCCATATGCAAAGAGCTGCCTGAGGGGCTGAGGGGCAGGATGAGGGCGAATCTGCGCATCCAGCCAGGACAGGTCAGGGCAGGAGGAGTTAGCCAGTCACCTCCCAGGACTTTCCTGATACCGACATTGAGGACAAGTAAAAAGGACCAGTCAGACAGGAGGGGGAGCAAGGCAAGAAATTCCCACCCCCACTGCCCAAGATGGAAACTCTGCTGCACTAGAAATCTCGGTGGGTTTGCTAGATCAGCACCTGCGGACACCCAGAGGCCTGTGTGTCCTGGCTCAGGGGTGTTGGCACCAGTCAGCCCTGAGGTTACTCATTGTTGCATCTCCAGCAACTTCTATATAATTTCACTTACACTTTTCATTCCAACAATTCACTGCTGCATATCTATCCTAAAGAAATATTTATAGGTCCATGAAAGAGCTATTGTAGCATTTTTATGCTATTTACAGACATGTTAGATAACTGTAATAGAACAGTGGTTACAGAATTAGTGGTAGATCCATACTGAAGAATATGCAGCTTTCATATTTAAAATAAAGCAGGTCTAAAACAAATAATAATACTTAAAAAACCACGGCAGGCCTGTACAGACTAATATGAAGCGATCTCCACACATAACACTAGATGAGAATAGGAAGTTGCAGAACGGTATTAACATAGACTTTTCAATAGATCCTGAGATACACATCTTGTTACATTTAACATCCCTGAAAATCAAATGTCATCTTAGAATCAATGGCATGTTTGAAAAGCCTCTGACCCTGTGCCAATCAAGACATAACTACTCTGACTGAGTAGGTGTGAACCCTTAACATTTCAGAGAGCGCACCATCCAAAGACTAGTTCACAAGGAAACATGAATCCTATTTTTTGTCTGAAGTTTTTCTCTGAACTTCTGGTAAGATCAAGAAAGTGCTGGCATCAAAAACTGCAGAATGGGTGTTAGCAACTTGAAAGAAACCCCCTGAGGCAGTCATGAAGGAGTCTTTTAAGACATGTTGAGTCTCCAGGTTTGTGGTGATGGGAAGGATCCGGTGGGTGAAACCCTCTCTGGGGTCAGCAGGGGTGCAGAAGAGTCAGATTCTGTATATTCAAAGACTTTAGCAAACACCCTGAGCCAACTTATTTTATTAACCCTTTTAATGTAAGAACATGAAATACCCAAAAAAGACTGTATAAATAAGACTAAGCCAATTTTTTCAATAAATGTAAAATAAAAATTTAATAAGAATGCATTGCTGGGCCTCCCTGGTGGCTCAGGGGTTAAAATCTCAGTGCTATCAAGCTATCACCAGCCACTGTGACATGAGTTCGATCCTGGGCCAGGGAGCTAAACCACATGGCACAGCAGACCTCACCTGTCTCGCCCTCTGCTCCCCTCAGCAGTGTATTTCAGTCAGTCTGCCTGTTCTGTTCCCCACTCTGTCTCTGGTGAATCTTCTCACCCCTTACACCTCTGGCCTGTACCCCAGTTCATGTATGCATAAATAAATAATCTTTTTTTTAAAAAAAGAATGCATTCCATCATCACTTACCTGTTGGTATATTCTCCTCTTGGTTAAGTATGTGGCGCTTGTTATTTTTCATGGCATCTTACAACTGATGAAATGCTGTATTATGACTCCACCTTTGTGAACAGAAAATAAATGACACGTACAAGCATGAACATATCATAGTGGATGCATTGAGAAAAGAACAGAAAGAAGAATCTAAAATATCTCTGAAGAGTTAACTTTGGGGAGGAGAATGAGGTGGGAGGGGCACAGCAAAGAGGGCTCTAATGTTATACTTTGTGTGTTTGGAGCTTTTAAAGTAAAAATGAACTACCCTATAAGATTTAAAATATATTATTAAATATTCAGAGATTTTTTAATATATTATCTTATATTATTACTATACTATATATTAAATCATAATATACATTAATCCATAAAGCTACTGAAATTTAATACTGGGGTAATAGCAAAGGAATATGCAGATAGTCCAATGGCACTGAATAGTACCAGAAATAGTTCCAAATAATCCAGAAATAGTTCCAAATGGGAATAGTTGCAAGGTTCAAGTCTAAGAGGGAATTTAGAAAGGCGACCCTACCTATGATTGAGGCGCCAAGTGTGATGCCTGAACCATGATGTGCTGGCGATGGCAAGAATTCTAGTTTCTCCTTGTGGCCTCTGGCCCTCGTTATTCCCTGGGGATCCTGGATTACTAGCGTACAGATGGGCAGGTGGTTTCTCTGGCTGGGTCTTATGATCCTTTGGAAGGTGGTCCTGCTTAGAGGGAAAGTTGTTTTTGGAGGTCATATTTATAGCTTGGCAATGAAGATTGAGTTTCCTATTCCAGTTCCTAAGACAGGAATTAAAAAGGCCACGTCCAGCCCGAAATTTTTTGGTTTTGTTTTGCTTAGGAGAGGTGAACCCATGCTCTGCAGACCACAGTCCAGGTCCTACTTATCTTAGTGATAAATTCTCTCTGCTCACACCGAAGTTCCTCTATACTCACAAAACAATGGAATGACCTCTTCACTAAAGTGTTGACAGAAGAAATCTGTCAGTCCAGAATTCTTTACTGAGTAGAATTTTCAGAAATAAAGGCAAAACTTCTTCAAACAAATAAAAGCCAAGATCATATCACCAGCAGGCCAGTGTTATAAGCAATGTTAAGGATATTCTTCAGGTATAAGGGAAAACCACTAGAAATGGTTAAGTGTAGATTATAATACAGGATTTTTTTTCAATTTCTTAAAAGATAATTGGCAGAACAATAATCACAACAAAGCAATGGAGGGCTTTTAACATCAGCATGGTACATTCGTTACAATTAATGAAATGATATCGATACATTATTATTAACTAAAGTCCATATTTTATTCAAATGTCCTTAGTCTTTATTCAATGTCACTTTTCTGTTCCAGGAGCCTGTCCAGAACACCATGTCCCTTTACGTGCCTCTTGGCTGTTTCTAAGACTTTCTCTGGCAATTTTGAGGAGCACTGGTAGTTTGAAGGATGAGCCTCATCTGGGAATAGGACTGGGAGGAAGATTTAAGACTTGAAGTGCCAATTTCATCACCTATCCATGCAGAGCAGCGATGCGCCTCGTGGCTGTTGATGTGAGCCTTGTTCACTGGCTGAGGTCACGTTGTCAGGTTTCTCACTGGAAAGTGACTCAGGCAATTCATTTTGGAGATAAATTCCGGAGTAATTTAATGGATGAAACACAAAGACTTTTCAATAAATGGCGCCTAAGTAATTGAACACATCTTTAAGTCTGTGAGCCTACCTTGAAAAATACACAGTATTGTAAAGCAATGTTATCTCAAAAAAATTTTTTTTTTAAATTAACAAAGAAAAAATTCTTTCTTACGCAAAAAACCTTGACCTTGACCTTGACCTCCCAGCACACATCAAACTTCACTTGACATGTATCCTCCACCTACAGGTAAAAATTCAAACTATAAAAGTTCTAAAAGAAAACAAAGGAGAACATCTTTATGATGATGAGATCGGCAAAGACTTCCTAGAACACAGACAGCACATGTGAAAAATATTATTAAGAACATAAAAGGCAGACCGGGAGAAAAATTGCTCAACAGGTAATACTGATACAGAACTTTATCCAGAAAAAGGTGAAAATACGCATTAATTAGGCAAACTCAACAACACTGGTTGAATAAAATAAGTTACAAAAATGAAAAACATTAACGTATTGATACATTTCAATTGTCACAGTTCACTGGAGTTGATGTTTTACCAAAATACCAGGTTCGGACATTCATAAGTGTCTCTGGGTAGGCTGGTTCCATAAAGAACCAATTACATTGAAAAGTAGAAAGTGTGACAGAGATACATGCACCAACTATTATTTTGTGGGTTATTCCTGGTCAAGAGTTTGGCTGAGTCACAGCTCCATCACAAGTTGGGAGCAACCCACTGATTACACCCAGGAAATCCCATTCAACACCCGGCCTTGTTTGGCACCTGCGCTAGCAGGCAGCGCCCACCCCCACCCAGCACTTCCACACCACAGGGGCCTATCTGGGCTCTCACAGCCTCTCACAGCCAGGACACAGCACCTAGTCACCCTACACCTGACCCAGGGTTTTCTTTGCAGGCTACTGAGAGAAGACGTGGGCTGTGGGAGGGGCAGTGGCCTCAAGGTTCCAGAGGCAGCAACCACATCAGAGCCCAGCGTGGGCAGAGCCCGCCCTGCCAAACCCAGCGACCACACCTGCCAGGTGACTCTCCCGTCCAGCGCATCTCGCCCTGTAATTGCACTACTCCTTGCTGTCCTTTTAGTGCATTCCTTCTCTGCTTCAGTGAGCCAGAGTTGGTTTCTTTGCTTCCTAGAGAAACCTCCTCCTCAAGGAATTCATACTCTGAACATAATGCTTGTGCGGGCTCCCTGAAACAAGAGGTAACAAGAGAGAGAGTATCACACAGGCGCTAGACTGGGTTGATGAAGCCAGAAGCTCAGAAGCAAGAGGGGTCCTCCGTCATCCAGGGACTTCTGAGAAGAGGCCTGGCACCGGAGAGCGGTCACCTAGTAGGAAGCGTGCGCTGCCCCTTCCCTCAGCCTCGAGGAGACTCGCAGCCTCAAGGAGACCTGTTCCCTGGGGCCCACACCTGGAGCAACAGCCCCACAGAGCATGTTCTCCCCAGATGTGTCTGAAGCTTACAGACCAGTGTGGTAAGAAAGCAGCACAGAACTGAGAGGGAAACCAGCTCACTCAACACATCTGACTGGGGATCCCCAAGACGGCACCAGGGGCTAGATGTCTTGTATGGATCATGCAGTGTAGACACCCCATATCCCGCCGGGGCTCAACAAGCAACAGTGCAACACGGCAGATGAATGAGGTAAGGAAGGGGGCTCTGAGCAGGCTGCAGGCTGCTTCACACAGAACGGGCGGGGGTCTGTGCTGTGGACCACCAGAGGGGATCATAGGGGTCACGGGCACCCCCTACCCTGCCCTGAGCTGCCCCATTAAGTTTCAGTTCTCTGGAGTAAGTGCCCAGGAGCACCACGGATGGCCTGTTGGTAGTTGCATGCTTTTTTTTAAACAGTGTCTTCTAAAACGCACCATTTTACAGCCCGTTTTCTCATCTCCACTAGCATATGACGTCACTTTTCTTTGACCAGTTCTGGTGTGTCGTCACATTCTCCTCAGTAGTTTAGTTTTTCTAATGAAAAGTGAAGCTGAACATCTTTTCATATGTTGTTCCTCAGTGAGGCGCTGTGTCCTTTGCCCATTCTCTAGTTGGATTGATTGGGTATTTTCTTACTGCTGTTTTGAGAATTCTTGATAAATTTGAGGTATTAGTTCTTATCAGATATGTGGGTTGCAAATGTTTTCTCCCCAACAGTTTCATCCTCTTAGCAGGGGCTTCCCCATAGCAAATACTTTTAATTTTGATGAAATCCAATTGATTAAATTTTCCATTTATGGATCATGCTTTTGACATTGCGGCTGAAAACATCTTGCTTTTTTTTTTTTTTTTTTTTTTTTTTGGTCAGTGTAGGTCCAGTTTCTCCATCACCATTTGGTGAAAAAAAAAGATCTTTTCTTCATTGAATTGCTTTTGAACCTTTGTCAAAAGTCAATTGTGCATATTTGGTCAGGTCCGTTTCTGGGTTCTCTACCCCGTTCCATTGATCTGTGTGTCTGTCTGCTCAATACCAGTCTTGATTTACTGTAGCTGTTGATGTATTTTGAATATGCATAATTAACTGATTCTTCTACTTCATTCTTTTCAAAATTGTCTTAGCTATTGTAGTTTGCTTTCCCACAGAAACTTTAGAATAATTTTTTCTATAGCTACAAAAAAACCTGGTATTAACATGCAAAACTCAATAGTGGTTTCGTTAAAAACAGTGAGCATGTGTCACACATGTGTGGTTGAAACACACTACTACTTAATAAGCACGACAGAAGAATTTCTGAGGTGTAACCCTAACAGAATGTATAAATGTATAGGTCTTGTGTGCAGAAAATTACAAATGCTGATGAGATAAAATTTAAATGTTCATGGATTGGAACACTCATTACAAAGATGTCAGCTCTTCCTAGATTGATAAATAGGTTCAATGCAATGCCTATAAAAATCTCAGATCTTACTGGGTTCACTTACTAGTTTTGGTAGTTTTTTTTTTTTAAAGATTTATTTATTTATACATACAAGAGCTGGGATACAGGCCAGAGATGCAGGGGGTGAGAGGACTCACCAGAGACAGAGTGGGGAGCAGAACAGGCAGACTGACTGAAATACACTGCTGAGGGGAGCAGCGGGTGAGTCAGGAGAGGTCTGCTGCACCATGTGGATTGCTCCCTGGCTGGCTGGGGATTGAACTCATGCTGCAGAGGCTGTGGATTGCTTCAGAGTACGGTGCTTAACCCCTTGCGCCACCAGGGAGGCCCTTTTTGGTAGTTTTTTAAAATACATTTCTTGGAATTATTTATGTAGGCAATCATGTCATTGGCAAATTGGTGCCATTTTATTTCTTCCTTTCCAATCTATATGTTTTCTTCTCTTGCATTATTTCACTGACTAGAACTTTCAGCACTGTGTCAAATAAAATGTAGTTCTTTTAGGACAGAAAAGATGAGGGGCAAAAGAGTGCTGCCATTTATCAGTCAGATGATAGGGGAGGAAAAGGTTTGAAGGGGGGTTGAGAAAGTTCTAACTTTTGAGATTGCCATCTGTGGGGATTTTGACGAGGCAGAAGAGTCAAGCACAAAGAATCAAGGGTCTGGAGCAGAGGGCAGTAAGATGGAAGACTCCAAACAACTGCTCATTCTCTTCAAGTGCTTCACATAGGAATGTTTTTTTGCCAATCTTCTATCCTCTTCCAACTGCTAGCCTGTGATACTGTAAACTTTAGGTCAGGTAAGAATGAGTCCCTTGGCCTAACTAAACATCTCTGGAACTCATATCAGCAACATCAGAAAAACAATATTAATTTGTTCATGCTATTAACAAGCCATCACCATAGAATCACCTTACCCTCTTAATCCTCAGATTGACCCTATGTTACAGAGGAGGAAGTTAGGGGGGGATAGCTTCCCTTAATTCTTCAATAGGCAATAACAAGGTCTCTAATTTCCCATTTTTGTCTCTTTTAAGCATCCTGGTTCTCATAATCCCCTAGTACCCTCCTTTTCTCCATCCTGTCTTTCTAGAAATGACAAAAGTATGGGGACTATTCTTCCCAGGTCCTATTGGAAAACCCACTTCCCATTTTAATGGCCACAAAGCAACAAGGAAAATGTTGATCTCAAATTTGCGAATTCTCTAAGTGATTAGGAGCCCTTTCCAGATCCAAGACAAAGAAAAAGAATGAGCACATGATGATTTAATTGGCTTTCTCTTTTAATCAAAAACATACTTTGTTACAGAGTTCTCAGGAAAGGTTCGACTATTTTTAGCCACAGACTTCAAACAGGCAAAAAGTATACAGGAAGACACAAAGGAACTACTGGAGCTTTAGTTGAACAGTTTTCCCAAAAGCAGACACTAAGTATAGCTCTTTTCTGAGTTTTGGCATAGCTGCATTCCTGACTTCAGATGAGACAGAGTTGGGAAATACCACCACCAAATCTGTCCCCAACCTCCAATTACTTCCTCCAAAGGCTCTGCAGCTCACTAGTTTTGCATCATCTACAAGCATTCATACTTCTCCCTTAAATCACATGTCCACAGCATTGGCCAGAACCCAAAACTTGGAGGAAGTTTGCCAACTCCATGTTTAGCCTTTTCACTAATCCAAACTATGAGTCCTTCTATCAGTGACAAGCAGCCATAGCAACAGCAGCTGGTTTCATCCCATCCTCTCCAGCTACCACAGAGCTGGCCTCTACCAGGACTCTGACCCCCCCACCCTCAACCCACCCCTAAGAAGGCTCTCATGGTCCTTGAAATAGCCAAGTTTATGAATTATATTGATCCAAGGACAGACTGGAAGAGAACTCTAAAAGAATGCTCCAGCCAAAAGATTTCTAATCAAAACGGACCAAAAAAGAACCAAGAATAAAGTGAATAATCATTCACTGATAGTTTTCTTGAGTCATAGAAACTATTTTAACTGACATAGTTCAGAGGATTTTCCCTGTTTCAAACATAGAGGAGTTAAGAAACCAAAAGCCAAATTAATGACCTCTAAAATCATTAGGCATTGTTTTATATCCATTTCAGCTGAAAAAAAAAAAAATTACCATCATCACAGTACTTAGGAGGATGGTGTCAAACACTTATCAACCCCAACGGTAGACTGTCATGACTCAAAAAGAGCCTTAATAAACTGTGAACAGAAATAATGGGAAAATAAAATGAAGGCTTCCCCTCTCAGTTTTAAGTATTTATTGCAGCCCCCAAGATGGTGCTAGGCCTTTGGTAAATTTAAGTCTTAAGGAAATATTATGTAACTTCTTGTCCATAGGAGATAATAAAATATCAAGCCTAGTCTCATATGAATAATGAGGAAATAAGTAAAAAGCCCCCTCAAACAGCAGAGCAAAAGGTAAGGAAAAAAATCAAAAACTGCTGCAAGGTAGGCAAGGTCACTTAGAATTTCAGAGTTGGAAGAACTCAGCAAGTCCAACTCCCTCATTTTACAGATGAGGCAACTGAGGCCCAGAGAAAGTAAATGACTTGCCCAAGGTCAAACATCAAACCAGTGGCAGAGCACACATGAGAGAGTGCAAATATCTGGCCCCACCCAGCGTCACTAGTTTCAGGTTAAACAAGAACACTGGTCTGAGACCTACTGACAAAGCATCTTAAATTGTGAAAACTGTCCATACCAATAGGGAAAAATGATTGTCTTCACCAGTTTTCTTCTCAGTCCTTCCTGCATATAAAAAAAAAAGGGAGGAAAGCTTCATTCATTCATTCAATCTGATGTTAAAATCCCTGAAAACATCAGCAATTACTTTTGCTACTCCTTGGGGCAGGATATCAGATCCTCAATTCTCTTAAAGGCACCTAGAGATCAAAAATATCCGTTACAGGAGGAAGGCTCAAAAGGGGACAGCAAAAGCAAGTAAAAATGACCCTCTTATTTCCTAAGGTTTGCTTTTGTTTTCTGTTAATTGTTCATTTGTATTTTTTGCTGGTGTCCTCTAGGCAACAGTAGCGCCATGGCTACTGATACTAATTTAGTAACCCTTGTAACCCCAGTTTTGACAAGCAGCATTCAAGTGGAAGCCACCAAACCTTTCAAAACTCTTTCAAAGGGGGAAAATAGGTATTTGACTCATTTCTCTCTACCTCGACTACCTCACACTCAGCAAAAATCAGGAAGAGCTCAGAGTCAAACCAATGTCAAAAGCCAAAGCACTTAAGTCCTTTTCAACACTTTATAGGAAAATTTCTTGAGTCCTGTCCCAGTTTGTCTTTGTGTTGTAAGGGAAGTTCTAACAAGTTTGTTTATCTGGTTTCCTTGCCCAAGCAGTAAGAAAAAATGAGTCAAAAAGGGGAAAAGAAAAGAGTAAGGGAAGGGGCATTCACAATACACAGGAAGTGGTGGCTTCAGAAGGGGAGGAGACTGGGAGTGTGAAAAAACTGCACATTCAAAGCCACAGAATTTGGGGAGCATTCAGCAAAGGCAAAACAGTCCTGCCTGTTTTGGTGACCCTGAAGTCCACAGAAAAAAACAGGCACAAAAAGAAATGCAATATCTAGTATAATCTCCGATAAACTTACTAGGTAATTTCATTCCCCAAAATCACCAACATAAAAAATGCTACTGCTTAAATAAGGCAAGTTTGGATTATTGGGAGAATCGCACACCACGGTGATCCAAGATAAACCACCTGCAACACTGGGACAAGTGAGTGCTAGGGCCAAGGCTGGGCCCAGGATGCTGCCATAAAAAAGCCTCTAACTTTTTACACCCTTCCTGATTACCTTAGAAGAAAAGAAATTATCTAGTTGTCAGAAAAAAATAAAAAAGGCTTGCACAAAAGATTCTCATAGCTTACTCTCTCTAATCTTGAAAAGGAGGAGTTAGGAGATTATTTACAGATAGCAATCTGCCCACAAGATGAGCTCTGCCTTTAGAAAGAAAATAAAGCATTTCTTTATGCTCCCATCTGCTAATCTTAGCCAAGCCCCACCCATATAGAGTTGTTAACTAACTTTATAGGTAATTATGTTCACATACTCAATTACCATAATGACCTCAAATTCATCTTTTCCAATCTGATTTCACTAAATAAAATGCCAGGAAACTGACTTAATGCTTAAGGGAGCAAACGATCAACAAAAAGGATTCTGCTCTACTCAGAATAAAACTGTTTCTTCAAAAAAGCTCTCAAAAAGGGATCTAAACTAATCTGACTTTACATAAAAACCAGTAACTATTACCAAACAAAGAGTAAAACATATCACCTTATTCTTCTTGAATCTCTACAGTTACTTCAGGAAAATCATGGGGGAAATGTACATTTTTCCTCTCCAGACAGGCATGCTCAAAAAGATAGCTGCAGTAGACTATTTAAAATAAGGAATTTATTATCTGGAAGAAAATGACATTTTATTTTGCCTTCAAAAGTTCTGTAATATATACCTCCCTTTACACCACCTCTCTCCCCACAAAAATGGACTTTTAACTTTGAAATACAACGCAGCAAGTAACCTTGCAGTTTGCCTGGATGTTTCAAGTTACAGCTATTCTTAAGCCAGACCACCCAACTTGTAATGAATCTATAGTGTTCACAAGGGGAATGGGACAGGTGACCTATTTATTGGTTAGATCAATACAAATGAGCCATGCTTCTGGAAAAACAAGGTTATATGGCAGTAATTTATTAATATTTTCTTTGCATACCAGGGGTAGAATATTATAAAAAATGAGATAGACTATATCCCACAAAGAATCTACTCCCTGGAAAATAAAGGCAACACCATTAAGGATCCCCTTTGATAACGCACTGAAAGGCACTGACAGATGTGGGATAGGTCTCATAATGGATGATAAAGGTATGTATTTGGTTCATCTATCAGCTTTCACTAAAGTTCAACATTCTGAGTCTTTGAGATATGAACTAGCTAGAGAAACCCACCCACAATCATATCCTCATAATAATCAGATTCTGAGAACCGCAGATCTATTCTACCTTAAAGTAGCCGTAACACTTTAAACCTAATGACTCTAGCCTTACTCATCAAAGATGACCACTTCTAAGAAACAGAAATACCGTTTAACAACTACGGTCTCAGGAATAACTGATCGTAACATTCTAGATTTTTTTTTTTCCCAAAAACTGGTGACTGAATTTAGATACAAATTACAAAGCAATTAATAAATGGAAGCACTTCCATATATTTATAATACTTTCATGGCTCTTAGCAGAAAGAAACCAAGAGAAGTGGCTTGGCCTCAAAGAGAGACTTCTTAGCAAATATTTTCCACATGCTTAATTAACCCCAGATGACTAAAAATGAAAACCTTCTTTAACACAGCAAAGGAGAAATGGATTATATTATAGCATGCTTATGGATCTAACCAAATAATATGGATTTTAAAAACCTATTCTAACTCTTCCTTCCCACTCTATTCTTCATTCACAGTAAAATGGACCTTAAAAGTATTTCAGTCACTAATTTCTAGAGAATAACTTTTCTTTTAAAATCTGCCAGTAGAACTTAAACCACCAAACGTTTACAGATTAAAATTAGGACTGTAACAAAAGTATTTGTAAGTACTCAAGAAAACAAATGAGTTGGCAGGGAAGTTATTTTAACAACAAAAACAGGTAGTTTGGCTCAATATCTATGTGTTTAAATCATAGCAATAAACAAATTCAGTTGTTTCTAGGATGGTCTAATTAAAACCTTCCAAGCTAGGAAGTAGAAGACTTGTTCATTTAAATTGAATTTATAAGGATATCTATCACACGTTAAGTGTTTCTTATATCATAAACGTATCACATTTTAGAGAACTTTACTATAATCAGAAAAGGCCCTCCAAGCAAAAAGTGTAAGTATCTGAAAGATAACCTTAATTTTACTTCACGCTATCCTGTAGACAACCTGTTTATCTCATAGACAATCAGGACTATTTTTGCCACAGAAAAATAAAAGTCCAAAAAACAACCAACTCTACCCTTGATATGTAATGTCCATGGGAAAGTCCTGGTAGAGTGTGAGGGAAAAACCAAAGCTGCCCACTAGTACCGGCTACTGCCTGTCATTAGTAGAAGGTGTCTTGCCACTGAGGTTGGACTCAAAAGTGCAAATGGAAAAAAAAACTTAAAAATCAAACCTAGAATTCAACTTTGTATGTTGAGATTCGGTTTTATTTATGCTACTAGCTAAGTAAAAAGCATACATATTGTGTCTGTGGTACAGTCAATACATTTGCAACTTTTCTACTTAAATTCTCTATACAAAGTCACTGCCAATTGATATGACCATTGATGGCAAAGGGCTTAGAAAAACCAAAAGGTATAAAAAAGTTTGCAGTCTTGCCCCAAGATACAAAAACTGAATTTTAAACAATATCATAACATACATGATTTAAACAGTATATGAAAAAAAGTCACACATCAAATCAAGTACAAAAATATCCAAACTACCTATTATGAACTGTAATGGTTCCATTATTCTGCACAGTATTTAACATAGAATTTTGCAGTTTCCAAAATACTCATTATTTAGTTTAAGCGTTGCCACCTTTGCAGAACAGTGAGATTAGGTAGAGTGACACTGCTTTTAGTGTTTTTAAAAATACAAAGCCTTTCCTTATGATTTAATGAAGGAAAGAAATTCTTTTCTAGGTTTCTTAGTAACCCAACCTGTGCCTAGAAATAGAGAAGAATACATCTACTGTTTACAGGGCAAAAGTATACTTTCTGAAAGTTACCCAACAGGGATAACAAGTGTAATTTTAAATGATATTTCTTTGTCAGGTAAGTTTAAGGAATTCTCAATATACACAGAGATTAGTGTTTTGCCTTGGCAAAAATGAAGTTGCAAGATAATCTGAATTAAAATCATTTTCACTAGTTAACTTGCAAAAAATATTTTAGATAAAAGGTTATAATACATTACCTATCTTATTTTTTAAACACAGAGTAAAGTTGCTCTTGGGATAATTAACTCACCCACATGGCACAACAGTTTGGAGTAAAGTATGTTCAACAATAACAACTTGCACACAAAATAACATTGGTGAATTAACTTTGAGAACTTCTCTGCCTTTAAAATCAGCAATATTGAATTTTTCTGTAGAATAACACATATATCAATGTTCTGCATATAAAAGGCTCTAGGAGGCTTTAAAGGGTTAAATTTTCCAGCAATGGAATGAATCCTTCATACATAACTGGTGAAGATTTAATAAGAATGTGTTTTTCCTGATCTTCAAGCTCTGAGCCATGCCTGAAAAGTTCTAAATAGGAAAAAAAAAATTTGTTTTAATCCAGTTTCTGTCTGCTAGGAGCAAGGCAGCAAACACATTTTTCAACCCTTTATGAAAAGATAAAGCAGAACAAAAGTGAAATATATCTTCAGATTATAAACAGGATTATATTTTATAGTCCACCATCCTGATAATGTTACGGGGCCCAAGAATAAAAGACCTCAGTCTAAAGGTTGTGGGTCGGCAATAGGCATGGTGTGAAGTACTTCGTCGAGGAGTTGGAGGGCCCGGTGTAAGTGAATCTCAATCCAGCAAGGTGTTTCTTTGATGCTCTGTCTTGGGTAATCTGGTCCCCATCCTTTCACAAAACTCATCCTGAGTATGCATAAGCGACGAAGGTCATCAACACCAATTCCAGCAGCAGCTGACAAACCTAACAGAAAAGATTTGGAAGATGTCAGAGTGACAGGCTGATCTCTTCCCATCCTCCCTACATCTTATTAGTGCCCAGCTTTCTTTATTCATCTCCTCAGCATATAACTTCTCTGTCAAAAGTGCCAAGAAGTAAGTATAGATCTAAATTTTGTCAAAGGGACTTTTGGTTAATACAGTTTATATTCCACACAGGTCTTCTAGCTAGCACCATTAGAGATTACATCCGTACAACCCACCAAAACCCCATCTCTCTTTTCTCTTTAGAAATAGAGGCAATGGGATAAGAAACAACTAGTTTTTAAGTAATGCATGTTCACAGGCTGGTTCTCAGCATTTTACTGTCTGTCTAAACACTCTAGTTCAGAGGAAGACATGACTAATGATGAGATAGCTAAGAGTCCTGATTCCTCTAAGGCTTCTTGGATGACCCAGATGATGTCTGCCTCTCAATTTCACAGTATAATAGACATAATATGCAACTATATTCAATGGGGGCAACAGATGAGAATGAGAAATTTAATAATAGTTCTGGATTCTTTAATCAAAACATATTTGTAATGTCAAAACTAGCAAATGAATAGTTTAAATGCCCAAATTTAAAAAAAAAAATCAAATTAACTACATGGGTATGCCTTATCTATCTCTAAATTGTAAACTCCTGAACACAAGTCACAAAGGAGATTCTGCATCTAATTTTCCAGTCAGAACATACAGTCAATCTGCATTCATCAATATTACAATGAAACTAATGGGAGGAATTTGCATGTACTGTAGAGAAACCTGCAGGGCCACTGCAGTTTTCTTAGCCAGTGTGATTTGCTTACCACACTGAAGAGGTTAAGAACAGGGGTTGAATGAATCACTAGTTATGCCTTCAGACGTGGAAGATGGGTGCCACGTGTTTCCATCATAAAAGTCTATAGTCAGGAGTTTAACTCTGCAGTAAAAAATTCCCCATCAGTGTGAAACCTGGCACACAGTTCAATTTTACCCTAAAATTAAAAAAAAGTCTACAAGTTATCAAATACCACCCTCACTTAGTTTTCTCTCCATGCTTAGCATACATAAAAAACAAAAACCAAAAAACTGGAGAGGTGCCTGATTCTGAAATACGCTTTCTTTCTAGAATAAAGTCAAGCACAGAGGTGATTACAACCCACCCTGGCTGGTGAGGCAGGAGTTGAAAGTATCAACAAAAAAAAGGGGAGATTGATCAATATAACAATAACCCCCTTTCTGCTTTATCCCATACTCCCTTTTTTGATACAAAAAGAGAATAAAAACAGGGTCCAAGACAAAGGGAAACTATTACAGGAGAACAGTTTTTTACAAATTCAAAAATGCTAAAATCCCAGTTAAAAAGAACTTTACTTTCTACTATTGCTTAAACAAACCAACTGAGTGATTCAAAGATAAAACAACAACTTAAAAAATTACACCTAAAAAAAATCAAAAGCGTACTTACTAATAGCTGGAGCTATTCCACCTACTGATCCTGGGCCAGGGATGTTTCCTGCCACGGCTGCTGCCTGAGCAGCTGCTGCAGCTTGTGCCGTGGCCGCTTGCTGCTGCATCTGACGATGACACTGACGCAAATCAAAGACCTTAAAAAAGGTAAGTTTAATGAGATGAGTCTATCAGAAGATTGCATATATCAAAAACTAACGCCCAATTTATTTAAACATTCATAGCTTCAAAATTAGCTCTTAGAGGAAGAATATGGACATGGTTGAGGTGTGAAGTTTGTACCCCAAAACTTACATATTTTGTATACAAATAGAAAATAAAAATTTGAGGGGAAAAAAAACAAACCTAAAACTCCCATGGGAAAAAATTTTTTCAGTAAAACTTGATTGTATTTGAAAGTCAGGACGGTGGCCTGGAGCTCACCCAGATGCCCATTTCATTCTCAGGACAGCTTTAGCAGCCACTGTAGTCCTTTCCTTTAAAAATCCGCCCATCTGTATAAAATGAGCAGTTAAAAAGTCATCTCTACCCTTTCACAATCAGTTTGTTGAGAATTTTATTTAGGCAAGGGGACAGCCTTGGTTATATGGTCAACTTCTTTATCATTCTAGCTATCTGGAGAAATGTCATAAGGGGCATTGTTACTTTTAAGTGATTTATTTTAGAGATGTGTACTTTATACACAGAAGCAAAACAACATATCTGAAACTTGTTTTAAAATATGTAAGAAACTAAGAAAAAATAGATCAAGCAAAGGTAAAATCTTAGACTACTAAATATGATGAATATAAAGCTTTTCTCTAACTTAATTTCTCTGTACTTTTCTTTTTATTTCAAATGGCTCAAGACTTTATCCTTATCCTCATGAAGTGCTAGAACACATTACAGATGATAAATCACATTGCTTTATTTCTAGAAAAAAAAAACAACTTCCTAAATAATTGCTTATATTTCATTTTTAAAAACACTGGAAGATTAAACAGAAGTGTGGTCATCTGTAGAAGTTGTACGAAGAAGACAAGGACAAAGACAGCAAAGTGTTCTAACTCAATGAAACCTCTTTTACAATCCTTAAAATTTCTGAATCATGTGACCACATTTTATTCAAGAAGTAAATTGAAATTTAAAAAAACTCCTCTTAGAATACACAAAACCCAAATATGAGCACCACTGACAATATGAGAAATCTAAAATTGCACAGCTTACTATTCTGTCAGATAAACAACACATTTGGAACCCAAACTATTAATTTTCAAGCTAATGAAATTAAAATAATAAAAAAAATTCTGGTGGTAATTTAGCCATGGTATTTATACAAACCATAAGGGTATATACCAATGATAACCAAAACAATTCTTTCTGAATAGCAAATCACAATCCTATTTACTTATTTTTCTATTCAGTGTCTAACTTCTCAAGTCTATCCAGATTAGCATCAACAAAGGACAAAATTAGACTATCCCAATTCTCCAAAGATATACAACTGTCAAATATATATGGATGTATTACCCAGCCAAATTTTTAGTCCTAAAAGACATCAGGACAGACTACATGACAGACCTGGAAATCAGAAATCCTACAATGCCCACCAGAAACCATTATTTTCTCAAAATTTCCCAAGAATCTTTTAGATTCTGAACTTTTCCACTGGGTTCTATGTAATCTCCTGGAATACACTAGCTACCATAACACAAAGAAGGAAATCAAGTATCTGGAAAAAAGCAAGTAAGTCTACACACACTTTTTTAAGAAGGAAATAAATAAGCTTTTTAAGATCAGTTTTAGGTTCCTGATGAAACTAAGCAGAAAGTAGAGAGTTCTCTGTCTCAAGTAAAACCTCCCCCACTATAGCTTACCACACTGGCAGACTTGTTAGAATCAATAAACCAACATTACTAACAATCACTGAATTATATACTTTAAATGGGTAAATTATATGGTATATGAATTATCTCAATAAAGCTGTTAAAAAACACACGCAATACAGTTCTAGCTTCTTGGTTCATAAAATGAAAGAATGGCTCTTCAAACTTGTTTCCTCATTTTAATTAAAATAGGGAAAAATACTTTTGTATTTATGCAAATACCCAATGTGGGGGCACAACCCCCAGGGTTCATGTCATCTACCTACAATTCACCCTAGTAATATCATCTCTGGTGAGACACTATCAGACAACCTAGCCAGTATATACAGATCCTCTAATTACTACTGCCCAAAAAATTAGCAAATGAAGAACATGTCAGTGGTCAGTTTTAGGATATACCTGGCATCTCTTTCTGGCTAATAAAAATGCTCTCCTAAAAAATAATAATAATAATAATAATAATAATAATAATATTATTATTCTTGGTAAACAGAAATAATTCTTTTTCACTCTCAGACAATATGACAAAATGTTATGTCTTTATTTCACTAAAATGTCCCATAAAATAACTATTTTTCAGGACAAAAACCTGAGATTATAAAAATCTATCCATCGTTTTATCAAGTGATAACTTCTTTCACACCTTGGAGGGCTTCTTAAGGGTCATTAAAGGTCATTTATACCAAAATAGAAATAAGCTACATTAATTTAACCATCTAAGAAATTGATTACCAAGAATGTATATTTTTAAAAACTCAATTGTTTTAAATACTACTCTACTTCATATCTAATCAATTCATAAATACTACCAGGCACACAGTACATACTTAACATGATTGTCAATAGCCAAAACAATCTTGAAAAAGAACAAAGTTGGAGAACTCATACTTCCCAATTTCAAAAGTTACTACAAAGCTATAGTACTCAAGTTCAAGTAGTACTGCCACAGTATAGCTCTACAAATCAATAAAATAGAACTGACAGCCCAGAAATAAACCTTTACATTTAAGGTCAACTGATTTTCAACAAGGTATCACAAACTTCTCCTGCCTCACCCGCTGCTCCCCTCAGCAGCGTGTTTCAGTACATCTGCCTGCTCTGCTCTCATGCTCTCTGGTGAATCCTCTCACCCACCGGATCTCTGGCTTACACCCAGTTCTTGTATTGTAAACAAATAAATCTTTAAAAAAAAAAAAAAAAAAAGCCCTGGGAGAAAATATAGAAGTAAATCTTCAATGACCATGGATTAGGCAGGTTTCTTAGACATAATACCAAAACCTCAATTAAACAAAGAATAAGTCAGACTGTATCAAAATTTTAAAGTTTTAGAAAAGCTGTAAATTCTACCATCAAACAAATGAAAGACAAGCCAAAGAATAAAAATTTCAAACCATGTATTTGATAAGGTATTGATATCTAAAATACAACTTTTGCAACTCAATAATAAAAAAGACAAAACCCAATTAAAAATGTACAAAGTCTGAACAGATATTTCTCCATAGAAGATACATTAGTGGCCCAAAAACGCATGAAAATACGTTCAACGTTCAACATTAATAACCATTAGATAGACGCAAATCAAAACCACAATGAGGTATCATTTCCCATTCACTAAGATGGCTAAAATCAGAATGACAGACAATAAAAAGTATTGGTAAGACTACTGAGAAACTAAAATCCTGATATACATATCTTGCTGGTAGAAAAGTACGTTGGAAAACAGTCTGGCCATCCCTTAAAAAGTTAAACATAAAGTCAACCTCATGATCCAGCAATTCCACTTCAAGGTATATCCAAGAAAATGAAAACATAAATCTACCTAAAAACTTGTATATGAATGTTATTCATAATCGCCAAAAAGTAGAAGCAAACTGTATGTCCATCAACTGAAAACAGACAAATAAGATCCACAGTGGAGGAGAGTCACGACAGACAGAAAGTACTTGGAGTACCAAGACCAAAAACAAGAGAGTATGAATTCAATTTCTTAAAGTAATATTTAAACTTTCTGAAACTCTCTAAGGGCTACCAACTGGGCACATGCCCATAAAAAGGCAGGTAAATACTTTGACAGACAGTTCCGAAGTACACTTAGGAATAAAATTCTTGCCCAAGGCAGAGATAAGCATCAGAGAAACCTATGCAGCAGGAATTAGGCCCTTAGTATACCCTGGGATTGGAACTCAATTTCCCCAAGAGACAAAATCTCTCTACCTCTTATATATAAAAATTGAGATGTGGATCCCAGGGTGCCAGACAAAAGCAAGACTGCCTTATAGGGACAAGTGATGGCTAGGAGGAAAAAATTAAAAATAAAATGAATTTAATTCTCTCAAGAAAAACTTGCCAACACACAGATTACAAAACGAAGTAATCCAACATCACTTAAAATTACAAAGCGCAGAAACTAAAATTCCTTGTGGAAAAGCATAAAAATACAAGTAAGATAATTTATCTTGCAGAGACAGTACCTGATACAACGTTGTACCAATCGTTCTAGCCTTGTGGGTATATAAACATATACAAATGTCCATGACTTTTTTTTAATAGGTATATTTTATTCTATTTTTACAGATCAAAACTTTAAATGATTCTCTATTATAAATTTTAACAGGGAATTGTTAATTTTTTTAGATTTGATAACTGATTCTTAGTTGTCTTTAACAGTGATTCATACTGAAGTATTTTATGAGTGAACTAATATAATTTTGGAATTAGCTTTAACAGGGAAAAACAAAGAGAAAGAAACACATTTAAGTTTGGCAAAATACTCATAATGGTTGAAGCTGGATGACAGGTTCACAAAGGTTTGCTGTTTGCTGAATACTTAGTATATTTGAAAGTTTCATTTAAAAAAGATTCCTATATCCTTTAACTGAACGATAGTGACTGAAGACAATAAATGGATTCATTCTGAGACAATCAAGCAATTCCATTTTGGTTATATTTTTTGTATGCTAAACAATTTTCTGGGAATAAGTTATGAGGTAAAGTTAATTCCATTTATCTATAATAGCTAACAGTAAAAGATTCTTAAAATGACTGTGAAAAATGTGAAACTAAAAATGTATTCAGGATATCTAATTACAATTATCTTTCCTTTAGAAACAGTTTATGTGATAAAACTAATATTGAAATGGGTTAAATATATAATGATTAATGAAAAGTAACTCAGGCTTAGTTTACAAAATCTTTATAGTAAATAAAACTCATTTAATGCACAAAATAATTAAGCTTTAAAAATCTGGGATTGAACTTGTCACCTCTTAGGTTCTAAATTTGAAAAGCTATTCATTTTAGAATTCCCCTCCATAAAGTTTTGAAAATTAGATAAATTTCTAAAGTCTAATTTTTAAGAATTTTATATGTCAAAGGTATGTAAGTTTGGAGGCTTCACTCAATATTTTCAAGAGCATATTATTACTTTAAAGCATCTAGAAAATTTGCTAAGAGAACACTACCAAATTCAAACTTAAAACTAAACAACTCATCATGTTAATAAATGCCTCCAGGAAATGTGTATTATACACAAATGTAATTTCTTTTTTTTTTTTTTTTTTTAAAGATTTCTTTATTTATTTATACAAGCACTGGGTACAGTCAGAAGCGCAGGAGGGTGAGAGAATTCACCAGAGCCAAAGCGGGGAACAGAACAGGCAGACTGACGAAATACACTGCTGAGGGGAGCAGCGGGCGCGGCAGGAGAGGTCTGTCACGCCATGTGGGACCCTCTCCAGGGGCGGGGATCGAACCGGCGCTGCAGAGGCTGCGGGCAGCTTTGCAGCCCAGCGCTCAACCGCTGCGCCACCAGGGGAGGCCCTACACAAATGTAATTTCTGACTGCTAAATAGGTAAGACATTTATCCACTCCTCCACCTCCATCTCATTTCTTTAAAAAACAAACAGCTTTCCAAGCCTGCAAAAATATTCAAGCAAAAGTGTAACTAACCTTTATATATGCACTTGGGTAGATCTTATGAACAGCATCTCCAGGTGCACGCCCAGCTTCTCTGTCTAAGTAGTAACTCTGTACAAAGACCGCATGGTCGCTAAGGCACCTGACCCAAACATCACCTTCTCCTTTACATTCCAACTGTACACCTTTGCCTATATGCAACCTTAGGAAGAAAAAGAGAATTATATTCCATTTTGATAAGTATTTAGAAATAAATTTTAATTTAGATTATATAAAATACTGAATAGTGAAAAATTAAAAATAGAAAAAGGACATCATACAACACCATAACCAAGAGACAGCATTGCTATTCTATCTTCTTTCTTTTTGTAATACCTTACATATACTGATAAACATCTATCTAATGCATACGACACAATAGGAACATTTAACAAAAGTTCTCATTTAACTTTTTCAATCCAATGAGGTAAATACTGTTATTCCCATATTACAGATCAGGAAACTAAGGCTTATAGTCACACTGTCCAAATCATAGCCACATGCTACATTTACTATTTAAATTAATTAAAATTAAATTAAAATTAATTTAATCACATGGGCCATATTTTAAAGGCTCAATAGCTACATGATGTTGTGGCTACTTTGATAGAAACCATTTCCTTCACAAAAATTCTAGTCAACAGCACTGGCTTAAAGGGTATATAATTTCCCAAAATCACACAAATGACAGAACCCAAGATTTTGTACTTATACACACACGTATTTCCTTAAAGAGTTAAAATCAGAGTACATATTGTACGTTTTCCTCTAATATTTTTAGTTTTTAAATTTCATTATATAAACTTAACATTTTAACAATTATATAAAAAAAGAAAGTTCATCAAAATTAACTTAACCGTTTCCCTCTTACTAGTAGTTTTTCAATAAATAAAACTTCCAGAGACATCTGTCTTCATTTTACATTATTTCCTTTCGGTAGATTTTTAGAAATAATTTACAATCAGCAGATATAAAAATTATTTTCAAACTGGATTCCGTAAGATCAAGCTACTACTGAATACATAGAACTATACCTCACTTAGAAAAATGTTTTATTTTTTTTTTTTAAAGATTTTTTTTTATAGAGGCATGTTTTATTTATTTATTTGTTTGTTTGTTTTGTTTATACAAGCACTGGGTACAGTCGGAAGCGCGGGAGGGTGAGAGAATTCACCAGAGCCAGAGCGGGGAGCAGAGCAGGCAGAAGGACCGAAATACACTGCTGAGGGGAGCAGCGGGCGGCAGGAGAGGTCTGCGCGCCATGTGGGACCCTCCTCCGGTGGCCGGGGAGCAGCCGGGGATTGAACGCGCAGCAGAGGCTGCGGGCAGCGTCGCAACCCAGCGCTCAACCGCTGCGCCATCGGGGAGGCCCTAGAAAAATGTTTTAAATAACAAACATCTACAATGAAAATGGAATACTTACAAATCCTGAATTATTCAAAAACTTACACTATCACTGAAAAATGTAACTTCAAATAAAAGACAATGCTACTATGTTCAATTTTTAAAGTAACTATCTATAGGCTATACAATGAATACCTTGCTCTCTCAATGGCTTCTGTCCTGTGGACATTGGAGAGTTGACCCAAGCAAAAGCGATCTCCTCCAGAAGGATCCACGTATCCATCAACGGTGACAATAGGGCAGCTTGAAGGAACCTTAAATGTCTCTCCTACCTGAACGTCCATTTCAAAATAAGCGATGGAACACCAGTACTCAGGAGCTATAGAAGATAAATGAGAACACACACTCATGTGAAAGAAGGTATGTATTTTCACTCCATAAGAAAATGTTTCTCCTAAAAAAAAAAAAAAAAAAGGGTGAGGAAGGGAGAGGTATCTGAAAAGCACCCAAAAGAAATTGATTAAAAAGACACAAAGCATTAAAAAAAAAAAAAAAAAAGTAGGCATTTCCATGTCTTTTCTCAGCTCAGAATCCAGTACTGTTTTTGAAACTAGTCATTTCCAAAATCTAGAATTTGGTTCTTGACTCAAAAGACCCAGTCAATTGAGAATTTAAAGAATGGAAGTAATTAGAATCTAAAAGATTATTTTACCATGATGCTTCATTTGACAGAACATAGTATGTTCTACAGTCTAAACTTTTATTATTTTAAAACCCACTGACTCTAAGACATATTCCCGGAATGTGCTCCTGACTAACGCCAATGCATGGCATGTTTGTATACATCCCTAATTAAGAGAAAGGGCATAAGTCAGTCAGTCATCCCAGACCAAAGTCAAGGTTAATTACACTCTGACAACATAGTTGCTCTGAGCAGGAAGTCTCAATTATTTCCAGGATGAAAGGTTATTTGTCCCATCTGTAACTTTAGTAAAAGCAATTCATATTAACTACAATAGTTTTAACTTTGAAAATATATTTAGTGGAGTCATTTGAGTAACAGCGAATGATATAAAATAATTTTAAATGCTGGGGAAAAAGAGGCATTGCTTGGCTTGGTTTACAAATACAAGTTAATCAAGCATTTCTCATTTTTGTTTAAATACAACAATTATTTATGTAGTCCACATACAGGAAATTATGTGTTTTCCTTCTTAAACTAATTTAACAGATACTTGCAGGGTACCGAGGAATCATAATTAGCACCACACACAGTTGTAAACAAAATAGCTACTGTCCCTATTCTCATGGAGGTGCAGAGGCAGACAAATAAGGAAACAAATGTATAAGACAACTGAGATAATGAATAACACTGTGAAAAAAAGACAGGGATGGGACAGAAGATGCCTGGGAAAACTACTTCACACTCTACGGTAGGGATACATGGTGTCTGAGACAGTAAGACTGAAGCCTCCTATCCATGTGAAGGCTGCGAAAAGAACAGAGGGAGGCAAATGCAAAGACCCTAGAGTAGAAATGGGTTTGACATACTGAAGGGAAAAAAAAATTAGTGCCTTTTATCAGAGTATGAATGAGAGAGGGGAATGACTTTCTATAGACAAACCAATTATTTGTCTGTATCTCAACATGCCATCTGTGAATGCAACACTAATCTAGAATTTGAAGCAACAAGACTTTTAACAATTTGAAGAGAGACTTGAAGTGCCAAAAAATAGATTTTTTCAAACCCCCAAAACACGTTATAAAGAATTATGATGCTTAAAACGTGTTTTTAAAAAACCTGCAAAGTCTCTGTATCTAACTGTTTTCAAAATACTGTCAAGGAAGAAGAAAGTACTTTCCAACAAAGAATTAATAAAACATGAAGACTGGGCAATTCAAAACCTTAAAAATGCAGTCTGTCATACAGATTGAATCAAGTAATCAAAAATAGAAATATTCCTTTAAATACTGATAATTACAACATGAGAACTAGTGATATACAAAATACCTTCAAAAACCACAATGAAATATTTATGAAGTTATTGTTAAATTCTTTGAAACATCACGTTACGCTCTAGACAAGAAACCTGAGGAAACCTAACTGGCAGGTACTGACAAGCTAACACTAAGGAGGCTAAGACAAGATAACAGCAACCCAAAGGTTTGGTTGCAATCAACAGTAATCTCAGTTAGAGGTTTTTTTTTTTTTTTTTTAACTATCCTACAGAATATCATGCTGTAAGTCATGTTTTTTGTTTTTGTTTTTTTTTAAGATTTATTTATTATTTTATTTATACAAGCACTGGGTACAGTCAGAAGCGCGGAAGGGTGAGAGAATTCACCAGAGCCAGAGCAGGGAGCAGAGCAGGCAGAAGGACCGAAGCACACTGCTGAGGGGAGCAGCGGGTGGCAGGAGAGGTCTGCGCGCCATGTGGGACCCTCCTCTGGTGGCCGGGGAGCAGCCGGGGATCGAACCGGCGTTGCAGAGGCTGCGGGCAGCTTCACAACCCAGCGCTCAACCACTGAGCCACCGGGGAGGCCCTCAGTTAGAGATCTTAAACAATTTGTTCAAATGATTTTGTTACAAACAAGTCAAGAATGTTTACAATCTGGCTAATAAATAAATGAGGTCCAAGTACATGCATTTCCTACTTCATACAGAAAAGATGCCACCTAGAAGTTTCATGGTAAGCAACCTTCTTTCTAAGAGAGTCAATTTAGAGAGGGAAAAGGAGACTGTACAATCTCCAAGTTAAAATAAGAAAATTATACTTTTATCATCATAAAGTGCTACATTTGCAAATGTACTTAAATCTTATTATTTTCCAGTCATCAAAGAGTTTGATTGCCTAATATTTCAGACACCATACAACAGCAATGGTTATATAAAGCCGTGTCCCTGAACAGGTTTAATATGGGTTGACTTGCTAGTACTGGGAACAAAAGGGTTCTAAAAGAGTTTTAGATAAAAAGACACTGGCATCAAAATTGCACCATGGACCAAGGATGAAAAACAGCTATTTATTAAGAGATTCTTAAGGTCTAGGAAAGCAGGAAGGTGGGGGAGGAAGGGTCTTACCATCTGTGAGGACAGAGAGGGCTAGACTAGAGGTAATGTATGTGGGTCCCAGAGAACCTGACAATGTTGAGATACAAAATATTATGTGAAAATTTTTTCTGCTCCACTCTAACTTTACTAAACAACCAGGAGGAATCTTTTTTTTTTTTTTTTAACAACAGGGGAGGACAATAGAAAACACCTTCATTAAGCCTTTCTGGATCATTGTTTCCTCTTTTGCTCCGAAAACTAAATGCCATATAAGTGACATGTCTGCAGCTCAAAAGTAGCATCAGCAGCAAGACAGACTACTCAGTTCAGAGAGAACTTTCCTAAAGTCCCAACTCATTTGAAAGGCAGTAGATTGTGATGTGCTTGTTCCAAAGTTAGTAAAGTTGAGCAGGTTTCATGAAGCCTGTGCGGCTAGCACTAAGGAAAAAAAAAAAAGTCCTGAAAGACTGAATTAAGAACACAATTTTTTTTCCTAAGAACTCAATAATTTTTGTAATGGGGAAATGAATTATAAAGCTGTTTTAGCAAACAAATGTTATCCAACTACATTGGAAAATGCAAATATCCAAGGCATTATCTTCATTTTTCTGAAATAAAAGTCATCAAAGAAAAGGTTAAAAAATTAGTTAAAGCACCTCATGAATTATTTCTTTTATGATTCAGATCTGAAGGAGAGTCCTATGAGACTCTTTTGACACATAAAGGTAATCTCTTGGATGGTGGTAGTTTCAAAGGAGTAAGATAGAACCAGAATTTGGAAATTTGTCAATTTTTGATTCTGTAAATTACTAAAGAAAGCTCAAAAGACCCAAGACACTCTTCACTCTAATTTGCAAACAATATTTAACTTGATGAATAGATCTCAGCTTTAAGAAAAAGCAAAAACAGACTAAGTCCATGAAAACAATGACAGGTTCAGTC
Source organism: Talpa occidentalis (assembly GCF_014898055.3). NCBI lineage: Eukaryota > Metazoa > Chordata > Mammalia > Eulipotyphla > Talpidae > Talpa > Talpa occidentalis. Next base: position 17,323,110 of record NW_023601322.1, read on the forward strand.
TTTTCCAAATACACTTTCTCAGCTTAGTTATCTAAGTCAAAGCATAGAAATCACCAAACATATGGACTGTCTGAAATCTTTAACACCAAGGTAATGACAAATACTAATTATTTTAATTTTCTATAATTTATAATTCACCTATATTTCCTAAAACACTTGTGCAATTACTTCAAAAACAATCTTTCAAAATAGATTCATTATATATTATTGATTTTAATTTCTTAAAAATGCACTCATGCATATTTCCTGACCAAATGATACTAAGTCTGTGGTATGATAGTTTAACATTTCTTAATCAAACATTAAGGGGCTCCATTAACCATACGCTTAACATAAAATTTTACTTTTCTATCAATGATAACAGACATGTAAACTAGTAACTGTAATTGAGTAGGATCAGAAAGTACTCAACTAGTAAGTGAATGGGAATGTTTTCCAACAGTGTTGTACTTGCCCTGGATCTTAAGAGTATGCCACATTCAGGAGGCTAGGGATATGTGGTATGGGAATCAAGATTATGCCCTGTGAATCTTGCCTCCTGATAATCATATCCCGTGTAACCCCCTCCCCACTAAATAGGATCTTATAAAAACAATGTGGCCAAAGACTTCTTATAAAAACAACTTGGAGGGCCTCCCCGGTGGCGCAGCGGTTGAGCGCTGGGTTGCGAAGCTGCCCGCAGCCTCTGCGGTGCCGGTTCGATGCCCGGCTGCTTCCCGGCCACCGGAGGAGGGTCCCACATGGCGCGCAGACCTCTCCTGCCGCCCGCTGCTCCCCTCAGCAGTGTACTTTGGTCCTTCTGCCTGCTCTGCTCCCCGCTCTGGCTCTGGTGAATTCTCTCACCCTCCCGCGCTTCTGACTGTACCCAGTGCGTGTATAAACAAAAACAAACAAACAAATAAAATAAATAAATAAATAAATAAAAGCATGCCTCTATTTAAAAAAAAAAAAAAAAAAATTAAAAACAACTTGGAGGCCAAGTCCTTAAAAATTTTGAAGCTCCATCTTGCTCTTTCCTGATCAATATCTCTGGGGGAAGTTAGCTGTCAGATGAAGACTCCCAAGAGCTCAGTAGAGAGATCCACGCAAAGGGAAACGGGTTTCTTGACAATAACATTAACTGGCCAGGTATGTAGGCAAACCATCCTGAAAGTGAATCCTCCAGTCTCAGGAAAGCTTTCAAATTATGCCTGATCCAACAACCTGACAACACCCTCATGAGACAAAGTCAATCAAACCTTGCTAAGCCATTCATGGATCCCTGGTCCATAGAAACTAAGAAAGATAACAAAATGCTATTGCTATTTCAATGTGCTAAGTTTTGGAGTACTTTGACTAAGCCTGAGTATCAAACAAATCAGACTGAGAATAACATATACCAAAAAAGCACAGAGGGATGAAACAGTCTAGAAACTTGAGTAAGCAGTTCACGATGAATAAAGTATAAGAAGATGAAGCTAGGTAAGTTTGTAGAGACCAGGATTAGAGACTCTCTTGCACCTAGCTAAGGAATTTGGACTTTCTTCTAGGAGCAAGCAATGAACAGAGGAATCAATGCAAATTCTTCAGCAGAGAAATAATTACAAAGTTTTAAAAGAAATATTGAGTAGCAGCAGAAAGTAAATGATGGGGAAAAGGGCACTATGACTAAAAACTCTCCTAACAGGGAGACCAGTTAGAATATTCTTTTAGAAGTAAAAGAGGAGAAATGAACAATTGTGAGAGAATACTCCTCTGAGGCCCATTCATATTCACAGCCAAAGAGTTCAGTCATCTGGGTCTGATCAAGTGATTTCCATTAGAGGTGTATGCATAGAGCGAACTCCTCCTGCAAGTGCTAAGACAAAGCCATTTTCAGGATCATCCTTACCATTAAGTCACTTCTGTTCTACTCAAAGACAGACCTCAATGCCAATGTACAGTGCCATACATGCACATCCTCATAACTAGTTAATGCTATTTCCAAAACCACCAGCTGCTGTTGGGCCTCAATATCAATGATAAAAATGAAGTAAAACTATCAAGAGGCCAAAAGCAACTGCTGAATCCAAAACTGAGTCCAAATGACTAGCTAAATGCCACCACTCCCATGCCCACGCCATCATTCCATCCAGGGTAGACCTTTCCTGAGCCCTGACTATGATCACTCTGCAGGCCACCTTCCACTAAGCTATAAGAATACTGAGACCCAAGTTGCCAGGGGCCACTACTAACACACAAGGTGCTGACCTGGGTCAGCAAGCACTACCATTTTTGGGACTCTAGATTTTCCAGTTCTTACCTGAATATATTAATTCACATACAAATGAAAAATGATTTCATGAATTCCTTTATATAATTTCGAAAATAAGTATAACCAAACTACTAAACTAGATGTTTGGGGCTTCATTAGTCACTTTCAAGGAGCAAAAAATAATGTCCCTAAAATGTGGGACAATTGGTTCCCTGGAGGAGAAAAGTTTGACTGAGACAAAATACATGGAGTAGGGGCCTCCCTAGTGGCACAAAGGGTTAAGCACAGCTATCTGCAACCTCTGCAGCCTCTGCAGCATGAGTTCAATCCCCAGCCAGCAAGGGAGCTACCCACATGGCCCAGCAGACTTCTGTCTCTACCACTGCTCCCCTCAGCAGTGTATTTCAGTCAGTCTGCCTAGTTCTGTTCCCCACTCTGTCTCTGGTGAATCCTCTCATCCTCCTGCACCTCTGGCCTATACCCCAGTTCTTGTATGCATAAATAAATCTTAAAAAAAAAAAATACATGGACTAGGAAGGTTTCTAGGGGTGCTGCAATGTTTTAGGTCTCAATCTAGGTGATAGTTACACAGGTGTTAGTATTTAATGCTATTCATTAGACTGATGTGTATTTGTTTTGTGTATTTTTCTGTATATCACATTTCTCAAAAAAAAATTTCTAAAAAGGCAAGACCCTTTGACCCACAAAAATGTTTAAAATCACAATACATAAATAACACAGGAAACACATGAAAGAGAATAACTAGCAAGTATGTATAACTAAAAAATACCTTTCTCGGGCTTCCCTGGTGGCTCAAGGGGTTAAGCAGAAGCACTATGAAGCAATCCGCAGCCTCTGCAGCACAAGTTTGATCCCTGGCCGGCCAGAGAGAAACCCACATGGCGCAGATCTCTCCTGTCTCACCTGCTGCTCCCCTCAGCAGTGTATTTTAATCAGTCTGCCTGTTCTGTTCCCCATTCTGTCTCTGGTGAATCCTCTCACCCACCCCTGCATCTCTGGCCTGTACCCCAGCTCTTGTATGCATAAATAAATAAATAAATCTTTAAAAAAAAAGATACCTTTCTCTCCCCAGCAGCATTTTTCTCCTAATCAAACAATTATTTACCTCCTAAATCAGCAAAAGGTTAAATTATCATGTCTTTTACTAGAAAACTGGTTCTCTTACTCTAATGTGATCACTGTAAAGCAATTTGGCTCTAGGTCCAAAAACACTTTAAATCTCTTATACTAAAACATGAGAAGATCTTCTCATAAAGACCTTCCCTTCAGTGTTTTTTTTTAAAGATTCATTTATTAATTTAATTAATTTATTTATTTATATAAGCACTGGGTACAGTCAGAAGCGCGGAAGGGTGAGAGGATTCACCAGAGCCAGAGCAGGGAACAGAACAGGCAGCGTGACGAAATACACTGCTGAGAGGAGCAGTGGGCGCAACAGGAGAGGTCTCCACGCCATGTGGGACTCTCGCTGGTGGCCAGGGATCGAACCGGCGCTGCAGAGGCTGTGGGCAGCTTCACAGCCCAGCGCTCAACTGCTGCGCCACCAGGGGAGGCCCCCTTCAATGTTTTTTTAACAGCTAAAAGAAAAACTAGAATCGGGCCTCCTGTGGTGGCGCAGCGGTTGAGCGCTGGGCTGCAAAGCTGCCCACACCCTCTGCAGCAGCGGTTTGATCACCGGCCGCCGGCGAGGGTCCCACACGGCATGCAGACCTCTCCTGCTGCCCACTGCTCCCCTCAGCGGTGTATTTCATCAGTCTGCCTGTTCTGTTCCCCTCTCTGGCTCTGGTGAATTCTCTCACCCTCCCGCGCTTCTGAATGTACCCAATGCTTGTATAAATAAAATAAATCTTTAAAAAAAAAAAAAAGAAAAACTAGAATCAACATAAACAATCAAAAATGAGAACACTAAGAAAATTAGGTAGACCAGTTTGATGAACTGTACGTTATCCGTTAAAATTGATATCATAGTTACTGTAGTTACCAGTATTTTAAAAAATCTTTACTAGAAATGTATACTGAGATATTTACATATAAAAAAATTATATAGGATTTCCTTCAAAATAATAGGTGAGGTGAGGTTATGAATGAAACAAGTAGAGGATGGTGTGAATGAAGTAAGATTGGCCATCAGTGAGGACTGAGTACAATGAGTGGGGTTCCTATGCTGTTTTGGGATTTGAGATTCTTCAAAATAAAATTGTTTAATTGGGGGAAAAATTAAGGTGATTAGTTGAATTATGTACTGGGTTGTTGAAAAAGTCATGTTGTATTTTTGCTTGAAAAACAGAAAAAATATGTCATGAAAAGTTAACAAAAACTGATACAAAGGGATGGAGGGAAAGGGGAAAAAAACAAAATCCTATGTTTAAAAAGTCTTTGGTATTTTTTATTTCCAATTTTTTTGCTTTTATCCTTAGAGTTTCAAATTATATTCAAATTTTGCATTGATGAACTCTACTTAGCTAATTACTCCTTTCAACATAGTTTAATCAAATATTTTTAAAATTCCAGTTAGCCAGAGGTTCCTGAATCACACTTTGAAGACAGACACAGTAAGTTATTTTTCTTTTCAGCATCTACTTAAGATTCTTCCCTGGCTTTCAAAGCTATAGCCTTATAGCTGCTCTATTTTGAAACCCAGTTTTCTGCTGCTGTGTAAAACACAGTTCTTGTCTTTTCTCTTGGAAACACTTGAAAATAATCAAATACAGTTTATGTGTGACTATATGAGCTACATGTAAACTGATAATTAACTAATGCCAAAATAGAATATTGTACCTATCTGAAAAGCTAAGTTACTCTCTATTTTATTAAAACCTGTGTGTGCATGCATGCGCGCGCGCGTATGCGTGTGTGTGTGTGTGTGTGTGTGTGTGTTTGTGTAAGAAGAAAGAGAAAGATGTTTCAACTTCCATAAAGAAAAATCTAATACAGGGAATCAATTCTAAAATACACTTACCAGGATGATTGGAAATGGGAGGCTGGAATGCAAGTTCATTGTGAACTGGCCCTAAAGAAAAAACAATAAAAATCCCATTTTTATTTATTAAAAGTTTTCTAATGCTAAAACTTTTAATAAGCCTTACTTAAATTTAACTATTGTACCTTTGGAGTTGTTATGCAATGTCTAAGAACTTAAAAGCTTAATTTAGATTATAATTATAGCAAGTAAAAACTCATTTATTTTCCTACTAGCTATTTAACAGCTAACACTTCAGTGCAATGTGCCAAGTGCTGTTAATCAATTTACAACAGTTGTACACACACAATTTAATGTAAATTATGTGTATTATTCACATAACATCATACAGTACAATTTACAATGCAACATATGAAAATAATTAAAATTGTTAGGCTCATTCTAAAATTAAGTTTATGGTTTATTAAATTCAGGATATTTACATAATGGAAGAATAGCTAACATAATTGAAATTATTACGTGTTAAGACATTGTGCTAAACACCTAAATTATTACATTTACTTCACTACCCTTAAAACAGGATGGTTAAATAACTTGCCAATGGCTACAAAACCAGTGAAGTGTCCCAACTCAGTACCCTTAACCACTATGCTGGCCTTGGCAGGCATTAACAATTATATTCTCTTAAGACACAGAAAAATAGTAACGTAGCTGGAAAAAAGCAGGATACAACAATATATACACAGTATGATTCCTTTCACACTCCCCCCCCACCAAAGTTTTATATATTCATTTATATATGACTGGAAGGAAAAATATGACAAAGTATTAGAACTGGATATCTATGAGTAGTAGGATTCTGGATAATTTTCATTGTCTTATTTAAAGTTTTCTATATTTTCCAAGTTTTCTTTAGTACTATTAATCTTATAGCAAAGGAAAAGGAATTTAGTATCTATGCAAGATTTTATACTCCTGATTTTACTAAGCCAAAGGAGCAAGGTTCCTATTCTGCCTGAAACTATAAGCTATGGTTATCAGTATGGTTATCCCTCCCAATCAGGCTGCACAGAGTATTAGAGATTCAACATTTGAGTGTCTACAGGATGCTGAGTAATATGGTGAGGGAAACCTTGAGATTTTGACACTCAAGGGGTTTCAATCCACTTTGGGTGGATATACAGAAATATGAGTTCTAAAAACATATATAAAGCAAACAAACAAATGAATGGAAATCAATGTGATGTAGTGAAACATTAGCAACAGAGAAATAAATGCATTTAATAAATATCACTCCTCTAAAACAAAGGTATGATGACTATGAAAGATACTAACATTTACCAAAAAAAGTGACAAGCACTCATCATTTAATGAAACTAAATTGTAAGATGACTAAAGATGAAAAAAGTGCTTTTTGAAAAATAAAAAACAAAGTCCTCAAAAAGAAAAGGCCCTTACAACAAAACCAAGAGCTTACAGTAATGTCCGGGATGTGGGGGCGGCATAGGCGGGTGGTGCTGAAGATGGCCGTTTTGGTGGTGAGGCAAATTAGGTGTGTATGGTGCGGTCCTACTTCCAGTCCAGGTGGTAGTGCTGTCTAAAAATTAAGGCCCACATGGATTAATTTGCTTTTATATAAAGTCTGCCTATTTTTTCTCAACTACTTAAAAGATTTTAAAAAGTATGTACATACTATGATGGTAAGTAGCTGGCTGACCAGTAAATCCATTCTGCTGCTGTCCTGGCTGAGGCCCTGAAGCTATCTGCAACAATCCTTCACTATGGCTGCCTGCCAATATACTGGCAGGCTGACCTAGAGGAACAAGAAGACATTAATATGGTACATTTACAGATGCAATCCTATAGTTTTATACAGCAAATGAAGGACCAATTTTATCTGATCATCGAAACTCTAAAGATGTACAAAAAGTGGACCTCACCCATGGTCTATCAATTAAAAAACCTAAAGTCATCCATTAGAGACAAACCTTAACTTGAAGTTCAAATTCATTCTACCTTAAGTTATATCTAGCTCATTTTAGTGGCCTCTTGTATCGCAAATAGTCTACAAAAATGTCAGCAAAATCCCACTCTATGTCTAGCATATTACAACTTCTTCAGAAGTACATTAGCTCACCCCTGGCCACTCCATCCAGCTCTGGACCTTTCTGATTAGGACTCCAAAAGTCCAGGCTCAAGAAAATGTTGAAAACCGAAAAGTTCATTATTATCAGCATGGGTACTGGTAATGGCAGAATGCTAGGGTTTGATAAAAGAAAAGCAGAGCAGGCAAATAATTTAAATGGAATGTGATGGGTAAGGTGAGGAAGTTAAAAAAAGATATAGCTCCACTGTCCAATCATCATAGCATTAGCTAATAAAAAACAAAAAAACTATCAGACTACTTAAAATATTTTCCATGTACTTTAGAGACCAAGTATCACTTCTTTTTAAGATTATTTCTTATTCCTGGATTTATAGGAAATTAGTTGCCCTCTCTATATGTAATATAATGGGAAGAACTAAGCTTCCTTTGGCTTCTATTCTATTTGAAACCATCCGATGATATTGTTTACTGGTTTATATTGTTAAGGCTTTAAGTGGAAAAAGCTTGATTTCTTAAAGCAAGCTTTTAATTAAGTCACTTTTTTATCTCATTTGGAAAGCACTGAAATTTCATAATTGTTATTTATCAGCTCATTCTTTTCTCATTTCAATGGAAACATAATCAGACAGAAGATAGTAAATAATACTCAATGTATTACGAAAAGGAACATTTTTCTCCCCCTTACAAATGTAGAAAAGGAACATTTTTCTACATTTAAGAAAGGGAGCATTTTTCTCCTCTCTACATACCACATTTCCTGCAAAACTGTAAAATTTAAAGCTAAAGAAAATTTCAATACTGCCCAAATTATTTATTTTTAAATATGTTTTTAGCAACCTCTTTTCCTATTCTTTCCCAGAATTTTTCACAAATTAACTTTAAAGGTTAATTACAATTATACTCTTACTTTTGCTATTGTACATGCTATGTACTCGTTTTACTTACAAACATGGTCACCAAACAGGAGAAAATAATGATTTTTGTTTACAGATATTTAGAAAAATACCAGAAGATATGAGGTGCCAAATGAACATAAACTGTAAGGCAGCCCACTGTAGTTATCTTTACTGAATACTTCCAGTAAGTGAGATGAAATCAAACAATCTAAGTCAGTTCATGTATAAGTCTTATAATTCCCCTACTTCATTTTCTTTTAATTATATCATACTTTTTTGAGCTCTCATGAAAACATTTTAAGTTCTAAAACCCATTCAGTTGTGAGAGTATACCCCAAAAATACCAAGACAAAATTATCTGCATTTAATTTATTTCACATTTTTGCTCTTCAAATGGGACTCAGTCTCCAGAAGTTCAAATGAAGTCACTTTAGTAGGCATCAACAAAGGCATATAAATTTTCCATCTCCAGATAATATAAACAGAGGTAACTCACTGTGCTCTAGCACTAATTTATACTCAACTGGCCATTACATATCTTCTTTAGTCTCCATCACTACCCATTCTATTTGTCAACATTTCCAAAGTGGTACATAAATAATATTCAGAAAACAGAAACACTGACTAAGAGTCCAGGCCCTAAAGTATATGCTTAATCCGTACAACCCAGTTAAAATATGCTTACATGGTGAAATACTTATTTCATGTACCAAATGCAAAAGATACTGCTTTGAAGAGATAAAATGAACTAAAGAAAAGGAAATTTGCTATACTATGCTTAAAAACTCAAATTACAGAAAACAATCCTTCATATATTCCAAAGAGCAAATGTGATCTGATGTTAGAGAATAAGGCCCCCTTTGGTAGCAGTTAACAAAGTATCAGTTCTGATCTATCAACAAGCTAAATGGTGTGCTTAGATATATTCCTGTTAGCAAGGAGGTACAAATAACACCATACACATGCCAGCTCTGTGATTAATAAAAAAGGAAGCTACTCTACTTGCCAAGCAGTATACTGTTCAACCTTTGGTGAAAATAAAAAGCAGTATGTCAATGTCTCGATCAAAACCAAAGAAAAGGTGAACTTAGCAGCTCTCTATTCCATGACATGACAAGAGAATGTGGTACCAACATCATGAATGGTTTTTGGAAGACTTCTTATTTAAAAATAGTCAGGTAAAAGAACATAGCTTTATATCAAAATTGACTAAAATACTCAGTATCTATCTTGAAGGACTTAGAAACACTTTTGTTAAGATCCCCTTTTCTAAGTTTGCATAATGGGAAACTGAATGAATAATATAAAGTAATATTCTGCCAGGTACAACATGTAAGAACATTGATTAAAGGAAGGTTTGTAAATCCATGAACACAAATTTTGACAAACATCTTAATTCAAAACTACTACTTATGTATTTCTCTAAATATATCTGAAAGCTAAAGAGGTTTCTTACTTCTGCATGTAATAGTAAAGGACAAATCAGGTCATTATTTAAATTAATATTATTATAATCGAAGTCATTACTTAAATTCCAGCAACTAAGCATCAATATAAGAACCTTAAATAAATTACAAACACCATTTTTTCCAGGACCAACCCAAAAACCTATTTATACTTATTTACCTATGAAAGATTCTATAGTACTTTCAATACTTTATTTACTTGGAGTTTTTGCCTAGTGGCATACAATGGTTAGGGAAATTCAACTTGTTGACTACATCTGATTCTGTAACTCACTTGTGGAAGCCACAGGAATGTTGGGAAAGTTGGTGGTGCTGGTAGCATTAGACTCAGATGGCGCTAACAGAGCTGGGGTGCTGTATGTCTCCGTAGATGCCCGATTACTTGGTGGATGCTGAATGGTTTGAATTGAATGCCCCTCAGTGGATAACGATGACTGTCCCTCAAAGTCATGAACATATTCATCCTTCACCAACATACTTGGTGGAGCTGTATAGAAAATTAAACATTTTAAAATCTTGTAAGTTTTTATTCCCAAGAAAAAAATCTTTTAAGTATTGTAACAATACCTAAATTCAACTACAGTATACCTAACTCATTCATATTTTTCCCCTATAATTCTGAAAACATACTACTTTTTCAGTAAAAGCTATTTACTTATTGATAATGCATAAGATATATTTTATCAATCAATCTGACTGACTCCTTGAAATCTGAAGCTAGACTATATTCTAACAACCTCCAGTAATGGTCCTAAAGAGGTATTCCTTAGTTTCTTGATTAACAAAGAAGTAATAATCACCTGAAATATATGAGGTAGATGAAGACCATATGGCTAGGGAGAAGGTTTATCCTGAGAAGACCAATTGTTTAGTCCAATTTGAAATACACTACTTTTTTTTTTTTTTCATACGATAGAGAAATGAGTAGTCTGATACTACCCAATTCCAGGATCAAGAATTATCAAGTAACATATACTTTGAAAGTGAAGTTTATATTGCAAGGGTTAATGCAAAACAGAAAGATCCTAAATGGTTGTCAAATTTCCTTCTAGATATGCAATCCAAAGAGATGTTTGATAAATAAGTGGTATGAAAAACTCAATAAGCAACATATTTCACCTATGTGGTTACACCTTAATAAACATAGTTAAACACTAACTGATACAATATAATACCTTTCCTTTAACAAATCAGGGAACAATTTGCTTTGTTGTGAGAAAAAAACAAAACTGAAACTACATTTATAACGTCAAGAGTTCTCTGTCCAAAACCTGACCATTTGTTTTGGGGTGACTGTTTCAGGGTTTGCTTTTTATCTTTAGCAAACAACACTTCACTGCTTCTGAACTAACACTATCCCAGAATTTTACAATCCAGTGAGCTCTAATAATAGCTTCTCTTCTTAGAACAGTTAATTAATAGTCCACAAAGACACTCTCTCTCAGTGAGAATCAGCAAACAGTGTTCCCTATCTTTCCTAATGTCAATCTCTGAAAAAATCTATTACAGGGCCTCCCTTCGTGGTGCAGGCGATTGAATGCCACACTGTGAAGCTGCCCACAGCCTCTGTAGTGTGAGTTTGATCCCGGCCGGCAGGCGAGGGTCCCACATGGTGTGGCAGACCTCTCCAGTCTCGCCTGCTGCTCCCTTCAGCAGTGTATTTCAGTCAGTCTGCCTGTTCTGTTCCCTGCTCTGTCTCTGGTGAATCCTCTCACCCTCCCGCAAATCTGGCCTGTACCACAGTTTTTGTGTAAATAAATAAATAAAAATAAAAAACTATTACATACAAAAACCAATTAGGTACAAGAGTATTTCTTATTAAATTGATAACATTTCAAAATGATAAGAATCATTCAATGTTCAAATTTCTATGTATAATCTCTAAAGTCATGAAGATAGCGATATTTTTAAGACCCACCAATTCTATTCTGAGGAGTTTCTCTTTAGAAAATTTTATGGGGGGGAGGGGGGAAGCTAACCAAAGGATGCTTAACATCAGTATAAATCAGTAAAAAATTGGACCCAACCTTTCATCACTAATGTTAGCCAACTTATTAAAATATAAAGTAAACATTGTGCATAAAAAACATGACCATATATATTCAATTTTTTTATCACATTCTTCAACAAAGTTCTGATTTTCTTCATATAAATCTTGACATTTCCATTTAATTATTGAACATTTTAGGATTTTCTTAGAGTGAGTGGGATCTTTTTACTACTACATAGGTATTGCTAGTACATAAAAGTCTATATAAGGATAAAGTTATTGAGCTTAGGCTACAGCACATCAACCTAATACTCATTGCTTCTGCGTTTTATTGACTCCTCGGCTCAACTGGTAATCGTAACAAGTGAATTCTGCTCTTAGTTACACCTTACAACTTTATCTTGTCTAATACGTTGGTTAAACCTTCCCAAAAATTAGTTTAGGACTCTTACCAGTCTACAGATCTCTTTAACCAAATAATTTAAAACATGTATGTATCATGGGTAAAATTTTAAGTATTAACAAAAATAGGTGTCTACTATATATTTTTGTCAAGGGAAAAAAGGCATATTAGAAAAGAAATTATACATTGATTGCATGTATGTTTAAAAAATCATAAAGTGTAAAAAAATTAAAAGCAAGGTGCAGAAGAGAGCACAATTTGCCTTTTTGTGTTAGAAAGGAGGGAAATAATATATGTATTCTTGCACAAAGAATCCCTAGAAGGAAACACCAGAAACTAATAGAAGTGATTACCTGTAACTGGGGGGGGGGGGGAATAGGGACAGGGGTGGGAGCACTCCTTTCTCTGTATACCTTTTCATAGTATTGTGATTTATGGACCATGTATTGCCTATTCAAAAAAAATAAAATGAAAGTCCAGAAAACATATACTAAACTGCTAAGTATTTCTCTCTATGGACTAACATTCAATAAATTTACTCACTGAAAAATATTTATTGAGCACCTATGTTCCAGGTACTGTTCTAGCGCTTTGGAATACATCAACAAACAAAAGAAAGACTTCTGCCCAGATAGAGTTCACTGTCTTTTATATTTTTCTACTGTTTAAATATCCAATTGTGAGCACACATTACTCTAGCTCTTCCTTGCTATCTAATCTCAGGCAGGTTCCTGACCAATAAAGTGTGGATAATGTCACATACCATGCAGAGGTATTACAAGAATAAATATACAGTACTTGTAAATCATCTAGCCCAGTGCCTTACACAAAACACCATACTCTTACAGTGATCATGCATGTCATAGTGATTGGAAACTATTGTATGATAGTTAAGAAAAGTACAAGGGACAGAAAAGCAGAAGCCACAGTTCAGTCATCCAAGGTCTGCACTCTTTAGGCCCACGGCACTGTCTGACTGTACTGTCACTGTCTTATTTACCTTTTCTTTCCTCAAGTAAACTAAGTTCCCCAGGGGTGGAGAAAACATACCTTATTTATTTTATCATCCCTGGAACACAACACAGTACCAGGCAATACATGTTCATTAAATATTTGCTAAAATGAATACAGATTGATGTGGTCTTGGAAAGTTTTGTGAAAGAGATGAGAAAGGCTGGAAATGATTACCACCAAAATCACAACTTAGAGGTGAAAGAATTATCCCATTTTTTAAAATCTTTAATTATCTGGCCTTGTATTATTGCTTTGTCCAAATCTAGAAGGAGCTGTGAGAACACCTGTTTTCTGAGAATACGAGTTTCTGAAAGGGGCCTTATATAACCACCACTAGGGGGATCCACAAGGCTGAATACAGCCCTAGAGTCATGAAAAAGTGGCTGTTAACCACACAACCCCATCAACAACAGTTGTTTAGAACAGCAGTACTCTGAGATAGGGGAGGAGTGTGACGAGTCTTCAGAATTGAACCTCCTCATACCAACTTCCCTTGAGATTCTGATAAGGTTGTCTCTGAAGTCTCCCAACCCATAACTCCTACTGAGTTAAATGCTTTCACTCCAGAAACAGGGCTAAAGATCTAAAGGGTGTTTCCTTACTTTCAAAGAAAAATGACACGATACCAATGTTGGTATGGTAAAGAGGCAGGGTTTTAAAACTACCTTCCCAGACCACCACAACAGCTCCCATTACCAACCCACTATTCTCAGAAACCTACTAACCATTAATCAACAAGTACCACAAGGCACTAGTCTTTCTCTAGTATTAGTAACTTGGAAGAAAGGTAGAGAATAAAAACAGGTAGACGTAGGGCCTCCCCTGGTGGTGCAGCAGTTGAGCGCTGGGCTGCGATGCTGCCCACAGCCTCTGCAGCGCCGGTTCAATCCCCAGCCTCCAGCCCCCGGACTGGCGCAGACCTCTCCTGCCGCACCCGCTGCTCCCCTCAGCAGTGTATTTCGTCAGTCTGCCTGTTCTGTTCCCCCGCTATGGCTCTGGTGAATCCTCTCACCCTCCCGCGCTTCTGACTGTGCCCAGTGCTTGTATGGATGATTGAATAAATCTTTAAAAAAAAAAAACAAAAAACAGGTAGACGTTTACACTTACCCTAAATTTTGATTAAGATCAGGTGGTATTTTTGACCCACCTCTAGGATTCAAAAGAGATGCTAAGCCACTGAATTCCCTCCAAAACAAGTGTACACCTTTCTAAGTAATAATGGCACTTATTTCTCTGGAGATAAATTAGTTCTTACAGAAATTTTAGTTCATTAACATGTTCTAAGTAACAAAGTCAGTATTTTAGTAGATCTGTTCTGAAATATTACACTAAAAAAAAAAGAAACAAAAACACATCCCCCCCTCCCCCAACTATGTTTCATTTCCCTACTTCAAACAGTAGTTCCGCTTAAATATAGGACTGGATCAACTGTGATCAGCATATACTTTAAAGCAGCTTTGTTATATTCAAAATATAACAAGTCTGAAAAAAACTGATACATGTAGTTTTAAACTACTACTAAAATTATCTATCGTTCATAAATGTCAGTTAGGCTGAAATGAAGAAAAATGAGAATACTGATTTTAAAGAATAAGTTATATGTGATTCTAAATTACCAAACATTACAGCAATTTGTGCCCATTTTATCTGGTTCTGTTAGATTTTCTTCCCCAAAAGCTGATGATTTATCATTTTGAAAATATTCCTCCTTTATATATTCTATAGTTCTGGTATATTTCCCTAACATATTTTTTAGACTACTTTGGTTTACAATAGCAATTCAAATCCAAAGAGCTGGCAGGCTATCTAAATTCAGTTTTAAATGCTAATGAATATCCAAAAAAAGAAAAGAGAGAGACTCTACAATTCCAAAGCAGGTTTTTTCCCTGTTAATGTTACCAGTACCCATACTAACTCTAGGTCAATTAAAAAAAATGGAGAGAACAGGATAAAATAAAGTTAAAAGAAACAGATTACCTACCATTACTTTGCAGTGTTAATCCTGAGAGATCTTAAATTTTAAAAGGGAAAAGAAAATGAAACATTAATCATTACCAGGAAAAGATTTTCCATTATATTTAAAATTTTAGAATGTAAATTTAAGCCAGAGATTCAAAACTTCATAAATTATTTCATATCTGATAATATACAAAGTATTCAAGTCTATAATGCTTTCCATCTTATTTTTCAAAAGCAATGTTCTAAGCAAAATATCATCAGCAAAAACTAACGACACTTAGTTTTAGCAGTCAAAATACATGTTTGCGCCCAAGTTCAAATTTTAAAAGTTCTATTTTATTACAAATGTCTAATTCTCTAACCTTATTTGAAATCCTGGGCTATCTGCAAATTTACAACTTAGAAAAATTAAAATTGAGATATTTTTCCTTTGTGTTCCTAGGATAAAAGCAAAGACTACTTACCAATTCCAGGTGATACAACTCGCTCATAGTGATATGGATTCACACAGACACTATCACATTTTAAGTCAAACGCATACTGACAATATTTAACATGTTTTAGTTCATTTTTGTGAAGATCAGGCCACCTCCAGAGACGGGCATAGATCACATGAGGAAATCCTTTTCGACCAGCCACCTAGGAAAAATGAATGACTATTCATGAGCATCAGTTATGCATCACACATAATACAAGGCATTGTTCTGTGTCCTCATTTAATACTCACAACCCTACAAGTATTAAAATTCCCATTTCATAAATGAGGAAACTAAAGTTCAAAATAACTTACTTGGCCATGGCCACAAAGCAGTGAAACTAGGTACAAATTCAAGGCCAGTACTCAGATTGTAAAAATGCAAATACCATGCTTAAAATCTAGAAATAAAAATTTTAAATACAATGACACAGATTCCCATACTTTTCTTTAAAAATATTAAGCACTGGAGATGTCCTAATTAGTTCTACATGCAAAATGTGATCAGTGAGAATGAAAAGAAAAACTGTTAAGTATAAGCTTTAACTTTAAAATTTGAATTCTTTTAAATTGTTTTTCATATAAAAAAATTATCAAACATACAATATCTGATTCTTCAATTGTAAAAGAATCAGGTACAACTCAGCTTTTTAATGAGCACGCAATACCAAAAGAGAAATAATGTGGCAACAAGCACTAAATACTAAATAAATACTAAATGCTAGGGGCCTCCCCGGTGGCGCAGCGGTTGAGCGCTGGGTTGCGAAGCTGCCTGCAGCCTCTGCAGCCGGTTCGATCCCCAGCTGCTCCCCGGCCACCAGAGGAGGGTCCCACATGACGCGCAGACCCCTCCTGCCGCCCGCTGCCCCCCTCAGCAGTGTACTTCGGTCCTTCTGCCTGCTCTGCTCCCCGCTCTGGCTCTGGTGAATTCTCTCACCCTCCCACGCTTCTGACTGTACCCAGTGCATGTATCAAACAAACAAACAATAAATAAATAAATAAATAAGACATGCCTCTAGAAAATTAAAAAAAAAAAAAAAATACTAAATGCTAAAGCACCAAAGGTGTGAGGTTTTTTGTTTTTTTCTACATTGAACTTTTTAAAGGCAAAATATTAAAAAAATTAATATATATCTTCATAACACAGTCTTCCATATATTCACATCATGCATACTAGTACAGGATCTATCATATCTGAAGAGAGAAGGCAAACATTAAATTACACCATCATAACTTAAGAGGAAACAAGAATTGGATTTAATCTATAGTGACAGAACCAGTACAGGACTAACCTGAAGCCTTCCATCCAATGTTCTCTGTATGGTAACACATTTGCTAGGATGAGCTCCATTTGTAGTTATAGCTGTTATTAAAGAATCCAATTCATCTTTTTTCTCCTTCAGCTTCTTTACCAAACTTTCAATTGCTCTTTTTGCAAATGTTTCACTCTCTCCACCTTGTCTATGGCACATCAAACTATGTACAATGCTCAGACAGGCATCATTACTGGTTGGTGTATTCGTAATAGACATATTGTCCATTTGCTAAAGTTATTTCTTTTAAATCAAGTGTGTCTCCAATTTCCAGAGCAATTTTGATTTTTTGGAGGCAGTAGAAAACAATGGCTAATGTTGCAAGGCAAAATGTTAGACATGTGGTATTCAGGATAACCTGAGAAAGAGAGAGAGAGAGAGGGAGATATTAGAAAACATTTACTTTGAAGATGGAACTGTTCCAGTTAAGTCAAAGATCCAATGCACAGAATTCAAATTTAGCACTAAGAGTTTAAAATGACTTAATTAAAATGCTGCTGTCCTTAACATTCCAAAACTAGTAAAGTTAAGCCTTCTGATCACTATGCTCAATCAAGTATCAGTAATGGTACTGTTAAAGATTTCTTAGGAAGACACTCACTTTACAATAACAAATATGTAAGCTAATACTTAAAGACAATTACTCTAAAATAGCTAATACTTTCATGTCTATCACTAACACACATGAAAAATTCACCAGCAGGGCCTCCCTGGTGGCGCAAGGGGTTAAATCTCAGCACTGTGAAGCCAGCAGCCGCTGCAGGGAGCTAGCCCACATGGTGTAGAAGACCTCTTCTGTCTGGCACACTGCTCCCCTCAGCAGTGTATTTCAGTCAATCAGTCTGTTTAGTGACTTATTGGTTTATAGTATTTTTAAATTTCAGGAATACAGCTTTCATCCAATTACAAAACTGGAGAATTTGGTAAATTAACTTTGACATCCCATTCTCTCACTAGTCCCTTATTCTCTCACAAAGTCACTTGATGCTTTACCTCAGTCATTTATCTTAACATTAAAATTTTTGTTTTAGTTGTTTTTTAAGAGAAGATTTTCCTAAAAGACATTATGTACTTTAGTGCATTTTCTCCTTTTGAAATTTGCCCCCCCCCCCAAAAAAAAATAAGGCATGGGACAGAAACAAATCATTCACCCAAGACTCGTAACTCAAAGGCATATTCTACAGGAGTCAGGGAAAAGAAAAGAACTGAGGAGAACAAGTGCAAGCCCGGCTACAGTAAACAGTCACTACTCACTGCTGGTGAAAACTGCACTTTGAGAATGCTGGTCCACTGTTTACATGTGAAATCGCTTTTTTTAAGTACTGGCAACTTATTTGTGGGAATAGGAAAGAAGAGGGAGAAATCACTGTGTGTACCAAAATAAGACACACCTTCAATTCAAATCTAGTCTAATAGAACCACCACTTTGAAGTCTCTGAAGGCAAAGCTCACAATTTTAATTTTTAAACTAAATACTGTAAGTGAACATGGTTGTACTTATCATTAAATGTCCTATTCCTTGGGCATGTAAACACTCCTTGTTGTCAAATGAACAAGTTTTTGTATATACTTTCAGATTCATGCTGCTAGGACTTTTGTGTAAAACAACCAGTCCCATTTTATTCAGCCAGTAAAGTCCTAGTGATGTTTCAAAGTACATCTAAAATGCTCAATTCACCAAAAGTTTCCCCCACCTCACTGTTCTCCTTCGTTCATCCTGAAGGTAAATTACTTCCCTTCTATACTGTGGATTCTCTGGTATGTTACTTGACATCTCCCCCCAAAATTAAAACACACCCCATTACAAGTCAACACATTATATTATAGTTATTTGATTATGTATTTGTCACACACTCTGTAGCCACAAATCTAGAAGTTCCAGAAAATAACACTTTCTCATCTTAGAAGTTCCCATTACCATGCAGTTTTTGACATATACAAGCAATGCCTGTAAAATGACTATAGCTTTTTTTATTCTATGGGATTTCCTTGCAATTTTGAAACATGTAAATATATATTTTTGTGTCTAAACTAATTTCTTGTGTTACAAAAAAGATCTGCACCAATTTAAAATGTAATTAAGTGTTTGAATATAACTACTTCAACACAATCTCACCACCAGATATTATCAATTCTAAAATTTAAGCTTTTTTTGAGTCCATTGTTATCTCAGTTGTTTCAATTGCAAATTTTTTTGAAAACTAATGATAATGCCCTTGTTTTTTTAAAGCACCATTTTCTCATAACTTGTCAGTTTTATTCCTATGACTACAAATACCTGAAAAGGAATTTTAAAATTCCTTGTATATAAATATAGTATCAGCAGGGGTATTTAAATGTTCTCCTATGCTAAATAGTTCTAGATTACAATTTTTTTCAATTTATTTATTTATTATACAAGCACTAGGTACAGTCAGAAGAGTGGGAGGGTGAGAGAATTCACCAGAGCCAGAGTGGGCAACAGAACAGGCAGACTGACGAAGTACACTGCTGACAGGAGCAGCGGGCTCGGCAGGAGAGGTCTGTGCGCCATGTGGGAACCTTGCTGGCAGCTAGGGATCAAACCAGCGCTGCAGAGGCTGCAGGCAGCTTCGCAGCCTAGCACTCAACCACTGCGCCACCAGAGGAGGCCCTAGATTACAATTTTTTTAAAGAGTGGTATGGGAATGGTAGCAGACAAAGACATCAAACTCACGGAAAAAAAAATCATGTTCTAATTAAAGCTCCAGCAGAGTAACTGGGCAAGTTAATGTCTCTTCCAATTCTCCCATCTATAAAGTGGCAACAACATCTGCCTTGCCAACTTTACAAACTTACTGTGGTAACCAAATGCAACAGTGTACATAAAGGCAACAGAAAAGCCATAAATTGACTAATTTAACAAACACTGTATCAAATATGTACAAGTATTCCAGATAGGAAGACAAGTAGTACATAATCAGAAAGTGCTTCTCAATGCTATCAGAGCACATCCTATTTTGTAATAATTTATATTAAGTATCCTGAAGCAAAGTTCCAACCTACCTATAAACTTAAAAGTTTTAATGCCCTAATTAAAAAAGATTAACATAATACAAAAGATTAACATAAAAAATGTATATTTCAATAAGAGTGCTCAGACACATCAACAAATTTAGAAAGTACAGTAGTTAGATGCTTGCACTTATATGCAGAATCATCATAAATATGATGACCACAAATTCAGACCTTCCAAGGCAGGTGTGTTGCTTGGTAACTCAAAGAACATGATGGCAAAATGGTGAACACATGATAAAATTTCAAACATGACAACTTCAATTAGGAAACTGGATTAAGGGTCTCCCTGGTGGCCTAAGGGTTAAGTCTCAGCGCTATAACCACGATGGCCTTAGTTCCCAGCCAGGGACCTAACCCACAGATCTGCACAGCAAACCTCTCCTGTCTGGCCCACTGCTCCCCTTGGCAGTGTATTTCAGTAAATCTACCTGCTATGCTCCCAGCTCTGTCTCTGGTGAATCCTCTCACCACCACCACCACCAGCTGGCCTACACCCCAGCTCTCCTACACAAAAATAATTTTTTTTAAAAAGAAAGAAACTGAATTAAAAGAAACTAACTGCTGAAAAATTGAGTATACATAACGATAGAACTAGGTTCTGGGCTAATTACAGGTTTTCCTTCTACATAAATTTCTGGTGAATTTGAAGGTGTGTGGGATGTAAGATGGCATCAGTCCCTCATTTTGCAAGATGGCACCCTTGGGATCCCATTCAACAATGAGCTTCCCACTAATTTCACAATATCCTTTAAAAAGCAGTATTGGGCCTCCCCGATGGTGCAGCAGTGAGTGCTGGGTTGCGAAGCTGCCCGCAACCACTGCAGCTCCAGTTCGATCCCCAGGGTCCCACATGGCGCGCAGACCACTCCTGCGCCCGCTGCTCCCCTCAGCAGTGTATTTCGTCAGTCTGCCTCTTCTGCTCTCCGCTCTGTGTCTGGTGAATTCTCTCACCCTCCCGTGCTTCTGACTGTACCCAGTGCTTATATAAATAAATAAATAAATCTTTATAAATAAATAAATAATAAAAAGCAGTACTTACTCCATTGAGAATCACTGATCTAGAAAAGCCAAATATATTATTTAGTATAAGTTTTTTTTTAAATTCTGTGTCACTGGACACAGAATCCACATGATGCAGTAAGTTTAATCCACATGATGCAGTAAGTTTTAAATACCTTCAAGGATTTAAACTTACTGAAAAGCCAATAAGAATGGCTTTGTCCTCTTGCGCTTTATTTAAAAAAGAAAAAAAGTAGGTATTAATAAGTGACTTGGTTCTGCAACTGAGAAAGTATAGAAAGTCAACAGGTAAGCTAAATCTTAACACAATGTATTAGTCAGGATAGATTAGGTGACGGTGCAGGGACAACCACCCTCCTAGATATCAGTAGCTTAAAACAGCTTATTTCCTGCTTAAATTATATGTCCAATATAGACAAAATGGGAGCACTTTCACTGTTACCTCACAGAGATTATGATAACAAAGGCTCCGTAGCACATACACCCTTAAAAGAAAGGCGAAGCGACAGGACACTCATGCACTGTTCTTTAAAGGCTAACTATCACTTCTGCTCTCCTCTGATTGACCAAAGTCATATGGCCATGGCACTGTTCTGAACTAAGACAACTGTGCCCCCAGGGACATTTGTCAATATCCAGAGACATTTTTGATTGTCACATAGGAATGGAGAAGTGGAAAGAGCACCACTGGGTATCTGGTGGGTAAAGGCCAAGACTGCTGCCAAATATTCTGTAAAGCACAGGACAATCCCCCACAACAAAAATTTATTTAGCAGGGCCTCCCCTGGTTGCGCAGCAGTTGAGCGCTGGGCTGCGAGGTTGCCCGCAGCCTCTGCAGCACCGGTTCGTTCCCCCGCTGCAGGAGAGGGTCCCACCAAAAAAAAAAAAAAAGTATCTAGCAAAATGTCAATAGTTCTGAGGGTGAGGAATCCTGGGTCATGCTTAATTTCAAGCTGGGGGAAAGAGACAGAAGTGCAATAATGCCATGTGCCAGGGAAGAGTCATCAGAGTATTGGTGAATAGCACTAATGACTACCACATGTAACTAGAATTGCCAGTTGAAGAAAATCACAGGGAAAAGCAAAGGCATGAGTGCAAAGGCATAAAAGTACAGATGTTTTATCTAGAGCAGGTTCATGATAGGAAAGAAGAGAAGAAATAACACCATTAAATGTTTGTTAGAAAGAACACTACAGTGAGAGCATGAAGAAAAGCACTGGGATGGAAAGAGAAAACTAGTTAGGAGACTGATAAAGGCCTAGATTATAGAAATGGAGAGTGAACCATAAGATATTTCTAGATAAAACAGACTGGACTTTTTAACCAATTAAACACATGTAGTGAAAAAAAGAGACAATCAAAACATGACACATTTCCTACACAGGTTATCTAAATGCTGAAAAATATATAAAAGATTTAAAAGTAATTAAGTAACAAATTCAATTTTATTTGCATTTGAAGGGTGCAGCAGAGAAGTCAGGCCTATGTGAAAGTCTTTAATATAGGTGTTAAATGAAATCACTGTAATAGAACCAACCATCCCATGGTAACAGGGTTAAGTCACCAAAGGTTTGTTCTATTGTGTCTTTGTCTCCAGTCTTGCAATATTAATCACAAGCTATCACCTGATGCTGACCACGGATCTAACAGCACATCTGTGAACTATCAACACCAGATAACCACTGATTAATTAAGATTCTCTTTCCTGAGAAGATTTCATGGAAATTCATAAACTTTAGTTAATGAATACTGAATTCATTAATTACTGACTTCATCAATAAAGATGAATACTGAATTCACCTTAAATGTAGCTGTCATATTAGTACACCAGCTTCTCCTTAAGTAATCTTATTTAGAACATAGTTAACGTTCGTTCGGATGAATAGAGGTTGTTAGAAAAATCAGCAAAATCCTCTAATTCACACCTGGTGTTTGCCTGCCAGAATGTACTTCCCCCTCTGTAACATCACTCTGGCTCTGCAATGAGAATCTCTCCATCTGGGGAGGTGATACAGCAGCCAGCCTAACTAGCCATACCAGTTGTTTCAAAGATAAGCAAAAACCCCAGTCAAGTCCATGACACAGCTCCAGGATTTCTGCTGGAACTGCAGAGGAAAAAAAGGTCTCTGAGTGACTTAAAGCTGAGATTAGTTAAGCTACCTGAGACTAAAACTAATGAAGGAAAGCAAAATCAAGAGCTGGAATAGCAATGACAAAAGTTGTAACTCCAGAGACAGCACTGTGAAGTCAGCTCTATTTCCAGAACAAGTCAATGAATTGTCCTTTTAACGTTAAGTTTGACCACTGTATGTTTCCCTGTATATAATAACTGAACAAAAATTGAATTAATTTCTCCGAAATAGCAGGGATACAATATGAACCACATAAACAATGGAACCAATCCGTAATCTAGTCAATAACACAAATAACTAGCAATTTTGAAAAAGCCTATTAAACTCTCTGGCATCAAGTCTTCTACTTACATTCTTAAATACTGAGAATTCCAAATAGCATCCGGATATGTTAATCTATTGACACTGAATATATTATAAATTAAAACTAAGAAATGTTTAATATTTGTTTTATTAAATTCTTTTAAAATAATAATAAACCCATTCTGCATTAACATAACTGTTTACAAAAATAACTTTTTCATAACATAAAAAGTCAGTATCAGAACAACATTGTTTCCATTTCTGCAAATGTCTTCAGTGTCTAGTTTAACAGAAAACAGCTGGATTCTCATATCTGCTTCTGTATTCATTTTTTTTGAAGATTTATTTATTTATGCATACAAGAGCTGGGTAGTGTATGCCAGAGATGCAGGGGGTGAGAGAATTCACCAGAGAGGAAGTGAGGAACAGAACAGGCAGACTGACTGAAATACACTGCTGAGGGGAGCAGTGGGCGAGACAGGATAGGTCTGCTTCGCCATGTGCTTTTCTCTCTGGCCGGCCAGGGATGGAACTGGTGCTGCAGAGGTTGTGGATTGCTTCATAGTGCAGTGCTTAACCCTTTGCGCCACCAGGGAGGCCACTGCTTCTGTATTGAATATATTGTGATATGTTATTCTGGATTAAGTATATGAAGAAATGTGCCTCACACAGGTAAGTTATTGGAAAAGGAGTGTTTTAATAGCCCAATAGCCTCCTTAGATAATAGTATATATGCATCTTTTATTGAATACCAAAACTCAACAAATGGCAATTTTTAAAGGTTAACTGCAATGTGAAATCTGAAACCATTATCAATAAACTTTTTGGCTCTGTTTTTAAAAAATCCATTGGTCTGTATATTTTGTGTGGCTCTCCTACCCATGAAAGATCTTATAATATGACACACTGGTCATTTGCAAAAAATATTGGCTCAATGAGTTATACAGATCTCCCAAATGCTGACACATTTCCTTATATTCTGTAAATAGGTATTTATAAACAGTTAATACATAATATCTATTATATAAGATGCAAAAAATTATGAACATAAAATATATAACAAATATTTATATTTGCAAAGTGCAAATGTCAACACAATTATAGGGCAAATAATGTCTGAGTTTTACTATGACTTTGAGATTTAAGATATATCAACCAACCATATTGTATGAACCTTATTTGGATCCAAACTTAAACAAACTGTTTAGAGAACCAGTTATAAGAAAATTGGGAAAATGTAAACATGCCCAGATATTCAATAATTTTAAATAATTATTTTTTAAGTGAGAAAAAATAATTTTGACTTTATGAACCCCCTAAAAGAAAAAGGTTTGGGGACTCCCAGGAATCTGTTTGGTAAACGCTGTTTTAAAAGATTGAAAACTAAGGTGAATTTTAATAACTGATAACTGAAAATTAATTTCTTGAAACCTTTTAAATGAAGGCAACTCTCAAGTCTTCTAGTTAATTCTTTCCAAAGGGGATATATCAGGATCCCCTGATATCAAGAGTGAGGCCCTAGTTTTAAAAGGCATTCGAGGGCCTCCCTGGTGGCTCAGGCAGTTGAGCGCCGCACTGTGAAGCTGCCCGCAGCCTCTGCAGCGTGGGTTCGATCCCAGCCGGCCGGTGAGGGTCCCACATGGTGAAGCAGACTTCTCCTGTCTCGCCTGTTGCTCCCCTCAGCAGTGTATTTCTTCAGTCTGCCTGTTCTGTTCCCCACTCTGTCTCCAGTGAATCCTCTCACCCTCCCGTGCATCTGGCTTGTACCCCAGTACCCCAGTTCTTGTATAAAAATAAATAAATCTTTAAAGAAAAAAAAAAAGGGCCTCCCCTGGTGGCACAACGGTTGAGCGCTGGGCTGCGAGGCTGCCCGCGGGTTCGATCCCCGGCCGCCAGCGAGGGTCCCACATAGCGCACAGACCTCTCCTGCCGCACCCGCTGCTCCCCTCGGCAATGTATTTCATCAGTCTGCTTGTTCTGTTCCCCACTCTGGCTCTGGTGAATTCTCTCACCCTCCCACGCTTCTGACTGTACCCAGTACTTGTATAAATAAATAAATAAATAAATCTTTTTAAAAAAATAAAAGGCATTCTAAAGTCAGAAGTGTTAGCAATTTTACAAAGTACTGACCTCATCTGCATGCTTCCCTTTATAAATTACCAAGAAGACAGTGAAACAAACTGCAATATCATGAAAATATGCAACTAATTAAAAAAACTAATTGCGTAGAAGTTACATCAGTTTTCTTTGCTATTAGCCAGCTGCTTAATTTTAACATCTATACACATAAAATGCTTCATTCAACTAATTCCAGTGGGAGATATCTGTGCTACAGATAGATCTAGTGTGTTTATGCATTATGATTCCTGGCTTATCTTACCCTACTAACTACATAGTACTTCTGGTCATTCTTTTACCAAATGATTCAACTATTACAATGACTGGTCATCTACTGATATCAAATGCTCTGGAATTCACCAGTGAATATAACTGATAAATACCTTTAATTCAGTTTGACATTTAGAAATACATTTTGACTTGAAAAGACAAGTATTCAGTAGCAGTCTTTTTTTAAAAAAAAATCTTAAGGTTTGAATTCTAAACATGCAAATTAGGATTTGACAGATTTTAAGTAAATTACTCCACAGCTCAATGATTGCAAAGTAAAGCCTATGCTGTGTTAAAACAAATGAAGAGATAAGGATAAGAATTCTTAAATATACGAAGTCTTTAAAATCAAGAGGTACTTTTATTATCATTTCCATGCATCCTCTCTCCCTTCCCATTCTGAAGTGGAGTGTGTGTGTGTGTAGGCCAAGAGGACAAGAAAGAATATTTTGGGTTTTTGTTGTTTTTTTTTTTTTTTTGGGTGGGACCCTCGCCAGCGGCCGAACGGCGCTGCAGAGGCTGCGGGGGCCCTCTCAGCCCAGCGCTCAGCTACTGCGCCACCAGGGGAGGCCCCAGAGATACCATTACTTTTCAACCAGCATGGGAGAACTGTTATACTACAGGTGTTGTAAGTGAGAGACTGACGGCATCTCCTACACAATATCTAGAGAACTGCTAACTAGTTGGACTTAGTGAGCCACAATCTCATTGTGTAAGTTAACACCTGACAGTAAAAGTGAAATCAGTGAAACCAGCCCCTCAGGAATAAAAGAAGGGACCAGTTAATAATAGTAGCTACAAAACGTTATAGTGTCCAAACAGATTAACCCCTCATAAGACCAAATTCCACAGAAGTTTAGGTGCTAATTTTGGCACCTAAACAAAGTCAGTCTCTTAAAGTAATCATAGTAGAGTACTCTGAAAGGTCAACTTCCTATTTAGAAGGTGATAATATACCAACAGAGCACTGGAAATACAGCTTCCCAAAATGTGCTACCAGATAGTTCAAATGAATTTAAAACAAAGAGAAGAGGACAGAAAGGGGGCGAGGAGGAGAGTGCGTCAATGGGCCCGTTAAGTTAGATGTAAGGTGATTATATTGTGCTCCTGCATAGGCCATAGTAAAGAATGCAAAGTTGACACAAGTGAAAGAGTTCTAAAATAAATTAGAGGACCCAAGCAGCTCAACCACTTCAGAACTCCAATCTGGCTACAAACCAGAACAAGTAAACCAGTTTCTGGGGGGTGGGATCAGTCATAGGAATTTTGTAAAGCTCCCAGAGAGATTTCAAAGTGCAGCCACAGTTGAGAATCATTGCCCTTAACCTTGGTAGCAAAAAGGCAATAAAAAGATGATCCCCGAAAGTTATGTTTTCCAAATTACAAAAAAACTCATTAAAATGTAAATAATGACGTACAGACCTTGAACTTAAAAGTATTTACAATTATCACCAACTTTAAATTGAGTAAGGTGTAATAATAATCTGTCTCTAGTAGGTATCTAGCTGACCTATCATATAATTTGCAGTACCAAATAATCAGGACTTACATTATTAGATTCTAACCATCGTCTTAGTTTTATACAGGTAAGCACCACCCTAGTGTTTTATCCTCTCTCATGGCTAAAATGTTTTCCCAGATGCCAATCACACCATATAATAGTGTTAAGATGACACAACTTAAAATACCTTGTTCCTGAGAAACTGGAATTGAGCCACATTTCCCATCACCAAAATTACACATTTCATAATGAGAAAAAAATCCAAAAGTTCTAACAAATATGACTCATTATCAAGTATATGTTTTGGCATACAATGATGCAGACAGTATCACACTGAAAGTGGCTCAAGTGAATGATACCTAGACAGATTTGTAGTTGCTCTGAATTTCTCATTTTAAAAATTAAAATTAAAATTTTATCAATTATTGAGCAGAAAGCCCAAAATTTGATAATTTAACAAAACTGTACTAAATTCTATGTTATGTTGATCTAACTCCCGTAACTCTCATTTAATGTAGAAAACAGTGAAATCAATGAAGCGTTTTAGTCAGGAACTTAGTTTTATACATTAAGCATCATCTCAGAAGTCACCTTTACTCATCACTTAAACAAAAGAATATTTTTACACAATAATTAAACAAACTTTTAGAAAAAGAGGAAAGTATGTACAATGACCATTAAAATGGTTCATATGTTTAAAGAACCATCCACTCTTTATTTATTTATTTATTTATACTAGCACTGGGTACAGTCAGAAGCGGGGGAGGGTGAGAGAATTCACCAGAGCCAGAGCGGGGAGCAGAGCAGGCAGAAGGACTGAAGTACACTGCCTAGGGGAGCAGCGGGGCGGCAGGAGAGGTCTCTGCGCGCCATGCCCATGCGGGACCCTCCTCTGGTGGCCGGGGAGCAGCCAGGGATGGAACCGGTGCTGCAGAGGCTGCGGGCAGCTTCGCAACCCAGCGCTCAACCGCTGCGCCACCGGGGAGGCCCAGAACCATCCACTCTTAAATGACTGAATGACAAATTAAAAATGAAATGATAAATGAAAAAAAAAGTTAGGTATGTACTAGAGGGGAGCCAAGTATAAGTGAAGTAAGTTTAAGCATAATGTAAGAAAAATGATTATGTACTCACCAAAATAGGCAAAACAGACACAACAAACACGCATCTTAAATGGACCGAATGAGGCAGATCACAGAGGGTTAACTGCTCAAGCAGAGGCCTCAGCAATTCACAGCTCAATTAGAATAGTGTC
Organism: Talpa occidentalis; assembly: GCF_014898055.3. Taxonomy (NCBI): domain Eukaryota; kingdom Metazoa; phylum Chordata; class Mammalia; order Eulipotyphla; family Talpidae; genus Talpa; species Talpa occidentalis. Next base: position 17,351,542 of record NW_023601322.1, read on the forward strand.
TAATGATGTTACTATAACACCGGCTCAATCAGATAAAAACAGTTTCCAAGTTGGAGAGCTGTAGTGTGACTGGGCAGCATAAATTAGTCTAATACTTGCTCTTAAATTTGAGGGGGGAAAATTCTAAAGAATACAGAAAAAAGAATACAAACAGAAATAACCGAATAAAAATGTAGTTTCAGGGAAGCATAGTTTTTTAGAAATAAGATTTGCTCCTTCCTAATATAAGCAGAAATGCTTCAAGCAGCACAGTCATCAGAAAATGTCAATGACCCATATGAAACATTCAGAAAAATTTCAAAGTGACTTTCTCAACACAAACTTCATTCCGCAGTTTTTCCCTAAGCTCAAGATTTACAATGAAGTTACTTGGACAGAGAAATTTCTCCTTAGGCACTCCTGCTGCAAAAATAAAATTAACATGCTATACTTCCTTAAAGCAGTCTCACCCAAAAACCTGAAAAGCAAATAAAAAGCCACTTCCATTAAGACTCACAAAATCAATTTTTTCTAGAGAAGTTTTTAGTTTTAAGTCCAACAACTTAAACCTACATAATCCACTCACCTAAAGATACGCCAAATCTGAAATGCTTGGGCCTGTCTATATTATAGCTATAACAAACACACTTAAAGGAACAAAATCACGACGTTATGGAAGAAACATTAATGAGAAATTGTACTTTAAAATATTAATTACAGCAACCATTTACAACTCGAGATTACACGTACTAACCGTATCAGAACCTTCCAATACAGAGAATGAGTCTTTAGACCAAAAAGAAGTTACACTTTACAACTTCCTGTGTTATATTTCAACTGACATCAATTACACGCAGAACAACAAAGCAAATGAAACTTGTGAAATCTGCACTAAAAATTATTCATATACAATGTTCTAAATCTAACTGCTTTATGAAGGATGCATTTCTGAATTTTCTGTTAGAAAGACTAAGTGGTTTCTGCCAGGAAAAAGTACTGAACCTACTTGCTTTATAAACACCCAAATAATCAAGCTGCTACTGAGACTAAACGGATGTCAATTCTGGCAAAAGTCAAATACTGTTAACAAGTATCAGCCAAGACGCCATGCCTTTAGAAAATCAATTCAAACTAATTAAAATGATGCCCCATGATTTTCCCATTCCTTAAAAAAAAGGAAAAAAAAAACCAGTCGTTTCACCTCAAACTACAATGCAAAAACTAAAGGTATGAAGAATTTCAAAATAAATAAATTGGGAGTGTGTTCGTGCTTTTAATTCTAGTGGGGCTTTCATAAACAGCCATTATTCTTCAATAGGGTTTTTTTTTTCCTTTTTTTTTAGTCTCTATACCCGAAAAGAAACCCTTCAAGTTAACTAAACACACCCATTCTTCGAAAATCTAGCTTGAGAAATCCTAACAGCAGCCGGGCATGTGATGGAGCCGCCGCCCTCCACCGTGCATCCGTGTTGCCCCCGCACTCGCGGCCCGGGCGCCGGGACCCCCTCGCCGGGACCCCCTCGCCTGCTCCCGCGCGGCGCCGGGCGGGGCGGGGCGGGGGGCGGCAGGTCCGGGGGGCGCGTCCCCCCCGCCGCCGGCGCTCGCGGGGCTCTGCGAGTCCACGGACCCCAGCGAGAGGCGCGGCCGGGACGCACGACCGGGAAGAAACAAAGAGAAAACAAAAATCCGCTCGGGAGGAGCCGCGAGGACGGGGCAGCCACAACTTTGACGCGAGCGCCGCGCGCGCCCGGCCGGGCCGGGGCCTCCCCGGGGCAACAAAGGGGAGCCGGCCGCGGGGCCCCGACGCCGCCCGGACCCCCGACTCGCCCCGCGGGGCGTCCGGGCCGGGGGATGCCGGGCCCCGCGGCCCGGCCGGGCCCGTCCCGGCCGCGCTCCCCGCGGGCGGCCCCGCCGGCCCCCGCCCGCCCCGCCGAGCCCGCCCCGGGGCGGGGAAGCCGCGGGCGGGGCGCGCGGCCCGGGCCGAAGGGGAGGGACATGGCGCGTTACCTGGGCTCGGGCGGTGGCGAGGGGAGCCCGCTCTCCCGCCGCGGCTGCCGGGGCGCCGGGCCGCGCCCCCCGGGGCCGGGGCGCTCCTCCGACCGGCCCGCGGCGCCCGGGCCCGGCCGCCCCTCCTCGCGCGCCGCTCCCGCGCGGGCCGGCGCCTCGAGCTCCGGGTCGCCCCGCCGCGGGGCCTCTCTCGCGGGGCGCCCGGCTCCCCTCGCCGGCTCCCGCCCCCCGGGCGGCCGCGGAGGCGACGGGCGGGGGGGGGGGGCGCCGGGGGCGCGCGGGCTCCGCCGCCCGAGCCGCTCCGTTACCGCAGCGGCGGCGACGACCAGGGCCGTGTTGTTGCTGCCAACTTGTCGGGAGGCCACTGAGCATGCGCGCGCGAGACCACATCCGGGTAATTTCAGGGTTTGGCCCTTTTCCGCCCCCAAACACCCCCCCCACCCCGCCCCCGCACACACCCCCGGCACGCAGCTCGCCGCTCGCCCGCGGCCCCGCCTCCCGCCCGTGCGCCGGGGGCGCTCTGCGCAGGCGCTACCGGGGCCCGCGGCGGCCGCGGCCGGGCGCCCGGCTGGGTCCGGCCCCGGCGGAGGACGCGGCCCCGCGGCGGGCGGGCGCTGCGCGGAGGGTGTGGTCGTCCGAGGAGCTGGCGCCCCGCGGCGGAAAACACCCGAGCCTCGCGGGAGAGCGCGGGGGAGGAGGGGCGAAGCCCCTGGCCCGTCGCCGGGGTCCGAGGACCTGGTGGGCACAGGACTCAGACCGCAGAGCTGGCTCCGGGCAGAGCGTCGTAGCGGTTTTCCTGGGAAGAAGCTGACAGGGGCCGCGCCCCCTTCCCTTCCCGCCGGCCCCGGGCCACCAGATCCGCGGGTGTTTAACTCGCGAGGCTGCCCCGTGGGTGGAGGGGTGCGCGCCCTGCCCGGGAATCCCACGTTGCGAGCCCGGCCCGGTGTGCCGGGGGAGGGTCTCATTGAGCCGCAGAGGTCCCGGGACTTACAGGTCCCACCACGCACCTGCTGGCGAGGTTACCTGTTGGGGAGGGAAGTATAAACCTTGAATTTATACTTCTTTTATTTGAAAATGTAAGACAGATTGCTTTTATAATTAAAGAAGTTTCAGAAAACAATTGTATGCCCTTTTTTTTTTTTTCACCAATTGGGAAATATTTCCACTTGGGGTCCCACCAGAATTAATTTTAAGAAAGTCCTGAAGTTACTGGTTAAGTCGTGTGGCCCAGAAACTCACCAGTCCCTTACCTTTCACACAGTGTCCCAGCCCAGAATCCCATGTAGACCTTCTGGTAGTCACCACCGACTGGACTCTCCCCAATTTTATCAGAAACCCTCTACAAGTGCTGGCGTTAAGCTGGTGTTCAACTTACCGTTGCACATGAAGACGTTCCAAAACTGGTTTTAAGGGAATTCATTTCCAGATCTTCCTCTGCCACATGTACTTTTATCTAAAAGTGCTCAGCATGAGAAAGCACCTGGGGACACAGCATCCCCTTTCAAAACATCTTGCAATAGAAAGTCAAAACTCTTACCCATTACTAAGGTGCATCGACACAAGATGTAAAAACCTCCAGGGCAATTCAAATGGATAATTCAGAAACTGGGGGCTGTGCTGAGAAAGTGAGCCAAGTGAATGGGTCATAAATTCTTTTGCAAGTCAAGTGGTTTCTAGTTTTTTGCTATCAACAAAATTGAGGGAAATGCTAAGGAGGTGATTTGATCATAGTTCAATCTGTGATTCTTAGGTAATATACTTAAGAAGGAGCTGAAAGAATTGGAAACTTTGCTGTAACTAAACTTCCATTGCCATCTGTATTTGTTAGCTACTGCTATATAAAATGTTACCACAATTTAGCAGTTTGAAGTAACTTACTGGCTCACAGTTTTAACGGGTCAGGAGTCTAGCCATGGCTTATCTGGGTCCTCAGCAAGATGGCAATGTGAGACTTGACTGGGAAAGGATCTGCTTCCAAGCTCCTGTGGCTGTAGGCATCATTCAGTTTCCTGTAGACTAAAAAATGCCTTTGTCTCTTGCTAGCTGTCCACTGGCGGCCCTCTCAGTTCCTGACCTGTGGCCTTCTCCATAGGGAAACTCACAATATGGCAGTTTGCCTTTTCAAAGCCAGCAAGGAGGAGCCAGGAAAACATTGGTTATAATCGTTTACACATAAATCACATACATCCTTTCACATTAGCCATACATTATTGGCTAGAAAAAAAAACACAAGAACCACCCCTACTGTAGGGAAGGAAACCACATAATGGCATGAACACCAGGCAAGAATCATATGGGCTCATACCATCTATTTATGCAAATGACAATCTCTATAATCTCAACCTCCTCAGAACTTCTCTTCATGTTCCCTTCAATTTCTTGCATGAGGGAAACCTGACTTTCTCCTGGTCTTCCCATTGCCCCTCTCAACCACTAACCTCTTAGATTGTGCCTGAGGGTGAGGTAGTATCCTTGCTCCTCAACACTGTGTCAAGAGCATTCCCCTCTCTCCTCCCAATTAACTTGCAGCTTTAAATTTTGTTACCCCTCATTGTTACCCTCTTTGCCCTTCATTCCCCCTGTCACCATTTGCTCCTGTCAGTCTCTCCAGTACAACTTTTGTCTTGATCCCAAGTGGTTATAATATGTACTCAGATGATCTTTCCAGCACCCTGAACTCTCTTGACATCACCTCAAAGGGTCTTGTCCTATCCTAACTCAACCATTCACTCCCATGGGTATAATTGTGGGTCCTTGTCAAATCCTGCAACTTCATAACCAAAAGTACAAACATCTCACACTGAACACCACTTATTTCCCTGCGAGTGCTCTATCTCCAACAATTCTTCAACCCACAAGTCTGCTCTCTCCCATCCTTACCCAGTTTAACCATGGACAGTCTTTACATTCACTCCTCAACCTCTTACACTTCTCTTTTGTTATACTTACTAGGTAAAACTACAATGCGATTCAAGCCAGATCGCCACCTGCTCCATGCCAGCACCCACCATCTGAAGGTAGCGAGGGAAAAACACAATTATACTGACTAGTTCACTTTAATTCCATCACCATGAACCTTACATGGGCCCTTTGTGTTGCAGAAAAATCTTACTTACCTCCTCCGCTCTCCTAAATGCCATACCTTCTCTGTCCTCTAACAAATATCTCCCTCACTAGCCTCTTCATCCTCTTTTAATAACCTTGTATCCTGTCTCACTGAGAAAACTTCCGCAGACTCCCACTAGCTCCATACCTATAGCTACATACCAACATTTGTAACCATCTTTCCAATTCACATAGATGAATTTTCCATGCTTCTAGCGAAAGCCGGTCCTGCTGGGGCAATAAGCCCCAATCTCACCTTTCCCAATCAAGATCACCACCATCACTCCACCAATTACCCCCTTCTCTCTGTTATCAATGCTCCCTCTCTACTGGGTCATTCCTACAATTTTATAAGCAGCTATTATTTCATAGAGACTCTTCTCTTTGACCCACTTCCACTGTCAGCTACTGTCCCATTTCTTGCTTCCTTTGCAACAAAACTTCTAAAAAACTTTTCTATCCTTTGGTCTCTAGCTGTTCTCCCATTTTTAGCAGTAGAATATGTGCCATATGATACAATTTAAATAAGTGTCAAAACATGTCAAATACCTTGTGTATATTAAGACTACATACATCTATAATAGAACACGTGAGATTACATATGTGGCATATTTCAGGTTTTCACCCAAGAGGGTCTCCCAACCTCTCTTAAACTCACTCCATGCATCCTTATTACTCTATCAAAGGTCAGCAATCGCCTTCGCTTTGCCTAAGTCTGATGATCTATTTTCAGTTCTCATCTTAAATGACCCATCTGGGACAACTGACACAACTAATCTCTGATTCACTGTTCCTTTTTAGCCACAGTTTTCCTCTTTCATCGCTGATCCCTCCATCCCTGTCTCTGTTCTTTGTTGATTCTATTTCTTCTCCCAGATCTCATAATCTTGCAATAGGACGAGGCTGACTCCTTGGATTTCTTGTTCCTTTCATTGATGATCTCACCAAGTCTCCTGACTTTCAATGTTTATGATATCATCATATATGATGACAACTCCCAAATTTATATCTTCAGCTCAGATGTCTTCTCTGAACTCCAGATTCTGATACTCAGCAGTCTACTGCATTCACAAATTTAACATGCTACAACCTGAATAAGTATTCTGCTTCAAACCTATTCAACCTACCAACTTTTCAATCTCAGTTGCTTATAAGTGTTTCCTTCAAGTTGCTCAGACTGAAAACCCAAATCATGCCGGGTTCCCCTCTTTTTTCTACCTCCCACGTTTAATCCAAAGAATCTCCTGCCTTCTTCCCTACTACCATGTGGTCAGAGCCACCATCATCTCACCATTCATCCTTTAAAAGTTCTCCCTGCTCTCATGCTCTCCTGATAATTTATTCTCAATATAATAGCTAGAGTGATCATTCTAAACATAAATCAGATCACGTCACTCCTTTGCTTAAATCTCTGCAGTAACTCTTCATTGTCCTTGAAGGCTATATACTTGTCCTTGAAGGCTATATACAGTAGTCTACAAAGTTCTATAAGTTCTGCACCACCATCCCAAACCTGACCATTACCTCTCTAATCTCATCTCCTGCTATTCTCCTCCTGGACTTTATTGTAGCTATGACACTTTTGTTCTTAAGTTAGGACTTTGTACTGGCTATTCCCTCTGCCTATTTCACATTGCCCCCAGATACCTGCATCACTAATTTCCTCACTTACTTTAGTCAAATATCATCTCAGTGAGCCCCACACACACACACTTTGTAAAAATTGCAACCATTCTGAGCCCTTACTCTATACCCCAACTTCCTTACCTTGTTCTAGTTTCCTATAGCTCATACAACATTTTGTATAATTTACTTATGTGTTAAGTTTATTGCTTATTATCTATCAACTCCACTAGAATGTAAGCTCCACGAGAGCAGAGATTTATCCAAGGTGTTTATTAATGTGTTCCAAGTGCCTAGAGTAGCTACTGACACATAGAGCTGTTCAATAAGGATTTGTTGAATGCATGAATAACATGTCTCATGCTTCTATGCATAAAAATGAAAACTAGGAAGAGTAGACTCTAAACCCTATTTCATTCTGCAAAAAAAAAATCCCAACATTACTTTTAGTAGTTTATCAAAATCTGCAATATTGTATGTTGTTAGATCAATTAGGCATTGTACTAATAATACAATCAAGATAATATTTTTTAAACTTAGAGACTCAGTGAAAGCTTTTGAAAATATTTTGTATGGAAATATGAAAGACTGATCAATGAAATACACTTTCCAAGCTAAAATATTATCTTAAAATGTTCTAGCACAAGTTTATTTTTAAAAAAAGATAAAAAGAGTGCTATAAAATTACTTTTTAAAAAAAGCTTGTTGGGCCTCCCTGGTGACACAGGCAGTTGAGCGCCTCACTGTGAAGCTGTCCACAGCCTCTACAGCGCAGGTTCGATCCAGGCTGGCCAGCGAAAATCCCACTCGGTGCAGCAGACCTCTCCTGCCGCGCCCACTGTTCCCCTCAGCAGTGTGTTTCCGTCATCTGCCTGTTCTCCTGCTCCCTGCTCTGTCTCTGGTGAATCCTCTCACCTCCTGCACATCTGGCCTGTACCCCAGTTCTTGTATAAATAAATAAATCTTTAAAAAAAAAAGCTTGTTCATGTATTTTTAAATGGATGATAGTTGCATTATGATATTTAGATTCCCTTGGATACACTTAAAGAATGATGTAACAATCTTATTTTAAAATTCCAATACGTATAGTATGCCAGAAATAACAAACTTTGCCACTATTTAACCTTAAGATGAAACATTTTAGATATGACCTTTAAAAGTACAAAGAGAAGCATCATTTCTCAAATTTCCTTTAGTAGGTGAGCAAGCAAGAAATTTTGAAAGCCACAACCCCAAAGCACCACCTTTCCTGAGATTTCTCTAGGTGAAATATCTCAGTTCCCTTACCCTTCTCTGATCTGAGCAGGCAAAAGCTTGAAAGCTTTCTTTTCCTTTTGTTTTCTTTGATGTCTCTACCACCTATGAATTAGAGCTTCCCAAGCATGAGAATACAGAGCTTTCAGCCCTTCACCTCCAGGAAGACAGAGAGCTCTTACCTCCAGCTCTGCACACCTAGAAAAGAATTTAATGAAATATTAACGTGAAAATGACCTAGCAGTTAATAACTCCAAGCATCCATTAGCATCATAACACTTTAGAGTTAACTCAGTGTTTTAAGAAAAATAATCCGGGCCTCCCCCGTGGTGCAACGGTTGAGCGCTGGGGTGTGAAGGTGCCCACAGCCTCTGCAGCGCTAGTTTGATGCCCGGGCACCGGGGAGGGCCCCACATGGTGCACAGACCTCTCCTGCCGCCCGCTGCTCCCCTCAGCAGTGTACTTCGTCAGTCTGCCTGTTCTGCTTCCCGAACTGGCTCTGGTAAGTTCTCTCACCCTCCCGCGCTTCTCACATGTATAAATAAATAAATAAATCTTTCAAAAAAAAAAAAAAATCCAAGTTGCCCTTGAAAATCACTTATTATTGATTAACCCAAACACTGTGTCTCTCACAATCCAAAGACACTTATAGTAAAATCAGTCATCTCATTCTGTTTAAAACATAAGAAGTTATGTTTGAGGGTGACTGATGTACACTTGACTATGAAGTGATTTGTTCTTTTTGTTTTAGGGGGGACTGAAGAGTTGAGGAAAGTGAAGACTGATATAACCAACGATCTGTTTGTTTTCAAAAAACTGTAATAACTTTTATCCATGTTGGATTCAGCGAGGGCCACAAGGGCAGCTGTGGATAGAGTCTCAAAGGAGGGCGGTAACAGAGGTAGGTGAGAGGAATTAGTAGGAAGGGAAGGGAAATTTCAACCCACCTTTGGTGGTGGTCTATGTATTTTTTTTTTTTCTTGTATTTTTTTTTTTTTCAAGATTTTATTTATTTATTTATTTAGACAAGCACTGGGTATAGTCAGAAGCGCAGGAGGGTGAGAGAATTCACCAGAGCCAGAGCAGGGAGCAGAGCAGGCAGAAGGACCGAAGTACACTGCTGAGGGGAGCAGCGGGCGGCAGGAGAGGTCTGCGCGCCATGTGGGACCCTCCTCCGGTGGCCGGGGAGCAGCCGGGGATCGAACCGGCGCCGCAGAGGCTGCGGGCAGCTTCGCAACCCAGCGCTCAACCGCTGCGCCACCGGGGAGGCCCGGTGGTCTATGTATTAACAGACATTGGCAGGCAGCTGAAAGTGCGGGCAAGAGCAGTCCTTTGCAAATTGATCAGCCCTAAACCACTCCCACAAAGAACAGTTCATGCAATATCTCTCAGGTCCAAGTCCTAAGGGATCCAGAGATAAATATACAGTAGCACATACCCTTGAATAGCTCCCAGTCTCATCAGGGAAGAGTGAGTGTTAATAGACATTTCTGATGATATGAGAAAGAAACCAGAAGTAGCAACCTAATCTTGCATGAGGGGGTTCAGAAGACATCATAAGTAAATGCATTTGAACTGGATCTTGAGATCAAGTAGGAGCTTGTCAATATAAAAGGAATAGGGTCTTTCAAGGCAGAGAAAATAGCCTTGAGACATGAAAGTGGTTTGGTGTGTTTGTGGAAGTTTTAAAATTTTTCAATATGTATCTACAGATATGTTTGCCACATACAAAACAAAACAAAACATAAAACATCACTTAGAAGAAGTTACCCCTTACTGCATTGCTTATCAAATGAGACCTTTGGAAATAACTCAGATGCTTAGCAATAGGTGACTGTCACAACTGTAAAATAGGGTAAAATTTTCACTGTATCTATAGGGAAAGATTAAATTGAAATTTGATTCCAACTTGACGTTCAAAATGACTGGAATATAAATACCTTTTTCTCTCCTTTAAGACTGGGTGATCAGTCTCCCTGGTGGCGCAAGGGTTAAGACGCAATCTATGAAGCTGTCTGCAGCCACTGCAGCACGAGTTCGATTCCGGGCCAGCCAGGGAGCAACCCACATGGCACAGCAGACCTCTCCTGACTCACCCACTGCTCCCCTCAGCAGTGTACTTTGGTCAATCTGCCTGTTCTGTTCCCCGCTCTGTCTCTGGTGAATGGTCTCAAACCCACACCCCCCTCCACACCCCAGCCTCTGGCCTGTGCCCCAGCTCTTGTATGCATACATAAATAAATATTTACTAAAAAAAGGCTGGGTGATCATGCAGGATCTTTGTCAAGTTTGGGTGCCTATTCTTTCTCTTCCCAGGTGAGTTTCCTGTAGACAGTTTCTTTTTCCTTATTTTCTCAGAGCACCTAGTCCTAGGCACTTCCACACAGCAAGTATCAGAGTATGTTAGTTGAGTGAAAGCACAGAGGAGAGCGGCAGGAGGTGAGCCCGGGAAGACAGAGGTGGGGCCAGACTATGAAGGAAGACATCTGATGAGTTGAACTCATTAGGGGGCAGGGATATTTGGTTTGCCTTTTTATATACAATTATATTGAGGTCTAATTTACATGTATAAATTTTTAAAGGTTCAGGATTTTGAGGAATTTGGGCAAAGTATATGTCATGTAACCACAACCAATATCAGGTTTTACAGCACTCCCATCACTCCTAGTGTTCCCTGTGCCCCTGTGGTCAACCCCCACTCCTGTACTCCTAATTCCAGGAAAACACTGACTTGCTCCCTGATGCCAAGGTTTTTCTTTTTCTAGAATTTCATACAAATGGAATTCTTACAGTATACAATTTTTTTTTTAATCTGGATTCCTCCACTCAGCATATTTTTGAAATCCAGAAATGCTTTTTTAAGTATCCATATTTGGTTCCTTTTTATTATTCGGTACTATTTCATTGTCTACTATATATCAATCCATAAAGACAGAAAGGAGATAAATAGGCTAAAGGTTGTTGGGGGACAGGAAGAGGCAATTGGTAGATATGGAGTCTCTTGGGTGTGATGGAAATGTTCTGGAATTTAGATAGTGCTGATGGCTGTACCACATTGTCAGCATACTAAAAGACACTGAATTATATACTTTTAAATGGCTAAAACTCATAGTCAGAGAATAGAATGGTTGCTGCTAAAGGCTGAGGTTTGGGGGAAATGGGAGATGTTGTTCATAGGGTACACATTCCCACTTTTATAAGATGACTAAGTGCTGGGGCCTGACCTACAGCATGATGACGATAGAGTGTCATACATTTGAAAATTGCTGAACTGTTCTCACCTCACAAAAATTATTGTAATTATCTGAGGTGATGGCGGGGTCAGCTAACATTATTGCAAAAATCATTTTGCAATATATAATTGTATTAAATGATCCAATAAAATAGTTAAAATGGTGAATTTTATGTTAAAGTTTAGGTAAACATCAGTGGTGTGGTTACTAAGTGAATTATCTTTGGAGGCAGACTGATTTAGTCTGCCCCGTTTCATTCCTTACACCCTATGAGACCTTGGACACATTGTTTAAAGTCTCCATTTTTTCATCTGTGAAATTGTGAAATGGGATAAAAAAAAAATAGAGTTCCTGTCACAGAGCTGTGGGGAGTACCACATGATATAATGCATGTAAAGCACAAGTACTAATGCAAGACTAATCTGTATTTGTTGCTTGTTTAATTCACCTACACCTACCATATGTCAAACCTGAGAGGTGTCTTAACTTATTTGATGAAGCAGGAACATGAACAACATGAAGCAGGAACTATTCTCAATCTATAGGTGGAGAATTAAAAATAACTTGCCCCCATGGTGAGAGAAATTCTACAAAATAACTGTTCTGTTTTTCAAAAATGTCAGTGTCATGAAAGACTGACATATTGTTCCAGACTGAAGGAATTTGTCTCGATAGACTTGCCAATTATAGGGGATGCATGATCCTGAAATGGGCATGGAAAATATATATAATTATTGGGATAATTCGCAAAATTGGTATGTGGACTATAGATTAGATAATAGTATTGAGTTGGTATTAGATTTCCAGATTTTGATAACTGCAGTTATTAAACTGCAGTTTGACAACCTCCAGCAGTAGTGCTCAGCAAGCACAGCTGCCAGGGTACAGAACGTAAGGTGACTTTCTGAGTTTCACTCACTCTCAAGGCCTCGCTCACCTCCCCCTGATCTGCTCTGGAGGTGTGGTGAAAGAGAGAAAGTCCTTTTTTGTAGGATGTGCACACTGAAGTGTTAAGGGGAAAGGCATATCTATTATGCAACTAAGGCTCTGATCGTTTGGAAATAACTATAATATATACATCAAGAAAATGGCAAAGCACATGTGGCAAAATGTAAAGAATTGGTGAGTCTGGGTAAAGGGTATTTATTCAGAACTTATTTGGACTATTTTTGCAAGTTTCTGTAAGACTGATTTTTTTTTTTTAAATCTGCAAGTTACTTGTCCATTTGATGAAGCTCCTTTAGCAGGAGAGGTGGAATCTGAACCCTGTGCTGTCTCCCCAGTGTGCATTGTCCTGTGAGCCAGACAGCTGTTACCTGCAGCCAGGCAGAGGAGGGCCACCTGGCCGGCATCCTTTAGACAGAGGAATTGAATGGTGCTAACAGTCACTGAAACAGCTACAGTTTACTTAGGAGACTCCAACACAGTTTTTAGTCTGAAAAGTAAACTTGGCATCTAACAGTCTCAGGGTCACAGGCACAAGATAGAATCTTGCAGGCAGGGAGTGCTGAGAATGATTTCATCCCAAGCAAAAACAAAACCTTTTTTTAAAGAAGAGTTTATATTTGTGCTGTGGCATCATTTTAGTAAAAAAAAAAAAAAAAAATCTTAAAATGAGTATTTGTGAGATGGGTTTTTAGCTTTCAAGTCTGAGAGAAAATATCTAACCTTAATATTGCCAAAATCTTTTCTTATTTTTTTTTTAAAGATTTATTTATTTATTTATACAAGCACTGGGTACAGTCAGAAGCACGGGAGGGTGAGAGAATTCATCTGAGCCAGAGCGGGGAGCAGAACCGGCAGACTGACGAAGTACACTGCTGAGGGGAGCAGCGGGCGGCAGGAGGGGTCTGCGGGCCATGTGGGACTCTCGCAGGTGGCTGGGGATCGAACTGGCGCTGCAGAGGCTGCGGGACAGCTTCACAGCCCAGCACTCAACCGCTGCGCCACCAGGGGAGGCCCAAAATCTTCTTATTTTTAAAAGTGTTTTTCTAAGGAGATAAACTTGAGGAAATAACTAACTTTACTTTGGATCAAAATGACCATTGATTTATTTTGAAAGCCTCAGAGATAATCAAGTGCCACCTTTTAAAGGATGAATGAGGTTTTGTGGAGGAGGCTCTGTAGTGCACACCTCACGCTTGCTCCTCAGGAAGGAGTGAAGGAGAACGTTGACTGGTTCCAAGACTCAGTCTTTCAGCACCAATCCCCCACAACCACCGCCCCCGCCCCCACTCCCTCTCCCAACCTCCCCTCCCAGCCTGCAGGGAAAGGCAGCCAGCAGCACCCTTGCCTCTCTGAGGCTTCCAGAACTCATGTCCCTCTGAGGTTTTTCTCACCCTTTCTCCCAGTGACTGCTACTGCCTCTCTGCTTTTGCTTCTTCCCCTTTCCTGCCCCTCAGTGACTTTCACTTCCCAGGCACTTCTAATAGGCTGCACCAAGCTGCTGCCTTTTAACTGTCCCCATCCTTCCTGCCCTTCAGGCGCCCTTCCTATTTCAGAGCTCCTGCTGCACTCTGATCCCAGTGGGGGAGGGAAGCCAGGGTCCCCACTTGGGCATCCAGGCTCACATCTTTTATCAGAAAGGAAATGAGAACTCAACAGCCTGGAGGCCCCTGAAGGCAGTAGCCTTTTCCCTCCCTCCTCCTCCAAGAGGCTGATTCCCACCTCAACTGCTAGTGCTGAGAAGACCATCCTCCCTCAGAAAGATGCCCTGGCTCAGAAGCTCCTCTCTAGCCTGGAGGTCCTTCCTCAGCACACAGAGCTAGTCTGAACTTGCCTGCGACTACCCTGACTCGTTACAATGCGGATCCTGACTCCTGGTTAGGACCACAGTCCACAAAGGCTTTTTGGAAAGGGTTCTTTGTTAGAGGGTTTGACCCAAAGTTCCCAGGAATGCAGGCTTACAGCCATCCTCCCCTGCAGCCTGCTCTCCATTCTCACATTGTTCCCCCAGGGGCAAAGGAACAGATTCTTGAGCCAGGGAAAAGGCCACAGTACACAATCCCAGGCCCAGGCTCAAGGTGTGCACCCCACCCCGCCCCCATCTTTCCAAGTGGCCCTCATCTGTGAGGTCCAGCCCTTCTCTTACGAGAGACTCCATCTCATTGATCTTATCCAGGAAGCCACAGGTCGTCCTCTGGCCCTTGTTTACCCATCTTGTGTCTCACACTGGAATTTATTAGGAGGCAGTTGCAAAAAGATGGAGATGATAGAGGGGCTCTGGAGCACACGGATGAGTGTTCAAATCCTCTCGCCATCTCTGTGTGCACCTGGGCTACTTACCAAATCCTTCTTGGTTTAAGTAACTTCATCTATAAAAGTAGGTCTCCTCACGATTGTTTAAAAATTCTTTCCCTGAGGGGAATGAGGTGTGTCTCATTTCTATTCTGCTTCCCTTTATGCACTTCATAGATACTGTGTTTTGTACAGACTGAAGCTAGTGGCAACCCTGAATAGGGCAAGTGTGGTGGTATCATTTTTCCAGTAGCATGTACTCCCCATACAGGTAACCCGTGGTCTGTGATCTTTGATGTTACTGTCATAATTGTTTAGGGGTGCCACAATCATGCCTCAGTAGGTGAGAACTTAATTGATAAATGTAGGTATTATGACAGTTCTATCAATTGCTGTTCCCCCAACTGCTCTCCCTCTCTTTGGTCCTCTCTACTCCCTGAGACATAACAATATTGAGATTAGGCCGATGAATATTCCTGTAAAGGCCTCTTAAGTATTCAGGTAGAAGGGAGAGTTGAGCATCTCTCACTTTAACTCAAAAGCTAAAAATGATTAAACTTAGTGAGGAAGGCATATTGAAAACTAAGGCTGAAAACCAGACCTCTTGTACCAAACAGTTAGCCAGGTTGTGAATACAAAGGAAAAATTCTTTTTTTAATATATTTTATTTTATATAACTATTACATCATTTTTCATTTTTGCACAATGTATGCATTTTCATTTTGGTTATATTCCCCATACAATTGCAACCCCCCCCTTATTTTGACCCTAATCCTTCCACCCTCCCCCTCCCAAGTAGTGTGTCTCTGGTTTATAGTTGTTTGTTGATTTTGATTTTTACTTTGTATTAATTAGTCTTTTTCCTGGTCCCTTATTTAGGTTTTCTAAATTCCTGCTATGCATGAGACCATCCGGTATTTTTCTTTTTCTTTCTGACTTATTTCGCTGAGCATGATCCCTTCTAGCTCCATCCATGTTGCTGTAAACTGCATGTGTTTATCTTTTTTGAATGCTGAGTAATATTCCATGGTGTATATGTACCACATCTTCTTGATCCAGTCATCTATTTTTGGGCATTTGGGCTGTTTCCAAAGCTTAGCTATTGTAAATAGTGCTGCTATAAACATAGGGATGCAGTTGCCCTTTGGAATTAATGTTTCTGTGTTCTTTGTGTAAATACCTAGAAGTGGAATTGCTGGATCATATGGAAGCTCTATCTTTAGCAGGTTGAGGAATCGCCACACTCCTCTCCATAGTGGTTGGACCAGTTTGTACTCCCACCAGCAGTGCGAGAGAATTCCTTTTTCTCCACAACCTCTCCAACGTTTGTTGTTGCTAGTTATTCTCACTGCTGTGAGATGGCATCTCATTGTAGTTTTGATTTGCATTTCCCTGATTACAAGTGATGTTGAACATTTTTTCATATGCCTGTTGGCCATTTGCATTTCCTCTCTGGAGAAGTTTCTTTTTAGCTCTTCTGCCCATGTTTTGACTGGATTATTTTACAAAGGAAAAATTCTTAACGGAAATGGCAAGTGCTACTCCAGTGAGCTCACCATTTATAGGCAAGTGAAACGGATTTATTGCTGAGAAATAGATTTATTGTTGATAATGGAGACAATTTGAGTGGTCTGGGTAGAAGATCAAACCAGCCACAACATTCCCTTCAGCCAAAGCCTAATTCAGACCAAGGTCCTAGCTCTCTTCAATTCTAAGAAAGCTGGGAGAGGAAAGGAAGGTAGAGACGAAAAGTTTCGTGCTAGCAGAGGTTGGCTCATGAGGCTTAAGGAAAGCTTTTTCCAGAACGTAAAAGTGCAAGGTGAAGCAGCAAGCACTGATGTAGAAGCTGCAGTAAATTATCCAGAAGGTCTAAAATCATTGATAAAAGTGGCTATACAATGCAACAGATTTTCAGTGTAAATGAAATAGTTTATATTGGGAGAAGATGCCATCTAGAATCTCTACAGCTAGAGAGAAGTCAATGCCTGGCCGCAAAGTTTCAAAGGACAGGCTGAGCCTTGTTATGGACTACTGCAGCTGGTGACTTTAAGTTGAAGCCTTTTTTCTTTTACCATTTCAAAAATCTTAGGACCCTTGAGAATTACGATAAATCTACTCTGCTTGTACTCTATAAATGGAACAACATCTCTCTTGACAACATGGTTTACTGAATATTTTAATCCCACTGTTAAGACCCACTGTTCGGGGAAAAAAAATCTTTCCAAAATATTGCATGGACAATGTACCTGATCATCCAAGAGCACTGGTGGAGGTGTACCAGGAGACTAATGTTGCCTTCAAGCCTGCCAACACAACATCCATTCTGCAGTGGATCAAGGAGTGATTTTGACTTCTAAGTTTTATTATTTATTTAAGAAATATCATTTGTAAGGCTCTAGCTGCCATATACAGTGATTCTGCTGATGGATCTGGGCAAAGTCAATTAAAAACCTCCAGGAAAGGAGTCGCCATTCTAGATGCCATTAAGAACATTGTGATTCACAATATTAACTCTAAATGTAAATGGACTAAACTCTTCAATAAAAAGACACAGAGTTGCAGCCTGGATTAAGAAACAAAACCCAACCTTCTGCTGTCTCCAGGAAACACATTTAGCTACAAAAGATAAAAATAGGCTCAAAGTCAAAGGATGGAAAACAATCCTACAAGCAAATGGGCCAAAAAAGAAAGCAGGAACAGCTATACTTATATCAGATAAAACAGACTTCAAACTCAAAAAAATAAAAAGAGACCCCAATGGTCACTACATTATGATTAAGGGGACAATACTTCAAGAAGAAATAACACTCATTAACATATACTCACCAAACGAAAGAGCACCAAAATATATCAGACAACTGTTGTCCTCTCTGAAAACAGACATCAGAGAAACACATACATAGTGGAGAGACTTCAACACACCACTATCAACAATGGATAGATCAACAAGACAAAAATAAGTAAAGAAACTAAAGCTCTAAATAAGGACCTAGAGCATTTGGGCTTAACAGACATCTATAGAACACTAAACCCAAAAAAAACGGAGTACACATTTTTCTCAAGCGCACACGATCATTCTCCAGGATCGATCACATACTGGGGCACAAGACAAACATCAACAGATACACCAAGATTGAAATCATACCAACCATCTTTTCTGACCACGAAGGCATCAAACTAGAAATAAATCATAAAAAGAAGGCAAGGAACTATCCTACCTCATGGAGATTAAAAGCCACACTACTGGAAGACCACTGGACTAACGAGGAGATCAAAGAAGAAATTAAAAATTCTTTGAATTGAATGACAAGGAGGACACCAATATCCTAAATGTATGGGATGCAGCAAAAGCAGTAATAAGAGGAAAATATATAGCAATAGAAGCTCACATCAAAAAACAAGAAAGAACTCAAAGAAACAACCTAATCTCGAAGCTCAAAGATCTAGAAAAAGAACAACAAAAAAACCCCAAATCCAGTAGAAGAAAAGAAATAATAAAAACAAAGCAGAAATAAATGAAATTGAAACTAAAAAACATCCAAAAGATCAATGAAACCAAGAGCTGGTTCTTTGAAAAAATAAATAAAATAGACAAACCCCTAGCCAGGCTCACAAAGGAAAAAAGGGAGAAAGCACAAATACACAGGATCATAAATGAAAGAGGAGAAATCACAACGGACACAGCAGAAATCAAAAGAATAATCAGTAACTACTATGAACAGTTATATGGAAACAAGTTCAACAATCTAGAGGAGATGGACAAATTCCTACAACTCTACAATCACCCAAAGCTAGATAAAGAAGAAATAGAACACCTAAACAGACCAATTACAAGCAGCGAAATTGAAATGGTAATCAAAAACCTCCCCAAAAACAAAAGCCCAGGACCTGATGGATTTACAAATGAATTCTACCAAACATTCAGAGACGAATTAGTGCCTATCCTTCACAAACTCTTCCAAAAATTGAGAAGGAGGGACAATACCAAACACGTTCTATGAAGCCAATATTACACTAATACCAAAACCGAATAAGGACAACACAAAAAGGGAAAACTATAGGCCAATCTCCCTAATGAACACTGATGCAAAAATCCTCAATAAAATTTTAGCTATCAGAATCCAACAATGTATCCATAAGATAATTCACCACGACCAAGTTGGATTCATTCCAGGGGCACAAGGATGGTTTAACATCCGAAATCAACAACGTTATCCAACACATCAACAAAAAGAAATATAAAAACCATATGATAATATCAATAGATGCTGAGAAAGCTTTCGACAAAGTGCAACACCCATTCATGATAAAAGCCCTTGAATTCTTGGGATACAAGGAACATACCTCAACATCATAAAGGCCATCTATGACAAGCCAACAGCCAGTATCATTCTCAATGGTGAAAAGCTGAAAGCAATTCCATTAAGATCTGGAACAAGACAAGGATGTCCACTCTCACCACTGCTTTTCAATATAATACTGGAAGTCCTAGCCAGAGTAATAAGACAAGAGAAAGACATCCAAGGAATCCAAATAGAAAAGAAGAAGTCAAACTATCACTATTTTGCAGATGATATGATATATACATAGAGAACCCCAAAATCTCCACAGAAAACTAATTCAACTCATCGGTCAGTTCAGTAAAGTGGCAGGATACAAAATCAACATGCAAAAGTCAGTAGCCTTCCTATACACAAACAATAAATCTGAAGAAGAAGAAATCAAAAAAACCACCTTTTATTATTGAAACAAAAAAAATCAAATATTTGGGATAAATCTAACAAAAGAGGTAAAGGACCTATACAAAGAAAACTATAAAACACTGTTAAAAGAAATAGAAGAAGACACAAGAAATGGAAAGACATCCCCTGCTCATGGATTGGAAGAATAAACATTATTTAAATGGCCATCCTACCAAAGCAATATACAGATTCAATGCTATTCCAATCAAAATCTCAATGGCATTCTTCAAAGAAATAGAACAATTATTGATGAAATTCATATGGAATCACCAAAAACCGCGAATAGCCAAAGCTCTACTGAAAAAAAAAAGGAAATGGAGGCAAACAACTCCCACTTCAAACTATACTACAAAAGCCATAATCATCAAAACTGCATGGTATTGGTACAAAAACAGACACACAGAACAATGGAATTGAATAGAAAATCCAGAAAATAACCCACAGATTTATGGTCAACTAATCTTTGACAAAGGAGCAAAGACTATGCATTGGAGCAAAGAAGTTTGTTCAATAAATGGTGCTGGGAAAATTGGTCGCTACATGCAAAAGAATGAAGCTTGACCACTACCTCACCATACACAAAATCAAACTCAAAATGGATTAAAGAACTAGACATAAGACCTGAAACCATAAAATACATAGAAGGAAATATAGGCGAAACACTACGGGATTTGCACATCAAAGACATCTTTACAGACACATCACCCAAAGCAGTGATAGTGAAGGCAAAGATAAACAGCTGGGACTACATCAAATTAAAGAGCTTCTGCACAGCAAAAGAGACAATAACAAAAACAAAGAGAAACCCCACCAACTGGGAGAACATTTTTGCACCCAACACTAATGATAAAGGACTGATCACAAAAATCTGCAAAGAGCTGATGAGACTCAGCAACAACAAAGAAAATAATCCAGTCAAAAAATGGGCAGAAGAGCTAAAAAGAAACTTCTCTGAAGAGGAAATGCAAATGGCCAACAGACATATGAAAAATGTTCAACATCACTTGCAATCAGGGAAATGCAAATCAAAACTACCATGAGATACCATCTCACACCAGTGAGAATGGCACATATTAAAAAAACTAGCAACAACAAATGTTGGCGAGGATGTGGAGAAAAAGGAACTCTTCTGCACTGTTGGTGGGAGTGCAAACTGGTCCAACACTATGGAGAGCTGTGTGGAGATTTCTGGACCTACTAAACATAGAGCTTCCATATGATCCAGCAATTCCACTCCTAGGTATTTACCCAAAGGACACAGAAACATCAATTCCAAAGAGCACCTGCACCCCTATGTTTATAGCAGCACTGTTTACAATAGCTAAGCTTTGGAAACACCCAAATGCCCAAAAGTAGATGACTGGATCAAGAAGATGTGGTACATATATACCATGGAATATTACTCAGCATTCAAAAAAGATAAACACATGCAATTTGCAGCAACATGGATGGCGCTGGAAGGGATCATGCTCAGCGAAATAAGCCAAAAAGAAAAAAAAAATACCGGATGGTCTCACTCATAGCAGGAATCTAGAAAACTTAAATAAGGGACCAGGAAAATGAATATAAGAAAGTGAAAATCAAAATCAACAAAAAACTATGAACCAGAGACACTTTTTGGGGGGTGGGGGGTGGGAGGGGAAGGATTGGGGTCAGAATGGGGCGTTTGCAATTGTATGGGGGAATATAAAAATAAAATTTAAGATTAAAAAAAAAAAAAAAGAACAGGAAAAAAAAAAATAAAGTCTGACCTTGATGAAGAAAAAAAAAAAAAAAAAAGAACATTGTGATTCATGGAAGGGGTCAAAATAATCACCATTAACAGGAGCTGAGAAGCAGGTCATTCCAACCCTCATAAATGGCGTGAAGAGTCCAGGCCAGTGGAGGAAGTAACTGCAGATGTGGTGAGAATATCAAGAGAAGTAGAATTAGCAAGAGTGAGCTTAGCAAAAACTTGGAGACCGTTAGTGTTAAGCCCCTGAAGCAAAACTGAAGAAAAATGAGCTTAGAGTGTGCACATGCAGGAGTGAGAGGAGTACAGCTGGGGCAGGGTAAGAGATAAGATCAGGTGACATGTGTGGCAGGGACTTAGTGTGGCGTAAGCACTCCAGATGATAACTATTATTAAAAAGGTGTCATTTTCCTAACCACATGCTCTTTAAGCACATACATTTGAGCCTCCCTGGTGGCCCAGCAGGTTGAGCGCTGCACTATGAAGCTGTCCACAGCCTCTGCAGTGCCGGTTCGATCCCCGCCGGCTGGCGAGAATCCCACATGGTGTGGCAGACCTCTCCTGTCGTGCCCGCTGCTGCCCTCAGCAGTGTGTTTCTGTCGTCTGCCTGTTCTGCTCCTTGATCTGTCTCTGGTGAATCCTCTCACCCTCCCATGCCTCTGGTCTGTACCCTAGCACTTGTATAAAAATAAATAAATCTTTTAAAAAAAAAGCACATCCATCTGCTGAGGAAGTTACCAAGTGCCTACCACAGGCTGTGCTACAAGGTGGGGCCATAATAACATAATGAACAAGATTGAAATAGGACTTCGTTGTGGGGACAAGAAAATGAGCAAGCTGTAGTGACAGGATCAGATAGCTGAGACCACCTACTGCAACCTGAGGTGTGGATAGAGGTTCGTGGGTATCTGCCCCCTGCCATGCTATTGAACAACACTTCCGGGGAAAGAGCCAGTAAATCACTATTTGAATATTAAAAGATACTAATCAAATAGAACCAAAACCAGAGCAGCAATTTAAATATACACAAAATAAGCCTTATGGTGGGAAACACCCTAAGGAATAAAAAGGACTTTATATATACAGGATAAGCTGTATAAAAAATCTAGGAAAAGTTGGTGTAAAGATCTGAAAATTATAGAGATTATAAATGATCTGTACTTAACAATATAACGTCAAAATATTGGCCTCCCTGGTGGCACAAGGGGTTAAGCACAGCACTATGAAGTAATCTGAAGCCTCTACAGCACAAGTTTGATCCCCGGCCAGGGAGCAACCCACATGGCACAGCAGACCTCTCCTGTCTCGCCTGCTGCTCCCCTCAGCAGTGTGTTTCAGTCAGTCTACCTGTTCTGTTCCTCACTCTGTCTCTGGTGGATCCTCTCACCCCCTTCATCTCTGGCCTGTACCCTAGCTCTTGTATGTATAAATGAATAAATCTCTAAAAATATATATATAAACTCACAGAAAAATCAACAACTGTAATATTATAGAGAAACTGATGTCAGTTTTTTTAGTAAAGATAAAATATATTTGAATGACTCAATTAGAATGCTCAGTCTGAGAGCTTTATACCCAACAAATAAAGAATACAAGAATATAAACACTTTTCAAGGATGGCTTTAACAGTCACAAAGCTCAATCATGCCCTAGTCGTGTGCCTCAATAAATTCCAAAGCATCAGTATCATTTAGCTTATTCTCTGACCACAATACAGAAAACTTGGAAATCTACAACAGAATAGCTGAAAATTCCTAAAGGTCTAGGAATGTAAAAACAAACAAACCACACAACTATTAAATACTAGGAAAGAGACATTATAAGGGAAATTAAGAGACAATGAAAGCGCCATGTGTCAGAATGTATATAAGGTAGTACTTGACCCATGTATATCATGTGTTCACAGATGAAAAATATCCGAACAAAATGAGCTAAGAGCAAAAACTCTGAAGAAATAAACTGGCAGGAAATAATCAAGATTAGGGTAAAAATCATTGACATGAGGTGGTGGGAGGTGGGGGGAGAGGGAAGAAAGCAATAAATATGAATAACAAAATCAAAGATGAGTGTTGAGAAGACTGCTGAAATTGACCAACCACTGGCAAGTAAAAGGAAGATAGGCAGATACACACAACACAAAATAAAAGAGAGGAAATATTTTTTATTTTTTTAAAATAAAAAATTTTTATACATTTTTATACAAGAATTGGGGTACAGGCCAGAGATGTAGGGGGTGAGAGGATTCACCAGAGACAGAGCAGGGAACAGAACAGGCAGACTGACTGAAATACACTGCTGAGGGGAGCAGTGGGCGAGACAGGAGAGGTCTGTCCTGCCATGTGGGTTTCTCTCTGGCTCGCAGTGGCTGCGGATTGCCCCATAGGTTTCGTCTTAACCCCTGAGCCACCAGGGAGGCCCAGGAAATATTTTTTAGATTAAAATACGCATTTTAAAACATTTATGAACTACTCTATGCCAGTACAGTTGAAAACCTAGATGAAAGTAACACATAGAAAAATATAAAACACCTAATGACACAGAAGAAACAAATTTCAAATACAACGATTAAAATTTTTGAAATAGAAATGAGATCCCCTTACCCCATCAGATACTACCATGTTTGCTTATATTAAAAAACAATGGGGGCCTCCCCAGTGGCGCAGCGGTTGAGCGCTGGGTTGCAAAGCTGCCCGCGGCCTCTGCCGCTCCGGTTCGATCCCCGGCTGCTCCCCGGCCACCAGAGGAGGGTCCCACATGGCGCGCAGACCTCTCCTGCCGCACGCTGCTCCCCTCAGCAGTGTACTTCGGTCCTTCTGCCTGCTCTGCTCCCTGCTCTGGCTCTGGTGAATTTTCTCACCCTCCCGCACTTCTGACTGTACCCAGTGCATGTATAAACAAACAAATAAACAAAAAATAAATAAATAAATATACATGCCTTTTAAAAAAAAAAAGGGAAACTAAATCATAAACTTTGAAAAGCTACTTATAAAGAGGTAAGAGGCAAGAATAGAGGAACCAGAATTCTCTAAATATGCCTTGTTCTGGGGATTTTACTGTAAAATGATATAAGTAACATAATTATGGAGCAAAAATTAAAAAGCAATGCCTAAAAAGTGGAACGAAAATGAAATAAATGAACCTATCTCCCTATCAGGTAAGTGACACACAGAGAGACTATTCCAAGTAGCTTAGAACAAATTATTTGAATTTACATCCCTCTGGGACATACCCTAAGGACAAAGGAACTGCAATGCATACACATACTTTCATATAAAATCTTTAAAACTATTTTTTATAATCACATTGGTGGCGGAGTCATGGTATTATTATTCTGAAACTGTTAGTGTTTTTGCAGGATAAAGCAAATAAGTAATTGTCTTGGTATTATTGAGAAGTGAGATTTTTTTGAAGTGACAAAAAAGAGATAAGATGTCAGATAGATGAGGTTACAGGTCCTAATACGAGTTAAAACTGTATGGTAGGCAGGATTCTAAGATGATTCCCATTGTGTCAAATCCATTGAGTCAATCTCCTGCCCTTGAGTGTGGGCTGAACCTGTGAATTTGATGAGATGTCACTCTTGTGGTTAGGGTCACATTATGTGGTAAGGGGATATGAAAGGATTTTGCAGATATAATTAAATTTCCTAATCAGTTGGTTTTACGTTAATCAAAAGGGCGACTATCCTAATCAGGTGGATCTTTAAAAAAAGGTTCTAGAAGTCAGAGATTCAGGTGAACTCTTAGGTGTGATCTCTTCGAATTCAGAAGCAAAACCAAGAGACTTGCCACTACCTCTGCTACTTAACAGAGGACCAACCAGTGTCATACCCTGAGAAGGAAAGAGATGAAGGATTGAAGGGGAAGAGATAAACTTCTTATTGGCATTTACATGAAAACCCAAGAGAATGAACACATCATTAGATCTAATACAAGTTCAGAAACATTGCCATAAAGAAGGGCAACACACAAAAATTAATAGTAGTTCTCTACACCATTAAAGCCCAGTAAATAAGATACCACTTACGGTAATCATTAAACTATAAAATGTAAACAAATTAACTTATCATAGAAGGCACAGAAACTATCTGGATAAAAATGTAAAACTCTATTAAGAGGCATAAAAGAAAGCCTGAATAAATGAGAACATTCCATGTTCATTTGTAAAAGAGCTGAATATTATAAAAATAGCAATTCTCCTAATATTAATTTATAAGTTGAATGTAATTGCCTCAAAAGCATAGTTAGAGATAATTTGATTCTAAAACGTATATGGAATAATACATCCACAAATAGTTAAGACAATTCTCAAAAGGAGAACAAGATGGGGGAATACACCCTACAATGATAAGACATGTTGCAAGCCTAGAAAAATCAGAATATGCCACTAGCATAAAAAACAGCAGAGGGCCTCCCTGGTGGCGCAGCGGGTTGAGTGCTGGGCTGCGAAGGTAGCCTCAGCCTTTGCAGCGCCGGTTCGAAGCTGGTGGGGGTCCAATATGGCGCTACAGACCTCTCCTGCTCCTCGCTGCTCCCCTCAGCAGTGTGCTTTGTTGGTCTGCCTGTTCTGTTTTCCGCTCTGGCTCTGGTGAATTCTCTCACCCTCCCACGCTTCTGACTGTACCCAGTGCTTGTATAAATAAATAAATCTTAAAAATAAATAAATAAATAAATAAATAAATAAATAAAAAACAGCAGAGCAGCGAAACAAAGGAGGTCAGAAGCAAGCCCTTGTTAAAATGGTGAACTTGGAATAGAAAGACATCACTCATCAGTGGGAAATGGATGAATTATTTAGTAAATGGTCAAGAAAATTGTTTCATTCTCAGGGGAGAAATTAAGTTGACTCTTACAACATAGGGAAAAAAAAAAAAACTTGAAGCACATGAAAACCCTAAATTTGAAAAGCAAAATTATGAAGCCATTAGAAGGAAACGTAGGATAATATTGTTGTGTGTGGGTGGGAATTTTTTTTGAAAAGACCCAAAGTGTGCAAGTTTTAAGGGGCGAAAAAGTCATAAAGTCAGTATTTCTGTCCTATGGAGGCCATCATAAACAGAATTAACAGGTAATAAAATGGGAAAATTTATTTGTAACATTCAAAATCAACACAAAAGTTTGTAATATTCAAAAGCTTCAAGTTAACTAAGACAGGAAATCTAACAAAACAAAATGAGCATAGGATATGATGAGGCAATTCACGTAAGGAGAAACCTGGATGACTGCTAAGTCTATGAAGAGATGTTTAACGTCATTAGTAATCAGTGAAATGTAAACTAAAACTAAATGCCATTTTACACCTCGCAGATTGGAGGAAAGAAAATCAGACACCATTAACTGCTGGCAGTGCCCCAGGGTGGGAGGATGGCTAAGATGCACTCTGTTGATGGAAATATAACCTGGCAGCCACTTAGGACAGCAGTCAGCATTGTTTCACGAAACAGTAGCCCTAAAACCAATCAGCTCCACTCCTGAACTTATCCTCAAAAGAAAAATCGGGTTTTGTGAATCAAATGGATTATATTCAGCAATCAGTCAATCCTAGTCCTTACATAAAATCCCTTTCTTGGCAAACTTATTTCCAAGTGACTCTCAGACTTTCTCACATGGAAATAGAGACATTGACAAAAGGGATCTAGAAATGGAATACTGTTTCACAGCTGACGAGTTACCAGTGCTATCCCTGTTATCAATCACTTCCAGGTTAACAATTAAAGAGCAACTACATTTTACACCCTTGGGGTCCCAAAACAATTGGTTAATAAGCATGTTTGCATGTGTGACCTCATTTCAGCCACCTAAGAAATCTTAAATAGTGAGGAAAGTGACATTAACTAATTTTTATACCAGATAGAAATTCGGAAGATAAAAATCCAAAGAAGTCTTACAGCACTACCCAGGATTGTCAGAGTTGATATCTGACCAAGTGGTTAGGGAGCACAGTGACTTGTTAGGTTATAGTAATTATTACTCCTTTGTAGTTACAAATAATAAAACTTCAACAGAGCAACTAAGATGGGAGGAAAGCCAGAGGCGGTGGGGAAGGCTTTCATTTCTATCAAATTACAACTGCTCTTGTCATGACTTTTTCTGATTTGCAGTATTTCCTTGCTCCATCTCACACTGCCCTGCGCATTAACCGCCCCCTCCTGCCCCACCCTTGCTTCCCCAATCTCTTCTACCGTCATCTCTCCTTTCTCAGGCCCCACTTAGCAGAAACCACCAGGAATGAAGCTGCCACTGCTGTTTCAAGGGCATTTGCATTATTAGTGGGATCTCCAAAAAAAAAAAATAAATAAATAAAATCACAAATACATGATGGAGTGAAATAGTAAAAAGAAAAAGAAATGCCTGAAGAAGACATAGAAATGGCTGAACACACATGTAAAAAGAGGTTCAATAGCAACAGTCATTTGGTGACATGCAAATTAAAACCATAACTTTTTTGTGCCTTCTAGAAGAGATTGGCTGTACAAATGTTGGCAAGAATGTGGAGCACCTGGAATACTAGTAGGAGTGTTAAATGGTACAATCATTTTGAGAACCCCCTGAAAGTGAAAACAGATGTCTTCACCAAGACTTGTACACAAATGTTCATTCAGAAAAACCAAATACTGGAAATAACCCAAATGTTATACTAACATATTAACAGGTTAGTGTTAGTATGTGAATATATTAACAGGTTGTGTTAGTATATCACACAACAATACAATGGACTCAATTGTTGATATCTACAAAAACATAGTGGTAGGGCCATCCACTTTGGGCATCTATAAATGGGTAAAATAATATTCAGAGTTTGGAATATTTATGTTGCAATTCTAGAGAGAACTTACCATTCTGAATGGTGTTTCTCAAAATCGCCTGTTAAGAATTACCCGGTGTGGGAGGCTGACTAATGGTTGAATATGTCCATGACCCAGTAGCTGGAACTTGTAAATATTATATACTAAAATGGTTTAAGGGCCTTCCTGGTGGCGCAAGGGGTTAAGTCTTAGCACTATGAAGCTATCAGCAGCCACTGCAGCACAAGTTCAATCCCTAGCCAGGGAGTTGACCCACATGGCGCAGCACACCTCTTCTGACTCACCCGCTGTATTGTAGCAGATCTGCCTGTTCTGCTCCCCACTCTGTCTCTGGGGACTCCTCTCACTCCCACTGCACCTCTGGCTTATACCCCAACTGATCAAATTGTAGATGTTAAGGAAGGGATACTGGACTTTCTGCGTGGGCCTGATGTAATCACGGTGGTCATGAGAGGGACACAGGAGAAGTCAGAGATAGATGAGAAAATTATGTGATATTGGAAGCAGAGATTGGAGTGATGCACTTTGAAGGTGGAGGAAGGAGTCACAACACAAAGAATACAGGCAGCCACTGGTAGCTGGAAAGGGCAAATAAATGAATTCTTCCCTGACAGTTTCTCCTTTTTTCTCAAAGATTTATTTATTTATGCACACAAGTGCTGGGGTACACGCCAGAGGTGCGGAGGGTGAGAGGACTCACCAGAGACAGAGTGGGAAACAGAACAGGCAGATTGACCGAAATACACTGCTGAGGGGAGCAGCAGGCAAGACAGGAGAGAGAGGTCTGCTGTGCCGTGTGGTTTGCTCCCTGGCTGGCTGGGGATTGAACTCATGCTGCAGAGGCTGCAGATTGCTTCATAGTGCGGTGCTTAACCCCTTACACCACCAGGAAGGCCCTTCCCTGACAGTTTCAAGAAGAAATCAGTCCTGTCATCAGCCCAGTGAAAGTGAATTTGGACTTCTGTTTCCTAGAACTATAACAAATTCATGTCAAGTTGTTAGTAATTTTTTTTTTAAAGATTTATTTTTATTTATTTACACAAGCACTGGATACAGTCAGAAGCGCGGGAGGGTGAGAGAATTCACCAGAGCCAGAGCGGGGAGCAAAGCAGGCAGACTGAGGTACACTGCTGAGGGGAGCAGCGGGCGGCAGGAGAAGTCTGCGCGCCATGTGGGACCCTCCTCCGTTGGCCGGGGAGCAGCCGGGGATTGAACCCGTGCTGCAGAGGCTGTGGGTAGCTTTGCAGCCCAGCGCTCAACCGCTGCGCCACCGGGGAGGCCCAAGTTGTTAGTAATTTGTTATAGCAGCAATGGGACACTAATACACTTGATGTGTTTGTTAAACATACAAATCACCATCCTTTCCCCCTTAAATTCTGATTCCGTAGGTTTAAGTGGAGAGCCCAGAAATCTTGTTTTTTTTTTTTTAATAAGTGTCTAGGAGATTTTTGTCTTCAGATAGATTTGGGAACTATCACTGTCATGGACTGTGATAGCCCAGTCAACATTACTTTTCTGTTAACAGACTCCATCTGCTTTGACTTTGAATGTGGTCACCCAGGAGTGACCAATCCTGGCACACATTTGCTCCAGAGATTGAAACTGGTCCATAGCTGAACATAGGAATCACATTGGCTTATCACAATTCTCTGGGCATTTACACATGGAAGCCAAGTTGTTTTGGGGGGCCAGGATTATTATGTAAGCATGGGGCATCAGCCTGCCATTGCGAGTAGCTATCTTCTCTCACTGCATGAAGGAAGTCCATCAACAGCGGAAAAGAGGAGAATAAACAGAGTGGGACAGAGTTACAAGTCTGAAGGAGAAGGGAGGAAAGCCTGATATCCTTTGAAATCTGGTTCCAGTTGCATATGCTATTGGCATCCTTCCTGTTCTTTTGACTTAAGGGAAATCAACCAGTTCTATTATTGTTCAAGCTCATTCAACTGGTTTTCAGTCCCTTGAAATATAAACTCCTAACTATCATACTGAGGTGATATGTGGAATGAGTCCTTTACATTGTCTGACTTTCTCCTCACCTATTTCTATGTCCAGCACCAAATGCTTTATACTTGTCTATGTCAGTTTACACTTGTCTGGACAGAATTTATATACATATTACATAGAGATTTTAGTAATTCTCTCTCTACCATTCATGTTAACTCCTGTATAAACATATATGTATTTGTAAATGTTTTATGTCTCAGCCATAGAGTCAGTCCTCAACAACTAAAAGTTCCAGTTCAAGCTTCTACTTTTTTTTTTAAATAATTTTATTTTTTATTCCCCATACATTTACAACCCCCCCATTCTGACCCCAATCCCTCCCCTCCCGCCCCCCACTCCCCCAAAACTGTCTCTGGTTCATAGTTTTTTGTTGATTTTGATTTTCACTTTCTTATAGTTATTCATTTTCCTGGTCCCTTATTTAAGTTCTCTAGGTTCCTGCTATGAGTGAGACCTACTTTTTAATCCTTCTCCATCCTTCAAGAAATTCTGGGATGGTTGCTCTCTTCCAGTGAAAACAAACTCTGAAAACTCTATAAGAAATGATTGTTTTTGTTTAAAATTCAATTTACAAAATACCTTCTGCTTCCACATTATGTGGAATTTTAGAGGCATCTTTAGATTGAAGTGAGGAGCAAAGAAGTTGAGTGTTAACTAGAAAATTCTCCCTCCCATTATTCAAGTTATTTCATCAACAGTTGTTTGTGATCTTTCTATTCCAAAGTTTCTCAGTTCTAGATATAAGTGCAGTTAAATACTATTATCTACAATATTTCCCTGGTATGATTCACCATGACCAGGAGTTTGGGCCAAGAGTATTTACAAAGTGGGATTGACCAAAGTAGTCCTGGCCATTGCTGAGAGCTCACACATAGACCATCATTGGCAAGTACCCTCAGGGCCTTGGTGGAAGAATATAGGAATTCCTAATTTTCCTCTTCTCTAATGGAGTGGAGAGAGCACTGGCTAAGTAGTCTGAAACCTGAATATATGACTCTGCCAATTACTACCATTTAGAGTAATTAAGCAAATCAGTTAGCATTTGATTCTAATTTCTTCATCTATAAAATAGAACTCATGATACTCCTTAGCTACCTACTTCACTCAGTGGTTATAAGCATTAAGCAAAGTATACAAATGTAAGATACTAGTATGCCTTGCACAAATGTAAGGTATAACCATGATACCCTATTCATATATCTTTATTCAAACCTGGGACTCTGGGGTTGTGACTGGTCTACTTATCAAGATTGAAAAGGTAAATTTATTCTCATAAATCAATTTATTTAATATCTATACATTATAATGAGTTAGAAATTATTCATGCTCACATATAGAGTAGCATCATATTTGGAACATCAGTTACTATATGCAAATGGTTGACACATAACAATGTAAATAAACGCTACGAATTTCTGCAAAACATGCCTAAAAATGGTCTTCAGCAGATGCTTCCAAGCTCTTTCTAGATTACAGCTTTCAAACAAAACAAAAAACCAAATGGATTTGAACCAGAGATTGCTAAAACCTCCTCCACCCCCACAACTGTCTTTATTTAGTACTAAATTTAGAGCAGATGGAGAAACCAGCAAGTAAGACAATGCCTGCATCTGCTAATAAATTAATACAGCCAAGCCAAGCAAGTGAAAACCTAGAGTGGTCTCTACATGTCAGCTGCACTACAGAGAAATCAAGATCTCCTGTTAATGGGGGAATTTATAATCTAAAGAATCTAGACATGGTATTTTGTGCTAGCATTTATCGAGGATTTACTATGCATCACACACTGTTCTAAGTGTTTTACTCATACCAATTCATTTAATCTTCACAACAACCCTGTGAGATTGTTAGTGTTCCATTATCCAGTTTACAGAAGAGGGCACTGAATCTCACAGAGATTAAGTAACGACCCAAGGCCACCTGGTTAGTGAGAGAGCTGAGATTCTAAAGCCCATGCTCTCAGCCACCACACTAAACTGCTCTTCTAGTAAGATACAAACAGGAAGAAACAGACTGTCCTTTGACTTCATTTCATATGTGCCATATATTTATTATTTTTTAAGTAAATCTACCCCTCTGAGAATGCTCTATAGGTCTGTATTGTAGTGTTGAACACTAAGGCCTGCACATAGTAGGTGCACAGTTCGTGTTTATTGATTTTATCAAGGGCAATGTTATTTTGGGTACTGTGACTATAAAATCCTCAGAAGAACTTAAAGAAACTCACTAATACTGTGAATGATATATCAGAACCTTGAATTCTGACCAGTCCCAGGCCCATTACATTAGTTCATTACTGCCTTGCAAGTATTTTTTCCTCTTTGTCTTTTCCTGCAGACTATAAGCTCCTTAAAATCAAGGATAGTGTCCAAATCATCTTTGCATCCTCAGCAACCAGCCAGTGTCTGCGAGGAGATTTAATTGCAAGTGACAGAAGCCCAACTGGCATTTGTTACAGCAGAAAGAGATGAGTCGGAAGGATGCTGGAGGAGCCCTGGGTTGGAGGAAGAGGAAGAACAAGAGCTATAGAAGCAGCAGAACTCTGGAGGCTGGATCTGAGGCTCTATCACGCTGGTACTCCCTTTCTTTCAACCCATCTCTTCCTCTGCCCTAGCACCCTAAATTCACAGCCTTCAGGCTGACCTATGTCACACAACAGTCCAGGCACTGCCTCCTCGCCATCTCCAGTGAGAATGATCATGAGGGAAGCATGAATTGGCAGAGTTTAGGTCACGGGCTCACTCTATCCAGTCACTGGAGCACTTGCACTGGCCAAGCTTAATGTGTGCTTGTACCTGGAGTCTGGGAAGTGAGCCTCTGAGCAGAAGCTAAATGTGGGAGTGAGAGAGGGGATGATGCATAAGCATGCCAGGTAGTCAAAAACAATAGCCACCACACATCCACAAGGTCCTAAGTAATGGTGATTGAGGATACTGATTGGAGGTGTCAAGTAAATTGACCCATGTTGAAAAATGACAAGATTTCTCCAAAATTCCACTGATATTCATTCTACAACTATTTTGTGAGTGTAATAGGGTCCAGGCACTGGCCCAGACGCTGGGGACACCTATCGGAAACAAAACAAAGTCCCCGTTCTCCTGAATTTTCCATTCTCAAAGAGGGGCACAGAGAATCAACAAATGAATGTAAATGTATACTAAGTCAGCAAGGGATACACATTTTGGGAGAGAAGTAAAGCAGGATAAAGAGAATAGGATCCCCAAGGACCCCTGCCTCCCGGTATTTATTCCTTGTATAACCTCTTTCCCTTGATTATGAGCTGGATTTATTGATTTGCTTTGAATAGAAAGTAGAAAAATCAATGGGATGTCACCTTCAAGGGTAAGATACAGAAAGACTGACTCCTGTTTTGGGTGCTCACTTTCTCACAATTTGCTTGCTCTGTCATAAACCAGCTGCCATGTCATTGAGGCAGCCCAGGACAGAGGTCTCTGTGGCAAGGGTCCAAAGTCTGGCAACAATACGAAAACTTGACATAGACCCCTCAGTTGAAACATCAGATGAATCCACAACCCTAGCTGGCATCCTGACTTCAACCTTATGAGAATCAGAAGTACCTAGCTAAGGTGTATCCAGAACCCTTACCTACCAAGACTGAGATCATAAATCATAATGTTTGGGGGCAATTTTTTAAATAGCAATAGATAGCTACTGTTAAATTCTGGATCCAAACCCTTTATCAGCTACAGGTATTACATAGACATTCTACCACTCTGTGGTTTGCCTTTTTACACTTGGCACTATCTTTTATGTAAAAAAGTTCCTAATTTCAATACATAATTTAACAGTCTTTCCCTTATAGCTTGTCTGTTTATTCTGTATAAGAAATCTTTGCCTACCCCAAGTTAAGGAGCTATTCTATGTTATCTTCACATTTACATATAAAATCCATCTGAAATTTATTTTTGTGTATTTTTTAAGATAGGAACCAAAATAATTATTTTTCATTATGGATGTCTGTTTGGCCCTCCATTTATTGAAAAGACTGTCCTTTTCCCATTGCATAGGAATTTCACATTTGTCATAAATAAAGTTATATATGTGTGTGGGCTTCTTCCCAGACTGTTCTACTCTATTTATTTGCCCTCCTTGCAACAATATCATATGGTAGTTTAATGATTGCAGTTTTCCTATTAGTGTTGATATCTAGTAGTGTAAATCTTCTAGTTTGCTCTGTTTTAAGGCTCTCCTGGTGATTCTTGGTCCTTTGCATGACTGCATAAACTTTAAAATAGCTTCTCAATTTCCTTGTATCTACATAAACCTTCAGAGTTTTCAATTAGCATTGCTTTGAAACCACAGATAAATTGCTGTAGTGAATCTTCAATTCATTAACATGAAATGTAACTTTTCTGTATCCTTGAGTCTTCTTTACCATATCTCAATAATGGTTTGTGGTTTTCAGCGGAGAGGTTTTGCACACCTTTCATTAAATTAATTCCTAGTTTTCTGATGATCCCGTAAATTGTTATTTAAAAAATTTTAGTCTGTTGTTAGAATATAGAAGCAAATTTTCTTTATATTGATTAATATCAGTGTCTTCCTAATTTACTTAGTAATCTAACAGGTTTTTCTGCTTATTCTTTTGGATTTCCTATGTACATTATCATATCTGCTAGCAGTGACAGTTTTATTTCTTCCTTCCAATTTTTAAACATTTCATTCATTTTTCTTGCCTTGTTGTGGCCAAGACCTTCAAAGCAGTAATGTATAGAAATGGTATGAAGTGAGCATCTTTGCCTGTTTCTCATCCAAGGGGGAAAGCTTTCAATATTTTATTACTAAGGGTAATACTGTATTTTTTTGCAGATATTATTTAAGGGCTTTCCATCCTACTCTTAGTATGCTAAGAGTTCTTGTCACAAAATGAGTATTAAATGTTATCAAAAAAAAGTTTGTATCTATAGAGATCATCTTACACTTTTCTCCCATTTATTTTGTTAATGTGGTAATATTGATTTTCAAATATTAAACAAGCCTTCCATTCCTAGAGCAAACTCCCCCTATCAAGATGTCTTATTCTTTTTATATGTCACTGAATTCAATTAGCCAATTATTCTCTTTAGGGTTTTTAGGAGAGGGATTTGCCTGTAATTTTCCTTTCTTTTAATGTACTTAAGTTTTGGCATCAAGGTTATGCTGACCTCATAAGGTTGGGAAGTGTTCCCTCTTTTTTTTTTTAATTGTTTTTTTTGGAAGTATTTGTGAAAGGAAAGTGTATTCCTTAATTGTTTAGAATGAATCACTAGCAAAACCATGTGGGCTTGAAGATATTTTTATAAGAAGGCTTTTAATCACAAACTCAACTTCTTTAATAAATAGGAAGTCTGAACAGTCCAGTACTTCTTCTCATGTCCATTCTGGAAAATGATGTTTTCTAAAGGAAGGGAATTTAGTAATTTTATTCAAAATTAAAGTTATTTATAATATCTTCTTTAACTTTTTAATATTTGTGAGATCTGTAGGGAGATCTCCTTTTCATTGCTATTATAGGTCTATCATAAAACCTATTTTTAATATATCTTTGGGCCAACTGTTGAATGGCAACAAATGTGGTGTCCACACATGGGAATACTATTTTGCCATACAAAGGGATGAAGTACTGATATAAGTTATAACATGGATAGATCTCAAAATACTATGCAAAATGAAAGGAGGCAGTCCCAAAGGACCACATATTGTGCAATTCAGTTTATCTAAAATATCTAGAATAGGTAAATCTATACAATCAGAAAGTAGATTAGTGGTTAGAGAGTAAATGAGTGGTAGATTACAATTTAGGATTAGGGAATTTGGGAAGAAAGTGGGCATGATTGCCAAAGGGTTATGGAGATAATGAAAATGTTCTAAAATTGACAGCAGTGATGGTCACACAGCTCTGTGAATATATGAAGACAAATGAATTTTTATTTTTTGCATGTTGGGTCACTTTATTGTAAACCTTTACCTGCAGGATACTTTATTACATTTTGGAGAATTATATCTCTCTGAGATCTGCCTAGAAGACCCAAGAGGGATAGAATTCAAACTACTATCAATGCCTATGTCTTTCTCACCTAATGGCTCAGTCAAAACTTCCCCTCACATCTGAACTATTCAGGGAAGATCAGACCTTCATTACCCATAAAGTGAAATCTAATGGAATCTGGGTCCTGTGGCTGGGAACCACCTCTCTAGCTGAATGAAGGAGTGGCTGTGTACCTAGATGCAGTGAGTGTCCGTGTGAAGGTGGCCAAAGATAAGCTCTTTCTGGTTCCAAAAAAAGAGTTTTGGGGTATAGTCCTCTATGACTTCTCACTGTAAGCAGTTTATTCCCATGTCCTGAACCTCTCCTTCTTGACTAAGAATAGGGCAAAGTTCAAACAAATGTAAAAAAAGACCAAAACCAAATTGAATTTTATGGTATGTGAGTTATATCTCAAAACTTCTAAAAACCTGTCATTGCACAGATTAGATTCTGGATTTAATTTTTTTCAAAGTAACAAATTGGAAACTACCTAACTTGTAAAACAATGTTACCAAATATTTCAATCCCCAGCAATATTTCAACTATCCCTTACTTTGGTTCCCCCAAAATTTCACCCTGGAGCATTGTACAGACACATTGCCTAAACTAGTTGTCTAGAAAATCAATTTTAGGAAATATTTTATATAAAAGGATATGTTATATGAAAGTATGCCTATTTACTGTTAGAAAAGTCATGGCATATTCCTGGTGGCACAAATACCCTAGTTTGAAGAGTACTGCGGTAAGTAGGCCTCTTAGATAGGCATGTGGAGGAGGAAATCAATCACGTTGCAGTATCTACTAACTATGTGAAGATGTATTCAATGGCAAAGCC
Source organism: Talpa occidentalis (assembly GCF_014898055.3). NCBI lineage: Eukaryota > Metazoa > Chordata > Mammalia > Eulipotyphla > Talpidae > Talpa > Talpa occidentalis. The sequence continues at coordinate 17,388,129 of NW_023601322.1, forward strand.
CTCTGTAAGCAAGTTAGGATCAGCATCTGAGGTGCTGACTCAGACATGGGTACTTCTACAAGGTCAGCTCCAGTCCAGGATGTTTGAGAGAGATATGGTCTCATTGGGATAAGCCTGTGATCATTGGCAGCCACAGCAATGTAGAGAATAACCTAGACAAAATAACCTTGGCTTCCCTTGGTGACAGTGAACTAAATGTTGCTTAATTCTCCCAGAGGCTGCCTGAACAGTTTCTGGCAGTTACAGTGGGATTTATACAGCTGGGAAACTTGATCCCTCGCCTTTCCCCTTTTACTTCTTTTTCGTGGGTGAATTTGATCTTTGTACCTGCCATGTCTGCTGAGTATATAATTAGCATGCTGACATCTGAGCAACAGTGTTTCTCTGCCACCTTTATTTAGGAGTGGAAATATTTTTTACTTTGGATAAACTTAGGCACTCTCCTCAACTTCCTTATTATTCTGCATATGACAGCTTTTTAAACCTTCGTCTATGTCTGCTGAGGATGCAGAAATACCTGTGTCCAGATGTCAACTAGAGTTACCACGTCCTTTAAGATATACATGAAGTAGCTTCACCCTTCTCCTACCTCTCCACTCAGCGAATAATGTAAAGGTCAATGCTCTATTTACAACTTTCTGAAAATTCCTTGTCACCTCTGATTCCAGCTCTTGTCAACTGTATTAGTCTCAGGTTGTCTCACTTTTCCGCCTTCCTGCCCTCTTTCTATCTAGGACAACCCTGTCACAGAATTTGTTCTCTTGGAACTTGGTCTCATTTGGTGGTATGCAGGTTAGAGGAGGGATCCCCAAATCCTCTGTGTCTAGCATACTTCAAAGAAAGTCTGGGGGCATTGGGGGGATTTATTTCCAAGCAATAAAGCAACAATAAAAAATATCCACTATTGGTGTTCTTAAGATTTTCCCACTATTTCCCCACCTTGCATGGGACTCCAGACTCCTGCATGGGCTTGGCCTTCTCCCCTTATTTTTTATTAAGTTTGTTCTGACCTTAACAAAAGCCAATGTCCTGATTTCTTAGGCAGAGAAACCCTTTTCCCTGTCCTTTACCTGACTCTGGGTATCTGTCTGCATGTCTAAGAATTTGCCTCATTAAATTCACAGGCAACCGTTTTCTTTTTCCTCCCTTAGTTTTAGTTTATAATCAAGGGTGGGGATTTTTGTTTGTTTATAATATTAATCAGAACAATCCTTAGAAGAAGAAGGGATCTTAGCATAATAGCAAGATGGCAAGGAAAATTAAGCCAGTCACCACTATTTATCAAGTGTCTGGTATGTTTCAGGCACTGAGCTAGGAGCCAGGTACAAAGGGAAATAAAAGCAGGCCCAGCTCTGCTCTTATGCAGCTTACAGTGTTAGAAGAAATGAGAAGCAACGATCACACGCTCACACAAGCAAGTGAAAACATGAAGTAACAAGCACAGGAGTGACCTAGTGGGAATATTTAGGAAGGCATCATGAGGATGTAACTCCAGAGTTGTGATCTGGCTCAGCAGGGGAAAGGAGAAAGCACATTCCAGGCCAAGGGAGCAATGGCTGCTGCAATGGAAACCTGACAAAGGATGAAAAGAAGGCCCATGTGGCTGGGTCCCCAAAATGAGTGGCATTGTGGAGTAAGATTAGGTTGGAAAGGTGGGTTAGGCATGGTCATTAAAAATGTTCAAGTAGGGCCTCCCCTGGTGGCGCAGGCGGTTGAGCACAGCGCTGTGAAGCTGTCTGCGGCCTCTGCAGTGCCCCCTTGATCCCGGCCAGGCAGCGAGGGTCCCACATGGCACGACAGACCTCTCCTGTCTCGCCCGCTGCTCCCCTCAGCAGTGTAATTTGTCAGTCTGCCTGTTCTGTTCCCCACTCTGTCTCTGGTGAATGCTCTCACCCTCCCGCGCATCTGGCCCGTACCCCAGTTCTTTATAAATAAATGAATAAATCTTGAAAAAAAATGTTCAAGTAGTGCATTTTGAAAAAAATGTGCATTTTGTAAAAAATCACCTTGCTGTATGGAGAACAGTGGGGAAAGTTAAGAAGCCATGAGAGGAATTGTCATCTGCCTGGAGTGCCCACGTGTAGACAGCAATGGACAGGATGGTCCAGAACAGGTGCTCACCTGCTTTCAGTTTTTAACTAAGAAGAAAAACACACCGTTAAAAATATCAAATATGTCCAGCAGATGAGGGTTCCAAGCAGAATCCCCCGGCCATCCCTCTCCTTTCTCTTCGCCCCTTCCACTAGGGTCCCCTCCTCCACTGGTAACTCTCCCTGGTGTTCACTCCCTACGGCTTCCACTTTTTTTTCAAACACAATATGCCTAAAGCACTATTATTTTTCAGTTTTAAATATTACTTTCTACTTTGGAAAGCAGGTATTTCTTGATTTTTGCCTCACATCCCACCCCACCCCCTTAAACTTTATTCTTATCCTACAAAGAGTGAACATTCAAAGAACTGCCAGCGTTTCTTCTTTATCCTTCCCATATATATATAAAAAAATGCTCTGACTCATTCAGTACCCGAAAAATCCATCAATCAATAAGGACAGAACCAGTACATTTCACTATAAATTCATGCCTTTGTGAAGACAAAAGAACCTTCACTGCATATCTGTCATGAGCATACTTGAAACAGTACGGATTTTTACCCCATTAAAAGAAAAAAACTGCCAGGTTTTAAAGCTGGTCTGGGAGTATTCAGGGAAATCACAGTTTAATTATCTATGCAAATTAAAAGACACAATAGAATTATTTGCAGTAGGAGGCAAAAATAATCTTTGCAAAAGAAGTGCCTTGAAAGTAAAGTGTTAGAAAGGTCTTTGGCTGGATGGGGCAGCAGAAGGGGCCTACCTCCTGCTGCAGAGTGTGAGCTAGAAAACACATGGGCAATTCCAGTCAAGTGTAAAAAAAAAAAAAATCAGATATTTGACTTTCAGATAAATCAATCCTAAGGAAATAGACTCAAATACAAAGTTTAACATCCATGATTATTCATCATAGTATTATTCACAATAATTGAAAATGCCCCTGAAAGTAGGAAAATGGTTAAATATTATCACCTCCTAGAATGAAGTAATAAGAAGATCATTAAAATACATGAAGAACATTTAATGCCATGGAAAAATGAATGAGAAAAACAGTTGAGGAGGTTAACCTCTATGTAAAAATAGGCATGTCTGCTTGAGTACAATATACACTGACATTAGACATGTTTAAACATATATAAAATATCTATACACATCCCATTGTTTTAGGTACATGAACGAACTCCCAGCGTGATCCAGCACTCATACTTCTGAATAGCCTTGATAACGTGTTAAGATGCAAATCCTTGGGTTCCACTGGAGACAGACTCAGAGTCCTTGGAAGCAGAGCCTGGACATCTGTCTCCATAAGCACTCTTGTCCACTTACGCACTACCTTGAGCATTATTGACTCACACGTCAAAATAGAGGGCCACTGGATCAGTAGCTCTAATTGTCTTGAATCTTTAAAGAAAATTCTCTAAGAAGCACACACTAATTTTATGATTAAAATTTCATTTGAAAGTATATTACTAAAGCATAAATATTAGAAAACAGAGGATGATTTAGGGTCTATTTGAGCAAGTCTAAACATCTTTTTGAGAAGTGGAAAGTCCTAATATTTTATTTAAAATAAGTAGGTATCTTTGGATGCCTGACAAATGAATCAGTTTAGGACAAAGAAGATACTAGGTAACAAGTGCAGCTATGGAATTCATTACCTTAATAACTTGTGCCGGTAAAAAATACAATCATTTTGAGATGTGCTAAGGAATATCATTTCTTAGTGTTCCAAGATATTCCTTGGCAAAAAGAGAATTCAGTAATCAAGTAACACATATTCTAATCTCCTCTGATTCATACAACCACGAGCAGATTATAAGCTCTGGGAAGTCCAACATAAGCTTCATTCTTAATTTTAGCTCTACAAATTCTTAGAGTGTCCTGCCATTAAGAACAAATTCTAGGTCAGAAGCGAGTCCAAGAAAGAATGTCACCAAGGACCGATACAGCACACTTGATCCAACGTATCAATTTGTTCCCACATTCCCATCGTCTCTGAGGGCTTAGTCCACATATATTAATAGAGCCTGAATCTAAGGGCACAGCTCAAGGCAGCTACCAGCAATGCTCAGGGAAAGGAAAACTTTGTACCATGCTATACAATTAAAGTAACATTCAAAGCAACTGTGTATTTACTTATTGGTCTCTACCACTCAGACTGTGCTTGTGCCTGGAATTTTGTCTTATATTTATTTACATATCCCAACACAATAAAGGATGGCACTTTAGTTGGCACTCAGTGAATGGAGCACCACCAACTAGGTAGTTTAAATTTTTTAGATCTTAAACTTTAGGTCCTAAAGTTTCACAATATCAAAGGCTCATTTTGTTCGATTAACATTCTGAGCACTTACTATGGGGGCATTTCCAAAAATGTAGATGTTATTAAGATGAAGTCTTTATCCTTAACATGCATAAGTACTAATACTTACCAGTCTCTTATACAGTTTGGGCATAAAATAGATATTTAATCATTGTCTGATTGAATTGAAATCAAAATACATACGCTAGGTCTGGTTAAACTTTGGTACTTTGGGGACCAAGATCCTAGAACACAGCAGGCAGCATCAGACCATTCTAGAACGGCTTCAGAACAACTGATATCTTGAGTGACAGGAGCCATCTTGACCACCGCTAGACTCTAGAATCATCTAGGTATTAAAATTATTTACCAGAAAAGTCTCAGAATCCAAAGGAATTTAATAGTATACACCATAACGATGTTTCTAAATATGTGTCCTATAAAACTCTATAAGTTCTTCAGATATTAATAAATAGGACCAAGAAAGGGAGTCAAAGGTCTCTGTGCTGTAGGGCTTCTCAATGCCTTTAAGCAATGAACTTGCTCCTTGCAGGTATTGTCTCATCTCATCTTCACAACAGTCCATTTTAGAGATGAGCAAGCTGAAGCTCAGAGAGAGTAAGTAATCTGTTCCCGACCACACAGGTACCATCATAAAGTACAGAATAGGGCTCTGAAAGGTCTTTCTGGCACCAAGAGCTGAGTTATGACCATTCAATCAGCACTGTTTATAGTGTTGACGGCACTAGAATGTTCCCAGAGGAACACACAGTATTCAGGGGTTCCCAAATTGCCTTGATTAGGAAACCCTTTGGAAGGAATCAGAACTTGAACTAGTTCCATGCAATGCATTTTGAGGAATATCATGGGGCAAATGAGTCAGAGATACCCCATGGCAGACAGAATGGAAGTGAAAGGCAGCTGAGAAGGAACAGGTATTTGAGAAGGAACATTTAATAAGTGTACTCAAAGAATTATTAATAGGGACATGTAAACTAGAGCTCAGTTTAACAGGTATTTCTTTACGCCTGTAGATTCACAAGCTCCAGCTCATGGGTCATTTCTGTCAAATAACATACTTGATATGACATTCCAATTCCAATATATTCACTTAACTAGTTCTTTAGGATTTGTGGAATTTGACTTATCTAGTAGTTGAACTCATTATGTCACTAATTTTTATAAAAGTAAACTCACATTGGGCAATTAACTTTTAACTTGCTGTGTTTCTCAACAGACCTGGACTGTGCACCTTGGGATGAGACAACTCTTCATTTTACAGGAAGGACCCAGACCTTGTAGGATCTAGCATTCCTGGCCCCTGCTGACTAAAGACCAGCATGCTCCCAACCCCCATCACTGTGACAAGAAAACATACCCACAATTCCAAAACTTACTCTAGGGGAGTGGCAGCAGCTGATAGTGACAGATTTAAAGTAAACAATAAAGTTCAATAAAATATTAAAAGATAAAATACCTAGCTCAACCTTGCATTCAATATTCCAGCAAAAATTCAAGATTTAACATGCCAGTTTCAATCCTGCATGTCTGATGTCTCATTACATTTCTCCCCATCCTGTTAATAACATGAACAGATTTAACACAAACTGCCAAAATACCACTTTTAGCCAAGAGGGCCAAGCCCTGTGTACTTTGCCAAGAACAGCAACAATACCGGGCAGAAGCTAAGTCCAGAATCTCATCGGGTATTGGCTTTGGCTTATATCTGAAGCAGCAGCCACAAATCAAGAAGTATACCTGAATAAGCTATCATTTTGTCAAATTTGAATTTTAAGAAGGATGCTGGGTTTTTTAAAATATGATTTATTATCAAAAAGCTTGCTCCCTCTCACTAATGAGCCACTTCAACAGTGCAGCTCCATCCGATTTAGGATTATTAGGCCCCAATAATTTTAGATCCAAAATAACAACAAACTGGACTGTTGGTTCAGAAACATATTCACCGATAGATCAGTACACAGTCAGGAATTCTGGTTTCATTTCTTGATTGGGATGCCAATCACCATAAAATCTTCTGCTAGAGTTACTTCCTGCAGATCTAACACCGATTCAGCTTGCCTTTTCAGTTCTACAGTCCCATCTGTTTCTCCTTCTTTGGCCAAGGCAATTGGTTTGTACCTCTGACTGAAGTGAGTCAGAACCAGCCTCTTTGCTTGGCACAACTTTGCAAACGCTGCAGCCATCTGTGGTGTGCTGTGGCCGTGCTCCTTGGCTTTGTCCATCTGGGTGTCATCCAAGGTCGCTTCATGGATCAACAGGTCTGCTTCAGAGCACAGCTTCATTCCTCCATCACCCACGATCCCGGAACAGTCCCCCAAAATGCAGATTTTCCTTCCAACAATAGGCTTTTTTAAGACATCTTGGGGAGAAATTGTAACTCCATTTTCCAGAACAACAGAAATTCCATTTTTCAGCTTCCCATAGGCAGGACCTGGCGGAACACCTAATGATGGAGGCAGATAACACCACATCATGTGGATGGAATTTATGACTTTCAGAGAGTCTGTTTTAATAGTACAGCAAATAGCAAATGGAAAAGGCAGTCAATTCTTTTCAGAATTGTTATAAATATTTTACTACTTGTGGAAAATTAGAATATTTATACATTTTTAAAAGTCCATTGTTGGCTATTAATATTAGCAATACCCTAGCACTACATTTCACAAGTACACGTATCAGATGGGATTTAAATGCTATGTCTCCTATATCTCACTAAGACCTTATTATAGTCAGGATAACAGTCTTGACTCTCTGCTGTGCATGGAAACACTGTTTTCTGAGCTGCTTTATTTAACAAGCTCATCTTTATGTAAAATTAAAGAGTCTTTAAATAATGACTAGTTACCTATAAACAGTAAAAAACTGTTGGAAGGGATTGTCTGGATCACAAGATCATGAAGAATCTCAGGTAATTATACATAATCAATCTTCCTAGTAGATGGGGACAGTTCCATATTTACCAAACTGGCTTAAATTGCATGTAAATCTAGAATAATGCCTGATCACCACTTTGGACAACACTTGCAAATACCTGGACAATATGGTGTGAGCACTAATTCCAACACAGATTGTGTTTAAGTTTCCAAATGTAACAGTATTTCCACAAGTTTTTCAATAATTAAAAAAAACTTTGGCTTAAGTCACTTTCCCTCATTATTTAGCATTTCGTATTCATTGAAGCAGCAAAAAAGAGACTCCACAGAGAAACACACATGCAAAGAATACCATGTGCTTTTTACAGGCTCTGCCACAGCCATGGGTAGGGTAAATGGTTTTCAGGCTTTTCTGGCCTCCCACCATTAGGATTGCCCTGCCTGATGGGTACCTGCAATTGTTACATTGTTGTAAGATGTGTTATTTACTTCTGGGCCATGGCTCCCTAGTGAGATGCTGGCCAAGAGAAGCAGAGGCAGGAGAGAGAAGGGGAAAAAGAAGCCCAGGGTGAAGACTTGCCAGGGGTTGGAGTCCTGCCGGGGGCTTGGAGGCCTTACTTACTCCCGGCCCCATGGCACCCCTGCCTGCGGTGTACCTGGTTGCTGCTGTACATGTAAAAGTTCAATAAAAACCTGAGAAACCCACCAAGGGCTCCAGGACTCTCCTTTACCCCATCTGCATAGGATCAGAGAAAACCTGTTCTGTGGCCATCCTGCCACGACACCATGCCAAGCAAGGTGGTGATGCTGGAGGTACAATGGATCTGGGCAGCGACTTTAGAGATACTAAAGACCCCTTACGTACAACGGCCTGGCACAGAGGAGGTATATAGCCTTGGGTGGGCCCCCAGCCCATCTTCTTCTTTTTTTTTTTTCCTCTTTTTTTTTTTTTTTTTTAAAGATTTATTTATTTGTTTATACAAGCACTGGGCACAGTCAGAAGCGCCGGAGGGTGAGAGAATTCACCAGAGCCAGAGCGGGGAGCAGAGCAGGCAGAAGGACCGAAGTACACTGCTGAGGGGAGCAGCGGGCGGCAGGAGAGGTCTGCGCGCCATGTGGGACCCTCCTCTGGTGGCCGGGGAGCAGCCGGGGATCGAACCGGAGCCGCAGAGGCCGCGGGCAGCTTCGCAACCCAGCGCTCAACCGCTGCGCCACCGGGGAGGCCCCCCAGCCCATCTTCTTGTGCTTACTTCCAAGTGTGATTAACCAGGCATGTAAAACTGGCACAGTGTTCTGAACACCAAATTAATCAAGGTTGAACAAGTAGGCAACCTCGATAGAGAAGGAAAACCCTAAAGGAAATAGTAGCAGTTGCAAGGTGAAGAATTAGGGCAAAAATTCTCAGTCAAAAGGTATTAATGAAAACATACTTCAAAAGGAAGAAAAAAAAACCCACCCAAAAATACAGACTAAGAATGTGTATGCAGGGAGATGGAGAAGGATTCAAATATACAACTGGATTTTACTCTGAAGACCATCTTTTGCTCCTAAGAAGTTCCTTTCCTAGGCAAACTTTGGGCAAAGCAAATTAGTGAAGAGAATGTCACTTTTAAACACGGGAGGCAGGAAAATTATTACGATAACAACAGCTAGATTGGAAAGAAGGGGAAAAAACCCACTTACCAAGGTCTTTCAGTTTCTGTGCATTGAGTTTGCCTGGGCGTTTCTTTTCGACGACTGAAAACCCAAAGGAGGGAATCCGGTGAAAGAGGCGAAATGCTTTTACAATGAACTGTTCATCATCAACCAGAAGGTAGGAGTTTTCTTCTGAGTCTAATAGGATGGTTCTTCCTTGTCCCTCTTTGGGAGAGCTGTCCGCTCTATTCACATGTGCGCATTCTTTCAGTTCTTCTGGAGGACACTGATCTGCTGTGGGCACCAGCTCGTGGACCACGTAAGGGAAGACCAGCTCTGTGTGAGAGAGTTCCATGGTTCGCCAGATAAAGTCCCGAAGCCCTGCAGGGCCAAAGATTTCGATAGGCTGTTTGGTGACCGTGGAGCCACTCTGCAGGCTAATTGTGCAGAGGAGGCCAGGGAGGCCAAAGAAATGGTCTCCATGAAGATGTGTGATGAAGATCTTGGTAATTCTCCCTTTTGATTGAGGCAGAGAAATAAAATTGGGAATTTTTCAGAAAGAAAAGCCCACACAGAGGTACCTAAAACATTACGCAATAGTTTACATAGAAAGCAGTTTAAAGCATTTAGGAGTTCTACTTATTATCCTAAGCTTATTTCTTTACATTTTTCTACATGATTCCTAAAAGACAGGCTTTATTTTACTAGTTTTAAAAAGACACAACCTTTTTCATAAAACAGCTTCAAATTACCTTGTTACAGTTTTGAGAATATTTTCCTACAGATCCTCTTACACACACACACAAAGCATACCAAAATAATTCACTTAGGTAACTGGAGACCCCTCAAATGTCAAAAGCATCTGGCTCCTACACTGCCCCCTACTGCTCCTTCTGAGAATAGCAAATAAGAAATTCCAACAAAACAAAAGTTCCCCTGACTCCAACAGATTGGACCTGTGCCTGAACCTAACACTGCCTTTTAAGGACTCTCTACTCTGAACAGAGATTAACTAGCCAAGTCAGAGGCTGCATGTCTGGGGAAGTTTGAAGGGAGAGGAGGTGAAGAAAGAGGGATGCGTGAGGGAGAGGAAAGAGAGGAGAAAAAGAGAAATGAGAATAGGGCAGGAAAGGGAGGTAGGGGGGGACGGAGGTCAAGAACTGAGAGGGCTGAGGTGAGCGCTAGGCGCCAGGATGCAGATCAGAGGGTGGATCCCTCTGATGATGGGTAATATTACCCAAGCCCATCTCTTCCTTTCAGTCTGGACTAACACGCCAGAGTATTCAGCACATACTGGTTTAGCTTGTAACTTGATTTAGCCAACGGTAAACGGAATTTACTGATGATATGTGGCAGGAAGCCACATCAGCATTTTTCTAAGATGTACCATAAGGCGTTTTTAAAGTAACAATCACAATGAACACACTTTTAGTGTAACAGAGGCTTTCAATACTAGGTCATGGCCCACCTATTTCAAACATCTGATACCATGAAAGAACAGGAAGCATTTAATGATACCATAAAAGAACAAGTAGTTTATTATAATATGATTTATCCTATGACATCAAGGCAAAAGTGTTCTCCAAGGGAGTCTTCCTTTGTCCTACAACTAAACCTTTGTCCTACACAAAACCTTTGTCCCTGTAGCAGAAGACGATAGGAAAGAGACTGATATTAGACCTTGAGATTCCCAGCAGGCACTATAGAAGTTTCTTCAATATGTGCTTTTTTGTTTTCTCTTTTTGATACTTGTTTTTTTATCATTTTTTAAAAATTCCTAGAATCCTTTATTTCCTTCTTCCTTTTGTCTGGGCTGCCACGGCACCCCCGAGAGTGACTCAAGGCCACTGCAGATAAAAAAACTACAAGGTGGTTGCAGAGCACATCTCCTGTTGACCTCAAAACTGCCAAATCAGTCTTTCTAAGCCTCCTCCCTTTCTACTACAAAACAAAGCCAAAACCTAACATCAAAACAACCTGTGAGCTCAAAGAAGTGAGACAAATTGAGTAGGTAAAAACTTGCTTCCACAGTTATCACAGCTTCGGGGAAACAGACATTTCATTTTTCAAGAAACTTGATTTCAGAATGAAAGGAATGACAGCCACTGTCATCAAAGGTAAGAGGACGGTATGGGATGAAGAAAGAAAAATGCATGCGTTCTCATTCACTTGACAAAAGTGGAAAATCAAGTATCCTGTAAACAATGATGCAGTTCTGTTTATAGTCATAGGAAAAGGTCTGTAATATATTGCTCATGTATATTGTGCAGTCAGAAAAAACAGTTACACTAAGTATAGTGTGATTCCATTTATGCTACACACACACCCTTACCATACAGAAAATTTACATATGAGGCAGGATATTTAGGCTTTTTTAGGCTTTTCTTATATTTTCTGCTTTATTTAAATTTTTACAGAGACCTTGTATAAATTTTTTTAAGTTTTTTTATTTGTTTTTTAAGATTTATTTATTTATTTATATAAGAACCAGGGTACAGACCAGATGCGTGGGTGGGTGAGAGGATTCACCAGAGACAGAGGTGGGGAACAGGACAGGCAGACTGACGAAATACACTGCTGAGGGGCACAGCGGGCGAGACAGGAAAGGTCTGGTGCACCATGTGGGACCCTCGCTGGCCAGCAGGGATCAAACCGGTGCTGCAGAGGCTGCAGACAGCTTCACTCACTGCGCTCAATCGCCTGTGCCACCAGGGGAGGCCCAGCTTGTATACATTTTATAATCATTTTTTAAATTATATTTTGGTGATACATTTTAAGTAATTTTTTCACAGAAAAAAAGACTTGAGAAGACTAAAGATCATCTTCAAAATTTGAAGAAATGGGGCCTCCCTGGTGGCCTGTAGGTTAAGGCTCAGTGCCATCACCACTACGGCCTGAGTTTTATCCCCAGCCAGGAAGCTGACCCACATCTGGCACCTCAGCAGGCCTCTCCTATCTCACCTGCTGCTCCCCTTGGCAGTGTATTTCAGTAAATTTAACTGTTCTGCTCCCAATTCTGTCTCTGGTGAATCCTTTCACCTCCACACCTCTGGCCTACACCTCAGTTCCTCTGTGCAAAAAAATAAATAAATCTTTTAAAAAATTTTTTTGAAGAAATGAACACGGCAAATTTATACTTGTTAATCAGATGCTTGCATGTTAGGTCCATGGAAACTTGAAAGCAGTATATTTTGGATAATCAAAAAGTATTTCCTTATGAAAACAAAACATATTATTACCCCGGAAGGTAACACAAAATGAAAAGGTCTCAATGAATCAAATAATGGTAGGTCACACTAGGCTGAGAGACTCCAAGGTGTACTGAAGTTGACACTGGGGGAGTTTGAAGTGTGACAGTGTCACCAGGTTCCAGGATCATCATCTCATCCTCCGTTCTGAGGCCAGGAATTTTTTGTTTATATCAGTATAAATTTAGTAAGCTAAAGGTTCCCTTAGATTTTACCTTACTTGTTTTGTTGTTTTTTTTCTTTTAGGCCAGGCTTAGTTTTACAAACTGTTTACTTACATATGTAAAATAGCTATAAGATATAGTAGAGAAATGTACTGTGGTAGATAAGACTCAAGGTGGTATCCACAGTCACTGCCTCTCGCATTCACATTCTTCTGTAACTCTCTCCCCTTGAGCTTGGGTAGGACTCTGACCTGCTTCTAACCAGTATAATAGGGCAGCAGGGGTCAGTGTAATTATGTTACGTTCTAACACTCCTGCTTGCTAGCTGACTTACCAGTGAGTCTCTTTTTCCCTCTCTGGCAGTAAGGAAACTATCACTAAGCAGAAACACATGTGACTAGGCACCATGGGAGGCCTCAATCCAACAACTGTAGGATTTGCCAACATCCTGAGTGAGCTCCAAAGCAGATTCTTCTCAAGTTGAACCTCTGATGCTAATAACGGGATTGCATACTAGTAAGACCCTGAAGTGGGAAAACCAGGTAAGCCAGGCCCGAACATCCTGAGCTATGAACTGTAAGATAAACTATGAGAGAAAAAAATGAAAATATCACAATATTTGTAATCTATTATATAGCTTTAGATAACGAATAACAGGTGTTCAATACAAAGTAGACAGCCCTAACCCAAATTTCTAGAATCCATACTCAATAGTTTCTCTTTTAGTCAGGCTGCTACCTCAAGCTGTAAAAGATTTGCATTAAGGTTTTTCACCACTATTCTCCTCAGTCTCTCTGGTGCTGGGGCCTTTGCTGCTCATGTCCTCTGGCTGGAATGCCCTTCACCCCAGACCAGAGAATTCCTTCTCCTCCTTCCACAAACCACAGGTCACTTTTTCTGAGATGTTCACTCTGATAACCGCCAGTAGGAAGGGCTGTCTCCCTCTTCCAGCATCTGCTGCTCTCTGTATCCTCTCATGATACAAACGCCTTCTGGTGGAAGTAAGCATGTGTGCATGCCTTTGCTTGGGCAGTGTCCATCTGGCAAGCCGATACACACGGCTCCATCCACCACCCCTACGGCAACAGAACTCCTTACTATCAACATTTACAAGAGTGAAAAGTAAATAGATAAATGAAGTCCCGTGGGCATGGCCATTTGACTGAGGGTGTTCCAAGTCTTGCCAAGGCTCTGCATTAAAGTGCAAGACACCTGAGCAAAGGCCCAAGGCAAGCCAAGAAAATGAAGCTGCACTAGAGAGTCTTAATGAGGCAGTTGAATGTAAACTGACCTGCTTTAAGTTGGCTTTTCATAAGCTGTGTCTGAGTCCCCTCTCCACAGTCAAAGAGCCAGCACTCGCCCTCACACCGAAGGACCAGAGCAGAGGCCCCCCGGGTTGGGGATGGGTATGCTGCGCCAGTCCCCAGAAATGTCACATCCATTGACATCTTCCACCCTGCAATGGAAAGATCACCAGAGATTATTACCCATCACTGTTCAAAATCACCAAAAACAGGTTGCTGTGAGATTTACTGCCATTTATGTCTTTAGTTATTCAGAACAGTCTGGATTCCTGTTATCAATAATTTTCCACAGGAATCCAAAATAAGATTCTACTAATTCTTAATCAGTTAAAACCACAAGTCATCAAACCTTCTATGATTGCTCACATACAAAAAAAACAAACAGCCAAACCCAGTAAATTAAAAACTATAGTTGAATTCCAACCTATGACTTTCCGAAAAAGGCAAAGATCAGTGGTTGCCAGGTTTGGGGTGAAGGGGCAAAGGACGAATCGGTGGAACACAGGATTTTGGGGGCAGTGAAACCATTCTGTATGCTACAGTAAGGACAGACATAATTCATTATACATTGGTCAAAATGCCTAGAATGTAAAACACAAAGGGTGCACGAGCCCTAATGTAAACTTTAGTTAATAACTAATGTGAGATGTTAATAACAGGGGAAAGTGGGGGTTGAGTAGTCTCTGTACTTTTTATTAATTAAAAAAATTCTAATAAATGAAAAATTTCTAGCTGAGGTTCTGGGCAAGAGATGGGCTGTAACAAGCAACTGTAAACCAGAGACACACTGGGGAGGAGGGAGGAAGAGAGGAGGGATTAGGGTCAAAATAAAGGGGGTGGGAATTGTATGGGGAATATAACCAAGATGAAAATGTATACACTGTGCAAAAATGAAAAATGATGTAAAAAATATATATATAAAAAAAACTTCAACAACAACAAAAAAGAGATGGGATGTAATTATGCTGTTAAATGACATCTCTGGGGCTCAAGGTGAGCTGCCCTTTCCCTTAGTGACCATAAATAATACCAATGCTCTAAAACACTTTACAGTAGTGCTGATACCGCAAGTTAATGCTGAGTGGATGTCTAACTCCTCAAAATGGCAAGGGGCGTGAATGGTTAGGACTTGGGTTTCTGCTATTATAAGTTATCAGCAATAACCTATTGGATGTGTAGATTTCTGCCAACTCCTGGCATCTCTCCTTATCCTTTCACTATTTCTGGGTACCTGCCATCTCTGAAAACTTCTGTCATAGGAGATGTGCAGCAAATAGAATTAGAATGAACTTAAACTTATAACCAGTTACAAATTACCCACATTGATGGCAGGGAGGAAAAACAAACATATAAGTAATTTTAACAACAACTGCTAAAATATGAAAACTAGACAGCCGGATAAACACACAAAGCCATCAATAACTTCTCAATTCAAGCATAACCAAATAAAAATAGAAATGGGGGGGGGGATTTCATTCACAAAAGCAAAAAAAGAAAAATCACCTTAAAAATAACTAGAAGTAAATTTGACAGGAAATAGACCCTGAAAGACCCAAATAAATGGGGAGACACATTATGTTCCCTGAGAGGAAGAGTCTCTACCACAGAAATGTTACTCTTTACATAATATAGGTATATCTACTGCAAATGCTATCAGATTTCTAATAGGATTTATCTTGAAACAAAAAAATCCAAAGATCACATGGCGGGGAAAAAATGTCTGAGAATGGACAAGAAAAGTATGCAAAGTAGTGAGTAGTGATTTGTATTTCTAGGTATTACTACTATAATAATCAGATATAATTAAAAGAGAACAATACTGGCACAAAAATAGATGTGGAGAATGAACAGCCCAGCAATAAACCCAAGTATATATAGAAACGAAGATAAAACAAAAGTATAAAAAGCATGGCTTATGGGCCTCCCCGGTGGCGCAGCAGTTGAGCACTGGGTTGCGAAGCTGCCCCAAGCCTCCGTGGCGCCGGTTCGATCCCCGGCTGCTCCCCAGCCACCAGAGGAGGGTCCCGCATGGCGCTCAGACCTCTCCTGCCGCCCGCTGCTCCCTTCAGCAGTGTACTTCGGTCCTTCTGCCTGCTCTGCTCCGGCTCTGGCTCTGGGGAATTCTCTCACCCTCCCGCACTTCTGACTGTACCCAGTACTTGTATAAATAAATAAATAAATAAATAAATAAATGAATAAATAAATAAATAAATAAATAAATAAATCTTTAAAAAAAAGTGTGGCTTATTTAATGAACAACACTGACATAACTGGCTACTCGTGTAGAAAAAAAGTAAAGCATTCTCACTATGCATTATACATAAAAATTTATTCTGTAAATGCTAGAAATTTAATTGTAGAAGATCCAATCAAATATATTAAAAAATTAGGAGAATATATATAACTGGGGATGGGAAAGTCCTTATTGGCAAGATAGGGAACCCAGGAATTATAAAAAGACATTTTTTCTTCTACAGTTTTTCTTCTACAAACTTATACATATCAAAAACTCAAAGTCAAAGAACGAAAACAAAGTGGAGTGAACTGTTTGTACTATATGATAGTCAATGCCTCTAAGAAAAAGTTCATGCAGGTGCACCAGAAAAAGCAAAGGAAAAAATCTGATAGACCAATAAGCAGTGGAAAAATACAGAAAATTTAGAGAAGAAATTCAAACAGCCAATAAGCAAGAAAAGTAGCCAATGTCTAAGGTAGTTAGAGGAAACTTCATCCCAGCAAACCCATCTTTGGGAATCTAGGAAATAAAGGATCTATGTTACAATGTTTATCATGGTACTTCTATTGTGGCTAAATATGGAAACAATATGAAAATATGTCAATAGGGAAATAGCTGAATGTTTATTGTCTGCAGCTAAGACTCTTGTCCTGGAGGGATGATAATGAGAAAAGTTATCCATCACTATGGCATAAATCTCATTTTTCTAGCAATACTGTAAACCCCTACATATACGTAAGATAGAGAAAGGCCAGTAGAAAGGACACACACCATACTGTTCAAAGTGGTTTATCTCAGAGGTGATTAAAACGGTGATGGTAGGGGAACTATGAACTTTTAAACACTTGGCTTGCTTTTGGTGTCAATGAGCAGCATTTATCGATTTTACAGTTAATTTATTTTTTAAGTGTCATAAGGCTCAGCATGCTTTTCTAATGACACAATCATCCAGCTCTTCTTTTCCATTTGGATGTTTGTCCCCTGTCCCCATGGCCTCACACGCCTCATACATACCTAAGACGGCTACCTCTCCACCCAAGCACAAGCCTTGAGCTTACTGCTAGTGTCCTGTGTGTTACTACACATTTTCACTTTCAAGATCAAGCCTTCTTTTGATAAGCAGTTTAGTTTGCAGAGGTCTTCCTATTCAATTGAAGTTTATAAGAGCAGTGAGAATGTGGAAAGTTGTTTTTTTTTTTTAAATTAGCTAATAAATACAGAAGGAATAGTAGAATATGACCACTTTGCAATCCCTAACAAATAATGGATCTGGGTGAGGGGTACATAACCCTGGAACACATTAGAGTCACCTGGAGAGTTTTTAAAAAATTATTGGGCTCCTTCCCAGAAGAATTAAACAGGAAGTTCTGCAAGTGAGACATGTGTTTTATATAAAGAAAAAATTCTTCCCCTGTGACTCTAACATGAGAACCACTTAGTGAAAGGCTAATGGATGGATCAGGCTGACCAGAATTTACTAGTTAACTAGCCAATCTTAAAAAGAAAAAAAAAATTTCAAACCATACAAAAGTTGAGACTGGTGCAACACATTGTCACATACCCATCACCAAGCTGCAACAATTATCAACTCAAGGCCCATCTGTTTTCATCGATGTCCTCCACCCACTACCAGAGAATACTTGTTAAGTATTGATCCAAGAATACTTGGTAAGTGGTATTGGATACTTCTATCAGGAAGTACATGCTGCCTGGCTGTCTCTCTTTTTCTGATGTTAACAGTTGCTAATGATCATTGCCAGGATCCATTACTTCATTAAGGGTTGCCAGAAGGTGATAGTCTTTCATTCCATCTGCAGTTATTAGCTGGCATCCTTCTGCAATTCCCAGGTCAATTATTTTACTTTCCTGCTGTGCAATCTATGAAAGGTCTACTGATCAATCTTAACACCACGGAGACAAGATCTTATCTATCTCCCAATGTGATGCAACATGAAGTCCTGGGAGGTTTTTTTTTGCCCAAAAGTAGAAACTAATTTGGAAAAGGCTATAATCTAAATACTAGTTTATTAAAAGACACCACAGGGATGAAAACAGTAAAATCCAGTATTGCCAGAAACTTACAGAACAAATGACTTGGTGTCTTGAACAAGTATAACAAGGGGGAAAAAATAAAGTTGGAAGAGATAAGGAGGTTAAAGGAGATTTAAAAAAGAGAGGTCAACCAAATGTAATGTGTGGCTTGTTTGGAATCTGAAAAAGACAACTGGGGAAATGTAAACAATGCCTGGATAGATGAAAAGCTTATTACATCGGTAATGGCTTCATCTTGTGTTTTACAAACATAAAAAAAGTATTCAAGGGATGAAATGGCACATTTCAGATTTGCTCTAAAACAATGCAGTGCTGGTGGGGGTAACAGATGAAACAGACTGCTCATGAGTTGGGAACTCAGCACACGACCCTATTTTATGTTTAAAAAGAAGCCGAATAATCAAAACCCTTCACTGGGTCAGGAAGCCATCCCGAGTTAATTTATGAAACCAATGGCGCAAGTCGGATGCCATGCACCGTTGTAGACACTAGGAATTAAAAATGACCAAACCAGATTCGGTCGTCCCTCTTCTTGGGCAAAGACCTCTGCTGGCTTTCCTTGGGCTGTGCTCCGCCCTGGTCAAAGTGCACATTTCGGTGGAGAACACAGCACAGCACAGGATCGCAGCGCATCACTGACACCCCGGGCCGGCGGTTCTCGGTCCTGGCCGGGCACCCCAACTCCCTGGCAAGCCCGGGGCCTGCACTGGGGGGTTCCCGAGGACTGAGGCTGCGGGGCCGAGCAGCCCCTGCGAGCACCCAGCGGGGCAGGAGGGGCAGCTGCGAGCACCCTCCATTCCAGGGCTGACTGCAGCCCGGGAGGGGCCGGGGCGCGGTCAGGCAGCTCCCCGAGGGCCGGGTCTCCGGGTCTCCGGGCCGCGGCGAGCCCCGCTCCCGCCAGGCCGCGCGGGTCTCCCGAAGGGCGGGGGGCCGCGGCCGGCGCCGGGCCTGGGACTCGCGCGTCCTCGCTCCCGCTCGCCGTCCGGGCCTGGGTCCGCGGCGCCCGCCCGCGCGACTCAGGCCGCGGCGGCCAGCCCGGCCCGCCCCGCCGGCGCGCCCGGCCCCACTCACCCACTCCCCGAGCCCGCGGCAGGAGCCGAGCGAGGCGCAGGCCGGCGCCGAGGCCCAGCCGTCTGCGGGCGGCGCCGGGCGCGGGCGGAAGTGAGCCGCCGGCGTGGCCGCCGTGGCCGCTCTAGGACGCCCGGAGGCCGCGCTCGGTGGCCCGCGGAGCCACCTCCCGGCCGCCCGCACCTTCCCTTCCACCGCCCGCGCCGCCTCGCTGGGGCACTGGGGGACGGGACCCCGCGAGGCGCGGAACGCCCGGAGGGCCCGCGTTTACGGCTCTGTTTCTTGTTTTCCTTGCGCTGCTTTCCAGGGAGAGGGCTGCTTGGCTCTTGCACAGATTTGTGTCCTTTCTAGTCTTTCTGGAGGAGGCTTTGACCTGTTCAACCTTGCGGTGTCTTAAGGGGAAAAGGATGCTGTGCCCTGTGCCTTTCATCAGCGTCCGCATCGCTGCTGCTGTACAGCAGGAGTGTCTTTCCAGACCCACTTTCCATTTAGGGATTGGGCTTCGAGCCCCCTAGGTCCACGCTCAGGGCACCGCGCGGCCCACCGGACCCGGAGCCCAGGCCCGCTGCTGCCTGCAGAAGATGCACGTGGTTCTCACTAACCCGAGGGAGAGGATTCATTCCGTTTAAATTGCAACAGCAGGGCAGCACTGTGAAGCTGTCCGCTGCCGCTGCAGCGCGGGTTCGATTCCCGGCAGGCCAGGGAGATACCCACATGGCGCGGCAGACCTCTCCTGGCTCGCCCGCTGCTCCCCTCAGCAGTGTGTTTCAGTCAGTCTGTTCTTTTCCCCACTCTGGTGAATCCTCTTACCCTCCCGCGCCTCTGGCCTGTACCCCAGCTCTTGTATAAATAAATCTTAAAAAATAAATTGCAACTGGGAAAAAAAAAAGAATTTCAAGCTCCTATGCAGTGCCAGGTGCCCTGATTTTCTCTTGAGGTGGTCAAGTATCCTGCAGCTTCGCAACAGGGATTGATGAGCTGTGGGTAGGAGGGTGGTTCGCAAGCACCAGGAGAACCAACGAAGAACGCTTCCCATGCCACCCAGCTCCACCCCTTTGTTCAATATAGCATGAAATACTCTACTTTGGGGCCTCTGCGAAGACTTTATTTATTGAAATATTAATTGATCTCCAACTCTGTGGTTCGTATTATTTTTGATGCTAAGAGAATTTTTAAAATATGTTTGGTTTCTGGTTTTAAGGAGCAGAAAAAAATGGATCAGATAACAGAGGAGGGAGCAATTGGGAAGGCAAGGTGAATGATAAGAACATGGGAAGCAGGGGGAATCACTAGCCCTGAGATAAAGCAAGAACTGCAGGAGTTGGGCTGGGTCTTGTAGGATAGTTGAGACTTAGACTTAGGAAAATACAGTGGATTTGGTCAAGCGGAGTCTGATTTGGCAAAGTATTAAACACTAGAACTTGAACTGTATTTATCCTGACATTTGCCTGCTTATGAAGACACATACTGACCTACAGCTAGATCTGGGGCACAGCTCAGCAAAGGAATTGTAGGGTAAGGAAAAAATGTCAGGCTTTTCTGCCCTCCCACCATCGGGATAGATGATGGATCCTTGCGGTCCTGAATGCATGCCTGATGGCGGGCACCTGGTATAGGGTGTGGGCATAGGTAGATGGGATTCACCTGGGCTAAGACTGGGCTTTTTTAAAGGGCAGCATCACGGGGATGCCAGCAGAAGTCAAAAGAGAAGCTGAGAAAGCAGCAGCAGAAGCAGAGAGAGAGAACGCCGGAGAGCCCAGATAGAGTGAAGACTTGCTGAGGGCTGGGAGGCCTGCCAGCCTTCTGGCCCCCCAGTACCCCTGCCTGCTGTGTACCTGGTAAACCCCAATAAAAGCCTGCAAAAAGCCACTGAGGACTCTGACTCCTCCTTTACTCGGTCTGCATGGGATCAGAAAACCTGCACTGGTCCATTCCTGCCCTTACAGGAATCCTCCCTTCTCTGCCCCCCAACCCCCATTATACCCTCCAAATGAGTCTCAGGCAAGTTAGGGTTAATTAGGCAGTGTCAGGGACAGTGCCGTCAGGGACTTTGGGAGAGTTAAGAGAGGGCTTCTAAGATAGGAATAGAGAAATTTGAGGTTAATTGGAACAGTAAATTTTAGGAGACCTTGGACAGGAAGAAAAAGAGAAACTCTAAAAAAAAAAAGAGGGCTGGGAAAATGGGCACGTCTGCCTGGAGGAGTATAGCCACTGGGACAAAGAGCCAATCACAAAACAATGTGATGAGATTTTAGAATAGAGGGGGAGAAAATGTTTAAATACCCCTAGACACAGGCCCACAATGGCTTCCTTGCCCTGTACTTGGGAGTCCTTACTTTCTTCCTTTAAATAAAATTTTCTTTATTTTCTTAAACGAAGTTTGTTTCTCTCTGCTTACTTATCTAAAATGTCTGCAAATTCCTTTTGACCGCTTCCTGGGACAAGAACCTGTGGTGGTTCAGGGGCTAAATTAACAATGCTGTTGCAGTCAGAAAGACCCATCCCCTCCAGAATTTCATGGCTTGTTCTTCCCCACCCATCAGAGAGTTTCCTATAACTTCTTTTCTCAGAGGCAGTTACATCTTTAAAGAAGTGTGGATATAACTTTCTGTTCATATAAAATTTTTTCCCTTATGAGAATTTTTAAATTTATGCAAAAGTTGAGAACATGTTTCATGATCCTTTGTGTATAATTATCACTCACCTTCAATAGTTAGCAACATCTGGTTCATCTTGTTTCACTTATAATCTTATTCTCTCCGAAAAGCAGCAACAAAACCCTGGGTTATTTCAAATCAAATTCAAGGCACAATTTCTTTTTATTCATACTTATATAAGTATTTAAGGATTCTTTCTTTTTAAAACTCTCATTTTGCATATACCCATAACGTGGTATGGTGGGTAGTTCAGTTCAGTATACAAATATGAAAGATAAGTACTAAAAAATATGCAACCATAAAATAATGGTGAAGACAATAATTCCTTAACATTTTCATATATGCAGTCACTGTTCACATTTTTCAAATTTTCCTGGTCCCTTCATAATTTTTGAAACTGATTTCTTCAATCAGAAAACTAAAAAAATGAAAACAATGTCTCTTTAAACACTTAACTACTGTTTCACTTGAAAAAGCTAGCAATAATTTTTTAATATATCAAGTTTGTTTGTCTTTATTTATCAGGAGTAACCATTAAGATTTGTTTCTTTGTTGCATTATGAATACATTTTAATTTTTTGATATTGATCATTTAAAAAGTCTTACCACAATGCCATTATCAAATATAGAAGAATAAACAATAATAACATATTTCAATATCCAGTCCATATTTGGCTTTCTCAGGATTCCTCAAAAAACACCTTCTTATAGTTGGTTTGTACAAATCAGGATGCAAATAATGTTCACACACTGTATTTGGTTGATTTGCTCCTTAAGTCTTTTTTAATCATTAGGAACTTATCTTCCTGTTTTATTTCCACACACTTTTTGGTTGTTGTTGTTGTTAAAGAAAACAGGTCGTTTGTCCTGTAGAATTCGTAAAGTTCTGGAATTTGCCAATTGCTTCCTTGTGGTGTCATTTAATTTGTTTCTCTAGCTCTAATATTTACTGTAAACTAGTAGTTAGATACTAGATACTTGAGTAAGTTAGGATTCCTTGGCCATGGAGAGCAAGAATATTTCATAGGTTGTAGTGTACTTTCTAATACCTGGCTGTGCATTTTTTGATGCTGTTAAGATTGATCAGTGGATTCAGTTTGTCAGCCTCATCCACCCATTACAAAATTTCCATTAACCTAAAGCATCCCTGTTTGTAATATGTATATTCTTAATTCTTCTCTGGATTCATTGTTTCTCTAGGAGTTGCACAACGGTGATGTTGTAACTACTGTTTCTTTTGCACTACTGGCTGGATTTCTGTAAAGTAAAATTTATTTCATTAACGATTTTATATCATTTTAATAAGTCAAAAATCTTATCACTTTTATTTCAAAAATCTTAGTTGCTGACAGCATGGTACATGGGACCCAGAATTGGTGAGAGAGGTTCTGACCCATTGACATTTTTAGACCCATTACTGAGTAGCAAATATATTTTTAGATTTAACTGTAATTCCTTTTGTATTTGGATATACTCAGCGATATACTGAGAAATATTTGATGGCCAGCTGTCTGGCAAAAATACATATATGCTTATTTAATAAATAATTTTTTCATTTATTTAACTGATATAAAGGAAGTATAGCCCATAGTATACAAAAATAATAATAAAATGCACATTTCTCTTGATTGTAAAATCCCTATAGCCTGTTGATTCTCATGGAATGCTTTTGTATTTTTTGTGAAATTCTTATATCTGTAGCCTTCCAGTAGTTGCAACTGACAAACAAATGTATTCCCTGCCTGAATGTTGCCAGATATTTTAATTTACATAAATTTAAAAGTCATTTGCCTTTTTTTTGCTGTGAACTTGTTGTCCATATCTTTTGTTCCATTTTTTATTGTGTGGGTGGCCTTTTTTTCTCATTTTAGATGCTTTGTATATTAATAGGAATGTAGAAAATATTAAATATAGACATTCAAATTTAAATAAATTTAAATATAGAAATATATTAAAGAAATAGAAATTAATAAGGAGAATAACTCTCTAAGATACACTGCAAATATTTTTCCAATTTGTAATTTGTTTATTTACACTGTTTAACAACATGAAGTTTTGAGTCAAAGGACTATTGGAGTCTTGATTTCATCCGTTTGTACTTGGGTGACCTTGACCAGGTCATTTAAATTTTCCAAGCCTCTGTTTTTCCATTAGTAAAATGAGGATAATAATTGCCCTTCTTGTCTCAATTTTTTTGTCAGGACTAAATGGTGTTTGTTGAAAATATTTTGTAAAGTGTTATTCCAGTGTGAGTCATCCCAAAGTGATACCTAGCACATCTAATTATATCATTTATACACAAAGAAGAAAGCTGTTTTCTTTTTTCTTTCTAGCTTTCTGCTTAGAGGTAACCTACATGTAAGGTATTGATGGTTTTCTCGACACATAGATAGGTGGGCCTCCCTGGGACCTCCTTAACAAGTGTAACTGACCTGCAATAAGGGGGGAAGGATAGTGCCTCTGATTACCAGTTAATAAAAAGCAATAGCAAGTTTCAGAATGAATAGCATGCTAACATGGCAGACTCCATGACTTTGTTCCCTTCGATTCAAATTATATTCAGAATTTTTTTTGTTCATTATTTGGTTATGTGAGATCAAATGCTGCTTAAACCTGAACTGGGTGAGAAAGTGATTTTGAGATTATACAAAATAAGCAAAAGACATAACCCCAGCTTTCGATTTGCTTATAGTTGAGTTGGATGGGCTGATGCATATGCATTTATAAATAGTTGACATCTTGGGGCTTCCCTGGTGGTGCAAGGGGTTAAGACGCAGCTACCTGTAGCCACCGCAACACAAGCTGGATCCCGACCAAGGAGGTGACCCACTTGGCCCTGCAGACTTCTCCTGACTTGCCCACTGCTCCCCTTAGCAGTATATTTCAGTCAACCCGCCTGTTCTGCTCCCCACTCTGTCTCTGGTGAATCCTCTCACCCCTCTCACCTCTGGCCTGTACCCCAGTTCTTGTATGCATAAATAAAGAAATCTTTAAAAAAAAAAGTCGACATCTTAATTAGATGTCAGTCAGAATTATTGATTGTAGTCTTAGAAATAAATTTTGGCTTATTAAAGCCGATTGAAAGGAGACCAGAGAGTTTATCAATGATGAAAACAAGAACTAATGCAAGTAGCGGAAGCAACAGCCACAGTCTTGCCTCCGTGCTTCATGTGGGCACCACCGTTGACTTCCCAACATTAGCTACCTCTTGCTGCCTGGAGGGAGGGAAAGGAGGCTCTGCCCTAACTGCTTTGACTTTCATAGCAGAAGGTGGCACATTCTATCTCCGGCAACATTCTACAGAGTGGGAAATGTCTCCAGAGTAGGATTGGATGCTGAGTGTCATCCAAAATATGTCTAATCTGCACCTCAGTTTTTTTTTAAGATTTATTTATTTATGCATAAAAGAACTGGGGTACAGGCCAGAGATGCAGGGGATGAGGACTCACCAGAGACAGAGTGGGGAACAGAACAGGCAGACTGACCAAAATACACTGCTGAGGGGAGCAGCAGGCGAGACAGGAGAGGTCTGCTGCACCATGTGGGCTGCTCCCTAGCTGCCTGGGATCGAACTTGAGGTGCAGAGGCTGTGGATTGCTTCACAGTGCTGTGCTTAACCCCCTGCGCCACCAGGAAGGCCCTGTACCTCAAATTTAACTGACCAAGCAGAATTTTTTCATCCAGAAAAGGTTTTTTCTCAATTCATTCTACATTATATTTCCTTTCATAATCCTAGCACTTGGATTTCACTCAAATGAACTATTTCCTTACCTTTCTTGAAAGCATTTTTGAACACTAATCTCTCAACTCCACGGTGACCATTTTCTAAATCAAATTGAGATAGATGATCTGCTCCAATGGCTATCGTTGGTTTTTAATATTTTGTTATATTCATGTGATACCAAGTACTTGTCAATTAATTTAAGCTTTAATTGTAGGGGTGGTCAGGTGATGTGTCATGGGGAGTCCTGGGGTGATCATGGTATGTCAGGAAGGACTGCATTATGGTAGCAGTTACTTCAAGACTTTCTATTTTTATCATTTTGATAAAAAAAAAAACATGCCTTGTTCATTAGTATATCATTTTCAAAAGTGGATTTTATTGGTGACTCCAGTGACTTGTTAATTAGCATGAGGAATGCTAAAAATGGACTTTTGTCCTTAAATTGCAGTATGTTAGAGATATGTATATAGAGGAAATTGGCTGAATAACAGAGAGATCGTCCCCACCTGTGGACAAACAGATTAAAGAATCCAATGAGACTATAAATCTTACCCTTGGGATGGAACCTGAGGGTGGGTTCCCTATGTATTGTGTCCAAAGCCATTTCTGACTTCATGATACCTAATCCTGCCTCTGGAATGTTGCTCACGTAGAGTGAAACTTTCCTGTGTAGGGTGTGGCCACAGGACCTGAAAGGACAGAAAGCAAAGCTGTCATCAAATGTACATTACATGACATGAATTGTTATATGTCTGCTGTCTAATGAAGAGCTGCCAATCAAATGTCTGCTTGCATGGCAGAATTTGGTCTGAGCGTCGTTTTCATTAAAGCCTGGTAGTTGGTAGTTGATTACTCACAGAGGAGTAACCCACCTCCGTCAGCATCAGATCTCTTTGCTACTGTTATTGCTCTGAAAGTGTCTGCTTTGGGAGTAGGTGTCCAGCTTGACTTTGGATAGTTTACAACATGGTCTGAAGTTTGGGAAATCGTATCTAGAAAAGAAACAGCATCAGAAAACCCAGATATTCTAATTATCATACCAATGGCTGTAAAAATTTCAGTGTTTCTAACTGACCAACGTACACTCCAAATCACCTGCTGCATTGATATGGATCCTGCAAAAGGCAGGCACCAAGACAGGACTAAACATGCCAGTGATTTACAGGGAAAAATGCCAGTGAACATGGGGAGGGAGCTGGGCGGGGTTGGGCGCCTTCGGACCATGAAGCAGGTCTGATTTCTAGGGAAGGAGACTGGGAGGAAGAAAGGATGAAGAAGACATCTTAGATTGAACATGGTTCTGAGCATGGCAGGACAAAACTGAAGTCACCTATCAGAGTGTCTAAGTGCCCTTGGTGTGTGAAGTCATCGCTGAGGGCAGCCTGCCGCAATTGTGGCCCCTGCAGGGATGGGTGTGGATTCCGACTGCAGCAGTTGTCATTGCTAGTCAATTACACCCGCAGAAGTCAGAGATCTGAGAGGTTTTTCTCCTGGTTGCTCTGTCTGCAGTGTCTTAATTATCAAACCAGTTGAGAAAAAAACTTGTTTTTAAAGTTGCCTTCTAATCAGTTTAAATACAAACTAGATGGTATTTGACATGCATATTGTTCAGGATTTAAGAAGTGGGGTAGGTACTTGGGGACGGGGTGTGGAGTCACTGATGCTGACATATGAGTATTATTTGCTTTAGCAGGTAATGAAAGATCTTTGTCTACCTATTTAAGCCTTGGTGAAAGTTGGAACTTGTATTTCAGCTTGCCTCCTCTTCCAAAACACGATGGACTAGTTTAAAATGGTCTAAGCTAGTTGTTCTTCATCTTTTCTGCTTAGAGAAAAGTCCATTTAATAAAGATGATGGGCCTTCTCCCTGCTCAAGACATAAGCACAATTCTGCATCTTACTTTAGGGGTTTCATGGCTCCTGAGATTATTCATGGGAGGAAATGGATTAAACAGAGAAGGGAGAATTGATGAGTGATGCTCATGAGAGGGTGAGGAGAATCCACCTGCGCCTGTTGGGGTGGGGGTGGCCCTGGTTGACTCTTCTGCATGGGTACAGGTGCAGGCTATCTCCGTCCTCCTGACAAAGACCAACAGGAGCTGTGACCAAGTTGAATTTCTTACTTGCAGGAGGGTAAACACACCATAGGGAACTGTGAGATATTTTTGTAAGAGACATTGGAAAGCACCAATTGCAGCATTTGGGTTTTGGTTGTGTGAATTTGCAGAGGAGCCACAGAAGTTAGGGTTTGCTCTACACGGGGTGCTGTCAGAAAATGGAGACAATTCTAAGTTTGGTTATCTTGATAAATAACATCTAAAGGGAGTAGACTAGAGTGAGGCTAAATGACTAGTCAAGCACACTAAGCAGGATTTGGGGGGTAGGAGTGGGAAGAGAAGGGGTTCGGTCATTCCAAGGCTTGGACCATGTCCGTGTGTTGTCCGTGTGCAGACAAGATGGAATGGCCTTCTTTCCCTCTGGATCCATCGTGGTCAGAGTGGCCTTTTCTGATGTCAATGTTGTCACATGGTTTAGTCCAGATGGAGACCACCCAGGTTGCTGGGAGTCCCTGGTGAGAGTAGGGCCGGCTCAGACCAGGCCAGCTCCTGGATGTCGGGCTGCTGCTTCTCACTTTTCCAAGGAAGCTGAGGAAATGATTGTCCTATTTCTGTTAAGTAGGAAGCAAGGCTATCCCCCTAAGAGTGAGGATGGGGCAGGACGTCAGTGATCTGACAGCAGGGAAGGAATCAGTCACTGGATGGGGAAGTGACAGGAACTTGATGGTTTCTCGAAGTTGCTGATTGCGACTGAGACCACACAACTGCGATTTGCTGCTGCCACATTCTCAGCCTAGGCGGTGTATGGTTTAAACTGGTTTTGTCAAGTTGTAACATGAGAGGTTTAAAGCCTCACTTTGTCATTTCATTGGCTTAAGTGACTCTATGACTAATTCTACATCTGTAAAATGGAGGAAATATTAATAGCTTCACCTTATCAGGTCACTGTGAAGTTTAAAAGAATAGCAGGTCCTTACCATACATAACGTGCCTGAGGTGTTAGTTGTAATTCAATGTCTGTGTAGCCTGAAGGCAGTACTCACTAGGTATTAGCTGTTAGGTCATTTCTTCCCCTATACCACAAAATCAACTTAATATTATAAGATTAGGGTCTTGGAGTACATATGGGGTGAGGGGAAGAAGCGAGAAATAATTCCATTATTGGAATTCATTAATTCCATTCCATTATGATTAAATAAGGACAGAAAGAGTAAGAAGCTGACTAAAAGGAAAAGAGGAGCATGATTTCATGCTTCACATGAAAATTTAAGTTTTACAATATAGTCACAATGGATCAGCTATTCTGGGGTGTCTGTGTGTTAAGGTTTAAGATAATACTAAGTTTAAAAGTATCTATATACAGTAATCTTTAAAAACAAGGTCACAACGCACTTTTTATGAATAGAATTTTACTAAGAAAATACACACATCTCATCACAATTAAAATATCACAAAAGAAAAAAAACCCAATCATCATGAAGATTTTAGACTGATTGCTGAAACCATCAGTAATAATCTGGCACAATGGGCTCTACACAACTGTCCCCGTACACTAGTTGTCACACGAGCAACTGCCACATGATTATTCATCTCATCTTAAACACAAAGGTGAGAGTTTAAGCATGATATTTGAAACGTGGCTTCCTTGAAGTCAATAACGAATGCTGGGGATGTTATCAAAGGGCACACAAAAATATCAATAGTAAAAATAACAGTTTTAGTTTCAGTTAATTTTTAAGGTTATCAGGCAAAGTATAATAAAACATTGGGCAGAAATTTTACTTTGAAAATATTTAACTAAAATAGATATTCCCTACACCACATACAATTTTATATTACTACTTTCTAACTGTTCTCACCTTTTTATGGAAGTTACATGTGCATATAATACAACGGATACCATTAAAATATCTATCTTACAATTTAAATTCATCAACATTAGCAGATTCACAAAATACATAACCACTAACAAAACTGATTTGCACAGTGATAACAGTTGGTGGTTCTGTGGAAATTAACAAAAGATGTTAGTGAGCTGACTACAAGGAATCTTTGGTGTAATTTATCAAATGCAAAACCAAATCTTTTATCTTTATATCCAACACTTAAAATACTAGATCACGAATGGGAACAAAGTACAAACCAGATGAACTGGTAAAATGCAATTAAAAGGGGCTTAAGACAATCTTGTAAGAACGGTGAAGAATTTTCATAATTCATGAAGGTAAGGTGTCTAAGATCCAGATGAAATCATCTATCACAGAGGCTGAGGGACTGCAGTGAAGAGCCCCAGCCACTCACCAGCTGCCACTCACCAGCTGAGGACTTTGGCAAGTCCCATCACCTCTCTGCCTGTTTGAGGCTTAAGTATGCTGATGCTTAGAACAATACCTGGCACAGAGTAGGCAGTGCTCATAAAGTTTAGTTTATCATGACTTGGTAACCGTACATAGCTAAAGTGTTGGTGATAATTCAATGACTATATATGAATCAACAATTTGCTAGATTATACACTTAAATTGAGGAAAGTAAGGGAAAGTGACTTTTCTAGACCACAAAAGAGCATAATGAAAACTGAAGAGCAAAATGAAAACAAATTTCCCCTTAGTCTTAAAATTTTAAAAATTGTGCTGAATGTAGTGGCAAATTAAGTTTTTATTTAGGAAAAAAAACCAAGATGAAATAGCCTTTATGACAAACATTTTATTGGCAAAAAAAAATTGGTAACAGAAAGATACAAATCATCCAAAATAATTTGACTTCATTTGTATGTTCTATTCACCTACTGTGATCACATAAGCATTATCAGACCCCGACTTTTTTCTTGGAACAGCACAATTTTGTCAAATAAATAAAAATGTCAATTGTTTTTTAAATCTAATCACTACTTTATCTGAATAACTCCTAGTAAGGATTTAGCGCTAAGAATCATGTCCTAATTAGGCCCAACTGAATTTATTAAAATTGGAAACAAAACAAAACAGAGACTTATCTTTCCTCACATGAAAATATCTTACCTTGATTTCACAGTTAGGAGGTCCGGGGGGAGATGGACGTTTCCTACAGTTTTAGAAGTAGCTTAAATATCTTAATATCTTAATCTTAAATCTCTTAAATGCTAAGTCTGTTACATGATTTAGCTTGTCTGTAGAGGATTTAGATCATTTTAACTTTCAGATGCACATGAAAGACCAAATCACAACTCAGTCAGGAGCCAAAGTTTTAGATGATGAACCTGCACTATTTTCTACAAAGCCAGCAAGGTGCCTGCCTCTGAACCGTGTGATCTTATTTTAGGTGGAAATATGATATTGGTGCTATTTCATCCTTTAAAAATGTCTCTCTAAATGGAATCCCAGTAAAGAGCATTGAGATTTTTATCAATGTTTTCAAGTATTATGTATGCTTAAGAGTGGATTCCATTTTGGTGAAATCAACAGAACCCAAGAGTATGTTATCATCCAGGGTTACTGAATGGACTTGGGAAAAAAGCTACAGGAGCATTTGGACGAAGCATTTTCTCTAAGGCAATGCTTTCTACCCACCATCCCCTTTGGGGTTCTCAGTTATCTGAGGGCAGTAACTAATGTTCCACATCCCTTAACAGTTATTATGCTTTGGTATGAATATATAAGCAATTCCTTTGCAAAGCAGAATCTTATCTGCAGAGACAGATAATTTAAAGAAAGAACAAAGGATAGGGTCAGTCATATAAGACAACAACAACAGGGAAGAAACAAATATCCATTTGATAGCTAATCTTTTATAAATGAAAAATGGTTGCTAGGTTTTACTTGATAATAAGTACATTAAAAATCTAGAATTGAACAATATTCTAGTTAATGTAGCTTTAGAAAAATGTTTAAAAGTTCTGTATTAGTTTTTGTTCTTATAAACATCCTATAAAACTACACATAACAAATGAAACATTGTAACTGTACGGTCATGAACTTGACTTAGTGTGGTGATCGTTACTAATATATACAAATATCAAATCAGGTTCTATCTCTGAAATTGTCAATAATACCTTAGAAAAAAGATGAAACCAAGTCCGTGTAAAAACCTAATTTACCTTTTGCATATAAAGCATATTCTGCATGTGCACTGAACATAAATTGCACACCACACTCCATACCCAGAAGCAGTGCCACTCAGGACACTCTCTGTACCAGCATCTGGCAGCTTGTCAGAGATGAGACTTTTGGGCCACAGTCCAGACCCACTGCATCAGCAAGAGCAGTCAATTAGCTTTCTAGACGATTGAGAATTCTGCTAAAGGCAGA
Organism: Talpa occidentalis; assembly: GCF_014898055.3. Taxonomy (NCBI): domain Eukaryota; kingdom Metazoa; phylum Chordata; class Mammalia; order Eulipotyphla; family Talpidae; genus Talpa; species Talpa occidentalis. The sequence goes on from NW_023601322.1 coordinate 17,419,843, forward strand.
GATTGGGCAGGCAGGGAAGGGTATGCATGCGAATCAAGGAGGGATCTGCAGAAAATACACCTTTCGGGGGCCTGCAAGGAGGGGAGACAGGCACCTGCACTTTAAAGCAGCTTTATGGTGATTTTGAGGCAACTTCCTGGTAAGAAGCAGTCTTTAAAACTTCCCATTAGAGTTAATAAACCTCTCCTTGCTAGTTTGCAATTTGTTTCATAATACAGGCGGTGGTGCCAGATGAGAAAGACTTGTATCCTTTTTCCTACCAAATCACGTCTGACAGACTAATTACAGAAATTTTTCTCTATTCAAAATAATGTTTTTCAAAATAATTAACTTCTTGTTAGGTAAGAGTTTCCATGAAGGCCCAAATGTTTCAGTTTCTTTTCCAATTTGATGGCATTATGCTGCTACCCCTCTTCCATGATGCTGTTAATTCCTGCCTGCATTCCTGGCTTGACTATTAAACTATTTTTTAATTCGCATTCAATAGTTGTTACTTGTTAAAATACTGTTGGTAAATAACACAATAATAGATGCTTAAAAAATAAATGTAAGATTTTTTTTTTAAATGTAAGATTTTTGTTTTATTTAAATAAGTAGGGTATATGCCATTTGGCCTTTTCCCCTAAAATATTTTTAATTTCCATGAGGATTGTCCTGGACACATTTAATAAGCAAACATCTCAGTAAAATTACTTTAAAACTCAGTGTATGTTCCTGCCTTTAAAAAGCACTATGCAAAAAAAGCAAACTTGCAATTATTAGATTTACTAACTAAAGTCAATATTTCAGAGAATTTTTGATGGTGGTTTTGTTTTGACAAAGGTAATATGAAAAAGAAAATGTTCATCTTTAACTCAATATAACAAGTTGTGATCCAGTTGCTTATTTTACAAAACAGACTTATCTAGCAACTTCTGACTTTACTCATCTGTCAAATGCATTAACTGACTTTTCTATATTCCAAATGGCAATGCCATTTAAAGCATTCTTAAAGTACTGAATTGTATCAAAAATTATTAAGAATTGAGCTCTCAATGAAGGTGAAAGTAAAGAAGAATAACTATGAATGGAGTGTTCCTTTTTTCCTCTACAGAGTATCACATCTAACATATGGACTTTGGCAAAAGTTGTCAAACAATGTGCATGCTGACATGTAGCTATGAATAATTTTTTATAGTAAATATTCTAGAATGAACATTTCAAAGTTTTGTTCCCTCAAAGCAATCATGTTAGGCAAATATATAGCAATGTTACCATTTTTCATAATGCTTTTGTATTTTCCTTTAAACTCTCTAGTATTGTCAGTCACGTAAGAAAACTGGTCTTATAACCAATTACCCATTCTTACTGGGGTCAAAATGGGATTTCCTGGTCTGGACACCTTGCTTATTTAACCCTACTTAGCAAGTAGCTGGTGGTTTAAAAAAGTTACATTCATCTTCCATGAAGAAAGAGATGCCTACGACTAATAATATTCAAAGAAATGAATTACAGGAACATTCCAAAATTATCTCAAGTAATAAAAAAACACCCCTATTAAATAGGGGTATAGCCTTTCCAGTTAAATATTACTCATTTAGATGAGAAACACATCACTAATTTGTTAAGTCACATGATGCCAGTCATAATTTAATTTATGCATTATGCATTCCATACCCCCTTCCCTTAGGATCATCTACAAATAATGAAAATGGAAATGCGCTGTTCATACTAAGCAAACCTAATTTTCCATTTGGGTAATAAAATAGCATAATTGAAGCACTTAAATTTAAGATATTACCTTTATTAAATAGTTACACTATGATTTTTATACACCATTGAAAACGAGACTATTTCGTCTAAAGGCAGCAGTAGTTCCAATTTCTCTCTTACAATGTTATAATTAAGTTTCAATTTAGTTCCTGAAAATAAATAGGGTAGATTTTTTTACACTTCTCTAGATTCAACTATTGTAAAGGAATTTCAGAGCATGAAGGTAAAATGAAGCAGATATAAAAAAGCATTTTAAGATATCGATAATTTGTCTTTAGAATTTGGTTAAATCTGGCTTCTTAAAATCCTGTATACATATCAACAGGAAGTAAATTTCCATTTTAGTAGCCCTAAAAATGATGGGTGACTTAAGAGTACTACTTAAAATAGTAAATAGCTAATACTTTGGCAGGCATGAACAAGAGCATAAATGAAGATACTCACAAATACATTTTAAACACTTCTTTGCTGTGGTATGAGCTATAAATCAGAATCAAAGCATTATGGTTATTTGATTGCAGGGTACTGGTGGTCAATAACAACACATTCACCCCCTAAAGACATGTAGATTAATGGCAAAAATTAAGTCAAGCAAAGTGGTCGATGAGAATACAACAAAGAAAACATACATTTCAGAACATTATCTCTTTGTGCCTGAAAAAAAGGGTTCCCTGAAGCATGGAAGGTATTTTTCAGTGGGAGTGCTTCTATTCTGTTATCTGTGGAGGGCTGGATGCAGATTCTGGCCATTCATATACATCTGGCAGCAGTGAATCATATTCACTTCGCCATATTCTTTCTCTGATGAATTTGGCCTTGTCCTCAGGTTCTGGGTATCGGAAAGCCATTTTATTAGCATACAAGTATTCTGCAACCTGGAAAACAAAATAAGATTACTATGCAGGCTCTGAGTTACTTATTTGAAAGGAAAAATACTATTAAAACACAGAAATGTGGAATTTAGAAGGACGTTATTTTTTTTCCAAATTAAAAAAATAAAGAGTACTTGTGCTAATTTTAAAACATTTGGAAACTATGGAAAGTAGAAAAAATTTTTAAAAATCACCTGCAATCTCACCGTAAGTTTGATGCATTTTAAAGTTACCTCTTTGCACATCATACACTAAAATAAAGTGCAGAGGGATTACAATGCTTTGTTTTTGGAAAACAACGAAGGTAGATATTTGTATGATTTAGGAGTGGGAGAGGCAATGACATTCACAGAAGGTGAGGAGACACTCCATTCAATAAACAGATAATTCCCTTAACATCTTTTAATGGCATGTCAAACAATTTCACAAATTAAAATAAATAACAAATGGGAAAATACAAATACAGCAAACAGATCACTACCCTAAGTATATAAAGAGCCCTTAGAATTCAATGTTAAGAAGTAGAAAGATAAATATAAAAACAAGCAAAGGTCGTGAACAGGCAGTTTATGGAAGAAATACAATAAATTAATAAACAAAATTCTTCAATCTCATTAATAACACATGCTGTAATAAAAACAACATACAATTTTTACCTATTAAATATGCAAGATTTAAAAATAATTCTAAGTATTGCCAAAAGTGAGGGAAAAAAGATACCCTCAGATCCACAGGTACAATGTAAATCAACACTTTTTTCCTGACAAGATATTTGATAATATGTAACAGGAACCTTAACAAATTAATACCTTTTGTTCTTATGATGAGGAATTTATCTTAAGGGAAAAAAATCACAAGTGCACATAAAAGTTTTTCTAAGGATTTTCACTACTATATTATTTCTAACAAAAAGGAAAATGTTCAAATGCCCAAAGTAGAGAAATGGTTAAACAAACTAGGATATAAATACAAAAAGACTCCCATTCGGCATTAGTGATCACACATGAGAATCACTGATTTGAACCTCAAAGGCTTATACTATATCATAAATGTGAAAAAGTGCAGGGAGAACCCAATTATAAAAATAGGCACAGGTGCCTAAGTATATACATATGTGCTAGGAAAGAAAAAAGACAAGAAGGCAACAAACTCAAAATAATGTGGGTTATATTCTGGTACTAAGAATATGCATGATCTTGCAAAAAGAATGAAGCTTGACTACTACCTAACACCATGCACAAAAACCAACTCATAATGGATTAAAGAACTAGACATAAGACCTGAAACCATAAAATACATAGAAGGAAAAATAGGCGAAACACTCCATGATATGCACATCAAAGACATCTTTACAGACACATCACCCAAAGCAGTGATAGTTAAGGCAAAGATAAACAGCTGGGACTACATCAAATTAAAGAGCTTCTGCACAGCAAAAGAGACAATAACCAAAACAAAGAGAAACCCCACCGACTGGGAGAAAATTTTTGCACACAACACTAATGATAAAGGATTGAGCACAAAAATCTACAAAGAGCTGATGAGACTCAACAAAAACAAAGAAAATAATCCAGTCAAAAAACGGGCAGAAGAGCTAAAAAGAAACTTCTCTGAAGAGGAAATGCAAATGGCCAACAGACATATGAAAAAATGTTCAACATCACTTGTAATCAGGGAAATGCAGATCAAAACTACCATGAGATACCATCTTACACCAGTGAGAATGGCACATATTAAAAAAAAACTAGCAACAACAAATGTTGGCGAGGATGTGGAGAAAAAGGAACTCTCCTGCACTGCTGGTGGGAGTGCAAACTGGTCCAACCACTATGGAGAACTATGTGGAGATTTCTTTACCTACTAAACCTATAGCTTCCATATGATCCAGCAATTCCACTCCTAGGTATTTACCCAAAGGACACAGAAACATTAATTCCAAAGAGCACCTGCACCCCTGTGTTTATAGCAGCACTGTTTACAATAGTGCTAAGCCATGGAAACAGCCCAAATGCCCAAAAATAGATGACTGGATCAAGAAGATGTGGTACATATACACCATGGAATATTACTCAGCATTCAAAAAAGATAAACACATGCAATTTGCAGCAACATGGATGGCGCTGGAAGGGATCATGCTCAGCGAAATAAGCCAGAAGGAAAAAGAAAAATACCGGATGGTCTCACTCATAGCAGGAATCTAGAAAACTTAAATAAGGGACCAGGAAAAAGAATAACTATAAGAAAGAAAATATCAAAATCAACAAACAACTATGAACCAGAGACACTCTATGGAGGGTGGGTGTGGGGAAAGGAGAGATTGGGGTCAAAATAAGGGGGTTGTAATTGTATGGGGAATATAAAAATAAAATTTAAATAAAAAAAGAGAATATGCATGATCTAAAATTTCTTCTTCGCATTTCTTAAATGTTTCAAACTTAACATCTAGTAAACTTGTATTACTTGTATAAGAAAACCTCACTAAAATTATAAAGAGAGGTATAAATTATTAACTTACTTTAATGGCAATGTTAATAGAAACTTCCTGAATATCAGCAAGTGGTGGGTAAAGTCTTCCTTGAGCTAGCTCTTTATCCGTCAACTGATTTGTGAGTGCCTGAAGAGAAAAAAAGCTTTTTATACTTTCGTTTAAGTTTTGTCACAATTTTGTTTAAGTTTACACACTACAATAAGGAGTTTTGTTTAAGTTTACACATTACAATAAGGAGCTAATAAAACAGAAAAAGGTTTAGGACAGCAGAGAATAATATAGGTAACATAAGTCTTATTTCTAGCAGGAACATATTTAAGCCACTGCAGAAAGTAAAACTGTTCACCATCAAACAATAAAGAAATAACCAGATATAAAAACTTATTGATATATATTTTACCTAATATATACAGGCTTGGCCTAACTACAATGGCTCCTATGAAAGTAGACATTCAAGTGTGTATTATGTGATTTATTTTTTTAAAAAGATTTATTTATGCATATAAGAACTGGGGTGCAGGTCAGAAGCATGGGGGGCAGTGAGAGGATTCACCAGAGACAGAGTATGGAGCAGAACAGGTAGATTCACTAAAATACACTGCTGAGGGCAGCAGCAGGTGAAACAGGAGGTCTGCTCTGCCATGTCAAGTATATTAATGTGATTTCTTCAAAATTCATATTGCAAAATCTGGAGCTTCAATAGGTCCTCATTAAAAAAAAAACAGTACTTGTCCATTAAAAAATAAAAGGAGTTATAATTTTATCTATGCTGTCACATTACCCTTCAGAAATATGTACTACAGGTACAGTATATGTGTTTCAAATATGAAAGTACTCTGAGCCTCCAGGGTATGTAAGGGGTTAAGGCTTAGTGCTACCATTGAGAAGGCCCACTGTGATGGCCTGTGTTCTATCCCTGGCCAGAGAGCTAACCCACATGCACAGCACCCACTGCTCCCCTTGCAGTGTATTTCAGTAGATCCGCCTGTTCTGCTCCCTACTCTGTCTCTGGTGAATCATCTCACCCCCACACCTCTGGCCTATACCTCAATTCTTCTACATGGAAATAAATCTTAAAAAACCCCACAAATACGAAAGGACTCATATCAGACAATCAACATCTGAAAACTCAGGATAAAAAATTATTTTTAGGCAAAAGGATACGGGCAAATCAAAAATATAATAGTTTTCCCATTCTCTTCTCTTATTCTATGTCTGCTTTTAATTAAGATCCACTAATCTTTATAATTCATCTCTAAAGAAACCAAACAATATTTAAAACATTTACCTTTGCAGCTTCTAAGAAAACATGGTCGCTAATATGCCGGGTGTTACAGAGAATAACAGCTAGAGCCACGCCTAGAAAACATTTTAAATAGTTGATTTAGTAATGTTACTTTTCAAATGATGAAAAGTAAATGATGAAATAATTCCCAGATTTAAAGCAAATTAATGGTAACTCACCACAACCCAAAGAGCCCTTCCCCCCAAAGCAATCAAGATAAAAGAATTCTTAGCTAAAATCAAATGACTTTTCTCAATACAACATTTGTTTTGTCTAACTCATATTCACGACTTCCTTTCCTCATCATTCCTTCCTATGTCTCTGAGCTTGAACCTGAGATTATTTTTCTTCTGCCTAAGGAACACACTTTAGAATTGCTTTTCCTTTCTTATAGGCTGCAGGTAGTGAATCCTGGGGTGTTTCTGTTTTTCTGAAAATTTCTTCATTTTACCTTACTCCATGAAGGATAACTGAGCTGTGTAATGAACAAATATTCTGCATGAGTGACTTAAATATATCATCCCATACCTTCTGGTATCTTGTTGCTGTTGAATCATTTGCCAATCTGGCAGTTACTCCTTTGGAGGAAATCTTTTTATTTTGAACATATTCATAGTCTTCTCTTTGTTGTTATTTTCTGAAGCTTTGTAATAATGATATTAGATGTGGGTTTCTTTTTCTTTTTAATCTTTTTCTTTTTTTTTTTTTTTTTTTGCATAGAAGAAATGAGGTGTAAAACGAACAGAGGTGTTGGGGGGGAATGGGGGGTGGTGAGAGGATTCACCATAGACAGAGTGGGGAACAGAACAGGCATATATACTCAAATGTTGAGGGGAGCAGCGGGCAAGACAGGAAAGGTCTGCTGTACCATATGTGGGTCAGCTCCCTGGCCAGGGATCGAACTTAGGCCACAGCAGTGATAGTGCTGAGACTTAATCCCTAGGCCATCAGGGAGGCTCTGCAGTTTTTTTTATTTATCCCACATCAGTTACACTGAGCTTTCTGCATATTGTGTACTGGTATCAGAAATTCTCAGTCACAGGGCTGCTTCACTCTTACTTTCATTTTCTTCTGGGACTTCAACTAAAAGCCTATCTAATTTGTTTTTCTACATTGTCCTCTTTTTTTCCCTCTATTTATTTCTTCTCACTATCTTCCAGTTTATTAATTCCCATTGGTCTAATCTGTGGTAAGCCTCATTCACTGAGTTCTTAATTTATTGTATTTTTCAATTTTAGAATTTAGTGGTACTTGGCTGACTTTTTAAAGCTTGATTTTTATCTCTATAAACATAATACACGCTTCCATTTCACAGCACTTGTCTGATATCTTGAGTTCCTTCTTGTTTTTGCAACTTTTACCTTGTGTTGCCCTGTCACTTTACATGTCTCATTATCTTTTTTACTTTTTAACTATGTCAGTATGTAGGGTAAAGAAAATATCAGGCTTTTCTGCCCTTCCGCCATCAGGATAGATGATGGATCCTAGTCCTGAATGCATGCCCGATGGTGGGCACCTGGAATAGGGTGTGGGCATAGGTAGATGGGATTCAGCTGAGTTAAGACTGTGCTTTTTTAAGGGCGGCGTCACAGGGGGACGCCGGCAGCGGCAGCGGCAGCGGCAGCGGCAGCGGCAGCGGCAGCGGCAGCGGCAGCGGCAGCGGCAGCGGCAGCGCAGCGCAGCAGTAGAAGCCGAAGCAGAAGCCGAGAAGCAGCAGAACGAACGCCAGAGAGCCCAGATAGAGTGAAGACTTGCTGGGGGCTGGGAGGACTGCCAGCCTCCCGGCACCCCAGCACCCCTGCTTGCTGTGTACCGTTTAAATCCCAATAAAAAGTCTGCAAAAAACCACTGAGGACTCTGACTCCTCCTCTACCCGGTCTGCATGGGATCAGAAAACCTGCACTGTGCCTGTTCCTGCCCTTACAGAAGCCAAGAGAGAGAAGCAGAGAACGCCGGAGAGCCCAGATAGAGTGAAGACTTGCTGGGGGCTGGGAGGCCTGCCAACTCCCAGCCCCCCAGCCAACACCCCTGCCTGCCATATGCCTGGTGAACCCCAATAAAAGACCTGCAAAACCACTGAGGACTCTGACTCCTCCTTTACGCGGTCTGCATGGGATCAGAAAACCTGCACCTGTGCCCAGTCCGGCCCTTATAATTGGCGTAAGTCGGCAAGATCCATGTAGACGGGTATTGGAGCCCTGCGAAGACATGGAGGGACTAAGGAGTAAGTGTTTGCCTGTGACGACGCTGGAGGCGCCAGGGCGGCACAGAAGATGGATACGGTCCGGCAGCTGCAGGACGGGACCTGGCATGAAGGAGACGCCCAAGAGGACCAGCCAACAACACCGGAAAGGACCAGCCAATGACCCCTGAGGCAGCAGGCCATTGCTGACGCAGGGAGAGGCCAATGGACTTGAACTGATGGACTGATGGACTGACGCTCCCGTCAGAAGGCGGAGGACCTTGCAGGTTGATATGTTTTGGGACCCTGGGGGTGGAACAGTTTTGTTTGTAAGCCCCAGGAGATGGGAATCTGGGGGTGGCCAATGGGCCTAGATGGCCAAAAGCAGCCTGTGCATGCCCAGCAGCCAGGTGGAGGAGAAAAGCCAACTAAGAAGGCAAAAGCTGGTACTGATGCTAAGTTGAGAAGCCCTGAGTGGCTGTTAAGCAGCCTGAGTATGCTGAAGACCTGTGAGTCTCGTAAAATCACCTGTGGGTGATGCCCTGCTCATTCTTGAGTGAGGGTGAGGAGCTGAGGAACCTGTCCTTGGGGGACGGGTGGGGAATGTGGCTTGGGGTGGAGCCCAAGCCTAATGCAGAGTTTGGATCCCCGACCCATGTGATTGTGCAGTGGGTTGGCTTGAGTGCAGGGGTCTGTGAGTCGCATTGTTGTGAAGGCCGAGTGTTGGAGCGACTGCAGACAGAAACCCTGAGGGTTGGCGATTACCCCCAACAGAATAAAATTGCCAATCCCAGAGCTAGTGCATCCTGGGGGTGGATGCTGTGTGTGCCTTGTAGCCGAGACTACAGCCAGAGAAGGCCAGGAAGCCTGACGGCTCCTGGTATGTTATAGTAGATGCCGTGAGTGATTCCCCTCCCTCATATGAGCAGTGCCTTCGGCAGATTTGGTGGCTTTTCTGCTGGTACCAATAATTGTCTTTTGCACTAGGTTGGTGCCCTGCCTGGGCTTATTTGTGTTCTGTTGTATTTTGTTATATTGTATTTTGTTATATTTGATGTATTTGCTTTTGTGGGCCATGGCTGCATTGTTTATGTTTGTTAAGGAAAATTGTGTATGTATGAAGACTATATGGCAGAAAATCCTGAGGGGGTGGACTGTAGGGTAAAGAAAATATCAGGCTTTTCTGCCCTTCCGCCATCAGGATAGATGATGGATCCTAGTCCTGAATGCATGCCTGATGGCGGGCACCTGGAATAGGGTGTGGGCATAGGTAGATGGGATTCAGCTGAGCTGAGACTGTGCTTTTAAGGGCGGCGTCACAGGGGGACGCCAGTAGCAGCAGCAGCAGAGCAGCAGTAGAAGCCGAAGCAGAAGCCGAGAAGCAGCAGAACGAACGCCAGAGAGCCCAGATAGAGTGAAGACTTGCTGGGGGCTGGGAGGCCTGCCAACCTCCCAGCCCCCCAGCCAGCACCCCTGCCTGCCATATGCCTGGTGAACCCCAATAAAAGACCTGCAAAACCACTGAGGACTCTGACTCCTCCTTTACCCGGTCTGCATGGGATCAGAAAACCTGCACCTGTGCCCAGTCCGGCCCTTACACAGTATTAGAACATTTTTTTGTAAAAATAATTTGATGGCTGGGACAGTGTTATCATTCACAGAGATTTTGTTTGCTTCCCTAGGTACTTGTGGGCACTGGTAGTCCAGAACAAAGGGTTGAGGTTTTCTAGATCACCCATGTGGTACTCATGTTCCAAGGTCAGTCCTTCTGGGTTTCAGCCCAGGATGGGAGGCAGTTCACTAGACTTCTACCCTTGGCAGGGGCCAGTCTCCAACCCTAACCTCCCCCTGTGATTCATGTTCCTAATCAGAGAACTAACTCATCTAGAGCTAAACTGGCCACAACTGTTGGTTTAGCTCTCTGAGCTCTAGTTCTTTCCCTAGTCTTAACACAAAAATCGTCAATATTTTATTACAGTTAGTATCTTAACATAGCCTTTTGGCCCCCGTTTTTAAAAAAGATTTACCTATTTATGCATACAAGAGCTGGGGTATAGGCCAGAGATATGGGTGTGTGTGTGAGAGAGGATTCACCAGAGACAGAGTGGGGAGCAGAACAGCAAACTGATTGAAATACACTGCTGAGGGGAGCAGCGGGTGAGAGAGGAGAGGTCTTCTGTGCCATGTGGGTTGCTCCCTGGCCAGCTGGGGATTGAACTCATGCTGCAGAGGCTGCAGATTGCTTCAAAGTGCGGTGCTTAACCCCTTGCGCCACCAGGGAGGCCCCCTTTTGGCCCTTTCAAAGCTTTTTGGTGGTTATTTCATCTACTTGTTGCTGGACTACGTAATTCAAATATTACCAGATACTTGTTTTTGATTGCTTTAACAGGAAATGTTTGGTCAATTTACTGTTTTTAAGATCCTTTTTTACTTCTACTACCAAGTTATTTTTATAGGGCTAACAATTTATTAATACAGTTAGGAATTTGAAGTGGTGTATAAAAGTAATCAACTACCGAATTCCTTAAATATGATATAAAAAATGACAGGTAAAATCAGCAGAAAAATATTTCTTTCCATATCCTATGCTACAGAAATATTATTGGATAGAATATGTTGATTTTGAACATTATCAGTTTCTAAAAAGAGTCATCAGTGATGGGGGAGTTTTTACTATGCATGTTAGGTCTCAAGAGACAAACAGGTCAGAATTCTGACAGTTGAGACAAACACAACCACAGGGGGAAAATGAAGGAAAGTCCATAAAGCACGGGGATATTCATGGGTCTATCAGTTTTGCTCTGACAGCAGTTACAACATACGTGCCTGATGCTAGCCTACCTGCACTACCTTCTCTTTATTATCCTAACTAGAGCTAGCTGCCAGTTACTCAGGGCGAGCCCATGAAGAGAATTGCAAAGTACAAAGGAACTCATGCCAAATCTCTACTTTACTCAACAGTCTCTCCTTAAAATGAATGAACAATTAAGGATCAATAGACATTTATGGAAAATGAACAGTACAAAGGAAGCAATATTTAAAGGAATCTTGGTAACTCTCAGGAGAAATGTGAAAGAACTGCAACACTTTTTTTAAAAAGCTGCTATTAAAAACAGTGATTCTAGGATCATGAAAAGGTATTGGACATGACAAAAATTGCTGAACTGAAAGAACTGATGCAATGTGACATTATGCAATTATTACCACCAGTCCCTTTTGGTGTGATAGCAGTATTATGGTCATGCTTAAATTAAAAAAAAAAAAAACATAAAATGTCAGTCATAACCACCACAAAAATTTCAAAGCAGACAACTGAGAGTGACTACTTAATAATAGATACAGAGATAGCAAGAGGAGCTAAAGAGGTTAAATAATTTTATATCATTCTATTGCCTTTGCATTTTTATGAGTAACACAATACATTACTCCTATAACAAAAGTAAGTTTAAGTAACAAATGGACAAATAAATTTTCATGGAAAACAGAGCATGCTGGGTTTGCTGAATTGTTTGAGTTTTACTGTACATTCATTACCTAAACACTGCTGCTCATTTTTATCTTAAATGCTAAATAATATTATGAAATTATTTTTAAGTAAATGATTTTTACTCTATAACATAAATAATGGTGTCATTTACCTGGGAAAATATATACATTGTTTCCTTGCCCTGGTGTGAAGAGTTGCCCATCACTGAGTTTCACTGGCCCAAATGGACTGCCACTGGCAAATAAACACCTTCCCTGTTAAAAGATTAAATAACCTCAATCTTGTTACGAGGACTAGAAAATTGACGTGAATTCAAAATTAAATGCCGTAGTAAAAGTAACCAGTATAATATTGCAAACAGGCATGAAATACTAATCCTTGTATTAAAACTCTTATTTGAGGTCTGTTTTAAGCATAGCATACATTCAAGTAAAGTAGGGAAATGTTCACTAGTAAATTTTGAAAAAACAAGACACTTCTATATCCTTTAAAAAATTTTACATTTTTTAAATAAATACTAGGATACATATTTTAATAGATTTTTGTACCAACATTAACTTTAATAGCAGATTATCCAACAGAGCTCTTTGTGGGAACTCTGTTATGTCCTCATGGTATCAGTAAATAAGGAGAGTTATTTGGGAATTCTCTAGAACAGCAAGATTCTAGAGCAGTTCATATTTTCCAAGCAATCTTCACCCTCATCAACCAGCCCCCCATAATCAACTTATAACTTGAATGTGGCCAGATTTCAATAACTATATTCTCATTCTCAAATGCAATCTTTATTCATTGAGCACCTAAACATTAAACATGAAAACAAAGGTACTTTTTCTCTGTGACTCACTAACCAACAGAGTATTAGAGTAACACCAAGGCATCTCTCCACTAAAAACTAAAGATTTAAAATTTAAGAGGTAATTGAAAATATACAAACATGCCATTATTTTATGCAACACTGAGAAAGAATTTATGTAAAATCTAACTATAGACAATGTTTTATTATCTTTCTTCAGAGATAATACAATTTAAAGGCATGCAAATTAAAAAAATTAGCATCTTAAAACTAATGAAATATACTGTATCAAACTAGTGTGAGCAGTCATGTAGTGATATACCACCATTGCCCAAAACATTTATTATTTTTGTATTTTGGAAATACAAAATTTCCAGTGTGCCCAAGACACACTGAATATATTTTCAGTAGTTATTAAAACTGTTGGAACAAAATTAATTTTGACTAACAAAGTGGAGATATAGAAGCAAAAGAAATTGAGAGAATATGTGCCAAAATAAAAGTTTTAACAATGAGACTAAAGAATGCTAAATATATCTAGAGCACAGGTACTAAATTGGTAAAGTCCTAAGAGAGTTCTGCTCACTCAGAATCTAGTCTTCTAGACTGTTTCATATTAAATCCCCCTCAGGTAACAATAAAAAAAGAAAAACTCAATGGAAAATATTGAAGGTACTTTTTAAGGAAACAGGAGGGCTACCAAGATAGTGGACTTTGAAAGTAGGAGATATTCAAGATTCAAAAAAAAAGAAAGCATGCCAGCACTTGAAGCTTTCTCCACAAAGGTGACTGCCAATTTCAAAAACAAACTTTGTGGCTGAGAGTCTGTTCACAGCAAAGCTGTCAGGAATCTCATGATGACACAGAGAGAAAAATGATAGTTCAGAGACCACTAAGATAAGAGGAGCTGATAGATTCCCCAGGGCTTGTGATTCATACCCAGTGGGGTGCACATGAGGAGAAAGGGTAAACTATGGAAACAGATTAGACCTCCCATGGATAGCATCCTGATTAACAGCTGTAATAGCAATAACCCAGTAGCAATGTCAGAGAATTCAAAAGAGCTAAATCTTAAACAATTTGGAAGAAAACATAAAAATTTGTTTTAGACAAAAAATTACTCTCATTAAGACAAACATTGATGGTGAAGAAACATATGAAGAGGGTAAAAACTGTTTCATGAAATGTGAGAGCAAGAAAACAGTATTTACAAATAAATTATTTCTATAATACTGATTTTAAATTAAGCACTAAATAAATATAACAAAAGGAATGAAACAAAAAGTCTACACAAAAATAAATTTAGATCCTCAACAACTGATTAGCACATCTAAAAAGAGGATATGCAAACTGGAAGGTAAATCCAAAGAAAATCACTGGTTGAAATACAGAACAAATGGAATGGTGTGTATGTGTATGTATACAGATATATATATACATACATATAAAAACAGTATATGATATATATAAGATATGGTTAAAAATCTGACATTCATGTAACTGGAGTCTCACAAAAGAGGAAGAGAAAATGAGACCTAAACAGACAAAAAAAGGAACATCAACAGTCCAGGTAGAATAAATTCAAAGAAAATCACACCTGGTTCATTGTAGTAAAACAGCTTAAAACCCAAGACACAATGATGTATCAAACAGAAAACAGAAATCATAAAGCAATACAATGATATCTTCAAAGTGGTAAGATAAAGTCTCAAGTTTCACTTTTATGAACAGTGAACACCTCCTTCCAAATGAAGTCAAGATAAGAAATTATCGAAATCATCCATCAGACCCATACATAAAAAACAACTTTTCTATAAGAAAAATGATCCTAGATAGAAGCATAGACATGCATAAAGGACCAAATGGCAACAGAAAATATTAAAATGTAGGTAAATCTAAATGAATAACTTTTTCTTTAAAACAACAGTAATATCTTCAGGGGTTTAAAATATTTAGAGAATTAATCATCCAAAGCTGGACAAAGAAGAAAGAGAACTAAACAGACCAATTACAAGCAGCGAAATTGAGGCAGTAATCAAAGCACTCCCCAAAAACAAAAGCCCAGGTCCAGATGGCTTCACAAATGAATTCCACCAAACATTCAGCAATGTATTAGTGCCTATCCTACACAAACTCTTTCAAAAAATTGAAAAAGGAATACTACCAAACATGTTCTACAAAGCCAACATTACACTAATATCAAAAACAAACAAAGACTGAACAAAAAAAGAAAATTACAGGCCAATCTCCCTAATGAACACTGATGCAAAACTCCTCAACAAAATCTTTGCCAACAGAATTCAACAATGCATCAAAGGGATAATATACCACGAACAAGTGGGATTCATCCCAGGGGCACAAGGATGGTTCAACATACGAAAATCAATCAGTGTTATCCAACACATCAACAAAAAGAAAAATAAAAACCATATGATCATATCAATAGATGCTAAGAAAGCATTCGACAAAGTCCAACATCCATTTATGATGAAGGCCCTTGAAATTCTCGGGATAGAAGGAACATACCTAACATGATAAAAGCCATATATGACAAACCCACTGCCAATATTATTTTCAAGGGTAAAAAGCTGAAGGCCTTTCCTTTAAGATCAGGAACAAGACAAGGATGTCCTCTCTCACCACTGCTCTTCAATATAATACTGGAGGTCCTAGCCAGGGCAATAAGACAAGAGAAAGACATACAAGGAATCCAGATAGGGAAAGAAGAAGTAAAACTATTTGCAGATGATATGATAATATACAAAGAGAACCCCAAAAACTCCACAGAAAAACTACTTGAAATAATCAACCAGCTCAGTAAAGTAGCAGGACACAAAATCAACACACAAAAATCAGTAGCCTTCCTATGCACAATCAATCTGAAGAAGAAGAAATCGAGAAAACCATCCCTTTTATAATTGAAACAAAAAAAATCAAACACTTGGGAATAAACCTAACAAAAGAGGTGAAAGACCTATACAAAGAAAACTATAAAACACTGTTAAAAGAAATAGAAGAAGACACAAAGAAATGGAAAGACATCCCCTGTTCATGGATTGGAAGAATTAACATTATTAAAATGTCCATCCTACCAAAAGCAATATACAGATTCAACTCTATTCCAATATAAACCTCAATGACATTCTTCAAAGAAATAGAACAAATACTGATGAAATTCATATGGAACCCCAAAAAACCACGAATAGCCAAAGCCCTGCTGATGAAAACCAAGGAGAAAGGTGGTATCACATTTCCAAACTTCAAGCTATACTACAAAGCCATAATAATTAAACCAGTTTGGTATTGGAACATAAACAGACATGCAGACCAATGGAACTGAACAGAGAGCCCAGAAATAAAACCACACTTATATGGACAACTGATCTTTGACAAAGGAGCAAAGAATATGCAATAGAACACAGACAGTTTGTTCAATAAATGGAGCTGGGAAAACTGGACCACCACATGCAAAAAAATGAAACTAGACCACTACCTCTCACCATGCTCAAAAATCAACTCAAAATGGATAAGGGAACCAGACATAAGACGGAACCATAAAATGTATAGAAGAAAATACAGATAAAACACAAGACATACATCGCAATAACATCTTTAAAGACTCATCACCCAAAACAAAGATAGTCAAGAAAAAGATAAACACCTGGGATTACATCAAACTGAAAAGTTTCTGTACAGTAAAAGAGACATAAACCAAAACAGAGAGACACCCCACTGATTGGGAAAAAAATCTTTGCACTCCACGATTCAACTGATAAGGGACTGATCACAAAGATATACAAAGAACTCACACAACTCAACAAAAACAAAATAAACAATCCAGCCAGGAAATGGGCCAAAGAACTTAAAGACATTTCTCCAAAGAGGAAATGTAAATGGCCAACAGGCCTAAGAAAAAACGTTCAACATCCCTTATAATCAGAGAAATGCAAATCAAAACCTCATTGAGATAACATTTTACACCAGTAAAAATAACACATATCAAAAAAACCAGCAACAACAAATGTTGGCAAGGATGTGGTGAAAAAAGAAGTCTCTTACATTGCTGGTGGGAGTGCAAACTGGTCCACCACTGTGGAAAGCTCTCTGGAGGGTCCTCAGTCTACTAAAAATGGAGTTAATGACCTGGCAATTTCACTCTCAGGGATCTACCCAAAGGACACAAAAACATTGATTCAAAAGACCACCTGTACCCCTATGTTTACTGCAGTACTATTTACAATAGGTAAAACCTGGAAACAACCCAAATGCCCAAAAATAGATGACTGGATCAAGATGTGGTATATATACACAATGGAATATTATTCAGCAATCAAAAAAAGATAAACTCATGTCATTCGCAGCAATGTGGATGGAGCTAGAAAGAATTATGTTCAGTGAAAGAAGCCAGAAGGAAAAAGAAAAATATCGGATGGTTTCACTTATAGCAGGAATATAGGGGAACCCAGTAAGACATCAGTGTAATAAATAATAACAGTGCAAAACACAACAAAGCAAAAACAGACAATTATAAATCAGAGACATCCTGCAGGGTAAAAGGGAGAGGGATGGGGGGGGGGAGGGAGGAGCAGAGGGGACCGAGGTGATGGTGCACGGGTGCATTGGTGAAGGAAACTCTATGGGGACTACACCAGAGGGGGTGGGGGGAAGCAAATAGTGTTAAAAAATGAACAATGATGTAAAAAAATTAATAAAAAAAATTAAATTAAAAAAATATTTAGAGAATTAAAATGCACAGCAATAGCACAAAAAGCATTAAAGGTGTTAAGATGGAGTTATAAAGTGATTGTTTTCCAGAAATGATATAAGCAATAATTTATATCAGAATATGACGACCCATGATGAACCTTGTAATTTCTATAGTAACCACAAAAAGAATTACGCAAGTATGTATAAATAATAAGCTTATAGAGAGTAAATAATTCATACAATTATTATTAATACCTCTGTAAGTGTATATGCTTCCTCAGCTGTGCATTCAGCCTTCGCTGTAGGATTACTTAATGCAAATATTATAGGCCTTTCATTGATATCAGCCATAGCTTTAAGTACACCAGAGGTGAAAAGTGGCCCAGCTCCTGCAACTCCTATAAATAAGAGGGAAAAAATCAACTTTATTACAGGCAAAATAAAGTAGTTCATGCCACCAGCATTTCTACAAGAGGTTTAATGTAACAAAAGCACACATAGATAACAAATACAACAATTTTGCATTACTGAGACAACACTATGGGAATACAATCTCAAATATGAAAGAACAAAAACACAACTTTTTACTTAACCAGTTATTGTCTGCCTCATATGTAGCAAATTGTGGGAAAATTACTGAAGAAGTATAACATTATCATCCATCATTGTCTAATTAAAAAAAAAAAACTTGCTACAATGTGGATGAACCATGAGGACATAATAATAAGTGAGATAAGTCAGACAACGAAGACACAAATACTATATGATTCCACTTATATGAAGTCTCTAGAGTAGACAGAGAGACACCAAGAAGAATGGTGATTGCCAGAGGTTGGGAGTTGCTATACTAAACAAAGGTTTAGTCTTGTAAGATGCAAAGGGTTCTGGAAATTGTGCAACAACATGAATGCACCTAGTACTACCTAACTGTATGCTTAAAAATGGTTATGATGCCAAGTTCCATGTTATGTATATTTTACAACTAACAATAATAAAAACTTGTGTCTCAAATGTGATACTTTTAAACTCTGAGCTACTGGTTATAAAATAAGAATTCAGAAGGAATAAAAAAATCACCTTGACTAAAGCAATCTACTTTCTTGATACAGTTCAGTTTAATGATTGTTTTTTAAGCTCCTCCAATGTCTCTGACACTGCACTAGGTCTTCAGAATGTAAAAATTGAGTATTATGCAAACAGTTTACAATTGAGAGAGAAACAAAGTAAACAGAAAATCAGAAAACCTGTAACAAGTGATAAGTATGTAGTGCTATGAAAGCACAGATAAAGGAAGAATACTTAAGTGATCCTAAGAATTTGGGGGTGGCCAAGTGATGCCTCAGCTCAGTACTCACTTCATCCAGTAAGACTTATATTCAATAGTCAAAGTAACTACTTATAAATTTTGTTTTACAAACTGATAATGTAATGAACAAAAATACTGACATGGAACCAGAGTTTAGTACTTGCTCTGTCATTCCTGGCTATATGAAATATTCACAAGTCTTGGACAAGTTGCTAACATACCTGTTTGCTTTTCTTAAGTGGAAAGGAATTTAAGTAATCTATACTCAGTGTTCTCCATGTGGAGATACATGGACAAATTCTTAGGATTCTGTTAGTTCTAAAAGAATTTTAAGTTTTTCTTTTTGTTTCCTTGGCCCTCCAGGGATGGAATCAATGAACAGATTCTTAGGTTTCCATATTGAGTTTTAGGAGAAATGGACTAGATGATCTGTAGAGTTCTTCCAGCTCTAAAAAATCATGAACTGCAATCAGTGAAAAAAACTTACTGTTTATTACTATTTAACATTAAAAAGGGCTCCTACATGAAACTGGTAAAATTGCATGAATAACTGTGAACTTGACTCTTACAGCTATATAGGAAATGACTGCTTTTAAAGACGGTTTCATTTTCTGTTGTGAACTTAATGCCCTGTTGGAACATGGCAACAAGCATTAACTGAACTCTGTATATTAAAACCAAAAAGTTATCACATAAAACATCCTATAATGTTGAAAGACAGTTAAAAACTGTCATTTCACTTTTTTTAATCCTACATGGTAGATATGACTGGAATCATATGGTGAAATAACAGAAAGATTTGCCAACAATTTCACTTACCAATTATAACTGAGGGCTTAAGTGTATTTACTGCATCTTCAAAAGTATCAGGTATGTTCTCTGGGGCTGGGTGAGCAAATGCTTCCTGATGATTGTCAATTTTAGCCTTCCGCCCCTGAATTTTTAGGTAAATACAGTATTTTTAAGTAAATGCTTATTTAGGATTAATTGAAAAGATATCATTATGAATTACATACTGTTTCTGTGATGAGACTGTCTTTTCATTTTAATTTACTTTTTTCTTCAACTCATATGTCCTAATTCTATTTTCACAGTATCCATAAACCCATACATAAAACATAATTGAAATCCCAATCAAAAACAGACACTTTATAATGCTGCTCAAGAACTCATTTACTCTGTGAAATGCTCCTAAATCCAATATGGCACAAAGGTCTATATTCTCTCATCTGGGGGTTAAATGTATTTTGAAATTCAGATTTTTTTTCATGTTTTAAAAATGTACAGTAGTAATATAACAAACATAACAAATAACCTCCCAATAAATACCCCACAACTGAGCAAAACTTACAATTACACCAAGTTCAAAAGTTACTTGTTAAAACTTAAGTACCAATTTGAGACTACAAACACCTGATTTTGCAACCAGATAAATTAAGATTAATCAGGTCTGTTATCAAATGAATTTCAGGAAAACAAAACCAAACCAGGATTTCAGTGCTTTTAGGATTTCAGAACTACAGATAGACACCATGAACTGGTACTATAAGGAGTTCAGAAATAAGAGGAACAGGGACATCTGGGGTTTTTTTGTTTGTTTGTTTTTTGTTTTTTTAAATAATTCCCTGGCAAATTCAAACAGATATGGAAGGAAGTGTATGCTTTTTTTTTTTTAAAAAGATTTATTTATTTATTTATTTATTTATACAAGCACTGGGTATAGTCAGAAGCGCGGGAGGGTGAGAGAATTCACCAGAGCCAGAGCAGGGAGCACAGCAGGCAGAAGGACCGAAGTACACTGCTGAGGGGAGCAGCGGGCGGCAGGAGAAGTCTGCGCGCCATGTGGGACCCTCCTCTGGTGGCCAGAGAGCAGCCGGGGATCAAATCGGCGCTGCAGAGGCTGCGGGCAGCTTCACAACCCAGCGATCAACCGCTGCACCACCAGGGAGGCCTGGGACATCTGTTTTTAAGATGGTTAAACAAGAAACATTTTCCTCCCCTAATCCCAAATTGAAGCTATAAAATAAATCCTTAGTATTGTCACAAAGGCAGCTTTCAACAATGGAAAGCAGGCAAAAAATAATGCATACAAAACTCAACCAGGCTGAGAAATCTATATCCTTATTTCAGCAAAAGAATACCCTGCAAAGGTGACTTTTTCCATTAAAACTCCGGAATCGACTCCAAAAGAACTAGCAGAGGCTGAGAACAAGCAGTATACCTGCATCAGTTGACAGGGAAGTTAACAGAAGGATTTAAACACACAGCCTCAATGATAGCAGTTTCTCAGGACAGAGGCTTCTTATGCTTGCCTCAGGAGGATGACAGCTCTCCAATATGGGGGTTTGGTGGGAAACTCTCCAACTCTCAAAAAGGAAGGCTGTGCTTTGCGTCATCAGGAAAAAATGGAACTAGGAACTTAAACTTTATCTACTATTCTAAACTTGCAGATGGATAGGGATTATGCTGACCAATACAATGTTCATTCTAGGCCTGTGTTGCTACTAATCTGATGAAGAATCACCAACTATATTTGAAACCAACATCACAGAAAGCAGCTCCAAATTAATTAAATATATATATTTAATTAAAAACCTGTTTTAGTAGGGTTGAGTATGACTTATTTGCATAGTTACTTGATCTCTTAAGAGTCAGAAAACAAAGCTAGAAAGAATGATGCTGGTGCCAACAAAGAGATTATGTTTGAGTATTACAAGTTAGAGACTGACGATTTTGTCCCCAACTGTAAAATCTGAGAAGTCAGCTGATTAGAAGACAGATCAACTGACAATATTTTTTAAATTAAACAAAAAAATCTCCTAATATTCTTTTGCTTCCACCAGTTTAAAATATCTTACCTTAAATAATAAACCAAACTTGTCAACCATCCAAATTTTCTTTTGTGCTTCTTCTTCTGACACACCATTTTCTACCATTGCCATAACTATAAGATTTGCAATTCCAAGAGCAGCCTGTTCAACAAAATGTATTTTAAAAATGAAGACAACTGTATGATACAATGTATGATTTACTTTATATAGATGATTATGTTATGAGGAATATTTGGTTTATTCTTCCTTGAAAAAAAAATCCTATAAAACTTGATTCTTTGTGTTTTTCTCCCTAAACATTTTTAAATACTTACTTTATAAGAGAGACTTTGAATTCATATCCTCTATCTTAATAAATTCATAAGTCATGTTCTTTACTATATCAACATTCTACCACATTTTTCAAATCTAAAGGAGTGTTGATTTTAAATTCTATAAAGCTTACAAAAACTTACCTCTCCTGCTCCAAGAAATAAGATTTTATGTTCTGATATCGGTTTACCAATAACCTTTTGTGCTGCAAGAAGTCCTGCTAGAGCTACTGCAGCTGTCCCTATAAGAAAAATATTTTTAAAAATAAAAAATAGGCTCATTAAAAATGCTTACAAAGTAATAATAAAAAAACCTAAAGTTTTCTCATTACTTTACCTTGAATATCATCATTGAAGGTACAATATTTTTCTCGATATTTTCTTAAGAACCTGAATGCATTATGATTTCCAAAATCTTCAAACTGAATAAGGGTGTTCTGTCCATATCTAAAAATAGTAAAACCCATAATGATTACATTGAAAATACTGCTATTAAACAGTTTTCCTGACATTCCTGATAGCCTTTACCGTATCTATTAGTTCATTTAAAGCTATCTGGCAATTTCAGAGACTAAAAGATTGGACTCAAAATGTAGATATCTATTACTACTCAAAAAAATTTATGGGGTATTTAAAATGTATGCAGTACTATGATAGGCTGACAGACTATCAATCTCTATAAACTATTTCCAAGTACCCATGAGGGTGCCCAATACATAAAAGCACTAAACAACTTCCTTGAAGGTAGAGGATTAGTCTATGGATATCAAAAAGTATATATTAGATGTGGATATTCTCATTACATTAGCAGCTAAGGCAGCCACACAAGAAAGTATATATTAAATAAGAGAGTAAAAAATAAAATGAGTTCATTAGCAGTCAGAAAAGTGAGCTGGGATAAAAGGGAAGGCTTAAAAAGGAGGTGGGGCTTTATCGGGCCCAAAAAGGGAACAAAAAATAATGAGGTAGTCAAAGAAAAGCAAGACATTATTTTGTTGAACCTGCATTTTCAATAGTATGTCTATATATTTTAGGGTTTATAAGAAAGGACAAGGGAGATATTGGTTAAGGTACACTGGATTCAGTAAGGAAGAATAGGGAATTAATTCAAACCAAGGGATGGAGACTCTATTTTGCATCTGATGTAGAAAGCTTCAGAGAAGGAAGAATTCACATAAAACTCCCTTTAGGGAGGATAAGCAGGCCAGTGATGTGTAGCACATGCTGATGTGGGGAGAGATGAGAAAGATAGGGAGTTTGGAGGCTACTATGATATGAGGACAAAAAGATCTGAAGTAAAAGCCACAGGAAGTGAAAGGAACAATTAAGAGACATGAGAATGAACAAACAGACCTTGATAACAAGGAAAAATGGGAAAGAAGAAAAAGGTGTTAAAATAAATGCCAAGGCAACCTAGATAACTAAGGTAACTATTTGACTGTCCACGGCAGGGAAGTGAAGAGAAGGTGGGGAGATGGCAATTTCTGGAAAGATGAAAGGTCCTGTTTTACATAAACATTGATTCTGAAAAGGAACAAATTTTTAGTATCTTCTATGTCATCAGTAATTTAAAAGGGAGGACAGACCTAGATGATAAAGGTAGTTTGAACTTTATGTTATGGCAATAGGAAAACACTGAAAGATGTGAAGCAAAAGAATGACACAATGAAGTGCATATTTTTAAAAAATTAATCTAGTAGTAAGGTGGAGATGAACTAGAAGGAAGAGAAATTGGAAGAAGGTTTAGAAGGATCCAGAAGAGAGATGAGCATCTGTAGAAAGGTTGTGACAATGGAAAAAAGGAGATATATTTCTGAGGTAATTAAGTGATAGTAGCAACTTGATTTAAGGAGTGACTGCACAGGGGCAGAGTGTCAAAGTTAGGAGCAAGATGAAAGGCTTGGCAACAGGCTGAATGTTACTGCCATCATTAGAGGTTGGATATATTGAACACAGGCTGTTTGGGAAGAAAAGGAGTTGTCTTGGACATGAATATGAAGTAGCAATGGAATGTTTAGATAGAAGATTCCAGTTACTAGAAATGTAAACCTCAGAGACAGCTGGAACCATGTAACTGGGTTTTCATGGACTTAGGAGCACATGTATAAAGGTCAAAGCTTACATGACTCAAAAGAGAACTATATACTCATCCCCATTTAATATAAAAGGGTAACAAGAATCACTGAAAATGGCAAAAAAATAAGAAAAAGGGACAAAGACCAAAAGTCAAGAGAAAACATGAAAGTTGCACAAGACTTTGACTGGAATGGTGGGAGTAAGCCTGAATGTCAATGGCTGAAAAAAACTGGACAGTGAGTGCCAGACAGGAGTGATGGGTGCTAACTCCCCTTGAGATACCAGGTAACTCAGGAAAGCAAGGTACAGTATGCAGGGGATCACCATGGGTAAGTATATCCAATCAAGCAGGAAAGAACCCACATTTTCAAATATTTCATCTCCCCCTACCTATCTTCACATGAGATAAAGGAAAACAAAACACAATGGTGGCTCCTCTTTTATTTTAAAGATGCCTTCATGGTCTCAAATTTTTGTTAAATACCTGTCAGTAATGGCTTTCATAAACTCATCAATTAGATCATCATAACGTTGTGAGCGATCTCTTTTCTGATATAAGCCCATGTAAAATGGATCTTTCAAGAGTGCCTATAAAATAGAGCAAATGTAAAAAATTAAGTATTTTTATATAACCAGTTTAAACATAACTATGAAACAAAAAAGGAAAAATTAAAAAATTATTAAGAGAATTTTAAGCTCACTGTACTTATCAAGAAACTTGTAGTAGGCTTAATTTACTATTATTTGTATAAATATTAAAATTGGAGTTTGGAGTTTAAGACAAAGACAACATAATAAATTTTTCCCTCATATTATCTTCAAAAGTGGATTAATAAAAATGTGTGTGTGTGTGTTTCAATATGGGAGAGGATAAAAGGGGGAAAACAATTTTACTCACTGGATTATCAGTTCCTACATCAATACAAACAGGCAGGCATCTATCAGGTCGTATTCCTGCACAAGCTGTGTACAAACAAAGTTTTCCTACTGGAATTCCCATTCCATAGACACCCAGATCTCCAAGACCCAGAATTCTCTCTCCATCAGTCACCACAACAGCCTTAATCACAAAAAAAATATATAAATTAGAAGTTGTCAAAAATGGAACACCAGAGAAGAAAACATTTTTAGAAAGGATTTTCTTCATGTATTTTCACTCTCACTTTAAAAAATAAAATTACTTCTTGACTAATTTCCAAAGTAAACCAAACAAGCACTCTTAAAATTCTTTCTAGAATCTAGAATGTTTAAAAAAAGAGAATTAACTAGATTTTATTTCCTGATGTCTTTGGTGTTTAGGATAAAATGCTTCTGACTACAGGATCAACTTAAATATCCTCAGAAAGACTAAACAGGGGAGAGGTGAATGAACTTCTGTTTATGAGATTACCACAAGAAAAACAAGAGTTTAGGAATAAAGAACATGCTAATCCAACATGATAACCTAAGGGAAACAAGAAAACCCTTAGCAATGGTGAAAGAAAAAAAGATCTAGTATAAAAAAATATACCTACCTACCAGGTTTTAAGATGACACTGAGAGCTTAATTATTTCATCAATTTTTTTCAGTTTATTGTAACTAAATGAGTAGTCATCAAAGATTATTTTGGTGAAGAAGACATACATAATAAAGGCGAGTGAGATTACTGCCTATAATAAACACTAAACCCTATCAGAAGATTTTAAGTAAGTCATTACATGTAATTTTATGAAAGACAGCCAGATTACCAAGGTTTTTATCTGCTAAGTTTGCTTAAGGATCTAATCTAGCTCATATTCATAAGAAAAAAGGCATAACGAATCCTCTCTACTTCCCACCAGAATAAAAGTTGTTATGGCATCTTAATGTATTTTTTCTGCCTAGAATAACATTAACTGAAGTAGAAAAGGAATAACACAGAAGTCAGGAGACACCTCTGAGAGGTAGTGGACAGTAAGCAGGTTCACCTTCTGTACTTGCTCCAATTTCTTCCCCAGAGTCAAACTTTGTACCAGTAAACCCATTTTGTAATTACTCCCGTGATCTCCTCAAAGCATTAAATCTGTATGTGCAAAATTAATCAGAGTAACAATAATAATAATAATAAAAAACTACGCTTGGTAGTTAAGAGGTAACTTACAAGGAAAGAAAAAACATTGTGAAAAGGAAGGTTGTGCTATTAGTACCTTAACATGATTTTCTGGCCAGTTATCCACAATTGATCTAACATGACCTCTGTCTGAGATTGAAATAAATAATCCCCTGCAACAGAACAAAAACACCTTTGCATTTCACAACAATTTTTTTTCTAAGTTTTCTTCACAATTGGAATATTTTGATATTTTAATAAAACATCACGACACAGTATAATTTCCAAGCAGATTTAGCTAAGTGATACTGGTTTATTTTTCAAACATTTCAAGTACCTCAAACAGTAGGTGCATTTGTGACATAGTAGCTGAACAAAGGTTACTAAATGATATGATCATTTTACCTAAGACAAATGTACCCACATCTCCTGTTCAAATAAACTCAATACACCTTCAGTAAAAAGTGATACAAAGGTAAACCACTAATGCAGGACAGTATAAGGTTAAGTAAACTGCTGTTTAAATTCGGTGAGACTGAAAATTTGAAATCTGAAGGAGCAGGGAAACCCTTGATGCATTAGGAAAAAAAACAAAAGTTATTTGGAACACATTGTATTGCTAGCCAATTGAGATAATAGATCCAGATTTCAAAGGAAAGAAGGCAGGAGAGGAAGAGGAAGGGACAATCATAGATTTTAGAAAATAGGTCAGGGAAAGAGCCAACAGGTTCCCAATGGCTTCAAGATTCATTCAATTTCTCATTGGTATCGAAACTTTGGCAGTACCATCCTAGCTCAAATCAGTTTAAACAGTTTCTCAACAATCAGTGCCTAACAGAATCATCTGACTAATTTTTTTAAAATGCCACGGTCCCATTCCCAGAGATTCTGATTTAACAGACCTATAGTTTAGATCAATTAATCACCCAAGATTTAAAGACTGTCTTCTATGCAAAAAAACAAAGCAAACAAAATGCTACTAGAGCATACTGCATAAATGATACACAGTATGTGCCCTCACCCAAAAGTCATGCTCTTCAGCAGTTCTCAAATCGGGGTGCACATCAGAACGACAGTGGGAGCTTCCATGAAACACCAGCACCTGAGTCCAGCTTTGGGCTAAGTGAATCAGCATCAATATGGGCTATATACCCAGACATGAGTATGTTTTATTTCCCTCTGTCCTTTAATTTAGACTGAAAACCACAGTTCTAATTGAAAGAGAAATTACAGAAGAGCTGAACAGCTGGGTTATATCATAGAAATATTTTATTTTTTTTTAGGTTTTTTTTTTAAGATTTATTTATTTATGCATACAAGAACTGTGGTGTAGGCCAGAGGTGCAGGGGGTGAGAGAATTCACCAGAGACAGAGTGGGGAGCAGAACAGAGGGATCTACTGAAATACACTGCTGAGGGGAGCAGCAGGTGAGACAGGAGAGGTCTGCTGTGCCATGTGGGTTTCTCGCTGGCTGGGGATTGAACTCATGTTGCAGTGGCTACTGAAAGCTTGATAGTGCTGTGTCTTTAACCCCTGTGCCACCAGGGAGGCCCCACAGAAATGTTTTAGATGCATTAATTGACGGCTACACATAGGATAAAACGGTGTTGGAAGTATCTTCCAGGGAATACCTGCAACACTAACACCAATAGTGTTCATTAAAATCTTGATCTCCAGACCTGTCTTTTTTTCATCAGATTCTTGGGAATGGGAAGGACAGGGATTAATATTTTAAATAAGTCCCACAGGTGTTTTGTATGCACATGAAAGTTTGAAAGTCACTGGACTCTGAGGGGAGAGTAAAGATAAAAGCTATCATACATTATCCGAATTCCTACATTTATGAAAATATGTAAGCAGGGCATGAGAAAGATGTAGTGATTGAATAAAATGATAATAGATTAGAGGAATAAGAAAATGCAAAAGTGAAAACAGCCTTTATAAAATGGTTATAAATTTACAAAGAACCATCACATCAGTTTCCTCATCTGACCTCAGCACACTGTGAGAGGGACTGGCACCCCAATTCTACAATTATAAAACAGACTCAGAGGGATAAAGTCACTTATGCAAGGACTTGAGTCAATGCCCATTCCAGGACTCTTTCCACTTAAAATATTTGGAGGGGTTAGACCTATTGTAAATTAAAATTTGTGCAAGTTCATAAAAAGGAATAAATAACAAAAATCAAACCTGACCAAAAATGAGAATCAATCTCTTAAACTTGGCCAGACTGCCAAAAATGTCAACGATAATTCTGGAGAATCTGCCACCAGAATTAAGAGCACCTATTTTTTTTTTTTTTTTTGTGGTAAAAAATGCATCATAACTCTACTAGTCATAATAACATAAAGGAATGAATAATGCTATTTCTACAAAAATAAAAGATATGAACATACTGCATTTTTATTGATTGCTTTTTGTCCAAATTAGGCTTTTGTGAGATGGGAAATGAGATTAAGACGACAACACATAAAAAGAAATGGAGTCAATGCTATGGTGTGGTATTTTTCTTACATAATAATCACTTACAAATGTATTTTTAAAAATAAGACTTACCTAGGTCTTCTAAAGATGTGGCCATACTGGGAGCAAGCAAGCCCAACTGTTGGCGTATACACAATGGGCATTAAACTTTCGATATCATCTTGTAGAATTCTATAAAACAATTTCTCATTTCGTTCTTGTACTCCCATTATATAGATGTACCTGGAATTAAGCACAGTACATAATGTCTATATCAGGCAGCATTACACCTGAAATTTTGGCCTTTGAACAGTTATAGCTAACCATCTACAGTTGAGAACTCCCCGCTCCAGAAAAACAAGACCTTAAATTATCACTATTTAACACTCAGGACTAAAAACTCAAAAAAAAATTAAAATTTACTTGTATAATAGATGATGATGAAGATGAAAAGAACAATAGAACAACAGCTAGAATACTAGCTGAGCCCTTACTGTGAGTCAGGCTCTGTACCAGGGCCCACGAGGGTCTACTCTTAAGGAACTGATGTTCATGAAGACAGACATTTAAATAAGTAAGATAAAATTAAGTACTTACAAATTACTATGAGTCAGTCACTCAAGGTATGAACTCAAGGGATCTATCCTTAAGCTTGCAGGTAGACTAAGAACTATCCAGGGCACAAATGATCAATTCAAATAAATATATGCATAATGGCTTTTAAAGAATGAAGTTTGTAAAACAGGGAAATGCTGGCTTGAAAAACCAGTAATCACTTGAATTAAATGTCTAAAACTGACTCAGCTTTCCCCAAGCTTGTTTCTCTTCCTGTTATCATCATCTGACCAAATGGGAATCACTGATCTGTTTCCGATTTCTTCCTCTCCTACCTACTTCTAACCCCAATCTGAAATCACCAAGTCCTTGAAGACATTTTAGAAATTAATTGTTGGATTTAGTTATTAATATTTAGATTTTTTGCTTTAATGCTCACAAATAGTTGATTGTTTTATACTTCTTGTATTGGTCTAAGAATAAAGGCTATTCTAATAAAAAAATTAAATAAAAATCACCAAGTCCTTCAGAATATACCTGCTAAATATCTTTCAAACATATATTGATAGTTCTTCCCTCTACCTGCACTCAGTCCAAGCCACCACCATTGCTCACATGGATTACCTCAAGAACTGTCCAGCCTTTATACACACAATTTTGCTAAACTGTTCAATTAATTTAAAAACTTAAACTCTGATCATTTCTATTCTCTTTAAATGGTTTCCAAATCCCAGTAAAATGAGGTTAAGTTCTTAAAATAGCTAATAAGACCTCAGCCTACTTTCTAGTTTCATCTCTTTCATACTGAACTTACTTGAATTCTCTTACTTTGGCATCCCTGCCCACGATGCACCCTCTGCCTGGAACAGTCTCTATTCTGCCAGTCTAACACTCATGCACTCCCTGAATGTAGCCCAGATGGTACCCACTCTCTGGGGGTCCATTTCTGACTATTGCCCTCCCCTACCACACATACATCTACACATCAGATTTTCCTGTTACCAGATCCCATAACACCCTACTCCCTCTTTTGTCACTCTCACTCTACTTCTTCACTTTTTGTCTCCCCTCCAGCCTAGAGGGTATCACAAGCAAGGACTATGGCCTTATATACTTCTATATTTCCAGGAACTAGCAAAAAAAAAAAAAAAAGGACTCTAGCTGGAATGTAAATATTTTGTGAATAAATATAATTTCATTCATAAGAGGAATAATATTTTTTATATAGCTACTGTGGCCAGAAAATAATATTAATAGGGAGAAATTAAGAGGAAGGTGATTTTGGGCCTCCCCAGTGGTGCAGCGGGTTGAGCACAGCCCTGTGGTGCTGTCCGCAGCTTTAGCAGCGCTGGTTCGATTCCCGGCTGGCCAGGGAAAAACCCACATGGCATGGCAGACCTCTCCTGTCTCACCCACTAGCTCCCCTCAGCAGTATATTTCGGTCTGTTTGTCTGTTCTGATCCCCGATCTGTCTCTGGTGAATTCTCTCACCCTCCCTTGCCTCGGGCCTGCACCCAACTTCTTGTATGAATAAGTAAATCTTTAATAAATAAA
Organism: Talpa occidentalis; assembly: GCF_014898055.3. Lineage (NCBI taxonomy): Eukaryota > Metazoa > Chordata > Mammalia > Eulipotyphla > Talpidae > Talpa > Talpa occidentalis. The sequence goes on from NW_023601322.1 coordinate 17,450,580, forward strand.
TAAAAGGACTCCCCTGGTGGCGCAGTGGTTGAGCGCTGGGCTACAAAGCTGCCCGCAGCCTCTGCAGCGCTGGTTCAATCCCTGGCTGCTCCCAGGCCACCGGAGGATGGTCCCACATGGCGCGCAGACCTCTCCTGCCGCCCGCTGCTCCCCTCAGCAGTGTATTTCGTCTGTCTGCCTGTTCTGTTCCCCGCTCTGGCTCTAGTGAATTCTCTCACCCTCCTGTGCTTCTGACTGTACACAGTGCTTGTATAAATAAATAAATAAATCTCAAATAAACAAATAAATAAATAAATAAATGAATGGAGGGTGATTTCTTCTTAATATTGGGAAGAAAACTAACAACTGGGCTATAAGGCAGAACAGCTTTGTGAAACAAGCAGCAATGTTTAGAGAAGAACAGACAAACCATCAGGCCTGTGACAGCAGGAAGTTGTGCAAATCCCTGGGCTCCGTGATAGCACTTTCACGTTCATGTCATGCTCTGATCACAACCCACCACTCTTTGGTGAGCTCCATAGTGCCCTTGCTTGATAGGTCTAGAGGGATCTTTCACTCCTTGATGGCTTCATTTTCTTCCACTTTGTTGGCTCCCTTCTGGCTCCTCTTTTTTTCTCTACTCTGGATCCCAGGATCAAGTCTCTGGCTCTGAATAAACTTCTCATTGTTACCATTTAAGAACCCTCCTAATATCTTCACCACTGCACTACCCTTCCCCAGTCTGCCTTTTCCACCTGTGAACTGTAGCAAGGGCTGGACTTGTTCACTTTTGCAGTTCCAGAGATTTGAATACTGCCTGACACAGAAGGCCCTGAATGCTTACTAACTGAAGGACTTAATGTAGCATCTTTGTAACTCCAGCCAATTTCAAAGTTGAATCAATGTTACATTTCACCTTTTCTGTTGAAAAGTAACATGGTTGGGCAGAGATGGCCTTAATACAGCATGACAGGACACTAGGCCTTTAGGGCTTACTCTCATCCCTTTAACAGGTCCTGCTCAGTTTCACCTCCTGGTTAAGTGGCTTTTTCAAACATATCACTCTCTTCACCAATTCTATTCAAACCTGACCCTTGTGAATCTTAGCCATAGTATTCATATTCTACATCACAGCAGGTATGATGAGGTCTTTCCATCTCTGCTCCATAACCTACATAATTTAGGCCTAAGAATATTAGCTGAGAAAGTAAGCTGTTCTTTTCTCTTGTTCAAGTCCAGCTTTTCTACCACTGCACTTGACTCTACACTTTCTTCCTCTCTAGGATCTTGGTCTATCAATTACTCATGTCCTAAGCTCATGCCTCACAACTATAAGTGTTTTCACCTTCTAGCCTGAAATACACCCTCTTACCCCCCTGTTCTGCTTTACTCACTGTTCTCTCACCTCTTACCTAAACTTACAGTGTTTACATTTCCTCCCCTCCCATTTATTTCTCAATCTATTGTATTCTCCCTTTTGCCCCATCAAAGATATTACTGTCACCAATCCCTAATAACAATCTCCTATACCTAACAAACCTTAGGGAATTTTAATCCTGTATTAAGACTGATCTCTTTATCCAGCATCCCTTGCCCTTCTTTCTCATTTTGCCTGCTACTTACAACATACTGTTTGAAATTTAGCTCAGTCAGCACCTCCTCCCAGAAGTTTTAATTGATTCCCCAAGTTGAGATAGGTGTCCCTCTTCATGCCTTCAGAATATGCTCTGCATATACCTTTTCCTCGCTGTTCTGCATTGGGTGGTACAGAGTGGTACAGTGACAGTCATAATATATAACTATCTGTTGATGAGCTCCTAGAAGGCAGTGTTAACGGGGGGCCATACATTCTAGCTTGCCTGGCATAGTTTCAGTTACAGTTTCAGTTCCAGATTAGATAGGTAGACATTAAATCCATTACCAATTTTATATCTTCAGTGGCTAATATAGTTAGCACACACAAAGTAGATGATCAATAATAGTTGCTCAACAGAATGACTGCAAATTAGTTGTCAGCCTTTGCTTCAAGCATTCAATTCAAAGCTGAAATGCTCTGTAATTTTAAGCATAAACAGTCAAATTTTGCTAAGTTTTTAATAGTGAGCCAAGTGAAGTGTTGACTAAAGTGAAGGAAGCATAAGCATAAAAATAAATTAACTGGGCCTCCCCGGTGGCGCAGCGGTTGAGCGCTGGGTTGCGAAGCTCCCCGCAGCCTCTGCAGCACCGGTTCGATCCCCGGCTGCTCCCCGGCCACAGGAGGAGGGTCCCACATGGCGCGCAGACCTCTCCTGCCGCCCGCTGCTCCCCTCAGCAGTGTACTTTGGTCCTTCTGCCTGCTCTGCTCCCCGCTCTGGCTCTGGTGAATTCTCTCACACTCCCGCTCTTCTGACTGTACCCAGTGCTTGCATAAATAAATAAATAAATAAATAAATAAATAAAACAAAATAAATCTTAAAAAAAAAAAATTAATTAATTAATTAATTAACTAACTAAAGCATAAACTCCATTATGATACTGTATCTTTTTCATACCATAATAATCACAATGTGCCCAAATTTTCTGATTGGAGCACTAGTAAAAACTAAACATCCAGGGCCTCCCCGGTGGCGCAGCGGTTGAGCGCTGGGTTGCGAAGCTGTCCGCAGCCTCTGCAGCACAGGTTCGATCCTCGGTCACCGGGCGAGGGTCCCACATGGCACAAAGACCTCTCCTGCCGCCCGCTGCTCCCCTCAGCAGTGTACTTCTGTCCTTTTGCCTGTTCTGTTCCTTGCTCTGGCTCTGGTGAATTCTCTCATTCTCCCGCGCTTCTGACTGTACCCAGTGCTTATATAAATAAATAAATAAATCTTAAAAAAAAAAAAAAAAAACTAAAAACTAAACATCTAGTCAACTCTTACTTTTCCAAAGGGCCATTCAATTTTTTCACATTTCTATGGAATCGTAAGGCTTGAATATCTTGTGTCTCTATTTTGGGAGGTAGAAGTCCTTGAAGACCAAGCATTTGTCGTTCCTGTAATGTAAATGCCATTCCCTAAAAAAACAAAACAAAAGGAGAAATAAAAAACTGTTACTTAGTGAGGTGGCATTTATGCTGTACTACAAGATGTAATTTAAATGCCAATTAAAAAATTAACATAACATTTTTGTCTAGACTATCAAAAATTTATAGGATGATCATATCTAGTATTGGTGAGGATATGTATGGTAAGAGTTACTCATGAATAACACTGTTTGGAATGTAGCTTGGTGTAGGCTTTTTGAGCAACAACTCAATAAAGCAATCCTACTTCTACACAGCTATCCTAGAGAAATATTCATACATAAAGAGATTAGTTGACACACTGTTTCTAGTTTTCTTGGCTATAAACTTACTAAAAAGTCACCAATGGAATAGTTAAGGAACCTACATACATCTCTAAGCTTGTATTAGGAAGGTCTCCCCAAAAGTTAATATAAAGTTGCAAATCAAAAAACATTTCACTGTTAACTTATTTTATAAAACCCTACAGAGTACAAATCATACACGTATATATTAGAAATGAAATCAACAGAATATCGTTTGAAGGAACATAAACCAAAATGGTAACAGAGGCTACCCCTGCTAGCAAGGAGTGAGGCTGACTAGATGAAGGGGAAAGAAAACAAAGACACTTAAGAAAAAAATTAAACAAGGTCAGGTAGAGTAGGCCAAAACATGGTGTGATTTCACGTATATGTGGGACATAAAGACATAAAACAAAGGAATAAGCAAAACAAAAACAAGCATTTTGATACAGAGAACAGACAGGTGGTTACCAGAAGGGAAAGAGGCTAAGAGATCAGGTGAAATGGCCAAACAGGGTCAACTGCCTGGTAATAGATGGGAACTAGATGCTGGTGATGATCACGATGTGACATGTTACATATTGAATATAATGCTGCACACTTGAAACTTACATAATGTTACCACAAAAAAATTATTTAAAAATATGAAAATACATAGCATGTCTAAGCAATAGATGGTAAGGTAAATAAAATATTGCAAATTAAAAAAATAGCCTGTGTCTTTTTTTTTTTTTAAGATTTATTTATTTATTTATATAAGCACTGGGTACAGTCAGAAGCACGGGAGGGTGAGAGAATTCACCAGAGCCAGAGAGGGGAGCAGAACAGGCAGACTGACCAAGTACACTGCTGAGGGGAGCAGCGGGCACGGCAGGAGAGGTCTGCGCACCATGTGGGACCCTCGCCCAGAGGCTGGGGATCAAACTTGTGCTGCAGAGGCTGCGGGCAGCTTCACAACCCAGCGCTCAACCACGGCACCACCAGGGAGGCCCCACTGTGTCTTAAGAAAAATATTTTTTCAATTTCTTGTATTCAGATATGGGTTAAATCCTTTATACCATGGTGACGTCAGTGAAAATATCAGAATAAAGACTTCCAAAAATCTTTTCCTCTATAAAAGCAACAAGCACACTGATTAGAATAGAATCATCTTTTTTTTTTTTTTTTTTTTTCAGAATTCTGGAAATTAAGCAAAAAGTTTCAGAAATCAGGGAGCATTTATTAAAGAAAAACAGCTGAATTTCAGTAAGAACAGCAAGCTTTGTGGCATTTCAACTGAACTCATGCCTATTCTCCCCTTCCCAGCTTCACAACAGCATTAAAAAGAACAATCATTGTGAAATAATCCTGTGAAAAATCATTGAGTCTGGCAGCCACTGAAGAATCCCCATGAGGGATTCTTCTAAAGCCCTATGCCCTGGGAATTGTCATTATTTGACCTTACTAGGAACACCCCATGTAAACAGGTCTTTCCTCCAGAAGAGCTTGCTAAAAATAATCAGAGGCAATTAACTTAACATGGCAGCTCCCTAAGGCTATGAGTAACAGCTGAGACAAAGATTAGGCTAACCAAAAGCTGAAAAGAAATAGGTGAGGCACTAAGATGTCCATGGAAAGATTTTGAAAAACTTGGGTATATTCCTGAGATCTAGGTCACACACATAAGCTGTAGACATGTTCAGGAAAGACCTGAGAAGGCCCTAATCTCCTACATCTGGCTAACCTTGAAGCTCTGTGTAAGCAGGAAGTGAAGGCTGTTGCACAGTGGTGAAATGCCTGGCTGAATATTGAAGGTGAGCCCCCAAACATATATAATGCCCCTTGGCAAAGAATGGGAGAACTTACTGGCTCTAGGTAGTTAAGTCTCTGTCTAACCACTAGCTGACCACTAAGCTAAAAAAGCAGAGCCTTCAGTGAGCATTTACAACAAGAATAAAGAGTTTAAAGAATTAGTTTAGGAATTAATTCAGTTGCTAAATAAACAACAGCAACACAACAAATCCTGGGAGAAATGAGTAAATGGCTGTCTGGTTTTTAAACAAAAAAGTACGAGGCATGCAAAAAATGTCTGGTTCATACCCAGGAACAAAGGATAGTTAATGGAAATGGTTTCTGAGGAAGCCCAAACATTGTACTTACTAGACAAAGACTTTAAATTATTTCAAATATATTCAAAGAACACCATGTCTAAAGAACTAGAGGGAAGTATGGCTGTGGTATCCCACTAACTGGAGATTATCAACAGAGAGACAAATTATAAGAAGGAACCAAATAGAAATTCTGGGATTATATAAAGTACAATAAACTGAAATAAAAAATTCATTATAGGGCACAACATATTTGAGCAGTTGGAAGAATCAGCAAACTTAAAAGATAGGTCAATTGATATTAATCAATCTGAGAAACCAAAAAGAAAAAACAATAGGGATCGAGTCACAGAAATCTATGGGACACGATTAAGAGTGCCAATATATGCACAAAGTCCCAGACAAAGAGAGGAAAGGAAAAAAAGAATTTGAAAAAATAACGACTTGTTAATTTGTTAAGAAAAAATACACATATCCAGGGGGTTCAAAAACTCCAACAAGGTTAAACTGAAAGAGATATATCATATCCAATCTGGTAAAAGCCAGGCTAAAGGAGAAATTGGAAAGCAGAGAGAAGTGACTAATCGTGTACAGAGAAGCCTCAAAAAGATTAAGAACAAATTTCTTATAAGAAACCATGGAGGACAGAAGGTAGCAGAATAACAGATTGAATGTGCCAAAAGAAAAAAAATAAACCTGCCAACCAAGAATTTCTAAACCCTATAAAAGTATCCTCCAAAAAAGAAGGAAAAATCAGACATTCCCAGATAAACAAAAACAGAGAAGTCATTGTTAGGAGTCCTGTCCTACAAGAAACGCCGAAGGGCGTCCCCCTTAGGCTGATATGAAAAGACACTGGAGAGTACCTCAAATCTATACAAAGAAATAAAACATGGGTAAGATGACACAGATAAATACAAGGCAGTATAAATGTATTTTTTGTTTGGAGATCTTTTTTTTTCTTCTACCTGATTTAAAAGGTAACTTCTTAAAGTGAGAATTAGAAATCTGTGTTGATGGTCATATACAAAGATATAATCTGTATGTCAGAGAAGCATAAAGGGATTTACATAAACTCATTAGACTTTCAACCAAATATTTTATTGTATTTTTTTATTGAGGTAATAGTCATATACAACACTGTATGTGATTCAGAAATATAGGTTTAACCTCTTCAGGTGTGGTGCTACACACCACACCTATCACCAAAACATCCATAATCCTCTACTGTGATTCACTGGTCCCCCCTCTTCCTTTTTGCTCCTCACCCCACACTCCACCTCTGGCAGTCTCAATTTTACAGTCAGAATTCTATGGTTTATTTGGTTTAGTTTTGTCTAGACCTTTGTTGTTTCTTTAAATTCCATATGAGTGAAATCATCTGGTATGTGGCTTTGTCCTTCTGACTTATTTCACTCAGCAAAACCTCCTCCAGTTCCATCCATGTTGTTACAAATGGTAAGATTTCATCATTTTTCTTCCCCTAGGTGAGTAGTGTTCCATGGTGTATATACACCACATCTTTATTTAATCCTCTGCCATTAGGCACTTAGGTTTTTTTCTAGACATTTGCTACTGTAATACATTTTAGACTATGCTCCTTAAAATTCATTTGTCACTTACTGTACTTTATAAATTTCTTATAACCTGCCTGAAAGTAGGGTTTAAATGGCTTTTATAAGGAAAAAAATAAAACAAACCCAACATCTATCAAATGTCTATTATACCCATAGCACTGTAAAAGATACAAAGAATCTTTAAATGGTCCCTGCCCAAAAGGAACCTGAAATAAAGTAAAGATATATAAATTCATGAAAACATAAATGCTAACCATTATTACAATGACAGCTTAAGACACGAAAAGAACCACAAAGCAATGTCTATTGATTATCTGCCAGAGGAATGGGAAGACAAGGTTTTAGAGAAAGGAATGATTATTCCAGCCCACAGTGGTGTGAAAAGATTCTGGGAAAACTGGATTTTAACTGAGTTACAACTTGAAGAGCAAGCAAGATTTGGGGAGGGGAGGCAAAAGTAAGAAAGGGCTAGAATATCCCTTGTTGAGCTTTGTTTAATTCACTAACTGTTCACTAAACTGCTTCTCATTCTGTGCCAGTTAATAAATAAGAAAAGAAAAGGAGGCCTGTGTGACCCATGATCAAATACCCCTTAGTAGGCCTGAAACCCCTAAAAACATATCCTAGCATATAATTATTTCCCATTTGGGAAACAATTTATAAGTGCTTTGAAATCAATCACATCTAATTTGAATGCATCTTTCCCAAAAGGTACATTTTATATAAGACCAATATATCTATATACAAAATTCTCATAAAAATATCTCTTTATAGGGCCTCCCCTGGTGGCACAGCGGTTGAGCACTGGGCTGCGAAGCTGCCCCCAGCCCCTGCAGCACCGGTTCGATACTCAGCTGGCCAGCGAGGGTCCCACATGGCGCACAGACCTCTCCTGCTGCACCCGTTGCTCCACTCAGCAGTGTATTTCGTCAGTCTGCCTGTTCTGCTCCCCGCTCTGGCTCTGGTGAATTCTCTCACCCTCCCACGCTTCTGACTGTACCCAGTGCTTGTATAAATAAATAAATAAATAAATAAATAAATAAATAAATAAATAAATAAATCTTTCAAAAAAAATCTCTTTATAGAATTATGTTTAATTACTATTTATTATTGCCACTAAAAAATAGAGAGGGACTTGCTCACTGAACCCAGTTTGGATAAGGAATGACTAGATTTCAATACCGCCCGTCATTTCTGCACCTAAGAGTATAAAAAGAGTCAGAGGTCTCTTTCCTTTAAAGCAATAGTACAAATAATGAGCAAAATTACTTGTGTGTAATGATTGTGTCCAAAAACGCTAGGGGGAGAGAGCATTTTATTTTATAATTCTGACCCCATATTGCAAAGGCCCAACTGATGGGTCTAGGATGAGTAGTTATTTGAGCTGGTAAATCTAAATATCCCAAATCTTGGCAAGAGTCCTGGTAAGACTGCTATTCCGCTTTTTTTTTTGGGGGGGTGGCTCTAGAACTAGGGAATAAAGTCAATCCTCTTCTAGTGGTAGAAGTGAAGGGTGAAGTTGGTAGGTATAATGCATTCATGATCCTTGTCACATGGAGGAAAGTGAAAGGTTCATGCAGAAAAAGCCAATACTTCTGAAAAATTTTGGAATATACAAAATGCCAACAATTTCATGCTTTACCAGTCTAAAACATACAAATAAATCTCTACCAGGAAGAGAGAAAATGTACGGAGTACACGTATTACGCACCTTGTTTGTTCTGGGGTTCAACATAAGTGGCTTGCCTTTCTCTTTTGTGGTCAAGTGACGGCGGCATGCCTGCGTGCATGGGGAAGCAGCTATTCTTAACCGGGACAACATCTTTTCTTTTTCCTGGGAAAAAACAAAGCAAATAAAACACTGATAAGACACTTGTGATAGAACTCCATGTATATCATTTAACAGTTTTCAAAAGAAGCTTAATTTTGCACACATGACAAAGCTTTTTCAAAATGCATTTATGGTTCTATAGATTGCTAATGGTTGTCAAAGATCACAATAAAGTGAAGGCAAAGACGTACTTTTCCTGACAACACTTTAAAGTTGTCTCCCACTTAAGAGAGAATGAAATTGAGAGGTTAAGAAGTTAACATCTAGTAAACAACCAAGTGAGTTCCACTTAAATGAGATTGGGAGTTTAAAGGAGGAAAAGTAAGTAACAAGTAGACTTGAATATACACATTCAAAGGAAGAGAACTAGTCAGATTATTATTCATGACTTAAAATTTTAATATACTATATGCAATGTTTAAATTTAATGTACTAAATTTCTTTGTTTCTAGAAAGCTTGTTATTTAATATTTGAAACATCTTGAAAACTGGCTAGAAAACATGTTTTTTTGTCCATCACCACCATACAGAAAATTTTCAAAATGGAGAACTCTTACATATTTACTGACTAGAATGTAAGTTTCTTTATGTAACAATTCTCTCATTAAAAGTCAATTTACAATACTCATTTATATCTTCAGTCATAGTAGATCATTGCAATTATGATACAATATGCTTTTAAATGGAATTTCTACTAGCTGGAAATTCATGATGTACATATGGGGAACCATTTACATTGGTATTTTTAATATTAATTTCTATGGTGGTAAAATTCACAAAACATAAACTAATCACTTTAAACAATTCAGAGGCATTTACAAAATCCATAATATACAATCGCTAGCCTTATCTAGTTCCAAAACATTTTCATCATCCCAGAAGAAAACACTGTACCCACTAAGCAGTTAACCCCTCTTCCTTCCTCTCCCAGAGCCTGCAATTACCAATCTGATTTCCATCTTCATGGATTTACCTATTCTAGATATTCCATATAAATGTAGTGCCAAATATGGTCACAAAACGAAGAAATCTATATAATAAACATCACAAAATAACTGATCAATTCTCTTTAAAAATGTCAATGTCATAAAGACAAAGTTAGGTAATACTGGAATGTAATTAAGACAAAATATATGACAATTAAATGCAAAGCCTACCTAGGTGTAGACTGCATATTAATAAATGTTTAAAAGGACACTAGTGGTACCATTACAAAGCTGGAAGATACAGTGTACCTCACATAAACACATTTTATAATTTAAAATTTTCTGAATTTGATAACAATACGTAAGAACTAGTCTTGGCCTTTAAATACACAATGATGTACTAAAGGGTTAAGAAGTTATGATGCATGCAAACAAGCATTTGAAATTATTTCAAAATAAACTTTAAAGAGACAAATTGAAACAGTTGTATCAACCACGCTAACAAATGCCAGTAGCATTCTAATTGTATAAGACCTCAGTGAAGGGCCTCCCCGGTGGCGCAGCGGTTGAGCGCTGGGTTGCGAAGCTGCCCGCAGCCTCTGCAGCGCCGGTTTGATCTCCGGCTGCTCCCCGGCCACCGGAGGAGGGTCCCACATGGCACGCAGACCTGTCCTGCCGCCCGCTGCTCCCCTCAGCAGTGTACTTCATCACGCTGCCTGTTCTACTCTCTGCTCTGGCTCTGGTGAATTCTCTCACCCTTCCAGACCTCTGACTGTACCCAGTGCATGTATAAATGAATAAATAAATCTTAAAAAAAAAAAAAAAAAAAAAAAAAAAAAAGACCTCAGTGAAGACTGAAATGGCATTAAATTAGGGGTTAGAAGGTGTGACTTTTAACTATGTACCTACAGATGTTCCTAAGAAAAGGCTCTTGGCTGCCCTTCCCTTTTCATGGAACAAAGAGGAGGAGCCTTTTCAAATGAGAAGAAAATTAAGTCACCAAACCGTATCTTAGAATATCATCTATTTCGGGCCTCCCCTGGTGGCGCAGTGGTTGACCGTTGGGCTGCGAAGCTGCCTGCAGCCTCTGCAGCGCTGGTTCGATCCCCGGCCCCCCGACGAGGATCCCACATGGCGTGACAGACCTCTCCTGCCAAGCCCGTTGCTCCCCTCAGCAGTGTATTCCGTCAGTCTGCCTGTTCTATTTTCCGCTCTGGCTCTGGTGAATTCTCTCACCCTCCCACGCTTCTGACTGTATCCAGTGCTTGTATAAATAAATAAATCTAAAAAAAAAAAATCATCCATTTCAAGTGTATAGACAGGTAAAGTGTATTTCTTTATTAAAACAAAACAAAAACCTTGACTAAAAAAAAAGGGAGAAAAGGGCTATCTTTTAAGATACGATTTTAAAAACAAGCTCTTATTTTCTAATAATTTTAGGTTTACACAAAAGTTCCAAGACAGTAAAGAGTTTCCACAAACCCCTCACCCAGTTTCAATTTTCCTGATTTTTGGAACAAGTTTCTTTTTTTAATGTTGAAACAACAAGACTTCTCCAGGGGGGCAATGCCCTCCACAATTTAAATGTGCGCATTAGACAAGCCACTAATGTGTGTCAAGAATATATTGTTTTATAGGCAACAATACTGTCTTATGGTAGTGTAGTTTCGAACTCAAAATTGGGCTTGCTTTTCTAAAAGGCAGCAGGCTATGGCCTGTTTTTGTAAGGTCCTTGAACTAGGAATAGTTTTTACATTTTTTTATATGGACATAAAAAACCAGTGAATGACAAAGGGGGTGGGGGGAGGAGAGGAGGGATTAGGGTCAAAATAAGGGGGTGCAATTGTATGGGGAATATAACCGAAATGAAAATGCATACATTGTGCAAAAATGAAAAATGATGTAAGAATTATATAAAATAAAATATATTAAACATAAAAAAAAGTGAATGACAGATGTGTATGTGGCCCACCAAGTCTAAAACATTCACACACACACACACACACACACACACACACACACACACATATTTGAAGAGTGGCAGCATTATATCTGGTTTGGTTCTACAGAGCTTTCAATTCAGAAGTCAAGGAAGACTTCAAATAAAGATGTAAGTATTGATGATTACTTATTCCTAGATGCTGAAACACTATCGGTAGTTTTACAGGTAGCTGTGGAAGTTATTTTCTGTCTCTCATACACCAACCTCTGAAATAAGATGTAACTTAATGTTTCAAGGCCATTTAGATGAGGCTTAGGGTGTCACCAAAGAATAAGGGTGTAAATGGTGATCCCAATATTAAATGTGATGCAATGCTGGGAGTCTGCCTCTAATGTCTACAATGTTTTACTCACGGATGCATTAAGTTTTAATTACTCAATGTATATAGGGAAATAAATGGAAAAGAGTGTGAAACGATGTGAAAGAAAGATATTCTGATCTTTGACAAAGAGAAAAGCATTGTACAAGGTCACCAAACTAAGACACTAGTGCCGGTTTCATCATATGTTACAGGAAAAAAGAACTGAGGGCATTGAAAATACACTGACAGAGAATGCAGAAAAGAGGAAGACAAAAAAATGACTGAGGAAAACCTGCAGCTGGAAATCTTTATAAATTTAAGTGCTCCAAAATGACAGCACTTCTAAATATGCTCTATTAACAGAAAACCTCAAAATCTCCAGACAGCTCAAAATACAGTAAGAAACCAGTAGATGAGGCTACTCAAACCATCTTTTGAGTCAAACACAAGAAAATTACTTTCCCTATCTAGATCTCTACTACTCCAGGCAACCAACCATCTTCTGGGGAGACAGCAAATTCTTACAAATTCTGATAGTGCCTCAGAGGAACAAAACCACAGGTTATTGGGATCATGTGTACCACGGGTGTGATGTTTCTTATCATTCATTTTCACATGCTGAAAACTGAAGATACCCAAGTAAAGGAAATAGCAGAAAGTTTTCCTTCCAACCTCCCTCCAACTAACTAGTTCTCTTCTCTGGAAGTAAATAATGTAACCAATTTTTTGCTCTAGGCTGGGCTTAAGGAAACTTTTTTCCCCTTAAATTAATGGATCTACTGCCAACAGAAACACTAATCAACAAAATTACCTATTAACACATAATTATGACCTTGATAACCTTTATAGAACTTTCTACCTAAAATAGAAGAGTATTTCACATTACCAAGTACATAAACCTCAAAATAAACTGTGCTTTATCCTAACTAGTATACTTATATTCTTAAATATTTTCCCAAATCACAAATCTAATTGTGACACTTGGGTGAGTCTTAGACATCACCTACTTTAAATGCATCAATTTAAATGAGGATACTAACGCTCAGAGACAGACTGACATGTACAATATCACTTGGTTAGTAGTTCAGTGTTCTAATATAGATTGCCTGTCATGTTCCAAATTTTTCAGTTCCTGAACCTTTGGTTATGTTGTTCCTTGCTTCTTCAATGTAGTCTGTCCCTTTCCCTTATAAATTCCATTCTTCAAGGTAAAATTTGATTTTCCTAATTAAACAATTTCTCCAATACATAAATTCTCATAGTTCTTTAGACACTTCTGATATGTCATTTTTTTTTTACGGTGGTTGCTTTATGTCTACATTTTAATTTTTTTCATATTTACCTGTTTAGTGTCATAATTTAATATTCTTATCTCATTAAATACTTAAAGACCCTTTCAAGATCCTTTCAGATTATTCTAATACCTTTATATATAAAATTTTAGACACTTTCATAGCATATTTTTATGTATACCATTATTTAAAAAAACTATGCAGGAACAATCTTTGATGAGGGTCCCATACATGTTGTATGTTAATGGAAACCAACCTGGAAGGCAGCTTTAAGTTTGTCTCTATATATCTACAGTGTTTACAGCCTAAAGCCAGTTCAGGAATAGAATTTACCCAAATTCAACTGAGTTGCAAGCTAAGAACTCTGCCTATATATTATGCAGTGGGTGGCTTAACTCTAGTTTCAACCCCAGGCAGGATACAGATTTCCCAGTCCCTTTATGGAGAGGACAGTGCTTTCCCAGGCCTCAGCCTCACACAGTGTGCCCTACTTTTGGTTCCTAACAGGGCCTGACGACTCAGTTCCCATCATTACCTGCAAAACCTACCTCACAGATAATTGTGAAGACCAAATGGGAGCATACATGCAAATGAGTGTTATTATTAAAGAATTAAAGAGTAGTGACACATTACTCAATTACCTTATTACTAGGTGATAGAGTAAAAAAAAAAAAGGAATTTTAATAGTGTCATTTAAGAAGTAGGTATAAGGGAAAAACCAATCTCTGCCCAAATTATAACCAAAGACTAAAAGAGACAGACAGGTAGGATTAATACAGCTGGAGGCAAGAAGATAAAATGGGAACAAAACTACACCTAACTCCATATGTTATAGAGATATGATGGAAGGAGAACTGTGAGAATGAGTGAAGTAAAATCAGGAAACAAAGGAAGGTGAGGCTTCTAACTTTGAATAAATATGTAACATCAAGGTTGAGAGTTTCCTGAATACTGAGATATGCCTGGGTTTCTTCCCTGGTGGAGTTATTCACACTGCCTCGGCCTAGTTAGCAGTGGACTGAGACTGAAACTGCTAGGTCACTGCCTGGATACTACTCGCCTTGGCCCCCTACCTGGGGTAGAGAGGAGGTCACCACAATAATTAGAGACCAAAATTAGAGCGAGGTCGTGACTGAGTGTAAGGAGCAAAAGCTTCACAGTCAAACAAACTTGAGTTTGAATCAGGGTAGGCAGTTGAACTCAGCTAATTACCAGCTTGGAATCAATTGTATCTTGCAGGCAGTCCCAAGTCGTCTCTGAATTGATGTTGTCTTGTACATGTTTTTCACTTGTCCATGACTAAGTGAGAGAAACTAGGACAATGTTAATAGTAGTTGTTCATAATAATAAATATATTATCTTTGCTTTTGAGCTGTAATTATGATGGTCCTACCTTTTGGGTAGTAAACATGTCCTTTCTTTCCTGAAGGGATGGGGATGGAAGGTGTAGTAGTTTTAAAAGGGCCTTAACCTTGACAGAATTAAAAGTCTGGTACTAAGTGTCCTTCTCATATATGTACTTTTTTTTTCACTTGCTCTTAAAGTCCAAAAGTCTGAGAACCACTGACTCAGAAGTCTTACTTTTCTTATCAATAAAATAGGGGAGGAGAAACTATCCTGTGTAATAATGATGATGATATACATATATAAAGTATCACATCCTCAGAGTGTTATCATTGTCATAAAGAGGTTAACTGCTTAACCTAGAAGGTTGATCCAAGCAGTCTAGCAGAGTGAGCAAAGGCAAACTTCGGAATCAGATTGCAAGATTTTAACCCTGCCTGTGCCACTGCTAGCTCTGTGACACTGGGTAAGAGAGAGGAAGTCACATTCTGTCTGAGTTGCAGTTTTCTCATCACTCCAATGGGCATGATAAACACAGGACTACTAAGTAGGCTGTTTTAAGATTTAAAGTAGATAACTCATGGAAAAGTGCTTATCACAATGCCCTCTAAATGTTAGTTACCTAAGCCTTTTTTTTTATTAGTAGTAACAGACCAGGTAGTCAGAAGGTGCCTTCCAAATACCTGTTAGTTTCTGCATCTACATGTTCTAACAGATATGATGGAAGGAGAACTGTGAGAATGGGTGAAGTACAATCAGGAAATAAAGGAAGGTGAGGCTTCTAACTTTGAATAAATATGTAACATCAAGGTTGAGAGTAACATCAAGAATAAGAATTTGAGTGGCATACAGGTACAGGTAACTCAAATGTCATTCTAAACACGTACAGAATCAATAATTTTCATTTCCTTTGAAATTTGTAGATATTGATCAAAGAAAGCATAATATGCAGTTATAAACTGATGACTTTCAAATAAAATAACTTACTTTTTACTAAACCAAATGTAGAGTGATTTGATACTTAGTCTAAATTTTGTCATTTAACTTTGGTTCTCAGAAAACAACTGTAAATTTTAATGTCATTTATGCTACAAATAGGACTGTTAAGTTTGCTTAAAATTCAGCAACATAAATTAAATTAAATATAAAATTTAATGTATTCTGGAATAGCATATTTTACGTGAAATTAAATGTAGGTTATACATGAACAACATTTTAACAGGAACTAATGGACAAAGAAATTTTGAAAAGTTAACTGTTTCTCCTTTATGATTTTTTTGATGAGTTTTCATAGCAGACATTAAAAGACAAAAGCATTATAATACATGAATACCTTTTAGGGATGAAACATATAAGCAGTTTTTTTTTTTTCCAGGAACAGCTATTGAGCAAGAATGCATTTTAATTTTTAAAAGAATGAAGAACTTCTACAAAAGCATAGCCCACTATTTCCTTTTAATATATGGTAAAGGGTATATCAGCACTTCACCCTCTATGCCTAAGTTTTAAATCTTGACAACTTTTAGAATAAGTGTGAAGTACAGGTTACAAATCAGTGCTCAAAGTTGATTATTAAAACACTAGATGAGGGAGGTGAACTTTTTTCCTATATATAACCATTAAACCATGTATACAGTAACATTAAACTCTTGATATATAATGTTTTGTTTAACTTCTATATTGTACAGGTTTTATGTATATGTATGTGAAGGGAATGACTTTAACTTCCAGCAAGTGTAGACATTAAAGATCAAAACTTAAGAGCACAAAATTGCAATTAGTTTAAAAACATGAGCAATGCTTAAGGCGCATTCAAGGTTAAGAGGGGACTCAAAGCTTTTAAGTTAGATTCCTTGCGTTTGAATCCAGGCTTTGCCACATAAAACCTGTGATCTTGGGCAAGTTGCTTAACCTTCCCAAGCCTTAGTTTCCTCATTATAAACTGGAGGTGATAACAGTACCAACCTCAAAGCGCTCTTCAGAGACAAATCATATAGAGAGAGCAGTGACAGGCCCGTAACTACTGACACGAAAAGAATAACAATGCTCTTAATGCTTTAAGTGACTGCCCCAAGCATCAAGAAGTCAAACAGATATGACAGATCACGTTTTATAACGAAGCCCTTCTATTAGATCTGTTATTCTGATCACACTTCTCACCCAGAGGCAACATAATTTTCTACGATTATCTTCAGAATCAGAGAAGAACATCAAAGCCAGGTCGGTAAATGTAAACCCCGCCAGCTGGGATGGTTATCACCCGCTGGAGAGAGACACCCACCACCCTGGTCCACAGATGCCATGTCACACGAATGGACAAAACCGTTCCAACCTTAGAACTTTCGAGCTTACAACAAACTTCCTTGAACGCGAGGACAACACACACGCACACGCGCACACACACACACACACACACGCATGCATGCACAGCCTAACTCCCATCACGAACTCAAGCCTCCAAAAGCGAGATTAATTTGATGCAGGGGGATAGAGCCACCAAGCCGATGGTTAAGGGGAGCGGCCGAGAGCCAAGGGGAGATGCTAGTTGGGGAGGCCACAGGGCCTCACTCTGGGGCGAGAGGCAGCGCGACCCCGGGCCGGCGTGTCGACCCACCGGGAAGTTACGTCCCAAAACCGCGCTCCGGGGAACAAGAGGCGGGCGGCCCGGGGTGGCCGCGACCACGCCGCTCCCCCAGCCCCGAGCCCCGACTCGCGAGCCTCCGCTCCTCACCCCGCACCCGGTTCCCTCAGCGAGCACCTCGCCGGCCGCGGGGCCGCGCTGGGCCCCCGGCCCCCCTCCCCGGCCCCCGCCCCCTCCCCGGCCCCCCGGCCCCCCCACCAGGCCGCCCGCTGCGGCGCGCCGCGCGCAGCCTCACCCGACGTCTCGCCCCGCGACAGGTGGTGTCGCCCGCGCGGAGGCCGCGGCCCTTCCGCCCGCCTCGGCGATGCTCCGCGCCCGCTCGGCCCCGCGCTCCGCTCCCCCGGCTCCGCGGGGCCCGCGCCGGCTCAGGCTCGGACAGGCGTGGGCAGCCGGACACCGGTCGCCGCGGCCAGGGAGCGGCGGAGTGAGGAGAAGGCCCGCAGGCCGGCCGGGCAGCCCCATGGGCGGAGACTGACGGGCGCCGCGGCCAATGCGGAGGCAGGAGGCCGCCCCGGGGGCGGGGCTCCGCCCGGCTCGGCGGCCCGCGCGCCCGGGTTCCTGCCCCGCCGGGCCCGGCGTCCGCCCGGGTCCTGGGGTGACGGTTTCGAGGCCGGGCCCGCGCCCGCGTGGACGCGCCCCCACGGAAAGGGAGAGGAGCCGCGTGGAGGAGGAGGGGTCCAGAGGGCCCGCGACGCCCGGGGCGGAGGCGGCCCCGCCGCGGACCTCGCATCCCCGGCGCGGGCGGGGTGGTCGGGCGGTGTCAGCGCGCTCGCGCGAGAAGAGGCTCTGCGCAGGCGCGGGCGCCGCCGGGGGTGTCCGGGTACCAGTCTCCGGCCCCGGGGCTCGCGGGGGCGGGGAGCTGGGCTCCTTCCTGGACGGCAGGTGGACGCCGGGAGAGGATGGAGGAGCGCTTGGGGGCTGACTGGAGACGGGAGAACAGAAGACGGAGGAGCCAGGGAATTGCAGGCCTCCGCACTTTAAGGACGCTTTTTGTGTGGGGGCTATTTTGGGGTGCCAAAACTCTGTCTTCTGCAAAATTCTTTGCAGCTCTCCACGCCTGGTGGCACCGTTTTTGGCCCACAAGGAATTTACTAATTAGCCCTACTGTCACAATCACCAGAAATAGATGTTCAGTGTTCTCCCCCACAAAAAGCACTGGAACACTAAATTGGCATTTTGTTTTGCTTTTTAAGATTGATTTATTTATGCATACGAGAGCTGGGGTACAGGCCAGAGATGCAGGGGGATGAGAGGACTCACCAGAGACAGAGTGGGGAGCAGAACATGCAGGTTGACTGAAATACACTGCTGAGGGGAGCAGCGAGCGAGACAGGAGAAGTCTCCTGCAACATGTGCCTTGCTCCTTGGCCGACTGGGGATCGAACTCGTGAGGCTGCGTATTGCTTCATAGTGCGGTGCTTGACCCCTTGCGCCGCCAGGGAGGCCCTAAATTGGCATTTTGAAAACAGCAGACACTATTTCCTAATACACCAATACTCACCCAGGCTTATGATATTGGAGGATATTTCCTCACTCTAATTTTAGAAAATGTCACCAAAAATTCTTCATTGCAGTCGAGTTTGTGTACTCTTAAAAGTGTGGTAATGCTGATTTTAAAATAAAAGTGTAAAGGCTAAAGAGCCAAGGCAGATGGGATAAGAAAATTGAAAGGGATGGAAATGTCAAAGAAATTTGAGCAGCAGTAGAGAAAAGTGAATTGTCCTCCCCAAAACTCTGACAAGTATGTAAAATCTGGAGGCATTCCTGAGACTTGCAGGGTGGGGCATGTTTGAAAACACTGTAGTTAGATGATAAATGATAGGCATGGCTGCTATAGTAACCGCCACGTAAAAGAGGGACTATAAGCATGACCTAAAATAACCCGACTAGCCAGAAATTGTCAAAATGCAGCCAGCTAAATGAGGGGAACACTTCAAAAAAGTGCCATTGTCTAAATGTTTTATTAGTAGAGGTAAAATTCTGTTGTCTTTGAAAGACAGTTTACCCTACATTTGAATAATCTCAGATTGAAGGATTTTAGAAGAGCTATTGCAGATAGGACTTATTTTGGTTAAATTGAGGTCAATTCATTCCCTAGTAAATGAAGTATCTGTTCATGGCTAAGAGACAGACACTGTAGTTTGGTTAGTCCACCCTAATTCACTTCTCCTTGGTCACTTTGTGATGGATCTGAGACCACTCCTCACTGCAGCGATGTATAGCTGTTGTTCGCTTGAAATGTGGTTAGTCTAAGTTGACTTTGAAAACAGTGCCAAAAAAGAATGTGAAATCTCTCAATTTTTAAAACATTGATCACATGTTGAAACCATATTTTGGGTTAAAGGAAATAAATTATTAAAAGTAATTCCCTCTTCTTTGTGATTACTAGAAAATTTAAATGACATATTTAGCTTCCGTCTGTGGCTTGCATTTTATTTCAATTGGACAGTGCTGGTTGAGAAGGACCCTGTTCGAGTGTATATATGGAAGCTGCTGGGTGGGTCTTATGGAAAAACTTTCTTGAAAGAACAGAATCCACTGGCATGTGCTTTTGGCTTTTTTGCTTCATGCCACTTCTTGCCAGAAATATTTGCAGGCATGGCACCAACACTGGGTCATTAGATGATCACAAGCAAGAGGATGCAGCCTGTACTCTAACAGTATTGGCAGAATAGAAGAACCTGGCTCCATGATATTGAGCCACCTTCAGCTTTGGTTTCTCTCCCCATCATGTTTCCTGTTTTGTGAAATAAGCCTCTTATGCGTCAACACAAATAGGGCTTTTTGGGGCTAAAAGACATTTCTAACATTTACTTTAAAAACGTTCCTTCTCATAATATCTTTTTTTTTTTTTCAAGATGTATTTATTTATTTATTTATTCATTCATTCATTCAAGCACTGGGAACAGTCAGAAGCGCGGGAGGGTGAGAGAATTCACCAGAGCCAGAGCCGGGAGCAGAGCAGGCAGAAGAACCGAAGTACACTGTTGAGGGGAGCAGTGGGCGGCAGGAGAGGTCTGCGCGCCATGTGGGACCCTCCTCCGGTGGACGGGGAGCAGCCGGGGATCGGCGCTGCAGAGGCTGTGGGCAGCTTCGCAACCCAGTGCTCAACCGCTGCGCCACTGGGGAGGCCCCCTTCTCATAATATCTTAATTTATATATCTTTCTATAGACTAGCTCGTAACTCCCGTTAAGTCAAATCTAGAATAGAGGTAGTAGTAGTAATGATAATAGTAATACCAATTGGGTTTTGCATGTCCCTGGCCTGCTATATTCAATATCAGATAATACACATTGGAATTCCTTGGGAGCTTTAATAAGAAATCAATGCCTTCGTGTACCAGTTAAATAAGAATCTTCTGATGTGGGGGGCCTTCCTGGTGGCGCAAGGGTTAAGATGCAGCCTGTGAAGCTATCCGCAGCCACTGCAGCACGAGTTCAATTCCCGGCCAGCCAGGGAGCAACCCATATGGCGCAGCAGATAATTTGTTACTTAAATATTACTCATTATAATACTGAAAAATTAAATTTATTGTGAATGAGAAACATTCATTATGATATTTTATTGGTGCTGTCAGCACAAGAATGCCTTGTGAAATGGGTTATAGGAACTTAGTATTCAAGGAAAAAAATTCCATAGAAGTCAATAAAGTGGTTCACTTTGGGGGGACAAGCAGAGAAGAACATTCTGTATCTTCGTCTCAGTGATGGCTGCATAGTGGTGCACATACGTAAGACTACATCAAGCTTAAATCTATGTACTTCACATACCTCACTGCATGAATTTTATATCAACTCCATTAAATATAAAAGATGAACCATTTGCAGTGTCCATTGCTGTTTCTTTCTGAGTAAATGCTCCCTGATGCTCTGTGTCTTCCTTATGAATTTCCTCCCTGATGGTCACCTCTGAACCCGCTAAGGAGCAGGGAGCAGACTTTCAGTGGCTGTCCAGACTGCAACTCACTAGGCGTTATAGTCTGGTCCAAAGCGCTCAGGAAGACAATACATACAATGAAGGCCCAGAAAGAAGACATTAGCTCTCTTTGGACGGATGGATTCCAAGGGAGGGAATCAAGTAAAACAAGGGACCAAGGCCCAAGTCAACAGGAAACTTGGAGAAGAAATAGGTTTGGGGCTGGGTCACTAAATAATTAGAGAGGGCTGTTGGTGTGGTTCAGGTTTTGTGAGTCCTGTGCAGTTGGGGGTTGAAGTTGTTATCTTCGGCTTAGTCTTGGATTTGGCTGGTTCACCTGCGAGGTGGGTGGAGCTTTAAAGGGCAGGTTGCCCAGCATAGTTGATCATACTTGACTGTGTAAAATTCTTTGATTTTGGAGTGTAAAGTTGAATGTGTGCCAGTTATCTCAGTATGGACACCAAGTTGCCCCATCACCTTTCTCGAAGGAAGGGTCCTGGAAAAACTTTTGCATCAATTGCTATGAAAATTGAGCACCTTTATTTCAACCAAACATCATGGTCTGTTTTCTCAATAGAAGGTGCTAATCACATGTTTAGATTTATACAGCTCCAACGCCCTTAGAATAGAAAACACTAATAATGACTGCTGACTGTACCACCGGGAATTATTCTCCAATAAATTAGGGTCATTAATACACAAAGTCTTTAAAAATATAAAAAAAAGTGAACAGTGTATCTAGAGGTGTTTGAGCAGATACTTCCCAGAAACAAACCTGTCAACCTAGTCTGGAAGTGAGACATAAAGGCATTGGGCGTAGGTAAGTGCTATCATTAAGAAACAATAATCTTTTCCCATTTCCAAAATACAATGAAGTGCTAATGGTGGTTAATTACCTCCCCCCAAAGTGCTAACAATTCTTTATATAATTAAAAATAAATATAATTTTTCAAGCTTACTAAAAAAGCAAATATACCATAATAAGCAGTGTCTTCATTACCAAAATATTTTAAGGAAAGTTGTAGAAATTTTTGTGAAGAAAAAGTTTAATATTATAGACTTACTAATGGAAGGAACTCTATTTCCTTAAGGAAAAATAGCACTTCAGTATTTATGGATACTATCATACCACACTTAATTTTTCTCTGGGACTTACTAGGTAATCTGGAAAGAGTAACAAAAATATTTCTAGCATCACATCATTGTGGAAATACCTGCTTTATATGAAAGTGATTCAATTTGCCAAGGCTATTTCTAAAATCTTCCTGATCCAGAGGCTGCTTGGTGTTACTTAGTGGTAAATCTACATCTTAGTCCTGACACTGTCCTTACTGTAAGCCCTTAAAAGAGGACAGCAACACTGAAGAACAGCAACACTGGCATCACCTGGGAACTCAAGAAAAATAAAATCTGGATTCCCCATCCTAGACCTACTGCATCAGAATCCAGTGGGCCCAGGTGGTTCCATGCACATTAGCATTTGAGAGGCACAGAGGACCTCTGAAGTTCTAGATTCTATCAACCCTGTGCTGTGGTGAATGGATTTTTATTTCTAGATGTGGGGTAATAAGGAGCCCATGATACTTTCTTTTCCTTTAAAAAATTCCTGTGTCAGGGCAGATAGTTGTTCTTTCCTTCCCACACTGAGGACATGTTATGCTGAAGCCATGAACAGTACAATCTTTTTGTTTATTCACCAGATGGGTAGTTATGAACTACCCAGAAGTTGAATGTTTCCACCAAGTAGAATGGATGCAAAGTTCCTGGCTAATGTCTGGGAAAACATTCCGGGAAGGTTTGCCTTCACCATCCAAATAGCGTTCCTGGTGTCTTGAGCAAAGCTTTGTATCCTGTCCTTACTCTGCAGACTTCATTGTTCTCAGGCGATGACGTGGGATGAAAAGCTACTGCTAAGATTCTTTCTCTTGGGGGCAGTACAGAGACATTTTTATATAAAATTTTCAAGATTTTTCTGACCAAGGAGCAGTTACAGTAGATATGTTACTAGAGAGAGTAAGGGAACTTTAATTGATAAATTGGTTTTCATTATCTGTTTTTCTACTAAGCAGTAAATGGTGGGTTCTCTGTTGTAAGGGATATCACAGCTCTACAAACAGCTTTGACATAATGAAGTTGAATATTTCATATCTTACCGCAACAAGATATAGTCTAACCATTCACAAATGAACTCTCCCAGGTGTGCCTTCCCATATTACACCGTTTGACTTTGACTTTGTAGCATTCTGAAATGCTTCCCATAGTGAATCACCTCCCACATCAAGCTGCTCTCCTGGGCTGGAAATCCTTCCAGATGTTCATTCCATGGCTATTGGTTACCTCAGGAATGCCTAGGGGACACAGGACCATCAATTCTGATGGTTCACCTTGGGACTTGGCCATCTTGGGTGCTGCACCAGTTTCCACAATTAATTAGAAGCATTCTATTTTAAAGGGAAATAGAACAGATATCCCTCCTTACACTTGAACTAAAATTAAGTTGCACAGAAGAACTTGGAATAAATTATTATTCCTAAACAATATAGCCTTGCAAAAAATTACATCTGGATTCCAACTAATTAAGAGCATAAAATTGTACAAATAGAATCTGTGGATCATAGTTTTGTGTCTGATTTATTTTTGTACAATGGACACCATGGACAGTCTGGTAAAACCTACACATTCCTCAGAATAGTTTTGTGAATGCAAAAAGCAAAATACATAGAATAACTGAAGAATCCAAGTGCATTAAAATAAAGTTATCAAATTATTTTTAAAACTTCAAATTTCTGGCACAGTATTACATGTTCTACTCTATAAATCATTAAATAAAAATCTACTTGTGGGTCTACTAACTAGTAATGAGTGAAAATGATACGTAATTTATATAGCAACCATATAGTGAGATTTAAAAAATCAGCAGTAAATCCTACTAGGATTAATTCTACAGTTTATCCTAGTAGTTTGTTGCTACATCCACAATTGAAGAAAAGGTTAAATTTCCAGAGACTTAAAAAAATTTATTTTATTTTTCTCAGACCAAGTTCACATATTACCAGTGATTAAGAACCCACTGTCCCAGGTTATTTGTTTTATCTAAGTTCAGCTAAGAAACTCAATTTACCTACCAGTAATTTATGAGTTCATCTTGCCATACCAGAAAATAGTTTCCTGTAGCAACTTATTTTTGGCCAGACCTCCAGTTTCAAAGTTATATAGAGACATTGTCTGTCAACAGATCTTTTGTGACTTTCAGTAAATTTTACTCTATTTCAATTTCTTGAGTTTTTCTTGGGACAGTGTTCCAGGAATGCTTTCCTGTAGCCTGCAGAATCTGCATTATGGTACAAATGCCAGCTTACCTGAGGAGTATTGCAGAATCTGCTTTCAGTTTGAGAACTGGCCAAATTTTTCAGCCTCTAAGAATTAGAATTTAGGAAACTTCTCTTAGTCATCTTCTGTTCCTTGTTATGCAGAACTTGCTCATCTCCTCTTGTGCCAGGGGCACATCTTGTTAGACATGTTAAGGAAGTAATTTATTGCTGGCATCCTTACTCTTTTAAGATTTATTTTTATTTATTAATGCATACAAAAACTGGGGTGTAGGCCAGAGGTGCGGGGGGTGAGAGGATTCACCAGAGACAAAGTGGGGAGCAGAACAGGTGGATCTCCTGAAACACACTGCTGAGGGGAGCAGTGGGTGAGGAAGGAGAGGTCTGCTGCACCATGTGGGTCAGCTCCCTGGCCAAGGGTCAAATTCAGACCAGTGATAGAGATGATACTTAACCCCTTGTGCCACCAGGGAGGCCCTGACATCATTACTCTTGGAGTAGTAGCTCTACTTTGAAGTCTAATGTGAGGATTTTTTTAAAAAAATATTTAACAAATTTTTCTTGGTAGAAAACTGCTTTAGCTGCTTTTGTAACGAAAATGGCTTATTTAAATTTTTGTATTACATTCTCTGAATTCACATTGAATTCATATTCTCTGAATAGACATGAAAAGCAACATTAATCCTTGTGTACATTTGGAGAAGGAATAGAATTTTATTTCTTGCCAGTTGTGAGAATAATATTTTTTAAAAATATGCCAACAGTGAGTAAAGAGAAATCAAACTATTCTGTTACAGATCCCATGGCTCTCAACCCATTCCATTAGTAGGAAGGAATAGTGAGAAGAAAATGGGGAAGAGGAACATTCTGGAAATAATTTTACTCTATCCAAGATGGGGAGCTTGACTTGTCTTCTTGTTTCTAAGCCTTTTTGATAAATAGCCCACCGTTCTCCTTTTCTTCATTTCAGGCAATCTGGCTTCCATCTCCACATCTTTATTAAAACTGTAAAACTTCCTCATTTTTTGGTAGAATTAATAGAATTCAAAACTTTTCTCAACTTCCTTTTTCTTTTAGCAAAATTTGACTCAACTGACTTTCTCTTCCTTCTTGAAACATGTCCTTTGTCTTCCCTGCACAATATTCTTTGGCTCTCTTGCCTCTCCTTTGTTATGTCTGCTTCCTCCTGCCTCCTGATGAAAGGTGGGTCCTGAGGTTCAATCCTAAACAGAATCTACTGAGATGACTCATAAATCTAGTCTCCCACTGTGAGTAGTCATCTTTGAGCCTGTTCTTTCCTCCCCCGACACTCCCTGCCTCTGCCCATGAGACACCATTCTATTCGGTAAATATATTTATTTTTAAGATTTATTTGTTTATGCATACAAGAACCGGGGTACAGGCCAGAGTTGTGGGGGGTGAGAGGATTCACCAGAGACAGAGTGGGGAAAAGAACAGGCAGACTGACTGAAATACACTACTGAGGGGAGCAGTGGGCAACTGAGGGGAGCAGCAGGCGAGACAGGAGAGGTCTGCCGTGCCACGTGGGTAGCTCCCTGGCTGCAGAGGCTGAGGAGAGCTATACAGTGCTGTGTTTAACCCCTTGCACCACCAGGGAGGCCCAGTAAATATTTTTTTAAATTGAGGTAACATTGGTTTACAACACTGCATATGATTTAGAGGTGTTGAATCACACCCTTCAGGTGCATGTCACCACACCACACCCACCATCAAGGCTCAGAAAACAGTATTTGGGGGCCTACTTGGTCTCAAAGAAATATCTGATTGTCTCTATACTCAAAATATCTCAAGGGGTAGAGAGGGTGGCAGGTGAAGCCTGAAGAATGAAGAGAGGTAGGAGGCAGGCACATGAATAGCTTGTTGTGCCACCAAATTAATCCAAATGGATATTACACTGTGTAATGGGTACATGGAGATGAAGCTCCTAATCCATCTGGGATTGGGAGAGGCAAGATTTATTGATTTGAATTCAACAAACCTTAATCAACATTCATTCAACAGGGCCTCCCCGGTGGCACAGCGGTTGAGCTCTGGGTTGCAAAGCTGCCTGCAGCCTCTGCGGCGCCGGTTCGATCCCTGGCTGCTCCCCGGCCACCAGAGGAGGGTCCCACATGGCGCGCAGACCTCTCCTGCCACCCACTGCTCCCCTCAGCAGTGTACTTCGGTCCTTCTGCCTGCTCTGCTCCCCGCTCTGGTTCTGGTGAATTCTCTCACCCTCCCGCGCTTCTGACTGTACCCAGTGCATGTGTAAACAAAACAAACAAACAAACAAATAAATAAATAAAACATGCCTCTATTAAAAAAAAAAAAACAAAAAAACATTCATTCAACAAACTTTAGCAAAGACCTACTCTATGCCAGTTATCAAGCCAGGCACTTAGCCGATAAGAGTAATCACAATAGGCCTGGCCCTTGACTTCCTGGAGCTTACAGTCCACTAAGGGGGAGAACACATTGAATGAGTCATATCTTTCATGATTCTAACACAAAGAAGTTCACCAAAATGCCCCAGAGTGTTTATTAAGGAGAGCCAAGTTGGCCTAGGAATCAGTCAAGGCTTTGCTAATAAAATGACATTTAAGCTGAGGCCTGCTAGTTGAAAAGAAATGGGTTAGGTCTAGTGAGAAAAGAGAAGTAGGGGTAACTGCCTCCAAGGAAGGAGAACTTGACAAAGGACTGTTGTTTGCCACTAAGATGGTGAGGTGAGAGGGGAAAGGGTTTGCATGGTCTTGTAGTTAGATCATTTAGTTCTTATCACAAACAAACAAGCCAGCCATCCTACAAGTATTGAACAGATAGCTGACAAAGTCAAATTTCCATTCAGAAAACATCAGTCTGGTTAAAGGAGGATAAAAGATTGGGAAGGGGCAGAAGCCAATGAGGAGAGAGGCTATTGTTCTAGATGAAAGCTAAGGAAGATTTGCTCTTGGGGAACAAGAATGATGGGATTAAGTGGACAGATTGGAGGCTGTATGGGAGAAGGAATACAGGGCCTGGCGTTTGGATGGTGGTAGTTAGATGTGGATGGAAAAACTCATAGGAGGAACTGCTTTCACAAGAAGGTAGAGGAGTATTGGTCTAGAGGGGCTGGGAGAGGCTGGGAGACCGGGGCGGCGAGTGGTGTGTGGTCAAGCGGCAGGTCTGGGCCGTTGCAAGTCCAGGGGTGACTGCACCTGTGTTCATGGCAGTGGCACAGCTGGGGACCGGCAGCTGGGGACTTGGAGATAATTCCCTCACTGCTTGTCACACCTTATGACTCAAGTATCTTTTATCTGAGTGCTAAGGGAAATTTGGGGGGCGGGGGGAGGCATCTGACCTGAGTTTTAAAGGGCAAGTAAGGTTAACTCAGAGGGAGTATGGAGGAGGAAAGTTTTCAAAGAAGAATGAAATGAGAACTGGCATAGTTCAAGCAGATCAGAGTTGCTGGAGCAGGGAACAGGATGGGCAAGAGTTGATGCTGGAGAGGAGGAAGGGGCAGGTGAGGGAAGGAGGTAGCGAGCTAATGAAGCTGTTTCTGAAAATAGAAAGTGGTTTGGGAGAGACATAGCCATTTTTTTTTTTTTATTTTGAAGGGATCAAATATTTAAGGGGGCAAGAAAAAATCCCAACAGAACATCCTGGAGGTTATAAAATGCCCAGAGGGGAGCACTGAATGAAGGTCTGAACTGAGACGGGTCAGTGATGGAGCAGAGGGGCTGGAGGGAAAGGAAGGGCTGGAGAGATATTTGGTAAACAATGAAGTAAGGGGATGCCCCAGGCTCTGGATTAGCTCTTTGTCATAGGTGACACCAGCAGCTAAGACAGACCACAGATCATGAGAAGCAAGTTGAGCAAGAAAGATGATAAGTTCACTTTGTAGCTTGTTTTACTCATGGGCCTCTGGAACGGAGATTTCTAGCAGGCAACTGAAGAGAAATACAACGCATGTGGAGGCCAGGAACGCAGGTGAAGTTCAGTGGGGTGCACACTGCATGTGGAGTTAGCACATCATAATGGTTGGACCCATGAAGCTTACCCCTGGGAAATGGAGACCACCCTACACAGTGTGGTTAGTGAGAATGGGGGCTGCAGGATAGAGTGGCTGGTCACCTGTACCTCAGCTCCCGGTCACTGTGTAGACTGTGGTGTCTGAGCTGCTGCAAAGCCCGGACTGGGGTTTCCAAACTGCTCTGCCCAGTCTCTCGCCAGCTGGATTTCTGCTGGCTTCTGTCAACGAGAGCCATGAAAGGCTGTGTAGAGCCACGAAAGATATTGTGGGCAGGAAGACGGCAAGATGGACTTTCTTCATGCTTCTAATATGCTGTCATTGTCACAGAAGATGGACATAGCTCCAGCCTCAAGTTTCTTTGTCCAGTCCAAGCACCACCTGCGGTATCTCCCTCAGAGCTCAGGGTCAAAAAAAAAAAAAAAAAAAGACAAATACTATCTAATTCCACTCATATAGAGTATCTCGAGTGGTCAAACTCACCAACACAGAGAGCCAGTACAAAGTTTCAGTTCTGAATGGCTGCTGGGCAGCTGTGAATATTCTGAGCACTACTGAACTCAACATAGTGAAGACTATATTTTTTAGCTATTTTTTTTTTTTTGCCACAAGTAAAGTTAAAAATGTATATTTAGTGGTGAGTTGCAGGCAGATAAAAGTCTTACTTGCCAATTAGGAGGGATTCCAGATTGTAGGAACATAGTTTCATGCACTCAATGGCCGTCAAAGTCAGACTGCAGTGGGCTGGGGGCAGTTGAGAGTGGGTGGAGGAGGCAGAGAAGGAGTCTCTTTGGAGAAGTTTGACAAGGGGCCTGCGGGGTCAGGGCAGGTCACAGGGAGAGGCTTGTCCTTGCTTAGCAGCTGAAGGAGCCAGGAGAAGAACTTGAGTTCACTAGTGGTTGGGAGGACAACTATGAAGTATCAGGGTCCTGGGGGAGCCAAGAGAAGGGGCCTCGGGCAGAAAGAAGGGCTGATTCTGTTGTGGGAGAAGAAGCAGAATGGAGGAGAGAGGATATGGGCACATTTACATAGGGTGTGATAGAGAGAGCATCCAGCAGGACTCAAGGCCTTCTCTATGATTTAGGGGATAATGCGAGAGGGACCCAAAGGTGCCACTTCTGTAAATGCCACTTTTCCAGAATCACAACGTCACGATGAGAACACACACGAGACTGGGGATGAGGACAGCTGCATTCTAATTCTGTTCTGCCATTTCCTAGCCGTGAACCACAGCACTTCACTCATCACTTCTTATGAAGCTTGTCTTTGTTCTGAAGTGCAAATTAAATGGGCACATGAATGCCCCCAAGTGTATAAACAGAAGTGTAATAAATGCTCAGTAGATAACATATGATCTTCCTTTCACCACCTACGATGAGACCTGGTTTCTGCTCTTCGTATTCCCTCACCAAATGGATCCCACTTCTGTCTCCCTCCCCTTCCAGTGCTCATCCATCTTAAACATGACTCCTAAATTTATCTTTCAAAAACCATATTGTTTTTGGAAACAAGCAGCCAACTGCAAGTCAGAAATCTGGCGAACATTTTATTTCTCTTATTTCTCATCTTGGAGTCTGGGACCAAGTCAGCAGCAGCAAGACGCCAGTGCAAAGTACAACAGCCTGATGGGCCAGTAGGGGGCTGCAACCCAACCCCCATCAGGTTTGTAGCCAGCACAGTACGGTTGTCCTCAACACATTCACCTGCAGATGAAGCTGCTCACTGTCCCTCCATCTCACCCAGCTCTTGGGGACTGCGAGGCTTGGACAGATAAGGAAGGTTTTATAAAAAGTCTGAAGTCCAGTGTTCTCTGCCCGCTTCCCTGCTCCTTATCCCTCTCCGATATCAAGATCAGATTTTATAGACTCTACACAAGTTGGCCTGATTTTATTTCTTCCCTACTCTATTCCCCATTTAGTTCTTTTTTGTTGTTGTTAGGTGTGTTGGTTTTGCCCCCTTCAATATGATTCCAGGCTCTGACATACGTCCCAGAGGGGCAACAGAGGCACTCACTCCGATGGCTACTGACTACAGGAAGGATTCCTCCAGAATGTAGCTTTAGAGCTAGAAAGGACCTTACCTGTCAACCTCATCCTCTGTAGGGGCATTGAGGCTCAGACAGGTGAGTGAATGAATACCTTCAGCACCCACAGTGGGGAGGGCCAGTTAAATCCAGCCTTCCTGACCTCCTGGTGGGCCAGAGCTCACACTTCCACAACCTCACTGGCAGGGCAATCACCTGTCCACAAAATGCCTTTCTTCAATGTCATGCATGACATGGGGGCCGGATCTCCCTGTTTATTAGTCAGCGTCTTGGTGGATGACGCATCAGCCTCTCACACAACCCAGGAATCTCAGTGCAAACATTTCCCTCAACCTTGAAGTGCTCTAAATATAATCTCTGCCCTGGTTGCTGGGACCTCGTCTGTGATTTCCTTACTCATATGGTTTTCTTTCCACCCTTGAATCACAGAGAGTTGGTTCTTATGGCAAGGGCCAGGTAGGCACTGCACGGTTATCTGGACTAGAACTTAAAGTTCATCCCTATATAGATTAACCTCTGGACTAAGGATGATTATATGAGAAATGATTAACATAATTTCCTGGCAAAACAAACCCAAATTCAAAAAGGTTGTAGGTGGTAGTTCAAACTATTTACCTATAAATAAAAGTTGTTGACTAAACTCACCACTAGTATATTCATGGACCTGACAAATAATTTATCAAGTAATTTTATGTAAGGGAATGTGCATGGCTTTGAGATGAATATAAAACTCAAAAATAACCTTCCTTGACCTTATGAACTTTGTGGCTTAAGAGGAAGCAGGATATGTACGTGAGTTACTGTAATACAAAGTAAGAGGTGATGTGCTTGGGAGGTGGGGGCAGGGTAAAGGCAATTCCCTGAGCATATTCAGAGGTAAGAAGCATTTCAGGTTGTTGAAATCAAGCAAGGCATGTATGGCAGCTGCCATTTTATCTGAGCCTTGAAGGATAGCTAGGATCTGGGGTCCTTTTTTGAATAGACTTTATTTTTTTAAAAAAAGATTTATTTATTTATTTATACAAGCACTGGGTACAGTCAGAAGCGCGGGAGGGTGAGAGAATTCACCAGAGCCAGAGCGGGGAGCAGAGCAGGCAGAAGGACCGAAGTACACTGCTGAGGGGAGCAGCGGGCGGCAGGAGAGGTCTTCGCACCATGTGGGACCCTCGCCCAGGGGCCGGGGATCGAACCGGCGCTACAGAAGCTGCAGGCAGCTTAGCAGCCAAGCACTCAACTGCTGCGCCACCAGGGGAAGCCCTGAATAGACTTTATTTTTCAAAGCAGTTTTTGGTTCACAGCAAATTTGAGAGAAAGATACCGAGATTCACCATGTACTGTGCTCCACACTTGCAGCCTCCCCCATTGTTAACACCCCTCACCAGAGGGGTACATTTGTTATAATCAATGAACCTACACTGACATCCTTATCACCCCAAGTCCATTGATAATGCTAGGCTTGGTCTTGATGTACTTTCTATGGGTTGGAACAAATGTAATAAAATATGTGCACCATTATGGTATCAGACAGAGTGATTTTGCTGAAAATCCTCTGTGCTTTGCCTATTCATCCCTCCTTCCCCCTAACACCTGGAAATCAATTGATTTCTTTTTTTTCCTTTTGGTTTCTGTAGTTTGTCTTTTTCAGAATGTCATATAGTTGAATTCATACAGTAGGTAGCCTTTTCAGATCAACCACTTTCATTTTTTCATGGCTGGATAACTCATTTCTTTTCAGGACCAATTACCATTCCGGTGTCTGGATATTTCCCCATTTACCAACTGAAGGACATCTTGGTTGCTTCCAAGTTTTGGCAATTATGAGTAAGTTGGCATAAACATTGATGTACAGGTTTTTGTGGATGATAGCTAGGGTTTTGATAGGTAGAAATGCATTCCAGACAGAGAGGTGGATGTGAAATTAGGAATTCAGAGAATTATAATGTAAAACTAGACCGGCAGGTGGGCGTTCCAACATGGAAGCCTTGAGGACCTTACTAGGTAATCATGTGCTTCTTTTGTAAGCAGTGGAGAGTTACTGAAAGAATGGGGGCAGGAGGAAGGTGGGAAAGGGGCTGACAGTAGTGACATGGTCAAAATGTACTTTAAAAGTAGCATTCTGGAGTGATAGCAGAAGTTAGGTGTCTAGTTAGGAAGGCAGAGCATTAGCATAGACAAGTTAAACTGTTAGGAGGGCCTAAGCCAGGGCAATAGCAATAGGAATGGAAAAGAAGGGACAGAGGATAGAGCTTTGCAGTTTTGAAAGGAAGAGGGAGAAGTTATTCTAAAGTTTTAAGATTAGTTGGTTTTAAAGAAGAATCTAAGAAAATGGAAAGTGACCATTCCTAGGCCAGGTGGAGTCCCAGAAATGGGAGAGTCTTAGAAATGTAAACCATCTGCTTAATAGATGGCAGCTCAGCTCTTCTGAGAGTGGTGCATGCCTCTGGGCTGAAGGTCAGGCTTGAAACAAAGGGTGTGGTCACTTTGGTGAGCTTTGTCGCTGGAAACAGGCTGGAAGCCCCCTCAGACTACCACATTTTGGACTCTATAAACAATGTGTTGTTTATTCATAATGAACTAATGTTTCTTATACCATGAAAATGACTATAAAACCTTTTCTAGGAAACTTAATTGTTTTATTGGACTTATTCTGACTTTGGTGGCAACCTTTGAATGAGGAGGGAACTCTAGCTTCATCTCTGGAGTTTGCAATGAAGATGGAAACAGATCCTGGCTTCTAAATTGGGCCAGGAAAGAGCAAGCCTTAGGGACTGGGTAGTAGAAGAATCAATGAGGCTTCCTGGCCTGGGAGGTAGATGCATTTAACAAGGGTTGAGAAACTAGAAGAAACACACCATTGGTGTGTGAAGCAGAGGGTTGCATTCTGGACACCTTGAGTTTGAAGTGCTGGTTCTATGCAGACAGTCTTGTCATGGGGGAGAGGGACAGACCTGTACTATGTTTAATGGTTGAAAAGAAGTAGCATCATATGAAATAAGATCTAAGGTGGAGAAATGATCTAATAGGCAACATGTAGGTGATATGACTTCTCCAATCAGAGACAGAAGATTCTGCCCAATGCCCCTGCTGACACAGGCTAAGTTGATAGACCAAGTTGCTGTCCTGGGTCAGGGAGGAACAGCCTGGCATAATGAGCAGAGGCATTTATGTTTCTTTCTTTTTTTTTTAATAATTTTATTTTTAATTTTTTTAAATTTATTTATTTATTTATACAAGCACTGGGTACAGTCAGAAGTGTGGGAGGGTGAGAGAATTCACCAGAGTCAGAGCGGGGAACAGAACAGGCAGACTGACGAAATACCCTGCTGAGGGGAGCAGCGGGTGTGGCAGGACAGCGGGTGTGCGCCATGTGGGACTCTCACTGGCGGCCGGGGATCGAACCGGCGCTGCAGAGGCTGCGGGTAGCTTCGCAGCCCAGCTCTCAACCGCTGCGCCACCAGGGGAGGCCCGCGGCATATGTTTCTTTAAAGAAGAAATGAATCGCTTCTCGGCCTTTTGGCTAAGATCAAGTGTAAAGAAGAAATGATTTGGTTGAACAAGATGTTCCAGTGATTTATTTGTAGGAATGAATCCACCATTTGCAGTGTGGAAAACTTTCTAACCGAGTCAGTCCCTGCTGCACTGTTAGAAAGAGAGCATGTACATTCAGGAAAGGAATTAATTTGCTCTCTCAGAGTTCAAGTCTGCCTGTGGTTGTACCATATGCCTAACTGAACTCTTTAAGGATAGCAAGTAAACCCATCAAGGGGACTTGAAAAGCAACACATGACGAGGAAGGGAAGTCAGACTATAGAGCAAATTATCACCCAGAAAGATAACACGTCCCAGCCTATCCTCTCCCTATCTACCTGCTCATTTGTTTAAACACGATCCCTTTCGTTAATCAGTTGGCTTTTAACCCAGCTTATTTTTCACTTTTGCTTTCTCACTTTCTCTTGAATTCTCCCTTATAGTATTTCTCCAGATAGAATATCTGTCCTTTATGTAACAGGCTTCTTTTTTCTTCCCTTGTTTTGTGTTTCCCTCAAATTATTGAGAATCTGTTTCCTGCAGGACACTCTGCTAAATGTGTCTGTCCACACCTGATGACCAAAGATAGTTCCTGATACCAAAGAATAGGATTTTTTACATATTTTACTTATTATAACACAGAGGTAGAAGCAATTGGAAAGTGCCATAGATGGGGTCAAACAAAACTAACAATACCGAGGAAGTTCAAAAGATGGCAGATTGTTCCTGACTGGAGAGGTGAGGTAGGCTTCCTGGAGGAAGGGCCATTTGCACTGAGCCTTGAAAAATGGAGACTATGTAAGCATGTGGAAATGGGGCATTTTATTTTTGTTACATTAAGTGTATACACTTAACCATATTCACTTTTCCCAGTTTAATAGCAGAGTGCATAAGTCACTGATACAGGACTGGTAAAAGGGAAACTGATGGTAAATAAGCATTTTTAAGCATAGACAGTTGTTATGATTCCACCCCCAGCATCAGAATCAGAGAACTGTCCAGGTGTCAGCTGTCAGTGTGGGTAACTGTTTCACGGTGGTAGAGTTGCAAGAATGCAAACATCTCCCAGGAGGGTGGTTGGGCCTAATTGCCCTTATGTCTATTTACTATGCCTTCCAGTGCTGGTGCTTTAGATTTTATAATAGTTTTGGCTGATGAAGTGGTGGGTACTCATAACCCTGTGTTGCAGTTGTAGAAACTCCCTACATGCTGGGTAACAACGAGGAAAGAATTGATGAGTCAGGTTGACAACAGATAGCAGTCTGAGAAAGTTCTCGCTCATTTGTGGTGGAAAGCAATAAAAAAAATGTTTATTTTTAAACAATGTATTAAATACAAGGATTATCTTTTATCCAGAAGTTAAATTTATGGTGTTAGAATGACTTGTTGAAATGCAAGATGGTAAAGATTGAAACTTGGTTGGCACTAAAAACCGAAAGCTATTTCCTTGTTAATAAAAGGCGCCTAACCTAGGAAGATAAGGAGATAAGGGAATTTTACTGGGCCACAAAATCTTGAAACTAAATGCTCAAATCAATAAATTTAAGATGCAGAGGAAGGATTTTTTTGCTTTTGTAATAAAATGTCAGTACTTAAGGGAACACAGATCGTCTAGTCCTCCTTTTACAGATGGGGCATCTGAGGCCCACAAATGTCAAGTGCCTTATCCAGTCACTTGTCCTTTTATTTTTATATTTCCAAGTGGCCTTATTTATAGTTTTTCTGATTTGTGTGGAAGCAAATATGAGCACCAAAAAAAAATCAACAAGGTAATCACATATGATATTTACCATAACTTCAAATTGTGTATAGTAAATCTGAAGACATTTTTGACAGCAATTCCTCTTGAGTCTATGCTACTGTTTTTAAGTACTCGGGAAATAATTGTGTTTCATTGTTCTGCACTCAGGGAGGCTCTCAGGAGCCTGCAAGTTCAGGCAAAACATCGATTCATCAAAATACCCTCACTTCCCTCTCCTGACCCCACTCCCCAGAGTGTGAAAACATACATTTGCAGAGGTATGAATCTATGCCCCTGAAACACATACACTATTGTAAATCAATGTTACCTCAATAAAGATACTTTTAAAAAGAAAAATAATAATGCATTCTCACCTGTACAAAAGCAAAACATTCACCCCGTTTGTTAACTACTCGGCTCCAATAACTACAGTCAACGGGGTGATATGACCTACTCCATGGTAGCCACGCTTGGGTGTTCATTTGACTGGAATTTACTCTCTGCCTACCCCATGTTACAAACTGTGTTGCTTATAACAAGAGACCTGCAAAACCTGCCTTGCCATCCAAGAGGTAAAAACCTAGTGGAAAACCTAGTTCTAACATTTTATTACGAAAGCAAAAAAAAAAAAAAAAACCAAAAACACCCTTCCTCTGCATCTTAAATCAGCACATTTATTGATTTGAGCATTTAGTTTCAAGATTTTGTAGTCCAGTAAAATTCTCCATGATGAAGGACTTTGAAAACCTGCCGGTGGAGTAGAGATTGATGTTGAAGGTGCCAGGGGGCTGCCATCTGATGTTTCTGAGCTGAGAAATGACCCCATGAAGATGGCATTTCAGGGATATCTCACAAAGACATTCCAAGGGGATGGGATGGAGAAGAGCCTGGAGTATGATTTGTGATAATCAGCCTGTGGTGACAAAAGGCCTGCCCCGGCAGAGAACAGAAGGAAGGACATGAAACTTTTCAAGGAAATAATGCCAAGACATTCAAAACCAATGGACAAGGAAGAAAAAGAAAAAGAGTGAGTCAATGATGTTCCAAGTTTTGGAATTTTAAGTGACTGAGAAATTGAGGATGGTATTAAACAAAGCGAGGGGAGGAGAAGGAAACCACCCTAAGTGAAGTAGAAGAAGCTATTTGGGTCCTAGTATTTCTTGCTTCTCCTTGTTGATATGAATCAGGATTCTAGATTGTCTTAGTTCATCTGAAAGCCAACCAATGTCATGAATGGTGAC
This sequence comes from Talpa occidentalis, assembly GCF_014898055.3. Taxonomy (NCBI): domain Eukaryota; kingdom Metazoa; phylum Chordata; class Mammalia; order Eulipotyphla; family Talpidae; genus Talpa; species Talpa occidentalis. The sequence continues at coordinate 17,487,689 of NW_023601322.1, forward strand.
TTCTTCATTACTGCATAATGCTAGATAGAGAGGCAGAACAACAATCTGCATGTGAATGTCTTGGATTATCTTTTTTGACTTCCTGTGTCAGTAATAGACCAGGTCTGCACTGGTTTTGGCCGGGGGGAGAGGCAGGTACCTTTGTGGCATCCTTGTCTTTGTCTAGACCAAGGCTGGTTCACATTCTGGTTCTATTCTTGGACCTGAAGAGCTGGACTGACCTGTCAAGCAGGGGGGCCTGAGCTGCAACAGGACTATCACAACATCTTTTGCCATGCTGTTTTGAATGTAGAAGTATAGGGTCCACCTGCTCCCAGATTTTAGGCCTGGAATATTCGCTTATCACAAAGTCAAGCCAGAGTACAGCTCTCAACGTATCTCATTGGTAGGTATTTGACCCTGGTAACTGGGTTATATTTAGCCTTCGAACTACAGGTAATTCTTAGTTTACTATGTAATTCTTGGTGTGTCTCAAATATAGTTAAAGAGAGGAAAAACAATATATTAAAACAATATTTGAGGCCCCTAAATCTAGTAATTAAGTTCCGCAAAAATTTCTACTTAAGTTCTGCAAAAAAAAAATTAGCCTGCTTGAAATGATCCTGCTTTCACTTTTACTAGCACCTACCCTTCCAGTCTGACCTCTGAACAGCATTCTCCTTGGCTCTTAAAATGCTTTCATTTAAGGGAAATCTCATCATTCCAGGATAATCTTACTTGTTTTATTATAACAATAGTATACCTGGTAGCAGTTTTCAGACTGCTCAGTGGTAATGTTTGAAATTTAGATATTTGAAGCAGGCAGCTGAGGGCTGTGCTTGAAGTAATTAAAAGCCCAAAGTAGCCAGCAACTTAGGGACACACATAACTAGAAAGGAAATCCCCCCTCTTTTTGTTTTATTTTATTTTTCCACCCAAGGACCACATTACTGATGACAAAATTAATCTTCACCCTTCACATTGTCCTTTATAAATAATGTAAATAAAGCAAATTGATAGGCATATTGTTGAAGCATTTCTAAACAATTGATAGCATGTTCCTCTGTTGGCATTTATGTTATGAGCTAAACCGTAAGTGTGTGGATAAACAAGAGAATGATTTCGCTTGGATAGCTCATTACTCCAAGTAGGTTGCTTTGTGACTACTACTGAGGGGTCATCAGTAGGTCTTAAATAGAAGTCTGCAATATGCTGATAAACTGGGGTAGAAGTAAATATCTAGCAGGGAAATCACATGGTTGGGATAGCTATGGGATATATGGAGAGATTGGAACAATCTTAGGAATATTCATTTTATTTTGATGGTTGAAACAAAATAGTATAATTGGGGCCTCCCCGGTGGCGCCGCGGTTGAGCACTGGGCTGAGAAGCTGCCTGCAACCTCTGCAGTGCCAGTTCGATCCCCCAGCCGCTGGTGAGGGTCCCACATGGCACGCAGACCTCTCCTGCCTCGCCTGCTGCTCCCTTCAGCAGTGTATTTCGTCAGTCTGCCTGTTCTGTTCCCCGCTCTGTCTCTGGTGAATTCTCTCACCCTCCCACACTTCTGACTGTACCCAGTGCTTGTATAAATAAAAAAATCTTTTTAAAAAATAGTATAATTGGATGAGGGGTGACAGTGGTCAATGCTGTGTAGACAGACTTCACGTGTATTTATTGAGTAAATCCACAAACACACCTACAAATCAGTTCAATTCAGCAAATATTTGCTAACTGGCTAATAAGTCCCTTCATGGGGATTGAAGTCTCATTCAGTGACTTAATTTTCTGACTGTGACATAGTAAGTCATACATTTTTTGTTGTGATTAAACACACACACATGTCTTCAAACACTTCACCAAACAATTTTATCTCACTAGATGAAGTCATTCTAATATTTTCTATTCTATTTCTTTAAAAAACAAAAGTTGGTTAAATCCCACTGAATTGATTTCACAATCTCTTAATCACAATCTTAATCATGACCACTAGTTGAAATGTGAAATTACTGAATTTCTAATTTCGTCTTCATTTATCTAAAACTTTGAGGGAGTGAATCCAGAGGCTGGCAATCACAAGTTGATAGCTACTTACTTCCTAGTCTCATGTACAATTGTATGTCAGTGGAGCCCAAAATCAGTGAGTGACCCTGAAGGAAACTAGAAAATCAACTTTTCCCCTTTGCCTATCTTCATGATAGCTAGAGATCATCATGACAGCTGACAATGGGCGAGCCGGCCATTGGAAAAGCAAAGTCTCTAATTTAAGAGTTCATAATACTTGCAGTTATTAAATAAGGGAAAACCCATCAAAACAAGTACCCTGAAAGTACAGTCAATCCAGAAAATGCTGGTTCTGGAGAAGTTCTTCGATGAAAACGCTCAGATGCCTGGATCTTTGACTATGTCTCATTAAGACCGACCTCTCCTGTCGCTCTCTCTCCTCCACCTTTATATTTTCTCCCACAACACTTATGACATCCTAGTCCTCATATATTGCTGCTTGTAGATCTGTCTCTCTTCATATTATAAACTCCATGTAGACAAAAATTGTTGCTTGTCGATCCTTTTATTCCCAGGTAAGGGACAACATAGGTGCTTTGTAAATGTTGTATGATGATAACGGTACAAATTGGCTGGAAAGTTATTAATAGGGAAAATTACTGATTAGTTAACTTATTGAGGAGAAATAAGGGGGAACTCCATCCTTTCAGAAAGTTCCAGTGTCAAAACTTGGAAGTAAATAGAATCAATGATTTTTCATTCATATTTCCTTTGAAACAACCAACTCTCAATGAACTAATTTTAAAGTTTTATTCATTTGCATTTTGATCTTTTGGTCTTCACACACCTTGCCAGAATCATATTTACTGGAGTGTGAGTTTCTCTTATTTCTGACCTGGACCTCACTATATTTCGAGTCATCTCACCTGAGTGGGCTCTAGGTCCTCCAACTTTGGAACTTTTCCTGCTGCCAATGCTTATTTTGATTATAGCAGTACAGACACCATAGGCTGGAAAAAACCTCTGTTCTGTTTTGACATGTGGTGCTCACTTGATTTTAATTTTTACATATGTTAGGTAGAAGAAGAATGATGCCTGGGTGTGAAGAGAGGAATGAGGAAAAACATATCACAAAAGACTTCCTCTAAGATCTTCCTGGAAGATAAGATTTTCGACTCAGTATTTTGACTTTGCTTGTCTAAAATATTTTAGCCAAATTGCTATAACTCTGAGTTGTATTGTGAAGTCACACCATGAAGACAAGCACCCTAGACAGCAGGTCCTTGCCAGGAAACACCAAGGAAGAGAAGAAGAAGAATGGCTTGTTTCTGGGCCCAATGACTGGGCAGATTCACGCTTTGGCCATTCAGTTCATTGCAGGGTGAGTTTCACAATTGCTGAGAGTGAGGTTAACACTGGACTGGTGTGATGCATCAGTTCCTTTTGTGGGCTTGTATAGAGCAAATGCCATTATAAAATCATCTAAGTATCCCAGGCCACTAAGTCCTCCAGGACAACCTCTCAAGAAGTATCCTAACTGTACACTTAGGCAAATTGTGGTATGTGTGTGTGTGTGTGTGTAGAAGGCAGGAGGTGGGAAGCTGGGGAAAGCATTTCAATTGCCTGTACTGATGATGTAGGTGCCATAGTCACAGAGAGGGAGGCTGCTTCAACAGTGGCTGCACCTAGTGCTGTCCCCTGCCACATTATCAGCAACAGTGAAGAAAATATCCTGCTATTATTAGAGTTCCCCAAGCTGAAAAGAGTCACCCATCTAATTATTTATTAGAAGTCATTTCCTGGTGGTGTTACTCTAAGTGACTATTTCTTATACAATGAGGAGAAAGTCTATTGTCATAAACAATTTACCCCCTCCCCCTCTGTTCACACACACAAGTGAAATTGGTGCTTAACAAGATATCCATTTACTTAAGCTGTTTTGCATTTAATGAGCTGCTGGGAAATAAGAAAATGTATTGCTTTAGCAAGCTGGCTCATTGTGATTCCCATTTTGCTTCTGTAACATTAAATTCAAGTGTTGTGAAAGACACAAACCAATGCTTACTTCTGTTAAAGTAAAAAGAAACACTAAAAATGTGCTGATGATTGGAAAAATTCAGAAAATGGAGGATTCATTTTCTAAAAGTCCACTCTATGGACTGAATAGTTGTTTCTCCCTGAAATCTGTATGTTGACATTTAATCCCCAATGTGAATTATTAGGCGATGGGGCCTTTGGGAGGTGATTGCAGCATGCGGGTGGAACCCTCACAACTGGGATTAAGCCCTTACAGGAAGAGATTTGAGAGCTTGCTTCCTCCCTCTACTGTCAGACATGTGAGGACACAGTGAGAAAGTGACCAGCTGCAAACCAGGAATCTGGCTCTCACCAGACACCACATCTGCTGGCACCTTGATCTTGGGTTTCCCAGCTTCCTGAGCTGCAAGTAGTAAGTCTTTGTTGCTAAGCTACCCAGTCATGATAATTTGTTAGAGCAGCCAGAATGGACTAAGACAAACCACCCTGTTCTGGGGGTGAGAGTGGAGGTCACAGGTATGGAGTGAAGTCCCATAAAGACAGAACACAGGCCTTGTTTTCCATGGGCTCACAACCAGGGTCAGAGAGCGAGGTTCCTTTATAATCGAATATGAATTTGTTAGTGATAAAGGTTATCTTAGGAGTGCAGAGTTCATGGGGAGAAACTCACCAGGCTATTTGATCTGGCAGATCTTTTACTTCGGTCTGGTTTGGACAAGGCCTGGAAAGAGTAGCTCAATGAGGGTGCTGATAGCATGGTCAGCGTGAAAAATAAGACACGGAGCATAAAAGGAACTGTGACGAGTGAGTATGCCTGTGAATAGGGAAGACAGCAGAAGAGAAGAGAAGATTGTCTGGGGGAGTTACGGGAGAGGGAATGTCAGGCAGCTTACAGCCAGATTAGGCCAAGAGTAGGGTAAAACTGGGGGCTCAAAATTGCCTGAGGTCCTCACTGTTGGGTGCCTGCTATGTACTTGCATACTCTGAGAGTAAGTACTTTCAACTTAGAGGTGGAAGTGAGGACCTGGCCATCAAGGTGGTGAATGGACTTGGCATTCACAAAAGGTTACCCCAGCACATCTTACATTTTGGGAGGCTTGGAAAAAGAGATGGAGAGGTCAATTAAGACACTTCTGCAGGGATCTTAGATAGGCCTAAATTGGAGCAGAGTTTGGCAGGGGAACAGAAACAAATCATGATAAAAGAGGAAACGTTTATGTTGACCTGCAAAAATGAACAATAAAGAACACTGTCTTCAAACACACATGATTGAGATGCTAATGCACTGCATATTGTGATGGTTAATTTCCATTTTATCTGTCAACGTGGCCACAGTGACCAGACATTTGGTCAAACATCATTCTAGATGTTTCGGTAGAGCTGTTTGTTCAATAAGTTTTACCTTTAAATAGGTGGACTTTGAGAAAGGCAGATTACCTTTTCTAATCAGTTGAAGGGCTTAATAGTGTAAAGATTGACTTTCCCTGTGCAAGAAGGAATTCTGCCAGAAGGTTGCCTTTGGTCTTCACATTTCCCTGGGGCTCTAACCTGCTGGGCTACCCCATGAGATTTTGGATTTGCCAGCCTCTATAATTGTATAAACCACTTTCTTAAAAAAAAAAAAATTAATCTCTCTCTCTCTCTCTCTCTCTCTCTCTCTCTCTCTCCCCCACCCACACCCACCCACCCACACACACACACACACACACACACACACACTGTTGTGCTTTTCTGGAGAATCTTGACTATCACATCTACCATCACTAAGGAAGCTAGAAGCCACCGTCTTAGGTTAAGGGTCTATGTTGGTCACCTAATATCTGTGTAATTCTATTCACGTCTCTGTTTTGTCACATGTAAAATAATATTGAATGATCTTGCTTTCATGCCAAGGAAAATCAATCTGTTCAGGGCCAGGCAGTGCCGGGGACCAGCCTCCGGCAAAATGTCATGTCAGGGGTTCTTGAAAGGATGAGACGGCCTCAGCGACCTGTAAGGGGCTGAAACTTAAAGGCTGAAGGGAAGGGGATGAGGTAGTGAGGAGACACTAACACTTGGATGAAGTGCAAATATCTTCTGCGGAGAGACTCAGCAGGTCTTTATTTATTCAGTTTTAGTAAGCAGAAAAAAAAAAATACATTGTCATGTGTAAAGCAGAAACAATTAGTGTATTTTATTCCCATGGACTACTGGCTCCTACGGGTCCCAGCTAGACGGTAGCCGTCAAGGTTATTAGATAAAAAACCAGACCTAACACTAAAACTTATTTTTTCAGCTAGACAATTATCTAAGACAGTGAATAGCCGCCAGTGCATCCCTATCAGCTAAAGCCTAAGCATCAAAAGACTATTCTATTCACATGGCCTTCAGTCAGAGACCAGCTGCTACTCAGCTACCAGAACTTTTTCTACCTACAAACTTCTTAACACAGTTAACTTCATTTAAAAACTTTCCTAAGAAACTTCTAAATAAAAAGGAAACTTCTAAAAAAAACAAAAGAAGGATTTACTATAATTGTTATGCTGGATTGCTTGTCAGATATATACAATAAATTGTCTCCCATTGTTAATTGGGCCGAATTGTGTAGTAACTAATTTCTAAACAGGTAATTTTCCATGCCAATTGCTTGCGGTCTGCTGATACATATAATTTATAGCCTAATGTACTTTTTGGGAAATTTTGTCTCTCTTTATGACCAAGAACAAAAAATGAAGGAATGTTAGATCTTCAGCCCCACAGTGTGAGGCACAAGGAATCTTCACCCTTGGTCAGGGTGAAAGCCCATTTGCAACATTTGTGATGTAACTATATCATTAGGGCTGAAAATTAATGTTTTTATTTGCGATAACACAGCTCTTCCCAATAATGTCATAGAAAGGGAAGGAATAACATAAGGTTGAGAAGTCCCGGACACCTGTCCATTATTTTAATTAAAAATTTGAGAACTTTTTGCCACATTTTGTGCTGACCCCAGTCCGACCAAAGTAGAGGACATGGCTTTTGTGAGCCAGGTGTTAGGCTAATTATGCCCTGCTATGCAAGGAACATCAGCACCAGTCTCTAACAATCCCTCAATTGTTTTTTTTCTATAGACATCACTAAAACTTTTAACATATTATGATAGTGATTTCTTTTCAGTAATTCAGAACACAAGGAGGGGCTTTGTGTATTCACCACCCCAAAATGCTACTTTAAACATTGTAGTTTTTAAAATTGACTTAAAAACAGTATAGCTTAGTTCCACTTGGTAAAGTTAATATGACAAAAAATTTACATATATAAGTGGATATATATATATATATACACACATGCACACACACTTTTTTAGTCAAGAAAAGAAAAATACTTTAAAGATACATTTAAACAGTAAATTATTAATATTTAACATAACTTTTTATGCATATATGCTTTGAATTATAAAATTTGAACTAGTTTTTGTATATCAAAAATTTTGGATCATGATCTCAAAGTTTGTTTTTATGAGAACTTACATAGGCGCCGTTTATGATTAGTCCTCCGGAGGTAAAAATCAAAACAAAGCAAAAACACAAAAACAGACACAAACAGACACAGAGATCTCTTGATATACATTTAAAATTTTGGCCATGTGTATATATTTAAGACATAGTTATTTTACCAATATGTGTGAAGATACTGAGGTTTAGAATTTTGCTAAAAAATGTCTGTATTATCACTTTATATTTTACCAGGTTAGTTAGTTTTAACAAGAAACTTAACCTTATAGGTCCAATAAGTAAATTTAAAAGCTTTTATTCAACTAATAAGTATTCTGTATCGCTTGTTAGCAAGTCAAAAGTAACTCAACAGTTTTTGCCTAAGACAATTTAGACTTTAAAATCATTGAAACACAGGGAAATAGAACTTTTTTTGTAGAATGAACCAAAATAATTTTTTAAGGTGGACAATAGAAAAGTTCAGTCCCCCACAGCAGGAAGGCAGTAGAGACCTGCCAGTGATTTCAACACTGAAGAAAAAGTCCAGGCAGCTGCTTGTTGAGACCAAGGGCAGCCCCCACCAGCCCACTGCAGTGGGTTTATACTATTTTAATAAAAACCTTTTAGTCATATTATAGTCATATAGTCTCATACACTCATATTTAACCATTTTTTATCACTTTACCAATTGTGAATGAACTTTGAATACTCTTATTTAAAAATGCCTTATTTATTTATTTATTTTAAAAGAAACAAATGGCAAAACTCCACTGGGGGGAACCTAACCTCCTCCCCAAATATTAACAGGAAAAGATTGAAGCATTTAAGATCATGTCACACTATCTCTTACTTCTTTTTGAGTTTTTATTTTTATCTCAACAATTTTAGCCAAGCCCGGGCTGGAAATTTGGGCTGGATTTTGGAATGGTCTGATAATTGGGAGCCGATGCCTCTACAAAGAGGTCAGCATTGGCTCTAGAATCAACTTTTGGCTTTTGAAAAACAATTTCATTATCTCAAGAATCCTGATCACTTTCTCTAATACTGCAAGCTATTTTTTCTTTTACCTTTTGTTTTGCATCTTTCATTTTGCCTCCAGCCAGGCAAAAAAAAACCGACCTATCTGTTCAGGCAATTGTTTTGTTGATACTGGGCTGTCAGCTGAGTCCTCTTTGATATTCTCTAGGGATACAGACAGCCATAATTTTCTGAGTTTTTTATTTATTTTCTCTAATTCAGACCCTTGAACTAGCATATCCTGTAGCAGACCCCACAGTGAAAAGTCATCTATGGGGACCTTCTCGGGTCCATGGAAAGTATAACAGGTTGTTATTTTCTCTCCTACTCTGGCCCAGGTTCTTACATCCAGAGTACCGTCCCTTGGAAACCAAGGACAACACATTACAACAAAATTTTGGAAACTAGCCAATTGCGCATGAGATGTTTTAAGGCCTCTCTTAACAAGTATACTTATATCAATAAAGAGTCCTCTTTCCCTAGACTCAACATAGCCCAACGGCTTCTCAACGATAAGACATTCACTCGCCTTATCACGTAATAAGACACTCACTAGCCTTCTTACAGTTCTGACTTACTGCTCCCCTCAAACCTGCTTTCTCTCCAGGAGTGTATGCGCCCTACCCTATGGAGCAGATCCTAGCTGAAAGAAATCTTACCTTTCAAGTCCCTGCTCCAGGCGCCACTTGCCCGGGACCAGCCTCTGGCAAAATGTCGTGTCAGGGGTTCCTGAAAGGATGAGACGGCCTCAGCGACCTGTAAGGGGCTGAAACTTAAGGGCTGAAGGGAAAGGGATGAGGTAGTGAGGAGACACTAACACTTGGATGAGGTGCAAGTATCTTCTGCCAAGAGACTCAGCAGGTCTTTATTTATTCAGTTTTCGGTAAGCAGAAAAAAAAAAATACATTGTCATGTGTAAAGCAGAAACAATTAGTGTATTTTATTCCCATGGACTACTGGCTCCTACGGGTCCCAGCTAGACGGCAGCCTTCAAGGTTATTAGATAAAAAACCAGACCTAACACTAAAACTTATTTTTTCAGCTAGACAATTATCTAAGACAGTGAATAGCCGCCAGTGCATCCCCATCAGCTAAAGCCTAAGCATCAAAAGACTATTTTATTCACATGGCCTTCAGTCAGAGACCAGCTGCTACTCAGCTACCAGAACTTTTTCTACCTACAAACTTCTTAACACAGTTAACTTCATTTAAAAACTTTCCTAAGAAACTTCTAAATAAAAAGGAAACTTCTGAAAAAACAAAAGAAGGATTTACTATAATTGTTTTGCTGGATTGCTTGTCAGATATATACAATAAATTGTCTCCCATTGTTAATTGGGCCGAATTGTGTAGTAACTAATTTCTAAACAGGTAATTTTCTGTGCCAATTGCTTGCGGTCTGCTAATACATATAATTTATAGCCTAATGTACTTTTTGGGAAATTTTGTCTCTCTTTATGACCAAGAACAAAAAATGAAGGAATGTTAGATCTTCAGCCCCACGGTGTGAGGCACAGGGAATCTTCAGCCCCACAGTGTGAGGCCCTTTACCTTCGCTGCTTGCCAGTGTCTTATCTGGCTGGGGCATCAAGGCCTCCTGCAGCAAGGCAGGGCAAGGAGACCAGGATTCCTGGAGCTCACAATCTATTGAGACCCTCACATTCAGGTGCCCACCTGCATTTGCACACACTTGAGAGAGTTTTTCTAAACTTTTGTTCCAGGTGTCTCTCCTGCCTTACCTTGGTCACTAAGAGCACACATCTTAGTGGACATTGGATGGAGGAGTCCATGGTCTGCCAGCTTGTGACCTTTTTGAGGCAGGGACTATGTATTTTGATCTCTATATTATCTTTATATTCCCAGTGCCCTGGTGTTGGTCAGAGAACCTGGCACTGAGGACACTCAATAAATGTTCATCGAACGAATAAATATTTGTTTAATGACACAGACAGGGCAACCCAAGCAAAGGTGGTAAGCAAACAAGTACAGACTCTAAATAATCAGTCTCCAAATAGAAGTTCAGCATGGTATGAAAGAGTACTTACTGCATCCATGTGTGGAGAGAAGACCTGGGCTTGGAATGAGTTCAGTATTTAAAACCTATTTTCTAATGTGTTAGAAGAATGGAATGTGTGTGACTTATAAGCAAAATGTGTGAACTTGTAATCAAAATCAAGGCCTAGTGCCCTTGCCATTGGAACAAAGGCATGTTTCAAAATGCAAAACTGCAAAAGTTGAAAATGTTCTGTAAAATTTATAACACTCAGAGTGCTCTCCTCCTACATCCGTCCCTGAAGGGAATTTTTAAAAGAAATACAAGTAGTTCTTTTTTTTTTTGGAAAGATAAATGTCATTCTATTGTATGATTCGGGTTGCTATGTTACTTAATTACATTAAATGTCATTTCTGCTCATCAATGACAACTCTTTTTCGTCTTTTTTTGGAGGGGAATAATGCATGTGCAGCCTAAATAAACATTCACTAGGGGGAGGGAATTCCTAGCATAAAATTTGCAATAATGAAGTCTGCTTTGCTTTTATTCTCACAGGGGTTTACATTGCAGGAACTAATAGAAAGCTGGAATTCTCTTTTCTCCAGGGATCAAAACCAAAGAGAGAAAGACGGTTACTCTTATTCTTCCTCTCCCACTCTGCCCTGTAAGATGAAGTCTGCACAGATTAGCAGCTTCCTAACTGGTCGCTGGGCCCTAAAATGAGGACAATTCTGGAAGCACTGAGTTCACACTCAACTAGAACAGAAGCAATATAGGAAAGTGAAATTAATGGCACATTTGTTCTCTGATTAAATATATTAGCTGTCTAATAGATAAATGAATTTAGAATTTGTTTTTAGAAGCAAGGATAGAGAACAGAGGTAGAGAGAGGGCTCTGCCTTCCTGCTTCAAGCCGATCTTTCTTCCTCCTTCCCCTCCCCAGCTTCATTGCTATTAAAAACCAAAGTCCTGCCACTCATTTTTTAATGTATGCTGCTGGGAGACATGCACAGCAATTAAAGATATTTCTTAGATTTTTTTTTTTATGCTTCAAAGTGTAAGGGGGGAAGTTGTAACTTTCTATTCTGATAATCCCTATTGATTTTTTTAATTGAAAGTAATAATTGTTTTTGGTAAGAAAGTTCAAATACAGAAAAAATATACATTTGAACTAATAGCTTCCTTCCTCACCCAATTATTGTCCTCCTAGGAGACTCCTGTTAATGAGTTCTTGAGTGTCTTTTCAGGAAAAAAAAAAAATTGGCTCCATTGGCATATATCTTTTAAAATTTTTTACATATATTGAATTATATTCTCCCCTGTGCCTTTTTTTAACTTAATAACATACCCTGAATATCTTTTGGCATCACTACATCAACTGTATTCTCCATATTATGCCCCCCCCCCGTATTTCATTGAATAAAGACACCCTATTTATTCAAATTGTCCCCTGTTGATGGACATTTGCAATAATTTTTTTGCTATTATAAACAAGTTTCAACAAACACCTTTGCACATACATCTTGACATTGTCCTTCATAAGTATTCTTTTTTTTTTTTAAAGATTTATTTATTTATTTATACAAGCACTGGGTACAGTCAGAAGCGCGGGAGGGTGAGAGAATTCACCAGAGCCAGAGCGGGGAGCAGAGCAGGCAGAAGGACTGAAGTACACTGCTGAGGGGAGCAGCGGGCGGCAGGAGAGGTCTGCGCGCCATGCGGGACCCTCCTCCAGTGGCCGGGGAGCAGCCGGGGATCGAACCGGCGCTGCAGAGGCTGCGGGCAGCTTCGCAACCCAGCGCTCAACCGCTGCGCCACCGGGGGAGGCCCTTCATAAGTATTCTTAAGGTAACTGGGCCATACATACAGTTGCCCTAGGTTGCACACTGCAGAAAATGCCCCCCCTTTATGGTCTCCAGTCACTTTGTAGATAGCATAACTTTAAATACATTCCATGGTTTAATTTTCTATGAGGCAGACAGGAAACATCTTAACGAAGGGGTTCCTTTTTCTAATGTGTGCAAAATCACCATGGCCCCAAGTAAGCGACCATTAACAGAACGATTGAGTAAATATTCACACAGACTTTTGATAGATATTGTCAACTTTCACTCCAAAATGGTTGTACCAATAATCAGTTCTGACAGAGCAAGTGGGTGTTTCTAAACTCTAAAACTTGGGGCTCCCTGGTGGCACAAGGTGTTAAGCACCGCACTGTGAAGTGGTCCACACCTCTGCAGCACAAGTTCAAACCCCAGCTGGCCAGGGAGAAACCCACATGGCGAGGCAGACCTCTCCTGTCTCTCCTGCTGCTCCCCTCAGCACTGCATTTCAGTCTTTCTGCCTGTTCTGTTCCCCGCTCTGTCTCTGATGAATCCTCTCACCCCCTGCATCTCTGGCCTGTACTCCAGCTCTTATATATATAAATAAATAAATCTTTAAAAAAAAAAAACTCTAAAACTTAACATGGTATTTGTTTGAAGCTGTGCTCAATCTTCATTTACCTGATGTGATAAGAAAGAATGAGAATAGGAACAATTAAAAGTCATGAAGAAAATTTCCCATGCGTAAAATTGAGTGATTAGCTTGCAACCTATTTCCCTTTCTTTTCTGGTCCTTGAATGAACAGAGAAAAGTAGGAGAGAGAAGCTGCACCAGGCCCAGAGCGCCTGAAACATTCAGAGTTGACCCCTGAACATGTAGGAGTTGAGAAAATAATCTTCCTTTGTTATTTTCTAGGAAACCTAAATGAAGAATATTGAGAAGCACAGGGGTGCTGTGAGGGGGTTGGGGTGGGGCTGGAGTTGTGAGGTTGGTGAACTGCCCACTGTTGTGGGCTGTATAACAAATACCCAACTACTATCGTCTTCTCCAGTCCCTCAAGGAGTCGAAAGTCCCAGGAACAGACTGGAAATTTAAAGACAGCAGCACACTCTGTGAAGCATTTGGGTCATGGGTGTACCATTGCACTGGTCAAATGAAGCCTGACATTGCTCTCACTGCCATAAAATGCCCACACACTTGTCATTCTTTGGGAGTCTACTGTGAATTTAAAATGGAAGGAAAAGCAAATGCAGTCCTGAAACTATGGTGAGTTGAAGAGAAAGGACATTTTAATCAAGATAAGGAAGGCGAGGGAGAGAAGGGGAGAAGAAAGGAGCTGAGAAAAGGTCAAAGGGGTGGAAAAGTGGAAGCTCATAGAGAATGAGGTAGCCTCGGAGGTGACAGAATCCATGGAAGGATCCTGACTGGTGAAAGCAGGAGAGGAAACCCAGCAGGTTCAGACTTTGAGCTAGCTTTGAGACTTTAGACCTATTCCCCATGATTGCTGCCGCTCAAGTTTCCTTACTTGTCAAAACATGAGAATGATCCCCCATGCCCCACCCCTAGGCTGGGGAGGACAAAATGACAAATAAGGAGGCTTTGGGATGTTAAAAAAACAGGGACCAAATGACATACAATCATATCTTTGGGGCTGCTGTCTTTCGCTCTAATTCTCTTTGACCATAGAGTACACGCAGCTCTTTCACCCGGCCCTTACAGCAATAGGAAACTCACACGAGAAGCTTCAAAATTTGCAAAATTGCATCGCCTGTCACATATCTCTAGAAGCTCAGGGAGAGCTTGCCTAAAAAGGCCTTATTATGTATTTCCCTCTCCTGATAAAATTCTATTCTATGTGTCATCTTCAAGGACAAAATGCAGTTTACCATCAGCTGCCAGATGGTTTAAAGGACTGCAGCGTTCCCAGGATTAGTTACATCTGCCTCTCCTCAGGATGTATTCCAGGGCAGAAGGCAGTCGAGCTGCCTTCCCTACTGCCTAGCTCAGGTAAGAGGCACAGAGCATTTTCTGGATTTAACTGATTCTTTTAAAAATTGCAGTTTAACACAATTCATTGTTATCAGATTTAACCCACTGGGCAAAATGTTTATATAAGTTTACAATTATTTTTTAGAATTAGGGGCGTTGGTGATGTGTCTCAGAGGAAAGACATTTAAGTCTGAACTTCCTTTTTTCAAAACTAATTTGCTGAATTTATTCTCAGGCTATGTGTTTTTGATTTGCCAGTTTCTCCTGTGTATTTCTTTCTTCTATGCAACCTCACTTATGTTTTTGGAATGAGCTGCTCCTTCTCAGGAAGGACCATCTCCACATGGAGGTTCATCTGGCCTTGGGCTCTGCAGGTCCTGAGCTCATCTTGGGGGCTCTGTTCATCTGGACGTGCTCACTGACTGGAGGATGTACATCTTGAACGTACATCTTAACTTGTTTCAACTTCAGCATGACTCTGCCTGTTTAAGCATGTGCAGGAAGAACTCAGCACTCTTTTGGGGTCACCCATTTGTGTCTAGCTCCACAGTTTGGGCTGGGCACCCCAGCACTGTGACGATGGGGTGGCATTTGCTCCTGAAAAGTGGCAGCTTTCAGAGATGTTTGCACAGATGCAAACATTTGACTGTACAGTCTCATAGATGTTCTTAAAGTGCATGTGGAGATCTGATCCTCTTGATTTGGATGATTTTGTGGGGTTTTCTGGGTCAAGGGAGTAGCAAGCCATTTTCAGAGAGTCTCAGGTTACTTATTGCAAGCCCTTGAAATTATTTTTGCCTTGTGGTACTAAAGATGATTGTCAAGTAATAAAGTCAGGAAAATAGAAGGCAGGGCAGCAAGGTGGTGGTTTGGACAAGTGTGTGACTGTGAAATGAATTAAGTTCTCTCAAACTGAGAAGGCAATTTGAGTCTGAAGTAGTGGGCACCTTCATTAATCACAGTTTATTCAGGGCAATGTACAGAGGTCATCAACACAAGAGCTGGTGTATTGATCTTCAGTTTGAGGCAAGAACCCCCAGCCCCAAAGGGTCTTCTTATACCTGGCTTATTATGAGTGATCTCTGTGTGAGACACTGACACCAGGTGTCTGGGGGACATGTCATGGGTGTTTTGTTCTACTAGATTAATAGAACTGCATGTAGGTTATGAGTGCAGGTAGATACACTTGAGAAAAACAAGGAAGAAACTGGCTAGCCCCCCAGGATGGGGTAATCACAGGCCATGGCCCAGGTTGGCGTCAGTGCAAGATGGAGTCATTTTGATTAATACAAGATGGAGTCACAGACAAGGACCTGGTTGATAGCAGCTTTCTGTTCATGGAGTGTGCAGAACTGGAGCACCTCTGACCCATTCCTCACACGGGCATCAGAGACTGAGACCACAGAAGGCTCCTGCTTCCCTGTGCCAGAGGGTAGTTGAAGTCAAGGGAGAAACCTGGTGCTTCTTTCTGCAGCATCAGCTTTATTCAAAGATTTGAGACAAAATAACCATTCCTCTTATATTAAGACATAAGTGTTTGGGGGCCTCCCTGGTGGCACAGGGGTTAAAGACAGTGCTATCAAGCTATCACTAGCCACTGCAACATGAATTCGATCCCCAGCCAGACAGGGAGCAACCCACATGGCACAGTAGACCCTTCCTGCCTTACCCACTGCTCCCCTCAGCAGTGTATTTCTGTAGATCTGCCTGTTCCACTCTCTCTGGTGAATCCTTTCACACACACACACACCCCTGCATCTCTGGCTTACACCCCAGTTCTTGTATGCATAAATAAATCTTTTTTTTTTCTAAAAAAGACATAAATGTTTGGGGGGTCATGAGGTTACCTAGCTCCTTGGGGGTCATCCAGCTGAGCTCTCACAGTCCTTTGAGGAAGGACTGGTCGTTCTCCTGGAGGGCACAGCCGGGTGTCGAGCAGTCTGCTCTCCCAAGTAAGATTTCCATAGACACTGGGTGCTGAGTGGGTGAGAGGTCTGCGTTCATTCCCAAAGTGTGGCTGGGAGGCAGCCATTTCATTTCTTTTGAGGAGTGAAAATACAAAGGTGGCTTTGGCCTGGGCTGGGGGTATTTCTAGAAAGATGAGAGGGAAGAACCTTAAAATCCTGCCTTTGAGACAAGCTTCCTGATGACAATGTATGACTAGAGAAGGAGGCTCTTCTGAAAATCCTGACACTGAAGAGAACCCCTTCTAGGTGGTGACTGTCTTTGTCCTAGTCTCCCACGTCTAAATCAAAACTAAATCGCTGCTTGATGTTCTTTCTGTTGCCCTTCTCATCAGTAATGCAGATAAAATAATTCCCCTTTTTGATTTTTGCAGTTTTATCTATCCCTGTGCACTTCTCACGATAAGGAAATATTGATTGAGAAAGAAAATAGAGTCGTTAAGCTAATAAAATTAATGACGGTGTGTGGAGGACATCATGTCATCGTATGTTGCAATCAAATTATCAAAGAAACTTCCCCTCTGGTCCCCAGGGCCTAAGGCCATGATAGGAGAATCTTCTCGGGCACCACGCCCTGGCTTGAATGCCTCCCAAGTCCACGCTTTGTGTGGGACCCTGGAGGCCATCAGGCCTAGCCAGGTCCTGCGTGAGGAGTGTTTCCTGGACTTGTGTTGGATCAGAAAGGACTCTGGGTGCTAACTCTGGTTCTGCCTCCTGCTTTTCTTTGTGGCTTTCAATCAAATGGTGAGACTTATCTTCACTTTAGTTTTCCCATTTTGAAGTGAGGAAGATACTATTTCTCTGTCAAATGTCTTAAAATCTGAATATGGAGAAATTGGACGTGAGGAGTTGTTCATGGGGTGTCATGGAGTCCCGGTTCACACGGTGGGGGCCTCTTTCAGCCTTGGTTGCCAGTGAGGTTTGGTAGAGAAGCCCTTAGACATCAGTGTGGATTTCCCTCTCCAGTCACCTCTGTTGACTGGTTTCATTTAACCTGCCTTGTTGGCCATTCTAAGTACTATGTGGACCAGTTCAGTATATGAACATGACACTTTCAGCAAATAACCCAATTCTGGTTTATTGAGAAGGTTAAGGCTAATTTGGAAGAATAATGCTTGGGCCTCCCTGGTGGCATAGAGGTTAAAGTCTCAGCACTGATCAAGCTATGGCTGGCCACTGCAGCATGAGTTCGAACCCCAGCCTGGGAGCTGACCCAGATGGCACAACAGACCTCTCCTGACTCACCCACTGCTCCCCTCCCCTCAGCAGATCCCCCTGTTCTGCTCCCCTCTCTGTCTCACCCTCTGCACCTCTGGCCTACACCCCAGTTCTTGTATGCATAAAGAAAAGAAAGGAAAGAAAAAGAAAAGAATTATGCTTGCTCATTCTCTCATTTATGTTGCTGTCCCTCCATCTCTGTGGCTGTCTCCTAGTTTCAGACAAACAGGGAGCATCTCTCTCCCTCACCCCCCTAGCCAGCCCTTTCTCTCTTGGGCTCATCCTATTCTGCTTTTCATTACCTGCACTGCCTGCCCCCTTCTTGCAACCGCTTGCAAATAAACGAAAGCTTTATTCTATTTTAAAAAGTTCACAAGAAAACCAAAATGCCTTTGCTTGACCTTGCTTTCTCTTCTATTTATTGCCTGCCTTTTGCAACAAGGTATCTCAATTTCTTTTTCCACATAGCCACTTAGCTTTGCCTTCTAACATCTAACTTTGAAATTGCATTCTCAGGGGTCACCAGCCGTGCCCTTGCGGGTCCAGTCCAAAGAGGGTTCTGTGTCAGCCTCATTCTCCTTATTTTCTCTGGAATATCTTCTTTCCCTCCCCTTTTTTTTGTTCAACCTTCCACGCTGACATCTCTGGTTTCTATTTGTCCACCTACCTCCTAGCTAGATTTCCAAACCTGCGCACTGAGTAGCACTGCAGATAAGACTCTAAACTCTGACAGTAGCTTGACTGTCATTAAATTCTAACTCTGCCACTTACTAACTGTATGACCTTTGACAAGGTCATTGCTCTGTGCCTCAGTTTCCACATCCTTAAAGTCAAGATCATTGTCAGGGTGTTCCCTCAGGTTTGCTGTAAGAATCAAATGAAAGTCTGTGTAATATTTACCGCAATGTTTGCCACATAAAATTATTGGATGATGTTACATTAGCATACAATAAGCTCCTCAGTCTTTGAAAATGTAACTTTTTTCCCTTTTAGGACATAACAGCTATGTGATATGGGCCAGCAATAAACAATTATTGATTCATGCATGTGCTTAGAGAGTGCAAGGAAGAGCAATGACTGGGAGCGGGAGATATCAAATGTTCCCAGTGCTGCTCATTCGCATGTTTTTGTTTTGTTTTGATCAACAACTCTATTAAATTGTTGAGGGCTTAAATTTGTTCTTTCAGGATCTGTGGTGTTTGCTGAGCAGGAAGGGGCATCAGTGGTTAAAGCTCTGGTTTTCGGTGCACCAAGCGGTCACAATGAGGCCGGGGACATCGCGTCCCATCCTTGGATTAAATCTGCTCTCACAGGATTTGGGGGCGGGTGCAGCCCCGCAGCTGCGGCTCTGTGCGAGGGCGCCCCGGAGCCGTCCCCTGAGCGATGCCGCCATCTAGTGGCCGCGCGGGGAGCAGCGCTGGGCCGAGCCTTCGGATCCAGAGCCGGGACCAAGCCCAGAACTGCAGCCCTTTCTTAAGAAAGTGAGGGGGAGCCTCGAAACGAGGGCAGGAGGGTGGGGGAAAGAGCAGCCAGGGGGAGGGGAACACCTCGGCCCCGTTTGGCGAAGTAAAGAGCACAGATGATGCTTGTGCACACCTGCAACAGGGGGAGGGAATTCCCAATTCTACCTAAACTTTGATTTTTTTTTTTTTCCTCATAGGATTCTCACTTTGCAACACTGCCGACTCGTTTTCCTGAACAGACCCGGCTTCACCTTCTCCTTTCCTTTCTTCTCCGTTAGGAAGTCAGAGCTGGGGAAATTGAGCCGAGTCATCCCGCCTGGCTGCTGCCCCGGGGACCGCAGTGCTGAGCGGCCTGGCCCCCGCTGCACCCCGCCCGCCGCGCCAGGTAAGGGCCAGCAACGCCCTGCCCCGCCCCGGGCTCCCCAGTCCCTTCTGCAGTCAGCTGGGCCGGGGCTATCAGAGGAGAATAAATCTCTGTAAAAGTGAAGCGGGCGATGTTGACCATGATTCATGTTTCCCAAACGTTGTCAATCCAATCCCATCCATCCCTCTGTGCCCCCTAGGCGGGCACTAGAGCTTTTTATGAAGTCATCAGAGCCCTTCAGAGTGGGCGGGACTGAAGGGAAGGGATTGATGCTTCAAACTGAAGCGGGTCCGCAGTGCCCTTGACTGGTCAGCTCGCAGGATGTGGTCAGGGCTCCAGACAGGCTCAAGTGACCTTGGGTATAGATGGTGGATTCTCCTCTGCCACCTCTGTCATTATTAGCTGTTTGACTTTGGATGAATTGTTTATGTGGGGGGGGGTTGTTTACATTATTCTAAGCCCCAGTTTCTCCTTTAAAATGAAACCTATTTCTCCAGACTAGAGCAGAGAATAAAGAAAGTACTTGAGAGATTGGGTCTGGAGTTTAGAGAGTTCATGGGAGAAGTAGTGGGTTAAAGCAGAGGATTGTAAAGGTTGGGGCATACACCAACCTTAGCAGAGAACTTCCCCATCCCTGATGTGGGGCTGGGGCCCTTTCTTTGAATGTGGGTCCACTAGTTGGTGTGTGTTGAATTGCCTTTCTTGCACCAGCTCCACAGACCTCATCTCTGAGCTCTCATTCAGGTTTCTTTCTAAGTAGTGAGAATTTAGAGACATCGGGGAAGACATGAGGAAAGTCACTTTATGCAGAATCACTGCTGTTGTAATAATCATTCCAGATCACTAAGACAGCTCAGCTTTTACTGTCCACACTCATTGTAACTAGAGAACAGTTTTTCAATGCAGATTTCCCTGTTGGAGCTTTCCAAAGCATTCAAACTGACTTTCCTAGAAACAACTTCCTTTCTTTTATATGCTCATGTCTCCTCGGTTTATATTTCATTAAATTTCAAGTTATGGTATCAAGCCCAGGTGTCACAAACTGTTTCCTTACTAGGCATGGAAGGGCTACCAAGACAGAGGCACCAGCGGGTTCTGCCAGCCACACGTGCTGGTTGGTCTACTTGACAGAGCTCCTGGAGAATTACGTTTAACTAGTTGGTTAGTTGGTTGGCAAGCCAATTAAGCTAACAGTTTCTCCTGCAGTGTTTACAAAGTGCACAACACAACACAGCATCAAACACACATATGTGCGATTTAATAAATGGTAGTTATTAATAATATTACCATCATTAATAAGATCAGTGTTGGAAGGATTGTTAGAAACCTAACAGTTTCTCCTGCTCATTTTACACATGAGATAAGATCAAAGTGTTTTGCAATTTTGACTTTCATAATATACTTTGGCTTCAACAAATAATTAAGGGTTATTGACCATAAACCTCGTATCTCAAGCCAGAAGGATTTAAACTGACACAGACACCTGAGAGTCAGCATAAAGCCCTAGTCTTCGCAGGCACCCAAGTCTGTGTCTGTTCAGGGAGACCCAGCAGAAGCACAGCATGGCCATGAAGCCATCACACTCTGGGGAGAGTGAAAATGGGGGTGTAGGGTAGGTAAAAGGTATCAGGCTTTTCTGCCCTCCCAGCATTAGGATAGATGACAGAACCCTGCGGTCCTGAATGCATGCCTGATGGTAGGCACCTGGAGTAGGGTGTGGGCATGCATACGTGGGTACACCTGAGCTAAGAGACTGGTTTATAAGGGTGGCTCAGCAGAGTGCGGTGTGGTGGTGGTGCGGTGTCGAGGCTGGAGGAGTGCAGTGGAGTGTACGGAGGAGTATGGCAACTACAAACAACAGCGAAGAGCATGTGGCTGCTGGAACCGTTAATAAACCTACCCGGAATGGGTTGGTTGCATTACAGGGGGGAAGGGCATCAGCACATTCAACAAGCACTTCCCAAAGGAAGAATTCCATGGAGCTTTGGCTTCAAGGTGGCCAAGTGGCCTTGGTCATGCAAGACTAGGCACTGCTGATGACCAGAACATTCCACCAGGAAACCCCCCCCTTGAATAGCAGAGGAGAGTTATTTGGGGCTTGTTGGCAGAGTTAGAATACCTTGGAAATGTAAAACTATGTTTATTCGTCATTTATTCAAAATGTTCCTTTCTGAGATAGTTTTGGATCAGATGGAAATTATCCCTCTGCTTGATTAGTTTGGGTCATTTATGGGCAAGGAGGGGCCTTGAAGGCAGGCAGGAGGTGGGCACGTGGTGAGCGGAGTCCTTTAAGAAGCTCCAAGCTCAAGAGACACAAACCTCCAGGTTTTGTGACCCCAAATTAACTTATTTTGTATTATTTTTAAGGAGACCTTTTAAGAATAGCACCCAAGAAGAGTGCCCAAATTACAGCCTGTTCAGCTTGATGTGATTTCTTTGTTATTTTAAAAATGAAATATAATGTGCTTCATAGATCCATGTCACCAGCCCCTCCCAACCCCATTCTCTGCAAAGACACACACATACTCTCCCCTCTCTAGCCTCTTGGCCCCAGTTCCTCCACCATTTTAAGGGCCTGTCCAGATGTGTGGTGTCAGATTAGTGGAGTGTGCAATTCTGGGGTCATTTTATGTCTCCTGCAGAGGTTCTAGTACCCCAGCAGGGGTGTGGCGTCACCTGGCACCTTGTAAACAAAGCAGTGCTCAAGCCTCAGGCTCCATGAAATTCTGATCCAGTAATTACAGGGTAGGCCTGGAGGTTGGAACAAGCCCTCCAGGGGATTCTGATGCAGGAGGCCTGCCCAACACTGTGAGAAATACTTTGCTTCTCTGTACCAAAGCTCAAGATGAGCCCTGACAGCCAATGAGATTAAAAGGAAATCCCAGTTTTTGTCTTGTGATGGGGAGGTGGGGAGTAGGGAGTGGCTGGCAGAGGAGCTGAGCTGAGGGGGAGGTGATGCCCCCCCCCCCCCCCCCCCCGCCCCTGCCCTGCCACTCCCCACCCCCCAGTGTATCTCACTGACCCCATACTGAGTATCCCACACAGAGCACTCAGCTCTCACTTACTATGCCCTGCTGGGAGTCCTCCGATGTCACATTCTAGCAGTTCCTAGTAAGAGGTGACAGGACTGGATGCTTGACTTGCGAAGCCTGGGACTGCTGTCTGGAGGGTGAAAGGCCTTAGCTGCTGTGCTAATTTGCAAGAGAAAGCCAGCACTGCCAGCCAGCGCCTCCGTTGCTCTACTTCCCCACGGAGAGAAGCTTCCTGCATGACTCCTGTGGCTCAGAACAGACACCAGCTGTTTTGCAGAGGCCGTGAGTGGCCCTCAGCTCGAGGGAGCCTGGCTTCCTCCCCGCTCAGCCTCCTTGGCTCTGACCCCACCGTTCAAGCCAAGGAGTGGCAGAGCCTTTTGAACCATGAGACTGTGCGCAGAAAATCCCCGGAAAGAAACAACCACACGTGTTTTTTTGCCTCAGTGTGAAAATCTAAATCCCTTTATTCTGGGAGAGAAATGACGATCATACTCTGGTTTCTTTTTCTTAAAATGCAGTGATTCTCGAAGTGTGCCTCCCAGATGAGCAGCATTCCAGTATCACCTGGGCGTTTGTTCAAAATGCAGATTGGGCTGACTTGGGATATAAAGAGTCAGAAACTCTGAGGCTCAGGTCTGGGAACCTGAGTTTTAACAAGGCCTCCTTGTGATTGCGACGACGCGCCTGCAGGTGTGAGAGCCATGGGCTTAATAACAAAACCCACGGCCAGTCTTGCTAATTGGTGGGAGTATAAGTTTCTGGGTTTTTATTTGGGTCTTTCATTGCAGTGATGAGGGGAGACCTGTTGATGAGAGATGAAGTAATAGAGACAGGGGTTTTGGGGTGAAGAGGTGCTTGGTGGACCTCTCCAGTGTCTTCTGACTGAGAGCATTTCCCACCTGTGGGGTGGGGGTGGTGGGCAAAGATGGTGGAGCAACTAAATCCTGTGCCCCTCTTGGTCAGACAGAGTCAGACGTTCCAAAGCACAGCTGTTTAGTTGGGCTGGGTACTGTCAGCCACCTGCATTTAAATAATTTCCCCACTCAAGGACTATCATTAGGGTGCAACTTGTCCCAGTTTGCCCAGGACTTTCTTGCTCTTAGACTGAGTCCCAGGTCTAGGCAAACTAAGATGGTTGGTCACTGGTCACCCTAGTTCAGTGCCTGCCCATTGGAATTACTTTGTGAGTTTTAAAAATGACTGATGCCTAAGGCCACCTCCAAAGGCAGTGGTAGACTTGGTCTCTAACTCACTTTAGGTAGATAAGGGAGAGGTGAAAAGCCTTGAGGCTACTGGGTCCTAACTGCTTTCAGCTCAAAACAATCCATGTGCCAACATGGCCTATTTGGGGGGAAGCCTGTTCTGCTCCCCCACAGACACAAGAGGTCTGTAGGGTAGAATGAGGGGGTAGGGGGCAGAATGTCTTTACCCCTATGCTGATTCCTCTCTAGCTGTTTCCAGCGGCCCCTTATTTTTCTATGTGACTGTCCCCTCCACTTGCCCTGGCCTCAGGGGCACTGCCACCCTATGTGCTTACCCCAGCCCTGAGCTTTGTGTGATATTTGTTGATGCTGAGGCTTCTAAGACATTGTGGCTCATGCAATGACTTTTTTTTTTTCCAGTTCCATGGACCAAGCACAGAGAACCCTGGGCCAGCCCCCTTCTGTCCCCACCTCCCCGTCCAAGAAGAAAAGGACACTAAGGATGTCTTTCTTTTCCAAGGTGTGACAACATTTAATGAACAATTGTCCACTCCCAGCTACTTAGCCTCATTGTGCTTACCCGGCCTGTGTAGCTGGGTTCCTTTTTCTGAGAAAAGTCTGATGGCCGTTCTTTAAACACAGACTGTCTGTGGGACGGCAAGAAGATGCTTTTGGGAGAGAATTTACCTGGCCACTAACTTAATAAAAACACAGAATGAACTGCAATGGATGATAGTGATGAGGCTTGGTGATCACCAAATTATCACTGCAGCGGGGTTACCCACCTCCAGCCCTGCAGTTAGAGTTTACACACACGTATCTGCGCCAGCCACACATGGTGTCCCAGTGTGCGTTATTCACACACTCCTTTTCCTAATCATAATTAGTGACGCCTCTCGGGCGGGACTTCCTTCAAGGACCCTGAAATGTGTGCAGAGGTACTTTGTTCAAGGTCCAAATGCTGTTGAGTAAGATAAGTACTGAGAATTGACCTTGGCTTCAGGCACACTGGGTGTGGGTATTCAGGGTGGGGTATTTCAGAAGGTTCAAGAGAGAATAGAGGGAGGAAATGGAGAAAGCAAGCAGACATACTTCTTTCAGGATGGGGAAGAGCTGAGGTGGAAGACGGGTCTTTAAGACGGGAGGAATAGTACAGTGCCTCGTGCTGGGACTGGGGTCCACACCTCCACACATCGACTTCCCAAGTCCCTTTCTTCTCACCCTCCCCCCAGGCTGCCCTGGGGTACCTGGGGGGTACCTGTCATTCCCCAGACCTACCTCAACATCAACTCTGCTTTATTTTTCTTCACCTCTTTTCTCTTCTTCCTTCTACCTTTTTCTCTTCCTTCATCGGTTTCTTCATTATGTAGATCCAGCAGATATATTCCCAACAAAATCGTCTTTAGATAGAGAAAGAAGGGGTAAGATTGAGCAGCAACACAAGATCTTCTTTGGCAGGAGGGGCTGGGTTCAGGTGACTCTGGATGCTTCTGCATCCATCATCTTTGACTCACCTCCCAGGTCTCCTGGAAACTGAGGTTCCAGAAGCAGGAGCCTCTGAAGAACCTGTTTTTCATCTTGGCGGAGAGAGCCCGAGACCCCAGTGCTAAAAAACGTCATATGGCAATGAGGGGCCTGGGGACGGTGGCCTGTGAGACCCCAGACAAGGTAGGAAGGGGGTGGCCTGGAGTCCCCAGGACGGGGTTGGGGGGCTCATGTAGTTCTCTCGGTGCTATGGAACAGGTCACCACAGAGGTAACAGCTGAAAGCAACAGCCAGTTGCTTTATTTGCGTCTCTTGGGGTCTGGAGCCCAGGAAGAGCTGTCCTGGGTCATCAAGCCTGCAGTCAAAGTTCAGTCCTTCCCGAAGCTCTGGTTGCTCTCCCAAGCTTTTGTGGCCGCTGGAAGGAGCCTGCTCTTGTTTTACTGCTGCCAGGCCACCCTCGGCTCCTAAAGGCCACCCTCCCACTGCATGGCAGCTGATTTCTTCAAGGACAGCAAGGGAGTGTCACCCCCTCCTGTCTGCTCAGAGTCTGATATAATGGAAAGTAACCCTGGGAATGTTATCAGTCACTGCTGTCATGGCCTATAAGCTAGAAGCAAGTCACTGGCTCCTCCCACACTCCAAGGAAGGGGCTTCTCTGGGCCATGATGCCTGTGGGATATTATCCAACCTCAGTATTATCAGACTTGGGAAGCAGAGCTGCAGACAGGATTAATACACAGCTGGACATTACCCTCTTTGTGAATTTCTTTCTTTTTTTTTCCTAAAGATTTATTTTTATTTATTTATACAAGCACTGGGTACAGTCAGAAGCATGGGAGTGTGAGAGAATTCACCAGAGCCAGAGCGGGGAGCAGAGCAGGTAGAAGGACCGAAGTACACTGCTAAGGGGAGCAGCGGGCGGCAGGAGAGGTCTGCGCGCCATGTGGGACCCTCCTCTGGTGGCCGGGGAGCAGTAGGGATCGAACTGGCGCCGCAGAGGCTGCAGGCAGCTTCACAACCCAGTGCTCAACCACTGCGCCACTGGGGAGGCCCTGTGAATTTATTTCTAATAATAAAAATATACTTGTGCAGTAAATGATGTCTTCCTCACCTCCTCCTTTAGCATCTGTCTGCCTCTGTCACCATTCCTTCTCATTCCTTCGAAAGGAGCCCAGTTCCCCCCACCCTTAGATCACCCAGGTCCACCGCCCTCCGGTTAGCGCCCCACCCAGACGCATCCACCCGCGGGCCACGTTCCAGGTTGCTCCTCTGTTCTCCTGCCAGCTCTGACTTGGGCTCTGGGGTTAGGTAAATGGAAGCATCTGTACTTTGCTAAGACCTATTGTGCCCGCCTCGAAGAAAGCCATGGTCTCTTAGTCCAAGTCCTAGATTATGAGATGATTGGATATAGAATTGCTTTCCAATACAGGGGAGCAACTCCTGTGCTACTAACGCCTTTCCTATCTCGGCAACAGGTGAGAAAATATAAGAACGTTGTTCTGGACCTGCTGGTGCGTGGCTTGTATGACCCCATGAGTTCTGAAGTCATCCACGAGAGCATGAAGACTCTGACCATCCTCCTGGGCAAGATCCAGGGGAAGGGCCTGGGCTCCTTCTTTATAGACATCACTCTTCAGACCAGGACCTTATTAGAGGATGTAAGTCACACAACTCAGAAAAAGTCTGGGTGATTCAGAATCCAAGTGGGACAAATGTGAGCTCTGGGTGGGGTGTTGTTCCTGGAACAAGGCCGCTAGTAGTCTCTTCTTTATTAACAACGCTTACCGAGAGACTCACACTGAGCTGGGGCTTATGGAGGGCATGCAGAAGCATGTGCAGGGTGCCAGCTCCAGCCTCAGGAGGTTTCCTTGTGATAGAGAGGTGACTGTGTGTATGCACGGTGACAATGCCAGCACATGGGCAGTGTTCTCTTACAAATGTCACAGTAACAGTACCAATCAGTGGCCCTTGCCATGTGCAGGCTCAGTGCCAGGCATTTTCCATGGACAGCCCCACATAGTCTTTGCAGTCACCCTGTGAGGCAGGCAGCAGTACATCTCTTTATGGATGAGGAAACCAAGGGCCAGAAAAGTTCAGTAGCTTGCCCCCGCTTCACAGTAAGTGACAGGAAACCAGTCTCTGGCCGCAGGGCCCGAATGATTAACTACCAGGTGACAGGCCAGGCAGGTTTAGCAAAAAGTGCATCACTAGGTTGTACAGTGGGAGGCTGTGAGGACTCTGGGATGTCTTCCCTTCAAGCTAACCAGTTATCCTGCATTGACTGTGGAGCAGCGATAGGATGGATTGATGATAGCCGGTCACACACACAGGTGCCTGTCACAGTTAAACAGGCAGTCCTTCAGCTACGCACATGCCTACACACATACACACACACACACACACACACACATACACTCCACAAATCCCGCCATGCAGAGCAGGAAACAGACCTTTTCTTCATTCATAGAACATCTTGCACGAGGCCCCCACAGCTCATCCCCATGGGGCACAGCAAGGACCAAATGCTCCACACAAGGACCGAGACACTAGGAGCTTGTCCCAGACCCTGGCTTGCATGCCTGTCCTCCCTCTTGAGGGTCTGACTAGACCCTCCCAGGGCGATGAGACCCCATCCACCCTGCGCGGGGAGAGGAGGGTCCTCATGCCCAGGAGTGGGAGCAGAGGTCTTGGGGCGAGATGTCTATGTCTCCCCCGGGTGCCGTCCCTAACTGCCAGAGCCATTAGTCATTTTAGGAAACCCGGGCTGCTGTGATATCTGATCAGAGAGCCCTGATCATGTGCACTCCCACACACGCTTGTGGGCCCTGTCTCCTGACAGTTCATACACCAGGACCGCGTGTCACCGCCTGCCCTCTGCTGTGCTGGAGACTGTCTGGCCCCAGGCGGGGGTGGGGGTACAGGCACTGGCTCATCTGTCTCTGTACATCTCATGGCCTGCGGACAGTTCTCAGGCTGTCAGGTCTAGCTGTCAGGTCTCGGTGAGTTGAATAGTGCACACACGAGGAGTGGTGATGAAAATACAGAACTCAAGCTATTTCTATATATGTCACATGTGCAAAAAAATAATTTTAAACACTTCATAGATGCTCGGTGACCTCAGTCTTGCTGAGTGCTTGTGACCCCCCCCCCCCCAGGTCTAGGTCCATGCCAACCTCCTTTTTTTTTTTTAAGATTTATTTATTTATTTATTTATATAAGCACTGGGTACAGTCAGAAGCGCGGGAGGGTGAGAGAATTCACCAGAGCCAGAGCAGGGAGCTGAACAGGCAGACTGACGAAGTACACTGCTGAGGGGAGCAGCGGGCGGCAGGAGAGGTCTGCGCGCCATGTGGGACCCTCCTCTGGTGGCCGGGGAGCAGCTGGGGATCGAACTGGCACTGCAGAGGCTGCGGGCAGCTTCACAACCCAGCGCTCAACTGCTGCGCCACCAGGGAGATGCCAGCCTCCTTCCCTTTGCTTCCCCTGGAAACATTGATATGAAAATGCCCTCAGCAAGAGCCAGGAGACTGGGGCGCCAGCCTGGTTGTTACCTGATGCCAGGACCCTGGACCTGTAAATCCCTGGGTACTATCCTCCCCTAAAAGGGAGACTCTTGGACCTGACAGCTCACCTTGGAGAGGAAGAGGGGGCCGACCCCCGGGCCCCCCAGCTCAGAGCAGCCATCAGACTAAAGCAGGGAGGGATAGGGGTGCATAGGGGAGAAACATCACTGTCATTTCTACTATAGATGAGAGAAACTCAGACCTAAAGTGAGGAGAGAGAACCTGGCAAAAATGCTGGAAGCAATAATAAACAGAGGAGGGGTCCAAAAAAAAAGAACTAGAATCTCTGTGTGTTTTGACATGGAAAGAGCTCCCAGACAGATTATCTGGTGGGAAGCCAAGGCGCGTGACTGTGGGATGGTTTGCTTCCCACTGTGTGAGAGGCTGAGAAAGGACAACCTCCTGGGTGGCTTTTTCTTTTTTCTCCCTAATTTTCTGGTAGCAGATGCATAAGACAGAACTTTGTTAACAGGGGGCAGGGAGGAAAATTTGCAAGGAGACTATTCCTTTTATTTGGAATCAATAAATGTATTCTATCTCCCAAACATTAAGTAATGCACAAAAAAGCTGGGGAGTTAGAGTAGCTTTCGTGACCCACAATGGAACCCTGCATCTGCTGGAGAGCGATGCCCCTCCGCCCCCAGGTGCTTTGATGCTGTGGCTGGATGCTCTGGTGCAGCTTCCAGTTGGGAATGACCCAGCCGTGCTGTTTTGTTCATGGGGATCCGCAGGAGAATGACAGTCTGAGATACTCGGCCTTCGTCTTGTTTGGGCAACTGGCTGCCTTTGCTGGGCGAAAATGGAAGAAATTTTTCACCAGGCAAGTTAAGCAGACTCAAGACTCCCTCCTGATACATTTACAGGATAGGAATCCCCAGGTTGCCAAGGTAAGCCCGTGACTCTCCACCCAAACACGTAAACTCCGCGCCTTTCCTGAAAGGAGTTGTGTGTGATGCGGCCTTGTTGACTGAGAGGCCAAGCCCCAGTTCCTTCTGGGTCAGTGATGGGCATTTAGCAGAAGTCGTGCACTTCCTGGAAAAGGTGACTCCTCGGCCCTAGTCTCTCTCTGAGCAAGTGTTATTTTCCAAGCGCTCTTGCCCCTCCTGCCCAATCCCAGCACCTGTCAAGGCTCAATGAGCCCTGGGTAATGGAGGGCAGGGCAGAGAGGCGCAGCCATCCACAGAATGAGGATATTTGCTCAGTTAGCTGCTGTCACTGCACTTAGCATGGCCCTCCCACCCCTGGCTTCTCAGTTCCCTACAGAGCTTTCGATTCCTGCCTGGGGAAAGTATGTGCTAACAGGGTTGGATCAGCCTCAGGCCTGCTTTGGAATGGGGTTGTGTGAGCGCTTCCAGCCAC
The DNA here is from genome assembly GCF_014898055.3 of Talpa occidentalis. Lineage (NCBI taxonomy): Eukaryota > Metazoa > Chordata > Mammalia > Eulipotyphla > Talpidae > Talpa > Talpa occidentalis. Next base: position 17,517,634 of record NW_023601322.1, read on the forward strand.
ATGAAGCAAAGGGTTCCATCAAACCACTCATCTTCTTTAAATTCGTGCACATGGGGTGGGGATGAGGAATGCACAGAAAGAGAGAATTTAGGATTCAGAACTATTTTTGATGGGACAATAACAAGAGTGTGGTAAACCATAAAACTAAGCTCACCCACCAGCCCTGAATTATAGACAGTCATTTAACAGGCGTAAGTCCTTGACAGTTCATTTTCAAACTTCCAGGAAGTTACTTTCACACTCTGCGCGCCCTTGAGACCTCATTCCTCTGGGATGACCTTCCTGGCTCAGGATTATAAAACTCCTTAAGGTTTTTCATGGTAGGATGGTAATGTTCTTTTTCTCAGGCTTGCAAGACAGCTTTTCAAGCCTGTTCTCCATATCTGAGAAAAAGGAAGGACTATGGCTTCCAGAGTGAAGAAGACCAAAGAAACCCCAAACTCAGCCGGCAGCTGGTGAGTCAGAGGGCAGGACAGGATGCTCCTGGGGGGGGCCTGCCCTCCCGGTTTAAACACAACACACCAGGGAATTACCCCCAAACACCACCTGGGCCAGGGGTGTCTCAGTGGATCTGGACCCATGATGCAATGTCAATCACCATTGCCTGGAGGATTTCGCACCAGTGTGTGCATGGTCTAGACAGCTCCAGTTCAGATCATCAGTGAGGACAGGCAAGGATATCCCCCTGGTGAGATCTGCTGTCCCTTGTCCTCATGCTCTGCATTGGGCAACTGTCTGCTTATTCTACAGTCAACGGGCTTTGGGGAACCCCTCCCTCATGTGTACCTTTGCTAATTTCTTTCAGAGCCACTATCATCCAGAGCTCCTGCAGTTCTTCTACGCAAATAAAATTCTGTAAACACAGAGTAGCAGGAATGGTTCCACCCAAGCACACCCCAAAGGGCTGACAGTCCTTCTTTTAACTCTTTGGATGCTTCTTCTTGCCTCTTGTGATTGATATAGAAAAGGGGATGTCGGGAGAGCAATGGATGTCAAATAATCCCATGAAATTTGTATTATTATATCCAAAGTAAATTCTAAGTTGCTTTTACATGTCCCAGTTGCTCCCCATATAGGTTTGGTGAGAAAGTACATACTTTCTTCAAAACATCAACAGTCTGTGTAGATTCTCAGCCTTTTCTTTCTTAAGTCCATCTCTGTTACCTTTTGTTTTAAATTACTGAGGCTTAGAAGAATAAGTATTACCTTAACTATTTTTTATTGACTATAAATACTTTGCTATTTGCTATCAATACCTTTCCTTGGCAAGACTTATTTAAAGGAGGCCAGGGTACAAGAAGGTGATTTGGAGGGGTACCTTTAGCTTCTTCTCCTCAATAGTCATCACCTCTAAATCATTCCAAATAAGAATTGACAAAGAGAAAAGAAATCTATAAAGCATGTGTTGAAAACCCTCAGGCTGATGGTAGCATATGGAATAATAATAGTAAGTAACATTATTGTGTTTATGTCTGAGCACTCTTAGTGCTTTGCACGTACTTTTTAATACTTGCACGAGATAGGCACTCATTTTATAGAGTAGAAAACTTAGGCACATGGAAATTAGATGACTTGTCCAAAGTGACCAGTCAATGATGGAGCCAGAATCTCACCCCATATGGTCCACCTTCTGGAGCCTGCACTCAGTCACCGTGCAACACTGCTTCATTATGGAATAATTAATGTCTGGTTAGAAATGTAAAAAACAGAACAAAGCAAACAGATTAAAACCTTCAGCTTATTTTCTCATATTAAAGTCAGTTCAGTTTTGCTTGTACTTGTACTAAGCATACATTCATGGTCATCTAATTTATGTAAACTAAGTATATATTTGTATTAATCACTTCTTGGCTATTAAGTCATCTTTTTTGGTGATCAGATCTAGTTAAATGAGGGAGTCATGGAATTTTCAGGAGAAATCTCTTAGTTCTCACACCTTCCTCCCATCAGGTCATTCCCAAGCTTCTCCTATACAAATTCTGGTGTCACCACTGAATTTGCCATGCAGGCCTGTATGCCATGTGTCCAGTTTTAGAAATGGAAAACACAATCAGATCATGAATGCCACAGGGCGGGGGGCGAGGTGGTGTCTTAATGTCAATCTGAGAACCAGAAACTCTCACTTTCTTCTTCAGAGGCACGTGACGCAGGTGAGGGTGTGAGGTGTGTCCTGGGAGAGACAGGATGTGGGAAGTGGCAGAAGGGGCAGCAGGGTCCGAATGTGAATCAGATTTCTTCTTCCAGTTCTGAAGCTGGGATGCAGGACAGGAGCTCTGGAGTGACAGCTTAGGAGCAGGTGGGATGGTTCGGAATGGGAGCCTCCTCTCTCCCCAGATGCTGGCCTATTTGAAACTCTGATGCAGGGTTGGTTTAGAATCAGATCAGTTCTATCAAATGACCAGTCACTGACTTGAGAAACAGGACTGTATTTTGCCAGCTTTAAAAAAGACGAAGGGAGTGAGGAGTAGGCAGTTTACTTGCTCTTGAGTAGAAATAGCTGTGCATTTCTTGCCCCTTTGTTGATGAAAATTGTGGAAGATGCTACAGGAGAATTTGACTTTAAAATCCTTTGATAGACTGTTACTTTGGTGATCCCAGTGAATCACACCTCTGGACAATTATGTCCTCTGTCATCCTCTTTCCTGGGGTCTAGGCTGGCTTTGTAACCCATAGAATGTGCTGGAAGTGCCACTGTGCCTATTCTAGGCTGTGCTTTCAGGACCCTGGCAGCTTCCTTTTTTTGCATTGGGGGGCAGCCAGCTGCTATGTAAGAAGTCAGGCCGCAGAGAAGGAAGGAAAATATCTGTGATCACCATTTTGGAAGGAAGACCAAACTAAGCACATGGAGTTTCCCTGTGGAGGAGGAAGCCACCCCACAGTGAAGTCTGGGGCCCAGACATTGGTCACAGCTGGCTCTTCTAGTCCAGTTGCTGCGCTCCCCAGTCTATCACCACATGAGGAAGAGACAAGCTGGTTCTCTATCCTGACCCAGACTGTAGAATGTGAGCAAGTAACTAGATAACTGTTGTCCTCAGTTGCTGACTTTTGGATAACCTGTCACTCAGCAATGACTAACCAAAAACGATTCCATATTAATATTTTCTTTTGGACAGTTTTGTTTTGCTCTTAGTAAGTCCTCTTTGAGACTGTACTCTAGAAAGTCAGGTTATCACAGAATTCAGTGGTGAAAGCAAGGGTACAGGTCTTGCTTTTCTTTTTGTTGCTCACTGTATGCATCACAAGGGCCTAGCACCTATCAGGTGATTAAGAAACATTTCTGAATGACTAACTTGGTTGCAAATTGTGGAGGGAATAAAATCTGAACTCTGGTTTACCATTCTGGGCTCTCAGCCATGGGCTCACACTCTTCCTTGGCAACTTTTTCTTCTGTTCCTGTCTTTGCTTCAGTCAAGTTTGACTCCTCTCTCTTCCCTACACACTTCTTCATTTGCAACATCTCCTTGCTTTAACTCTGTTCTTTCCACTTTGAATCCCCACCTCCCCCAACACACCCAGACACACTCACCTGTGTGTGCACATGCACACACATATATACACACATGCACACACACTTCACACGTATCCCTTACCCACACTTCAAGGCCTAGGTCAAATGCCCTCAGTCAAGGAAAAACTTGCATTTCTGAATTCCCAGAACATTCTAGCAATCTTATGCCACTTAACATGTTTTATCTCATCTGATTTTTTTTTACCTACATGTCTTTTTTTTTTCCTGTTAGATTGAAGCTGCTGAAGGCAGGATCCTATCTTGTATATCTTTGTATCTCCCACATGACCTCAAAGGTACTCAGTAAGTGCTCAGCAAATGAATTGGGGAGAAAAGAGTCAGAAAGTCATCTGAACCTATTACTTTGGGAGGAGTCCATTATGCAAACGAGGGTCATCGGTCTCTCTTTATAATTGATCTGCAGGTTACTTTTATGCTGTGTATTCAAAGTTTGTCTTTCCCCATGAAGTGCCAGTTCATTTGAATGCCACCCTAAGGGTATGATTTGACATCTCCTTTTTAACACTAGATAAATGTTGAATGAATGAAAGAAAAAAATTAGGATTGTCAAGTGCTACCATGCTAAGTGCTCCCTGGAGAAACATAAAAATCTGGGTGCCTGTTTCAGTCCCCTCAGAAGGTGGGTCTCTCTTCAAGGGAGGGAGAGAGGATAGGAAGACACAGAAGGAGAAGCTACCAGAGTGATCAGTATGGGCAACTTGTGTGAACGGAATCCCTCAGGCTCCCAGACAGTAGCGGCATTAATTGAGGGAATGTTTCACATGTTATAAGACACAAAGGGGTGTGTTTTCTAAGGAGAGAGAAAGCTGCTATATGGGATAGCCCAGCAGATGGTGTAAATTAAGTGGGTAACTATCTGTGCTTGTCTGCATTTTCTGGGTTTCCAGCAAGAGGCAGGGATTACTTTTATAATCATAACATACATGCAGACATGCTCCTTTAAAACGAAAGTCAAATGCTTATCCATGTGTAAAGCCATGTGCTTCGGGAAGTCTGTTTACTCCCAGTAATGTGTCCTTGCCTTTCCTTTTGTGATATTTTTGTTTTAACCTGTTGATGACATAACTGGTTGATGACTAATAAAGTGACTTATGGTTGATTATCAGTTTATTTATGTTATTGGATTTACATTCTTTCCTCTGACCTTAGGGTGAGCCTTTTGTTCCCCTTTTATGTGCTAAATGTTCTTAGGCAAACCTAAGTAAATGGGTGGATGCAGCCCAATTTACTGAGCTGAGATGGCTTGATACGCAAAGGCTCCAGTTTTTTACCAAATTAATCACAGACCCCAAACCTGACATATAAGATTCTTCATGACAGCCTTCGATCTATAATTTCCCTTGACTCTTCCTATTCTTCCTGTAACCGAACTCAACAGATCTGTTCACTTGGTGGGCCAAATGAAGAGGCAGGTGCACAGATAGAGGTGGAAATATGTTAACTCCAGATTTATATGACTAGATGACTGAAACTTAGTAAAAAAAAACAATAATAATAAAATAAAAAACAAATAAAAGACACTGCCAAGATGCAATGAATAAAGAACTTATCTTTCCTTATGACAAGATAAGTAGACAGCAAAAGTAACATTTCCAAAGACGCTGTTTGGCAGAGGGACAGTGAGGTGAAGCTTGTGTTGTTTGGTGCAGGAGGGTCTGCAGAAGTGCCTTGTTCCCAGTGCTGGTCTCCACTCCTTGCACCAGCCTCGACAGTCAGTCCTTCTCTTCAACAGGGAGATCTGCACAAAAACCTACCTTCAGGAAAACATGCAAGTTTGTCATGTATGTGATTTTTAAATCTCATCTAGGTTTTATTTTTGAGCTAGAAGCTAATATACAAGGTGACCTGAGCCAATAGGGATCATTTTCTTAACTCTTATTAGCCCCATGCTCACATGACTGCCTACAAGATCCACCTTCCATTTCCTTGTCTCTATCCATCATTCCCTGGACTGATTCCAAATGCCCTTCTCGAGCTAGAACACAGCAGTTGGGAGGAACTGGACCTAGACTTGAGCTCCCCTGGCTGGGATTCTGGCTGGCCCACTTGCCCATGTGACCCTGGGTAAGTCAGTCCACCAAAGCATGGTTTGCTCCTCTGTGAAATAGCCATAACAATCCAGCTTGTAGAGTCACTGTGTTACAAAGATTCAACTAGGTAGCACTGAACACGTGTCCCGGAGCTTGGCACATAGAAGCTGCTCCAGAAATGTTAGATAATTTTGCTCCACAGTCTCAGCCACTCTCTAGATTTTGTTTCTTCTCTTCTTGAAATCGCTCGGATCGTCCATTCTGGCTTGTGGTTTTTGGAATTTGAGTGCCATTTTGATCCCCACCAATAAATGTCCTAGGACGCAACTCTGCATCCTTGCTGGAGGCAAATCTGCATCCGGGCCCTCAAGTCTGTAGTTTTGAGCCTTGTGCACCATGGGTGCTCAATACAGAGAGACTGACTTTTTTGAATTGCAAATGCTGGTGCCTTGACCCTGCATGAATCTGAGCCCAATATGTTTTAATAAGAAGGGGAATCACAACTGAGTAACAATAGTCAGCTGTTGTTTCCCTGGACTCTTATAGGGGTGTTGTAAATGCTCAGAGCAGGAGCAATGCCTCCTTATGCTCCTGAGATGGCTTAAATGGGCTCTGTTCATTCTGTCCTAATAGCCTAACAGCTCCATTAATAATTCTGTGTTGTATCTTTTGGGTGATCTCTTGTTAATAATTAACACCCCACCTTCTGTTTCTGAGTGTGGTGCTATAATCATGTTCCTTTCAAACTGCAGCACTTTGCAAATGTTAACCAGGTAATGGCCCAAATGTCTCCCTGCAAGAAGAAAATGTTTTTCAGCTATGTAGATCAGAGAGTTAAAATGTCATTTCCTTAGCCACGCAGCTAGAGGCACAGGCCTCTGCCATAGCAGAAATGTGCTCAGAAAACCAAAGCTTCAACATGTGAGCATGGGCTGCATCAGCAGATGTGGCCTCCAAGGAGAAGGAGAGGAAGGAGCTCGTTGCCCAGATGTGACATCGTGTGTGCTAGAAGGATACGAGATTGGGCGTCATGGGACCTGGCTTTGTACCCTGCCTGCTAGCTGGTTATTATCGGCAAGTCACATAAACTCTCAGAGCCACAGTTTCTTCATCTGTAAAATGGAGGGGAAGCTTCCCCGGGCAAGGGATCCTGATGAACACACGAGACGATTGTGTTAGCTGTAAAATGCTGCTCTGAGATGAAGGGTTCTTATTTACATGGTGGCCACTTACGATTGGAGCTTATTGATACAAGGGGAAGGAGGAAGGGGGAAGATTGAAGGGGACGGTAATTAACACAGACTCCAACTTCAAATGTAGAACCAATTTGAATGGAGTCACTTAGGTCAAAGACAAAATGAAGACAGTCACTACAGGCACTTAAAGGAAATTAGCACCACCTTACAGGAAGTGTACAGCTCTTCTCAGAAATCAGCAGAGGACATCGGCCAGTCTCCAAGGGCCAGGTCTGTTCATGCCATTCCTGGACTTCCTTGCTCCCTTGACTCTGCTCCAGATAAGAAAGACCACTAGACAACCCATCAGCCGGGAGAAAAAGCCCTAATAACAACTGTATTTTATCATAAAAACCCTGAATTTGTGAGCAATTCAGGACTCCTGGCTCTCACAGCTGGAGGTACCCAGCTTGCTGGTCAGACCCCTTGCAATAAAGTCAACTTTCTGCTTTGTTCTATCCTGAGTGCAGGTTGTTTTTTCACAAATGTAACAAACAATTGATAAGTAGAAACCTTGAAAATATAAAATCAGAGCCTCCCTGGTGGCGCAAGGGGTTAAGACACAAACTATGAAGCTATCTGCAGTCACTGTGGCATGAGTTCAATCCCTGGCCAGGGAGATCCCTGCATGGTGCAGCAGACCTCTCCTGACTCACCCGCTGCTCCCCTCAGCAGTGTATTTCAATCTGCCTGTTCTGTTCCACACTCTGTCTCTGGTGAATCCTCTCACACCACCCTCCCAACACCTCTGGCCTGTACCCCAGCTCTTGTATGCATAAATAAATAATCTTTAAAAAACATATATAAAATCAGTAAAATGAGGTCTGGCACATTGTTTTACATCAGGATGCTTTTCCAAATGACAGACACCCTTGTGGAATAAAGTTCAGTTTATGAGTTTAATATGTATCTATTTTGTACAATTAAATCACACACACACACACTTTTTGGGTATAATAGGAAGAAAAAAATTCAGATTTGGTGGAAAACTAGCACTCTTCCTTTGGCTTTCTCTAACACGGAGTCAAGTTTAATTCAAGATATTTATGAGTCTGCTGGGGAAATGAAAATGTTAATCTGTTTGGATTTAAATCTGCTAGAGTGACAGTTAACTTACATTATAAGTCAGAGAAGAGTAAACCCAGGTTTTCTGAGGAGCAAGAAAGTCTACACAAATGTGCAGAGTACAGGATTAATTCAAACCAATAAAGTCGTTTACAATTTCAGAGAGCAAGTTCAATTACCTATGCAAAATTTTATGACTTAAGAAAACAAACAGTAGTACAATTTCCTCTGCAACACATGATTTACTTGTTTAGATGGCTAACCTATAAAATTTGTAAGTGTACTTCTCTTTAACTATCAGTAAACAAAGAAAGAATTTTATCACGTGGACACTGGTATATGCACAGTTAAATTGGTTTAACCTTTAAAGACCTTTGCCCTATCTGGATCTGTGTTTATACCTGGACCTAATCTGTTCTTATCTTTCCCAAGAAAAGTAATAGCTGACCCAGCACTTTGAATTTTATAGATCTTTTTATTTTTATTAAATATCAATATGATTTAAACTTACGTGTCAATAAGTGAAATCTGCCTGAGAGATCCAAGCCTATAACTTGTGGTTTCACCAACAATGACGCAAGATTATCCCCAGCAGGCTCTAAGGAAGGTGTTCCTTTCTTGGACTGTGAAGGAAGCCATGTCTGCGGAGGTCAGGTTACACTCTGGGAAGGGGCATTGGAATCTTACACCCTGTGCTTCGAAGTATTTCTGTTTCAGGCCCCTGGAACATGGTCCTTGTGGGTGCTATGGGTTAACTTGGCACTGTTTGTTATCCTCCAGTTGTTGACACCACAAAGCTGTGGCCAGCCAATACCCTGCTTATAAAATCCCAACCAACCAAAACCCTGCTTCTCCACTATCCTGGTGATCAACCTTGACTGTTCCCCGGCCAGGCGTGTGGGTTCAGGGCATCTGTCACCCTGTCGCTATTGTGTGACCTGCAATAAATTTTCCTCCCTTGAAACCAGTTATTGGCTCTTTCAACTTTTGTGTGGGGTTCATTGGTGAAAGCCACACAGAGAACGTTCAGAATCAGTAACATTTCTAGAACCAGAGCCAGGGGGTGTCACATATGACTGGCAGTCAGCTTAGGGCAGAGGGTGGAGCTTCAGGTCAGCTTCCACTTCCTAAGTTCTTTAGATGCCAGCAGTTACTAGTGATCTTCCAGCCAATGAAAGCAACCGTCAATGGTTTGTTTTGGGTGTTCATGAAACAATCATTAAACATAAATAACAAACTGGCAACCCCTTGCCTCTTTTCTTGCTCCACCCCTCTCTCTTCTTCCTGGCTCTCCTGGGTGGGACAAATAAAGTTTATGTGATTTCTGATACTTGCAGAAAGGGGTGGTCAGCAAGACATCACAGGGGGCTTATCCTAAGGGCAGGTTTGGCTAGGCTGGGATTTTCCTGCCAGATATGTTTGGTGAAGTGCTAGAAATTATTTCTGCTCTTAAAACTTAGCTCCTCCCACCATTTTATGAACATTAACCACCCCCAGGGGCCCATCAGTCTCATTTCCTTGTTCTTTTGGAAAACAACCCTTCGTTGGGGCAAGCTCTGTTTGTGAAACTTTATTACACAGGTTAGTCTGCACACTCTTCTGCTGGGTGACAAACTATTGCCCGTAGCCAGTCCCTGCAGGTTTGAAGGTTACCCAGAGAACTCCAAGGACCTCCTGTTGCCCTGCTCCTTCTGGAACTATTAAACAACACGAATTGTATTAAGACAGGCCCAAAATCCGTGAGGAGGGCTAAATGTGTGCCCTTCCGCTGCCTCTTTGCCATTTCTTACCAAATTGAAGCATATTTCTCAGATAGATCTCAATATTCCTCAGATAGACCTCAATATTCTTGAATAAAGTCTATGGGGTAATGAGTATGTGTGTGTGTGTTCAACATATTTGGGTAACTGCAGAGAGAGAAACTCTTCCAAATCATCAAGGAGTCAGCCTGTATCTCAGAGAGTGCTTGAAAATTCAGTGGAGTTTTTTTTTTAATTTAAAAATTATCTAGTTTATTTAATAGTTTAATAGTAATTTAATTTCAATAGTATACAAAATCTTTGTTAGTGGACTTTTTTTTAAACCACCTCCGTCCTCTCATAATAAATAGCCTACTAGTCAGGCTCCTTATTATTTTTCCCTCCTTTTCTCTTTTTTCTGAGGCATTTATAATCTGACTCCAACTTCTGGGCTCTAGAAATAAATCTCTCCTTCAAGCTACCATGACATTCTTAAGAATTCAGGACTCTAAGAGATGAACAAGGCCTTTTGATCTCTTCGAGAAGATGTTCTATATTCAGAACTGCTGATCTTTTCCTGGGAACCCCACTTGGATGTGCTATTGAAGATTCTGCTCATCTGACTGGCCTGGTGTGAGCCACTGTCTCTGCTTTAGCTGCTGCAAAATGTTCACTGGAAAGGCGGGGCTCTGTGTGTGAGCAGTGATGCCAGCCAGAGGCAGCCCCCCTCCTCCTGATGGAGAGGGAAGCCTCTTGACACTCATTTCTCTGTACCTCCCTGCAACAACCCTTGCCACTTCTTCCTCCTGGGCACCAGGGGCCCTGAGTCTTGGTATTGCTACCTCTTGCTGCCCTCTGCCTACTGCTGTACACCATGGATCCAGAAGGGGAATTTCTAGCATGGGGATCCTGAGCCAAGTGGGAGGACCCCATGTGAACCTCCTCTGTTGACCTGCCTTGACTTTTCTCTATTTCAATCATTAATCATTAGTTCCATATCTTGTTTCCTTAGGGCCCTGACCTCCAAGGAGGCAGAGCTGTGGGATAATGACACACGGGTGGTGACTGTGCAGTAGCGTCCTCAGGGGGGCTTTCTTTATAGGCTAGGCCTCCAGGAAGTGCTGCCCAGCGCAGCCACTGGAGGATCTGATCATGGCTAGTCTGACATCTGCTGTGCCCTAAACATAAATACAGAATTGAATTTCGAATACCTAGTATTAAAAATGAATATAAAATATATCAATAATGTTTCATATTGATAATTTTTTGAAATGACAGTATTTAAAATACATTGGGTTAAATAAAAGGTATTCTACACCATTTCATTGCTTCCTTTTTACTGTGTCTTAATAGGGTTTCAAGAAAATTGTAAGTGGTGCAGTTCATGCTGGGGCTCACATTCTATTTTTCTTGGGCTGTGCTATGCTAGGAATGCTCACATCAGGTAGGTGGGGAGAAGGTTTTGAACCAAGGGCAATGCCCAGAAAGCATATTGGTTTTTGCAATGCTCACTTGCTCCTGCTCAGAATAAGGGTGGTTCTGATGGGTAGTGAGCAGGTTGAGCTACTCCAGCAGCTCCCTGCAGGGATTGAGCAAGGAAGAAGGTAGGAAGAAGTAAAAGACAAAGTTAGCCATTGGCAGGGGCAAAAATGCCTGAACCTGGATGAGATAGCCTGAGTCTGGGCTCATGGTAGCCCCAACAGGCTCTAAGTCAGAACTAGTAGGGCAAGAAAAGACCTAAAAGCTCAATTTATATGTCTCTCTGCCTCAGGGAAATGCCAGCTAAGTCTTTTTTGGCAGCTGGGGGGATAGAACTAGGTGGAGGCATGGGTGCCCTTGGCGGTAGCTCTGACCTTGGACAAGTCACCAGGCTCCATTTTGCTGATTTTAAATTGAGAGAGGTGCATTAGATATAGGACCCCTCTGACACTGCCTTCATTATGCTCTCACCTATCCGCAACTTTAACACTCTTGATTGTGTTTGCCCTCCAGGCAGAGTGACCCAGCACCCCAGTCTGCCTGTGTCATGGGACTTCCAGGGCTAAACTGGGACACTGCTGGGCCAACGGGATGGTTGGTCCTGCTGTCTCCACGGGCAGAGCTGGGACTAGAAATGAAATCGTTTTGAATGTGTGTGTGTTTGTGTGTTTATGTGTGCTTGTGAAATGGTGGAAGCGAGTGTATCTGGGAAAGGATTCGTGGGGGAGCTCAGGAATGAGACCACCCCCTTTTGGCTTCCCCAGCCTCCTCTGGAGCAGCAGCTGTCCCAGAATGATTGAGGGGCCCACAGGCTGGGAGAGATAGTGAGAGGCAATGAGATGCCTCTCAGCCTTCAGCTGCTATCCGGAGCCCAGAAGGGCAAGGCCTTGCCAGGGTTGCTGGGAGCCTCAGCCCTCCCACTTATTGTGTGGGAGGAGATTATAAGAAATAGAAGATCTGCTCCTGTAAGCTCCCTTCTTAAATAGCATCATTCTAGAACCTAGACTATCGTAGGTACGTGTGAAAGTGGGCATAATCACTGTGAGTAAATGATCATCTCCACTCAGCCCTCTCTCCTTAATAGCACACTTTCCTTAGCCTGTTGCCACAGTACCCAGTGGGGACAGCCTCCATGCCCATCAACCACTGTGGCTGAGTCCCCAAGTCCCAGGCCAGAGCACCATCTGGTAGAGTGCTTTCCAGAGGCTTCCCAGAGCCAGGCTAGTTGCTTAGGAGACACTCAGAGTGTTAGTTAAAATGACATGCCCCTGGAAATTCTAAACGAATAGGTCAGAGATGGGACACAGGAGCCCAGGAGCCCACCCTGTGCATGTGCTGGGTGGCCTGGCCTGGGAGCTGGAGTGACACTGGTATGGTCTGGAGGGTCTTTAAGACACAGGTGCCTGGCTGTGCTCCAACTTAGGAAATCAGTTTCTCTAGGAGTAAGTCTCAGGCTCAGTATTTTTTTTTAAAGCTCCCTAGGTGCTTTTAAAGATATAAGAGGATATTGATGAAGACATAATGCTGAGTGAAATAAGCCAGAAAAAAAAAGAACAAATACTTAGATGAGGTATCTAGAGTCATCAGATTCACAGAGACACAAGGTACAACAGTGGTTGCCAGGGCCTGGGTGGAGACAGACACAGGTGCTTGTGCCTAATGAGTATAGAGTTTCCATTTGGGAAGATGAAAAAATCCTGGAGATGATGGCAGTGATGTTTGCACAACATTGTGAATGTACTTAGTGCATCTGAATTGTATACTTAAAAAAGGTTAAATCTTATGTGTATTTTAGCACATTAAAAAGGGGATATTGGGCCTCCCTGGTGGCGCAGCAGGTTGAGCACAGCACTGTGAAGCTGTCCGCAGCCTTTGCAGCACAGGTTTGATTCCTGGCTGCCAGGGAGAAACCCACATGGCACAGCAGACCTCTCCTGTCTCACCTGCTACTCCCCTCAGCAGTGTCTTCGGCCCGTCTGCTGTTCTGCTCCCTGCTCTGTCTCTGGTGAATTCTCTCACCCTCCCCTGCCTGTGACTGTACCCCAGTTCTTGCATAAATAAATAAATCTTTAAAAAATAAATAAATGAAAAGGGGATATTGAGGAAAATGT